>NC_137735.1:37860456-40260456 GCF_963264785.1 Psittacula echo | reverse complement strand
ATTAATACTATTTAACATTTTAAACTCCGGGAACTTCAAACAAACTTTTTTCAGGGAAAAGAAAAAGAAAAGAACTATTCTCTGGAAACCATTTGTTCACAACTCGAACTGTGCCATTTTGGCATAGAAACAAAACTCGAGACGCCCAAGCCTGTCCCCCCTTCCCCCGGCATATATCTTTTCAGCACACATTTTAAAATAAATATCGTTACGAGTCTTTCCAGAACGCCTTCTTGTTATGAACTGATAGGACACAACATACCCCAGCTGTGTGCCTGGAAGTTGGGATTTAGTCCTTTTAATACCAGGACAACATCTGCAGGGAAAACAATTACGGCGGGTTCCCCCCCAAATACACATTATGCACTGCCGGCTGCGGGGACGGTGTCACTCTGTCCCAGGCTCGGGGTACGGGTGCTCAGTGGGCACTGGTTATGGGGGTGCACTCCCGGCTGGGGGGCAGCCGGGCTGAGCAGCAGACGGGCACTTCGTGGGCTGGATGTGGAAAACCCGGGGACAGAGCCCCAGTTATTCCTTGCTTCGGGGAAGGAGAAGACGATGTTTTCTTCCTGACTCTCCCTGCAAGCCATGTAATGTACCACGCTTTGTCCCACTACTCAGCAGATACAAATAAACCCAAGCAAATTCCCTGAACTAGTCTCCACAGAATTTAATGAAACAGCGAAAAGGTTGCCAGAGGTCTCCTCGAAGGTGTCTGGCTTGGGAAACACGGGCCGAATCCGACACGTTTTCTTGTCCCAGCCGAAGATTAATTCAACCTCGAGAACACGTTCGTAGGAGGCTTCTTAATAAAGTTTTCCTGAAGCTGTTTTCCCTGAGAAGAGCATTTATCATTAAAAACAAAACAAAAACGCAGAAAGCATTTGCAGTGTGATCTCCTGTTTTGGAGCTTACAACAGGTGTCAGAGCCCTCTTCGGAGGGAGTTATATGTACATATGCCTGTATGTATGTACAATTAAATAAAATGACCACTTTGTCCATTTTAAACCATATGTGTGCAAAAGCAATCATAGAAAAACGGTAAAGTTTTAAACACCTTCTTTGCTCATAGGGCTCAGACTCAGAATATATTATATGACCTTATCATGTTTCAGTCTCTGTTTTCTTGTCTCTTTTAATGAGGCGCTGCAGTGGGAACTATCACTTCCCATCTTTAATTAGCTGTACTCTTTTAATCTTACGTTAGTGTATGTCTCCTTAGGGCTGGGTGGATTAAAGAAATATTTAATTTCAAAAATAAGAAAGACGTGCGAGTAGTGGCATTGCAAATCACATAATAAATGCAACAGTATTGACATCTACTACGATGGTCATCCACCAGAAATAAAAAACTATGACTAAGCACATGGTTGAGGTCATTTACCTCTAGAAAAAGGCTTACAGCTTGTATGCCTCCCTGTATATACCTTTTTCTCAGCCGAAGGGAGCGGAATATAAATAAAAAGAATCTCTGAGCTCGTTGTCCGGCAGGGAACATCATTTCGAACAGATGTTTTACAGAGTGGGAGCCAGCCGCCAAAAGCCCTGAAGGCTGAGACCTTAACCCAAGTCGATGCAAAGCTCTTTTATCCATCCATCCATCCGCGCCACCACCCCCACCACCACCCCACCCCACCCCACCCCCCAGGCCCCGTATGTGCATATACCCAAACATTCCTGTAGCTAGTGCCTAACGCAGTGTGTTACTCCAGGTTGTAGAGAGAGGATGCGCATAATCCTCACACAGGTCTAGTGACTTTAGGCTGCTGGTTGTTTTAGGGAAGCATCGGGAAGTTTAACAAATGTATATGGGGATGGTTCTCTCCCTTTTCTGCCCGTCGGCAACCCCGCTCGGCTAGTGCAGGCGCTCGCCGCGCCAGCCACTGGCTGGGCAAGGAGAAGGGGCTCCGAGGAAGACGGACCCGGGCTCCCGGCTCCCCCAGCCGGGGAATGCGCGGGAAATGCGCCGAGCTCCCGCCAGGGCGCAGCCCGGCAGTCTCTGCCCGGCCGATGTGCGCAGAGAGGGGACTCACCCCTGCCTGCTGAGAGCTGCTCTGCACACCAAACCACGGCTTGTCTCTCCTCCTTTTCTCCTCCCGGAGGAAGTCAAGTCAGAGCCGGTTTCCTACGGGCACACTGTCTGTTTCAGAGTCCAGCCCGGACCCAGGATATAGAGCTCAGGAGGATGCTGCGCGGCTGAGGGAAGGATGTCAAGGTAGCCTCGACGCGGGGGCTGGGACTACATTTAAAGGGAGGGAGCAGTGAAACACTGCAAGCAAGGCAGGCTCCGGCGGGGACGGGATTCCCCAGCCCGGGGTGCTGCGGAGCCCCGGCAGAGGGGAACCGCTTCTTTTCCCATATATATGTGTGTGTGTATGTATATATATAACTATATATATATACAATTATATATATAATTTTTTTCCCTCCCAGAATGTGCCGACTTCATAAGCAGAACACAGCAGAAGGGGAAGGAGAGGTTGCCCTGCCCTGCGCCCATCTGCCTCGCCCGGAGGATGGATGTGCTTCAGGCTCCTGCCGCGCAGGGAAACCCCGCCCGTCCTGCGAACGACATGTTGCCTAAATAAAGATAAAACGTGCCATACATCACAAGCATTCCCGGTTATTCTCAATGACTTGCCAATTCCTTTCCCCCCCCTTTCCACACCCCATCCACCTCCCCCCCCCTCGGCACACGTGCAATGATAGAAAATGGTTTTAAATGACGAAGGGTCACGTAGAGCCATCCTGATCGTTTAGTAAAAATAACAGAGCTATTATAGAGCTGAAGGAAGGAGCCAGGGAGTCCACCTACATATGCTTCAATATTGTGCCTCCCCTGAAGACACACAGAGGCATATCTATATTTTTATATATTTCTATTTTATGCATATATTTATATATAAAAAATATATGTGTGTGTGCAGACGGATGGTGCCCATCAGCACCCTCTCATCAGGCCGTAAAAGTGCGCAGAGATGACGGTGAGTACCCATGTGTGTCGGGGACGGGGAGCGGAATACGGAGGGGCTGCTTGCATGTCCGGGATGGAAATGCACATAAAGCATTTTATGAAAGCTCGGGGGACGGCATTTGCTCACTAACCTACACTGTCTACTTTTTTCCATCTCTGTTGTCGAAAACTGGAAATAATTAAATTCTTTAAAGGTTTACTTTTGAAACCGTGGCTGGAGTAAACTATGATTCAGGTGTAAATAATTACCAAAGTCATGAAAGCGACAACTGCTACATGTGGTTTATTCATTGCTTTCATTCCCTGCTTTCCCCCCCCCCCCCCCCCTTTTTTTAATCATTTGATCATTTTAACCCTTACTGTTTGCCAAATTCACATATTTGTAATTTACTAAACTTTATCGTCTCTGCCAGGATAGGGATGTTGTACATTACTTTCCAGACCTGTCCTGCCCTGCTCTGGTGAAGAAGCCTGTCTGGAACAAGCTGAATGCTCCTCAAGGGATAGCGCTGTTACCCCCGTATTTGGAAAAGCTTTCCATATCAGATTAGAGAAATTAGAACTGAATAAAAAATGCTTCCCCTTTCATAAACGCTACCAGACCTACTCGATTTTAGACTCCGGAGAAGAAATAGGCTATTGAAGAAAATAAATTGTTCAAACACAATAGATCCATGCCCAAATAAAAGCATTCCCTGGGGTAAGAGAAACAAGATTTGGCCAGAGAGCACGAAAATAGAAGTACCTATTAAGTAAAAGCCTTGGCGAAATAGGAGAAACGTGGATGTATAATATACACCATATAAATAAAAGACCAGGATTGTTTTAATCTCCATTTTCTTCGGCCTGCGCCTAGGTTTTTTTTTTTCCCCTTACAGAACAATTTCAAACAATTTGTCTTTTCAGAAAGCCACGGTGGAAAAAGGCAGAGAAAAGAACTTATATTTTTCTTGTGTGTGTCCTCTTTTAAAATCTTTTTGCATAGCAAGACACCACTTGAACATGTTCTGGTGTTGTAAAAGTGTTTTTTATCGGGCTGTAAATTACTGCCCCTCTGACAGAGTAGCCGGAAATGTAAATCACACCGTAGAGCTGAAGTTATGAAAAAGTTTGCTCCCCTTTCTGTGTCCCAGGAAGATCGAAGGGCTGCTGGATTCGGAAGGGAGGGGGAAGGCTTGTTTACTATTTTCCTGCTCCACCAAACTGTTGGCTCCACGGTGCCTGGGACTTTGATGAGAAAGAATGGACAATGTGCAGAGTCCCTTCCTATGACACTCAGGCCACCGCCACTTGGGAGGTCCTTTGGCCTAATGCAACCACAGCTAACTGCTCCCAACAGGAGGCTCTGTGGATCAGGCAGGGTCACAATTATACTTCTGCTAAAGGCAAGAGCTTTTTTTTTTTTTTTTTTTTTAAGGAGAAGGAAAAAGAGAGAGAGGGGAGGGGGGCTGGGCGAGCTGTTGAATTAAAGCCTTTCACGTCATCTGGGGAAAGAAAGACGAAGGTTAGCAGGAACCGTCTCCAACAGGCATGAGCAAAATCAGGTATCCATCCATAAGAAAGCGATGGGGACAGCTATTATGCCAGACACCCCGCTTGAGCAACAGGCCTCCTCCAGGTCGTGCGAAGTGCTTTGGGGACTAATCTGCCAGCGGGAGAGCTCTCTGGTGCCAGATATTGCATGTGAATAGCTGCTCTGAGGTGGGGAGCACCACAGCCCCTCCTGCAACAAGCATCACCCAGTGGAGTGGAGTGGAGTGGGAGAAAAACTCCAGGAGGAGACAACCCCGCACCTTGGCCTCTCATTTCGGCGCCAGGGGCGCCGAAATGAGAGGCCAAGTATGTTTTCTGGGGATGGCGGGGAAAGGACAGCAGTGTTAATACACGTTCTATGCCCCGGAGAAGGGGATGAGTTTCTCGGCGCGGCGCTGCTAAACCACATGCTTCTCGCCGTTTATGTGCAGCCGTGAGGAAAGGCCGGGGAGGAGGAAGAGGGGGGCTCCCGACCTCCGAGGCTTCCCAGGGCGGCAGCTGCCGGTGCCGGCAATGAGAGCGGCGCAACAGGGTCGTCCCCGCTCCTGTCGGCCCGGCCGGGTGTGCACCCAGCTCCCGCGGCGCCCATCCCCTTCTCCCCTCGCTCTACCTTCAGTCCCCGCTCTCCGTTTGAACCCCCTGAATTTATCCCCTCTCCGTCACCAGCCCCGGCGGCCCGAGCCCCGCCGGGCAGGGAGCTTTGGGCAGATCCGGCTCCCGGGTTTTGCCTCCCCCCGCGGCCGGTGGAGCAGGGCGAGGGGTACTACCTGGTCCCCTATTTCCCCCTGGGCGGAGGAACCTCTTCGCCACCCAGCTCCTGGCAACCCCCTCCAGGCTGCGAGACCCGACCGCGGGAGGAGGAACGGACTCCGGAGACCACCCCGGCCGCGGCCCCGTTCCCCGCTGCCCCCCGCTTACCTGGAGGAGGTTCCCCGTGCTCGGCGGTGTTCTCGCAGTGGGTCGGGGCGACAAGGGGGGCCTGGGCCCCCCGGATGGTGAAGGCCCGGTCATTGCTCCCCCCAGCACCCCGGAGTGATCCAGCGGGAGGAAAGGAGTGGGGGGGGAGAGGGAAAGCCTTTTTTTTCCCCTCGCTTTCTCTTCCCATTTGAGCCGAAGTGACCCGCAGTATCCGGAGAAGGTTTTTGTAGACGTTTGAGAGGGAGGGAGAGAGTTTTCTGCTGAGAAACTCAATCTGCCATACAGTAGCGGCTGCATCTGGGATCTGTCACCGCTGACAGCACCACAGGGCACAGACATGATCTTCTGCACAACACTGCAACTCCCCAAAATACCCTCCTCGCTCCCAAGGTGTCTGCCGGGTTGCATCGCGCTCCTTCGCCAAAAGGGGGAAAGCAACCTGAATTCCCCTGCAAGCAAACACACGGAAGGAAAGGCAAGAGAGAGCAAACCCCCCTCCACTCCTCCACAATGTTAAGCACCCCGCCGCCGAGGAAGCAGGGCGAGAGGCGACGTCGTGCTCGGATAGCGCAAAGGCCATAAATATAAAGCGCTAGCCCGCGAGATTCCCGAAAATGACTTTAATGAATAATCTCGGAGACAGTTATGGCTTTAGGTAATTACTGCGCGGCTCTATGAAAACCAGATTTGGGAGAGAGGCAGTCAAGGCCGGGCCATGCGCCTCGGCTTGCCTCTGCCAACCCTTCCCGGTCTCACTCCGGTCTCCCCCGGCCCTCCTCCCGTGTGCTGCCAGACCTCCGGGTGTCCCCGGAGCCCCGCAATCCACCCCCCCCCCCGCCCAGCACCGGGGTCCTCCTTCGGGCAGGACTCCCAGTAGACCTGCGGAAGCTTGAGGAGGGAGAGACCTATTATTATTATTAATATTAGTTTTAATCTCTTCCGCCTCCTGTATTTTCTGGCAGGACATTTCATTGTCTTTCGGGCCAGTTTTAGAAAGCTTCTAGGGGTCTGCATGCATGTTTAGCTTTTAAAAAGTTCGTTATATGCAGCTGTTCCAGCCTATGGCCACATATGGCATGCGAATAGGGACCCCTATAGGAGAATCGTCCTCTCTATTATCCCCACATGTTTGTTCAATATGTACACAGCCGCGAAAACGGCTCTACTGCTATGCATTAAAATATAATTTTACATTTTTCTCCCGAGTACTTTGGGCAACGCAGGGGCTCATTCTTGCTTTGAACAGCCTTCAGAGTTTGCAAATAAACAGCTCCGAGACGCAGGCACTTCGATCCCCATTGTTTACCGAATACGTTGCTTGCTGTTCCCAGAACCCCGCTCCCGACTGAAGCTGTACATAGCCCCTTGCGCCCTCCCGGGGGGACCCGCGGGACCCTGCCCCTCTCCGGGGTCCCCCCAAGCCCTTCCGGGAGGTGGCTGCAGATCAGGGACAGTGCCTCCCGGGGAGCGGTGCCGGAGCCACGGCCTCAGCCCTGCAGAAGAACTTTCCCGTAAAGGCCAGCAGTGGGATTTGCTGGGATCTTTTCGGCTCGGGTTTGTTTCAGTGGGCTGTTATTATTTTTTTGTTTGTTTGTTTCCTTTACTTTTACTTTCTTTTCTTTCTTCACTCCCCTCTTTCCCCGCCTTGCCCGAGCCCTGGGGTTGATGGCTGCGGTGGGAAGCCGAGCTCACAGCGTACCCTTTGCACTGATTCAGAAAGGAAATGTCCATTTTCCTTTCGAGATTACAGATAGGCACAGCTGACCGTTGCGGTATCTTAGGGGGTTTATTTTATTCTGCTGGAACGAAGAAATAGAAGCATATTTTGAATGCATTTTTAGGATCACGTAGGGCTTACTTCTCCCCTCCTGCCCCTCCACGGCAAGTGTGTTTTACCCGGAGAATTTAATCCTTCAGACAAATAGTTTAATATTATCTCTTTCCTCTGGAGACGGGATCAACTTCTTTCTCATCCACCCCTCTTTTCCTGGTAGCAACACTGATTGTAACGTACAGCTGGACAAGCGTCAGCCGTTCAAGACTTTGCGAACAGCCGGCGAAGGCTCAAGTTGTATTTATTCAACTGTTTTTATCTGCTTGGGGAAAAAAAAAAAAAAAAAAAAAAAAAAAGAAAAGAATAAAAAGGAAAGAGTTGTACGAAACGTACAAAATCATGTAGTACAACGTTTGTGGAAAGCAAGCACGGCCACCGTGGTCTCGGGGACCCTCCGAGTCAGGGCTATTTTGCTGGCTGGCCAGCGGTACCGTCAGCCAGCCCCAGAATTAGAGGCCATTCATTAGGATTTAATAACAGGTGCAAAGCCACCTCCTCGCCAGCAGCACGGAGGAATCGCCGCAACCCGCCGTAGCCTCCGGCTCACAGCGAGTTGCAGCCCTGGTCCCGGTGCGGCTGCCGCTGCCCTCTCATACGCGCTGCACTTTGCTTCGCTCCTTCCACCCTGCCAAGACATAAGGTGAAAATCTGCCTGGCTCGGTATTTGTTTTGGAAGACAGAGCTGTGAGCGAATGAGCCCGGAGAAATCAGGCTGAGATAAAGCAAGCTGTGGGCCGAGGGCTGGGAGGGCGGGGGGAGCACATCGCCTGGCGGGCTGAACGCACCGCTTCTGCATTCCCAAAGTCCCAAACAGACAAATAAACAAACAACCTCGGCGGCGAAGTCCACTAGAGCCAGAGTCGCCGGGGGCTCGAAATGGGCTTATCCTGGGAGTCCCGAGGCCGCACCCGCGTCCCAGCTGGAGGCCGGGGCTTGGAAAGCGCCGCCGTGATTACACCCAAGCGGAGAGCAGGATGGCTCCTAGCCGTCTGATCTGACGTCAACATGTCTCTAGCTCCTCGCTGCAAGATAGAGGGAGCTAAGCCGGGGGAGGGAGAGCTCTAATCATTCCCAGATGTCTCTAATAGCAGATATAAAGACTTATTTAGTGTCTGAGAATAAATTTGTAATCAATGCTCTACAATCTGATCATCAAAGCAAGGACATTTTAAAAGGAAAATGGTGGTAGTGGGGAGAGCTGAGGAAGAGAGAGACACACACCACGCTGGTTTGGAAGTGGGAGGCACAGGGACAGCCAGATTGGCGCTGGCCCCGCGCATCGCTCGGCTTCGTTAGAATTTATGTGAATATATAATTCAGATAACAACTCTGCTTTAATCTCCATTGCACGGGAAGAGCTGAAACAGCTGAAACAGTAATTGGCCAATTAGAAATAGAAAAGATCGGAGCTAGTTTGCAAAGGCACATATATCATGGCCCGCAAACAAAAAGAAATAATACCAAATTAAACATTGATAAGCCCCTCGTTACAGCAGAGGGGATTATGTCTGCAGGCGAGCGGAATGCATTTCCTTCCCATCGCTACTTGGAGGTTTCTTCGGGGTATTTTTGTGAGTCGCTGCGCGAGTACGTGTGAAAAAGGAGGATTAAGGTTAGGTTTCCAAGCGCAAAACGAGGATATTCTGCTTAGAGGTTTTACTATTAACCTTTTCCCCGCCCTCCCCGCCCACCTTTCAAGCTCTGGTTGTCTCCGTGGCATCCCCGGGCCGCGTTTATATCCCTACAGCTGCCCGCGGATGTCTCGGCGGTTGTTCTAGGGATGCCTGCGGCTTGGCCTGAGCGGCCCCGTTACACCTCTTTGACAACGACAGCAAATTAGCACTAATTATTGCAATAATCTTTTGACGCAGAAGAGTGCTCCTGGGAACAAGGGGGTGAAAAAAAAAACACAAAACAAAGCAAAACGAGTCAAAAAGCGCCTCATCACAGTTTGTCGTCCTTGCCGCCAGGAATGCAGGCATGCCATGCACGTCTGATAGCAACGAGGGCACTAAAACAACCCCCAAAGCAAAAGCAGGGCTGAGAGGTCCAGCAAGTTGCAGGGAGCGCCCCCAAACCCCAGTACTGCGGGCGGCCTCCTGTGCTAACTGCTGGCGGCGGGGCACCGGGTCGGCCCTTCTCTGCTTTTTGCTTCCCCAAACCCCAACGAGCTCTAAAACCCCACACTGCGATCTGCCTAAACCGGGCTCCCCCAGGGGCCACGCCACCACCGGGGAGGTCCTCGGCTCCCTGCAGGGGGGCCGGCCGCTGTGTTTCAGGCGTGCAGCCGAGCCCGCACCCCGGGGAGCCGAGGGCATGCGTCCATGGGAGGGCAGGGGCTGGGATGCCAGCAGGGGAGTTTTCTGGCTGTTTTACTTCAGGGGGAGAAAAAGTTTAAATTGATATTTTCTCTTGAGTCAGAGCAGAGTCGCACTCCCCCAACCATGAGACGAGGCGACCGGCTATAACACGAGTAAATTTGGACCGTGAGCCTGTCTGTGGCGACAGGGCTTCAGGACCCGGCTGCACACCCCCGCCCCCCGTTCTCTTCTCTTCTTCCTCCCCCCACCCGCACAGGACAGAGAAATGTTGCAGGGCAAGGAAGGCTGCCATCCCTTCTCCTACGTGCCTTTCACCTCGGAAATAGCTCCTCAAAATGCTTTGGCTCCGAGGAATTACCGGACAGGCCGCCGGGGCGGCGATGCCCCCGGGTGCGGGAGCAGTGCTCGGCTGTTATCAGGCCTCGGCTCCGCTGGCGGAGAGCTGAGGCCAGGGCACTGACATCCCCATCTACCATCAATTTACCTTCCGCTTCCCCATTTAGCTTTTAACGTCAAAACCTACATTTTTGTCGGCTCCGGCCTGTCTAGGGCTCTTGTGATTTAGCTGCGGGAATGACCGCTCCTGAGAAAATGGCAACATGCTCATTAGCGACCAATTAAAAAAGATCGTCCGTAGCAGATCTAGAGGATCTCCCTGTTCTGAGAAATTAGGGTTTAAAAATGCGAAATTATTGATAGGGAAAGATGGGAGAGGCTATTCTCCGGGCGGCGGGGCCCTCTGCCCCCCTGGGTCCGCTGCGCAACCCCCTAGGGAGCTGCAGCCCGGCCACTCGGTCAAAGCAAGGATACAGCATCTGCAGGACGTGCCGCACTGCAGCCCTCGCAGGCATCTCTCGCACCCCTTCCTCCTTTTTTTCCTTTTTTTTTTTTATTTTTGTATGCTGCAATAAAAAGAATGCCAGGTTTAGGCAGGGGTGGGAGTGCGAAATGCTCTAGTTTATCAGCTGGGCAACTAACAGGCAAGGAAAAGCAAACAAGGTGGGGGGGAGGGGGAGATTCTTCTTTCCAAGTGTTATAAACAAAGGCAAGTGTCTGTAAACACAGACCCACGCCGGAGCGTAGACCCCGGCTGCCTGACCTAACGGGAGGGAGGGCACATCACTTTTGTCTGGTTGTTGTAACCCCGCAACCTCCCCACTGTCAGCAGGGGCGGCTAAACGGCGCGGGGGCTCCCTTATCTTTTTATGGGCAATCGCACATCTACCTCCGCTTAGTGCCGATCTCGTCGGGAACCACTTTCGTGGGCTCGGCGGTAGGGGAAGGCAGGCAGGTAAGCAGCCCTGGACCTGGAGAGAGAGCCAGCTCGGTTTAAGTTGAGATTCTTTCAGTAAGGGTTTAAAATACGAACCCGAATTTTGTTATGGGAAAGGTGGGGAACCTTGCGCTTAACCTGGAATTTCAAAAAATACCTAAAGCAGCTCCTTTATGTAAAAGGCTTATTTTTTTCCCCTCGCCTGCCTACATACAGAGGGATGCCACGCAATTCCCAGCGCTGAATGTCTGCAGCTCGTCCGGGCACCGGGGAGCAGAAAACCCACCGGCCTGGCACTAGGTTCCTTGTACAGGAGTCGGCAGGCGGTGGGAGAGATAACCGTACAGCTATAAGGGAAGAGAGATATTTCTGGAGAAGGAGATGAACGTACTGAAAAGAACCAGAGATTGGTCGTGCAGTTGGCAGTCAGAAAAAAGCAAGAAGTTTTGTTAAAAAATAATAATGCAGTGGTGGGCTGGAAATGTGCAAGCCAGGAGAGTTTTGGGAACCACAAAGTTAATATTAAGTTCACCGTAGCTCATTGTAAATCTTACATATCCCTCCCCGGACCCCCTCCCGCAAATCCCTTGCCTTGTTCGCTCTTTCTTCCTTGACGTAAAATTACCTGCTACATAATCACTCCGTGCAAAGCCCTCCGGCCTCTCTTGCCCGCCCCGGCACCCTTCCGGGAAGCTGCCCCACCGCCTGGCCCTGCTCTGCTCTCGGCTCCCTCCGAGAAAAACCGCGCATCGCTGCCATTCCTGATCCGCCAGGGTTTGCACCCTTGTCCGCTTCCCGTTAGCAGTAGGTCTCCTGCAAGGAGAACACCACCACAAGGAATTCCTATTCAGCTGAACTGCCGGTTTCTGCTCAACACTCACGGGGCTAGCGAGATCCCTCCCTCTACCCCTCCTTTCACTCAGTCACTTGTTTAAAAATAAACTTAGGAGCCATCTTTATAATTTAGTTTACTTCCGAATATTTTAAATATTATGAAAAAAAAAAAAAAGCCATAAACAACGCTGTTATTCAAAACATTTTGAGGTATAAAACATAAAAAGATTTGGATTTTCTTTTTTTCTTTTTCCTTTTTTTTTTTTTTTTTTTTTTTGGTTTTGTAAAAAACACACACAGTGGTTTATTGAGTACTTACAACGTTTACATCTTCAATATTAATTAGATTCCACTTTATCCCTTACGGACAGAAGTGCACATAACCGATAACTGTTGAAAACATCTTCAAATACTGAACGACCACAACAAAATTACAACACTAAATACCGAGTCAACCGAAACATTGGTGCAACTGCTTCTGTTGAAATATAACTTTATAATCCCATGAATATTTATATCCAAAAGGCCAAGTATTAAAGATACACTTCACATACACACTAATGCCAGGGAGGGATCATTTTTTTTTTCTCCTTTTCTATGTTTCTGTTTTCCCCGTGTGTTTTATACAGAGCAAATAACATTCACAAAACTATTAGAGACATTACCCCTTACCAAGCTGGAGTTTCTTCTTCATATATGGAATGCTTTTTCCCTCTCCTTCAAATATCCACATTTTGGGGGGGTTGGGGGAGAAATTGCACATAAATAAACTGGACGATTCCAAATACAGAGTCCTCAGAGGAGAGCTCGCTACAGAGACTAAGAGGACGGATCCTCCAGTCCTGCCGTGCTCACTGCTTGAGCTCCAAAGCCCAGACATGCTGCGGCCAGCCAGTCCTCCCTTTGGTTTTCTTATCGTTGCTGCTAACTGTGCTTTTCAAGATTTCGTTCTGGGGAGACAGGATGCGAGGGGAGAGAAAGAGAGGGGAGAGGAGAAAAAAAGGTTAGAGTTTTTCCTCCCCTTTCTCGGTCGCCTTTGCCCTGCCCCAGGAGGGAAAACTGCGAGGAGACACGGTCTCCCCTCCGACACCCGCCGGCTGTGGGGGATAAAGCGGGGGGCGCCCTTCGCTGGGCCCGGCCGCGGGCGAAGCCACCGCCCGTGGGAGCGGTCCCGCGTCCTACTCGGGCGCCTGCGGTCTGCGGCGCAGCCGGGCCCCGCTCTGTTCTGCCACCGCTGCCTTGCCGCGGTGTCCGCCCGGGGCCTGACGACACGGGACCGGGATGGAGATCCGCGCGGCTCCGGCGCCTGGGGGAAGGTGTGGGTTACGGTAAGGTCCGTGCCAAGCCGTCCCCTCCCGTGGTCCGGGAAGGAGATGGGCACAGGAAAGTACCAGGGCAAAACACCGAGCCTGCGGCCACTGAAACCTGCACCGAAACCTGCGGAAATATCGCCCGAGTGTGCCGTAGGGCCTACACGAAATCGGGCTTGCACTGCCTCGCCAAAGCCGACTCTCCAGCTAAAAATCAAGAAAGTTGAAGCGCGGAGCTCACGGTCAGGAGACCTCCGCGCTGCCCATTCTGTGCTTGGCGGGGGGGTTACTCGGCTTGGCAGGTAATCGCGCCTCCAGCCTTTTATCTAAGAGAACGGAGGCTTGCCTGCGGCGGGGTCACTCTTTGGGAGCCGGAATAAGCCCTGGCCCGGGAACGGACCTACTCGGGGGGCCTACTGTAACGGCGGTTCCCCCTCAGCTGCTTGCAGCCACCGGGCCAGACCCTGGCGCTCCGTGAGAGCCGACGGGCGCCCACGGCTCTATCCTGTCCCTCTCTGGGCTGGCAAGTATGGGCAGGAGGGACCGAAGTTTCCACCATGGACGTCACCCGACGACCCGACGCAGCCGAACGACAGGAACGCGGGGATGGCAAACCGGCGGGCGGCCTAGCAGCCCCCTCTCTGCAGCCCCCCCGCCCCTTCCAGCAGCACTGACCAGCTCTTTCTTCCTCTTTTCCTCCTTCACGTCTGTCTTCTTGATCTCTGCCTTGAAGGCCTCCGCCTCCCCGTTCTGGTCGTCCTTCGCCAGCAGGTCCATGAGGTAGGCGATGTAGCTGGTGGCCAGGCGGAGGGTTTTGATCTTGGAGAGCTTGGTGTCAGCGGGCACGTTGGGGATGCACTCCCTCAGCTCCGCGAAGGCGCTGTTGATGCTCTGAGTCCTGCGCCGTTCCTTGCGATTCGCCGTGCCCCTGCGCTTCACCGGCCGGGGCCCCCCGAGCCCGGGCGGGCCGCTCCCGGGCGGTACCCCTCCGTAATGGGAGTGGTCCATGCCCGGCGCCCCGTTGGCGTACTCGGGGCTGTAGGACAGAGCCATGCTGTAGTCGGGGGGGGACATCTCCGGGTGGCTGCTGATGAGCCAGCCGTGGAAGTAGGGGTTCTCCTCGTGGCCGCAGCGGGTGGCAGCGGCGGCAGCGGCAGCGGCGGCGGCGAAAGGGTAGCCCTCATGGTGCACCACCGGGTGGTGGGGGAAACCGCCCACTAGACTCATCCCCGCTTCCTAGCGCACCCCACCCCGCCCCCCCGGTCCCCAAAACAAAGGTTTCCCTTCCCCGCCCTCCCCCCACCCCCGCCGCACCGGCGGGAGATGCTCCCCGCCGCTCACCCCTCAGCACTGCCCCGCTGCCTGCTGCCTCTCCATAGGGCGCTGCTGCAGAGTCCCCGCGAGTACCCGAGCGATCCCCCCTCCCCGGCCGCAGCCGCTGCCGCTCATGCGTTGTGCATCCACCTCCTTCTCGCCCGGGGCCGGGTCTTCAAGGAAGCGCGCACAGGAGAAAAAAAAAACAAACCACCAACACAACCGCTATGGAGAGAAGTCGATCAAAAAAAAAATGGCTTGGCTTCTCAGCCCGGGATCTTCCTGGCCTCTTGCTGCCCTCCGCTCAAGCCAAGTCCGCCGCTGCCCGGGCGGGTGGTACTTACACGCGGCCCCCCTCCATGCGCCCCCGGCTCAGGGCGGGCGGGCGGGCGGCGCTCCCCTCTGCCCTGCGCGGCGGCGGGGCCGTCAGTGCCGGGAGGGCGAGGGCATCCCTGCCCGCTGCTCCACGGGGATCAGCGCCCCGGCGCTACGCTGGGGCATCCGCGCCGCTCGGCTGGGCGCGGGGCTGGTGGCTGCGGTGGGAGGAGGTGGTGGCGGCGGGGCTCGGCGCGGCGCGGGGCACGGGCAGGGCTCCCCGGGACGATCTCCATGAACAGCTACATGTTTAGGGCCGCTCGGGTTAATATATGTCGTCAGAAGCGGCGGCCGCCAATGGCTGGCGGCTGGGGCGGGGCCCGCCGCCCTCCGCAATAAAACTTTTTGATGTTCGCTCTACTAATTGCCGAGCTCCTCTTTTAGGATTGGCTGCCTCTCCGCATCCATAATGTAATTAAAACAAGGGGGGAAAAATTATCATGGAGGCAGAGGTTAATGCAAGTGTTTAGCAGATGCCTTACTGTAAAATCTGCATTAAAAAAAAAAAAAAAAAACCAAAACCCAAAACAATAACAACCAAACCCCAACAAACGCATTAAAACTTAAATATCGGACAATCTCAAACCAGGTACAGTATGGATCCAAGGAATTTCTTGGCAAAAAATATATGTGTGAGAGCTCGATACACTCCGAGGTTGCTTTACAAAGTGCTTTGTGCCGATGCGGTCGAGAAGCGAATAAAACCGGCTTCGGCGGGCACTGCCTGGATCGCCCGGCTGCGACAGGCAATGCCCCAGCTGCGATCCGGCTTCTACCTTTACGGCCTGTTAATATCCACAAAGAGATGGTTAGCTCCCGCGGGGAGGGAGACTGAGCCTCTCTGCCTTGTCTATCACCCTCCCTGCGACCGAGGGAGCCGAGAACTCCGGGTTTGGCCAGGGACAGTAGCTTCCTCTAGAAAGAATTGCTTGGAGACATTAACAATAAACCTTACCCTGACTGATTATTTTCCAGCCCTCTGCCTACTCCTACGCACCCCGATCTGTGCTCAACCAGCGAATGGCTCCGGCAACAGGTTTCAATCTCCTTTAACTGGTCTGATGGGTAAGTAACCGAATTTTTTTTTTTTTCCAGCATGTTCAGGGCTAATTTTCTAGCTTTTACTAACAAAGGTATAAACATTTCTCCTCATTCCTGCTTCCGCAATTAGAAAAAAAAAAAAAAAAAAAAAAAAAGAAGACCAGCATCTGCAGGTTTAGTTATCGAAAAGGAATAGTTAAATATTTGTTTAACTGCCAGGCCAGGAGGAAATCTCCCGTAGCTGTTGAGGTGTTTTGCTTTGGTAAGCTTGAAGACATTACAAAAGGAAAATGGATCTCAAGCTGTAATTCATGGATAACTTGGAGGCGAGGCGAATTGTTGTCATCTTCAAATGGAGCCGAGTGCTCCTAAATAGCTGCGAAATATCAGATACCCACCCTTATGTGTGCTGGCTGACGGCTAGGCTGATTTGGCGTATATTACAATGCAATCCTACAATATAGGCAGTGTGGAAAACTGTGTCAACAGGAGCTGAGAGGTCATAAATTAAAAGAAAGAAAGATAGAGATGGAGGAGTCTGAGAAAAAAGGCAGTCAGAACCGCAAGTCCGATCTCTGCAGCAGCTCAGCGCTCTCTCTGGCCCCACTGAAGGGGCGGTGGGATGCCTTGGGGGGAAGCACTGGAGGTTTAGGGGGCGAGAAGGGTGCAGAAAAGCTTATCAGTGGGGAATCGACTCTATGCCTGGGCAGAAGAGATGAGCCGAGCCCGAGCGGTGCCGGTGCGGCGCGGGACTGCCGATGGCTGCTGCCGGTACCAGCAGCGGGCCGCGGGGGCCTGCTAGGGCCCGGCGGCTCTGCGGCAAGGTCTGCGGGCTCTGGCGGAGAAAGCTCTGCGGGCAGTGGCAGCCTCAGCGGAGGAGACCGCCCGTCTCGGAGCAGTTAACTGCGGTACCGGGGAGAGGGTCTCTGCAGAGAAACATCGAGGGCGAAGCCGGGCGCTGTTCCCACATTTCTGCAGGACGGGGAGAGCAGAGCTGGACTCAGCGATGAGGACGTGCACAACGAGCAGAAAAGCAGACGTGTATACACATATGCATGTGCGCCTGGGTGTAAACTGAGTACGAAAGTGAAAAACTAGTCCAGATGTAGAACTGATGCATATACACATACATCTTACGCGTACACACAAATGCTTGTAACGGAAATAACTGATGGATATCTGTGTCGATATATGCACACAATCACCCTTATAAATTGTATTATCCTAAGGAGATAGCGTGCCTACCGCGCGGATTTGGGTATTCCGGAGAGGTCCCGGGCACCCCTAGCCGCTCGGGCTGCGGCGGCCTCGGGGCGCAGCCTGGGAACCTGCCCGCTTCCTGCAGAGGTTCTCCACTTTTATTTTGCTGCCGTGTTTTCCTGGATGCGAAGAAGAAGCGGGCATTGTCAAGGCCGGAAAGGTATATTGGCTTGAAAACGGGGTTGTGTTTCTCTGCACTCTTCTTATTTGTGTAGGAGCTTTCCGATATACTGCAGGCTGGGCTGCAGCCGTGACAGTCACTGTGGCAAGCCTCTACGGCCACCCCGATAAAATCTCCAATGATGAAGGAAACGGAAAACATGAGGCATAGAAAAAGTAATAAAAGATACAGGAGATATCGATCAGAACACCAGTCTCCAAAGCTAGCATCGTTATTGTTTCATTAGCTTTGGAGAAAGAGAGTCTTTAGATAAAGCATCTAGCAGGATATTATATATATTTTTTTCCTCCTATTCCCCAACAGTTGTTTCTGCGTTTTTAAAGAGAGTTTTAGAACAAACACAGCACTTATGTCCTCCCTCAGCTTTTAACTAATCAGGCTGCCAGATCAGGGGTCTTTTCTGTTTGATCCACGCGCTGGAAACCGCTGCAGACCAAAGTACCTTTAAAAAACCCCATAGGTTTTCAGTCCGCTAAAACGCATCAGGGTTTTGCCTGTCAACCACTTAGTAATTTGATTTTTTTTTTGTGCACTATTTTTTTTTTAAATTTGAGGGAAAAATAAAAAAAAAAAAAGGAAGAAGAAGAAACCAAACCAACCAAACAAAAAAAGCAGCTCCAGCCTTATGTCACTTCTTTCCCTATCAAAATGGTTGCGTGTTAGGGGGCGATTTATCTGGGCTCTGCTGCCAGACAGGACTCTCCTAGCTCGCTGTAATTAAGGAATTTTGGTGGCGACTGTGCCGAGGCCGGTTTTCCCTTTCCTTACCCCCCTCCTTTTTTTTTTTCCTTTAATTTTATTTTGTCTTGGGGTATGTGTATGTGGGCGGCTGTATGGCTGCTTCTGGCCCGCGGTTTTTGGCTCTCCAGCACGGCAGTCCTCCGCGGAGCTGAGTGTGAGGACGGGGTTGCCCGTGCCCCCCGTGGGTGCCTCGAGGCGCCCGCGGGGCGGGGGGCATAGGGGAGGGAGCCCGCTCAGCGGGACCAGCCCGGCCGCGCCGCCGGGGCCACCCGCTGCCCTGCCCCGACGCTGAGCCGCCGCCGGGCCGCTTATCGCCAGGTCACTTCTCTCCTTCGGGCCAAGGGCAGGGTGGGATTTGGGACAACAAAACAATAGAGCTGTGCTCCCACCCCCTCCCCAAGCCTGTGTGACTTAAGCTAAATTGCAAATTAAGCCAATTTCTCCCAATCGGTCGATACCGTATAGAAACGGAGAACTGGTGCCGACTCTGGGTGGTCGGAACCCGCGTCTGCGAGGGACTCCCGGATTGACTGCTGGAGAGCTGCAGCCGTACCAGGTTGGGCCTTTGAACAGCAGGCCAGGGGCACCCGACCGATGCCTGAGCAGCGAGCTTCACATTCGTTTGCCCCTTTTCTGCACCTTCTTTTCGAGGGGCGTCCGATACCGACGGGGGAGGACTGGGGGATTGGAAGCCGCCCGGGACAGAGCATCGGAGGAGCCAGTGGGAGCCGCGCCAGCACCGGGCAGCCCGGTTCAGGGCCCGGCCCCACGCGTCCCGCTGTGGGCAGCGGCGCCGGTCCTTTCCAGCACTCCCCAGCTTCCACTAAAGCAAAGAAACCACCAGACCCACAAAAGCACCCGGGGGGCACCCCGGCCCTTACACCTGAGGCGCAGCCCTGGCCGGGCGATCACCCCGACGGTTTTCTCTCTGCAGCTCTGGGCTGCAGTGTGCCTCTCCTTCCTCCTCCCTCCCGGCTGCCTACCACATCGCCCAGGCGCCCGGTGCACGGCTGGAAAAGACAAGACGCGTTTGGATTTATAGAGTGCATGATGTCATTGACCCGGGACCAAACGTATCTGGAAGAGGTATCGTTCTCGGGTGGATTTTGGGGCGTTGAAGCAGCCTGAGTCCCAGGGATCCAACACATCCTGTTCCTGGGCCATCGCTTAGGAGTTCGCAGAAGAACATAAACCGGCAAGAAAACGGGTTTTGTAAAGAAGCACAGGAGAAATATCATCTGAAGGTCAACCTGTCAGTGCGGGTTAATGAAAAGGACTTGTGCCTAATGGGCCTCCTTGCGCCCTCCTCTGCGCTCAGAGTCTGGATTTCAACGTCCAGGGCAGAGGGCAGAATCGGGCCCAGCAGGCCCGAATTAATTGCTGCCATTGGAGGTGGAGGCACCCTGGTTTACTTTACTATTATCGGTAATGAACACTCCACATATTTCAGGCATGATGATCTCGCAGCCGTTGTGTGTGTGTACATATATATATATTAAAAAAAAAAAAAAAAAAAAAAAAGGAAAGAAAAGAGATCAGGGAAGAGGAAAACTCAAGACACTGACCATTTTGTGAGTCTCAGTGATTGGCGGTAAGCGCGGGACCCTACGCATTTTACCACTGCATGTGTAAGCAATTATTCGAGGATTGCTTATATTTGTGACCGAGGATCCAGAGTTGCATTTAGACCCTACACAGGAATCACAGAAATAGAAGAAAACCGCAACGAACTCCAAGCAAGACCTCTTCTCTGTCAGAGGAACAATAATAAAGACCTTATAAAAATTTTCAGTGAATGCACAGTTGTCTCTATTTACTGGTTTGTCATACCTATACCGTATACATACACACGTATAAACATGAACGCATTTGTATATAGACACGCACATGCTTTTTTTCCACGTAATATTGTTTGCATTCATGGGAAAGAGCATCTTCAGTCACTCTTGAGCTCGGCGCTGATGAAATAGCTCGCGGATGTAATTGCCTTCATTAATAAAAATTTCGTCCTCCAGCATCTGCATTTCAGGCGCTGGAGGAAGCAGAGGCTAAGCTGGCATCATTTTTGGGTGTAGGCTAACAAAAATCAACATTTCTATTGTCATTCTCCATGTAAAGCCTGTGTTTAACAAGGCTGGGGTTTAAGCAGTTTCACAGATCAAAGAGAACCTCGCTTGGCTTAAGGAAAAAAAAAAAAAAAAAGGAAAGAAAAAAAGACCCCTCCGGAGCAGTGACAATTAACTGCAATTTGGCCCCGCTACCCGCACCCCCCGACTGCTGGTGTCGTCCCGCCGGTGCCCCCGCGCCGTGGATCTGCTGCATCTCTCCCTCTGGCCCGAGGCCGGCTGAAGCCCACGGGCTCGCCTGCGGACTCCGCAGCTGACTTCGGCAAACGTCGGCTGCTGCACACTTGTTAGAAGCATCAGCCCGTCCCGCAATTCCTGTATGCGTATTTCGGTGTAATTGAGCTGGCTGAGTGAGGTCTTTTTGGTAATTTGGATACACCAAGTCTCCAGTTAATGACATATAATCAGCCTTTAGGTCACTTGGTCATTCTCTTATTACAAACCCCTCCTGCTCTCTCTGATCTCCTTTCAAACTAAATTTCACACAAACAAATAAAGCAAGACAGGGACAAGTCCTTAAAATACAAGAGAGAAATATTGGAGACTTGTTCGTGGGGAACTATAAACATTTTTAAAAGAAAAAACCGAAAAGATAGGAAATAACATCTTATCGAGAAAGAGAACATTGTGTACAAAACGCGGGGGGAAAAACGGTCTGGCTTCTGTTAAAAATGACATAAAATTAAAATAAAAATAATTACAAACAGAAATGGCATAACATAAACAGAAGGCAGGAGGCTTTACTAGAAATGCACGGCCGTACTGTAATTTGTTCTTACAGATGATACAATCGGCCAGTGGATATGCAAAAAGTTTATTTGCTTCACTTTAGCCGGCAAAAAAAGAAAGAAAAAGAAAAAATAAAGAAATAACAGTCTTTTCTTTTCAGGAAAGTAACTGAAGAAGCCGGAAAATGGAGAACTGAATGTCGTGTACCTCCTTAGACCTGCAGGGAAACCCAGTCGTGACCAAAACATTGGGTGTAAATGCGACAACAAAAATAAATACTTTACATTACCGCGCAGAACATATTTTACAAAGTCAACACTTTGTCTTTCTGCTTCTCATTTTTTCCTTTTTTTTTTTTTTTTTTTTTTTTTTTTTTTTTTTTCCCCTCTTTCTTTCTTTCTTTCCTCTAGGAAAAGGCAATGCTCCTTTTTTTTTTTTTTTTTTTTTAATTAGGTATTCCCCAAAAGATTATTTTGATCTCCTTCCAGGTGTGTGTGTATATATATATGTGTATATATATATATGTCTGTCTGTACACAGCCGCTACTCTCAGCAGCCGCAGGGACGGGGGTGTGTGGTGCCGCAGCTGGTGGGGTCGCCGAGCGAGGACGAAGGAGATATGTCCCGGGGACGGTCCGAGGGCCCCGCAGGCTGCAGGCGACTAGTTGCGAAGGTGAACCCCGCTTTTTCGGAACTGAAGTTGATTCATAAAACCGAGAGCGGGGAGACTTCAACAGCTTTCAAGTGTTGGCGCTTCGAGGAAGAAACTGAAAGACGACTGCCGTCTACACTCCCCTACAGGCATTAGCACTTTTCAAAATATTATCAACATGCCTTTTACCAAAGATCTCGTTTGTATTTAATGCGGGGTTCAGACAGGTGGTAATTGAGCATCTAAGCGTGTGTGAGGTTGCGAGTAGTGCTGGGGCAGGCTTACACAGCGAGAGAAAACAGAGTGAATACATGAAGAGCGTCCCAAGGCCCCAGCACAGGTCATGATGATGTGACACATCTTGTTACTTGTTCACGCATTCCCTGTCTTTTCAGCATTTCTAAGCCTCCCAATTTGTGTACGTATGTGTGTGCATGCATGTGTGTGTATACATATATATAATATATATATAATATATAATGTATAACACACACACATACATAGATGTATATATATGTATTTCCCGACCGCCCTTTAGATGCTGGGCTGAAATATTAGCGCCCGTTCGGCTCAGAAACTCCAGGGCAGCGGGGAGGCAGAGCTCCGACGCCGCGGTCCTGCTAGGGCGCACGGGCCGCAGCAGGCGGGAGAGGCCGGGGATGCTCAGCCCTGCCCCGGCCCTGCCCCCGGCAGGGACCGCCGCTGTCGCCTCCAGCGCTGGCAGGGGTCGAAGTGCTACAGGCAGAAACTGGGAGGCGGGCTGGTCCCCGCTGCCTCCCCTGCCCTCTCGGGGAGACCGACCCCGGCCCCCCCAGCCGTGCCCTGCCGCGCCCAGGAGGAGCCCCGGAGGGCTGGGGGCGGCTGGAAAGGGTTAAGCACTTCCCCTCCTCCTCCTGGAGCCCCCTGAATGCCACTGCTTTCCTCTAGAGGTCTCATTAGGGAAACCCTAACTGCTATTTTCAACGTTTCCTCAATCAAGCGCCTTTAAATAGAGCTCTACAAACAAATTGGCGGCAAAAAGTGCAGATCTTGTCACGGGCGAGGCCGATCCAATATTTCACCCTTGTTTGCTTTGTAATTACAGCCTGGCTTGTGGCTACCTGCCCACTGGGGCGAGTTCCCCCTGCCCCCCACCCCGCCGAGACCCTGGACACCTTTCCTGGAGCTGGGAGGGGGGAAAAGTGGGACCGCTAGAGGGGCCGTTTCCCAGGTGGTCTTAAGGAAAAACAACCCTTCGAAATCAGGAGCGGAATCTCCCGGTCTGAATGCTGCCAGAGGTTTTAGCAACACTGCTCGGAACCCACGAGCTTTCCACCACAGGTCCCCCCTTGCCTCGGACCCTCTTAACCTCCCCCAGTCTCCCCTTTCCTCCTAAGCCGCAGTGTGGGACGCGGCTGCCTGTTCACGCAGCACTCTGAGCTGTCCGTTTGCATTGCGGGCTTGGTTCCCCCTTCCCTCTGTTAAACCGCTCTTATGATTTGTTATATTTTCCACAGCTGCTTATTCCTGTTTGACGGTTGTACAAAGCTGCTTTAAATCTTCGACAGGAAGAATAAAAGTTGAAACCACTTGGACGGGTTCCCGCAGGCGTGCGGGCTGATGCGGGTTCACCTCGGTCCCTGCGTAACGACCCCTCTGCACACATCAGGGCTCGGTAAGCCTCGCTACTGCTGCTCGAGGCAGCAATCCGCTCCCTAGAATCAACAGAAATAGCAGCTAATTCAATTATGTCTGAACGCCGGGGTGTAGCAGAGGGAAACTTTGGCGTTTATGAACTAAGCTGCTATATTTGCTTTGCTATAAACCGACGAGAATATTTTATGATGGAGGGGAACAGTACAACACAAAAGGGAAATATGACAATAAATCTCTTTTTATGGATTCTCTCTAGCAGCAAAACACAAGGATTCAACGGTTTTATGACTCGAATATTTTGCAGGAGCACCTAAAAATACCTACATAGAAGAAGCACCCTGCATTCCCGCATTCCCCCTTCCAGCCACCCCCCCACCCCACCCCCCCGGGTAGGGGAGACTAAACTTTCCCCCTCCATTCAATGCCAAAACTCCCTGAGACTTTCATGGGAGCAGTGCTTGCATCTTCACATCTGATCACTTCAGGGATATGCTTCCATTATATATGTTGCCACTGGCACTGCCCTGTCGTATCTTACTGGTACACAAAACTTGAGGTCAGAAGTAATGCTCCACCATCCATCTCATAGTGACCACATTAGGTTATTTTCTTCCTAGCTAGTCCAAAACTATTAATATTTGAGATAGTTTATCTATCTGTGGAGCTAAATTGCAGCTTTAGTTTAATTGGGACAGTTATGCAGAGTGATTCACATGCTAAAATAAAGATAGCTACTTCAGGGAGAAGATTTCAAAGTGGCAAAGGGCCTAACACTCCTTGAAATAAGTGCAGGTTCAGCATAAAAATGCCTTTGAGGATTTGAGCTAGGATTAATTTTGGAAACCAAAATACATAGATCTCTGCATCTTGATACTTTAAGAAATATGCCTCATGGAAAAAATATTTTTTTCAGTCATGTTCCACTGCAAAACTGCATTCATACATCCTCAAACTGTTTTACACCATGCAAGCATGTTTGCAGCTAAGGTGTAGGCATGTCTTCTTATCTGCCTCCATGCCCTGTCTTAGTTTTTTCTTCTTATCAAGTCCTGATACTGCTCACCTTGGGCACTGAAATCTGGGTTTAGGTCAGCTACTGTGCAGGAAATAACTGATAATCCAGCAGTTTGCTGCTGGGCTGCAGCAGTTTGGATGTGCAGAGCTTGAAACTGTTGGATCACATATATTCTCAGAGTGCAGTGCTTTTCCTATCTCAGCACACACACATGTATGCAGCATGGTTTGCTCTTCAAGAGACTAGTCCCTGGAAAGTCTAGCAGCTATGAAAGTAAAAAGCAGAGGTAGCATATGCAGTTAAATGTATTCTTTCAAATATATGTCCTTTTAGTTAAAATTTTTTCTCATATAAATTAGTCACACTACAGGCAAGAAAATTCAGGTCCCTGATTTTATTAAGGAAAGGTTGTAAAATGATCAGTTCAGATACGTCAATCCTAATCATGTGTGGAACATCATCTACAAAATATATCCATAGGAAAATGAAAGATCACAAAACCTCACAGACACAGACCTCATCAGTACAAGTTGTGCTACCTAAGCCAACTGATCATCAGAGTAACACCTGTGTGCATGAATTCAAGTTTTGCATGTACCTACTCCTATTGGAAACAATGGTTTGGAAACATATGAGCTAGCTCATACACCATTGCCAGTTTTGCATAGGAAGGCAGAGCACAGCACAGGCTGATTTTGCTGTTTCTTACTGAGCAAAGTAGACTGCACTGAGCTCTCTGTTACTGCAGACTGCAAGCACTGTGTTACAGCCTCTTTAAGGACCTCTACACTTGACTGCAGTCTGCAGTTCAGAGTAGTGGGAAAAGTGAGTAGTGTATATACATACAGCTTTGCTTACCTGGAGACCAGAAGCTCTGCCCTGCATACCCTGAACCCATGAAGGGCTTCCCCTGACTCCACTCATGTACTATTCATAAAGATATGTCCTAACTTGTAAAAACAATACATGCCCATTTAGTATGATATGTGTATGCTCACATCTGGGCTGCATGTGTGGAAAAGTAAAGGCACACTACAGACAATTTTACATGTGCAGTTTTCCAAGTATGGGTCTATGGATCTACAATGCGGCGTATGTACAGTGCAGAAAATGACATTCTTCTGCACAGGAGGGCAATTTTAAGTGGCTTTCAAAGTAAAAAGCCTAGCATTATTCTTGGTAGCACAGTTAGTAGCAGCTTATTTCTCCTGGTGGCTCCTGAATTTTTCTGCAAACCCACCAAGGTGGAGTGTTACTCCTATATAGCAACATGTACAGAGCAATCAGAAGTTTTTAGATATTCATTTCTACAGACTGATGTTATTAAAATTAAAAACATCTGCTTTAAGGAATGCAGATTTTCTGGATGTAAATTGTCCTCTACTTTCACAGTAAATTCAGCTTCTTGGAAAACAAAATGTGATTCTAAACAGTTATTGCATTGTTTGACACAGTAGCAAACTGAATAGTGATGCCCTTAATGTTGTTGTTCAATGAATAATTGGAGTTGGATAAAGGCTTTCAGCTGGGAACACTTTTCTAATACCTCTGTAGGTAATGGAATTCCTGTTGTGTGCTGCTCTCACCATCAGGCCCTGCAGGGTTCACCCTCATGTCACCAAGACAGCTCCCAAAGAGATGAGTTTGTGTCTGTGATAGGCTTTTAAATGTTAGCCTGTTATCAGCTCACCAACATGGTTTTGCAACTGGGGAGAGCAGTGATTGGAGATCCAGCTGCCTGCATTTCAGATACTATCATCTAACCCCGATTAGAGGCACTAAGTGGACTAGAAACTCCTCTGCAAAGTCATGGGAGAGGAACTTCCTCTTTTTTGTACGCCCCTTAAAAATCATTATGGAAAAACTTCAGTACTTGTGTTAGGTTCTCTTATATTGAAGAATGAGTAGTTATGTGTATTGACAATCACATAATGCAGTGATTACTGTGCTAATGAAATAAATGCAATCAATATCAATACAGTTGCACTGAATACTGCAGTATATCCATGGGATATTTTGTTGCTTTTACTTATGAAGCCTTGTCTTTTTTTTAAAAATAGAAAACAAAAAGATGTTGCAAATGAGAAGTATTGATCCTCCTGACATGAGAATAAAGAAATATGGAAGATAATCCATGGGAGGACATTTCCCTAAACTCGACGGAGGTGGTGCATTGCTAAGAAAGCATTATGTGAAATAGGAGTGTGTATTTTGCTGCCCAGAAGTAAATAATGGAAGTCCTCTTCTTACTCTGACTCCTTATAAATCTGCCACTGGGTAAATTTGGGGGTTTCAGAAATAATATGAAATGATATCTTAGATGAAACATGGCATTAGTGTAAACAAAGTAAAAAAATACATTAATGCCTATCTTTTAGAAAAGAGTATACTACATTTGAACACTTTTCTGTATTGGGAAAAATTGGTCCTTCCTTTGGATTACAGATGAAAGAGATTGGAGACAGGTTCTCTTGCAGTGGCCTGGAAGACCTCCAGGCTGTTCTAAATACGGATTGCCACTACACCTTCCCACAGTTGCTGTCAACTGGAAATCAGCTCTTTGTAGGGTGGATGCTATGAATTTATAAATAAGGCAAAACCAGGACTTTAAATTCTAATATTGTTTATATCCTAGATAAGTCGATAAACACACATATGTGCATGTGCATACACATACACATAGATACAGGAATTTGAAAAACTCCAGGATTTAGTAATTTCCTTTCAGTATTTACATTTTAACCACATTAACCAGTATTTTAGTTCAAAAGAAACATTGGGATCTGGCAGGATTAGTAATATTTGAGAACTATTCAGCTTTTGGAAAAATGTCTGACTCCGCTTCCTTGGAATTCTCATGGATCATGGTCTTTGGGGAGGCAGGTGTCTTCATTCCAGCTGGCCACAAGGAGTTTCACTAAGTAACGTTCACATGGAGTGCTTCAGATGTCTGTCACTATAGAAATTTAAACTATTTGTGTCTTCAAAACTGAAGATTAAAATAATGAGAAAAGGAAGGTAAAATACATCGATTACATCTGACTTGAAAGAAATGCTTACGGAAGGAAACCAGCTGATTATGAGACAAATCAGTATTTCTTATGGTTATGGCTATGAAACACTCATCGCTTTTCTCGTATGGAGTAAGGAGTCTTGCCTGTGGACTGATTAGACACTTACTCTGAGGACGTTTTGTTTCCTAGATATATGAAGAACAGAATGATAGTTGCCAGGCAGAGCTCCACTGCTGAAATCTAGAGATAGATCTGCATGGACATGTGAACACAAAGGTCCATCGCAGTCCAGGGGATACTACCTAGAAGGATAGATACAATTAAAAAAGTAATTAGAAAAGTAATTTTTTTTTTTTTTCAGTGACTAAAAAGTACTATAATTAAAACTATTATTAAACTCAATTAAATGAAGTGGAAATTTGCTTTCAGGTTTTAAAGCCAAAAATATTCTTTGTGCCTGCATCCATTTCTATGCTTCATGTACCCTGTGCTGTTTACACAAGGATTATCTTGTTTATTTTACAG
Source organism: Psittacula echo (assembly GCF_963264785.1). Classification (NCBI taxonomy): domain Eukaryota; kingdom Metazoa; phylum Chordata; class Aves; order Psittaciformes; family Psittacidae; genus Psittacula; species Psittacula echo. The sequence continues at coordinate 40,232,850 of NC_137735.1, read as the reverse complement.
ATATTATGCTTCATAGAGAGCAATCAAAAGAATATTTCTTTTTTTATGACAAAAAGTGGATGTTGAATTGCTCAACTTTCTTTTATACAACATTCTTGGGTTTGTGATAGTGTGATATTTAATAAAGTGTTTATAAATGCAGATATAATAGTTTATCAGATCTCAGGCAGTCATAATAACAAAACTGCCCTTGGCCTGAGTGCTATGTACTGTACTTTGTAATTTACAACACAGCACTTTCCAAATTACTTCATAAAGTAAGAAAGTTGCCTACCAAAGAATCCATCTTATAAGAACTAAGAAATCTTTTCCTAAATATTTTTTCTGTTACTTAGTCTCCATACAAATCATTATTAATAGCTTGGGCTAAGACAGAAACTGCACTCTCCTGTAGCACGCAACACATGTATGCTGTAAGAATTTTCATGCAGGCCGATCTATTTAAATTTCCAGTGGAAGAGACCTTTCAACTTAAAATACTAGGTGTTTAAAATGGAATCCTGCACAAATAACAGGATAAAGTGAAGAAAAAAGACCAAAAGGAAGCTAAAGACCTTACAGTGGGAATCTAATGGAGCAATTCAAGTAGGAGTTAATAGTTTATGCGACGATGAATAGAGAATGGAGCCTTTCATTTCTGTGTTGCTAGTCTAAGTCCCTACTAATGTATCTCAAGCCTGTTTGGTGGCTTCACTGTAATGGCATGCGTACAGGCTTCTTCAGCAGGAAACAAAGCCTGTGCCAAGGAGTCCAATCTTCTCCTCTGCTGAAGGACTGGCCCTGAAAAATACAACCGGCAAACGAGAGGCCTAGGTGTGCATTTCAAGCTAATACAAGCCTCTCTTCATTCTTTCCCAAATGTCACAGTCTTGTTATTCCCTATCCACAATATGCCTGGTGTTGCATGGAAGAGAAAAAGAAGATCGACATTTAAAAGTGGAGTGTAACTCAAGACTAGTTTTTGGTTTGCAAATAGGCAGCTACCTCCTTGATAGTCCAGCATGTACTTAATCCTTGTATTGGAAACAACTTCTGCAGGTATTCATGACATGCATCTGTAGACACAAAACATGCTTTAGAGCATTCTTATGGTCACTATGAAATCATCATGCAATTACTTTAATCTTCTATATAGTAGATGAAGAAAAGTATAATTCATGCATACTTATATTGTTCATCTTCACATTTTTAGGCAGTATGAATAAACATTCACATTCCTCTGTAAGCAGAGTATCTTCTAGCTGGGCAAAGCTTCCCATTGTGTTTCTACCAAGCAGTCTAAATGCACAAAATTATCATCATTCTTTGCAAACAGGACTCTGGATTTTAATTCTTGATCAGGTTTTGATCTGAGAGAAGTACAGAAATTACACTGTGCTGGGTTCTCTCTTACAGAAAAAAGATCAACTGACAGTTGCGCAAGGAGCAAAGACTTCCTTTCACATCTAAGACTCTCTTGTCAGATTGCAAGCAATTTATGAAAGTTGAGTAATTTGTGTCTTTATTGTTAGTTTGAGACATGTAAAGTAGTTGAAGGTGATTATTTAGTATCAGAAGAGAAGCAGTATAGAAAGGGAAAGGTTTTCTTTTTGAAAATGATATAGGTAGATACATAATTTTCACCTACAAGACATGATAAACCACATTCTTCAATGGTTTGGGGGCAAATTATCAAGTACATCTGATCTACTGGATGTTTTTTATAAAGTAAGTTTTTTTTAAAAAGTAAGTATTTCAATCAAGAATCTGTCAGGATGGGGTCAGCTACTTGGGTTCTTGCAACATTTCTGTGGATTCATGGAAATATTGCATGTATGTGTGCGGATTCATATTGCATTGTCAGTGTTGAATAGGCTGAAGTATAAGAACACTTTACATGACTTCTTTGACAGATGGACTCCAAAACACTAGATGAATGAACAAGTGTTTTTCTTATCCATCACAGAAATATAAGCAGTTGAAAAGCTGCAGAGTTGGAATATGCTTATAGACAATTTCTTGCAAGCAGATTTGTTCTTCGAAGTTGTGTTTTCCCAAGTTTATATAATCTGATCAGAACAGTATCTGTATTTCTTTGTTCCATAACTAGAGCTGTTGCTGCAACAGAATGATTATTCCAAGATAAAGAAATCTCTAATGGAGAATACCTGTGATAATCAAAAGTCTTCCACTGCAGATAGAGAATGGATAGGACTCCTGATGTATTCCAAGAACCAAAATTGCCTTCATCTTAGCCTTCATGAGCAGTAGGAGTTCTTGTCCACCAGCTGGTGAGAAGATGTAGGCACAGATCAGCTTTTTCCTGATGGGGTGGGTTAAGAACAAAACTGCAAAGGATTGGGTAGCAACTTTGAAGTTTTGGATGGAGATTTATCATGGTATCCTATTCCTTAACTTTAAGAACTCAGGGGATGGAGAAGCGGAGCAGGTTGTGAGCGAGACAGCATCAGATGGGAAAATTCCATGATAACAGGGATGAAGGTTACATTTGGAACTGGGCAGAGTGCCAAGATTTAGAATTTAAAGGAATGCAAGATGAAGATGCAGAAGAGGGAAATTAAGGATTCTGGTGAAAACGCAACTTACAAAGAAAGTGTAACAAAAAAGGGCATTAAAAAATATTTATTGAGTGGGAGTGAGATTACAGACTTTGAAAAGAGAAAGAAACTCTGTAAACAAAAAAAAAAAAAAAAAGGGAAACAAGAATAGAGAGAAACAAGCAAAGAAAGAAAAACAGACTGAAGAAAGTAAAGATTAAAGTACTATAAAGAAAGGATAAACCTCCCACCTCTGTCTGAAACATGAAAGGAGCACATAACATAAAATCTGGAAGAAGTAGGAGTGTCTAAAGAGCTGAAAGGCAAGGTCTGAACAGCTCCTGCAGTGGGAAGTGTCAAGTATGAGCATACATGCTCAAGTCTGTGCATGCCATGGTGTTCTGAAACCCTATTCTATGTAGTCTGCATGATTCTAGCTGAATGGTAGATAATTTTGTGTCATTTCCTATTCAAAGTCTGTTTGGCTACTGCTGTAAGCTAAATGACTCCTATGGCTGCTCTAATAAGGTCACCAAAGACCATTCCCAACTTGAGAACCAAACATACACAGTCTGGCATCTGTTTTTTTGATGATACCCTGAAACTGGTATCAGTGATTTCACAAAGTCACTATTGCTACTCCTTCTGTGATCCTTTACAATCCCAGTGGTGCAACACCCTGGTCCTTAGGTCAACGAGCGTTATGGTTGCTCCTGCTGCTTCTGGCTCAGAGATGTCCCATAGCTATCAATAAAAGTGCTCATAGAAGATGTCTTCCTAGTGAAGAGCTTCAGTGAAAAGTTTGTCATAAAAATTGGAATGACATTCACTGGAAAGTTGCAGAGCCTCATAAACTAATATGAATAATCAGAAAGCTTGCTCTTTGGCATTTTGTTTTGCCCTCATATTATGCTCTTAGATCCCACTGAAGTCAGAGGGAGCCAGAGCATATCTGAGAACAGAACCTGACCCTACATTAGCTCACTTCTGGTCTTTCCTGGTGATTTTGGAAAAAAGTATAGTACGCAATGTTACACAGGAAAATTTGCTAAAAGCCCGCACGTAACACAAAATTCATAGCGTTATGATAAAATCAGGGATTAAAAATTTCTGGGAAATTTTGTTCAAGGATTGAGATAAAAAATAATAAAAAAGTAAAAATAGAAGGAAGCAAAATTAAATTAAATAAAAAGAAATAAAAAGATGTGCTAGTAATTGTGCTGTCTTTTCTTTGACACTTTCATATAGCTGTAAGAGTGTATAACAGCACCTAACATTTCTTATGGCTGCCTCATCTTGATGGAGAGTGGTCCTGCTACTATTACATGCCTCTATTTTATCTCCCATATGAAGTTAAAAAATACCACACAGCTGAGCAGGGAGATGTGAATGCGTGAGGAGCTTCAGACTGATGGTAGAGTGCAGAAGAAGTTCTCCCCATATATACCTATAACTAATCAGAGTTCTGAATAAATGCCATAGATATCGCTTTGAATGTAATGGTTGCCAATCTTCCCACTGACTTCATAAAATCATACATTATTCACAAACTTTAACCAGCCTAAGAAAGAAGACTGAGACTCAGGGACACCTTAGTAAACTTAGGGTTCATAGATTTAAGGCTACCAAACAGCTGGATTTCCTGGACACATTCTCTTTTTCAGCCCAGAAGCCTTGTTTTGGCAGCTGTTGAGAAATTTATACGTTTGTTAAGATTTCAAGCTGTTTGGGAGATGTGGCAGGTCAGATGCTCTGCCCGGGCTGCTCTACAAGCAGGCTGTACACAGCCTGGTGGTAACCACAAGACTGCATGAATCCTCATATTCAGGCCAACACTTTTGGGGAGCATCATATTTATTGTGCACATGTGACAAAGTCACCACATGCTTGCACAATAAGGCTCACACTTCTGGGGATTGTCTAATAGAGCTACTGCCCATGTGCTGCCCAGTCACTGGCAACATGCACAGTAAAGGCTCTGTTAAGTCAGATTTACTGTGAATATGCAGAGCAATGAAACGCTGCATGTGCAGCAGGACGTGTTGCTTCCTGAAGTGTGGGGTGGAGTGCACATACGCTGCACAGATTTCCCAGGCTGAAATATGGGAACTCTATACTGGCCAAATGCTGAAGTCTTGAGGAGGCGCAATATTTGAAGATGTGGTCGGCATGAGGGCCACAAGGAATATGCTGCTCAGCACAGTGATTCTGCTGACCTCATTGCAAGGTGCCTCATAGGCACTGAGAAGATGCTCGGTGCCTGACCAGGTTCCACTCTCAAGCAGGTGTCACAACTCTAAGTGATGCAGAGCTTGTGTTTCTCCATGGCATTAGTCCATCCATACCTCTACTTCCCTTGTGAATAGGAATTTACGAGTTCACAGTAACAAGGATGCCTAATAAAGGTGCTATTAACATAAATAAAGATTATGAGTCATTCAGACTTTATATTGAGTAGGCCTCATGTAAATTATTTTTATTCCAAGAACAGCAACAACCCCTGAAAAACTGAAAACACCTTTATGGTACTCCTCAATCTGTTGTAAGATGACATTTGGTTACAATTAAAGATGAAGTCTCAAACTACTTATTCATACCTCCCTGAACTTCAGATAAAAAGAGATCCTGATGTGAGCCACCTCAAGGTATTGGCTTTGCAAAAGCAAAAAAAAATTTATGAAAATTTTTAAAACCAAACCATCCTACTTTTGATCACTTTTGGTTTCAGTACAATTCACTATTTTAATTTTATTCTTTTTGTCTCCACTGTGTGGGGAAAATGCGAGCAGGGTAGAAGTTAGGTTAATTTTGTGAGGTTGAGCAGAGGTCAGTGAAAAATTGATAGCAACTTTTGAGATGAAAAAAAATCATCAAAGCTAAAGGAAGCTTCTCAAAGTGGGATTTAATAGCAGCTATCATATTGCCTTCAATGGCTTGACCATTTCTTCTGCAGCTGTTTTATTTTAAAAGATTTCACCCCCATCCCACATGTATAGGCCTATACACTGACCCGAGTACACACATCCAAGTACTTTGGTCACTCATGATAACTATAAACCCTTCAGTGAACTACCAGAAAGGTAGTTCAAATGGAAATGGTGAAATTCAATATAGCGTTTAACTAAGTCACTGTCTAAGGTTAAGCCCAAGGAACAATCAGTAACACTGGAAGGAAAGGCAAATATATTAATTGGTACGTGGACACCAGATACATGTGGCTTTCCTGAAAGCTGTCAGATAACCACAATGGTATATCAGTGTGAATGAAGCAAATAAGTTTATTCAATATATACTTATATTCATTTCTACGTGTAAGTGTGTGTGTGTATGCAAAAATCCCTAGGTACAGATTTAGGCACAAAAATAAAATTAAAAGACAAGGGGGTAATTTTAGCTGGTAGCCCTGTTGCTTTTTGATATGTCTAATCATGGATAGAGTGAAGTTCTCAGAAGATCCTGAGCGTGTCAAGCACCTAAGCCCCATTGACTCTCAGGGTAGACTGGATTTCTAACTTACTGTGGGTTCTGAAAACTCTGCTTTTGTGTCTTACGCAAGCTGTAACTGAGGGTCATATCTGTAGTTCATATGAAGATAACTCTTTTTTATCACAATACACATAAGTAAGACACAGGAGAATAATCAAAATGATAATAAAATTGTGGAAAGTGTATGTGCATGTGCATGTAATCAAAGAGACAATAATGAGTCTATATGTGTTTATTATGATACATTTCTGTTACCTTATTTTTGTTTTTAAGCGAGCTTCCTCAAATATGACCAAACAGCTCTCCTTAATCTCAGTGAATGCTGAGCAAATTTAAAATACACACTTGATTAACTAAAGAAATATTTCTATTTTCTTAATTTTTTCCTTCATAAATATGAAAAGATAACAATAGTTTTGACGCAGTCTTGTACATGGGAATAGTATGACACTATGTCAACTGTAAAGCTGAGGCTAAAAGAAGAGCTGCAAAATAACCCATTACAGATTGACAATACAAATAATTTTACCTTCTCTGAGACTTTTCATTGTGCAGAACCTCATTTTACAGCCAAACATTTGTCGAAAGCAAATACAAAAATTGAATTGCTAACTGGTGTTCTCTCATTGCTTGCTTATTGAACACTCCAAAATCAAACAACACCCCTACAAAGCCAGCCTATAGTTTAAAAATAGGAACTTCAGTGTCCTGCCATGATATGAAAGGTAAACAAACTGCAAAGTGAAGGGTCATAGTAAGCCAATAGACAGACAGATACTTGCAAAGCAATTTTTTTTCAGAGCTTTACAATCTCTTCCTGCACATACAAGTGGGTTGCAGTCATGAGATAGAAAATCTGTGAACTAGCTGACCTGTCTCACAGCTTTCCATGTAAGTGAATGGTCCATACCCTCAATTTCAAAATTGTCTGAAACAACTCAAAATTTTTTCATAATCACTGTAAATCTGAGATGACACTGGTTGTGACTATCTGCAGTTAACTACAATCACTGAATAATCAGGGCTGAATAAACTTCTGGAGGTTGCTAGCACAAAGTCTGTCTCAAAATAGAGTGAACTATGGGACCAGAACAGGATAATCAGGGCTTTGTTCATCTGGGTCCTGGAAACATTCAAGAACAGAGGTAGCACAGCTTCTTTGCACATGTCCCTGTGCTTAACTGTCTTCATATGATCTTTCTTCTACAATATCCAGGACATTCCATGTTTCAGTTGAAGCAGTAGCCTTGGTGGCCTTCTGCTGGACTTGCTGACCTTTATCAGCTGTGCTACTTGTCTGTATGCGGCTTTCTTCCATTCATTTCTGAATGATCACTGGTAAGCTTTACTAGTTGAACTTGATCACATTGATAGGGCTGAGCTAATTTGAGGGATATTTTTCCTATGTCTTTAACCTGCCTTGTACTTCAGCTAATTGCCCAACTGCCAGTCTAATCAGCTTACTCTCACTCAGAACTGGTAGTGTAAAAATATAGAGAGCACCAGAAAACACAATTATCATTCAGTCTGTTAAATAAAGACTTCTGTTAATTTCCATTGTTCCAGCTCTTCAATCCTTGTAACATAACAAAATGAATAACTCACAGTGTTGTGAGTATTGTATATATGTTCATATTTTATCCCACCTTACACGCTAGTAGAAAGATAATTTATCGCAGCAGAATATTTCCTTCACTGAGAAAGGAAGCAGCGAATAATTCCCAGCTCATCTTGATGGTTATCATCTTGTGGTGGATCAGATATTATAGAAGAGACCATTGATTCTTCACTGGTGTTGTCGGAGACCAGTGCTGTCTCATCTCACACCCTACGTGGTAGATCTATTCCCCAAACTAAGCTGTTACCTGAAAAAATCTGTATCAGAATTGGTATATTTTGCCCCATTAAAGAAAGAATTACTGGAAGAGATGATTCACACTGCATTTTTGATCACTTGCAACATGAAGAATGATTAATGATGCTAGGGAAAATATGAGCTTAATCATGTTTAATTGGAACTAGCTGAATCAGTTAATTCATAAACTGATTCAAAAAGCTATTTTGAAAAAGCTCAGAAAAAAAGATTTTAATTAATAAAATAATACTTTTTTTTCCTGTATGCTATGGAGTGTTTTAAAAATATATGCATGGAAGAGCTTATTTGATATAAAAATTTAGTGTAAGGTGTTGAAGATGTGGGAATGAGATTGAACAAATTCTTCCTACCTATAATTGAACACCTAACCTTTGATTCATATTTCTTTTTGAATTCCTAGGCATTCATGAAGTGTGTTAATGTCAGAGCACCTTAGGTAGTAAAGCCACCAATGCTTCCCCTGTGCATGAAATCCTGTCTCTTTAGAAGTCTGTAGTAATAAGGATACTGGTGCTTCATCTTCACTCAGTAGTTTACTCATAGCCTCTCTAACTTGGTTTCTATAAAGTAAAGCATTCAAGTCTGCTTAATACTTTATTATTCTAAAATTACCCTACTGTATATTAGTTGTCCCACTTGGAGTTTTGTTACTGTCTGTAAAGAGATTTACAAGTCAAAATGTTTTTAGTAGCAATACGTATAAATACTGGAAAGACTTAATTTGTCACTAAAAGTCTGACTAATAAAATCTGAGATTTGGTCACACAAGAAATGAAAAATTATTTAATAACTGAGACCTCATGAAGTAATGATATTTTCTTTTGTATCTGTTTTTGGAATAATAAAACATAAAAGATGTCTCGCATTAGTTTATAGGCCCTTTTTACAATCACAGTGATAGCCGCTAGTATTATCCTTTAAGTACTTTCAGCTATTTGCAGGGCTTTTATGAAGTTTTAAAAATAGCATCTTGTGGTTTTTCACAACTGAACAGCAAACTGAACCTGTGATAGTTATCTGTGTGACTAAAGATAAAACTGCGAAGTTATTAGGCTACATTTATCTAAACAGCCCAAGGAAGATAACATAGATTTAAAGTTACAGCCCAAGATCAAAGAACACAATAAATGATGCGGGAAACAACAATTTAAGAAGGAAAATTTCTGTGAAGCAAAACCTCATTTGTTAATATGAAGGCTGGTTTTAAGGTGGGAAGAGACATCAAGACATAATTTGTAATAAAACTTTTTTAATTTTTTTTTGTCTCTAAAGCATGTGCTAAATGAGACTTTTTTTCTTTTTTTTTTTTAATTGATTTTGTACAAATAGGATGCTGTTTGTTCAAAGCAAAAGAATACAAAATGTCATATTCTGCTCCAACAACCAGTAATAACCAGAAGGTGATGTGCATCAAGCCTTTTGAATGGAGTCCCCTGAAAAGTCAAGGCTGTTTTCCCCTTGCTTTGTTAAAAGCTGGGGAGCTGCTTTTCTGCTGTCTTGGCTACTGGTTCTTCAGGAGGGGAGCATACAAGCAGGATGGAGGGCAATCTGAGGGCAATCTGAAAGCTTTTTAGTGTCAGAAGGACCAGCATCTTTTTGTGGGAAAAAAAAAAGAACCAAAACAACAGCATCCAGGGAGGAAGAAAAGGCATCCAGATCTATGGTATACTACAAGATTAGTCTATGCCTAAGCAAGCTGACCTGCCATCCATCCCTTCATAGAAAGAGAGATAAACACTACTTAGACTGTAGGTGGAAAGCCTTTCCTTCAAAATGCCTTAAGATCTTGGAGAACCTGCATTGCCTTTTTCAGGTGGCCTGATGAAAAAGACTTCTCTTTTTCAGCTTTTAGAAATGCGATGAATTTACAGCTTTACAGATTTCCCACTTTTTGCCATATATAGATCGTATTCCAGGTATGTGTTGAGAGCTGAGCACACAAGAACAGATGCAAATGTTTATGTTTACTTCTCCTAGGCTAGTTATGAGCTTGACTGCTCTCCTTTTTCCACCTCTGGTGCATCCAGTAAATTAGATCCAAAGCCAGCATACCAGATGCTGCTGAGATCCTTAATGTCTTCAAATAAATCTTTTCTTGGTCTTTTTTCCCAGTACTAATATTAGCTCAGGATTTGCTAATCCATTGCTCAATCTGTTGCCACTTTTGTGTCTTTTGTTATGCTGTCATCAGGCATGGGTCAGTTTCTTTTCTTTTTTCCCAACAAAGATATTTCTCCACTTCTCTGCAGTTGGAACAGTTTTGGGACATTTAACTGCCTTTTCTCATATATATCTGAACAATGTAAAGTTGGTACTGGCTGTAATAAACATATGATGAGCAGTTCTACTGACAAGAAATGGGATGATTTTTCCTGGAACTGCTATTCTCGTATTAAAGGTCAAATGTACTGAGGTTCTTCTATGTCTTTGAACCTGCCATTCTGATGGGTGTGAGTACCAGCTGGGAACACTTTTTATCTGTGCTAGCAATTTTTTAATGTTTCACTGACTGAGGCTTACAATACGTTAGTACTAGAAGACAATAAAATATTTACAGAAATATATAGGCAACTCTGCAGAATTCTAGATGGTTCATCAAGCCAGCTGGATGAAGTCATGGCAGCTTGGTAGGAAGCATGGAAATGTAACAGACAGGATTGCTGTACATAGTGCAGTGTCCTTCAGTGTTTGACCACATGATTCATCTCGATGACCAAGAATCAATTTATACTCATAAAACCTGGAAGGGGCCTTCTGTAGAAGTTTGGAGAGGGACTTCGTTACATCCTTCGGGATCCATTGAAAGATTCATCAAGAAAAAGAGTATATATTTAAATCAAGAACATACATGGAGTAATGAACAGAGGAAAATAAATGCAAAAAGGGAGTTTGACTCAAATGTGGTTACAAGATATAATTCTGTGTCTAAAAAAAAGATACTGAAGCTTCCAGTAGTTTGTCAGAGATGGCAGTGAACTTGCTTTCCCAGTTCTTCCTGTGACTTACTGGAATTTTACCTTCTTAGGAGTTAACAGTGTGGAATTCCTACTGCTGTAACTTTCTGCTCTATAACTGGTTAAATCTGCCATTTAATTTAAGTATTAATCTAAATATTGCTGGGCTTCACTTTTTTGAACTTATCAGAAAAACTGTATAAAATTAGGTGCAATAGAAGTCCTATTCTTCTCACACTTCTTTTATTTTTTGTAAGATGAATGTCTTTTTTAGTCTAATGTCGATATTATTTGCAGTTAATTTTCTCTGAAATTTAGTATGTTGCCTAAGTTTTTATTACAAGTACAAAACTTCATTTTGAAATACAAGTACTTAACTCCTCATCCCAAAAAATGAATCCCCTCCTTTGATTTCAACAGTCCCTTTCATCTGTTTTTCTTCAAAGTTATTTTGCTTTGCACATTCTGTAGGAAAACTTTAATTTTCATTATTTAAAGCTGCTTGTAATAGCTCCAATTGCCTTAGCAGATGGGTATATTATACCACTTCAAGCAGAAAATGGTTTGTCTTCCTCCAGACTACAGAAGTTAATAATGCATCCCCATTTTCTGTTTTTTAAAAACCAGCTTAATAAGGGTGGATAAAAGACCTGATAAACCAGATGGTCTTGGATGAGGTCCTAAGTTTGTCAAATCTGAGTTCTGACTGTAGGAAGGAGTACAACGACAGTAATAAGGAATCCACCGAAAGGGCTTAGTGGGAGGAGCAGAAGTCTTAGATATTTATCAATAAGAATAAAAGTACTTGTGTATGGCAAGGTTTTTCTTTTAACTACAGTCACTTCATACATGATTACAAAGAAAGTAAAGGACTTAGGGCAAGACTGATGTCGATAAGGGCTACAAGGGGAATTGGGACTATACTTGTAAGCGTAAGTCAACAAAATCTACACTTGAGTTATGTTCTCAGTGAAGAATCTTCATACATATAAATAGGGATGACTGTTGAATGCCACAACCAAAACAAAAGCAACTACACATTAAGAGGAAATAACTATGTGCACGATGTATAAGAGAATAATTTAGAAGGAAAAGAAATGAAGAAAAAGGAGAAAAAAAGAAGTATCCCTTCAATTAAATATTTGTCTCCAGGTAGTGAGCAATCGCTTCTAGGTCTAGTTTTATGAAATTCTGTGCAACAAGAAACATATTCCAAAACCTCTTTAAGTCAATGCAGAATATATACTCAGCATTCTCATGCCAGCTTTACAGTTCCATTTCATAAAAGTTGTGCAAATGTAGGTAGCAATGGCTGGATTTATTTTTCATCCAATTCTTACTATTAGAGACTTGAAATATAGTACACCTAAACGAACAGATTTATAATGTTTATATAATTAATTTTTACTTAATATGAGATACCAGATTTATTTGTTTGTTTTTTACTAAGCATGGCAGAACTACTTTTACCTGGAAATGGAAACAAACTTTGTGGAAATAGATTATGTAAGTAAAACCAGATCTTTTCAATGGAAATATTATTGGAGGACTAAGACAACTGCAAGTATTGGGGGAAAAATAGGAGAGTGGTTCAGGAGAAAGGTAATGGCTGTAGCCTACAAAATATTTTTCTCTAGCACCATCTTGAGGAAAATTAGTAATGCCCTCTACTCACCATTTTTGGGAGTCATGCTGATCTTAAGGGAAATGCATAGGAACCCAATTTTCCTAAAGACATTTGGTGCAAGGTGTCTTTAAGGCATCTGATATTACACCTCTTGTATTTGAAGGAAAGAGCTGAAGTGAACTACTTGTAAGCAATGAGATAAACCCAAAGAGCTATCTACTGTTATGTCTATACAACTTAATGAAGCTTTGCTGTATTAAATGACTAACCAGTATATTTCTTGCTGCTTTGATAGTAAAGAAATATTTTTTCTCTTCCTTTTAAGAAGTGATGTCTTTTTTTCCCCTCTACATAACATATCTTGAAGAGGTAGTTAAAGCATCAACACCTATTAAAGAAAATGGAAAGAGTATATCACTGGAAACCTTGGAAAATTTTCAGCAGTGTGTTTGTTTCAAAATAAATCAAGGCCTCTGAACTAATCCTCAGATGAAAAGAGGTTCATATATGTCCTTAATTAGATCATGCTATTGGAACACACTATTATGATAAAGAAGATTTAATAAAGCATTTTGTTCTTTTATTACTTTCGTTTCATGCAACATATCTCCTTATCCAAGCAAGATGTTTGACTTCAAAGGAAGTGCTATCCACCCTCCCTTTGCTCAATAAATAACTCCTGGAGAAGTAAAAACAATATATGTTTGTAGCTTTGCCGATGCTGCTGAGTGGTGAAAAGATCAGTCATTGTCGTTCTTTTCTGTAGCTGTAGGTCTAAGATGAATCTCTTCCTTAAAGAAATTTCTGTATAATTTGGTGTGTGTCATTAACCCCTCACCTTCGGGAGAGAGTACCTTAGTAATAAAATGAAATCAAGTGACTTCCCTTGCTGGAGAACATCCATCTGAACAGGGGCTGACCCTGTGCAGAGGGCCTGGTCAAAATTCATCCTAATAAAGGGACTGAAATGGCAGCTGAAGAAGTTTGTTGGATGGATGGTGGCATAATCAGAAAACAACCACTAACTTATTTTTCTTCAGTATGACTCTGCTAGGCTGTTGACAACCACTAGGCTGTTGACATGACAAAATGGCCCTTCTCTCCTATTTTCAAATAAACAAGGCCAAAATGTTTCCAGAAAGAAAGACTAGACTCCAAGGCTGTCAATATTAATTTGACAAGGTATCACAGCTTACACTGTAAAGGCTAAAAGAAGGCAGAGGAAACAAAATGCTGGATGATGTCTGAAGAGGCATATATTTCACCTTTTGCTGCAAGGTGTGATTATCTATCAAGATCAGCATACCTGGCAGAGGTTTGTATTTTCTCAGTTTTCCAGAGAAGACTCGTTCCTACTCCTGATGATTTATTTCCTTATTTTTCTCTTATTGACGAAAGTAGTTCCTGAATTTTCACTGAATATTCTGCTGCTGCTATTGAAGCTCATTGTGTCTTCTAGTTACCATCAATATGGAGAGTGGTTTACTTTTTTCTTCTTTATAGCTGACTTCTACATATTTGCTTAGCATGTTCCTCTTTATTATGCTTTTCTCTACATCACATAACTTTCTATTTATTTTATTTTATTTTATTTATTTTATTTTATTTTATTTTTACACTTCTTAAATGTCTACTGTGTTTTCTGGCTCTTTAATTCAGCTGTGCCTTTCTTGAAATTGTGTGGCTAGGACTGCACATAGTAGGACAACTTGATCTCTCCTGCATTGAGTGGAATCTTATGTTACAACCTGTATGTCAGTTAATATCCCCTACTAGATGTTTGTATTTTTTTTTATTTTTATATGAAACTTATGTATATTCCATACTATGCAATCTGGATTATTCGTGAAGGCTTTGACAAGATTCAGTCCCTGGATGGATCTCTTCAGAACTTCATTTGATCCACCTTTCTGTTTGCAAAACAAACTATTGGTAACTATTCTGTGGATAGCATTATCCAAATACTGGGAATCTGAAAGTCAGGGACACATGGAAAAGAACATCCAGCTACCGTGCCATTAATGAAATCTTCCAGATAAAGTGATTTGAAAACATACCCCCTGAAAAGCTCAAACCAAATAAGGTATTTTATGCTCTGATTTTGTTCCTCAACACCTGTAGTTCCCCAAGGATTGTGGGGAACCAGGAAATGTACAGCTTTAAAGAAATTGCTAATTGCTTCTACATAACATTGTCTGTGGAATGCAAAAGTAAAAAAAAGCAGAAAGAATAAAACCATGGTTACCACTGAGGATTTTTCAGTCTAAATCTGACACAAGATTGTATCCGAGAGAGAAGCATGATGTCAGACAAACAAGAATGAAGGAAGGCTATGAGCTAGTTGTTTTGAGATTGTACTTTTCCATTCTTTCTCCTAAAGTTTACTTTTAAATGATGTAGAATCTGGCAGGGTTCTGAGGGAGTGTGTGCTTTGGCAGTGGATTTCAAGGAGGAAACAGGATGGAAGAATGAAATTACCTTTTATGATTTAACTAGAATTAAAGGAAGAAGAGGTAAATTCTACTTTCAGTTGCACTACAGAACTTTCATACCTCGTATATATGTTCAACAAGCTTTTATTTTAAACTATTGTGTCACTTCATGCTGCTTAAATTAAAACTTCCATTGAATTTTAATTTACCTGTAATCCTCAGAACCTACTGCAGTAAGGTAAACCTCTTTAAAGGCATCCTTGTGTGTTATTTTTCCTGGTTTATTCAGCTTGGTTTAATATTGTTTGCTTTTCACTTTGTATTTTAACAAGCTTGCTCTTCAGTTTTAGAGCAATTTGTGATCACCCCTAAATGGAAGTTTATTTTATTTTAGTGTTTCTTTCACAACTAATTTGAACTTGCATCTGGCTTTAAAGAAATATTTACCTAGAAATAACAAAATTGCATGGTGTAAATGTAGTGCTGTTCAACTACGTAAATAGCAGCAAGGATGTTTAATTGAATATAAAACACTGGTAAAATGTAAACGTTACTTTCCTTTTTTTTTTTTTTTTTTTTTTTTTTTTTTGTTCCAGATGCTTTATCCTTAAACTTTGATGATACAAATGAAGAGAACTAATTGGTAATGGAAATTACAGTTTAAAGTGTGTTCTCACAACTTTACTTTGCATGTAGAAATCTTCTCTGCAAATGCTTGTTCCCCTGGTGCCACTCACTGTGCCTCTAAAATGCTTCCACTGTGTTCGAGATACTCAGTCATGGATTTGTAACTATAGTCACCACAGTGCAAAGTCGAGTGACTGTAGATGAAAACACACACGAAGAGTGCCCCTACCCATGCATTTCAAGGATGTGTACTGAAATAACAAAAGCTGCAAGATGCAGCTGGGACCTTTCTTTTTAATATCCTCTTATTTGCATCTACCAAATTTAATAATAAACCCCTAGGATTATGGCTGAATAGGAAGTTGGCTAAGCAAAACCAGTAACACGTGGGCTTCTGGCAGTGGGTGAAGGCTGTGTCACCTTCTGCTGGGGTCACTTTAAGCACCAAAGCCTAAAGTCTTGAAGGCAGAGGGGCCATTACTATGAGAGATGATTACTACCCTAAGCACTGTGATCCAGGGGGCTATCTCTGCTTTTAATTGAAGGTTTCACCCATTAGTTTTACCTTGCTGAAAAGCATACGCACCTCTTTGACCTGAGAGAGCCTTTTGTTGCGCAGGGCTGGCAGCCTGACTTCGTGTTCTGTTTGTCTGCACTAGTGTCTCATCGCTGCTGTGATTCATGGCATGATTTTCACAGCTTCAAAGAAAAGTTTAAAGACATCTGAAAGCAGTGAAGCGAGGAGCTGTCAGGTCAGGCAGCTCCATCATGAGGAAGAAAAAAAATGGGAGAAGAAGGAGACTGAGGGCAAAGTGTGTTAGTCCATTCTTGTTCCCTTACCTTTCCTGTTCCTGGGTGGGTGCTGCCACCACCTTTCCCAGGCAGCTCTACCAGTGACCCTGGTATGCGTATTGGGGCATTTTGTTATGAATTAAACGTGAGGGAAAATCAGAGCACTGAGCTCAGCTACAGCTGGAGAGCCAGTGGGAAGAAGAGGGCACCCTTCCCCACCAGGGCTAAGGGGGGTCCAGCCAAGCCTGGTCCTGGTGAGGCTGATTATCTCAAGGGCAGAACCCCAGCAAAGCCTGATGCAGTTTAGGAGGCATTTACATATTTTCCTATTTATGCTCCAATTTTGCTAAAGCCACTCATATTCTTATCTTACAGTCAACTTACTTTTGGTAATAAACAGGACTCGCTGACAAAAAAAAACCCCAACCTCTCAGAAATATCACTTCACTTTCAAACCTTTTTTCCCCCTGGAATTCCTTATCCTGTTATATTCAGCTTCACGTTTTTCTGTCTCTTTGTACTGTCATCTTTGATACACGTTTGATATCAATTCATTAGGCTTTGAGCTGCTGCCATTCAAAGCAAGCTGACACAACTCAGTGTATCGTGTGGAAGGCACAGAATTACTGAAGATATCACAATATGTACTGTCCTCCATCCAGTTGATTTAGAACAGGGGAAAATATACAGGGTAAGACAGTACAACACAATAATTATTAGCAAGGTTTAACTATTATTGATTTTTTTCCCCCATGATTATCAACTTTAATGTTTGCATGAATGAATTTTGACCCTGTTAATTCTCCTTCAATTAATTCTAAATGGAAGCTGTGGCTACGGAGATACACAGACATGTTACACAGTTTCCACACTGAGCTATCATTTTCCAGTGGATGTTCTAACAAAGACCAAGAATATTTACTGAAAGGCTGTTTTTTCAAGTGAGAATTCTTGAATGTTCACAACATTTTAGAACTGAAAATTATGTCAGCAAAAACTAATTCTGAAGATGCTAATGACCTTAGCAGGACACATTATTACTACTTAGCAAATAAAACATAACAGTGCTGCTAAGTGAAGCTTTCGTTGCAGTATAAAATATGGAATGTTCATGCCTGTGCAACACAAAAATGATATGGGAATGAAGAGATGGAGCAAGGGCAAATAGATGTCTTTAGCAAATAAATAGAATAAATTAGAAACAACAGCAAAAAAAGTTGTTCTTATCAATTTATATTGATTGGTCATGAAAATATGATTGGTGCCTAATTACACTAGCTTCCAGTTTTGTCTTTTAAATGGAAAGCCTGCAAAGTAATGGTTAAAGAAAACAGGTTATGGATTTTAAGGAAAGATTAATGAAGTAATTTTGGGCAATGAATATTGTTTAAATCAACGTGATCTTGTTTGGTGGATAAATTATAAAGATAAAATTAAATGGAACTATGTAAACTTTTTTTACCTATTACTTACTTATATCTAGTTAACATTTACCAGCTATGATATTCTTTCAAAGGAGAAGTTAAAACATTATTAAACATTATAAAACATTATTAAAGCTCTAAAAATGTTTACAGATGCTTTGATTCAGAACCACTATACCCAGTCATTTCTACCCTTACTTTTCTACAAGATATATCTTTTCTTTTTTTCCTTTTTATACAGCTAGACACTGAGGAAAAAAATGTGCTCAAGGAAATGAAAATATTGTATATATCATTAAGATTATTGATTTAGCCCAGAGAAGCAAGCCCATTAAAAATTAAGACTGCAACTTGATGTTTAATCAATGCAATTGTGCTTTAGTAGAACAGGAACTATAAACAGGAGTGATTTCCCAAGGCGTGCTAGTCTTTCAGGGAGTAGAATTCAAGCAGGGTGAATTAAGGACAAAGTTGCATATATCATTCATTTATTTCAGCTTTCTTAGTGTTTGCCAATCTTTGCATTTTTTGAATGGTAATTGAATTTATAGATGATTTTAAACCATGTGTTTAAAACTCAGTATGTCTGGGGTGATGTTATTAGCTTGGGTAAATGCAGATAATTCTGCATGTCAAAGACAATTAACACGTATCCTGTGGTCTTGATTACCAGGTTCAAGGAAATTTTGCCCAGAAGAAATTCTTACTAAAGCCTCATGGAAAGTTAAAGGCCTCTGCCCTACAATTAAAAGGGGAAGGTAATGGACCCCCCACTTTTTTTGGTGATTGACTATAAACCTTGGCTCAAGGGACTGTTCTCAGAGGACAGGGTTAAAGCAGTCAAGAATAAAAAAAGGCTGTTTTAGTTGTGACTGTGTCTACGTTCCTCAGTTGCCTTTCTTAAAAATAAAATAGCCTTAAAAATAACAGTAAGTAATGCCACACTGTTTCACACAAGAAGAACCAGCAAGAGAGGCATCAAGTGTAGGTCAGGCATGTTTGCACTTGGACTATGTGAAAAGTCTTGTCTTTCTGTATGTTCCACATACAGACAAGTCACTTTATATACCTGTTCTGGAATAAACAGTCCATTTCTCATAAGTCCTTGAAAAAAATTAAATGATTAACTAACATTGAAAGAAAACAATCTGGAATACCTCTTCTACGGCTAATATTTTTTTTTGTAGCCCATTGCCAATAATTAATCCTTAAGTGTACAGAGAAGAAATTTTAACAACTGAATCTTAAAGTCAAGAGCTGAGGTGGGCTCTTAGCAGGCTTTTCTTCTGCTGTCAAGAAACTGTGCTCTAAGCCATGGCAGGATGCTGTCAAATGTGAAAGTTCAGCTCCACTTCAGTGCAAGGTTATGCTGTGCATACTTTGCTTGATGTTAGAAACCGAACCTAGAAAATGCCATGCAGATGACCCTGGCCATCTTAGAAGAGCTGATTACCAGACAGGGTAACCATTATGATTTTCAGTGTGAATTACTGTAGAGTGAAGGGAGATGAGGTCAGGAAGTCTGGAGAAAGCTTTAGGTAGTCACAAGGAAAGATGGTGGGATTTGACCTGAATATTTGGGTAGGATTTGTCTGAGGAGGCCATGTAGGAGAAAGAACACAGGGATGACAAATAGCTGAGAATATAATGGAATAATCAGGTGTCGTGGTTTAAGCCCAGGCCGTGAATCAGAACCATGGAGTCTACCCCCTGGCCCTTTCTTCCCCCTTTCCCCCCGCCCCGAGGGATGGGGAGAATTGGAAGAATGTAAGTGACAAGAGCAGTCCAGTAACTAAGATATAACACAAACCACTACTGCCACCACCAATAATAATAATGACAACGGAAATAACAAGGGAAGAGAATACAATACCACCCGTCAATACCCAGCCCGACCAAGCAGTGAACTAGCCCTTCCGGGTAACTCTCAGTTTACATCCTGGGCATGACGTGCTGTGGTATGGAATACCTCTTTGGCTAGTTTGGGTCAGGTGTCCTGCCTCTGTTTCCTCCCGGCTTCCCCTCCTCCCTCGTGGAGCATGAGGCTGAGAAAGTCCTTGGTCAGACTAAACATTTGAGCAGTAACTAAACACATCGGTGTTGTCAGCACTGTTCCCAGGCCGAAAGTAAAAAATACAGCACTGCACCAGCTATTAAGAAGAAGAAAAAATGAGTGCTACTGCTGAACCCAGGACATCAGGAAAACTGACAAAGCAGAGGGGACATTCATAGAGATGAAACATCTACTTTTGTGCACATCTAATCTCCAGAAACAAGGAAAGGGTGTCCCCTGGCACACATTAATTGTGTTCTCATGAACCAGTTTTGTCCATGGTCAGCTCCTATTGCCCGTCCAACAGCCATCTAGCAGCCTGGCTGACTTCATTCTTTTTGAGCGCATGCACACTCATCTCTGGTCCCTTTGGAATACCTTCATGTCTTTGCCAGACTGGGGACTGACCTTGCCACTGCTGCAGGTGTGTGGGGATCAGGGCAGAGCTGCAAAGTCCCAACAACATTGCAAAGCCTGAAAGGCCAGGGCATGACAGGGACATTGGAAAGCAAAAGAGTGGAGTTGCTCAGACCTATTGCTCTCATTCAGATGCCTTTTCATGTCCTGTACATGTGCTGATGGCTTTTTGAGGGGGAAAAGGTTGATGACTTGTTCTTGAGTAGCCCTCACTGTTTGCTCTGTCTAGAAGACAAGGCAGAGGGCAAACAGCTGATATTAGCTTAAGCTAGAGTGCATTCAAGTGAGGAACCCATGTCTGAGGAGAAATTCTGTGGTCCACAGTGGAGTTAGTAGTGGCTGAATTTAGGAGCCCTCAGAGTTAAGCAGTGTTCAAAAGTGGGATTTCTGAATCTCTAGCTTATATATGAGATAGCTAAAATCCTTCTGATTCCTGTCCTGAACACCAAAGACAACCCTGGTCTGGTTATGCTCTGAATCTCATAGTGGATTTCTCTTTTTACAGCAAGAAAGAATAAAGGAGAAAGCAAGGAGAAGTTATTTTGCTACGAGGGAGAAGAATGAAGGAAGCTCTACGAAGATGCAAGTTTGAAGAAGAAGAGTTTGGCCCCACATGTTGAAGGTAACAGAGATTTCAGTAAGAAGGAGTGGGATCTGATGGAAGAAAGGTTGTTAGTCACTTTAATAAGGACAGTAGAGAGGACAGAAGCTAGATCAACTTACTATCAATGTTAATGCCTAATGCAAGTTTAATGGCCCTCCAGGAA
Source organism: Psittacula echo (assembly GCF_963264785.1). Lineage (NCBI taxonomy): Eukaryota > Metazoa > Chordata > Aves > Psittaciformes > Psittacidae > Psittacula > Psittacula echo. Next base: position 40,211,858 of record NC_137735.1, on the reverse strand, counting down.
TACATTTCTTCTCTGTAGACTTTTTCTTTGGACACGGTCCAAAGGTGAGCTCAACTCCTCATACCATAAAAGGATAAATCCTTCACTGGATGATTAGTTTTACACCCAACCCCTCAGAGAAAAAAAAAAAAGAAAAGAAAAAGAAAAAGAAAGAAAGTGGAAAGAAAGAAAATAAGGAAAAGCCTGTGGTTTTGGGGAATGAATTTTATGCTTTAATGGCATTGGAACTGAAGCAGCAGCCTTTCTGTTATACTTAAAATAAATAAGGAAATAAAACAACCAAAAAAGGCAATGTCAACCTTCCCTGACAAATAGTACAGCTTAGGTGTTTTCTGCTTCTGGTTGATTTTTTCTAAGCTAATTGCATGCACCCAGTTTATTAGTGTGAATCTCCCCACGGAAAAATTCATGACTTGAATGAGCGCAATAAGTGTTCGTACTTCTCAGTTTGGCCCCATAGCACTGTACACACACAGTTGCCCAAGGCTCATTTTACAAATCTGCCTGCTAGCTGCCAGCCAGCGTCTATGTTTTTCTGCAGTGTCAGTGACACCTTCTAGTAAAAAACGTCAGGATGAAAAAAAATAAACGGTGCTATCAGCTAGCTGTATCATTCCTTACAAAACAATGGCAACAAATGTCATGAGGAGAGGAGTGGGATTGTATTTATGGTTTATTTCGGATAGACCTACTTGTTTCTTCAAACAAGCATGTATTGCTGTGAAATCTCTGTGTAGAGGTGTTAGAAGAGTGAACTGAAAGCACGGCAAATAGGAAATCTGCTGGGCCATGTAGACTCTCTTTCGTATACGCTCTTTTTAAGAGTTCTGCTTGCACATACTTCATCATCAGGATTTGTGCTAAGGATGTATACTCTTTAAAGACTAGTTGCTCATGAAGGCATAAAGTCTCTCTAAAAATCTATTAGTTTTGTTTGTGCTGAAAGCATATAGTTACCATTCAGGTACAATGCTCCATTTGTATAGCTTTCAGCAAATGTGCTGTCACATAGTTAGCATAATGATTAAGGGCATTTTGAGAAGCTTACCACTTTTGCTTGTAGAGAGAGGGTACCTTGACCTATAAAACACCCAAGTGGTGCACTTAATAAATTTATCATTTTGCAAGATTCGTCCATGGATATTTTATTTATAATTCATTGTTATTAGAACATTTCTACAGTGAATGCTTGAGTTAACTCTTAGCCCTCTCTTTATTCTCTTTTGAAGTATTCAATGGTGAAATAAGAGAGAGCACAGCTCAATGGCCCATTCTGTTCCTATGAGAGGAGAATGTTTGTATGGAGAGTGCAATTTTGAAGGACCAAAACCTTAATGTGAAAGGTACAATATTACACAACCTCAGGTATTCTGAGAAACACTTTCTTCCACCAGAACTGAACAAGAAATAAAGTCCTTGCTCTGAACCTTGCTGTAGATCATAATGGTTAGTTCCATGCAAACTATTCCCCATTTCCCATATATAAGGTGAACACTAGCATATTCATTTCCAAGTAAATATAAATATTTTGGTAATAAACAGACCAGAATCTTTGAAACAGTGATTTGCATGGTCACGTTTAGTTATAGAAAAAGATTAAGTGTAAGTCCCCTTCAGATACTGGAAGGCTGCTATGAGGTCTCCACGCAGCCTTCTCTTCTCCAGGCTGAACAGCCCCAACTTTCTCAGCCTGTCTTCTTACGGGAGGTGCTCCAGTCCCCCGATCATCCTTGTGGCCCTCCTCTGGACTTGTTCCAACAGTTCCATGTCCTTTTTATGTTGAGGACACCAGAACTGCGCACAATACTCCAAGTGAGGTCTCACGAGAGCAGAGCAGAGGGGCAGGATCACCTCCTTCGACCTGCTGGTCACGCTCCTCTTGATGCAGCCCAGGATACGGTTGGCTTTCTGGGCTGCGAGCACACACTGAAGCCGGCTCATGTTCATTTTCTCATCGACCAACACCCCCAAGTCCTTCTCTGCAGGGCTGCTCTGAATCTCTTCTCTGCCCAACCTGTAGCTGTGCCTGGGATTGCTCCGACCCAGGTGTAGGACCTTGCACTTGGCATGGTTAAACTTCATAAGGTTGGCATCAGCCCACCTCACAAGCGTGTCGAGGTCCCTCTGGATGGCATCCCTTCCCTCCGGCGTATCAACCAAACTGCACAGCTTGGTGTCATCGGCAAACTTGCTGAGGGCGCACTCAATCGCACTGTCTATGTCACCCACAAAGATGTTGAACAAGACCAGTCCCAACACCGATCCCTGAGGGACACCACTCCTTACCGGTCTCCAGCCGGACATCGAGCCATTGACCACAACTCTTTGTGTGCGGCCATCCAGCCAGTTCTTTATCCACCGAGCGGTCCACCTATCAAATTGATGTCTCTCCAATTTAGAGACAAGGATGTCATGTAGGACAGTGTCGAAGGCTTTGCACAAGTCCAGGTAGATGACGTCAACTGCTCTGCCCCTGTCCATCAGTTTCTTAGCCCCATCATAGAAGGCCACCAAATTGGTCAGGCAGGATTTCCCCTTAGTGAAGCCATGCTGGCTGTCACCAACCACCTCCTTGTTTTCATGTGCCTTAGCATGCCTTCCAGGAGAATCTGCTCCAAGAGTTTGCCAGGCACAGAGGTGAGACTGACTGGTCTGTAATTCCCCGGGTAATTCCATTTTCCCCTTCTTGAAAATGGGGGTTATATTTCCCTTTTTCCAGTCGTCGGGAACTTCGCCTGACTGCCAAGATTTTTCAAATATGATGGCCAGTGGCTTAGCAACTTCATTCGCCAGCTCCTTCAGGACCTGCGGATGGATTTCATCAGGTCCCATGGACTTGTGTACGTTTAGGTTTTTAAGATGGTCTGGAACCAGATCCTCTCCTACAGTGGGCCTAGGTTCCTCATTCTCATAGTCTCTGCGTTTGCCTTCCAAGACTTGGGTGGTGCAGTCAGAGACTTTGTCAGTGAAGACCAAGGCAAAGAAGTCATTAAGAACCTCAGCCTTCTCCAAATCCTGGGTAGCCAGTTCTCCTGATATCTTCCGAAGGGGGCCTACGTTGTCCCTAGTCTGTCTTTTACTCGCTACGTACCTATAGAATCCCTTCCTGTTATCCTTAATATCCTTAGCCAAGTTCAATTCTAACTGGGCCTTAGCCTTCCTCACTTGGTCCCTAGCTTCCTGGACAGCATCCCTGTATTCTTCCCAGGCCACCTGTCCCTGCTTCCCCCTTCTATAAGCCTCTTTTTCCCTTTGAATTTTCCTGAGCAGCTCCTTATCCATCCAAGGAGGTCTCCTGGCCCTCCTGCTGCACTTCCTTCTAGTTGGGATGCAACACTCCTGAGCTTGGAGCAGGTCATCCTTGAATAACAACCAACAGTTTTGGGCCCCCCTGCCCTCTAGGGCTGTATCCCATGGAACCTTACTAAGCAGGCTTCTGAAGAGGCCAAAGTCTGCTCTCTTGAAGTCCATTGCAGTGAGCTTGCTGCACGCTCTTCTCACTGTCCTGAGGATCTCGAATTCGACCATCTCGTGGTCACTGCAACCAAGGCTGCCCTGGAGCGTCACATTTCCAACAAGCCCTTCCCTGTTGGTGAGCACGAGGTCAAGCATGGCACCTCTCCTTGTTGGCTCCTCTATTACTTGCAGAAGGAAGTTGTCTTCCACACAATCAAGGAACCTCCTGGATTGCTTGTGCCGGGCCGTACCTTCACTCCAGCAGATGTCAGGGGAGTTGAAGTCTCCCATGAGAACAAGGGCCTGTGAGCGTGAGGCTGTTCCTATCTGCCTATAGAGCACTTCATCCACAGATTCCTCTTGATCAGGCAGTCTGTAACAGATCCCCACAGTAATGTCCCCCATCGCTGCTCTCCCTTTAACCCTGACCCACAAACTCTCTGTTGACTGCTCACCCATCCCCAGACAGAGTTCCATACTCTCCAGCCTATCCCTAATATAAATAGCAACTCCCCCTCCCTGCCTGCCAGGCCTGTCTTTTCTAAAGAGCCTGTAACCTTCCATTCCAACACTCCAGTCGTAGGAGCCATCCCACCATGTTTCTGTGATGCCTACTATATCATACTCCCACTGTCCATGTCACCGACAAAGATGTTGAACAAGATTGGTCCCAACACTGAACCCCGAGGGACACCACCCGTTGCTGGTCTCCAGTTGGACATTGAGCCATTGACTGCAACTCTGTGTGCAGCCATCCAGCCAGTTCTTTATCCACCAACTGGTCCATCCATCAAAAGCTTTGCACAAGTCCAGGTAGATGCCATCAACTGCTTTGCCCTCATTTATCAGTTCTGCAGCCTTGTCTTAGAAGGCTATGATTTCCCCTTAGTGAAGCCATGCTGGCTGTCACCAATCACCTCATTGTTTTTCATGTATTTTAGGATGGTTTCCAGGAGAATCTACTCCATGATTCTGCCAGACACAGAGGTGAGACTGACTGGTCTGTAATTCATCTTTATGAGTCAATGAGATTAGGTCAATAACTAATCTAATATCAAATGTCTTTTGTACCAAGGAGAAAACACCCTCCCCTTGAATACCCCTTGTAGCTACAGAAGCTTCTGGGATTCAGGCATGGTCAAAACTTAAAGTCTGGGTTTTTTTCTAATTTTTTTATTATATGTCAAACTTTCAAATAGACGGCAACATGCTACGCATGTGATGACAACCAAACAACACATTTTTCACAGAAATAGATGGTTGGTAGTCTCCATGTGTCTAAATATCTGTCAGAGCAAAGGTGGGTTAAGTAATGGTAGTGACTGTGAGTGTCTTGTGCATATCTCAAATCAACAATGACAGAGGCAGTATAAAAACAATTTATGAACCACAGTCCTCTTGGGAACTACATTTCAAGCCATAATTTCATCTAAACTGTTTATCAGCTGCTTTTTTTTAATGTATGAAGTGTCAAAAGTGTTCTTTGACATTAGGCTTGTTATTGTCTTTTGATTTATATATTAAAGTAAGGCATAGTAAGTACAAAGATTGCTTAGTACTTTTGTGTTCGAAAAAATATTGGAAACATTTGATATAGTGGTAAAATCATTCATACAGTAGTTAAAAATTAAGAAATTAGAGTGATGAACTTTTAAATAGCTTAGTATAGAAAAAACATGAACTGTAAAAATTTTTACAGACCCATCTTGTAAATACAGATGTTTATGCTGTGAGGAGATCCATGACCATATATGTGCAAACAAATAGCTGGGCATAGTTTTCAGACCTGGGAATGCAAAATATCCTGTGGTAGGTGTGTATGAAGGCATAAATCCACATACTCAGAAATGCCTGGGTGGACCTCTCTGTGTGTTTGTTATTTATTTAGCTTGACCGGCGGCTATCTGCATTCTCTTATCTGTAACAGTTTGATTTTAATAACCACTGAAGTATTCCTGAAATCTTAAACATACTGACAGTGTGAAAAAAATCTTGGGATGAAATTTCTTAATACTACACAGAGATCCGTCACTGCATGCACCCAGCTCCCATCTTGGGAAAGTGGGGATGGCAGAGTCATTGGAGAGGTGGCTCTGTCTTCTGGCTGGTAATGGGCCAGAAGAAAGCAATCCCCATGTGAACAGAAGATTATTGAATGAAAGATGCAAGTGGCAGCCTTAGATAGCAGAGTGTGGTGAGACATGGCAAATACATGATAGCTGGGGAGGCAAAGTGCTGAACTAACACAAAATCCCTCACGGTGAGTCTACTTTCCCCAAACAGAAGATGTCAAAACAGCATGTAATCCCAACTACAAGCCAAACTCCCATGTATGAGATTTCCCATATAACTGCATTTTTTTCTAGGTATGTACTGCGATTGCCCTTGAATGCTGGTACATAAAGAAGTGTATAAACACCTTTGGAATCTGGCAATTCAATAACTGAAATATCAATTACAGATCTGGAAGGGGTAAACTCTCTTGTTGCCCCTTCCCTTCACAATGCTTAGCATGAACTAAGGCACTTCTTGATGAAAACTTTCCTGTGGAGGATGAAGGAGGCTCATCCTGAGGATATGAAAGGAACAACTGGCTACAGGTCTCCATAAACAAAGACACTTCAGCTTGGGTGATGGGAGGAGCATGCGGAAGGACTTAACACTTGTCAAGGCTGTCATCATGCAGTATGGGCATTTTGGGTAGTGATTCACCAATAGCTTTCCCAGTACTACTGGGAGAGCTGCCACACATAGAAAGACTCAGTGTAGGACAACAGACTTGCATAGTACAGAAATGTCTGCTGAAATGGGGGAGCAGAGCACAAGCATTCAGGAGCATCTCATACTACACGTTCAGCCCATCCTTTTTTGAATGTTCAAGCACCTATTTTCTACATTTTTCTCGTCCAAGAGTTTTTTGTCTTGGCATGCTTTTCCTACAGATGTATAACCCCCATGTACAAAAAAAGGAGTGTAAAGAACAGCCAAACAATGAACTTAGTTTTAGTACCATCTGTAACCATTATGAGTAAAGTTCATAAAACACCAGAAGGACTGATATTTAACACTTATGCAAACTGGGCTGTAAGTGGAAAATTATGGTCAGCTGTCCAATATTAGTGCAGTAACACAGAATTTACCTGGTTTTTATTTTCACTTTCTGGCTGTGAAGTGTATCTTGCAGATATCAAGTGGAGGAAACCTGTGTTTACGATCCTGCTTTGCTATTCTTAGTGTTTGAATGTCCTGCATGTAAAAGGAATGCCAGTGTTGATGCAGCAAGTGTATATAGTGTATATAGTATGCACTTAACATATATGTAAATGATTCCATTAACTTCATAGTTTTAAAGTAGGCACATGTTTTGTCACTTCATACTGTAGGTTTACTGGTCATCAGCCTACATGAAATTACATTTGAATATTTGCTGATTGGCATCCTTGAAATCTAGAGTGATTTTAGGCTTGGATCCCCTGTGAGTAAACCTCTGAGAGGACTCATAGATGGAAGAATTACTAATCAGTAAGATTAACAGGTACAATGGGCTGAGAATGCAAGTAGGTTTCAGTTATATTTTATACTTACCTTGCATGTTTCAACTTATCTCTGTTCTTTTTATTTGTGAAAAGAGGCTCTCCAGGAACTGGGAGATATTCACTCGCACCCTGTGGATGAAGCTGATCTGAAAACTCATAAAGTCTGATGGGTTTGTTTAGCTCCTAAAGCCTCCAACCCTGTAAAAGCACATTTTTAATGAAATTGCTGGATCCAGCAGGTTGTGTTCATTAAGAAGAGGAGAAATCCACTAAACCACTGTAACACCAACAATTCAATTCCGTTTACTTAGTAGGAAATGAGAGTTTTGACAAATAGGTGTTGAATTTTTTTTTATTTCAGTATTTTTCCTTAAGATGCATAAACCCTACCTTTCCACGTGGCTTTTAGGGTCTTTCTAAATGATGCAGTTCTTTTTCAGAAGTAGGGACAAGATGCAAGAGGCTTATTTGTTTATTTGCAATCCGAAGAGGTTTAGAGTATAAAGGATAGAAGTTGTGGCTCTGCTTGGGAAATTTCTCTTTTACCTTTTTTGTAGGTTCCACAGTTCTACATTGCACTTGCAAAGAAGCTTCTCTTGAGGCATTTATGAGTGTTATCCCGTTAACCTGAGCCTGTGAAAAAAACCAAACCCAAACCCACTTGAAGACAAAGAAGTGACTTGCCAGCTGAAGAGATGATAGTTTTCTTTTTCCCTCCATGAAGAAAAAGATGTTTTGCATTAAACAATCTTTATATGAACCTTAACATATATAAACAGGCATTAGTGTCCTTTACACAGCTCTCTAGCTGGATACCTTCATTAGAGATGTAAATGTCTTGAAAATATGTATCAAGCCCTAACTTTTCAATTAGCTTTTCAGGAGAATTTAATCTAGCAGACATGATAACAGGTCTTAATCTGGTCTCATAACAGCTGTACAGTACATTCATACTTCTCAGTACTGGAGGTAACTCCTCATTTTTTTGCCAGAGATAGACTGGAATCAGGCCCCCATATTTTAAAAATCGATTTGTTAAAATTGATCACCCTAGATAAAACTAGCCTGAACTGAATCAGTACTTCTGGCCCTTAGAAGTCTGGTAAAACTGCAGTTGTAAAGTGTTACTGATGAGTGCACACACACGTAATTGTATTTGATGCATGTTATGAATGACAGAAGTGAGAAAAACCACTCCTTACTTTTCAGTTTTTAATGAGGTCTGATGTAATGTAGGTTTTTTTCTTACTGCTGTTAAAGATCTGTGAATATCGTCTTTGGCAAGCACGCTACTTCAGGCAGGAGCCTGCAGTACAAATGGGATAAGTACGGTATCAGGCTTTCACCAGAGAATTAAAGGCACAGTATTAAGTGCCTAAGTTGTAAATATGTATTGTTTTTAATAGGAAGGTACATCACACAAGATATCCTTTCCGTACATTTAGAGAAAATACTCTTTGCAGTTGAAGAAATACATATGATAGCATTTGTAAAATCACAGCTATTGATTATAAATTGAAATAGTGAATGCAGAACAGAGCAGCAAATGCTTTGGGGAAATTAATCAGAACAACATTAAATATAAGTATTAAATCATAAACAACTTACAAGTCAAAATTTTCATAGCTGAAAAATTTTCCTATGCGAAATGCTGACCTAACAGTTTGACAAGTTTAATAGAAAAATATAGGTTTTGCTGGCTCTTTGTAAAAACTTAGGAAAATGGTTACATTTGTAAAAACTTAGGAAAATGGTTTCATTTGTAAAAACCAAAACCTTTACAAGCTATTTTATTTTATTAAAAACTTTAGATTTTTTTTGTTGTAGTTTTTCCTCAGGTTTTCAAATTCATACAAATCCACACAAATCCACAGGTTAGAATTCTAGTCTGTTACTAAGGTTCCTACTAATAAAATGGATTCATTAGTTCCTTAATTTTCCCATGGGGTTTTTATCCCTTCATTGACTACTTTTATTTAGGTGGTCTCCCAGAGCTGTGTCTTTTCCATCTTGTCACTATCAAACCAGCAAAAGGACCAGAAAGCTGAACGGCTGCAGCTCAGTGTGTGATCTTAATGTGTCTGCTAACAAGAAGAAGAGAACAGTTTTCTCCAGAGTACTATTTGGTGTTGAAATGATTTAGGTCTGGAAAATCAATCTGGTCATCCTTCTGGACAATTTCTGAAACAAATATTTAGCAAGATTTATAGTGTTGTACATATGCAGGCCAAAGGATTCCACTGCAAGGCAGATTTTTGCAATACCATATAATTGACTACTCAATAAGTTGTTTTATTGTTCTGTTTTTTTTTTTCCCTGGGTAGTAAATACAATTCTGCAACATGTTTTAAGGCCATATAAATATAACGAATCATTCAGCTTTTCATTTCTTCTGTAACTAGATGATTTTATATTATCCTGTTTATAGAATAGATACGAAAACACTGGAGGCCTTTAGATGAAAGCAAACAAACAAAAACCTAAATGAAACACCTCCCCTTACATGCACTTTAATTACCGAAATTTCATTTTCAGCTTAGTCATTTGAACCCATTAAAGTGTAGACTTTTCAGAAATGCCTAAATAACATAAATTCAAGTGAAACCTTAGCGCATAAATATAATGTGAAAACAGGGTAAGAATGAAAATCATTAAGGTTGTTTTTAGCATAATAAAGCTATTTGCTTGTTAATCATTCTCTTAGTTTATTCCAACCACATAGTCTAGGAATATTGTCACACAGCATATGCCCTGATGCACTTTCTCTGTGCAAGCACAGAGCAAAATCATCATTGGAAAACCTTAACACTTATGCATGAGATGGGAGAAAAGATACATGCAGACATGCGTAGCCAGGAGAGCCAGACAAGCAGTGCTGGTTAGCATGGCCCGTGCTAGTGGACTATCAGTGCACCTGTATCCAGAGATATCTGGAGTTTCCAGTTAAGAATGTATCTGGAGACTCTTACAGGGAAATCCTGCCAGGTTTCTGTGTGTAAAGCAAGGTGATTATTTTCAAACCACAAATATAGGATACCTTGCAGCAACACCTTTTATGGCTGTGAAATATTCAGGTGCTCTCATTCAGCTTCCTCTGATAAGCTCTGTGGGCATTGGGGATGTCTCACACATCGGAGCTAGTTTTGAAAGCCCTGAAAGCTATCCTTATCCCTGTGGAGGCCATCCCTTCCTCTCCCTTCAAGGACAAACTGCAGCATGGCACTAAGACTCCTACACTGCCCCTGACTGCGATGCTAAAGCCTTATTGCCTCATAAGTGATGGTCCACCTCAGGAGCAATCTCAGATTAGGCTGAAACATGGGTTTATAATGTTCGATGGCAATCTGACAGGGAGAAAGGAGTGCAAACAATTCCTACCTGGGCAGTGTTGTAAGCAAGTATTTTATCGCTACAAGTAACTTTTCTATTAATTTATAGAAAACTTTTCGTGTTTGTTATACACTACAAGTTGGAAAGTACTCAGAATTTCAAAGGTAAAAGTGAACGGGAGACAGTCCTGGTAAAATTAAGATGTACTTGCATCCAGACACCAGATGACTTCTCTATTCTCTGTACTTTGACAACAGCAGTGAAATGAATCAGGGGCCAAGACACCAGTCTTTTGACAGCACACAGAAGAGACATGAAAATATCTGCTATAGTTATAGCAGGCCAAAAATTAGTTTTGAAGCCAGAGGCATTAGCTATTTCATCTGATCCACACACATCTGGTTAGAACAAGCTGCATCAAAGCAGGTTTATTCTTCCTACTCTAAACCTAGTTCTTTAGTTTTAAGAAAATAAGATTAAACAAAGAAAGCGAAGAGATGCAAAATTTCTTTGAAAAAACACTGGGCTTAAACATATCAATTCTTGTAACTTTTTTTAACCACAGAAAAGACCAAATTATTTTTGCGTCTTTCTATAACTTAGAATCACTCCTCAGTCTAAGTATGGTGTGAACAAAAAGTGAATCCCAGTTTTGAATAAGCTATTTTTCGTTTTCATTGAACCTTTTCTTGTTTTTATCTCATATGAGACAAGGCCAAAAGGTCTTTTTAGTTAATCTTATTGATGTTTTTATCAACATCTTTGTATGATCTCTTAATGACATAAAGAATCTTGCCAGTTCCTCTTCATATGAGAGTTTTCCTGCAAACAGCAATACTTGTTAATGAACCCATTCTACTTCTTCAATAGCCTTTAAAAGTGAGGTGAACACACTGCACAAGTACCTGCTGAAAGCGTTATCTTAGAAAAGTCCGTGGTCTCGTCTAACACATTATGTATCTATCCAAGCAGTATTTACCTTTTTTACAACATTGGCTCAGCTGGAACATTTCTTACACAATACCATCCTTTCCTGTTTTAATTATGATGAGCTGATAATCCTAAAATGTGGAAGAATCAGTTGAATTTTTGACTTCGCAGTAAATAAAAAAGCTTTTCCTAGGTTCTATCCTCATCTTTTGGCAATTGATTGCAGAATTAATTAAAGGTAGTGAGAAAATCTTCTTTGCCTTTGAGCAAGGAAATCCACTTATTCATATTGGAATAGTAACAATTTGGAAATTTTCTTTGATCCATCTCTGTCTTAGAGCACTCAACAGCTATCTATCTCCTTGTAGCTGGTCATATACCAAGCAATACATCTTCTTGGTGTTTTTTCTTGATTATCATGATCAACCATAACTTTTTCTGTAATTATTTCATCAAAAGTACAACTGAAGGTGAATAAATTGAGTCTTGATTTTTGATAATGATGGTTATTCTCCTCCAGCATGGATCTGAGACATAAATTTGTCTTCCTTTGTCACCAAGAGAAACTCTGGAGAGATTCACTGGAGCCATTTGTCAAACACTTCTATTACTTCCTACTCAGCTGCGTCTGTTTCTCCTGATCTACATCCACAAATTGCTCTGGGGAAATTCTTCACCAGTTGAACCTTTCTGTTTGGAGGTACTATGCTAATCCAACATTTTTGTCAACTTAAATATCCCTAGTTGCTGCATGGAAATAGAACAAGATACTGTTAATTTTTATACTAATTGTGTTATAAAATTTCCTTTGTTTACCTGTCAATTTTGAAAGCAGATTTTTGCCTTTCTACAGTGAAATGGTATTATTCTGTTACACTGATTTCTGTTCTGCCTCTGTTTTTCTTTTTTTTGCCACTTTTCCTGAATTAATGCAACAATTGACTGAAGGCAAGAAATCAAGTCTACAGGTTTTCCTTTGCCATTCTGTTTCTATGAATAATAATTTTTCAGTTATTTTCTGCTTTCAGTGTTGCTTATTTTCAGTTATACATGTCAGGAGGTTACAGCCTAGTGACTGGATAGCTTAACACTGAGTAATGCCACTCAAATACAGTGCAAATGTATATTGTCCTCTACTGTAAAATTGATATGGCCATATGGGTGCACAACTATTCGTATAAACACAAGTTACACCAAAAGACATTAAAATACATTCCAAAGGTGTAAAGACAGATATAAATTCGGGCTCTTTTACAACAGAGTGCATGAGCGGGCACTTAATTTTAAGTCAATGATTTTTAAGTGTGTGCTTCTCCTCTAGTGCTATTGGAACCTCAGTAGTGTTTTGTTGCAATCAATAACTAATTTTCAAAGATTAATTTGACTGAGGTCATCAGAAGCTGCATATGGTCAGAGGGTATTGAGGTAGAAAAACTAAGTCCCACTAAGTGGAGAGGATCAGTTTGCTTTACTAGCCACAGCTGAGGAATGCCAGAATTTGGAGAAAATAGGTTTGCTTTTTCCTTGGAATACTCTTCTGAAAACTGTACAACTGATTCATGCTGACAGCAGACAAGTAACCTAACTTGTAGTTGAACTTCAGTGCCATACATACATATTGCTATATTTTATAGATTGCTTTTAATGTGCTTATAGTAGGAGAGCTGAAAAGCAAAACCATGCACACAGATTGCAGCAGTTGGTCAGAAAGCAATCATGTGATTGGTAATTTTCCAGGGAGACCTGAAGGGGGCAAGTTGCATTTATGTGATCTAAATCCACTGGTCACATTCAGGGGGGATTAACATCTGTTAAAAGTATTATGTTTATCATGCAGGTGTTTCAATATTTGTATTTATTACGTGTTGCAGTAACAGTCTCTGAGAAAACATTCATATAACAATCTGGTTGTTTTATTGTCTGAATCTGTCAGGACAGTCATTTTGTTACTCCAACATTGTGATCCCCTTGCAAGCTGTAAACTATTTAATGAAGTGAGTATATGGAGAAAGATGACAGACTTTCAAACTTTTGGAAGACAGTTTTACATCAGGGACATTAGTTTTTGCACTTGGGATTGTTCCTAATACATGTATGGCAAAAATGTTGAATTAGATTGAACATTTCCAGAATTCCAAAGTATTCCCCTGTGCAGTTCTATATTTGACATTGCTTTCATTTTATCAATAAACAAAGCACTTAGATTCCAATATTAACAGAAATAAATATTCCATGAAGTACCTCATAGAAATTGTAATTATACATTACTTTGAAGAGCTTTGCTTCATGTGTCTATAATGCTTTTATTGCTCAAAAAGTAACTCTGCAGATAGAGTGACTTGTAGGAAAACTGTTGCCTGGTTTTTCTTTCTAAAGATAAAATTTAAAAGCTAAACATCTGCTGATTTGCACTGCAGTGTAACGTGACACTGCCAGTACCACAGACAAAACAGCTATGTTAAAAATGTTAAGGTTGCAAAATCAAGTGCTCCAAAGCATGAGGAAATATAACAGTTTAGGTCACCTGTGTGATCTTAATTTGGCTCCCTTGAATGATTACATTATGATTCAGTCTTTATTATAGTATCATGGATGTTTTTGTTCACAGGACCTCTTGACTCTTATCCAACTCATACTGGAGCTAATGGACATATTTTCATTGACTTCAGTGAATTTCAGGCTGGGTTCCAAATGGCCATTTTTTTTTTTCTCATATATAACCCATATTTCTTGAAATAACATAGGTGTATATAATGATGAAGTTTATCTTGTAAATAAGACAAGATACTTGTCCTGAACAATTTACAAAGGCCTTGTTCATAGAATGAACTGGGGGTGATTGGCTGTCTATGTTTAAATGGATCACTATTTCGCTTTGATTAATCCGCAAAAATGTGAGTTTATTTTTACATGGAGTTCATTGCTGTACCAAAAAGAAACAAACCAAAAAGAAAAAAGAGACACTAAGGTAGATTTTTTTTTATTTTTTATTTTTTTTAGGAAATAATTTATACCAAGGACAAAGACAACACAGTTCAGACTTAAAAAAGTGCACAGTGGTGATAGATTATGGAAAAGGTAGGAAGCAGAGCTGAAGTAACAGGTTAATTTTTTTTCTTTTAGCATTTGCAGACCAACAGATTATACAAATTATAATGATTACTGTAGAAAGATAATTTTCAATAATAAATGTCTAGCCAAAAGTGGTAGGTAGAAGCGGTAAGATCAGCCATGAAGTGGCAGAGTTACTGTGAAAGACTGAGATGGAATGAGTTGCACCAGCCAGCTTGTCATTATGTTGGTCCTAAACTTGGCCAGGCATTAGCTGCAATTATATGACTCGTCTCAAATCATTGGAAAAAAGCACAGCTTCCAGGAACAAGCTTCCATTTCCCCCTCCTACCTTGATGTACACTGAGAACTAAGATGATTTAGTGTATTGCCATCTTTCCACAACACATCCTCTCATATTATTTTTCGAATGGTTTGTGTCTGTTTCTGTTGTGGCCTTCAGAAAAGCAGGATGGCACCCAATTTATTTTCTATTTTCCACTGGCAATTTAACTTACTGCATGTCCTCATTCAGTAGAACTCTCCTGATCACTGATGTCTTCTAACAATATCAACAGCAGCAGTATTCATCGTTTTAATGTTTCCATTTATTGATCCTGCTGTCAAAAGAATATGACTGAAATGTTTATATGTACTATGTACATATAATTTTATTCTTTCTTTTGGCCTTCCGAATTAATAACATCTGTTGCCACTGATGGAAAATATCTTCTGGGCCACAGAGGAATTGCAGTCACATGTTGCCGCTGGAACAGCCTGTGTGAATCAGCAGTAAGATAGACTCATCACTCTGCACCTAACAGATATAACATCAAAATGGAGCCAAGACATTCCTGTCCAAAGTGGGAGGTAATGGTCTATCCTCTAGCTTGAAAAGAGAAGTCTCAAACCATTTTCTGAGTGCTTGCAGCCTAACAGGCAGAGCTTACTTAGTCTGATCTAATGCGAGTTTCACATTTTCATCAGAGCTTTATCTTGCTTTTTTAATATAAGGAATAAAGTGGTCCATAAGCTAACTGTAAGAACAACAACAACAAGTTCAGGAATATAGAGTGCACAGCATGAGAGGTCCCTGAGTCCTTCTGTTCTTTGATTCTGAAGGATAGCTTTGGAATACTTTTCAGCAGTTTTCATTTGTGTCAGGCCTAAAATTTCAAAGACCTATAAAATATTACACATTATCAATGTGATACGTTGTACAATGTCATTACCTGAGGAGGCTGCAGGAAGTAATGAGCAAAATATTACGCTTCACGATGCTGATGCAGGAGAATTAAAAAGAAAATTTTGGTTTGCAAAGGGGCAAAATTTCTCCACTTTTGGAAAAGTCATCCTCGATCTTTCATATATTCTATCCAGAATTACAGTCTTGCATGCCAAATAAGTAATGCAGTCTCTTATTCAAAGTAGTGCTATCCTAAATATAGTTAGCATTGATCTTGATGCACACTAAAGGTTAAGTTAGCAATCAGGTGTTTTGTTTTATGTTTGTCCAGTGTCTAGCACACTAACAACTGGAGCGGGTGGCCAGGACACCTACTCAGATAAGCCCCGCATACTTATCTAACCTTCTTAGTCAGATAACTAGTAGAAATATAATAAATATTTATCATTTTAATTGTTTTTTACTTTTCTTTTTGCAAGACCTATGATAAAAAGCTGTGTTGAGGGAAGTCTGTGGCAGACTGGACCTTTGAGTCTTACATCTACTGTGAAGACAACTTTTTGCGCAAACTAACTCATATAGATCATAGATGACCAATAAATGGAAATAGATTTATTTATATATATATATATGAATCAATTTATGAAAGTCTCTATGTGCAAAGCTTTACATGTGCTATATTACTTAACAAAATCAGTAAATATTGTGGTTTCCAAAAATTCCAATGAATGATTTATCTAGTGTCTTCCAACTCTATATGTGCAGCAACTGTATCTGTGCCATTTGGTTGCACTTGTGTAAATAAATTTCTTCATTTCACTTGGTATATATAATAATTTTTATTTAACTCTGTGATTAGTTTTTTTTATATACTATTCATTTATCTCTCTTTCTATCTTTCTGCTGTATTTACCTCAAATGCAACCACTCTGGGTAGAGAAACTCCAGAATGTATAAAATAAAAGTTAAAAAAAAATCCTGAATTTTATTAAGCTAAATTATTACATTAGATTCTGCAAGTCACAATACCTAACTTTTTGCAATATCGTTTATGTTGCAGAGAAAGAAAGAGTCTGAGAATATAAAAATCCAATTCTTGAGTCTCTGAGTGAATGTGGCAAAGCTAGCTTGTATCCTATGAGTGTTTGGCCTTGGTTCTTTGCATACTTGCACTGATTTGCCCTTGCTATTATCTATTGAGCCATATCATAGCAACATATTTTGCATGGTAGTAAATTATCACAAATGGAGAGATGCAATGTATGGCTAAAAATAATGCCCATGTTTTGCACAGCTGTAGAGTTTTAACTGAAAAGCTTAGGCAGCTCTTCAGAAAATCACAGCATCTGATATGTAAGGTGCTATCTACCTTTGTTTTCAGTGGGAGTTGAGCACATAGAGTCCTCCAGAGAACTGACACCTACAGAGGATATTCTACAAGTCAAGTAACTGACATATGATAGTATGGTTCATCCAATAAGGAATGGATTGTTTAAAACAGACAAAGTGGAGTGAGTAACTAGCTATCAGAGACAGTTTTGACATAGAGCCATAAAGTGGGAAGCGGCATGCCATTTTAGCAGGCATTAATGCAGCAGATAGACCTTCCTAATGATCTATAAATAAAACAGAAAAAATGTCTTCCTGGCTGAAGTGAATTATTGTTGCCATTAAAGATGATAGCATGACATGGGAGGAAAGGTAATGCTACTTCTTTAAAATGGAGTATTCCTCCCTCACACTCATTATTAACTTCAGCTAGAAACTGGAGTAACACAAACACAACCTTCTTCTGTCCAGGTTTGACATTACATCCACACAAAAGGAAAAGAAAATTTTTTTTTCCCCTGAAAAACCCCAGGCAGCCCTTGTAATACTTGCAGTTGGTTTTTCCCCAACACCAGCTGTAAATAAGAAAACTTTCCTACAAATATCCACCTATAATGTTACCTGCTTTCTAGTAGGAACTGAGGTTCCAGTGCATTAGGAGCACCACAGACAAGAAGTTTTTTATAATTTATTAATCTTAAACAGCCAAATAACTGGCTGTTTACTTTCTTGTTTTGGCTTAAAAATACATTTTTCAAGTCATCTCAGCTGAAATAAGGAATTTAATGATATTATCACAGGTTAAGTCATGAGGTATCTAGTGTGTTCTGCTGAAATCAGGAGATTAGACCAGGTTACTCTGCATTTATCTAGCTGGGCCTCAAAAAAACCCCTTCAAGTATGGGCACTGCACAAGTTCTTTGGGAAAGCTGTTCCAAAACACATGACTGCTTTTGGCCAGTGTGGGGCTTTGGATATGAGACAGAAATAATCTCTTTGCCTTCCCTATGGCTAAGCAGTGGGATCAGGTTGTTATGAACAAATAGATCTATGATGCTGAGGATGACAAGTTTTTGAAAGCCTGTAGAATTAGAATTTTCATCTAAACAGGGGTCACATTTCTTTTTGTATAGTGTGATAGGACTCTAAGCTTCTGTTAACTTTCAACTCACTTTGCATGTCATAAGAACAGTTGCTGAGATCTCTAGAACATGCAGAATAGCCATGTGTGGCACTGCCTGCACCCATGCTGGTGAAGCACCATGGCTTGATCATGCATGGTAGAAGATTGGGGTGAATTTACTTTTGCTGATACTTCTTTTTTGTCATTAGCCTTCGCTCAAGCACTGTGAAATCTACTGAAAACATTCTCTCTACTCCAACTCTTTCTGTCCCCTGTGTTTCTTTTCTCCCCGCTCTTTTCTAAAGAGCATATTTGCAGTTTAGGGATAGAGAAAAGGGTGCTTGGTGGGTTTATGACACATGGATCCTCTACTTCAAATCCGTCTCTTAGGACTTGGATTCAGAAACAGATTTTGGTTACATACTGTCAGTTATAGGCCAGAAACTCACACAAAGCAAAGATTTTTTTTATTTACTGGGTTAACACTCCCTTCAGTAGTTCAAAAACTTAAATGATAAGCCCGTCTCTCTCTCTAGAGGTGTTTCAAAGGTGCTACTACATGGTGGTCTGGGTACCAGCAGGTGCACCCCTAAGCACCAGCTGATGTCCTCTGCTGGCTACATTCTCCTGGTTTATTATGTCACACAGTTGCTGAGTTTTCTGCCAGGTATGCGACAGCTGTGTTGCTTGTCTAATTTGAAAAAACTCTGTTTTCACAGTATTTATGCATGTATGTTATTCTCTTAATTGCAACAAAATGCAGAAAACCCAAAGCACTGCATTTAAATAGATCAATATTCAAGGTCTTGGACTGGGTATTTAAAAAAGATTGTTAAAATACTCCAATCATTTTCATATTTGTGGCTCTAAAATTTAATTTTATAATTCAAAATGCTACGGATTTTCTTAACTTGAAAAATATGGATAAAAAAAATAATTCCATTTTCTTAGGTATGCTTTCTTAACCTAGAGATTAGTTCAGTAAATCATATGAAGTGCCCCTCAGCACTTTCCCAACATTTTACAGTGCTTCATTACTGCAGATAAATGTAGTTATAGTTCACATCATACGAACCCAGAATTCTTGTGCAGGTACTTAATTGAAGCGGATAAATTTTTACGCAGCAGTACTTTGTTCCTCCTAAATCTTTAGTAGTCCATGGGTAATAATATAAGTGGTAGTAGTGTTAGGTAAACTATTTTAATGAAAAGGAAAAATACGGCAGTTTGTTTTGTGTTTTCAGTCTCTGACAACAAATGAAATGAAGGAGGCTTATATTCCAAGGAATTATAAAGGGTTAAAAAAACATAGATCTCCATAAAGAAACAACATTTGTAAGTTTTATGGTTAAATCAGCCATTGCTTTGCTGACCAATAAAATGGAAAATGTGTGCTTTTATAGGTTTATAAAAAAGGCAAACTCCAGTTGCATGAAAAATAACTTTCACCGATTGAGTACAGGTGGCGACTTGTTTAAACTCTGA
The DNA here is from genome assembly GCF_963264785.1 of Psittacula echo. Classification (NCBI taxonomy): domain Eukaryota; kingdom Metazoa; phylum Chordata; class Aves; order Psittaciformes; family Psittacidae; genus Psittacula; species Psittacula echo. The sequence goes on along the minus strand of NC_137735.1, from coordinate 40,192,432 downwards.
AGATGTAAAGGCTTAGTATGTATGACTGAAAAAGGGAACATGGCACAATAAAAAGTCTTCCTTTCTTTACTCATCAATCCTTTGGGTATTCCATGTCAAATAAATGTTACAACAATTTACAGTAAATGTATACAGTGGAAGTGCCAACGTTAACACTTCTTAGGATTGGACAGGGTCCAAATTTTTCACACCAATATTTAATGTGAAGTAAAATGTCTTTTCCATTGGAAGTGTCAGCTGTAACATGCTTTCCTATATTTGGCAACATGCTCATGTGAAGTATAAAGTCAAATGCACATGATGTTCTCTTTATTTCAACCATGATAAATTGTGTTCATTTGTTTAAGTGCAAGTGGCAGTTTTAGTGTTCCTACTATAAATTTTGGTTAGCTTCTATTGACATGCTGTATTAAACTTAAGAAAAACAAATTACACTTCACCCATTTTAATTGACTAAATGTGTCAAAAACACAATAAGTATAACACGAAGGGTCAGAGTCTCAGACTTCACCATAATGGGTGTCATGGCAAGGATCCAGCTTTTTGTACATTTCATTTTTCATAAAGTTTTAGTATGAGGCATACATTTAACATTCACTTCCACTTCAGATTTGTAGCTTAAAAAAAATATCTCGCATTCTGTTCCCATTGCACTCACTCGTAATATTGTTAAAAGTTCCTCTTATATTTTTTTTTTAAGGTGATAGTACTGATGAATATTGATGATCCGCTGTAAACATAAGATTTCAAAATTGGCTTTGGTATTTGCAGGAATGAATTCATGATTTATGTGGTACAAATGGATTTGTGTAAAAACCCATGCCCGAGACCATGGTTAAGAATCCCTGTGACCACTTTTCTAAGTAGACAAGTGTGGCTGAGTGCCAGACGAAACTTGGCACGCCTCATTCCCAGAGGATTTGAATGGAGCTTGTCACTTTTAATGCACACATTTCATGCTAAAGAATTGATGTCTATTTTTATCTTTTAGAAATCTTTACCTGTTTTCTGGATTTTAACAAGCAAAACTTAAGGAAAACCACTAAGAGATGGTATGAGTATTGGCAAAATGTTCCTAAGCACTGAAATACCTTGATGGAGTTCAAGCCATTTGAAAGTCTCAGTGTGGATCCATTCTTATGAATCGTGAACAAAGGATCAGCACTTGTTACAAGTGCCAGAATGTTTTTAATTCTGCTCTGATTGCTGCACAAGCCTGCACCCACTGAAAGGCTTTTGTTCTCAGCTGAACCTCTGTCTGGCAAGATGTAGCAAGGTGGACTAGCCTGAGAGCACAAAGGACTTTCTGCAAGGTTTATTGCACTCCTGGGTTTCCAGCAAATCCTTTCAACTACATTCATCTTCTGATGAGCATCATGAAGAGGATGTCATGTGCTGAGAGATACCGACAGGCCAAATTCGCACAAACAGCACGATTCGCCTCCTTTGTACATCTGCAGCTTGTGTCCTTCCATGATGGCTAATAGTGGCAGGCAAAGCCTTTGCCTGTTCCTGCTTGCTCTACTTTGTAGCGCTGCTGTGGTGCAATGATGTTCCTCTGACCTGTGTGGCAGCAAAGCCTGATGTCACGGAATGGACTCAATAGAAGATTAATGTGATCAGACAAAGCCATTTATTATAGAAAACTAACTCTTTATATACTATTTCTTAAAGTTGTTTGCACTAACTTGGCCCATTGTGATTGGATACATATCTTTGAGGCCCTCAACAACTAACATATAATTGGTTAAGCACAGGTGTGAGAACCTGACCTTCAAAGTTTTCCAACAGTCCTCAATTTAGCAACTCAGTAAATTCCAGCTCCTTATCTTGCTGGGATTCTCACTCCCAGTGCCTCGCTCCCATCCTCCTTCACCTTTTGCTGTTCCTTGGTTCATGTTGAACTCCACGTAGGCACTTGCTGATCTGGGTACATGGCCGTTCTTTGCCAGAAAGTCATCCACAGCCTGATGCTAATGCTAGTGGTGAAAAAGATGGATTGAGATGTAAATGGGCATTATCCAAAAGTAGAAAGCAAAATTTTCAGCTACAACAGATGTGTTTTTAGCCTGACGTGTTTCCCCACTTTTGGAAAATTTGATGAGACATTATGAACTTGTTGAGAAAGAATGAAGAGGAGCCTGAGAACCTGGTTAAACCTAATGGGAACTATATGGAGGCAGTTCAGTTGCGTTCTACATCCCTTCAGAGGGGTGGCAGGTGGAAGTGAGTCCCTCACCCTGAGAGTAGCGCTGGTCTGAAAAGCCTGACTGCTTCAAGGGTGGTTGTGCAGGCGCGTGCTTTGAGTAAGGGGCTCGGAGAGGAGTCCAGAAGGGACCTGAGCCTTCAGCCCATGGTGACATCCATGTCCAAATCCTGCTGGAGGATTTCCATTGAGGGGACTGGGCCTCTTCACTGTGAAACAGTGATTTATTCTCATATTTGCAGCTCTCTCCACTTGTGCTAAACAGTGTTCCTTTACTCACACGTTTTTCAGTTGTAACCCATTGTAGGCACTTCCACAACAGGTAGGTTAGGTGTTAGCATGCACAGAATATGTATAGAATATTTCTTTACTTTTGAATTTCTGATGCAAATGATTGCTCTTTTATTCAGAGGGATCCTGTTGTATCCACCTAACTAGAAAGTGTTAATGTAAGTGTCTTCTGTTTCAGGGTAAATTTTAGTTGCTTTTCGGGGTTTTATGATCCTGTCACAACTTAAGCAACTGGTTTCATAGAGGTATTTTTAGCTACCAGAGAAGGCTATGCATTCCTCAAGACTGAAAATACATCAGCTAGGATCATATATATACACCATCCCAAAGGGAACTTAAAACTTTCTTCATGAATGACAAAAACTCCCCAGAAGTTATAGTTCAGTAGGCAGCAAAGCCAGCTAACTGTGTGGTTACTGTCAACAGAACAGGCTGTGCTGTCTGTAGCTCCATTTTCATGCCACTTTCAATGTAGAATCACAGAATATGCTGTTTTCAATATGAATTTTCCAAACTAAATGCATAGAATTATATTTTTTTCCTTTCATGGTTGGTTTATTTATTTATTTATTTATTTATTTATTTTAAATCCCTAATACTGGTGGAATATTTCTCTTTTGAGAATTTGCTCTACCAGGGAAAAAAATAAAAGGTTATTGAGAAACTCTCCTGTACCCAGCCCACACAACTTTAAAATTTGGAAAAGAAAAATATTCCATCTGCTGTTCAGAAAATGCCTTTTACTGGATCTCTGCTGATATATTTAAACTTGGCCAAGCTAAACACGTTGAATACCTTCTACCTGAGCAACAGCATCAAAAAAACTATATCTGCCCTTAACACTAACCCCCCTTAGAGTTTAACAGCTAATTTGCTGAGTATTTTGTTGGGGCTGAGTGTGCTCCAGGTTGGAGCTGGCGTGCTGACAAGTTTCCTTGGAGCTGCAAATTCTGGCTGTTGTAGGACAACGTGATGCTGAGCATGGGGACTGGAAGCAGAGACTACCTCACTAGCTTTCATTCCATTCACACTGAGGCAGCATAAAGAGAAAAAAGGAGAAATTCACTGTAAAGAAAAGTATCTGGGTTCTACAGATGGCAAAGGTGGAGGTGTCAGGACTGGGAGACGATGCTGTAAATAAAAACCTTTTATTTTTTTACTATATAGCTAAAAATTACTTAATAAAGCGCACGTCAGAAAACCCCACACAATAATGATTTGCAAAGGGCAGTAGAATTCCGGTGATTCCTATCTTCTGGTGCATCACATTTAAGCCTTCCTTTAAAGTTTCTCTTGCATGTGTTTTATATTTTACTTTATTGTGGCTATATACAAATAAAATTTATCATTCATTGTCATAAGAAGATATAATATTATACAATTATGCAATATATTATATTATACAATTATAATATCACAATAAATAATATGGAAATGAGCTTATGGGAGGTAAAGAAAGGAGCCCCAGGTCCATGTGGCTGCAGCAGTCTTTCATAAATTTGACCAGAAGATTTCTATAAGGCAGAAAAATAAAATTACCTGAAAGATCATCCTCATCTTACAGTAGGAAGACAATACAGGGAACATCAGGAATAACTATTCGAGCTAAATGAATCTTTTCAGCTAGAAGGTAAGAGAGATGACAATGACTAAAATAAATAATATTTTTTTCCCCAGAAAGAATCAGCTGAACCATATTTTTCTCAAAAAAAAAAAAATTGCTTTATTTCTGCCTCTTAAATTTGAAAATAGAACTTGTATCCAATTTTAGTATTAATTATTTTTTATCATACTGAACTCTGAAAAGCTAGGCCTAGAAGTATAAACGGGATACTTTAATAGTTTTGGAAATCTTAGAAGTCCAATTTTATTTGTACATTAAGTGGAAAATTACAGGTTTTGGGGAGAATTGACAATATGTACGCAATTATTTCCTTTGAAAAAGTCCTGGCTTTATGAAACTTTTAAGAACAATGCTACTCTGAAGAAACATCTGCCCTTCAATAAAGTGCACTACTACAGAAAATGTGTTATCAGACTACGGCCACCAAGTGCTGGTGAGATGGACAGATTCACACAGTCCAACTCTCACAGAGGAACACTGATGTCTCAAAGGCTCAAAAATGATTTAGACAATTCAGTGGGGAAGGAACATGACAAAATCATCATTGCCACTGGAGTGCTCTCTGACAGTGATATTACAGACTACTGCAGGTCTCCTCCACCTCAAGGTTAAAGGCAAACCCTAGCTGGATTTGACTGAGGTCAAAGTCCTGCTGTTTTTGATATAACTGCATGACTAGATCACGTCTTCCACTATAAAGTTTTTGAAATCATTCTGCGTTATTATCTAAGTGTTTCTAGGGCATCTCTCTCCTAAGTTGTCTCTAATACTCTGAGAAACACTTCACTGTACTTCGTTGCTATTCATCATGACTGCGAATCAGTCTCACATTCATCCACCCTGCCATTCTTCTGCATTGTCTGTTAGAACAAAGTGATTTTCGTCACTGTTTGCTATTTAACAAATAATGCCAATCAACCTTGACATTCTTGTCAGTAATCCATATCAGTGCTTTAATGCTAAACCTTATTCATCACAGAAAGGTATTTGCTAGTTCTTCAAACAATTATCAACTGATTTCAACTGATTCATTTTATCCTATACATCGTCTTTTTCTTTTTTTTTTTTTTTTGCTGCATCTGGTGTAGCAAAGGCTTAAAGTTCCTTCAGTCACACACACACACACAAACACTGATCTGGCTGTAATAGAAAAAATAGCGTCTTCGTACACATTACTGTGTGAGTGGAGAAATTATTTCTTATTGTATCTATGTGCTCTTGCCTCTGTCTTGGATCTTGTTATCGGGGGCCCAGAACTGTCAATTAGCTACAGAAGCATAGATATTTCTTTTCCTGCCAATAGCATTCAATTATAAATTCATAGTCCCCAGAAACTAAATAAAGCTCTCCATTCACCTAGAAAATATTCTCCCAAGTAATCAGTAAGAGATTCAGTCGATTTCTTACAGTCAGATATAATAATTAATGATCTGTGGAACATTCTTCTGTTAGATCAAGTGTGTATCTCTATTTTGGTGTTGATTTTCTTTTCTCGTTTAATACATGGAATCAAAAGCTATGTTTACTTTTGACAGTCAACCCTGTATTTAAACACTGAATAAACTATACAAAATAATGAATTTTTACTTCTATAATAACTACATAAAATTTTTTAAACTTAGAAAAATTACTGCCTTGTTCTCAGTAGAACATGTATCATAGGAGTGTTAGAAACTAACTAGATGCCAAACTTATAAAAGGTGTGTATTGGAAGAAATATGAAAATTTTTTTCAGTACAAGCTCTGAAGCAAATAAATAGAGGCTGCATATGGCATCACTGCACAGCAGAAACAGCTGCTTTCCTTTCTGGCTGCTGGAGAGATGTTATCCACACCTTGGTTTAAAGTTGCTGATGCACTAAGGAGTTTGTTCTATGGAAAAGGAAATGCAGGAATGCTGCTTATGTCCTCATGGCAGCGTGGGCTCCAGTCCCTCTGGAAATTAGTCAATAAAATATTATTGTAATGCACCTGCATGGACTTGACTGGATGAGTCAAGTAGTTTGGTGGATAGAAAGAGACTGCTCTAAATCCATCAACATCTTCCAGCTTTCTGAGAGACTTTGTTTTTCAATAAGCTTATACCACTAAAAACCCAAACACAGATCAGCAGTAATGAATGACCTTCATTCACTCAAGTAGTCATCCTACAGTAGGAGCCACTTCAAGATCTGTGAAGCATGAAAAGCTTTTACAAGTATTTATATTAAATTACTAAGTGGATTATTATAGAAAGAAGACGATTTTTCTTATTATGTGTGTTATTATTATCAATTTATAGAGTACTACTGTAGTTGGCAGTGTTGAATGTCATAGGTAGAGAATGCTCTTACTCCAAAGAACTAGCTAATGAGCTGAAAATACGTTCCTTCTTGACAGATTTGCCACATCAGGGAAATTAATGAGATTGGGTGGTATTTATTGCTGAAACCAGATCAAGGAGAATTTAACAGGTTTGATACGCTATGAATATGGGATAGCTGTAGGTATGGTTGGGCTAATACACAGATGTACCTTGTGTTAGTGTTCGCTGCAGATAGTTCCCATAAGATTGCCTGGAAAGTGCACCTCAGACCTCACAGTTTGGAAGAATTCTTGCAGTTGGGAGATGTGTAAGTTAGGCTTAATTACACCACATACAGGAGCACCCATGATAGGTTTTGCGATCCATCCACCTAGGGTTGCTCTGCTCTGGGAAGTGTTAAGTGACATACAGAGATACCAAAGCCTGCTTGTTTGGGTATGTCTACTAGGCATTGCCCTGGGGAACTGGACATTGCAAATTTCTATGGGAAAACTGCATGTGCCATGCAATTGATGTGCTCACATATAATGGTCATTGGCTCACAATTTCCAGATGTTCAACAGCCCAGTTGAGCTATTTCTTTTTTTCAGGGTACCAGATGTCCAGAAAGCACAAACAAGCAGCCAAACTCTTCTTCAATTAAATAAAATTTCCAGACTGAAAACGAGGACTTGCCTACAGAATAAACAAGTATGTTAGCTCTGTGGTAGATATATCTTTTAATACATATTAGATGGGGTGGTGACTTGGACTAGATATGCAGGTTTACAGGTTCTTTCTCTCACTGAAAGCTATCAAGGATCTGAAACCTTTTTGACAAAATCTGGCATGGTGCCACAAAATTTCAGTTTTGATAAACTGCTGTCTTTCGAGTAAAACACGGTTTCATTGGAAAATTCCTGACTCACTAGATTCATCTAAACAGATGCTGACAATATGGTTCGAACATACGGGATACATAGGAAGACAGAGCAAATTTCAATTTGTATTTGGAGTCCAACCCTACACTAAGAAATGTGTAGCCTCACTCCTGAGCACCAGCAAAGCCTTGATGTGGGATTAGGGTCATAGTCATGGTCAGTTACAATTGAAATTCTTCCCAGAAGAAATTTGTAGGAGCCTCGGCATAATTCTGCCATCACATTCTCACCTCTGCAGCATGAGCAAAGGTATTCAGCGTGAGCCTTTTACCGTATCTGCCCGGGGCCGCAGACATGACAGTGTAGCTGGCAGAGTTGCAGGCCAGATGTATGCTTTCCTTTTGGGATATTTGGCAGAGGTTCAGTGATGTAACAGTGTACTGCCTTCTAAACCTTGATGCACATGACAGACCAAGACTAATGGTTTCCTTTAAATCTGGGGCTGAATGCCATTGTTAGCTTTGAAAATTCCAAGAAATGTAATTTCACTTTAGATCACTATAAATTTATAAGCTGTTGTATGGTGAAGGAGTAATCTCCCGGGAAATGAGCATAAACCTATTATATTTTCATTAACAATCTGTTTTCACCATTGACTTAATCCACATTTACTGTTGTGGAATTTGATTATGCATTATAAAGTACCATAAAACAGAATTAGGTATGTATCAAAGTATCCATTTTCCTGGTCATGTTGAATTACTCATTTCCTTGGTTTAAAACCTTGGGTCCTTTCTAACTCAAACAAAGCTGGCCTGTGTGTTTACCATCCTCCACCTGAAAAGCAGTATAGCAATTCCTTTTTAAAATTTTTTTCTTTCTTTTGAATTTCTTTCCATTAATGTCCCTTTTTTAGAAAAAAAGAGAATAGAAAAAAAAAAAAGGAAGGGAAAGGAAAATGGAAAGAAATATTTTAATACATTTAGTATATTAATTTGATTTGAAAGAATTTTTTTATGCTCTGCACCTTTTTTTTTATTTGATTGTATAATACTTAAACACGCAGACTTCCCCCCACAGCTCAAGCCTGCATAACAGAAAGAAGAAATACTAACCCATACAGCGCAACCCACTTCCTTGGGCTGGTTTTAGAGGTGTGATATGATCAGAGGTTGGGGAGAAGCAGTTAGGAAGCCTTTAAAGTTGCCATGCATGTGTTTTGGAAAAAAACAGTATTGTAAGTCTGATGTGCATTTTTGTGTGACTATTGTCTGGATGATTATTCTGAAATCTTGAATTCTCTACCGTCACACAGTGATAGCTTCAGCATTTTGTGAATTAGACAAAATAGTCTTCGTTGTCTAGTGGTCAAATAGTTTTTCTGCATTTAAAAATATTTATTTATTTTAAATTATGACTTCTGTTTAACCACTAAAGCAGGAAGTCAGCTACTTGAAAATAAGGTCACTGATTGGAATTAAGTAAATCAAGTATGTTAAATGGTAAATTTTGCATAGCCCTCAGATAGTTGGCTGGTGTTTTATAGCAGCTGCAGTTATGGGGGACTGACAAGAACTTCATGTCAGCATTATAGTTTTGCAAATCACATTTCCAACTCGGTCAGCTGCACTAGTTTTATAACTAAAATCAGTTTAGATGACACTAATTACTATGTTTTACATTTTGCTGAGGAGTCTGTGAAACACAGAATGACATCATTGTGTAGAATATTTTGCATCCACCAATGCACCAGGAGAGAAATTTGGGATATCAGAATTGTGTAATTGCAGGGGAGAAATTTTTTTGCATGAAAGACATTTTACCTTCTTTATTACTGTTGAAAATGGATCTAAAAATATCAGAAAAAAGAAGCAAAAAGAGTTTTTCTTAATGTTCACAAGTTTTCTATTTTGCAACTTTCTTTTACCTTCTTTGATAACAACACTATGTATAAGCACAGAGAAAAAGGGGAAAGGTCTTGGAAGTTATATTGATAAACTACGTGTGGATCCCACAGCTGGCATAAAATATCTTGTTTGGGCTGTAAAAATATATTAGTATGTCATGTTATCTTCATAAATTCTTCCAACACATAAGGTGGGTAGTGTCCCCCTGAATCCCAAGACTCATTACCATTTCTGCTCTCTCCTACCATTCATCAGCTTCTTTGTCATACAGAGCAGGCACGTGGTTGGGGCTGGAGCATTACGATTCTGGAGGGGCAGATACTGAGTGAGTTATTAGCTGTGGCAGACAGCCCTGTTCCCAAACATTCCTGAGAAGGTTCTTCACTTAGGCAAGCAACAATTACGGTGGCATTCCCAACCTGGAGACCTCCAGAAGGTTCTGAATATAGCCTGTGGGTTTTGGTTTTCCCTTTGCGATGATTCTGATTAGACATTAATCATGATTTCCAGACCTTTCCAAAGTTCACCAAAGAAGTTCAAGCATTTAGGACATTCACAAATATTTGTATTGCACTAAAGCAACCTGACTTATATGTTATTCTGGTTTGTAAGAAAGCTATATATTCTATTTCTGTATGAAAAGCTAGAATCTGAGACCCCAAGTAACTGAGAATTTGGGTCTCCAGCATAATGTGGGACAGGAATGAAAGTTGTAAACTAACACAAGAATTATATTTTTTTTTACAGTTGTATGAGTTTAGAAGTATTGGAACATTTTCTCTTTTTTTTTTTTTTTTTGATTTTTTCTGGTGTGTTTCTCAAATTTGCACATTTTAAAATAGCTATATTTAAAATTATTTATTATCTTTTTGTTCTAATAATGAACATCTGATTTATTTAAAATAAAATTTTTACATTTTTCTTACTATTTGGAGGTAGGGGGAACAGAACATTTTTCCGGACAGCTGCTGCTGGATTAAAAATTAATTAAGTATTACTTAAAAGTGGTGTTGATTGATTTTGATAGTTGAAGCCTAAGTGATCTTGGGAGGTGCCTATCTTATTTTCAAATGACTTTGGAACTAATTCACTTTCAGTGGGAAATTTACCAACTTTGGCCCATAATAATGTTTAAGATTTAAAACCAACCCTATTTTTGTTTAGTATTTCACTGATCTGGTATGACGAAGTGACCAATCAGCTTTGCTGTTTGTTTCACTGCAGCACTAAATCTTGCAGAACTTAAACAGTTGACAACTTTCTGTTTGCTCTTTAATACACCGTGCAACATTGTCAACAGGAAGATGAGAACTTGGAGCAGGAGCACCCGATAAGAATATTTCATGAAAGTACCTTTGGTTTGTTCTTTTCAGAAAATTGCTTATATTATATATCCACTGTTGCACTCTTCTTCTAACTAGAGATTTTTGCTTAAACTACTTAAATTGGTTTGCTGTTTAGATTATCAGTACAGGATATATATAGATGGGAAAATACCCCAAAAATGTCACGATAAAAATAGCAATCTAAAAGGAAAGCATGGGTCAGTTTATGAGATTGTATCCTAAAAGGCATTCCTTTTGATAGTAAAGGAAATTTCCGCAACAAGTTTGATGCATAGCTCTCAGTAGAGTTCATATATATATTGGTAATTTTCTGAGCACATCATACATCACACAACTACAGTTTTCATATCCATTTTTATATATCTCAGTTCTAATTTTGGTCTCCTTCCACTTCTAAACAAACACAAAATAATACCTACATTTAAAACTATTTCCTACATTTCATTCCACTAAGCTATGAAGTTTGAGAGTAGAATTGAGTTCAGATGCTTCTGAAAAATATTTTATGTTGCCCAAAAACTGAGGAAAAGTTCACACTGATGCTTTCATTTAACACGAAGAAATTTTATATGAAAACAGCATGTAAAGATCTGCTTGGAAAAAGACTATTGCATTTTTGTCTCAAAAGCTAACATGGGTCTTGTGATTGTGCTTTTGCACTTGGTTTTCTTGCCTTCCCCAGTGCATGTTATGAGCAATATGCTGTACTTGACTCAGCTTGCTCTAATCACAAGCACTTTTGGAGAAAGGGCAAAGTATCCTGGAAGTCCCATCCATTCCTACACTTGTCCTCGCAGCAAGGAAGCCTTGGTGCCAGCCTTCCTGTCAATGTTGCAGCCCAGGCTACAGGTAGCTCTCTCTGAAGATTTTTGTGTCACCTCCTGCATTAAGTGACGATCTAAATCTTCAGTCATAAGTGATGTCCTTGGACTGCCAATGCTGCAGAGAGACGATAATATAGGCTCTTGCTTCCTAGGTGATAATTTTTCATCACGCTAACTCTGTTAACCTTAGCAATTGTTACATGTTGTTAATTTCCCCCCCCCCCTTTAAATTTTTTCCCACCAAAGTATTTTACTGTGACTTATAAAATATTTGGAAAAGACTATTTCAAAGCTAGACTCTAATCACATTGGAAGGAAACAAATCTCTCTCACTCTCTTCATATTGGATTATGTCAAAGATTAACTTCGATTTAAGCAACATTGTATGCAGTTTTCCAAAGGATTTTCTTTTTAAACTACAACCATATGTTTTACCCCATTGAAACAGCTTACATATTGAGTATATGAGATTGATTGATGACATTTGCTCCAGTCATTTCACTAGTTATTTATTCATTTAAGGTTAGGTTGAGAATGTTTATTAAATGATTGGCAAAGTAACTCATCATCTTTCCATGTTTCTGACTAGAAGCAACTGAAGAAAAATTATTTAAAAAAAAACCCCAAACTAGATTGTTATAACATGATTATACAGGGATATTCATTACTGTTCTTCAACTTCTTTATGGTAAATACTTATAACAAACACATTACAATTTCCCCTAAAAAAGACCCCAAACAAGGCTACAGAATGAACAGTCATTGGCCCAATGGCAGTGTAATCCCATGCCTCCCTCTTTCCTCTGCCTCTCACTCACCAAAACAGACCATAGTACACATTATCCTAATTTTCACTTCTCTTCACTGGCACAAAACTGGATATTCAAAGTCTTCTTTGTTAGATTTAAGACTTTTGAGGAAATGGATCCAAGATGCTGAAAAGGCCACCTTACTTCTCAGTGCTGCAGTCTCCCTCTTGATGGTCTCCCTCTGTTTCTCAGCAGTTGAGTTTTCTCTGTCCTTGGTGATGTTTTCAATAGACTGTAGTCTTTCCTGGCAGACTGCCCGAGACAACAAAATTTCTTTTTCCAGGAAGGAAAAGCAACTCAAAAAGTCATTATTTTCACGTCAGATGTGGAAACTGTTTCCTTTGATTTGGGCCTTCTACAAAGCAAAAGTAGTTGGGGGAGGTGTGAAAAAAGAGAAAAGGGTAGGAAGGGAAGATAAAAGGGAAGTGAAGAAAAGAAAAGGGAAGCAAAAAGAAAAACAGAAAGGGAAGCAAAAAAAAAAAAAAAAAAGGATGGAAAGTGAAAAGTGAAAAGCAAAGAAAAAGAAAGGAAAGGAAAATGGAAAGGAAAGGAAAGTGAAAGGAAAATGGAAAGAAAAGGGAAAGAAAAGGGAAAGAAAAGGAAATGGAAAGGAAATTAAAGGAAAGGGAAGGAAAGGAAAGGAAAGGAAAGGAAAGGAAAGGAAAGGAAAGGAAAGGAAAGGAAAGGAAAGGAAAGGAAGAGTACAGTTAAAAACAGAAAAATGAGTCTTCTAAGGAGACTTTGTAACAGCTTCAGCTTCAACTGAATACTCTTACATGAGTATTCTCTGTAACAGATTTTGAATAATGCCTGAGTCGGGCTGTCGAAGGCAAAAGGGAAGGGAACACGCATGTACATGGAATGTCTGCACAGCTGACTAGTGTAATCTAAGGCTTTGTAATTTTTGTAATCTAGTGTAATCTTGGCTTTGATCATACTGGTGAGGTATGGTTTCATGACTGTATGTCCATCTCAGTCCTTCATGGGTAGCGAAGCTCGTCCACACGGTCTAGCCATTTTTTAAGCATGAGACTTCGTGGACGTATAGACCAATCAACCTGACTTCCATTTCCTGAAAATACCGGAATAAGTAATGTTTATAAGCAATAATAAAACAAGTTTATCAGGATTTTTCGAGAATAAATGTCAAGCAATATTCATCAGATTCCTTCTGCTAATGGCATTGTGAATAGGAAGAAACAGTAGATATTATACAGATTGACTATAGTAAAGTTTTTGACATGATCTCAAGTGGTGTTCTCAGAAGAAAAACAGTGAAACATGAAGGAACTGAAACTGTTGCCATTTGGGTGAGCAGTGGGTCAACTACCTTGTAGGAATAGTCATCAAGCCGGAGTCACTGGCAGATTGCAAGAGTCTACCACCCAATCTGGGGTCCAGAGCTACTGTTGCTGAAAGTCTTTAGAGTGACTACATGTCTTAGTATTGGCCATCAAAAAAACTTGGAGAGTCCAGACTAATATCCAAGATGAGCTCAATACACTGGAGAGGTTGTATGGTGTAACTAGGATATAATTCACAAAGCACAATATAAAGAACTATGCTGGAGCTAGAAAAAAATCAATCATGCAACTGCAGGAAGGGAAAAAAATGCAGTAAGCTGTTCTGCTTAGTGGGTCACTGGACCATATGGGGAATAAAAATATGAACAAAAAGTTGTAGAGAGGTAAAAATAGTTATTGTCCAGCTGAATTATATAAAAAAATAAGTTGTGAAGACATATCATCCTATAAAGGAGTCTGTACATGTTGCTTAACACTTTGGACTGGGGAATGGTGGCTATAAAAATGTTTGGAGCAGCTGAAATGTATTGGCAGGACAAAAAGGAATGATAAGAATGGTTAAAGAATGGTTGAGAAAACATGAATTGGAGGCAAAAGAAGACATAGACTAAGAATACTCCAATATCATAGAACCATAGAATGGTTAAGGTTGGAAAGAAGCTTAAGATCGTCTACTTCCAACCACGGGCAGGTTCCTGCCACGGGCAGGGTACTGAGTTACCAACCGGGTTTAAACCACGACATTCCCTTAATTTCAGGAGTGTCTCATCCACGTCCTAATAGCATTCGTGTGGAAATGCCTTATGAAGTGCAAATACATTGCCTATGAATATAAAGGTGAGACTAATTTGCATCAGAGGAATTTTGCACTTTTCAGAAGAAATGGAGTTTTATTACAAATGACATTTTTACTCTAAATTGTTGCATTTAGGAGTTGCTACCACCAGCTAGAAAATAAATTTGAGGGCAAAATTTCTTTATCCATGTCTATTCAAAATTATTTCATACATGTTTATCCACATAGCAGCTGTATCTGATGCTTACTGCGTGTAAATAATGCTGAAAATAACAAGAAAACAGTCCAGTCAAGGGCTGCAAAATGTTTAGTCTATTTGTTCTAAACGAGCAAATGTAGCTGCAGTATTTGCATACATCACAAGGTTTTGATGCTTTGAAAAACATATTTACAATATTTATGAAACTCGTAAGTTTGCTATCAGAAAGAAAACAAAGGTATAGCAGCTTCTGATGCACTTAATGGAGCATACAAATTTTACGTTATGTTACTTCTAATAAGTAGTTTGTTTAGTTTATTGAGGAACATTTAAGGATAGAGGAAATGAATAAACATGAAGTACAGCTGGTATATTAAAAGGGAACCTACATGACAACTGCCAAATACCCTGCAGCAAAGAGGTTTAATAAAACAAACAGAAAAAGCACCAGGATGCTTTCTTTATTGCAACATTACCAAAGTGTAAGAAAGAAACCAAACATACAACAAACAAAGCAAACCAAAATACTGATCTTACATTATTGGACTGTTAATAAATCATACTGTTGGCCCACTGTTAAATGTAAATGGATTTGTGAGCAGTAAGTAACAAATATGAAAACTCATCTAAAATAGTTGGTGTAAATCTGATTGAAGATAATGCCTTCCAGGAAGTAATCACTGTAAAACGATGGGGAAAAAAATCAAACTAATTTGATGGCCTATTTGATGCAGCTGGTGGGGAACCTAAAGAACAAACTAGACTTTGTGTTTACTACTCTGTGAAGGCTTCACCACCACCAATAAACTGGGTGTGAATTCTGGGCGATGGCTTCTGATCAGTCCAGTACTACTGCCTGCATCATTAAGGGCCTGACCCAGGTGAAAGTAGCCTCCATGGCTGCCAGCCCACACTGAATTAAAAAAGAAAATAAACTCCATGAGCCACTTGGGACCTGCAGCTACAGAAGCTTCTTGTGACTCCAAGAGCAGTATTTCCCCATGTGACTACAGAATACTGGATGGAGAATGAATAGTCACCAGCTCAGCTGCAAAGCCTGAGTCTGCTCATTTGATTGTCAGACTGTATGTGGAGCACAGGCTTTTTGGAGTGCTACTATGGAACTACACTGCATATATTCAGAGAAAGCTGAGACTTTCTAACATAGTTGTGCTTTGTGCAGTCACACAATAAATGAGTATCAGAGCTGAAAATAGAATTCTCTGAGTCCTGCCTCCTAATACAATTCTTCAATCAGTAAAATAAAGTAAAAAAACCCCTCTCTTTATAGGTACTGGCCACATCCATTTGTGTTGTGGTATTACTCCAGCATCCCATGGTTTCAGGAAATCTTGTAATCCATGGACACATGTATAGTAGTATAGTTTATAAATTTAAAAATTTGCTTGATGTTCAGTGCTTTCCAGGGTTTTAAACCAATTCAAATTCTTTCCCACAAATATCTCTGCCTGAGACTTTAACAGAATGCTCACAGCTACAGGTTTGGCTATTAAAGATACATTTCTGTGTTAAAGAAAGTTGCCTTCCTTATTAAAATTGATAGCCAGGTCCATATGTTCCATAAAATAATGGAAAGGGTCACTGTGAAAAATGCTGCAATGGATCCCAAAGTTCTCATAACCCTTTGGAGTGTGCTCTTGTAGTAAATTCGCAGGAACCTTTCAAAGAATATTGCTTTGCAGTTCATTCTTACCTCTCACAGTGAGTGGAAAAAACAGACAAAACCAAATTCTGACCACATTTGCTTATACAGGATTCCAAACGTGCAATAAACTTCTTACCACTTTGAGAATAAAAAACCCCAGCTTTTCTGTCAAGATGGTTCAGGAGCTCATATTCAGTCTGTCTTAGTATTTCTTGGGTTGGGTAACGCATTCTCAGTCATTCTCAGTCCCTTGGTGTACCAGCAATGCCCAGCAGTGCCCAGCAGTGCCAGCACAAGGGCTGCTTTACTGTGCCAGTGCCAAATCACCCACTGATGCCCTATATGGCTGTAACCAGTCTTTGGGCAGTGAGTACAACATGCCATGAGTTGTGGCAATCTGCCAACATGAAGAAGCACCCAGAGATTAAAGATTCCTGAGGGGGTCAGTTGAGCAATGTCTTGGGATGCAGGCTAGCCTCAAACTGACCAATTGGCTCCTCACAAAAGATGGTTGCAATCATGGAAGAGTGTTAAGGTAGATCGCTACCTTGAATATAAAAGACAGGTTGTCAGAGTAAAGGAGACCCAAGTTTATGAGACTGAAAGGATCCAAACACACTTTTTCCGACAAGCAGAGAGAATTTTCTCGCTATGACACTGAAAGTAAGGAGGGCAGGATAATTCTCCACTGCTGGATTGTGGAGAAAATGATGTAAAATGATCAGTCTTGAGTCAAATTAATAGCGCAGATATGAGGAAGTGTCCACTGTCCACCGGATCTGTTACCTGCAATGGAGAGAATCACTTCCAATGTCTTTTTTCACAATTCACATTAACTAGTGATTGGATAGACTATGTTAGAGTTTTAAAAGAAAAGACTGGGACCTGCTCTATTTGTTAAGAAAATCTTTTGTACAGTGAAAGTCCCATACAGATGTAAACATTTGCATACATCTATATGAGGGGTAGGGCCAATCCCTGTCCTTAGAACAGATTTCTTCTTCTCTCTATATTTTCTGTACCACTCTTGGTTCAGATACCCATTTTAGAGGCCAGGGACCCTAAGGCTTTTTTTTGGATGTGGCCCCAAATATCTTTAAAAATGCTATTTCATGTATTGTGCACTTCTGTGGTAGTCCATTTATTCTTTTCTGCCTTCTAACGTTACTCTTTCTTCTTTTCTCAGAAGCTAAGCTTAAATTCTTCCTCCTTCTCATCTAATGTGGAAGGTCATCTAATGCTGTTAGTAGAGGTTTCGCAGGAAGGGTGCAGCATTTTTACTTTGTAAGGGAACTAAACTGCTGTCCATCCTACTTATCAATCTGTGATTCCTGTCAATTACTTTTTCAGGACACTATGCAAACGTGGTAAATTGATTAGTTTCACTATCATCTGACTGGCCTTTCGTACACTTAATTAACAAGTAGAACATGTCTAAGATTTCACTCATGGATACACCCTTTTTGTTAGCCTGGAAACCTGAATCCTAGATCTTTTCATTTGAAGATGTTGGATTCATCATATAGGGCATTGTTGTGACAGGTTATGACAAAAAAAAATGTTATAAGAGCATAAGGAATTAGTGATAGTCTCCTGAATTTTTCCAAATATGAGTGATTAATCCTGTAGCCAGTCTAAAGCTGACAGCTCAATAGTTCATTTGAACATGCACACATCTAATCTATATATAATTAAAATATTTTAGCACTTTAACACTTTGGGTAAGAATATTTTTTACCATCTGCATCATCCACTTCATGTGCTGTGCTTGTATTGGCTCAGGCAGATAAGGTGAAAGTAGATTCCAGCACCACTTTGAACTGCAGCTGCTGCAGAAAGTGATGTCTCTCCTCCTGTGTCACTTCTTAAGCATGAGTTCCAGGACAAAATTAAAAGCAGTATATTTCAATAGAGGACTCATACTTGATATAAAAGGACAAATATGTTTTGTCTGAAGTGTGAACAGTATTACTTTCATGTTGTCACTTTTACTTGGCTTTTCTTCTGAGGGCTCATAGAGCATTTTCCTGTGATTAATGGTACCATTTTACTTAGAATTTCTCTCTAGTTTACCATTCTTTTAAGCCAGCTTATTCCAATATAGCCTTTCCTCAGGCTTGGCAATTCTAAGCAAAGCTAGTCAGGTGCGGAATATGGTACTGCCAGCCACTGCTTCTACCATGCACACACCTGATGTTTGTCTCTATGCCACTTCAATTACACTTGAAACAGATCTATGGTCTCCTTCTGCTTCTCTGCCTTTTTTGAGAAGAGAGGTATGGATGTTCCTTTTTCTCCCTAGTATGGGAAGAATTCAGCTTATGTTTGTCCTCGTCTTCTTTAAATGCTGGCAGGCACAGAAATCTCTTCAGTTTCTCTATCACAGAACCCCACCTAAACTGCTGGATTAACTGCTGCCCAAAAGAAAATGAAACTCACCTTTACTATTTATTATTGCCATACATGACATTTTGTACATATTCATGCAGCCTTTTTGCTTTTCATCATTGTTCTGCCACTGGCTTTTAGTTAGAGTTTTTCTTTGCTGCTGATACTGAGATGTCTGGAGTAAATGCATTTCCTCCACTGCCAGTGACCAGATTTCTTCCCTGTAATCTCTCAGCTGAGATTTCCAATACATTTACTTCCCACAAAAACAGCTGCTAAATTCCCTACTCTCTTCTTTCAGTGGGAAATTGTCTTCCACCATCTTAGATAATCAAGAGCCTGTTGCAGTCCAGACATATTAAAACTTGGCGATTTATTGTAGCCATTGCTATGTGATTATAGTATTTTAGCAGCTAGTGCATTTCTTTTGTGCAAAAACTGTTAAATATAACAAAGGCCTATTGTGTTCAATGTGGGAAAGCAAATAATTTTTAAAATGTGATTAATTGTGTAAGTATGGACCTTTTAAGTGCATGTGGTAAGCCCTATACTATGGGAATGGCACTTAGTGCTCTCTCAGCATGAGTCTGACGAAGTAAACAAAAAGTTAAAATACAGCCGATAGTCTCCCTGGCATTCATTAACATAGCATAGAAAGCAGAAACTAGCCACATTTTATATAGAAAGACTCTAGAAATCTGTGTCTACTTACATCAACATTAGCCAATTGGTGGGTGCCAACTATTCACATAACATGTTTTATTTATAGGTCTGTATAGTAGTCAAAAACATTCTATCACGGAAATGTGTTATTCATTAATTCATATTTTGCTCAGCCTTACTTTACTTCTTGAACCCATCCAGGTGCTTTTTAAACGATGAGGGTAATTTAATACTAAACAGCATTCACATTCACCCTATTTTTCAATTCCATGTAACTAAATAGTCCTCCTGATTTTGTCTATTATTTACCTTTAATTAGCTCACATATACTGTAAACTAGAGTTTGCCTGTGTTTTTACGACAAAATTCCCCACACTGGTAAAAAAGAAAGGTGGAATAAATGGTCAACTTACTGAACAGAGTATTTAACATTAACATTTTCTCAAATATCCATTTTTTATATCAACTGGAATGGTAAATAGTGCTATAGATATATGCTCTGGTGCCTAATTTGTTTTTAAAGTGTTCATTTAAAATGTTTAAAATGTTCATTTTAGCCTACTGTTGCAAAGCTCCGTATGAGATCTAGTCACACATTGCAGAACATAGATCATATCAAATGACCTCAACAAATCCAGCAACATGCAATGCATATGTGTTTTTACTAAAGCAGCTTTATAGGTTTCCATGACTTAACCTATGAGGTTTAAGGGGTTTAAGGAAGAAAAACAAAACCCTTCTCTTGTTGGTTCTTTTTATCTTATATGTGAATGTGAACTCGACATAATCTAATTTTAATCATGAGGAAAAATTAAAACAAAGTTAAACCAGGAACAATATATCAACACTAAAATGTTGTCAATTATTGCTTATTACCATATTTGTCATGTGAATCAGGCATATAGGTCATTTATAAATAGCCATAAAGCAACTTCTTCCATTTGCAAGGCACACAATCTTTGCCATTCAGTGATGTATGTAAATACTGGTGTCAAAGCTGGTTCTAAAACACTACCACTGCAGAGAGAGAGAGAAAACTTACTGCCATTAAGACACACACACCTTCAGCGTCTGAAGAAAAATAACATTTAAGCCAGCAGTAACTTTTTATAATTAGAATTGATAAAAGAGAAAATGCCAACATTGTAAATGATTTCTGCTGGAGTGCAGAGTGTTAAAGCAACGTAAAAGGCTTTTGAAGAAAATACTCAAACTTTTGCGCACATCCTTGAAATAAAAAATATTTTTAAGACTTTCTTGCAGGGTAAGACAATAATTTTATGTTAAATGTTTTTGTTTTCTTTTCTTTTTGAATTTAATATATTTAGTTTATTTATTTTCTTTTTTTAAAACTAATGACCACACCATCACATGACTTCTGCATGTTTCAGTTCTCAGACATAGATTGAGTCATTATGTTTTTCCTATACTATGGAAACTATAAATTCTCAACCACTTACAATATCCTTCCTGAGGTTCACAACCTCAGATAAGCATGACCAGTTTTGTGGAATAGTAAATTTTAGAAGGGTTTTAGCTGTAGCAACATTTTTGATGTTCTCTGCTGTCTTTCCAGAAGGATTTCAGAGGATGCAACTAGATATTTGGAAGGGTAACCAGAACAAGTTTAGTTCTGCAAAATCCTGCTTAAAAACTTGAATACCGTGTTTCACAGTTTGACTTTCAGAGGTCTCCAACAGAGGTGTCACCTGTCTGTCTCATTTCTTATATGATTCTTAAGGCAAAGCATAATTAAAAAATCAGGTGAGTTTAACATTTTCTATTCGATCATTCTGTATGAGATTTAAAGGCTCATCTCTTGGACTTACCCAGCTGTGGCAGCATTCATGTTGCAGTGATTCTGCTCATTATCTCAAAGTTTTTGCATAGGAAGATTGCAGCTGCTCATGTATTTAGAAGAGTAAAGACAAAATCAGGGCCGCATCCCACAAAATGAGGCTAGGTTGAGTCTGAAGGACCTATTGATCAGACTGAGGGACAGCTGAAGAAAGCCAGAGTGTTTAGATAGAAACATTGCCTTGGGTGAAACTTTCTTACTAGAAACTGTACAGCTGACTTTATCAGCTGCCTGAAGTCCAGAATAAAGGACCCTCTGCTACTCCAGTGAAAAGCAGGTTTATTTAACGATGTTTCCCTATAAATAATAGCGGTCATCGTCATTTGCCAAACACTGACTTTACGAGTCATGAAAAGTGTTTGGGTCTAGCATACAATTTAGGCAGAGATTAGGTTTCCATGTCCAAAGCAAACAACTTAAATCATTACACATCCCACATTTTGCTATTATTCATGTCTACATGCATCTTAACCTTAGTCAAATTGAGCCTATCTCTAAAAGAGTTTAGGACATCTGGAAGTCCCTAAAGGGGCCTTGTGTCTTACACATTGGCAGAGGAATCCCAAAACACTTTGTCAGCAGCAACAAGTTTAGCACAAAGCAGATCACCAGAGCCACTTTCACTAAATAAAGTAATTTTAGAGAACAGTAACCCTTCACTGTTTGCATGATTAGCGACCGCTAGTTAGTGATTAAAGCACTTTGACAGGAAGTTGGAGACCTGATTTCAGATCCCTTACTCAGCCCAGGACATCCAGACTTCCTTCTCTCAGGAAAAAGGGAAAGCCATGCCTGCGGTGTTAAAAACCTTAATAGCCCTGGTGCAGAAGTTGTGCCAAAGAAAATGTGAGCTAAAAAGAAAACCGAGAGCAAATACAGCCCTGTTAGGGCATACTGTTATAATGGGAGTTACCTGCTGACAGTCACAGTATCACAGTATCACAGTATGTTAGAGATTGGAAGGGACCTCAAAAGATCATCTAGTCCAATCCCCCTGCCAGAGCAGGAACACCTAGATAAGGTTACAAAGTCACCCTTGTCTTTCAAGAGTGCTATTTCTTGAGGCAAGCTTTGAAAGGGAAGATACCTCTGCTTGCTGCTGAGGTTATTGCTGTTCCAAGACCACAGCATTTAGTTTAGACAATGCCTAACACTGAACTCATATCTAGGATTTGCATCTTTGATTCCTCCTCCAGTAGAAGCATGGTCTTAGACATATAAAAATGTACAAAAAAGGTTTTTTTTGCACAGAAAGAACTGAGAAAAGTACAATATTTCTTCTATCTCAAGTTACATGATGTATATATGTTTGAGCCTGATGGACCAAAGCAAAAAAGCGTCATGATATTATGCTTATCTCCAGTATTTTTCTAACAGGTGTTTAGTACAGAATTACCAAATGGAAGTCCTTCAAGTGTAACCACTTAATTTTAGATCAAAGAAGCATTCATTTTCCCATATTGCCCTTAGATATCCTTTTGTGAAGTCAGCCGTATAAAACAAAGATGATGATAAAGAAGTGGATGAGTCTTCCGGAAACCAGTCAAACCCTGCCTTCAACACAATGATGATTCATGTACACAGAGAGCATTCATATAAGCTAGTTACACCACTCTATGTTTTGCTTGATGTTCCTTGATAATGTCCATGATGACTCGTCCATAACATATGTGTAAACAGCTAACCTACAGGTGTTTTTCAGGTTCTACCACTGAGATGCTGAGGACTCCCCCAATTCAGTTTCTGATTGTTTACAATGTCCTGCTGTGCCTGCAATATGCTTGAATTGTACTTAAAACACATAAATCTACCTTCAAAGGCAGCTTGGGAGGCAGAAGTGTGGCTAGGGAGTTTTAAATGGAAGGGACAAGCAATGGCTACAAAGAGCTCGGTTTTTAGTACTAGGTGTTGCAGTTTGTTCTAATTATAGCACACACTAGAGTGTGAAATGTTCATGCCAATCTAGTAAAAAGAAAAAGTACACGCAATGCTGAAATTAACACCTTTGTAATTACAGACAAGCTCTTTTACTACTACCCAGCAAGTGCAGCTGAGGCAGGTTTGGAGGAATACAAGCATATCAGGTTGTGCAATAGGAAATGTGACATTTTTTTCAGTTTAACTTGATAATTGGAACCTTCCTTGGCAGCCAGATAAGACCACTTACATTTCTGAGCGGAAGAACTTGAGAGTGTACTACTTCTATATTTACCTAACTGAAAACCAGACAAAAAGGATTTTTTTTTTTGCAATTAAATGATTTGCATTCCGTTTCTTTCCCTCATGTACCATTAACATCACAAAACTATACATTTGGCATTCTTCAACATAATTTATAGCTCTTTTCGCAAATCAAGCCAGTAACAGGCCATCACAGAGGCAAACATGCCTTTCATTTGCATTAAGTGAGTCGTCTCAGACTCATGGCAAAATGAATAGCTGGAAATCCCCCAATAATCCCAGTCCCTTGCTATTCATACACATTCTTAGTGACTCATCCAGGAAAATATCACTGTGTCTTTTAATTTTATTCATGTTTCCACTATAAGCCTGCAGAGATTTCTTAGTGCTTGTAAGATTATTTTAGTTAGCTTCGCTTGCCAAACAGATCTTTCCCCACTTTATTATATCATCATTATTATTTCTACTATATAGGAAGTATATTGCCACATATCATATATCAAAACATTACTAATGCCATTAAGACAGTGCCAAAATTAGTCACATGATGTGCATGAAAAGGCAGCTCAGTTCTTTGGAAAGCCTTGAACATTAGCTGATCAGTTCCTGTGGAACTAGTGTTGTATGTGGATGACAAAGCCAGAAACAGATATCCTGTCCAGGAGAGAAGAGGGAACCTCTCTCTTCTTGTCCTGGGTTCAGGACACTTCTGAAATAAAGGCTGGGAAGCAGAGACACCACCTTGCAGCTGAAGACTTTTTGAAAGAATAGCACACTGTCACCCAAAAGCTTTTTAGATTTTGTTAATGTTGGAATAAATCCTTCAATGGAAGATATTATTTGACAAGATTTAAAAAACTTGCTGTAGAAACCTTTTGACATAATTGTAACTTTTTGTTTGTATAGATGTTTTTACATAAAAGGGAGAAAAGTAGCATCTTGCAATTATTTCTCAAATGACAGGAATGAGGCCACAGGCAACATTTATGCTGGCATTTCCTAACCACTTAAACCTCGCCTCTGCAACCTCATAATCCATATGACAACATATTTTCCTGAAGTATAATGAGAAATCTCACTACAACACACCCTATTCTCCCTCTAGGTCTCTTAAGTCCAGCTATTCCGATGTGCTTGCATAGGTTAATGAGTATACTACAGTTCTGATCTTTACTGCTGATTTGTTCTTTTTGGGGTGAAGGAGCTAAAAGCAAAATACTGAAACAATTAAAAAGCTTTAATTTTTATCCTTTTTTTATCTAGTTTCTTTTTTTCTGGTAATTATAATATACTACATATTAAACAAGCAGTAGGTACATAGGTTTTTGTAATGGCTATCACTATTAGCAGCAGCCCAACTCTAATTAACTCAGGAAGAATTAGTGTTTGGTCTTTCTTTACTGCAGTCAGTGTTGCTTTTCATTTGTATATCCTAGCAGAAAATATAGTGTATCTAGTCACCATAGGAACACATTCCCCATCTGCTGTATTATCACATTTTTTCCCCTTGACTTCTGTACATTGCAGTCCTCTCTACTATGTTGTCAAGATATGTAGGGGCCAATTTCCTCCTCATCTAAAAGGAGTTATGACAAACATGAAAGCAGTCCTGTTTCTTAACTCTTGGAATTCCACAACTTTTCACGTACACAAGATTTTCAGTGTTATACTCGCAAACCAGTTCCTTCTTTTCCAACCTTTCTAGCAATATTGCTTTTTAAGGAAAAAATGTGTTTTCTCTTTGCAAAAGTTTATGTCCCATTTTGCATCATGAGCTCTCCTCTGACCAAGACATATGGCTCATCATTACAGTCACATGCTGCGGTGCAAAGGGAGAAAATTTGCCAAGAAGCCTAGCCCATATGAAAGATGGGAAAGAGGGGACACTACTCAAATTATCACGAGGCACAATAGGCCAAGGCAGATTAATGTTGAACTGACTTGAAACACAGTGTTTGGGTTCAGTTCAAGAAAACTTTGATTTAGTAAGTCAAAACTAAACATAGACATTTCCAAATTGAATTATTTTGGAACATTTCATTCCAAGAAAAAAATGTGATATTTCAACATTTTGTTCCTTTTTAGAAGGAAAATCATGCTGAAATACTGCTGTGTTATTTTTTTTTTTTTTTTTCCCTGTGGGATATTTTCTGTTCCCAATGAGGAAAAAATAGCTTGTACAAAACAACAAAATTATTCAAAGTCAATAATATCTGTATATTGTATTCAGTGTTTTTGCTGCCAGTATTTTTCAATTTAAAATGTAATGAAAATTAATATACATGCATAAGAATGAGATGTAAACATTTCTAGTTTTCTGAGTTACTGGAACACAGAAAAGACTTATGGTCCATACATAAAAGTTGATTATATAATTTGAATTTAAAAATGTGAAAATAAGAAATATTTTATCTAGAGACACAGAATAACTACAGAACTAAATTCACTTGTTTAGACTTCTGGTTTTGGTTGAGACAAGTTCTGGTCTGCCACTTCTAAAGGAAATTAAGACAGTTTTAATAGTTCACTGGGTTTAGGAATGTGGAAACTCTAGCCTAAATTTTATGTGTTTTAAAATCAGCCTCTGTTATCACAGGTAATCATATCAAGTATTTTTTACATGAGTTAATGAGGCTTGATCTTAAAACTATTTAGGTTTTGCTCTTACTACCCCTAATTGGATAGTAACCCTTTTCTGTTACAAAACATTTAGCAGAAAGCCACAATTTATTTATGACTAGTACTCACAAAATATTATTGTAATATATTCCTTCACCAAAATATTTTTATCTGGTATTCCCCTTCCTGATAAATAAAGTTTCCAGCACTTGATATCCCCGAGATTTTTGTCCCTTCTAACATGCATTTAATTCTACTTTCATGCCCTCATTCCCATTCAGACGTTCTGCTCTCTCTCCAATGTTCAGCACCACTTAGAGCAATAACATGAAGAAGCAGTCAGTTGGTTGTGCACCAGGTCTTCATTATATTTGATCTCACTGCCCCATCTTTTTGCCTCTTTGATTTTGTGTTGCTGAATGTTTTGCTATGTGCTGGCTGGGAGCAGGACCTGCTGAAATGAGGGACAGTCCTTTGCAGGCTTAGGTTCCTTAAGGGTTCTTCAGTGATCTTCCCAATTTGCTCTGACTTCGAGACTTACTGACAAGGCTCATGGTAATTTAAGCTGAATTCATCTTTAGACTTTTCCTCAGGGCTGGCTGCCTCTCGGATTTGTATCTCAGACTGCCTGAACATGTGCCAGAGTCTCTCCCATTTATTCGACATCCAGGTGAGATAAAGAGTCACTTTCACCAGCAAAACACACTTAAGCTTTTCTCAGTTGTAATAATTTTAATATTATTAATCAGGTTAACTCCTGGCAGGCTTTTCTTCCAAACACAAAGTATATCTATGGAAACACAGAACTGCATGGAAAACTGAATATTGAACACACATAGTAAAAAATCATTTAAAATACTATTGAGGCACATTTATTATTCCTATACAGAGAAGTTATTCATTGGTAAATTCATATAATTGACAAAGGTAACACTTGCAAAACCACTCAAAAGTCTTGGATAGCTATGTTTTCCTAACTTTTAACAGGATTGAACAACTTTGGCATGTTATTCAAAAGTGCCTATCACCTAGTTTGGATCAGGAGTGCACTTTTGAAGCAGATTTATACCTACTCAACAGGGTTTCAGTTCACACCATGAAATGGTCTGGAAGTGCACAGAACTAGATCCTGAAACTGGAAACCAAAAGATGTGTCCTACGAGTGCCCATAACTGATCTTCAGCAGCTAGTAGGGATTTGTCTCCAGGATCAGGCTAACATGAGCCAGAGTGACATGTACGGTACATATTGCATCCTCAACATCAGCTCCTGTCAGGGGACACTAGTTGCTAACGAAGACAGTGTCACACTGTCCTGTTGTGTGCTTTGCTATCCTACACATACTTGTGCATTCTTAAACTTAATTCTAATCAAATAAAATTCTAAGCGAAGGTATAACCACTTCTCTTCCATTTTGAAACCTTGGGCAGAAACCTTTTTTAGCCCAGTTTTTCCAGAACAAAACAAATGTGGCTGTTTAAATTATGAGGTATACAGCCCCCAAAGAGTGGATAAAGCTCTTTCAAGATCATGAATATTTAACTTATTCATACATATTTGTTCATACAGCATTTACTTCCAATCATAACATTAAGACTTTTTTTGCATTTTGTGCGCCTGTTAAACTTGTAACATAATCTTTACTTGGGGTAGAGGTTAAGTCGAAATATCAGAGCAGAAAGGGATATGGGAAGGCAAAATTAGTTGGTTGTCAAGAGCATTAGATCATCTCACCTGTCCAAATTTGTGCTTGTTGAAAGGTTTATCCTAAAAGCTGCTGTTCAGTTTTAAACCTCTTTGAGTAAATTAGGAGCTGAAGTTAGCAGGATCATTGTGCTCAGGCTCTTACTGTTGAGTAGTGGATTCCCTATTGCCTATGTGTATTGCAATTATCCCTGTTTCTATAATTATACTATGCAATCATCAACTGTCCAGGACAAGGTCCTTATTAGGTTAATAGCAGAACTTAAAGGGGTCAAGGTGCCCTTTTGGCATGTTTCACATACCCTGTGCTTTTGTGGAAAAAAAAATCGCTAAAAAAATTTATATATCCATTGATAATTAAACAGCCTCCCCAAAGTTTGTGATGTTCAGATTATAGCTGCAGTATAGACATTACTTTTAATCCTACTGGGTTTTTTTTCTGTGCTTTTTTTTTTTTTGTTACTGATAGCAATGTTACTGCTTTCAGTCATAACTCGGAATAAGTTATTTAACTTACACTGCAAATGCAACTTCCGTGCAGAACTCTCACAAATAATGTGAAAAGAAGCAGCTCATCCAGCCACAAGCTCTTGAATACTTCTGTCTATAGCATTTTAAATGGTTAAATTAAGCAAGCATTAACTCCACTCCAGATAGTGATGCTGGTGGAGATAAACTATGCTTTATACAGCGTGAAGATTTTAGGTTTTTCCTGCACTGAGCATCACAGCTCTTACACCACGTATATGAGATATGAAATTCAGGATTTTTTAAATTTTCTAAGTTTAAAATTTGAAGTTTGCAAGTTGCTTTTATAAAACAGAGCAATCAGAAATATGAGGGCTTGTCAAGAGGAAGAAAGTTTTGATAACTTCTAGTGAATGAAATTAGTTTCTCATTTATGACTTTTTACAATAGATGTGTCAAAAATTATCAAGTGAAGCTTTTCCTGATATTTACACAGTGTTCTTCTACCCATGTTGTAAATACAAAATTAGAAAGGTAAATATTTGCATTCCAATAAAGGCAGTTACTCAGTCTATGTAATATAATCAATGGAAAAGCATACCATTGTCTGTATTGTTTTCTTACTTGCTTCTTTTTCTGCAGGCTTATTTTTGCTTTTTTTTCACACGGTTTTTCTTCATTACAGAAATATCTGTAAAATATATATTTTTATGCTAAAAGCTGTTTGGGAGATTGTTGTCAGAATAATTGGATGGAAAAAAGATTTCAACAAAATGGAAGTTTTTCCAAAGGAAACCTAGAGTGCCATTAGAAACATTCCTACTTGCAAAATCAAAATTAAATATACCTTTTTGGGTAGATTTCATTTGAAGTAAAATAGTTTGGTTTGCTGGAAAAAATCCCTATTTCTTATTTTAAAGTCAGTTCTGCATTAAATTTCACTTACCCAGAGCTTACAGTACCTCACAGGACTTGTAGAAATGGCAGCAGAAGTTTTTCTGTTCCTTCTCTGTAAAATAGATAGGTAGACCAGAAAAAACACTCTCATGCTCATGGTATTCCAATGTCTTCCCAAAGGCTTCATAAGCCATGACGTTTCTCCTCATTCAGGTAGTGCACAAGTATACTGCCAAATCTGCCTGCATAGGTCTTAAAAACCGCAGACTGTTGCTAGTTTTTTAAAAAAAATATGGAACTGGTGGGTATTCTGACCCATGGGCTGCTTCTGGCTTGATGGATGTCTCACTTTTATGTCAGCGTTTTGCCACATATGATTGACACCCCTGGTCATTGCTTTGACTTAATGATCCAGGTGCGCTGCAAGAGGTTGTTGGGATATAATACTGATTTTCTAGGAGCAGGCTATGTGCACTCCATTGCTGAATGTCACATAAGACTCGTGCACATATGTTTTTTCAGAATATATAAAAATGTGCATATTTCTATGGATTTATGATGATGGAAATGTAAAGATTTTTACTTCAGACCAAAACTAGGAAATGCAGAGGTGTCCAAATATAATGAGAAACCTTGCACCTTCAAATATACCAATAGAGAAATGAAATTAACACTTTCCATTTATTTTAGGTTCCAGTTCTGCTTCAAAGGATACTATCTTAATTACATGAAGCAACTCCAATGGCATGTGAGTTATACAAAATAGTTGCTTCAGTCACCCCTGTAAGCAAATTATTGTTAAAGGCAACAATTCACAACAATGACAAGCAACTGAAATTTTCAAATGAGATTTCTGGCCTTAGCGGGGTTGGTATGATGAATGCCTTTCCTCTTAGGAAAGTGCCCAATGTCGAGGGAGTCCCAAATAACTGGAAATGAATTCTGAACACCAGTCTGACATCTTATTTAAAAATTGGCATCATCATTAGAATGTCTATGGTGTTTCAAGTCCTTCTGGGAAAAGTCTACCACCAGAAATGTCAGCATAATTTATATGTCTTTTTCCAATCTCTAATAGAACTGTATCAGCTGTTAGACTTGACATTGATACTTACCAGAAAACAGGTTAATATTGCCATTTGTTTTGTAAGGCACACAAAAATTGTTCAAAAATATTTTGATGTTTGACATTGAAACTCTTTCACTTGTTCCAAAGTGGTTTTCTTAAGTGTGCATCTCAGAAAAGAAAAGAAAAATCACAATAAAAATTGTGATTTTTTTTGAGGTTGTTTAATAAATATGCATTTAATTTTCATAACAGTGTAATCTCTTATCATGAAAGATTATCTTAATCATTAGTTTTGAATTTATTTATCTTTTTTTGCTTTAGTAAATTTGACTCTTAATGGTATATTTCAATTTGTAAAAAAAAATTAGGCTCTACTGCCATGAACAAAACAAGAGCGTGAAGAACTCCACAATGAAATACATACGATACTATCCAAAGTCTAACATTAAAAAATAGGACAAAATATTATGTAGCTGCCCATTATGTCATAACGTTTCAATTCCCGCAAGTATCAAAATATGCATTGGATGAGTTATTGAAGTTCACTGTCTGGTCAGCAACACGATTATTATGAAATTCATTATTAATAATACATTATAAATATTATGACTACTAGAAAGGATAGACTTATTGTCCTGTCAGAGTTGTGGGAGAGTATGTACACTCTTCCTGAAGACATCTTCTGACCTGAAACCCAAAGTTACTCAGTGTAGTCTCAGGCACATCATGTTTGTTCTGGTGTCATATGTATATGAAGATTCCTCGCTAGGGAAGTAAATAAAAAAAAATCCCAAACAAATCACTGCTGAAGTTAATGACTATGACATAAGATAATTTGAGAGCTTTTTAGCAAAAATAACAAGCTTCACACTAACTTGGTGCACTAACCTAGTGCAAGTATTCATTATTTATCTAGAACCACCTGCCTTAGTGAAAGATTTTAAGATGAATTAAAAAAAAAAAAGACTTTTAAACCACATGCTGGATATAGAAATGAGGCTTGGAGTTATAAGGAGATAAAAATAGGATACCGCCAATGTCCTCAAAATTGTCTAAAGGAGAAACTCAGTAAGAATACCTATCTGATACAGATACTTCATCCCTTACCTCCTGTAAGTGACGATATTCACTTACATTATTTGCTACTTAAACCTGCAGACAATTTTAACCTTCATGGATTCAGAAATAGTTGAATTTGTATAGCTACAATTTTTACAAAAAGCAGTATTCCATGAATCTCTCTTCTTTCAAGCAGTTTGGCACAATGTGACTGTTTCAATATGTAGGAGTCATGACATGATCCAGGAAGTTCATTAAAACTTAACGCTTTGCTTGGTGGTTTGCATGGTATAATTCAGAGCATTATAGCAGGCTAAGAGAAGAAGTCCTTTACGGGACTGCTGTGCTCCCTAGATGCTAGAGGGATACAGCCGTGGTGTTTTTTTTCCCCAAGATATGTTTGGAAAAGGATCTGAGTAATTGCACCATTATTCCAGTTGTTACTGGCTACTGGAGTTTAAAATACAATTCAGTGTTTAAATAAGTATTCTCTCTGGCTGCTGTGCATCATCTGGAAAGATTTGGATTTTGGGAATGGCTCAGTGACAAACCCAGCAAGATCTTTTCCTTGGGATCATTTATGAAGGTTAGAAAGCTATGTTCACACCCAGAGAACAACATAGTTCAACACATGTAGAAAATAAACAGACCCTCCAGCTTCAGCCCAGTCCCATGACCCCTGCGTACAGAGCTTAACCTTCCAAAAGGCATTCAACTTCATTGGGTCACTGGAGGAGGGGTGAAGATGTCTTGCTCACTGGAAAATGCTTCTGTGACCAAAGAAGTCTTTTGTGAGACAATATCCTGATGCAAGCATTTACCTTTCTGTGATATACCTATGTTATTTCATGCCAAAGATCAAGAAATAACACTCCCTTTGGGGAAACTATTATCATCCATCAAGTGCTACTTGTTCAATCACTTTTGATAGAGAGTTATAGTACCATGCTTCAGAGATTTAAAGTGGGATGAAGTGTGTCAAGCAGCATACTCTGTGATTTAAAAAAAAAATAAAGCATTAGTTAAAAATTACAAAACCATTTAAATTAGGAACTGTAAGCACTTTAATTTGCCATGCAAAATGTATTTTTTGTGTAACAAGGGACAGTCGCACATACCTGAGATGCAGTACAAAGGACTATAAGATATCAATGTAATTTTTACCGCTGGAGATCTGGGTTGAAATTCACACTAGGGGATACCTTTATAGATCTCATTTTAGTATATTGTACTCATGCCATTATAAAGCCATCAAATGCAATTTGGCACAGCATGATACTTAAATGGTGGCCTGAAATTAACAGACTGAATTCTCCTCTACAGCCAGCCAAGGTTATTTATAAATCGGAATTCAGATAAGTAAGTGAAGTGCCTTACTGAACTCTGTACTTTTATATTCTCAATCTCTGCCTTCTGTGCTTTGAAATACTTTGTGCAGTCATCCTTTAGTTGAACTTCCAGAATGTTTAGCCACTTAAAATGGGAGGAAAACTGAAGGCAGGATGCTGTATTAGGTGCTTATAAGAGATAGTGCTTTTATATTTGTAAACTATCTTATAAAAAGTTTTAATTAAAAGTGCTACATCGTGGCACATGTGAGGCTGAGTGCAATTAGTTGCTTTAAACTCCATTTTCTCCTCCCGCCACCAATTAAGTAAAACTTGTGTGCAAGAGTAATGGCTGCCTCAGTGACAAAATAAGAACATGCTAAATAATGTGATTAAACTTGTTAAAAGCCAAAATAAACACTTATAATTATCTCAAGAAAACCTGCATAGCACAAGTGAGAGCTCTATAAAGTGAAACTCTGCATCCATAATTTCAGACTTTCCTACACAATAGATCATAGTTAAAGATCTGTTAACAGACCTCTGACTGCTGAACTGAGCAGCTTGTGGTTTTCTTCTAAACTTATTGGCATAATGTGGATTTATGCAAGAGGTGCAAATTGGAAGTTGTCTGCTATTGGAGCCATTGGCAGAACAGAAATCATACTGTAGGGTTAGCAGCATGAAGTACATTGCTTTGAAATTACACAGCAGGGTTTCTACTTGTTGCTTCGCTTCCCTTTAAGACCAAGGTCTTATACTGTCTGGCCATGATTAAAATCAAAGTGTAGGCCTCTTTGCTGGGTGCCAGTAAACGAAGGTGAAAAACAGAAACAACCTGGATTCTTAATTATTTTAAAATGCAACATAGGCAAAAAACTAAGATGAAAGCATTTCTTACTAATTTATCCTAATTATTCCACATAAAATGATTTCCTAAAGAGGCCTATATCTAGAGATAGTCACTTTCTATGACTACGCAAGGCCTTTTTTCTCATATAGCATCTTTTGCATAAACCCACACACATACACAAAACCAAAGAACTGAGAAGCAGTTTAAATTGTAGGCTTATTTAAATCCAGGCTTCAGTGTACATCAAAACTTGAAATAAACCAAGATACCACATGGAATTTTGAAAATTAAATTACCATTAGCTTCTACAGCAGTCTGCTAGTGAAAAAGTGCACATTTGGAAATGCTTGATTTTACTGTCATACTACGAAGATATAAGTATGTATGCATGTATGTATGTGCTGGCAAGCGGGATCAGAAGGCACAAAGGATGGTTACATTAGAAAATAAAAATATAGTATAGGGTTAGGAGTCCTCAGTGTAAATCCAAGGCACTCTACCCGGAGATTCTCATTTTGGTTTTGGTCACTGGTCACTTTTCAAGTAAAATCATAGCATCATAATGATGTGTGGCAGAAAGTCAATGCTGAAAGTGAGTACCATGAGAGCTATCTATGCTACTGTCAATTTCAGCATAAGTGAACAAGGGTTTTTTTCTTTACTTGTCAGCATATTCCAAAGTACTTGCTGTCAAGATATTTTTCCTAATCGCCTCTTGAAGGGCTTATTGATAGAGAGACCTCTTGACTGAAATGAAGATGCTGCAGGGATGTCTGGAGATAGCCAAGGACAGCCATTAAAGCTGATGTGCAAAATACTTGCTCATGTTAATTTCTGATTTATTTAATATAATCTCTGATTTAGAGTACAATGCTTGAAAGTCAGCTTTATGGCCTCATATAAAAAATATATCTTATTTTTTCCCTAGTCTAGGCTTCTTGCTCATGACGCCTTTTCTCTTAGAAGGCAAATACATGCCTTCCAGGTTACTAGAGGAAGAAATATATTACATATAAAGAAATAAAGGATTTAGGCAGTCACTTTGAAATGTATTGTATTTTTCTTGCTCTTTTAATATATTTTTAACACATTTTGAGTACTTTTTTTTAGTCGTTCGCAGTCCATTTAATGTTGTTTACCTTTTTGTGTCCCAGACAATTACTTATGAACAAAAATTTCCATGCCTTTAAATATAAAGCAAAGAGAGGAAGATGTTTCTTTTGTGCATCGGTTCATCAGTCCCTGATGTCAAATTTATTTCTAATTCACAGCTGCCTGTGTGTGACCTTATGGATTCATCTCTGGCCCAACTCTGGTAAGTCAAAATCAGGCAGTGTAGGTTGGAACTGCAAAGGCAAGCTTCTTGCTCACCTCCTCCCTGGGAGAAGGGGGGGTCATCTGTACTGTTTGCCCACTACCATACTGGAATACAAAAATGTATTTAAGACCACTTATTTAAGACCACTATGTCAATAAATTTGGAGCAAAGTTTTTGCCCCAGTTTCTACTTCTGACAGATTCTCACAATCTTCCCTATTTTGCCCTTTCCGTTTAGATAATCTCATTACTGATAAGAAGCTGCATTGTCTGGGTTTTTCCTGATATCAAAGTATGTTGAGTACCTACTGTGGCAAACTTAGCCACATAGAAGTTGCTACTCTGGCTAACTTCTAAAGCATATAATGCAATGTGTTTCACTAGAGAGTTTTGAAGTTATTTGAAGAAATACATTCCATATCTTCAAAAGCTGTAAAAATCCTAAATAATTCAATAAAGTGCATTAGAACAATAGGTAACAAAATACCTGTTAATGAAGCTTATTTTCTGCAAAACACTCTTTTCTTTCACAAGACAGACACACAGTTTTCCCCTATAATATTCCAGCTCAACAATGGAAATTGTAGTTAAAGCAACACCCTGTCCACCACTGCTGACAGTAGTGAAAAGAGCGGATGCAATGCTGGTGCAAACAGGTCACTGGCAAACACTGCCTGCAAGGTATCGACCTCTTTGCACTGCTTCTGCTATGAGAACAACTGCATGAGGGGAAAAAAAACACAATCCCAAACAGAAGTACTGTTGGGAAAGATGTATTCACATCACAGTCCATCTGAAAGGAAGATGAAAGCAAACATCTGTAAAAACCAGAGCTATTCTGTGCAAATTCTGCAAAGCCAGGATTGAAAACTTCTCTTTGAATTCTTCCTCCATTCCTCTTTAAGTCCCTTGTTTGAATATGTCCTAAGATAAGGAGACATCTGCAAGTGAAGACTTAGGTGTTTCTCCTGTTCTGCGAAATATTTTCCCTAAGCTTCAACTCTCATTCTTCTCCTTGGGCTTGGGCCATACTCCCTGTGAGACAGGCACCTGTCTTTTCCTCTCCTCCTCTTCCAACTTTTGCCACAGCCTGGAAATTGCATCCAGTATAAACACTCGTACTTCAATCTCACAGTATCCACTAGGGGCTGTTCTTGAAATGGAACTTGTATGGGATGGAGGCTGACTCCTGTTGACTCCTTGCAATATTGGCTGAACTTGATTTATCAGCCACAAAATACATACTTGTTTTATAGGTGCATACATCTCAGAAAGACTTTTTTTTTTTTAGTTTTGTTTGTAATCTGACAGTTGGACACTCAGACCTTTGCAATAAAATGGTGAGTAGAAAATATATATTTGCATTTTTATGCTATTTAGGAGAATTTCAAAATTAATGAAGAATGAGATACAGTAGCTTAACTTACTTTGTCTTAGCTCAAGTACTTAGTAAAGTCTCATGAACCATAATTTAAAAACATAATTCAACCTTTTATGTAAATGGAGCCACAGAGATTAAAAAACAGGATAATGATAAATGGCAAAATATGTAACTGTCCAAGCCAGTGGAAGGACCAGTGTAAGAGCTGCTTTTAATTAACATCTTAGTGGTTTGGAAAAATGAAATAAAGATCATATTAGAGAGATTTGCTGATGATGCTGCACTGAAAGATCTTGACAAAAGTAAAGCCAGAAAAAATATAAAAGACCAGAGAGGTTAAAAAAATATGGCAAGGGAAGTAAGCCCTTAACTGGGAGAAAAAAAGCAAGCTAAACATTTGGTAAAAATGAAAAGTAAACATGGGAGGGAAAGCAATGGTAGTGAGCAATTCCTTTGGTTGATGCCAAAGTCAAGCTAGATTTGTGGGTTTAGCAAGATCAGGCATTAAATATATTGTTTTAATTGGGCTGCCTTTACCATGGCAGGTGCAATGGAAAGTGAGTCTCTCTTTCTGATAATAGACTTCTCCCAGTAAAAACTGATAGAATATTTGTAACGAATTTCAGTTAATAAAAGATAAAATCCTACATGATGCTGCTAACCCCAGTTATTGAAGCCTTGTGATTCAGCTTCTCTCCTCATCTTCCTTATTGCAAGTTTCAAAAAGCACCACATTTTAAAAGTAGGAAATGTTTGGTTTCTGCTTTTGGAAAGATTAAGCATTGTATTTTAAGATTTTCAGTCGGGGAGAGGGTTTGGGAAAAAATCAAACAAACACTGTGTTTTTTGTTCTTATTGGTTATGTTTCCAGAGAATGAAGAAAAAGCTGAGATTTGCTCTTTCCATATGATTTCAGGAGGTGGTACATTAAAACAAACAACAAGTACTATGAGATTAATAAAATCACCAGAACTTGCAACATTACATGGCAATAGCATTCACTTCTAGACGGTGAAGGATGATGATTCACCTGAGAATTTCCGTGAAAGTAACTAAATTAAGAGGAAAGAAAGCCTAATTCTAAAGGTCTCCTGGTAAAGTGGGTGCTACTGAGCTGTTGCTGTGTAATGGTATGGCAGATGCTGACAGAGGTTAGAAACATCTTCTATATATGGCTGCTTCGTTCAAGGATAGACTAGAGAAGCTGGGTTCTGTGGCTGAGTCTTAGATTAGACTTCATATTTGTACATTAGGTATCTACGTAATAGGTTTAATGTATCTATATTTATACCTGCAAATTATCTGTGGCTAATGTTCTGTAAAATATCATCTCTATTGATAAAAGTTGAAGGACTGGGAAATGGTGATGATATGTATAAAACTCTTAAGAGCATAGAGTGTGCTTCTTTGCCATGCTACCTCTAGTTGCAAAACCATTCTTCATTTGCACAGCATGTTGCAGCTCAGAAGAGCTCAGGAAATGTGTTTAACCCACTTGATATCTGGAAGTTATTAAATATCATTGTCATGATTTAATTTGATTGGAAAACTGAAGTGGACTTGTATTGATGTCAGGAGTGGTAGTAAGGAGATTAGAATGCAAAATATACCTAACACTGAAGAAATATATCCGCTGTGCTTTGAGACAGTGCTGTTGAAAATATAGAACTTTGGCTTTTTTTTTTTTTTGCATAGCAAATTCCCTTTACTTATGCAAATGAACACCTCTTCTTTATGCCAAATAGCCTAAATTTCTGATATGTGCTTCCCTCAACAACCGCTGCCACCAATTAAAACTGAAAACATCTGTGCAACTAGTTGATTCTGTCCAGCTCTACTAAAGTATTTTTAAATCCTTTTACAAACAATGCATCAGATGCTCTTCCTTAATGTGAAATGCCTCTTGCTCCAACACGAGGGAAAATAGTTAAAAGATATCACATAAAAAACACTTCTGCAAATAAAACCATCCTAAACCAAAATAGATTTAGAAACAAATTTAGTTTATAAAAATTAAAATTGAGGAAAAAATTGACATATTTGTTGGTGATTAAAATAGAAAAACTGCTCTGCATGCAACTTTATGACATGAACTTTAGAGGATACAAGATACACAAAGGATGGAGGCAAAGTCTGAATTTAGATTCAAGTTTTTTAGAGCTTAATAGAGCTGCTATTGCGTGTAATGTTCTGCTTTATATAATGAAGCAAACACAAATAAATAAATTGTTGTATAGCTTAATCTTTATTTTTATAGTATATAAAATAATCTATGAAAAAATTTACCAGAATTTTTAGTACAAAAAGTATATTAACCAAATTTTTTTTCTTTTGAAGAAGATGTGGCATCATTAAATGACCTAGTAAAAGACAAAAGCACCTAAAATGATGGGGATTAAAGAGTTTTGAAGCAGAATTCGGAATACTGTTTGATGTACTGAACTATCTAAGAGTCTTGCCTGGGGAAGTAAAAGAAAATAGACAGCAACACACAGGTTGAATTTATGTGCAGCTTCTCAAAGCACAGCAAACAGGGTAGTAGGGGAATGCTGAGGACAGACATATAATTTAAGTCCTTAAGCAGCTTCATTCACAAAGCAGAGTGCCTGCATACCAAAGGCCTAAACCTTTACTGCTGAGTGAGTTCTGAAAGCTGAGCTCACGTGTCTTTAGCCTTTTTTGAATAAGGTAGTAAAATACTTATGATTCTGTAATTTCTAACACTTTTGAGAGATGTACTAGACAAGCAAACTTCTTAACACTTCCTCCCACCATTTTTTTACTGGATCAATTCATACTTAAGTGATACAAAAAAAAATGATATGTATCAGAAGAGTTTGCAAAATCTTCATGTGCATTATTGGCCTATTATTTCTTTAAAGTAAAACCACTGTCTTAAATGTAAAACTACGTTTAGGCAGGCCAAAAATTGTTGAGCAACTGGCTGAAAGAATAAATGTTAATAATAAAATCTCTTTCCAGTGCATCAAAAGAAAAAAGCTCTTCAAAGAGAAGCTGGGAATGTTGGATCATCTTGATATAAAAGGACCTGTCAGGGAAAACTCAGACCACTGCAAACTGAATTCCTTGCAGTGGTGTTCATTACAGAAAAGACCATACACTCAAATCATGCTTTACTAAAGTAGAGTCTGAAGGACTATTTCCAACAGAAACAAGAGTAGAAAAGATTTGTTCTGTCTTGATAAATTAAGAAGGAAAAAATTTCAGGGTCTAAATGATATTTCCAGGAGTGCCAAAGGTATTTGGATTGGAAAATCCTGTACTGGTAATTAAGATGTGTTAAGTATCACTTAAGTTTTCTTCTTTCTAGTTCTTCTTTCTACTTTCTTCTTTCTACTAAGAGATTATGACAGAAATCTTTGATATCCCATCAGTTACTAATCTCAAATTTTATTTCTACATAAGCCTAGACAAATTGATAGAGAACGTATTAGAATATGATAACTAGATGTGATCCTTGAGGAAGAGTCAGTAGGTTTCGCAGAAACTTAGGTGTGACTTGCAAACCTGATAATGTTCTGTGAAAGAATGATTTATCAAGTGAATAAGGATAAATCCAGCTGGTATGGTGTAGCTGGACTTTCAGTCTCCTTTGCCAGATGTTCTTACAGAAGCTGTGCCATTACAGAATAAGGGCTTGTCATATAGTGACAACTGAGTGACAACTGCTTAAATGATAAGAAACAAAGGGTAGGAATAAGTGGTCAGTTTTTCCAGGGAGGAATGCTGGGAGTATTCTCCCTCAAGGTTCTGTATCAATCCCTGTACTGCTAAAATGGTCAGGAAGAATGGCCAGTACAGGTGTGGCAGTTTGCAGGTGATATGGAATTCTTTTAGAAGAACAGTTGACATAGTAGGACTACAAGGACTAGGACTACTTAGTATTTGCCACATTTGAAGTGAATATACCCATGTGGTTTCTGTGATATGGTTAATTTCTTTAAGATGCAACAATTTAGTCATGGGTTTGAATCCTGTATTTTCAAGAGTTCTGGGACAACAGAGTTATTGGAAGATAACAGCTATTTCCTGAAATGACAGCATACAACAATGTAAAATCAATTTTCTGGAGCAATGCAAATAGGAGTTACAGGATATTTTTGTTATTCTTTAAAATGAATGAGTGTTTTATTCTTTCACAGCCTATATTCACTGCAGAGGCTACAGTAGGATAAAGAAGAAGAAAAAATATATAATGAATCTAAGAAAAATATTTAAGTAGATAATTTCATGAAATAAGGAAGAAGTAAGGAATAAAGTGTTCTGAAAGGCGTCTTATTTTCTTGAAAACTGGGCTGTGTGAACACAAGAAAATTCATGTTAAACATCTTGGGAACTAACAAGGAGTGCTTGAGTTTTCTGAAATATTGCCCTCATGGACGAAACATCTATATTCTAGAGAGATTTGATTAAAAACATGTTTTCTAACAAAACTGCAACTGCCTGGTCACTCACAAAAAAAATATTATTCTTCTATATGCATCTACTTACTCTCCAGAGAAGCATGTAAGATGGGCTAATGAATAGTGTTCTTAAAGAGAGAGTTAACTAAATAATTACAGTGGAAAACTGTAGTAATTTATGAAGAACATATTAAAAGAAGAAAATATTCATTAACAGTTATTGAGAACAAATGCATACACTGATGTATTAGGTCTTACCCTGGAGACAAGAGGCCAATAAAAATTCTGCACATGAATACAGAAAAGAATTTAATCTGAAAAGAAAAATCCAGCAAAAAATGTCAAGTTGCCAAAGCTTTTCCACTGCCTGGCGATAAGCATTCCACTGTGAGAACACTGTTTCCAGTTCCTTTCTTGCAGCCTTTCACTAAATGCAATCCAACAGGCAAAAGGGGGGAACCATGACACCTATTCTACAAACTTACACTTTTAGCTTCAGCATGTAAATATTTAGGACTTTTTCAAATTGTGATGAAAAAGAGAATCTCCCATTGGTAGTTGAAGTTGGGCACATAAATTATTTTTTTTTGCACTTTGAGTTCAAGCACAAGATAATCTGCCAGTCAGAGGGACCTGGACATGCTTGTGAGGTGGGGTGATGCCAGCCTTATGAAGTTTAACCATGCCAAGTGCAAGGTCCTACACCTGGGTCTGAGCAATTCCAGACACAGCTACAGGTTGGGCAGAGCAGCCCTGCAGAGAAGGACTTGAGGGTATTGGTTGATGAGAAAATGAACATGAGCCGGCAGTGTGCACTCACAGCCCAGAAAGCCAACCGCATCCTGAGCTGCATCAAGAAGAGCGTGACCAGCAGGTCGAAGGAGGTGATCCTGCCCCTCTAGTCTGCTCTTGTGAGACCTCACTTGCAGTATTGTGTGCAGTTCTGGTGTCCTCAACATAAAAAGGACATGGAACTGTTGGAACAAGTCCAGAGGAGGGCCACGAGGATGATCAGGGGACTGGAGCACCTCCCGTAAGAAGACAGGCTGAGAAAGTTGGGGCTGTTCAGCCTGGAGAAGAGAAGGCTCCGTGGAGACCTCCTAGCAGCCTTCCCTTATCTGAAGGGGGCCTACAAGGATGCCAGGGAGGGACTTTTCATTAGGAACTGTAGTGACAGGACAAGGGGTAACGGGTTCAAACTTAAACAGGGGAACTTTAGATTGGCTCTAAGGAAGAAATTCTTTACTGTGAGGGTGGTGAGGCACTGGAATGGGTTGCCCAGGCAAGTTGTGAATGCTCCATCCCTGGCGGTGTTCAAGGCCAAGTTGGACAGAGCCTTGGGTGACTTGGTCTAGTATGAGGTGTCCCTGATCACAGCAGGGGGTTGGAACTAGATGATCTTAAGGTTCTTTCCAACCTTAACTATTCTATGATTTTACGATTCTATAATATACATTTGAGGGTGATTCGTATCACCTTAACTATTCATTATGCGATATTGTGACTTCTGGTCTCCCAATGGCTTATCACAGGGATAGGTCTCACTGATTTTATTGTCCCTACTCTAGTTTGAAGTGGGTATAATTTCTTTCTTATATTAGCAAATAGTCCTGCCCCTCATCAAAGTTTATTAGTGATGTCCCTGAGTAGTGGATAAGTCCATAAGCTATATGCAGATCTACAGCTTCCTACTGTCCTGGATATGATGTATGGGCAAACCTGGTGTGCAAGATGAGCCTACTTGTGCATATAGACCTGCCTGGCATACTACTAACTTTTAATCCTTTTTTTGGATTCTGTCAGTTTAACAGTGTCTTTGCAAAACACTTCTTTAGCCAAAAAATAGGAAAAAATGATGTATAGAGAGTAATATGTTCATTTCTAGCTGGATTTATGTGAACCCATGCAGATTGCTATGTTATGTCTACCGACACCATAGAAAAAAGTTAAAAATACACTCCAGCTGTCTGATAAATTCAGGGCCAAAGTCTCTCTTTTTATTCAGACACACATGGCTTCCACTGAAGTTAATGGGACTAGGGTGCTTATACTATAGGGTCCCTAATTGTTTCTTGGCTGGCTAGCACTTGATATCAATACACTTACAGACAGTATTAAAATAGATGTGTCATATCAGTATGATCAGTTAACTGATAAACAATACCCTGCTGTTAGCTCTGACAGGAGAAAGAGATATTCGTGCACAATCAAGAAAAGTAATTGTTAGAAACGCAATAATTGCACGTAGCTCCTTGATGAATTACTGAACTTCAAGAACAAGCATCCAATGTTTTTATGGGCTATAAGCCAGCAATCAGGCAGCAAGACTGAAAACTATTGTAAAAGTTGTAAGTTGCTTTAGACTTTAAGATGAGGAATAATTATTTGTCATGTTGTCTTAATGTATTTCTTTTGATAGCTTTTGCTTTTTGGCTCTGAAATTAACAATTTGACTGTTACTGTTAACATGTAACTGGTTAAAACTAACTCTCAGCTTATCAGAAAAAGAGCGCCATGTTATAATTAACCGGATGATTTTACAGGGCAACTTCTGTAAAAGCTCTTAGACCATTGAACAAAGGAATCAGAAAATGCCACTGTTACAATAAACTGGAAACTTTCTGGCCTATATGTAATGCAATCAGTGAAAAATAAAACAAAACCAAAAACAGAACAAAAGGATCCAGTGAAAGACTGCAGGTGACTAAAAAATATAAATAACAGAGACATCAGCTTAGATCTTTGTTAGTTATGAGTTTTCTTCAATTCATAACCAGTCATGTAAAGACTTTGGGAATTTTGTATGAGCTCTTATTATACCTTTGCAATTTAAAACAGAAATGCACATTGTTCAATATTTCTTATAACAGAAGGAAAAATTCAGGAAAATGTAAAAGAGGTATCCATGAATGAAAATAAACACCTTTATTATTTACTGCATTTAATCACCTGCAGAAATCTCCAATGCCCAGATATCTTATGGGGTTCTTCACTTACAGCAAGATGGCCATCTTAGAGATTTTTTTCTCTTTTTTTTAATTTTAGCTTTTTAACAATGTTTTCTTCAGGGCTTTTCTTGAAAAGCAGGCACAGAATACCTATGTCAAGTTATTGCAATATTCTCACAGCAGATCAGACAAGTCTGCTTTTCCCTATGGAAATACTAATTTTTGGCCAGATTTCTTTGGAATTATGGTTTATCTGGAGTTTTACTTTTTTTTTTTTTTAACCCCTAGTTCCAGGCTATGACCTCATCAGCGTATATCATGTGAAATCAGAAATGTATGAATGTTGAGCAATAGCTCTGGCATTCAAATCTATGAAAATCATCTGTTAGTCTTCTGATATCCTCATGCAGATTGCTCAGACTCTCTCACAGATGTCATTCTTTACACCAGGATATACACATCAGTTTATATTTTGACTTTATTTTAAAGTCCAGATTTCTCAGATCTCTCATTACATCCTGTTTCAGTGAATGGAAATAGTCTGTCGGCTCAGTGGTCTCAGTTTCTTTCACTTCCTCACTCATCACCAAATATGAGATACTGAGCTGGCATTAAGTCTCTAACTCATGACTGCTCTGCAGCTGCTTCCTTCCCATGGATCTGGGCTGCCACTACTTTGGTACGCCAAGTGCCTGAATCCTCTCACTTTCCCCCAACAGAGCTTGAGGACATGCTGGCTATGAATGGGTTGGATCAAACGGGAAAAGGAGTGTGGCTGAACTAATTAGATCCCATGTAGTTTGGTGGTGGGGGTTTTAGACTGGTTTTGCTGTCCTGGCAGCCACAAATTGCCTGGGCAACAAGCAGCC
Source organism: Psittacula echo (assembly GCF_963264785.1). NCBI lineage: Eukaryota > Metazoa > Chordata > Aves > Psittaciformes > Psittacidae > Psittacula > Psittacula echo. The sequence continues at coordinate 40,148,269 of NC_137735.1, read as the reverse complement.
ACACTGCCTATAAACACTCTGCTGAATGCTGCCAGCACCGTATTTATCACTCTGCCTTAGTGCCAGAGGAATAACCATCTCTAAAACAAAAGAGTTTTGTTTAATGCTTTACAAGTGCTAAGAGCATTCCTTCTTTCCTATTTTGTAGGTTCTGATGTGCAAACACTTCTATATAGGAACAGAACAAATGAATTCAGTAAGATTATTCCAGTGGTCAATGAGTTAGGCCTTAAACCTATGGGAAATGAAAGATTTCCTTCAAAACTCTGTAAGAACTTCTGAGAAAGAGATATCCACCCCCTTGTACTCCACAAACACAGCAACACTGTTACACAGGCCTATGTCGTCCTCAAAACACAACATGGACTGATAAAAATCATGTTGTGGGAGAAAGCCTGTACAGTAAATATAGCCTAATCTGGAAAGGAAACTCCTGGGTCCAGTCCTACAATGCTCAGGCAAACAAAACTTCCACTGAAGTTACAAAGGAGAAAGCCTTTTCTGTCCTAAATGGGCAAGCTCCTTTGGATTAAACAGAATTTATCTACATCAGCAAAAATGCGTCACTGAACTTACAGATTACATGCACCGCAGAGCAGGATATAACTAACAGAATTTTAAGTAAGATGAATGCAGTATTTTAGCAGAGATTTTCTTTTTTCATGATATAAAGATAGTTATGACTTCTTCTGGAAAAAGAAAAAAGGATCAGAAGTGGAAAATGCAGTTCTTCTGAAAAGGAGATATTAGTTAAGCTTAACCTGGGTATATGATGTTTGGCTTCCAAAATACAAAAGGACAGGGAATTTCAATTAAGATTTAAGTTGGCTTTTTAAAGTGTTACAGAAGTTTAATGACTACTCTGTATAAATTACTTCCAGATGCTGACCTGCTTGAAAATAGTGGGATAGATAGTCCCATGTTTTAATCAGCACCTGTAACAGGTGAGATATCTCCAAAGTCTTTTCCAAGAAATTTAAATGTATACATTTATTTTTAATTTGAAGGAGAAATGTAATAAAGTCTAAATCTTTCATGAGTAATTTTCTTAAAAGAGTCTTTCATAAGGGTTTTTACAGCCAAAAGCAATATTTGGTCTAGTTTTTGTGGTCACAAAGTGGAGTGAAAAACCTCCCAAGTATAAAATTTTACAGCTATGGTTTTCAATTTACAGAGAAGAAGAACGAAAACATTAATTAATCTGCAAATATCCTGTTTTCCCCTTTGTTTTACCTTTCAAACAACTTCTTGCAGTGAACCAAACCAACACAGTCAGAGCACAAGTCTTGGTGTGCTGAGCTCATCTACAATAGGGCTTATCTGGAAGAACTTTACCAATTCTGACGTTGCTTCTGATCAATGTTTTGAAAGTGCACTAGACTGATTTCTTCAGAGAGTGGGAACCAGATGTGAGAATTACATGCATAACAAACAAAACCAGAAAAACAATGCTTATCATAATCAAAGAATAAAAGTCATCATTTGAAGGTCATGTCTGCTCCAAGGCAGTTTTAGAAGCCAACAACACTGAGGCGCTAGGGATGCTAGGAAAAAGAAGGTTTGTTGCTTGTGAAGGGGCTTATTTCCCATATTTCATTTCTGTTTGTAATTGCTGTCATCTTTGTTTCTTATGCTTTGGATAGAAAAGGTGACTTTTATATTTATTAGAACTCGGTTTCAATAAACATTATGCAATATTGTAGACGAGGGAATGATTTATTGATAATTTGTCACTTATATTTATGGAAGTGCAGACCCTGGAGCCCTAGAGCTGGTAAATCATATTATGCAGCTACAAATGTTTTTTTATTCTCTTCTGCCAGAGTGCACCATGTAAACTGATTGCCTCACCAAACCCCTGGGGCCTGATAATGATGCACTTGCTAATACAAAGGGAGGAGGGATGAGGGGAAGACAACTAATTATAAGTTTAGTTTTGTTTCAATATGTTTGCCATTTAATCTAGAGTTCCATAAACAATAGATTGATGAAATATAATTAGAAGGAAGATTACAGTTTAATGAGGCAAAAGATTGGGAAAGAATGTAAATGGAGCAGTAGTCCGTGCAGAGTTTTTAGCTGTTTATTATTGTACAGCTGTAAGGCACTTTCACACAGTTCCCAGATGGAAGCAGCTGTTAGCTCTTCACCACTAGAAAAAAAGAGGTTCATAGTTCATTTTTATCCACTTGTTCCAGCCCAGTTATATTCACTGCAACACTTCACCAAGTCACAACTCTCAGACACGGCTGAGACTGTCAGGATGGGCACCCTGTCTTCATTTGCCACTTTGCCATTCACTTATCACATCTGGCAACCTCTCAAACAACAAGCTGTTCTACTTCTTGTAGTATGTTTATCTCCCATGGTGATGTCAGCAAAAGACAGCAAAAGTCAGCAAATCTAATATTCGTGCTCAGATTTGTTGGTGCTCTTTGTTTATAAGAAAGGGCTCTATATCAACCCTGCAGCTGCTTCCTCTTCGCCAGGCTTTGTTTTTGTACTGTATTCTTCAGATAGGCTTGGGAGCTGTACAAAGCATGTGCCCATTTGACTTAACAGTGTTTTTGTCTTTTTTTTTTTAATAAAGAAACCCCAACCCACATCTCTTTTTTTCCACAGCATGTTATGAAACCTACATTTTTCCCTTGGCTTGTCAAGAGTTCATACAAAAGACAGAATACAAAATGCAAATGAGAGGCACGTTTCTTTAAAACACAGTCACTGGGAAAGGAAAAAGTAGGCAGACTTTCAAAAATGAATACTACAATAATGTTTCTCTTGTAACACTTAAACAACTCCACATTACGGGCCAAGACATCCACAGCTCCGCACCCTGTGCAGGCATTTACACCAGTGCAAAGTGAGTGTAAATCTTTACTATTTCAGACAGGATGTGTGTTATATTTGGTGCCAAGGTATTGCACGTGCTACAGGGAATTAGAGAATTTGGTGCTATTTTTGTAACAATTTATACATTTTTATCTTCTCATTTCACGTTGTTTGGGATTGTCTCAGATTGTTTATAAGGTATTTTCTATGCATGTTTATATTAGTTTATATTTCTAAGGTACCTTATGAACGATAGTCCTGTCAGTCAAGGCAGAGTGTTGCAGAGTGTTGCAGTTTATTCAGGGCTGGCATTAAGCATGATGTTTCTAAATAATTTTTCAGTCTGGGTGAGGCACACTTTTCTTCATCTGTTTCTGTTTTAAGATTAGATTTTCTAAAATTTTGGGGGGCTAATTCACCATTCTTTTAAATATTTAGCAAAGGTTTATTACAATTCTGTGATTTAGTTAGCACAGGACAACTTTGGGAATACAGGTTTAACTAGGTGGCACTTCCCTTTCCACTAATATATAAACCAATCTGGTTCTAAATCTCAATTTTTATTTATTTATTTATTTATTTATTAAGAAAAAAAAAAAGAGCATTGCTTTAAACACGGAATGAAATTCTGGTCTCTTTAAGCTATTTTGCAATTGGCTGCCAAAGGACAATTTATTTTATAGTTTCCGAAACACCTTTCCATGTCAATACAAATCACACTTTTTAAATTTAACATTTATGAGAAACTCAGTAGTAGAATTCTGTCCTGATCTCTAAAAAATATACAATACAAAGAAGTCCAGCAATACGAAGTTTGTTGTTTTCCTTTTTTTTATTCTACCACTATCAGCAGGCCACCCACATGCTTAATCTAGAAGAACCACCTCTAGGCTATGAAAAAGGCTGTTCAGTCTCTGTGCCTCTACAAAACTTGGCTATTTCACTGACAAGGATGCTGGTTAAAGCAAATTATGGCGGGGAGTTTTATGGTCTAAGCAGCTGTCCAGTTGGAATTGGACTAAGACCACCAAGTTATTTCATGTGTTAAAAACAAGCATCCGATTGGTTAAATAAAGCTGCATATATATTTTTATGAATAGAAGTGGAAGGTTTAATTTGCTTTTGTTTGTGGGGTCTTATTTATTGCTTGAAAGTGTTTGGATGCCTGCTGGGTATTTGTGAAAAAGGGCTGCAAAAGCTGAACATATTTCATGTGCAGTTCTGGAGCAGAAGTACAGTGTTGTGGTTAAGGTTAACCAAATTAGAAAAGCTATATGCCACTGGAGCAAGATATGAAAGCTATTGCCAAGGTTGTGGACCAAAACTAAAAAACCGCTATCCCAACTAAGAACACCTCTTGGTATTTATGTATATATTGTGCGTGTGTATGTGTTTATTTAATATTAAGGAACCATTTATGTTCAAAAATTTTGCCTTCCATTTAGGTATGCTACTACTTCAAATTACAGCACTTAAAATTACTTCCTTACCTGCTCTTTAATGCCTGCGTTCTCTTGTTTGATTAGTTCATTCACCTAGAGCACTTTCTTATGTGCAAGTTTTACTGTTTCCCCCATTTAGCCAGTCTGTTTTTCCTTCCTGTCTTTACCGTGTAAGCCCTATGCAGCAACTTAGGGGAGAAAATAATATTTAAATTTCAAAATGATGACTTTTACAAAGAATTAAAGATGCAATGGCAAAACTGGAAGCACTAGCAAAAGACGTCCAAGACAGTTTGAGTGCCTGCAACTATGTCAAATTCCTAGAAAAAGACCTGCATTAGTCTTAAAGTCACTGTCATCATTTTAAGATACCGACCTCAAAACTCCTGGGCTCATGGATCACTTGCATATTTCTCATTAGACTAATAACAGTGACAAATATTTATACTATGGTAAATATTTCTGATTTTTGTCTTTTTAGATGTACTTCTAAAGTGAATTGCTTGTTCGTAGCACAGAAATAAAGCTCCCCAAGTCATAATTGCTATCTGCTTCTGAGCTCTGTTATGCCACCCCAAAAAGATCTACTTCAGAATATTTGGCTGTCTTTAGTATCAACACTTTCTTAAGGTTTGCTTTCTCTCACAGGACATCTTTACACAGCTTATTTTCCCATTGTCTTGCTACATCTTTTGTTTATATTTTTTTCTCTTCAGATAGCTTTCTTTTTTCTTCACCTTTTGGATTTTACCTTTTCCTTTTAAATAATCCCTCTGCTATCACTGGTCTCATTCTTGTCTGTCTGCAGTTTCCACATCTATAACTTCGTTCATAATTTCAATATTACATTATTTGAAACTTATTCCTCTTACGTCCTTCCTTTCTTCCCCTGTTTTTCTGCTCTGTTCCTTTCCAGTTGATGATGCTCTGCCTGCCTGCTGTTTATTGTGTCTCAATTTTTTTTTGGTTTTATTAATAATTAATTATGTCTTACTGTCAATGTGACTTTCAAACTGTTGGTCCTTTACCTGGTTTCCTTCTCCTCATCAATCCCAAATCTTGCTCCAGTAATTTAGTTTATCTTATGCTTTCCCAGATTCCCCAGACATTCTGGTTTTGTCCTCCATCAATCAGCTGCTTTCACAACTCTTTTCTCAAACGTGAGCCCTTCTCCAAAGAATTTCCAGAATTTCATTTTAGCTTTTAATTGACTTTAAAAATCAGTGAAGAGTTCTCTAGAAGCAGGGTTTTTATTTAGGGTAGCACATTTTAGAGCAAGAAACAGTGTTCCATAGTGTTGCTTAGACATTCAAATCTATCATAAGCCCTGCATTGTTTTTCCTTCTTTGGAGGAGTAAGGGTGAAGGCGTATAAACATGCTAAGGGCTTGGAAAATGTAACGATTTTTTCTGTGTTAATTTCCTTAGCCGTATTTCTTTTGTATTTTCCAGTGGTCCAGCATGCTAGGTAGTGCATATTTTCTGCAAATGGGCTATACACAGTATCTAAATCAAAAGCAGTATATCAAATACATGAATAATATCTTTATATATTTATAAATAATTCCTTCCCTTTTTATATCTTATAATTGCTAATAACTGATATCTAAGAGCAAGATTTCTGTGATGTGAAGCAAATATATTTGAAACTAACAATTGGAATGCTAATCTATTCTCCCATTCAAGCAAGAAGAGTTGTGATAAGAAACACAGGAAAAGATTGAGTCTACAAATCTGTTTGTCTCTATTATAATGGTTACATGGATCCTAGCAAAGAATTTAATCTCCAAGATACCACTTGTCCAGAAATAACTTCTATGACCATACAGCCTGTTATTTAGGGTAACATAATAGAAAGAAACTACTCAATCATCAGGTTCCAATTAAGCCCATTAAATACTTTTGAGACTTATATCCTCTAGAAGAGCACCTAACACCAAAACTAAATGGTGAAGCCACCACCTCCCCTGTTAATCTGGACTTGACCATAAGGTAACCTTTCTGTGCAGGCAGTTCTAACCATATTAAAAAGTATGTGAAACATGTAGGTTTACAGTGAAGCTGCAAGAAGTTTCCCAAAACTAAGCAGGAGGAGGTTTTCCTCTCTAAAAATTTCACTAGAGTTTTTGTAAGCTTTGTGGGCTTGAACCAATACTGACACATGGTAACTATCAACTGTAATGCATGGGTCAGCCTATGTCTTTGATAAGAAAAGAATAAAAGAGAAGAGAGGGAAGAGTTCCAGGGTTTTCCTTGAAAACAGATCTCTATCCCCACTCAAAAAAAAAAAAAAAAAAAAAAAAAAAAAAAAAAAATCAGAAAGTCCAACGAAGTTTTAAGTTTTTAGCTTAACAACTTAAAAAGACTTATATGGAAGCTGTATTTGTCTAACCATTTCAGATGCACACCAAAATATTCTGGGTGTGCACTTCACATGCTAATACATGCTGTATTTCCATAGTATGACTAAAACTTAACAAATCATTATACCATGGCCATCAACAAGAACACACACACAGAGAGGTTTTAAAACTCATCAAAAGTGAAGAGTTTCTACCTATACGCCTGAAAATCTGCCACTTGGCTTCAAGGCCACTTCAAGTCCCAAAGTAAGCTGATATTTAGCACCTAATAAAAAGCTGTGTACACCTGAGTAGAGGAAAAAAGTGACATTTGTTGGTGGTTTATATGGAGGATCATATTACCTTTCTTAAAAGTAAGGGAAAGAAAGATCTTCATCTATGTGTTTAGAAGAAGGAGGAAGAGTGGTTCTGCAAAAAATCTTTGTTTTGGTGATGATGCTATTAAAAGAAAAAAGGGTTTGCACAACAGCAAGCAAGCATGCTGATTAATAAAGTGGCATAAAGTTGTACTGCATTTTATCCTGAATTTTTATCATGAAAAAGATTTACAGTACATTCCCAAGAAAAGTTATAGCTACTCTGCACTTACCCTTCAGGTACCTTGTGGCTTTTTGACTATCACGTGTTTAGCAAGATCTCTCTCTGAATACACCCAGATGCATGTAACAAGTATTCTTGCTTTAAAGTCAAACAAGAAGGCTATGAGCTGCACAGTCTGCTTTGTTTTCCACAAACGAAATATGATTTTAAACCTAAATACCGAAATAGCCCAAATATTTAAAATGTTATAGTTGGTGAGTTTTTCCACAGTGCCGGTTTGTTTTTTATTCTCCCCATGACATCTCACAACTCTAAGTGCTCAATGACAGCCTGTAGAGGTTTCGCCATAATCCACCTTTATCCATTAACAGACACTCAATCACTAAAGTGCTTACTAGACTAAACATATTTATCCAACCAAATCACACTTTACAATGCAACACTGCCAATCAGACCCCAGCTATTAACAAGGAACTGCTTTAAGGGGATTTTGGTGTTTGTGCTGTGAAGAGCATGCTTACCTCCAACAAACCACTAAACCAAATTAACATAGCTGTATCCTCATAAAAGAAACCAGATATCCTGTTGTGAAAATAGAAAGCTTGGTAGGACAGGGCTCCTTTGATGGCTAACAGTGTGGCAGACGAAGGCTTCAGACTACAAATCTGGTTACCACAGGCTCATTACAAAACTCTAACATTAAGCTTTTGCTAACTTTAAAAGCAAAATAAAAATGTATCATTTGGGTAAGTCAGTAAGTCATCAACTTACTATGTTACTATTATAATTGCAATAAGTGCTGTAATTGTTGGATAAGGTTCCTTAATTCTAATTGCTCCTTTGTCCAAGATCATGTTGTAAAAATGCTTGCATTAGCTAAAATAAAATCCAAGAGACACAAATGTGGTAGTAATAATAATTCTTTTTATTAGCCTGGAAAAGAGGAAGAGAACAAAGCTTTAAAAAGACTTCAAAGTTCTGACTAAGAGAAAAAAAAATCTAAAATCGGAGAAACATACATACGCTCTGCCCTTTTATTAGACTCATACAAACTAAGTGCCATCACCACAACTTAGAGCTTGACAGCATTTCTTTCCCAGGCATCAGGAAAAGTTACACCATCCATGTTGCAGGGCTAATTTAAGTCCTCTGTCAAAAACTACATGAATCAGTCCTGTATATTCTCACTAGGAAGCCCTAATAGTTTTAGAGTTATTCGTATTATACCTCCTTTAAATCCCAATATTTTAAAGCTGGATTTGACTTTTGCTGAGGCTTAGTGCATTTTCCTCCATTTAACCATAGCAAAATGAAGGGTGAAGCTTTAAGCTCTGAGGCAAATGACTCGTGAAAATTCATGTTTTTAAGAAACACTTATCAGTTTAAAAATGCATATATATCCTTCTTTACTTCCAAATAGCTTTGGCTTTGTGATTGAAATATGTATTTCCAATCCTTCACTGCTTATCAAAAATAATGAGCACTTTCTTTTTTACTAGCTTTTATAAACACTTCTTGGGAAAATTTTATGAGCAGCTAGAACAAGTTTTACTTCTTGCAGAGAAGGCTTCATGCTGGAATCATATCCAAAATGAGTAAACCACAACATGAACAGATTTTCCAAAAATCACTACAGCAGACTTCATAAGTTAGAGTTGGAAACACGTAAAGTACAAATTAAGTTGTCATGTAGCAGAATAGTATAGTTTTGTATGGTAGAGTCATATACCATATTTCATCATAATACGTATCCATCGCCACTACTTCTTTAGTCTACATGTGTTCTGAGCAGTTATGAATAATATAAAAATCTGCAAATAAAAGTTGTTCCAGGTTTATGCACAATCAATTATACCACATACAGAAAGGGAAAAACATCATCTTGACTCTAGAAACACAAGAATAAAAAGAACAAATTACAGTACAAATTAAAAAGAGGAATTATTGTAGACCACATTGAATCTTAGCATTTAGAACCACTTGCTGGGGTTCATATGAAATACATGCTTTCACGCTTTTGCTACATATCCATACTAATACATTTCATAATCTATATTGTATATATATGTCATATGCAAGCAATGAAAATACACACAGAAAGTGCTAAGAAATTACTGATACCAGAAACAGTTTTCTCCTGATTAACTGAGAAAGCAATGTTAATAACTGTAATGCTGCCAGTTTGGTTCTCTACCACTGATTTGAAACAATTTGTTGTTCCATGGAATACGAATTTCTCAATGTTCCACTTTGTTATTTTTAACTGGTGTTTTGTTTTGAAAGGTACCATACGTAACATATTGAAATTTTCCAGCTAACAGAAATTGAAGAATAGTGCAAACACTGGAAAAACAAAATATTTCATTCTTTCATAATTTTGCTACTTAAGTAAAAAACACAACCACATTATTAGAGCATTTTATTTGAATCTTCATGTTGAGCTTAGATGCTGGAGATGTTAATGAACTGTATGCTAAATTTATAAGTACATGGAAGCGAGGCAACATCTAGTCTGTTGAACTGCATGATGCAACTTGTACCTGTAATATGTGCAAGTAATAAGAGAATACTGTCCATAGCTCCTGTTCTGAGTACCATGCTTCCAGTTTCTATGTACAAGTGCACTATTACGCCTTTTCACTTGTGACTCATCAAAGTGTCAAACTTCCCATTTATTTTCCAGTCGTGTCCTTAAATAGACACAATACATGTAGCCAGATTGCCTATGTTTTCCACCATATGGCCAGCACTGCTTGATTTGTCTTCTGGATATGACATGATTCATTCTTTAAACGTATTTCACTGAAAAGGCTCTTCCACATGTTACACTGTTGATAATCTCCTCAGATTTGTATTTGTAGGAGATGTAGTAAATAAGTAAGCACAAAATTTGTTAGTGGTCTCTAAGCATCTTTAATTCGTAAAGAATGTTTTCTGTAAAAAAATTCAAGTCAAGCTAATTTCAGGATTTCTAAGTACTTAAAACCCACGTGAATTCATTAAAATATGATGTATATATTTACCCAAACAAGGATACTGTTATATCATATTTTGGAATTCTCTTTTTCAGACTGATGTTAGAAACTAAAGATTTCAATTAGAAAATATATGATAGATCTTATTAATGCAAGTCTTTTTTACAGTTCCTGTTTTATTCACATCCACAATATGGTTGTTATTTTGGCATGTTGTCCAATATTCCTGCAGCACAAGCTTAGATTCTTATGTTTAGTTACTATATGAAGCTTTTTTAGCATATTTTGATATAGCTTTACACTCCATTGAAAATCTTCAAGGTTATTGCACCTATTCTTTGTTCCTTAACATTGATGTTACAATCAGGCCCTTTTTCTCTTGCTACTTGGCCTAATATGAGAGGATAACCTGGTCTAGTGGAATGTCTCCCACCCCATGGCAGGGGGTTTAGAACTAGGTGATCTTTAAGGTCTCTTCCAACCTGAACCATTGTATTGATGATAATATATGATGAGAATATATGATTCCATGATAATTATACTATCAATTCTTTATTACCCAGGCCAATATAGGCAAAAAATTAGGTAACAGAGGCAGTATTTGACTTTGTGGGACTGCCATAACTGATCACATGGAGCCAGGTCCTTTGGGGTTATCAGGTCCTGCTCAGTACTATTTCTTCTGGCCCATAGCTGTCCCTGGCAGGACCATCCGGCTATACCTGCGGTTTGTTCCTTTAGCTGGACTCTTTGGAATGGAGCTGAGTACGCAGGTGATGACAGATGTGGAATGGCTCATGATTGGTGTCTATACAAGCTAATAAGGCCTATATATACCTACACATAGATATCTGAGTACCTACAAACAACCTGCTAGCCCAAACCAAGTCAAGAAGAGGAAGCACTTGCTGTCTGGCCAAGAGGTCAGCCAAGACACCTTCCTTTTGGCTACCCCAAATTTGTTTCTTCCTCTTTTCTTGCTCAAGAAAAATGCTCAGAAACCTTCCTATTGTGTAACCCTATTTCAAGCTACATGAAAGATTAAGTTAGTTTTATTTCTGGGTATACTCGTGGGCCACCAGTAGCCCCTTTCTGAGTCTGCGTGTTTGATAAAAATGTTTTTAAAAGGTGTTTACTTAATGAACAGTAAATATTTGCTCTCCTTTATAATGTTAAATAACATAACAAATATCTGGTAGTTAAGTCAACAGCTTTAGTCAAAAGTTTTGTTAATTATGTAGCCAAAGTACTGCAGCTATCTGTCTGTAAAGAGGCTCCAGAAGGTAATATTACCATAATGGACATATAGCACCTGCTACCTAGTAGAAACTTTTCACAAAAGAAACCTCCAAATTCTATTCTTTCTTCTGCTGAAATAGTAAAGAAAGATGATAAACATTTTATTGTCAACTATGCTTTTCAGTCTACAACTGAATCTAGAAATGTACCATGTTCCTTCCAGTGTTCAATGGCAGATGGATCTTAAAATAAACACTACTTTCCCTCAAGTGGATATTATAGGCACATATGGATGGAACATACTCTTTCTCTATGCTTTAGTTAACCGCTATAGGAAAGTACTTAAAGAGGAAAACCCACATTAAAATTAAATGTGCATTCCAACTAGAATATATATGAACAGGGCCTTTTAAAATTTCATCAGCCTGACTTGTCAAATTCTGACACCATATAATACATTCAAGGTTTTATAAGCCCAGTAAGCCAGTGTGATACCAAAAAGGGAAAAAAATTGGAAACCACAATTGTAATATCTAGAAACAGTCTACATTCAGTTTAGTATAACAGTTGTAGGTTCTTGAGCATTTTGATATTGTCTTTTTTTCTTTCCTTGTACAAAAATAGACAGTTTTGGTTTAGACATATTCTAATTTGATGATGTTAGAAAACTATTAGGAGAGGCATTTATCCAATTTGCATTGACATAAGAAGGGAAGAACCGGTTGCTTGGCCATGTAATTGTGGTATGGGTTTCAGAACCCATTTTCAGAAGCATTTGTTGTACAAAATGCTGACCATGGGAAAGGCTATTATCATCTCACTCTCTTGATAAACTTGAGCTTCAACTTTTTCACTCAGAAATTTACTGTGTTTTAATAGAGCCTGGAGCATTTCTCCCCCCTCGTTTCCCCAAGTCTAACTATCCACTGTATACAGTCTGCTGGACTGTCACCAGTCAAAATAATTTTATCTCAAAAGTCAATCATGGCAAATGATATCTGTCTGGAAAGCTGAACAGAAACTAGTGTTCTGCTGTCTCAGGGAGAAGTTCTGTTTTAGTCCTGACATCTCACACTGCAGGAAATATTCTCCTAATGCTAGAGATGCACTGACTATGCATACACCTCTGTATTTGAAACAGAGATTGATTGACATACCTATCTCAGTTCTTGAGTCTGAATTCATGGGAAGCCCCAGAAAAATCTAGCTAGTCAGGCAGGCTTTACTGGCCTCACAAATTTTGCTCAGGTATCTGTGAGACAAGAGGTTGACAAAATTGACAAACCATTACTGTTATAACTGTGTTCCTTGACTGTTCCACACCATTGCCACAGCAGCTGCATGCAGGGTCCATCACATAATGTGTTTTCTAGAAGGACAATGTCCAAAGACAATTCAGAAGCCCACACTTTGCATGTAGTAGCCACTGCATTTTTATGTAGTGGTATACTGTTCTTTTCCCCCCCAAATCATATCCCACAACATTCATCTTAATCTATTGATGACTCCTTTCCTCCTCCATATTTGTATTAGAAGTTGACAGCATTAAAAAAAAGGGTCTTCTTTCCTCTTTTTTATACCAGGTCCCTGACAATCTTGGATGAAGTTCTGAGTCTCAGTTTTTCTGCTGTGAAACTACACAAACCTATAATTTACATATAGGTTTAAATATGAACATTTATTTACTAATGGAAAACCAAACCTCACTGGGGTTGTTTTTTGTTCAGTTTGTTTTTTCCAGGAAAATATTTATCTGGTTGCCTGTTTCAAAATCCTCTACTGAAAGGTCAAAGATTAAAATGCAACACCCTCCTCCTGTGCCCTCAAACTAAACGTAGCAGACAACGTCTGTTGTCTTGGTTTCCTGCTACTCAGCATTTGCCAGATGCTGATTATGAATAACACCCTGAGCAGTTATCTCTATATGGTATGTTTCTAACTCAAATGTCATAACCAGTGAGTCACCATGCATAAGAGAAATAAGATCACTTTTTAAAATAAGTTCACAGTAATCCTTTTCTTAAATGCCATAACTTACAACTCATTTTTTTTGCATGACATGCAATGTTGAAGTAAAACCCACTTGTGAACGTACACTGACTTGGTATTTCCATGATGAAGAGGGGACTGGATTACTTTTTCCATACATCTTTATTTGTTACATTTTGGAGCTCAGATCTGTTTGCCACACAGACTTAAATACATGAGTGTCAGTATAGACATGCTACCATTTCTTTCACACATTTGTCTCTTTTTTTGCATTCACAACACTTCATAGACAGAAAGGAAATAAGTCAGACTACTGAAAATTGGAAAGCTTTAAAATAAAATAACGAGCAAAGAATGTTCCAGTAGGTGGGGCACTAAAAATGAAAGGCGGGTCCCCCAAGAGTCACAAACATGGAAGATTATAGTGGAGGAAACAGCCAAGATTGGATAAGGCGCCTGCATAGGGAGAAACAACACCAGGGACACAGGCTAAATGGTTCCACAAAGGAGAATGGAAAGGGAATTTGGAATTGGTGATAAAGGACCCATTATCTACATTTCTTTAATTGACTGATGTTACAATGGACATAAAATAGAAAAACAAGGAATCCTGTGGAACCATTAACATTTAAATAAGTGTTTTGTGGGAAAGGTTCAGAGACAGAGAAATTCATTTAGAGTGGTAGACATTGAGCAGTATATGAACCTATTTCCAGGGATGGTGGTATTATTATAGAGACTAACAACTGCTACAAATTTGTCTGTGCTTACAAAAAGCATTATTTCTCCATTTAGCCCCTTCGCTATAAGCAATAATTTGTATCGTTGCTTGTATCTGCCACTATATCATGGACCTGCGTGGCAGATGTGCCCTGGAATTCAGGCCCAGGTCCAATTGCAAGTTCAGAGGTACTGTCAGTTTCTGTGTTTCATATTAAGGCCAAGAAAAGGATCCACCCAGCACCAGAGAAGCTCTGCGGCCTGCCATGGCCATGCTCCCTGGTAGGATCCTGGTTTGTTCCAACTCTGAGGCCCTCAGCCTGGAAAGTCTTATGCAACTTGTGGATCTTATGTTCCTTAGCTTGGAAACAGACACATCTAAAACTTAAAAGGGATTGAAATCTTTGACTGATATTTTCACCACATGTAGGTGCTGGAGGAGCAAATATCTTTTTGCTCTCTGTTGTACTAAACCCTCCATGTAGATTTGTGAAATGGATGTGAGTTCAGGAGTTAGTAAATCCTTTAGTCTAATCCCACGTACAGACAAATATTATCATTTCATGGTTAAATAGCTGTTTGAAAAGATTACTTCAATAGGCAAACATTTTTTTTCCATTTATCAAACAGTCTCAAAGAGTTTTCTGTGAAATACTAAACTTGCAAGCTGAAATTGCACCAGAACCAGGCTGAAAATGCAGATCTTTGATTCTATGATTCTAAGATTTTTCTGACCAACCTTAGGTTTCCTCTACTGATAATGCATCATCATCACATCACAAGATGATGACCATTTTTTCTTCCCTTAAAATCCTCAGGCTGCAAAGTCCATATTTAGGTCTCAGAAATGGCTCTTACTTCCAAAACACGAAGTATCAGTCACTGTTTCAAAGAAAGGCTAAGTTAGGAGCTAGAGCACTAACTGGACATTGGAGTATATCTTTTGTTGGACTAGACTGGAAAAGCAACAAGGGAAGTTGCTTAGCCTTGTTTCTTTATAGCTACCTCTCACTTTTAAAAGTTTTTAAAACAGAGTAAAAGAATTCTGCCATGTAAAATTTAAAAACATTTCTAAACAGACATATACTTGAAACTTAAACCATTATAATTCGTTGATATTTGAGAGTGAAAATATCATGTAATACATACACACAGTATTTGTATCAGTACCATGGTTTTTCATTACTTACGGCAGGTAAGATCCAGATTTTAAGCACTTATTTTGAGCATTGTCTCTTAAGAATTTTATGTGCCTGGCCATTGACAGGAGAATAAACAATCCATTCTGCCTAAATTTCCCCATAGAAACATGTCATTGAATATGAAGATGAACACTTGGAGATCTAGTCTAATCTGGCTAAAATTTTTAATCTGTCCCTCTCACTAATGATACAATGTAAAAGGTGAGCGGGGGCACTGTTATAACATTCTTCTCTCCCTAGAGATTTACATGAGTTTAGATGACAGAGTGTCTAAACCAAGATGGCAGAAGAGCTGCAGATGGGAGACAATAGGCTGTGATGGTCACTCCATTCTGAGAAGGGCACTCACCCACCATTTTGAAAGGAATATCCAATTGATACAAAATAGACAAAACTCAAAAACATACTGCAAGCAGAAACCAGAACCTTAGGTCTCTGCTGCTTTTCTGCTTTTCATTTGGTCTTACACACCTCTTTCATACACAGTTCCACAATGGCTTTGTTTCAATGGGAGAAAATCCAATCCATTCGAAGCAGAGGAGCCAATTCAGTTGCACACAGCTTTGATTGCATGTCTATAGTCAGTCTCTAACCAACATGCAATTTATGATGCAGCTGATGAGCGTAGGTGTCACCACCACATTCTCCTCCTTCTTTGGACATCTTACGTAGGACTTGTGCTCATCTGTTTAAATACAGATCATGACAGTGTGTTCAGACAGAAACCTGAACACACCAGAAGAGACATAACTGACAGGCAAGAGGCAAGCTGATTATCTCAAGAAGCTCAGGGCTAGCTAAAGAAGTGACTATGGAACAAGCAGTTCCAGAAAACAGGCCAACTAGCATTTCTGGGAGCAATGATTTTGCTATTATTTATGAAACCAAATTACTTTTCTCTTTCAGCTCTGTTTTAAAATACTCTTCACACTAGTTGTCCACCTTCGGTCTTGCCCAAAGACCACGGAATGTAGGAAGTGCCATACTGGGTCTCGTGGTTTAATTGCAGTCAGTAACCCATGCAGCCCACTCGCTCACTCCCTCCCTTTCTCTCTCCCCGGCCCTGCTCCTGGATGGGCAGGGAGGAGAATGGAAAGAATGTAACTCCCACGGGTTGAGATAAGAGCAGTCCAGTAACTAAGGTATAACACAAACCACTACTGCCACCACCAATAATAATGACAACGGAAATAACAAGGGACGAGAATACAATACCACCTCTCGACACCCAGCCCGACTGAGCAGTGAACTAGCCCTTCCAGGTAACTCTCAGTTTACATACTAGGCATGACGTGCTGTGGTATGGAATACTTCTTTGGCTAGTTTGGGTCGGGTATCCTGCCTCTGCTTCCTCCCGGCTTCCCCTCCTCCCTCGCAGAGCATGAGACTCACAAAGTCCTTGGTCAGACTAAACATTTGAGCAGTAACTAAAAAATTGGTGTTATCAGCGCTGTTCCCAGGCCGAAAGTCAAAACCACAGCACCGCACCAGCTACTAAGAAGGAGAAAAACTGAGTGCTACTGCTGAACCCAGGACACTGGGTTAGGCTAGCTGTCCACCTAGCATTGTTTTCTGTCTCAAGAAGTGGCAATATGTGGCATTTAAGAAGAGAATGCAAAGCTGGCCAATTCATGCAATTCTTTTCTCTTGTGCACTCCCAGCATTCCTGAATGATCACTTGAGATATGAGATGGAACATCCCTCCAAGTCATTATAGAATATCTTTATGGACCTGTTTTCCTCTAATGAATTTGTTGATGTCCTGGGTTCAGCAATAGCAGTCATTTTTTCTCCTTCTTAGTAGCTGGTGCAGCGCTGTGGTTTTGGCTTTCGGCCTGGGAACAGCACTGATAAAATTGATGTTTTATTTGCTGGTCAGAATGTTTACCTTGACCAAGGACTTTCTGAGCCTCATGCTCTGCCAGGGAGGAGGGGAAGCTGGGAGGAAGCAGGGACAGGACACCTGACCCAAACTAGCCAAAGAGGCATTCCATACCACAGCATGTCATGGCCAGGAGGTAACTGAGAGTTACCCGGAAGGGCTAGTTCACTGCTGGTTGGGGAGTAAGTTATCGGTCGGCAGGTGGTGAGGTGTTGTATTCTCTTCTCTTGTTATTTCCTTTATCATTATTATTATTGGTGGTAGCAGTAGTGATTTGTGTTATACCTTAGTTACTAAACTGTTCTTATCTCAACCAGTGGGAGTTACATTCTTTTAATTCTCCTTCCCATCCCTCTGGGAGTGGGGGGAGAAAGGGGGGGAGTGAGTGTGAGTGCTGCATGGCTGGGTTTAAACCACGACAGTTGAACATCCTTCTACTGTCTGCCTTCACAACCTTCTTTGACAATAGGCTCCAAAATTTCCCTAACTGCTGAGAAAAGAAGTACTTTTTTGCCTGTTTTAAACAAACTTTGTAATAGTCTTGTGCAGTGCTCTTATTCTTATCCAAAGAAAGCAACTGCATAACGGTTCTCTGCTTAGCTTACAAGAAATTAATGACTTTGTGAGCCCCAGTCACATTCTCCTTCAGGCTTTTTCTCTCTACACTAGAGTTTTGTAGCCTTTTGAAAGTCTTGCTTCTTAAGGGCCTCATCCTAGCCATTTTTGTGGCCTTTCTGTCTAACGTCATTCATTTCAATGCTACCTTCTTGAGTTATGAAAATCAGAAATAAACACAGTCAACACTAATGGATGTCTCTTTGGTGACTTTGATTCTTAAAGGTCAGGATTTGGGCTGTAGATGTCAGCAAATGCAGAAGACCTGCTCTTTCCCCATCTGGTGCTCAGCAGTAGGACAGAAGTTTGGTGGACAGCAAAAGTGAATCCTCAGCTCCTGATTCACAAAATCTTCTCCAGAGCAATCACCAAGCTTCAATAGGTAAGGCCTCTCCCTGACCATGAAAAGGTTTTTCTCATTATTTATAAGAAAATAATTTTACTAATTCTCTCTCCCACTGTATGTTTCAAGAATGTACAGTAACTCAATCAGACAAATTTCTTTGAAAGTTCTTTAAGGCAGCAAACCAACTCTGACTTGTTGTTGGACTGGTGCAGTGAAGACCAGGCCCAAATATTTCAAACCTGAAATAAATGCAAAACACATTTAGAGCTGAGAAGCCTGTACTATCAGTGAGCTCTGCAAAAATTATAGCTAAATGTTTCTGATTATATTAGCTTAGTGTTTTAGTGAAGTCATTCAATGGGCAAGCCTACACACAGTATTTCCTTTTAGAAAGCTAACACATTCTGTTTCCAATTCAAATTGAAAGGCTTCCAGCCTGTACACCACTGCACCACTGACTCCTATCACCTCTGTAGAGACTGTGTGCTTTATCTTTGTGTGATTTACTGTATGACACTGAGCAACAGCTGACATTGAGACCCCAATACCACAAACCATTCCTCAGGGTCACATCTCTGCATTTGTGCAGAGATTCAGAGTAGAACTGTCCCTTCAAAAGAAAGGTTTCGCAGATGTGAATTCAAGTCAACCCAAAAGTCAGGTGGGAGCTTGTAATTCAGTAATAAGAGATCTTCAGGCAGCAGGAAATTTGAGATAAATGGCTCCTGTCCAATACATTTCTTCTTGTCTCAAAATCTGGGACTCCAGTTCATCACCAGTTTGTACTACAGCCTCTCAAAGTAGCAAGGGTTCAATTTCTCCTCTGATTTATGTTATATCATTTACTCAAGTGCTAATGCTCATCTGTTGCCTCTCTACTGAAAGACTATTAAAGTTCTTCTGTTTACTGATGAGCAGAATTATTCCAAAGCAGTATCCTGCTGTGAGCATCTCTCAGCTTCTTTTCTTAGTCAGGAAACTTCCAAAGAGGAAGGAAAAGATTATCTTAATGCAGACTAAGACAACCCATGCTGATTAACCCATATTAAAGTCTTACTGAAGATAAGATTGTTATAGGCTGAACCATGTCAATTACTCAAGGAGAAAGCTAAGATTTTTAATCTTTAAATGTAATCATATGAAACTAAGTGCAATGTTTTAAGGTATCTGAAATAAAGTAAGCTTATTGAGGAAAGTTAAGTTATAATTTGCTCATTAAAGACACCTGGTGAAAAGGTCAGTTAAATAAATAAATAAATTATTAACATTGGAACTAGGAATGCACTTTCCAAAAGTAATGAAGACTTATTTAAATATATGTGGCTTTAATTAATTTTTTAATTTTGTTTTTTATTTCCACAGTATTTCATTTTGACAATGGAAGTCTTCTAATGCACTGTAATAAACAGGAAAAAGAACTCAGGAAAATTGTAAATCAATAAAGCTGATGCTAAAGTGTTCTTTCAATAAGAATTTGCTAATTGATTGAAAGAGAAATATTTTGCTACAGTTTGCTTGATTTGAAAGAATTCTGATAAATCCCTAGTGAGTTTTGAAAGTTACTTGACTTCCTTCCTTCTCCTCTGCCTGAATCCTGGCCTGCGTAACGTGGTGACAGGAGCCTGGAAGCTCAGCTGCCTGTCACAGAGCACATCCACAGCCTGTCTCTAGGGGCTTTCCAATCTCCTGCCCTGCATTAGTCAAAAAACTGTTAAAGCTGAAGATGTTAGACCTACCTGTACACCATCCGCTAGAGCAGCCTTCAGAGAAAGTGGAAAAATGGTGCTCAATCTGTCTTTGTGAATGTAACTAAGACAAATGTGAGGACATCAGAGTGTTATGGAACTAAATTTCTCCACTAAGCATTTCTATGAAATGATAGTCATCATGGATGAAAATATTTATTTACTTGCTGCATCCAGACAACATGAATCCTCTTTCCACTACCCAGCCAAACAACTGACATAAGTAGTGCTTAGAATAGCTCTGAGAGAACATTAGAGAACAGGGTCTTTCTTTCATGTTATTTATTATCTATGTTGGCTGATCTTCAATATTTTCATCATCTTCATAGGGATTGTGTTTCCTTGCAGTGTCTTTTACCATCCTTGGGGACTCTTAAACATTTATGTCTGCACTCAACAGGAGAAATCGAAAATATTGTACGTGACTTCAAGCTAAATCCTAGAGTAATATATTACCAGGGAAATAATGAACTTCTGGCAGATCTGCCAATTTTACTTGCAAGGAGAACTATGGAAAACCTATTCTTGTAGCAGTCAACAGGCAGATGTGCACAGTAACATAATAAAGTGTAAGGCAAGATTTAGCAAATCATATAATTGCTTTCACTTCTGGCTTCTGTAGATTGCTATTGGTATATCAGCATTTGGACCCTTGAATTAAAGGAGAGACTGGTAGTCTTAGCTCATAGATACCACTCTTTTATTTTCGCATTCTAAAATTTCCAAAGAGAAATGATAAGGGAAAACCAGAATTATCAGAGAAACCTGATTTCTAGTATGTAGGTACTCAACACTTTTTCGAGATTATCAGACTGTTTTGAGGGCAAGGATTTAGGTTATCCATTAGTCATGTTTCTAAAAATATTTGGCATTATGTATTATCTTATCCATAAGCAGCTCTGTGGAAGCCAGATCAGCATTTACGTTTTCTCTTAAGAAATGGCTTTAAAAATAGGTTGTTAATTTGGAGCTGTTACCAGTCTATTAAGAAATATTGTATAGGATTTATCAGCAGTGAAATATGATTATTACCTAAATATGATATATTATTCATGATGCTTATTTATCTATGAGACACACTTAACTCATCACAGTTAAACTCCAGCTTTAAATTTCTTGTGTTACATAACTGAATTTAGTGTTTCATTAAAATAATTAATGACAAAAAGTTGATATTTTCTTTCAATAAACTCTACAACAAACATAATAGCGTAACTGATTTCCTTAGATAATTCAACAACACTAGCTATTGCAAACAAGGAGTCCAAAAACCCCACAGTAATTGCCACATTAATTAAAAATATTTAACTTTATTGCAAATTAATATCAAGCAACTAAACAAAAAGTCCTTTACTTTGTGTTTTGGCTACCCTCTATGCTCTAATGAGCAGAACCTTGTTCTACTCACAGACCTCTCTGACTTCAGCCAAGCCTATCATAGTTTGAGGGCTGTCAAAGCCATCTCCCCTTCTTTTCTCCAACATTGAATTATAAATGACTCCAACCATTTTAGCTCTGATGCACTGCATCTAGTGGGAATCATCCTATTAACTTCAGTGGGATCACATTACAACTTTGACAAATCATGATATAATTAAAAAAATAATGTAAATGCTAGTTCTATATGAAATAGAAAATACAGGAAATTGACTACAATTTGATTTTTTTTCTAGCTTTTTGGCAGCATTTCTGTCACAGGAAAGGTATCATTAATATATCAGCAACTTAGCAAGGATGCTCTCTTCAGCCCTTCTCTGCACTAAAAAAATAATGTACACTGATGTGATCACTGTAAGGGTGAAAATTTAACATTTCAGGATCAATTGTCTTTCATGTATTATTTTAAATCCCTATATATGCATGATTATCAATGAAATAAAATGGTTTTAAGTAGGCTAGATTTTCAGGTAATTAATTTACATTTCTCATAGAAAACATTTTTTTCAAGGTGGCCTGAAGTGTCTTCTACTTTTGCCTTTTAAAACCTTTGCTTTCCGGATTTTATTGAATGGCAATCATGACGAATTTGAATAAAAAATGAATTAATATTTTTATTACCTTGTCTTCACCAGAAATAGTTTAAAACTCATTTGCTCAGATTTTGCACTATATTCCACTCCTGCACCTCTTCCCCTCCACTGTCTTCAATCTTTTTCAAAAGCTGTCAGTTCATATTTTTGACTGCCTGGAAAAGACAATGCCTTGAAAAGCTTTTATTTGTTTTATTATTTCATTATTTTAATTTGAAATATGGCCTCTGGTTCATGGTCATTAATTTAGAAGGATTATTATACAGGTTCTTATTTCTATTGCCTAGTAGCAAAACTTGTTTTGATGTGAGACCAGTGTACTGCAGTATCAACTCTTGAGAATCTTTCTGAAGATTACATTGCTAGTTTTTCAATCTTAATTACTGTCTTTGCGTTACTCTCCTCACTCTTTCTCATGAAGTACTGTGAAAATATTTCCTTAAAACTTTTACATTTACAGAAAATAATTTAAAAATGGTTGTCTCAAAAAAGCATCTATCTTTAGACAGGAAAAAAATCTTAAGTTGTTGTATCTCTTGTCTATTCCCAGGTTTATACTGGGTCCTCATTGTAGAAGCAAGGTTCTATTTTTCCACAAGCTTGTCTCACTACAGAAACAACACAAATTAGTACAATAAACTGTTTGTATTTTGTGATAAGATAAACACCCTTTCCTGAAGTTTTGTTTTGGGGGGAAAATATTTTGCACTGGTGATAACATGCTGTGAGCCATTTTGGCATTTTCCTCCATCTGAACCCAGCTGTAGGGATCTATTTATACTTATTATTGAACCTAATTAACTCTCAACTTCTTTGAAATAAGAAACTTGTGCTCACACTCGTATCAGTTTCACCAACAAAACATAGGAAACTAGGCGTTTTTCTGCTCTTAGCCTTAGGCTTTTTTACAAGCCAATCGACATTTGACATGGAGAATAGTGAAAAGGTTATTAAGATTATTTTTATACCTGTTAATCCTGTGTGTACATTGTGATCTATACTGATGCTGCACTCAGTGCAGAAGACAATGAATACAATGTTAATGTATTATCTTCCTTGTGCATAAAACGCATTTCTTTCCCTTTACCACCCACTGACCTAGACTGTAAAGAGCAAACATTTTTGTTAATGGTGGAAATGCTTCCTGGGTAGGCATGCTTTCCAAAATGATTTCGGTACTGTTCTCGAATACTAACGCAGAAAGTCCAGAATCAATAAGTTTGTGATGTTTAGAAGTAATTCCTGTGAAGAGATATTGCTGCGGACACTTAACTTTTGAAACAACAACAACAGAAACCTCAGAGAAAATTTTGTGGTTTCTCAAAAAACCCTAAATGTATATGCGATACAATTTTTTTTTTTTTTTTTTTGGCATTCAAGCTGTAATGTGGTATGCACTCAACGTGGTTTTGTAGCATGACATATTAGAAAAAAAGTCTAACTTGTTATTTTCTATACAGACTGAAAAGCCGCTTAAGCGGGATTTGCTCTGATTTCTCTCCAATTAAAATAGAATGTAAATAGCTGAAAGTTCTTAAATAATGTAAACAGCAACAGTAAGGGTACTATTAAAAAGTATCTGGCTGTAATTTTAGCTTTTAAAACTCTGTTTTTAATTTTTCCCTGCATACCACTGACAAAAAAGGAAGTTTATAGGGAAAAATGAACAAAAATGCAGTGGAAATATGAGAAGATATCTTTTATTAGCTTTTGATTTATATTTTTAGCTTAATTCCCAACTTCATCAAGACAACTGCTATCTAGTAATTAACAATCTCAGCCCTACCTTTAGTTACTTTATGTAATGACTTTCTTACTTTAAAACCTAACAAGTAGTGAAGCTTTCTGTAAGCTGCTTACTGGTGTAAATGACCATACAATGCTCTCTAGATCTCTCTTGGAGAAAAACGTGATCCCATTGTTCCTGAATTGGTGGGACCTAGAATAGTGATATCCAAGTCAACATCTGTAGAATGCCAGTGACACATAATAAAGTCAGTTATGATTATATATCACCTTTTCTGTTTGCTGTATTTACTGCTGTCTGAAAAGATGATAAAACATTTTTGCTTTGAACACCTTCAGTTTCTTAACTGACCTAGGTAAGGAAGAGATTTCAGGAATGGAGTGCTAGAAAGCAAGCACTCATTTATGCGCTGACTTAATATAAGTAAGTCAGCTCTTTACCACTGTGAAGGTTATTCAAGGGGTTTTCTTCATATTTAGAGGTGACTGTAGAGTGGAAAGGTGCTTCCTGAACTTAGAGTTTTCATAAACCTTACTTCTGTAAAAGCAATTAAAAAATTTTGCTAGTCCTTTATGATTGCAGCTTTGTCAGAAGTCCTATTAACTGTCTGCAGTCTCAAAACTGTAAAAATTAAAGCTATTCAGGTCAATCTTGAGGAAGAAGGGAAGTCAAGATTGCTAGTAGGACAAAATAATCTGTTACGAAAGTTTTACTCTAACCTTCTATAAAAGCCTGTAGAAATGTTACAAATGATGAAATAACAATTGATTCTATTATTTTGATAGCTTCAGGCTTCCTCACAATAATTTTTGTAACTAATGGGACAGGGAGTTTCCAAATGTTTTTTTTAATTTATTTTATTAATTTATTTTATAATTAGCAGCTGAGTTCCATACAGACAAGAAGAGATAACACCATTCATCTGTTTACCACCAACACCACAGTTGTTAAGAAAATTTTATTTGTTGCAGAACTTTTCTCTTTTTTCTATCTGGAGTAATACTGTTAGTGATGATTTAAAATTTTTGAAACAGGAAAGAATAAGCTCCCCCATTGTGGCTGAAAACGTCACTTCGGGCAGGCTGAGCTCTTATGTGAAAAGACATTAATATTTATTGCTGGAGTTCTTTGTTAAAAATAATGGGCAAAATTTTTCTGTATATGCATGTGGAGATCTGATTGGTACAAGAGAGACCCAGGTTCTGTAAAAGACAATATTCAGCCCCTAAATGGCTGGTTTTTTTTCGGTTACCTGCCATGTACAGGCATGGCCAAATGAGAGATAAAACTGTGGAAGAAGTCTTTTCAGTCCTTTAATGTTATGTGTAATTTGTGTTTATTGTATACCATGAAGGAAATCTTCAGAATTCACATATATATCAGTATGGTTGATACCAGAATTTTTCATTTCTAGTTTTAAAATTACTAACATTTTGAGCAACTATATGCAGTCATTTCTTTTCTTTTAAGTCTTTTTCCATAAGGGCTTAAGGACAAGGGAGAAGTTTTCAAGTTCGGTCAGACAGGAGAAAAAAATTAAAAACTAAAATGGCATTTGTGATATTTTATATTCTTTCTTTTGGATGCAGATGGATGTACTCTGACATGTCACTATTATGCTGACAATATTCAAAGATGACTTAGACGTTTTCTCTAACAATAAGGATAGGTATGCGCTGCTTGAATCTTCCAGTTTAGGCAGTCTGTTCCAACAGAATAGGAATTGAATTCCTAAAAACCTTCAAAAAAGTTAGTCTTATAGCATCCTCATTTATGAGGTCTCCTATCCAGCTCAGTAATGCATGCTGCTTGTGTGGCACATGATTGCCAATAAGGCTTTGAAGAGCGTTTAAATGATGATAGGTAAGGTTAAGACCAAAGGTTTCTTTTAAGGGTCATTCCACTTTGTGATCCCTATTTTTACTGATTTCCAGATTATCAGGTCTTTGAAAATAAGTTCCTTGCAGCAGAGATGTGAACTTTTCAATGTGCTCAACAGAAAACTTGGGATGTGGGTCAAATAACTACTAATGCCATGTTACATTCTTCCTTCCATGTTATGGACTCTAATCCCACTCATTGGCCACGTGCACCAATTTTGTAAATTCAGTATTATGTTTAAATCCCAGTGAGATTACTCGAATTATTCAAACATAAATCTTTCTAGGATGGGGGCCTAAGGCTCTGTAGTCCCAGGGCAGGAAAACTTTTTAGCTTGTGTTCTACAGGGCCAAGCGCATTGTCAGACATAACAAATAAATAATACTGTGGAAATATCATTATCTGAATCACAAGTCTATTTTTGCAAAAATATTATGTTCCCTAGTGGTTGAAACATTATTCCAGGCTAGATCAATCTTGAGTTCGTATTTCAACATTATGTATCATAGCATAGCTGAATACTGTGTAATTCATCCAGTGGATTCCTATTTATCATTAACAACAGCATAGGTTTTTTCAATAAAAGGCTAAAGATTTTACCATTTTCTTCCCAGGAACATAGGGAATATAACATTGGAACAGAAAAGCTCTACTTAATGTCAAATGTTGCTTTTCATTTTTATAAGGGTTACGATATGCTTTGACCTTCTCATTTTACATTGATAATACCTACTCTAATCAGTTGCACGTAGTACCCAGAGTTAATTACCATGCATATGCTTGACTCATGTTTACTTGCACAGGTTATCCACATAGTAGCATGCCTAATCGTAGCATCCCTATTGAGATAGGCCTAGAAAGGATACCCTTTCTAGGTAAGTAAGAACTGCAAAACACTGTAGATTTCAGAGTCTCTTTTAAGCATTTCTATTCCTGGACTATATGAAAATCTGTCTGAGGATCTAAATAGTATCATATGCTCTTGAGGGAGATTATTCATCTCCTGCAAGGCAGGGTCTGCTACACCACTGTCACCAGGAGTTTTTGTCAAACTTATTCTGAGAAACCTCAAATGGTGGAGACTGCTGTGAAGCAATATGCTTCACAGTCTTTACCTCTAGAGAGTCTTCCTTCATGTCTAACACAAATCTTTCCCTTGGAATTAAATGGTAGTAACTAGATTCTATTTTTCACAGTCCATTTTGTTCCACTTTTCTGTCTTGTCAAACCTTTGAATTTTTTCACCAAGATCAAGGCTTCAGCAGCAAACAATAAGGTAGTTAAATGCTAGATCATTCAACTAGCTGGAGTCTTAAGACTTCAGATACAAAATTTTTTTTCTCTCACCCCTTGGTTTAGTTTATTGAGCAGAATTGAAAATGTGGGTATGAGGACTCAATCTGATCTATTCCCTCATAATCACAACCGCTGATTTTCCTTGTTTGTATTTAATTTCTATATTCATCTTTTCCTAATCACACTACTACCTCAAATTATTCTTATATAAAATTATTCTGAATTACGTGAGCTTTTTCATCCTACTCTGGCTACAGGTACCAGTGGGATATTCCTCTCAGATACACTGTTTGTTGGTGGTCCTGATCTCCAGTTACCTAACAATTAACCCCTTGTTACCAGTCATTTAAACAAGAGGCAGCCAATGGGAAAGAAAGCAACAGGGAAACGAGATGTGTTTTGTGCTATGACTCTGGAACCACAAAACCAAGCCTTCAGTGGTGTGATGCAAAAACTAACAATAAAAAAAGCCCCAGTATTACAATAATTGTAATTTTGCCAAAGCATTCTTTTTAGTAGAATGCTTTTATCCAGAAAAGCCCCATGAGCAGTTTCTTGTCCTGGGAGCAATTCTGTAAGTATTCCCATAGATCACCTGTCTTCTCTCTGGCTCCTGAATCGAGAGCTGACAGCCCAGCATCTCTATCTCACACACCATCCAATTTTTCAGCTGAAAGTCACCATCCCTTCCTAGCTGAAGTGGAGGAACTGGGTTGTCATGAAAGAAAAGGTCAGTTCAAAATCCAGGGATTGTTCAGGTGCATACTTTGATTCACTCTTTCAGGACTGGTTTACTCCTGATTACATGCAACTATTCCTGCAAGTCCTTTCCTATTTCCATGTATCATATACTTCTCTCTCTTCACTTTCCATCACCTTTATTCTAGCCAGAGCCTACTGTTTTATTTTTCCTTCTGGGACCTAGTTGTTCATTTTTACCTTGTTTACTCAAGGTCCAAGCAATTAAACTAGGGGTCTGACCTAAATGGTACCACAGAACATGTTGTGTACGCCACTTGGATGGAAGTGACTACTCAGTGAACAGAATGGGAGTGAAATGAGCACACTAGACCTTTCTGCTCTCAGCTATGTGCTGCTCCCTTCATGTAGAAGCTACCTCCCATTCCTTGTGAACTGATGAATGTCCTGGATTCTGTTTTTAAATGTGCTTGTTAATGGAATCATGATTATGATAAAAACTGTAAAAAAAAAAAAAAAATAGCCCTGTTGAATGTGCAATGAAAAAAGTCAGGGAAAATACAAATCACACTGGAGGCTTCAGAAAAGTGGCTTGCTTAGTTAATAGGACTGAGGCAGCGTTACCTAAGACAACACTGCTATTAGATTTTTGAAAGTTGCTGGCCCTTTCACCTGTTTGAAGGAAAAAGTTCTATCAGCTTTCATTTCATAATAGTGTTTTGCTGTGAGTATGCAATCAACAACAACAAAAATCTAATTTAAGGACCTAGTAAGACTTAGCAAGCAGAAGGTCTCTTAACAGCAAAACCCCATAACTAATGTGAAGCAGCTGTGGTAATTTTAGAAAATGGCTCAAACTGTTGAAAAGCCATTAGGAAGCTGATATTAGAGAATAAAAAGAACCATTCAACTTTAAAAAGATTTCCCAATATGGAGTGTTATGTTATTTTATAACTAAATCTTAGTCATCCAAAGTTTACATGCCACAAAATGCTATTTATGACCATGTGGCTGGACTTTCTACAAGTAGCTGGAATTCCATCACATACCTGAAATTCCCCCTGAAAAAAAAAAATTGCTAATGGCTAAGCATATATTCTTCAGTGGTAAAGGTGAGATTGCCATATTTCAGTGAGGCTGATGCCGCTTACAGTTTGATTTATTACACGCATTCGGAATGGGATTCTAAATAATTGGAATCAATTTCTTTAATCCTGTAACTTTCAGTCTCTATTGGAAATAATGAAAGCCACTTGCTTTGGGTAGGCTTTGCATATGGTTGATTGTCAGACATTAAGCTAACAGGCTCTATAACTTATTTGACTGCTTCTTTAATTGGAAATATCCAGTAGCTGAAAGAACAAAATATTTTAAAAACTGTATCTGAAGCAAAAAATGATAGGTGTCAGGAACAACAAATTTGGTTGGTTTACTCTTCATGCTGCTGCCAATTGATGGGTCACTAATGATTTTTACTACTCATATTTACTACTGTACCATGGTCTCAAAATAGCTTAAAACCATGGGCAGGCAAAAATTGGTTTCACTTACTAGGCAGATCAGCTGGCTTCAACTAGATACAAGGAGGCTTAAATGCTTTTTTGAATAAAGGCCAAAGGTTAGAAAAATAAAAAATATTAATTAGACAATCTTCAGTAGTCAGAAACAACTGTAGGAGATGAGTTGGAGGGGCTTCCAGACATTCAACAGTCCTAGATAAATGTGGACTGAGCTTTGTAACTGATGTGTGTGCAATGTGAAAAACTGGCCTGTGCAACCTGGGCAGATCAGACTTATTGTTCTTGAGTCTACCCTTGCCATCATGTCTGACAGCCCATGAGGATACCAGTATTCAGTCCTGCTTACTTGTGTCAGACAGTTTGACTCCCATTTGCTTACATTAAAGATAATTGTACTTGGAGATTTGATCACAGCTAAACCTACTCAGAGGATGATTGGCAACCTGTATTCATCAAGCCTTATCTGATATCCAGCAGAGAAAACTAAAGGGATGTTTTCTGGACAAGCTGCCTTGTAGAAGACAAGCAGCAAGATATATGCTATTGTATTAAATTATAGTTATTAGAAAAGCACATATCTAGTCAGCTTTTGAAAAAAAATAAATTTTGGGGGAAATGATTGAAAAAACCAGCAACAATTTAGAGTCGTCAGATGAGAAGTGCATAAACAGAGCTTCTGGCTCTGACAGTCAGCATGGAAGGAGCCCAAAGATTAGTGTTACTTATAAAAAAATGCCAAGGTAACAAGTTTTCACAAATAAGTGAATTCTTGAAAGCTCAGTAAGTTGATTTCAGTATCTCCCAGTAAACAACAGGGAAAGCTCCACTTTTTTAGTATCATGTTCACGTCTGCCTCTTTAGATTCTGTTTTATGGCCACTGACGTTAAACTGAGGATGGACTGTTTGCTGCAAAACAAGTGATAAGACACAACACAGAAAAGATTATATCAAGATTTCAATATCTGGTGGTTTAGGCCACTTCTAATTGGACTGACTTGTACAGTCTCTTTCATCTGTTACATTAGATAGTAAGTTTATTAACGTAAAACAAACCAAGATTGTTGGAGAAATAAACTAAATCTAGTGAAAGTTATGGGATTGTATGGACATTGTGATATTTAGTGGCTTTGACTCAAAGTTGGAAGGAAATTGGTAAGTGGCAAAGCTTCACTTTTGGCTCTAAGTCAACTTAGAAACCAAATGAAGTCAAGTAAAGAAACAAGAGAACATTTTTTTCAGGAACGTCCATAAAACTCAAACTATCAGAATTCACATATTTGAAATAAGAGATGTCTTCAAGTCCATTTATTCATGCGGTTAATCACTTCTTTTAAAAATGTCATAAAATACCTATCTCATAACCTGGATATTGTAAAATATGCAGTGAACAATTATCAGGCCTAAATTAATGTTATAAAAACTGACTGACCATACAATTTGGGATGATATTTTCTGCAAATGCAAAATGCATAATTCAATTAAGGAAATACAGGGACAATCATCTGTGATGGGAAGAGAGAAAAGAGATATAATTTATGTTCAGCTGCTCTTTTTTAAAATTGTTAATTCCATTCTCCAATTTTACTATCAAGAGAAACTTGATAATTGTTATTAAACTCAATAGAGATTCCATGTTGTTATTTGGTGTAGTTGGTAATATTTTATTCACAGCAAAATCAGATGATTTATTTTTAGTGACCTGTTATATCTGGCAGACATCAACTTAGAAATAGATATTTTTTAAATGTTGACAAAGTACAAAAGCTATTACTCAGTATCAAATATCAGTGTAGTCATCTTTTCAAAAAAGCCAGGTAGACAAAGACAATCTGTACTACTACTTGGAAGTTTCCTGATATATGTAACTTCTCTTATCATTATCTTTTCTAGGCTGTATTTCTTGCCACCTAATTTCAATTTCTCTCATTCAGCTCCTATTTTCTTTAAAATAATGAAATCTATTTTCTCTCTATGCTTCCTTAAAATCTTCTTTAGTTCTACCATCCTTTGCTCTTTCTCTTCCATTACCATATGTGTAGAATTTCCAGCTTAAAAAGTAGACTCTCTTGGATTTTGACTGTGCTTTGTGCTTGTATCACTTTTTATTTTACACTAAGTTTAGTCATCTGTCTTTTCTCTTACCAATATAAATAATTATCATGAAGGTACAAAAACTGCTGTGTGTGTTAATGCCAAGTCAGTATCCATGTTTTTAGAAAAGTCAGGCTGTTTGGAACATATTCAGCAAAACACTTAGAGTCCTCAAGAAGACAATCTGCAAGTGCCTTGAAGCCCACTTCTGTGATATACAGTACTAAATCATAGAAACCAGTACTTAAACTGATATCCTCTCAGAACAGACAGGAAACCATCACAGGATGAAACTGTCATACTTGGCTGCTAATTAGCTAACTTTTAGAGTAGTGTAATTTGAGAGTAATAATAGAATAAGAGGTCTCTTTCAGTACTCCTGAGTGATGTATTGACTTGAAGTTGTGCCACTGGCCCCACCACATGCTTTGGAAATGTATTCAGAACAGTCTTGCTGAGAACCAATACTATGTTTATATCAGACTAATTAATTATTTATTAATAGCAAGAATTAAGATTCCCAACCCAACAACCAGAGTCTTGATTCACCCATGGATCAAGCTTCACAGGACTTTTACATGTCAATATCCTTCACATGTATCAGGGATCCTATTCTCTGTTATGTGGTCCTTCTATATTAATCTAGTATTTCATGTATTAGGAATATTCTGTCTCTAGATATCTAATTTAAGAGACTTGTCTCCTTTATACTAGGTTTATACCAGGTTGCACAGAGCAGTTTTTCACATTGCAGACACAGATCAAGTGGACAGAGTCAGGCTTTTCCCAAATTTATCTGTGGTCCAATAAATTAGGCTCCTGCTTTGAATGATAATCTGGAAAAAACTATACCATGTGTGCAAAATGAAAAAGGGTTGTCAGCCATTGTCAGTTACTAGTATGAACATCAACCTTAATTTTTACTCCTGTAACTATATGTTATGCAAAATATTCAGAAGATTTAGATGACATTTACTTTCCATTAACGTGTCTGCAAGACCACAGTACATACCTGACTTGCTTCTATGGCCAGGGGGTCTGGTGCTTTTTTTTCCTAATAACAGCAAGGGAACACCTGGGTAGAGGATGAGCTGAACCTCCTTAACACCATCTTAATGCTTAAACCAATTCCTCAGTTTTGACTGCTCAGAATGAGACTTTCAAGATGGCTTTTCTTTAACTAAATCTTCAGAAAACGTCATGACAAGGAGCACTTTAATGAATTTATCCAGTTGACTTTCTACTCT
The DNA here is from genome assembly GCF_963264785.1 of Psittacula echo. Lineage (NCBI taxonomy): Eukaryota > Metazoa > Chordata > Aves > Psittaciformes > Psittacidae > Psittacula > Psittacula echo. The sequence continues at coordinate 40,115,868 of NC_137735.1, read as the reverse complement.
GTTTTAGTATGCTACTGATATGTCTTAATTTGTGGAAGGAGAAAATTATGAGACCTATAAGTCAAACAGGAGAGAGGATAAGCACTCCAAACTGACAATTTGATTAATAGAAATTAGTACATGCCTAGTTTAGTACTTCATTAGTTCATGTCAACAATGATAAAAAACAACATTAATGATGATACTGAAATGCTGAACTTTTAAAAAGCTCTAACTCAAGTATTCTTATACGTGCTGCAAAACAGCCTTGTTGACTCTCAAACACTAGCTATAGTGCTAAACAGAGTGCAAAAGACTAAAACTAGAAAGAATGAAGATTCTTTAGTTGAGTAAGGTTTTAACAAATCTTATATTATTCATAGATTTTAATGAAAAAATCATCAGTTCTGGTATCTGGTACAAGGTATATATGCTTGTATCGTATATCTGAGTCTTTGTAAAAGAGTGAACTCCTTCAATGACTACTATGGGAGTTATCCCAAGGACTGGAAGAAAAAGTTCAGCTTGTGAGAGTCTTGGTCTCAAGTCCATAGTTCTGTGAAGGGAAAGGTCCTATCACCAGATCCGATGGCATCACATTTAAGGAGAAACATAAGAAGCAATCCATCAAATAATTACAACTTAGATTATGAAGCGGTCTATGTGTCAAGACTAATGCTCTAAAATGGATCTGTTGGCACAGTGGCAACAATTACAAATAGTGTGTAGGAGGTAAGAAGCTTCTTTGTTGCTTTCACATATTAAGATACATAAGGTGACAGTTTGAGAATCTAAACTGATTTATAAAGAAATCCGACTCTAGACTATCAGTCTAGCAGGATGATAAGTGTGGAAGACAATGGCAAACTTTCTACATGAGAGAAATACATCTGAGGATTACAGCAGGAGCTGGATTTTCATGTTGACAGTGTCAATATTCACCTTTTCATCATGGCTCTGCTGTGTCTGAATGCTGGAGAGTCATTTAACTACAGACATCAGTCGAAGAGACAGCTCACAAGGACTAAATGAGAAGAAAAAAAAAGTGTCCTGTAAAAATTGCACTGGATAGAAACTAAGTCTGACATATTCCTTGGGGAAAGAGAGCTTCCAATACCACGTGAGTGTTATAATTTCTCAATTTTGATCTTTCAAAACCCTTTTAAGGACACTTTGTCCATCTCCTGACAGTCCCACCACTGATACTGAAGGTCACTGATAAGAATGACCAGATGTGAGCCTTTGTTTCCTAAAGAGATATAATAGTAATGATTTGTCGTTTATGCCCAGGGCCCAGTTCCTCTAATTGGTTCTACAGGTAGTGAGTGACACTTTGCATCTTTACAGGGTTCTGCTCAACCCTCTTGTTCTCTGTGGGGTCACAGGCATGTCAGCTGAATGACTGTCTTAGTAATGACTGGTACAGTACTATATAAAAATCTACAGCCTGTGTGAATAGTGTGTACACATAAGTGGTTAGCTTCAAATTTATCTAATATGGAAGCTGAAATCAACACATTTGCATGTTCATCTCCAAGCTCTGTCACTGTTCTTTAGCCTGTTAAAGCGATGTAAATACAGTGAATGTGACCAGCAGAATAAATGATGTATAAAAAAATCTAATCCTGTTGGCATCAAAGATAAACCCCCCTGATTTCAGTGGGCTGGTCCTTAATTCTGATATGATTATAATGCAATAATCTCCTGTTCTTGAGGAAGACTTCAGCCCAAAATCTGAGGAGCTAAACTTCAGAGTTTAGTGCCGACTTTTGTGTGTACAGGTTTATTTTTTGCAAAAAATGCTTTTTCTTAAGTACTACTGTACTAACTATTTAAAGTAAATCCATTTTATATATGGAGCCTCTTTAGAGTGTTTGTTTGTTTGTTTGTTTTAAAACAAGATATTATTACATTACTTGATATAACAAAAATAAACCAAACGCTTTTTTTCTGGCAACCAACTTCACTATGCTAAGAGATATATAAAGGGATAGCCTCAGGCTTTTGTGATGTAGAAGTAAAAATTAATAGCTAAGTGGTATGTTATACTTTGTCTAAAAAAGCTCATTTAATTTTATGGCATGGGGTTTGCATCTGTTTTCTTTTTTCGAGTGATATTTTACAAAGGTTTGGGCCATAGCTTTCAAAGTCACTTATATAACACAAAAAAGACTTTTAAACCACGTAAAGAGCTATTGTGGAAAAAGAATAATGAATTTCCTCATTTGTCCAGTAAGTATCCTGTGTGTTACTGGGAGATCCTTCATCATAGAGGGTGGTCCTCTAGTAATGTACAAAAAAAGGACAGTGTACAAAAATTAAATTATTATTTGACCCCACATCATTATATGCCACATAACTAATTAAAGCACACTTTAACAATGTACTCTTAATATGCTGTCTGTTACTTGCATGACTCACTCAACTTTCACGAAGAATAAGTGATTTGTATTAGATGAGAGTTGCTAAGGATGTTTTTGGGGCTAGCAATTGCTGTCATTGCTATGTTAAATCACAGGCCCAAGCCTGGGATAGAAAGAGACAGGCTTATCATGAGCCAGGAAAACAGCACCACAGGACTGATAGCTCTGACTTAGGGCCTTGTTTAAGAAGTTATGACTCAGTGCAAGCAGCCAAGGATCCTTAGTCTTCCTCAGTTCACTCCAAAGCAGCCATTAAGAGCCCTAATGTTCAGGTTGCGTGCCTCACTCTGATTATTTTTGGGAAGTTGATCACAGCAAGCCTTTTTTCCTAATAAGCATTCATCTTCATTTACTGAATGAAGGGAGCTCTCAGTGAAAGCTTTATACATGGGACAGGATAATGGTAATTTCTGCCAAGCTTTGTAACTGTATGGGTGCATGGACTATGAGCTTCTCTTTTCTTTCTTTGACTTGTAAAGTAATAAGCACATATCATAATAGCTCTTCCAGATACAAGTACAAGCAAGTTATACATATGGATAATAAATTGTGGGGGGATGGAGCTCTTTGGTTTAAATCTGCAATTAGTGCTGCTAAACTTTACCATACAAGTACATAGAATATGTAAGAGATTGTTATGTAACGATACCAAAGCTTTAGAAACTGCAGAAGATTAATTTCCTTTTTTTCTTATTAGCACTCTTTTCCGTACCTCCTCAGTCTTACAGCCAGACTACATCAGCCGCATGCATTCAATTTGCTGAGGCGTGTAGTGGGAACATACATTATATTGAACACATTGGAAAAATGACCTTAGATAACTTGTAGATGCTTAAGAATGTTATTATTTAAAACTCCACGAGTGATATTACTCCTTGGAAATTGTAAGAATGAGTTTTAATTTCCTTATTGGCCATGAAGTCTTGATTTCCAATCTAACATTATTGTGAATTTAAAAGCTTACTAGACTAGGACTGAGTGTTGGCTATCTGAGCATTAAGCCAGCATAATTTTGAGAAAAACAGATAATAGATGAGAAGATAAAATTCCATTTTTCAAGGCAGTAAGAGAGTTTTTCTGAGGTTATTAAATCCCATCAGGGATTTAATTACTAACCCTAAGGATTAATAAAAACCTTAGGAATTTAACCCTAAAGGGATATTATAGCAGACAAATTGTAAGTAGAGCAGTCAGAGATACAAGGCCGACGATGTGAGTACACAATTTTGCACATATCATATAAGTTGATACCTACTTTTTTTATCTGTGAGAATATGTAGCTATTCTAAAGCAAAACCAAATGGATTTTCAAGATGATTATAGTGTTAAACACACAGAAATTGATGAATCCAACACTAAAACTGCAAATATTTCTCTAATTCTATCTCTTAAGAGTATGAGTCACCAAATGGTTCATACACATTTAAATAATAGGATATGATACATCAGAGAAGATAGTACTGTTTGAAGGACAAAATTTGAGGTATTAGGCACACTGACATCTTCCGTCCTGATTGTGAAAATATTAAAAAGGATTAACAATATGACTGAGGACCCAGTTGATACTCAGGTCTTGCTGAATCTATAATTAAAGTTAATTCAGATTTCTACGAAGTCATTTACTAATAGAAAATGTCTCCCATTCAATAGAAAGTAAGCTCTTTGAGTACTTTCTTACAGGGATTAAAAAATATACTGACATGCAAAAGAATGTAAATAAAATGTAATCTCCCCTTTTCTCATCACCCACCTGCAAATAAATACACTCACTCTAGAAACTTCAGGAGTCCAAACTGGTTAAAATATGAAAACTGATGTTTCAATATAGGGGCAGGATCTACCATTTTAAAAGAAAAATGTCTTGGTTTCATTCTATAGAAATTTGCAAGTTTTATTTATATTCCTCACTCCCTGAAATAAACTTTGCATTATTTTTCTGCCTACTATTTCTTCTCCCTTTTTCCTGCATTTCGTTTTTTGCCATGGGAAATAGTCTCAAAAGAGGAAATAAAGAAAGGTTATGAGGAAAGGGGGAAGTATAGCAGCCAAAAAATATTTTTCTCTTTCATGTCTGTTGTATATTTTATATATACTCTTACAAAAAGAGATAGAGACAAGAAACTTTCACAAGACACCTAATTTTTTGAAGGATATAACCTTCTCATTAAAAGAAAACAAAAAATCCTTGTGAACTTTGACTACTTGAAGTACTCAAATTCCTAGCTGCATGGTCAATATTGTCTTCCTTTTTTGCCCTTCTCTTCCTATTTCTAGTATGGGTCTTTATTTTTTCACTTTTCTCTGGAAGTGTCCATACTGATGCTTATAAGCTGGACTGGGAGGTATTCGTGGAAGGGCATTTCAGTGTAACCCTCCACAACCTCCCCTCAACCTGGGCTTTTACTTGTTCTGCCATGTGGTCTCAGACTGCAGCATGAACTAAGTTCCTTTCAGGTAAAACAAAGTCTGGAAGATGGATTAGCTCCAAATGGGTAGTCAGAGAAGGAGAACAACCCTGAGCCTACATAAAGTTACAAGAAATCCTGAAATGAACATATTACTTGCATCAAGCCCTCAGTAGAAACTTGTACTTTACAGATCTGCTCCAATAGTGCTGTGCTACTTGCTATGTTATTCAAATATAATCTTTTAGAAGAGGATGATGCCCCTCTCTAGATAGTATTTCTTAAATTCACCTCTGCTCTTTCTCTGCTTGCTCAGCACTAGAATCAAAATTTATCCAATGAAGCAGAGAACAGGTCTGGTGTTTAACAGTCCTGTAGTTTTCACAGACTTCCCTCCTGCCAATATATTTTCCTTGATATAAAAAAAAAAATGTGCAATGGCCTGCAAGTGTACAATTTGAAGATATCACTTTTTCTGCTATGTGATATGTTTCGTAATAACTGTTATTTGCTATGATATGGATCCACATTGGCCAGCTGCAAAAACAGAGAAAAAATACCCCAGTGCCAGTGCTAAAAGAAGTATGAGCCTGTACCTTGTGTTGTTGTGTACCCAACTGCTCTTGATATTTTATCTTTTAGCCATATAGACAGCGCTCTACTGCATTGCCATTTCTGTAACTGCAGGTGATGTCAGGGGTTACGTTAACAGGAGGAAACCATAAGCAATGAAGTCCAAAATAAATTTGTAGTATTTTTGCTTGCAGTTTTCTCTCTGTTTTGCCTCATTCAGTGTTTTCTTTCCATTACATTTTTCAGAAGCTTGCAAGATCACCAAACTGATACTATCCATCAGGGACTATTCATCAGGGACTGTAGTGACAGAACAAGGGGTAACGGGTTCAAACTTAAACAGGGGAAGTTTAGATTGGATATAAGGAAGAAATTCTTTACTGAGAGGGTGGTGAGGCACTGGAATGGGTTGCCCAGGGAGGTTGTGAATGCTCCATCCTTGGCGGCGTTCAAGGCCAGGTTGGATGAGGCCTTGGGTGACATGGTTTAGTGTGAGGTGTCCCTGCCCATGGCAGGGGGGTTGGTACTAGATGATCTTAAGGTCCTTTCCAACCCTAACTATTCTATGATTCTATGATACGAACTTGCTGGAAAAATGCATACAAATTTCTGGCCACAAGTCAGAATGTCATACTTCAGCAAAAATTGAGGGGAGGAGAGAGAAGAAAGAAAATAGGACTAAAAGATGTTCTCATTAATTTTACATAGACTCCTTTAGGAGGAGCCTATGATGGATAATAGAAAAAGTATCCAGCAATAACACTCAGGAAAAATAACATTTATAAAAGCAGTGTGTACTGCGTTACACAAGCTGATGGAAATTATACAAATGCTTCAGGTCAATGTTTGTTATGAAATAAGAGGGCACGAAATCATGTTTATTTTTCAACAGGTGCTTAAACTGGATACTAAGTAGGTTAAATAAATCGAAGACATGACTTTGGATGACCTAGAGTTTAACTCCTTAGCCCACTGATAAGACTGTACAAGAGCTTCCAGGCCCTTTGGGTCACAGTCATTATGGGAAACCAGTCTAGCCTAATGTAGGTGGTTTTTGACTTCAGCTTGCTAGCCTGCCGCCTTCTGTTCCTGAATTTTCTTCATGTCTGGTTTCTTCCCTTTTTTCCTGATGAAAGTGCCATTGTTCACATCAACTGCATTACCAACTGCATTACCAACTGCATTACCAACTGCATTACCAACTGCATTACCAACTGCATTACCAACTGCTTGGACACTCTTAAAAATGTGGCAGAACTGGTGTCCTTTGGAGTACAGACCACAGAATAACGCTTAGCAGGTTCTGGCATCAGACATCTAATGATCTCACCGCTGAATTTTGCAGACATATTACCAGTTTGTTTAGCTAAATGAGACTGTCATTCACCCCAGCGAAGGAGACATGGGTGGATATATGCAAGTTTTAGGGAACTCCCTTGGGGTTTGTTTTAACCTATTCTGATAGTGATACGGGAAAGAAATGAGCTACATGGTGTATATAACAGATGTTTAATTGCATCTGGGGAAACATTCATTATGGGTATCATTCACACCATGCTTTACCTGTTCTTCTGGTGTACACCTGCGTATTAGTAGTGCACGTGGTGGTAATGTGAGAAACTCTCACTACCAGCCTTTTAAATTTTACTATGCCCTCTTTTTTAAAATGTGCTAAATTAGATACAGAAACAAAGAAACACACCTAAATAAACAAAGGAACATAAGGAACATGAGCAATGCCACACTGCCGGAAAGAGCAGGTGGAAATGTAAGTTTAAGGGCCATTAAAGCACTGTGAAATTTTTCCGTGTGTCACAATTACAGGAACACCTGGGTCAAATAAATTAAGACTAATCCATTGGGGGTGTTCTTTACAGTCTACTCTGGCCCCAGAATGGCTTGACCTTAACCTCTAATTCTGAACCAAAAAAGAAAAAGTTACAGGGAAAAGCTTACCAGTTCAGGCGGCTGTTGTCAAGGTAATCCATTGATTTGTTATAAACTACAAAGAACGCACAGAAAAAATATGTATCAGAAAATAAGTCCATGAGCCTTAAAGAGGATATTCAATATGTATAAGTATTTGGCTAGTGTGTGAAGCTTGGCAAAGGGCCTATCTCTGACTGATATTTAATTTCAACCGTACTGAACCACTGATGTACAACTAAAGAAAAGTTTGGGCATCAAGGTTATTGTCTGAGAATTGTTCAACCACTAGATGAAGTTTCCTGATTTCCGAAGACTGAGAAGACATTCTGGTCAAGAAATGTCTGTAGCTTTGAGGAAAAGTCTACAGGAGCACACCTTTCCTTTTGGTCCTTGGAAGGGAAAATGAACCAGTAGACATAAACTATCCTGGAAAGCAGTAAAAGTTGCGGGCTTTCTCTTAATGTACGTCATATAGTAGTCCCACCAGCAGGAATACTGTCACCTCCAATTTTCTTGCCAAACACTAGATGACACTTCTATTTTGGGTTCCTCTACTTTCGTTTTATCCAACATGGCAGTGGAGCAGACTTGTCTTGGACCTATAAAGAGAGTCAGAGAAAGGTCAGAAACTATTCTCCACTCCTCACAGTTCTGCTAAGGATACTGTTTTCCTCTTTAGAAAAGCAGTAGTTTAGTTTCGTTAAGAGAACAATCACTTCTGTACATTTTTGCCATGACAAGGCTTTCTGCAAAGAAATTTTCACCGTTGCAGGGATAAATTTTTTGAGGGTACAAAGTTTGATTTAATTGAAGGATTAACAATGGCTTAAAAGCAAAAAACAAAGATCACAGTGGCTGTATGTGTATTAACTGTACTCTAATATCCTAATGTGCTAAGAGCTTTAACAACTATAGTATTAAGACAACTTGCTAACACATACAAATTAACCTTAACTAAAATAATAAAAAAAGCCAAAGCAAAAAACTTCACATCTTCTGTGAATTCAGAAAGAAGTAACATATTGATAGCTAGGCATGAAATGGTGCTTTCTTTGTTGAATAGTATAAAACAGCCTCAACAAACAAATACATGAATGTCTGGGAACATGTTGAACCTCATTTAAAAAGTTCTAATATATCTAAGGAAATTTAGAGAACATAAATCCAACCATTTTAATAACTATGCCAGCACTTAAAACAGAGGAACTTTTAAAACAAGAGTTCCTCCTTTTTACAAGGGTTATCCTCCCTGTTAGATTTAGGCAGCAATACCTCTGCCTCTGAAAAGAGATCATCTAAAATTTATTACCCTAATCTACACGTAAGGAATCCTAATACCACAAATAAACTAAATTGTAGTACTTTCAAGACATGGATGAATGGCAGTTGAAATGAAAGAAAGAGAAGACTGTACCAAGTGAAACAGTACTAACATGTTCTTAAGCAGAAAAAGAAAAATAAAATAAAAGCTGTTCTTAGCAGGATGTGATCATTATCTCTTTCAAAAGACCAGAATGTGAGTTTTGCTAAAATGTGGGCAAGGTTGTAAGATGACCCATCCACTTGAACAGAAGCAGAACCCAACGTCAAATAATTCTTATTTCAAAACACAGTCCTTTGAAGATCAGTGTTTATGAAGGCATGAACAGTTGAAAATGAGCTTGTGGATCACAAGCTGAATTCATAAAGGGTCTAAATGGTACATTGGGAATCTAAACCATGCATTTATCTAATGTGAAGTCTTTCAGAAGTTCATACAGTTGGAGGTAGGAATCTACCACCTTTTACTGGAAATACAAAGAAATATCAAAGTCCTGATCCAAAAACCTGCCCGTGTCATATCTCCAGTAGCTGTCTTAAATGTAGTGTTAGGCTTATCTTGCTGGTAGAAGACAAATCTATTTTGATTTCTTGACAATATTTGTCTAGATCATAACTGACATGCTGATGCATCAGTTTAAATTTTCATGAGGTTTTATAATTAACAAAATTTGGACAATGAACATATTCACATATGTTCTGTATCTACAACAAATTAATCTGAGCTAAAATACAAGCACTTGTAGAATGCAGAAGACTGTACATTACTTTTATAAGCTTTACTTCAAGGTTTAAAAAAAGTACTTTTAAGACACAGGATTTCAATGTGACACATATGTATGAAGTCTTGTAATGTTAGAAACTGAAACAATGTTAAAATAAGGAACTACACATAAAAGCAATGTTTTACATGTAAAATATAATGGGATTGTAATGCCATTGAATCTGCTCTAATTTTGGAATTTTCAAGAACATTTTATTGTAAATTAGACAGAATTTTCACTTTGATGCATAAATTAATTTGTGTGTACTTTTACACATTTCTATATGAACATCTAGGTAGAACCCAAGATAAAGTCAGCTGAGAATCTTTATGAAGTGGGCACATATAATCTGAAGGAGATTCCTAGTAAAAACTTGGCACAGTGTTCTAGGAATAAACGAACAAAAATAAATTAATTTGCATAAAATTTAGTACAGATAACAGACATACTGCTCATCTTTTGCATAGTTTCCCTGCTACTGTATTTTCTAGTAGCTTTCCTTATAGGGATTGAACTATAAAGGAAAGTAATTCTGACTCACATTACTCAGCAAGAGGGACATTTTATAAAAATCCCAGTGTTCATAAACAGCAATCAAGACCCTCTCATTCAAAACATATCTTTCAGTCTTAGCTATGAATAGAGATGGTAGACTATCTATGAGCTGCTCCATGTCAGTTGTTTCCATTATTGTAAATAGAAACTTAGGCTTCTTGGAAGGCATCAAACGTTTCAGCCACCTAGGGCTGGAATTGTAGAACAAAACACCTTAACATTTTAAACAAACAGTTAACAAACAGCTTTTGGCAATAGCAGATCCTTTGATCTCAGTGTTTGCAGCAGGGAGGTTACTCACATGGACTGTGGAATGATCAGATGGCAGAAAAAGATCCAGTGGATTTGACTTGAAAAGTGTCTTGCAAATGCAGAGACCAACTCCTTAGCTGCTATTGGTACCTTAATGAGGCTCTATTTTCTCTGAACAAACAATAATGGTTTACATCAGCTGACAGAAGAGTCCATCACAGAATCACAGAATCCCAAGGGTTGGAAGGGATCTCAAAAGATCATCTAGTCCAATCCCTCTGCAAGAGCAGGGTAACCTAGAGTACATCACACAGGAACTTGCCCAGCCGGGCCTTGAGTATCTCCAACGTAGGAGACTCCACAACCCCCCTGGGCAACCTGTTCCAGTGCTCTGTCACTCTCACAGTAAAGAAGTTTTTCCTGATGTTCACATGGAACCTCTGATGCTCCAGTTTACACCCATTACCCCTTGTCCTGTCACTGGACATCACTGAGAAAAGCCTAGCTCCATCATCCTGACACTCACCCTTTACATATTTGTAAACATTGATGAGGTCACCCCTCAGTCTCCTCTTCTCCAAGCTAAAGAGACCCAGCTCGCTCAGCCTCTCCTCATAAGGGAGATGTTCTACTCCCTTAATCATCTTTGTGGCTCTGCGCTGGACTCTTTCAAGCAATTCCCACTTTTATTTCTGCAAAATGTGCATATACAGTAAGTTCCTGTTTTTCTGTATGTTTACTGTTTAGTTCTAGTGGGGGAAGGGAGGAAATTTTGATAAGTTTTGGCAATGTAAAATTAAATTTCTCTTTCTGAGCATAGTGTTATGTCTGTTTGTGCTGAAGCAGGCGTCTGTTGGATAGTTTGGTTACTACAGATACCAAATGTGAAAGCTCAAGCAACGAAAAAGACCCATACAAAATGTTGATGCAAGTCCCACCAAATTGAAAGGCTCAATAAATATGGACAGAAATTTTAATATATGAGCCTAATCAACTTGATGTTTTAACATCTTTTCAGTTATTTCAGCAAAGAAAGCTAGTTATGAAATTGTAGGGCACAACTTTCAGGAGCTACATACCCCCATCCAGGAGTGGAACGTTGTGATATGAAAAAAGATAAAAATGCAGAATATGTTAACTTAGTTTGGGGCCAAAGAGCCAACTTTACTAAGGAAATAGAGACTAGGGAAAACATATAACATAGGGTGCTGCCAAGTGGGAGGGACAGGGAAAGGAAAGAGAGATTAGCAACAGTTTCTGAAATGACTGAGGAGGAATACAATATTACATGCAAAATATTACTATAGAGAGATATATGTTAATACAGGAAATTCACATAGGACCTGAAAAAACTCATAGTAAGAAAAAAACACTATGTTAATTTAAAATGCATAGCCACAATAAGGAAGTCATTGTGTTTTGTCACAAACACAAAAGACCAGACCAAACCAATAGGAGAGCACTGGACAGTGGAATAGGAATTGGCAGAGATTTTGGCTGCCTAGAAAAAAAGGTGTTCTTGTGTAACCTACTGTTCTTGGTTTCTAAGAAAGCCTTTCTAGGACTATTCTATAGCAAGGCACATGATCTTTTCTTTTGCTGTCATGGTAATGATGGTGCCTGAGAGTTTGCCACAGTTTAGTGAACATAAATTTAAACAATTTGCAATGAGGTGCAGACTTACTCATGTGTTTCCTAGTAGCCAATATACCCAAAGCAATGGATCAAAAAACCACAGGTGGCTGCTGGTAAATGCTGTGAAGCCTCCTATGAAGTCTGTCAAGTTATAACTATTAAATTATAAATGCACCAATGGAATATGATTGTTAACACATTGTTTAATGGATAATAAAAATGTTGGTACTCCCAGAAACTATTGTGAAAATTAATGGAGACTTGCAGATATTTAAAGACTGTCTAGAAAAATCAAAATGCTGATAAAACCAGCTTCATGTTTTATATGCATACACCTGTGAATTTATTTATTATTTTGGCTGTTGAGTTTAATATTTGCAAAGGCTACAGTTTTAGTTTAAATGAAAGTTAAGTGTTCCTGCAGCTCTTGTAGCCAGATGTTTAGGTATTAAGTTATCTACAGGAATAAGTAAGTCATTGTAACTTGAAAGGGATAGAATGTGTGGGATGAAGAGAGCTAAAGGATCAAGTTAAGTCATAAAAGAAGATTTTATCTTGTCTCCTTTTCCATTCCACCTTGGCTATCCCTATGCTATGTTTCCTAAACCATGGAGTAGTTGTAGGTGCTAAGGAGAAAAAGTGCAACCATATCTCCCAAAGGAATTACACTGTCACTGCTTTGGAATGAAGAGCTGCAAAAAGCAAACTAATTTTCTGACCTCCATGTCTGTGCTGGCTGTGGCTGTGGCTGTGGCTGAGTTTGAGGTAGTTAAGCACAAAAACGATTGTCTGGGGAAGTTTTGGGTATCCCAGTTCTGGAGGATCTTTAGGTACAAACTGAACAAACATTTTCAGGAATAGCACTGCTAGAGCTGATTATATCCTGGGGCAAGAGATAGACCAGATGACTTAAGGTCCTTTCCCAGTCTATTTTTCTGTGACTGCAACTGCTCTTACTTGTCCCTTGTACAGACAATATCTGTTGCAGTACCACCTATAAAGCAAGAGTACCCAATTTTCCATGGCTGAAAAGGCTGATAATTCCTTATTCTAGCCAGTGAACAAGACCAGAAACTATTTTTCTTTATTTCATCTGTGTACATGAATGCTACTAGCAGTGGTAACTCTCAGCAGAACATTATGTGTCTCCCAAGGGACAAGAGTGGGTCTCTAAGTATTTTTTGCATTAATATATTTTCATTATTTTCACACAGTTTTTTCCCCCAAACTGAGACAGTAAATACCCAATAGATACAAATAATAATAATGTTTGTTCAGAAAGGCAGGCAACAAACCTTTAACAAGCAGTGTCACTGTAAGCCTTAAATAGTAATTGTACTGCCTAAGGCGTCTGATAAAAGATTCTAGTGTTCTTGCTGTATTGTGTCAGACAGATGCATCAATCAAACTCCATAATGGACTAAATTGGGAAATAGGGTACTGGGAATAAACAGTTCTAAAAAGAGGTGAAACTTTGTGACAAGCAGCCTTAACAGACCAATCTTGATTCTAAACATAGAAGCAATTTTAGGACTTCTCTGGAGGCAAAGGACAATTATTGCCTAAACAAATAAACTAGTGTCTCAGTACCTCAGGCATTCACTAAAGTTAGTTTGAAACACAGTTTTGAGATCTGACTAGTGGAGTTCTGGATGCTGTAGCTTGACCCATTAACTTTCATTGAACTGTGTAGGACATCCTTTTAGATAATCCATAAACTAAACTGGAATAGAATGAGAAAACTGGAATGTGTTATGATTTTAGCACCAATTCTGCTGCCAAAGAAAATAACTAGGTCTTAACTAAGATTGAATATATTTCAGGGTCTGAATTTGAATCCACATGAAGACTGCACACTTAAGGTTCTTAAAAGTTCAATAAAAGACCTGAACTTCAGCTTCTACTTGGAGTGTTTATTTAAAGCTGTATGGCAACTTGGCAGCAAATCTGATTGTTAAAAAGGGAAAGGAAAGGAAAGGAAAGGAAAGGAAAGGAAAGGAAAGGAAAGGAAAGGAAAGGAAAGGAAAGGAAAGGAAAGGAAAGGAAAGGAAAGGAAAGGAAAGGAAAGGAAAGGAAAGGAAAGGAAGGGAAAGGAAGGGAAAGGAAGGGAAAGGAAGGGAAAGGAAGGGAAAGGAAGGGAAAGGAAGGGAAAGGAAGGGAAAGGAAGGGAAAGGAAGGGAAAGGAAGGGAAAGGAAGGGAAAGGAAGGGAAAGGAAAGGAAAGGAAAGGAAAGGAAAGGAAAGGAAAGGAAAGGAAAGGAAAGGAAAGGAAAGGAAAGGAAAGGAAAGGAAAGGAAAGGAAAGGAAAGGAAAGGAAAGGAAAGGAAAAGAAAAGAAAGGAAAGGAAAGGAAAAGAGAAGAAAGGAAAGAAAGAAAGGAAAAGAAAAGAAAAGAAAAAAGAAAGAAAAGAAGAAAAGAAAAAAGAAAAGAAAAAAAGAAAAGAAGAAAAGAAAAGAAAAAAAAGGAAAGGAAAAGAAAGAAAAGAAAAAAGAAAAGAAAAGGAAAGGAAAGGAAAGAAAAAAAGAAAAGAAAAGAAAAGAAAAGAAAAGAAAAGAAAAGAAAAGAAAAGAAAAGAAAGGAAAAGAAAGAAACGAAAAGAAAAAAGAAAAGAAAAGAAAAAAGAAAAGAAAAGAAAAAAGAAAAGAAAAGAAAAGAAAAGAAAAGAAAAGAAAAGAAAAGAAAAGAAAAGAAAAGAAAAGAAAAGAAAAGAAAGGAAAAGAAAAAAGAAAAGAAAGAAAACTAAAAAAGGCTTATCTGGCCATTTCTACTGTATTGTGCTGAATGCCTCAGTGATTTGTAGGTAAGAATGAAGCCCTGAGCTTACAGATTCATGCTTACGTTCATACTGCACCATGCACCAAATGTTATCATACTATGACAGAGGAAAAAAGTTTCCCGAGGGTTTTTACTCCTTGGACAGTGGTTACTCAGACTTTGAGAACAATTGTAAATATCACAAGGGTTTAGGTTTCCCTGAAATAGTTTAGCTTCTGTTGGTTGAATTTTACTCACACCCTCCCCCAAGATTAGTTGAAGAAATTTTTCTATAAGGATTAACTGAGTTACAAAATTCAAATAACCTGTTTATGTGAATAAAATCAGCATGGTCCTCATGACATTATGATTTTAATGAAGTCTTTAAGCTAATGCATAATCTTATTTATGTTGCATCACCATCCTGTGACATTCCATCTAATGTGATTTTAGTTTGAATGCAAAGTTACATCATCTTGTATTGTAGGCTAAACAACTGCAATGTTTTTGATGCAGTATCACATAACTCCAGTGGTATGATTTGGTGTTTTTGCATCTGAGAACAACCTGGCTGCTAAGCAGCTGCTCAGTTCTGATGTTGTTCTTTATCACAAGAGTTTTAAATAGCTCCCCAGCTGACAGTGTAACACCCTGTTTAAACTTTTATACATGCCTGAAGAGATGCTGCCCAGTCATAATATTGTTTCCCATACATATGGCATTATGTTTTGTGTGCACAAACATACAATACAAATTGAAAAACAAGGCCGTTGTCTCCTCTTTCTACCACCTGAAGTGTGAGTAGGTTGCTTCTAATGAATTCCTTGGATATTTCTGTTTTTATTTGATTATCCAAGTGCAATGGTGCTTTTTTGGAGGTTTTCTTCTTCCTTCTTTGTGTTTCTTCTGGCATAAGTTCATAAACCATGAACTGTATTTATTTTTTAGCTACCTCCAGTATTTCTGCTGCTATTCAGTAGAGATACTTGTATGTTTTACTGTCATTGTGTCATTGTAGTATTTTGCATAATTCAAGGAATGCAAGTTCGCTTTTGTTTATTAGTTTTCTTTTTGCTTTCTGGTTTGGTTGATTTTATTTTCTTACTAACATTGCTCTGACACTTCAGTTCTACATCTCCCTACTGCTTGTACTTCCTGCACATCTGATCATACTTGCTCTGTCATTATTTTGACAGCATAAAATATATTACCATGACCAGGCTTAGGGAACATCATTTATAGGAATAAGCACGCTTTCTGTACACATTCCTGTTGGATTTCTGTTGAGTGAGTACACCTGTTCCTCTTAAAAAATGTTAAACACTGTTTTTTCTACTTTTTCAACTCTAGGAAATATCCACACACATTCAGACTGGAAAGGAGCACACTGTACTAGAATTAACAAGCAGTACTATACTCTAAGACTGGAAAAAGCAGCCATACTAGATCAAACCAATATCCATGTGATGCCAGATTCTACCTCCAACTGCCTCATGAAAACGAGTAAATCTAGGTGATATTTCACTCAGGTACTTCCTCAGTCATTTGTGGCTCACCAAGCAGCTAAGTTTGAAAGATTTAGAATTTGTAATAGAGGGGAAATCCAAGTTTTTACATAAAAGTTATCCAGTATTCCATGCGTTTTTTCCATATTGTTATAAAAAAAGTCTTTCAGTGAACTTCTGATATAATCACCTATATTTAGTTTTGCTATAAACACAAAAAGAGAAAAGCCAGCAATGCAAGGTTATTTATCTGTAGGCTAAAGCACAACTTACTTTAATAATCTATACATAGGATATTTTGTAAACTCTATTACTTATAGATGAGAACACTTTTTATTAGCAAAAGTTTTGTTAGATTAAAAAGTGGATGTGCACAGTTTGGAGCTATTTCAAAATAAAGTTTTCACAAGTTGTTTTGACATTTCACATATTTTGAAGATACAAAGGCATGTTGCAACCGGAGAGGGAGAAAAAAGAGTTTATACCCTGATGTGCAACCTCAAGAGTTTTTAAAATCTTTTTAGGGAAAGTTAGGCTGAGTCTAGTTTTATTCCTAGGAGTTTGTTCATCCTGAACATTACTTATTTGGTTACAGTACAGAGAGCTGTTAAAGGTCTACATGAATAGGTAGCAGGATTGTATTCCTCTCCCACATATATCTTTCCTTCTATGTAAATAACATCTAACGTTATACAATCATCTTGTGAAGTATTATTGCAGAAGGACAAAAGTCTCCTATTACTTGGAAAGAGCAGACTTGAAGAATGTATCATGAATTTAAAAGGTAGTTTTAGTGTGAATTTTGCTAAAGCATTCATACATCTGATGTGTGCTGATTTTTTTATCAGTCATTTAATTGATGCGGCATGAAGAAGGTTAACATTTCTACCTAATCATGATCACTTAAATCTTTCATACAGCTATGCAGAGCAAGGAGTCTGGGAAACCCTGTGGCAAAACTGTTGTCAATGCCACATTGATAAAGCATTTAGGGTTTGTCAGCTACTGGAGAAAAACTGCATAATAAATAAAGCACAGTTTTTTGGCCCAAAATAAAGCTATTAAAAGGATTTTGACAAAGATTAAACAGAAAGCCAGGACTTTTATCTGAAGTATTGTAATGTGTCTTTACACTTTATTTCAGAAGTAGTAGGACTATGTAAAGTACATATTTTTTTACAGTTGAATCCTATCATTTCTCTTACACTCTTCTGTTCTTGAAAATCTTGCAGTGGCTATTAAATGAAGTGGCAAATTACATACATGTGTTCAACGCATTTCTTTAAAGCTTCTTCATCTCCTATTATTCTTATTTTTTAAACTAATCTTCTTGATGATCAGTCTCAGCCACTAGTGTGAATCTGTCCATTATGAGCAATGACAATAACACCTCTGAGGTGTTGCTGGGACAGGGGCTGATTGCTCTGGGGAGCTGAAATCAGGTCCTGTGTCCTGGGCCCTGGGCATGTTGGAGGAGTTTCCAGGGAGTCTGGGAAAGGACAGTCAGGGCTGCTGGTGCCCTCAGGGACATGACAGTTACATTGTTCCTTATCCCTTCCAGGTAGCTATTTTTCACTTCACATCCCTGGCCTTCCCATCAAATCCTCGTTCCATTCAACTTCTTCCTCTTTTCTGCTGTCTTCTCAACTACATACAGTTTCTAGCTCCTGTACTTATTTTCCCACTTTTCTTGCTCCTTTCTTCCCCATTTTTATTCAGTCATAGTGCCCCTTTCTTTCATCTTCTCCTCTCTGGTATCATTTGTGGCTCCCCATAAATGATATCAGAGAAACCCTCCCAACCCCCTCCAGGATTTAGGAAATCAAAGAAGGAGCCCTGGCAATACATGATTACTTGCTTTTGGTGATCTTCAGTCTCTTTCGATCCCCTAAACATTTTCCATCAGTTGTGCAGACAGACCTGACTAACAGCTTTAATTCTGTTGTCAAACAGCTGGCTTTTCTCAATTCACTCATCTCTTACAAGTTACTCAAGGCGCAGTCACTCCTCAGCCAACTTTTGTGGAGAGGCTTGGCCCTCTTAGGCTATGTTCATGTTAGCAAGTAGTAGGATCAAACAGGAATGAAGCTGAGGATTGAAGTATTTAATGCATACTTGTTTGTACAAGTTTACTTCAGTGAGGATGTGAGGAGAGCCCTGAAAGAGTTGGGAATCTCTCCTCGAGGAAGCACAGACACTTCCCTTCCTCCACTATGATGGCTCATGCCATGTTCAAACCTTCTGTCTTCACTGTAAGAAAAAAATCTTACCTTGAAACACTAGCTGTACTTCAACAGCTAGAGAAGAAAACCCCCTATTCCTGTATCCTCCCATTCATCTGAGTATTGAGAAGCCTAAAATTGCTCCTAAACCCCGGTTCAAAAAGGGGAGCAGAAAATACTTCTTTTCTGTCTTTAAAAGACAGAAGACTGGGGACAGAGGTGTTAACTGAAGGCAGTCAACGTAAGAAGTATTGCGAGCACTGAGAGAGCTCTTAAGGGCTGTGCACTGTGATGAGAAAGTGATTCCTTTGCTTGGTCCCAGCTTTCACCATATGCTCTAATTTTCTAGGCACCTGACTTGAGTCTCTGAGGTCCTCTTTGCTGAAGTGGTAAGTGCTTGCAACTGCTCATGAAGCTTCTGGGAGTTAGTTTGAAAGTGCAAGATTCAATGATGTTACTTTTCCTTCCTACCTTAAATAGGGAAAACTTAATCTAAGTTGTCCTTATGTGCAGCAGCTCTCTCTATATTTTTCTTAATATCAAATACCTGAGAACCAAAATATTTTAGTTTAGGTAGCCAGCCACAATATCTTAAAGGAACTGTATTTTGATGGGTTTTTTCGCCCCTTGCTTAACACGTCTTCATGGACTGAACTCTCCAGCCAGGTTACATATTCTTCAACACTGTAATCAGGGACTTTCTAATAAAGCAACCTCTTTTACTGCTGTTGTTTTCTTCAGAAAGCCTTTGCTACAGAGGAAGATGGGAATATGAAGATTATGAACTACAGCTGCTTGAGGTAATATGGTAGTGTTTCATTACTGAACTATTTTAATTGTGAGCCAAAATATTTCAGATTTTGTTTACTTTTGAAGCTGAATTTTTCCACTGTTTAATTTCCCTAAATAGATTTAATGCTATGCAGTCTGAAAATGGTCCTAGATAGCTCACGCTGGACATCCAAAATTAATGAAGCTGTTTTTGCTTATCCCCATGTTACTGCTCTTAACAATTGACATAATAATAGAATGGCACCATTTTGAAGAGTTGCAAAATTAAATTAATGTTAAAGCATGTAATACTGGAGGATAAACTTTGTAAAACTGTTGTCAAAGTAGGAATGTGTTCAAAAAATATTGCTGGAGGTTCATAATTCTGGAATTAAACAGGATTTTGGTTGGAATATGTGTATTTAATTTACTAAAACTTCGAGTTCGTACTTCAGACATTAGGATTGTGTAAAGCTTTTGTAACAGCATTGCAAATTAAATATAACTACTGAAAACATTATACAGCATCTTTATTCAAGAACTCTTTTGAGTAAGCATAAACAAAGTTTTCAACATGCTTTTTGTACTAGAATAAATTTTTCTTCACATATACAATACTACAGTATTTCATAGCACTATGCATCATAAAATGGTTTGGGTTGGAGGGGATCTTAAAGATTATCTAGCTACAACCTCTCTGCCATAGGCAGGGACATCCCTCACTAGAGCAGGTTGCTCAACAATGCAAGCAATTTGCTAACAATAAGTGTGACCTTCAGTAAGTTTATAACCGGATTTCACTCTTTCCAAGGTGGTGGTAGGAAGGAGCAAGTATTCTTACCAGCTGCAATCTTCAGCCTTTTTTAGTGCTGTCAGGCCAGAAATATTCACTCTTGGCTCTTCTTTGGGATACTAATCTGTCCATGCTGCGCACTGTCAGGTTTGGATTGCAGAGACAATCACATTGTTTCTGTGAGTTTATTGACAATGTTATACCTGCTCATATGCAAGCAACATAACCCACCCAAGATACCCCTGGTTACGCAGGAACTTTAAAGTTTGGTGACGACATTAAGTCTCAGCTTTGGAAATGGCGCTGTTTTTAGTAGAACATGCTTATCTATTACTGTGGTGTGCTAATGACATGTATTGCTTTGTCAGAATTGCCTTAAAAATGTCTGTAAGGGATCTTTACTGTATGCATTTACAGTGTTTGCTCCTTGTCAATTGGAGGAGACACTACAGCTTAGTAGGCTCATACACAGATTTTATGGGATGTCAGAACAAAATGATTTTTTATTGAGGAAGGGTCAAACAAGTTGTGCTTTTTGTTGTATCACACTAAACAATATAAGAAGCATGTTAAAAAAGCTCAGGGCTCTCACTAGAAGGCAAAGGCTATGAGAAATGATTTAAAGCTACATTATCCTGTTTCTAATTCCTTTTCTTTCTTCCTGCGGAAATGTAATTGCAAGAGGCTGAGAGAAGGGATTGGAACATTGGCTTCTATGTCAGCCTTGAAGAGAGTCATAAAGTCTCTTTTATGGGTTTCTCTCTAGCCCAGTTCTACTTTTCCAAATTAGAGGAGACAATATGACAATCTTAGCTAGCTCTGATCTTACATCTTAATTTGCAAACTCAGCAGCAATATCAGTGACAAACTTCACTGGATATGAGGAAATATTTTTGAATTTAAACAATTTTCCACTGACCTCCAGTAAAGGCCTTTTTTATAATTGTCTGCACGTTTCCTTAAAGACCTCCTCCCCCTCAAATTCAATAGGCTTTGATAATAAATATTCTGGATAACTAATGTCTGTCTCAGTTAAGATGTCTGTTAGATCTTAGATATAGAAGTCAAATATGCAGCTGGAAGTTTCAAACAATAAATTAATTGTGATTTTTTTTCTGAATTAAGCACAGCAAACAGACACTATGAATAAATTTAGAATTCTGTGAAGCAGCTGAAGCTTCTGAGAACTGGCTCAGATTGGTTTGTGTAACTTAAATAAACTTAAA
The DNA here is from genome assembly GCF_963264785.1 of Psittacula echo. NCBI lineage: Eukaryota > Metazoa > Chordata > Aves > Psittaciformes > Psittacidae > Psittacula > Psittacula echo. Next base: position 40,094,763 of record NC_137735.1, on the reverse strand, counting down.
CTAATGTCATTATGTATAAAATCCCAACAACCCAACAGTTCCCTGTATCATCTATTCCTTCACATTTCTTGGCATCATTTAATAAAATACTTGAAGTTCCAGCATTTTGCTGCTGCTGCTTGTATACCTTGGTCATGACCTGGAAGGACCACCCACTCCTGTAAAAGAGAGGGTAAGTCTGTCTCTATGCTAATTTGATTTTAGACCTCCTTTGAAGAGAAAATACAGGTACCCTTCAGTCAGCTTCAGTCTGGGCTGAGCTACTTCTGTGATGCAAGTTTTGGTCTGTAGAAGCCACTTATAGCTGTGTGCATAAGGCAAAGGGTGTTTTGTGTGTGTATGTGTGAAGGAGAAGAGAAACTTTTATTTGTGCTTTTGTTTCTTTTCCACTTGAAGAAAAGCCAGATATTTTTTTAATTATGTTTGAAAAAATGTCCAAGAAAAACAAAAGCATTAATATTAGTCCAAATGCATCTTTAGTTAATGAGATGCGATTGATTATTTGGAAAGGAAAAAAGTAATATATTATGACATATAAATCTAAATGTACTGGTTAAAGATCTAAATAATTTTATTTCCCATAAAAGAAGCACTTGTAATTAGGAATGAAAAATGCAGTAAGCTGATGAAGAGAAAATAAATTTATTGAAGTGATTTTGCAAATCATGGTTAATTGAGCCACAAACAAAGCAACAAATAAAGGAAATAATGTGGTAATTGGAACCCTCATCCCTTATTGGCATACATTATGGCTTGCTATCTTTTAGCAGTATTAAATCATTGTATGTGAATGTTGCCAAAAAAACTCTTCATTTCCTTTTAGTGACTTCTTACTGCCCTCAGTTGAAGTTTAATAGAAAAGGAAGGACATGATGTAGTTTTAATGACAGGAAACCCATGGCTTTCAAATGAATAAATTCCATCACTGGCTGCCACAAAGTGTGCTAATTATTTCCTTTGATAAATTAAAAGCCGTAAAAGTCCAAAGTATATAGCATGTGGTTTACAGTTATAGTCTGCCTGTCTGCATTATTGAAAGTTCATATAAACCTCATTATTTTAATTTAATAAACATTATAATTATTTTTTACACCAGTAGGCTGTATAGAAAGCATATGTCAAAGACAAACTTGTCTGACAGGAGGGTAAATTGTCCACAAAATGAATAAGCAAAGAACATGATGTGTCATGTTGTGATAGATCAATTTTTTTATGATACTTTTGAATGAGCAGATGCTTAAATATTTTTCAGCTTTATAAACCAGAGACTAGTGAACTAACTTTATCTTGTAAATGAGTATTTCATTCTGTAAAGTGTGCTGTGATGAACAATACAGTCTCTTGTGCTTTAGAACAGAAGCAGAGAAAACTTGGGAAAAATTTAGGGAAATGTAGAGAGGAAAATGGAGATTTTATAATAAACATTGAAAGGCAGATAAAATAAAATCCTATTCTATCTGAAAAAATGAAACAGATATCCAACAGCAATGTGAGTAACCAGAAGTGGGTTTTTTTCTTAAGAAAGATCATATCCTATAAGGGTCTGAATATTTTTAATGACTATTGTACTAATGACATTCAGATCTGCTCAGTACCTCACAGGATTAGACCTTAACCTTAATATAGATAAAAGAAAAAAAAGGAAAGAAGACTGAAGAATGAGAAGCAAACCCAGTTTTTAGAAGTTATGGAAGTTCATGTCAGGTTATGATTCTAAAACATTTTAAAAGGCAAACACTTTCAGGTTAGCCAGTCAATCCAGTACTGTTACAGTACCACCTCTTTTGCTGTGTCCTGATCTAATGCACCTGACTCCAACTGTAAACTAATTCAAATGTGTTTTTAAAGTGGAAAAAAGAAAAAAGAGATAATTTAGCTGGACTGCATTACTAATTTTACTAAGCATAATGATTCAGTAATGAGACTAGGAGTTTCTGGAGACATGAGACAGCAGTGACATGCCGGAATAGAGGGCACAGGATCACACAGCAGATATCTGGAACCAGCAGACAGATGTACAGAGCTAGGTCTGGCAGGACCAGGAAAAAGCAAAAGATAGGCAAACCACTTTGCTGTCTTAAATTTAAAATGCATGTTATAGACAGCGATTAGAGATACTGATTAAAATTACAGGAATTGGAGCATGTATTGTTTTTCCTTGGTATTGGACCAAATGTGTTACAGAAGTGGGTATTCACAGAGCTGTGTCTTACAGCTGGGGAGCTGCAGCTCCCAAATGACTGGATCAAATGGGTGTTGTTACAGATTATATTGGACAGCTCTTTTGTGCTGCTTATTGGTCTATACTGTCTCCTTAGCACAAGTCAAACCCTATGGACCAATTCAAATGTACAGCTGGTCTGACTTGTGCTGGAGAGCAGCTTTCCTGCAAACCTATAGGGAATATTGAGGCCAGTTGCCATGTATGTCAATGACTAATTAGTTTAGTAGTTCCGTGTAAGACTAAGGATGTATTTTGCTTTTGCTTAGAAGTGTATGCCTAGACTTTATGAAGAAAATTCAGACTTGCATGTGCTACAGGGCTGAAGCCAGTGGAATTGTTTCTGAGTGGCAGTGATGCTGACTTGGTGTTATAATGACTCTATGTATCAGCTAGAACTTACCAGTTTAGTGTCTGACACTGCACCACGTTACGGGGAAATGTGTTATTCTCTGGAACAAAAAAAAAAAAAAAAAGAAAAAGAAAAAGTACCTAACTTTATGAACAAATGTCTGATTCTGCTTCTGAGAGACATTATTCTGCCCTTCAGTCAACTGAAATGGAAACATATAACATTTTTTGTTTGATGTGCTATACTAGCATTTTTCTGTCATTTCATTTGTATACAGTAACATGAAAAATGATTTTGAGGGAAATAGAAAGGGTAAGAAGTTTTCTGAATCTTTTTAGTTGAAAGGGAGTTTGAAAGAGAGCTGGGGGAGGCATTTTAATATTCTTGCAGAGGTAATTGGTGTTGCAAGGAAATGTAGGAGGCTGAATTCTTCCGCATTGCAACATACTGCAGCCTCAGAAATATACCATACGTTCTAGCTGAAGTATTCTTAATTGCAAAGATTTAAATAAAGTAATTCGAAAATGCCAAATCTGTGGTAGCGTTTGCAAGAATATCTCCTTGAAGGCACCTTTCCTCTATGTGTCACTACTCTTCTTCAATAATAAACTTATGAAAAAAGAAAATAAAGTGCTATAAATAGCATATATGAAGACATATTAGTGCCTGCTTGGAAAATGCTGACACACTTTGACCATGCAAAGGAATTCTGTTCCTTTGCTCTTCCTTTACATTTTTCCATCTTTTTTTAATTAATGGGAGGAAGACAACATTACTGCTTCTCTAGAAATTATTTCCTTCATTGATTTTTCCTTCTGTAGTCATAACAAATCTGCTGGCAAGATGAAAATGGCTCACATAACCGTTGACTATGCTTATTTTCATAGTATTTTATTTGGAATAATAATTAACTTTTTTATTAACACTGCTTTGAAACTAGCTATAAAGACAAAAGTATATTGTAAAATACTAGTGGGACTTGAATACTTGATTAATATTAACACCATAGAATAGAAATATTTTGTTTTAAAGATTTTCATTATCTTTTTATTATTTCTTCTCATAGTTGACCTTCAGAAAATATGTGTTTTGAATCTGAAATTTTATAGGTATTGATTTTTCTCTTTGATAACATATTATATTTAGAGAGAGATACATGAACAGCATTTGTATCAGGGGCAGAAAAACTGTTGTCTGTAAGTTGTGTGGAAATATAAGACTAATTAGTCTTGCAGTACAAAGGCAATCTGTGATGGACATGATATTTATGGAGCAGATAGAAAGGGAAAGACAGGGTTACTGTGAAAATCCTTCCATCTTACCATTTATCAGAGGTTAAAGAAGGTCCTGAAGGAGCTGGACAGAACTATGATCAAGTTGATAGTCTGTCACTTGCTGGCTTTTCAGTCAAAGCAAATAGGAGCTACTTCTCTGTGAAGAATTATTTCAGTTGACTATGAGAAACAGAAGAAGGAGGGGCTGTGGTTTCTTTCTATACCTGCAGGAGGTCAATGTCAGAGGCAGTGATGAAATTCTGTCCTTGATTTTTCTGGGCTGTTTACAGCTCGTGTAGTATACCACCACAGCATGTGTGAATGAGAGTATGACACAAGATCTGTCTGATGTTCTGGAGTAGTATAAATGCATGTTCAAATGTTTTCTTTTGTTTAGGCACTAGAAGTGTTCTTGATTTAAAAGCCATAAATCAAACGTTCTTCCATACTCTAAACATATCACTGCCATTCCCTAGAGAGTTGGTTGGGGCTTCTTGGTTTCAGGTTAGGAGGAAGCAACGATATTTTTCTGGGTAGTGTGGCTACTTCTGCTCTATCCAAGGAGCACAGAGCAAGGAGATGATGAAATTTTGGTGTGTTTTGTGACATAGGCCCACCTTTAAATTACAATGTATATTTACCTTGTTATTAACTCATCCTGTGTATCTTATTTTCTGGACATCTGTAATTTTAGGGAAGAAAGGTTAATTTTTATGGGGATCATGGTATTCTTGCTTCATACCAGCAGTGGTTCACTTAAACTGTGGACAAATTCAGAGAAATTTTAATTTCACTTTTCTAAATCCTGCATCATACCAGTAGTGACTGTGTTAACACAGGAGCTCTGCAGTCATCCTGACACTCAGTTTAAGTGTACTGAGAGTGAGGACCTGTCTACATGTTCACCAAAGCCCCATCACACAGCGGGGCAGCAGGGTACCTGGATACCCCATTTGAGTTAGTGTGCCCCCCCCCTCAGTTTTCTGAGGGAGGTGCATGGGACCCATTTCTAGGAGACTTTCTATATGCAGCTCATAAAGGTTAGCCAGCTTTACACACATTAGTTTTGTGATTTTGTTTTTGTTTTTTCCTGGACTTCTTTAGCAGTTGTTTTTCCCTAAAATTTGCCTTGTGGTCTATGCAAAGTGGCTGAGGAAGAGAAGATTATTTTTAGGTTGGTCTTCATGCATTATTGCTAATTGACAGAATAGGATGCATAGGTAGCACACTATTTTCTCATTTCCAGATGCCACAGCCAACACAGGCAGTGCAAAGCCGTAGATGTAATTACCCCAAGAAAAATGTTAGATGAAAAAAATTTGTTGAAACACTGGGTTTCTTATTGTCACAAACATTTTACCTGCTTTTATCTGGTATCTCTCCCTATCGAATGAATGAGCTACAAAAATATTATGCTATGATATATAATGTTTCCGTTGCCATGATGTGGAAAAGCAAGAGGGTTAAATATCAAATGGTTTGCTTGAAGCTCTAATTTGAAATCCCATCAGGGTCACTTGTTTACTAGCACTAATAGTTAACTAGTGCACAGCCTTTAAATTACAGCTTATTATAGCAGTGCTGTTCACACCACTGTGCTTAAGGACCTGTCAGCGTTTCCAGTGGAAAACTGTTTTCAAAGGCTTATGACTTTGTCATGAATATTTGCTCTGAAACTTGCCAAATGTCATCTCAGGCTAGAAACAGATTATTTCCCTTATTGAAGACTGCTTGACTTGAGTGGGGAATAAATCAGCTTTCAAATTATTTTGAAGATAAGAAGAGTTGATTGACATGTTTCCCCACGACCATAGCCTACTGTATTTAGAATAATGTAAATGAGGAGAGTTCTGGGACTCTGGGCCAATGAAGGGGTAATAGAGTGAAAAAAATGAACACAAAGGTACATTGATTTTTTGCAGCTTCGCAGTGGGTTCTGTGGTGGTAACAATACACATTGGCAAATTTCTCTAGTTTTTGCAAAATATTTTTGAGGCTTTTGCCAGTAGAATTCAGATTTTCCTCACTGCTTTGATACTTCAATGTAGTCCTTTATATTGACCTTTTCATTCCTATCTATTTGATCTAACTACACTCAAAGTGATTTTTGATTCTTTGCTGTCCTTAGATAATTTTAAAGCCTCAGAAGTGTAATATAGAGAAACTTGTGTCTCATTACCCCATCAGTAATGTTACCCCACAGCTACCTTCAAACCCCCTAGGATCTGGTCAGAAGATGAGAGCTGCTTCAAGACTTTAGCTTCACTGTTGTAAATGGCACTCAGAATCCTCCAGTTGGAGAAGTGTTATTTTTGGGGAATTTCCTCTTGCCTTTTGGAAAACAGATACTTTTTTAGGCTTCTCTTTGCCACTGATCAGTGGTCAAGGAGTACTTTTTTATCCAGAACATAACTCAGAGCTTCGAATGGTAACTTGCTTTATGAAGGAGCATCATTCATGTTTTTCTGTTAACATGGTGGAGGATTTCTTTCCTTCATTTTGTTGCTTTTGTTTCTTAATTTTTCTTGAACAAAATATGTGCCTAGACTCCAGCAGTTTAAACTTTGCTAAATTTTGTTGACTTCTTTTCAATTTAAGTTACCTGAATACTCATGAATCAAATTAGAGTCTTTCTTGATGCAGGGTGTTACATTGTACTAAAACTGGGCAGATAAGAGCTTCAAACTTTCAAAGGTGTTTAGTTTGTTTGTTTATTTGTGTTAAGGTATTGTTTGATAAAACTGTTATTTTAAAAACTCATGCATTGTGGACATGCACATTAACAAATATTACTGTTTGGAGAGGTAAAGATACTCTAAAGTGTCGGGGCTGTTGGTGGAGAACTCTATTGTTCATCCGTAGTATGCTAGTGAGCTAGGATTACAGGAATATTATTTTAACCCCTTGTCTTTGCCATGAACATCTGTGTAGAATTCACCCCCTAGGCTTCTGAACATATCATGAACACTCATGTCCTCACTGATCTGAGTGCAATACTAACAACGTTGATTCATTGTTGCAGTGATTATGCTCAATGCAGAAAAAAATTAACCTTGAAAACCAGTAAATTTACTTTCTTTCGAAATCTTTGCACCACATGCAGATGTTAATTATTTCCTATACTATTTCTGGCATTTAGGTGAAGGATCCATGTGTGCCTTCCGTGACCCCAACTAGGTTGTTAGCTGTAACAGAGAAACAGGACTTCAGAGGGAGTTGCTAACCTTCGCTGCATAGCTTGTCAGCCAGAGAATGATACAGAGCACCTTCAAAAGGTCCCCTAAGTAATGAACACTAAGGAAGGTTATAATAGGCCCATCATTAGCTCCAGCTAATATTTTGACCTAATGCCCACGTATACTACAGGTGTCATGCAGGGCCACCATAGGATTAATCTGCAGGATGTTTTGTGGCTATATGATGACAACACATTTCTTCAGCATGCTCCCCTGCTTGTAAGCCTTTATACATTATTTTCTATAATGTAAGTAAATTATGACCTCTTGCATGCATTTTTTAGATCTTTCCTCAAGCTCAGTGACCCACAGTGACCAATGACTCAAGCCCATAACCATGCAAAAGAGAAAAATAAATGGCAAGGCATTAAAAGTTTATCCTCTAACAAGGATATAACAAAATGTAAATACAGTTACTAGGAAATCTCATCCTTCCTCCTATTGTGTGTTCTTTTCTTCAAGTGGTTTTTTTTTGGTTTTTTTTTTTTTTTTTCCCCTGAATCCTGGTACCAACAATTTTGAAAAGGATGAAGACTTGCGCACTTCACTTTTGCATGCATTTTTAAGGATCTTCTGTAAACTCATCCCCTGCCTTCCATGGAGAGATTATTTTCATGACAAATAATTTCCTTCAGTCTTTCCATTCATGTGTCTGTTTTCTACTTTATCAAACTTACTTATTCACTCAAAATATTGGACAATCTTGCCTTCTTACTTGATTGTTAAGGATCCTAGTCATTATTAAGGTGTTAAGGATTCACCTTCTCAGAAGTTACAGCTTTCATTTCTTTTGCATTCATAATTTCTTTACATTGTTTCCTGAAGAATGGCAGCCACTTTGTAAACTGAACTGAGCAACTATTAATATTATTCATATTCTCAACCAAATTCAGGGAAAAAGTCATCTGACTCCATTTGTCTGCGATCTTCTCCACATTGTTATTAACCTGGGCAAACTGTTAAGTGAATTTCATGTGACTGTAATCTGGCAGTCATATTGTAGAATGCATTAATTATAAAAATTACTATAGTTTTTGTCCCATAATACCAAAGAGACATCAGAAGATTATGATCAGTTCGTTTAGTAATAGAATATTTAATATAAGAAGGAGGAAATATTTGACTGGTAAGTGTCTACTCTTTGCTCACACAGACAACACACTCCACTGAGATTTTTGTTCTTGTAGCACTTATATTAAAAATATGCACACTCAAAATTCTGGGTGTTATTTAAACTTATAAAGATGAAGAAACAGAGAATTCACACTAGTGCTCCAATGTCAGTGGATTAAAGCAAAAAAATCTAGTAAGATAGTAAAAACATATATTCTTTAAGAGTGATGCAGATTCAGCTAGAATTTCTATTGAGCTTGTAAACAGAGAGCTTATTCTCAGATTAACTCAAATACAGAGTGCAGGCTATATATGTGTGTGCACTCATGCAGAATTTTTTTCTTTAAATTAAATAACTGAAGATGAACACAAGTTGCTTTTTCTCTATCCAGGAACTTCTTAAGAGACAAGAACAGAGCTCACAAAGAAATGTTAGATGTTGGTTTAAAACCAGTATTACCAAAACTTACTGCATTTCTGAATACCTTTATAATCAACATTTAGGTTAACCTTGCACATTTGGTGCTGAACTACTTGTTAGAAATGGAATTTGCATAGCTCTCCCAATTTAGATAACTTATTAAAGGCCCTATTATTTTGAGGAGCTGGATAATGTTAAACATTAAAGGGCCATTGCAAAAAATTTCATCCACTGAGAGACAACACTTAGCAGAGAAGGGAAAAGAAAGAATTTTTAATGACATTTAACTTGACTTTATTTGGGTATAAGATCTTGAAATGCTTATATGGGCTTAGTGAGCACAAATTAATGTTTTGTTAGTATTTTCTTTTTTTTTTTTTCTTTTTCCCTTTCTCAATTGAGCTATTTTCATGGATTTTCAAGCACTCTCAGTGCAGTTTTTTTTTTAATAAAAAAAAACACACTCCCCAAAAACCCAAAAACTTTTCTTGAGACAAAGCTATTCAGTGCTTAAAATGATAAAATCTGGTCAATCCATGTTTGTTGTTTCTTTCTCTATAGCCACTAAAAATAAATCCTTCATGAGAACATTTCTTTAGCTCCCTTTTTCATTATTTCCAGAGGCAAAAGCTGGCAAGGCAATTTATAATTCAATTTTTGCTAAATCCACAACACCTAATATATATGTCAGGCATTTCAACGGCAGGGTACTTTGGGGATAGGTGATAAATTGTACTGATTATAAGTGCAAGCTGTTCTTCCAAAACATCATATCAAAAAGAAGGCAGGTATTATTAGGAGAATGTAATGTATCTTTAGAATGTCCAGAAACATAAGAGATAATCACTTCATGTGAATATATTCTCCCTTGAGTTTTACAGCTCAATATTAAGGTCTTACCATGGTTTTGATAGCACTCATCTGGACGGAGGAGCCATCATGAGTAGGTAGTCTTTCAGCAACCATATAGCTCTTAGGCCTGCAATAATTCGTTTCTCAAAAAAAAAGGGCTTACTATGAAACCTGAAACATGTTCATAATAATTTTCTATGTTGGGGCATATGAAAAGTATAAATATTATTTTATAATATAATCTCCCCTGATCTTTTAAACGTCCTTCCAATGTTTCCTTGTATTTTCCTGTGAGATACACGTAATTTTAACTGTTTACCAATACCACTGAGCAAACCCAAAATAGTTCTTCAGGTTCATCTTAGTTGTCAAGCTAATGTGAAGATAAGCAAAAAGACACTATGTTTTGAGATCTCTCGTCTTAGCTTCTGCTTTTTTAAACCACAAATCTTGTAATCTTACAAAGATGAGAATGATAGATCAACCAGAAATGGTTACAACCAAAAAATATACAAATGAATCTAGTTATTTGAGATTTGCAAGAATGATGTAAACTTTTTCACCTTTATGTTGTTGGTCTGAATTAGGCTCAATTGATTTTGACTTGGCTGCTCAGCAGATGTTTTTTTTTTCATCTTGTCAACTATAATCGATATCCTGTTCAGATTCTTTAAGGAACTGAATGTTTTTGTTACCATGGCATTGATTTAGGACCTATCATATACATATCATCCTGTGTTAGGCATTATTTCTCTCTCTTTAGCATTTCAGAAAATTGTTTTCTTGCTTTGAAGACGGGAATCCTTATTAATTTTTCTAAACAAATAGATAAAATTCAACTTAATTAATTTTGAAAGCATCAGTTTTCTTTCACACTTTTAATGAAAACACAGAATACCTTTTAAAACATTTTAGTTGACATTACCTGGCTCCATGAGCCCACTTTTAAACTGAGCCTTGCCTGAAGGAATACAGCAATGAAAATAGGAACTGAAAGTGAATGAGGAGAAAATCATTGCCCTCCTTCTGAAAGAGAGTTTCAGATCAATGACTTTGGGGAGCTGAGTGCAGAGAAGATTTTTTTTTCCCTTTCTCTGTTTTACATTGATCCTCCTCACACTCAAACTCTCAGTCTTGTCATTTTTATATCACCTAAAATCATTAAATGAGGAAGATGAACAAAAGTGGAAAACAAATGATCACTCATGAACCAAACCAGATTAGTGTGCAAGCTTGTCTAAAAGACTGATGAGATAATACCTGCAAAAGAATGGTCTGCTCTGACAGGAAAAGGAGAACCAATGTATCCAGAACACCCAATAGCTCATCTGGCAGTAAACGAGAGGTCAAAATGTCAGTCTCCCAGTCCTGCCCCTTATGGCGTTAGAAATCTATTAAAGAGGTCCTAACATCTATTCAGTACTATTATAGGAAATCTTTATAGCATGGATGGGAAATTAAAAATAAGTGGATATATGTATAACAAAAAGGTACTCTCAAAGGAAAAATGAAACAAGGTTGGAGAAAGATTGAAAAATACACTGCAAAAAGTCAATGAGAAATAAACTGTCAAAAGGCAGGGGGGGAGATGCTCAAAGATATTTGGAGAAATAGCAAAGAATAAAATGAGGAAGAATCATGAGGATGTTTGCCTTCTTATTTCAGTCTTTCCCTTTGAGATTCAAAAATAATTCCTTTAAAAATGTGGATAAGTGTAGCTCAATTCTGTTCATGATTGATGATACCAGGCAGGCATGGTTTCTGTTTGGCTGCATTTCTTGGGCACAGAAGGACACTGTGTTATAATACCCTGCTGGATAAAGACATGCTGAAATTCGTAAGGCTGTTAGTTGAACCTAATCTCACACTGGCAAAAGCTGTTACTACAGCAAGCCAGATTGAATCAGCTATTAATAATGCAAAGATGTCATTGCTTCCCCAAAGAGATTCTTAGCACAGCTTGTAGGAGAGATTACTATTATTCATGTTATTAGAAGCAGACTTAAAAGGGACATTGTCTATTGTATGAGTAGAAAGATTTTTGTTTTTTTCCTGAAAAGCCTTTGAAAGAGCAAAGAAAGGATCCAGACTAGAGGAGTTAAACCATCCTGTATTTTCCTCATAATTTTCCCTTAGAATAATTAAAATTTGGGCTTGTATTTATACAAAGTTCTTATTAGGGATACATTCTTGGCCTTCAAAAGCATAGTGAAGACAGTAATTTTTTTTAGAGTGAATGTTTACTTTTGGACATATTTGCTTATGCCTTGATGACACATTAATGGGCTTGTTAGAGACCCTATGACTTTAATGGGACAGTATTGAGGCTGGTGTGTAAATATATTCACAAGCCAGTGTAAAAAGCATAGTTCTCAGCCCTCTGGAATAAGGGAAGACTTTTGGTGCAGATGCAAAGTTATGACTTTACACTATCTTTTCTTACACTTGATTTTTTTTTTGGGGGGTGGAGGAAGATTTATTAGTGAATTTTGGGGACAGCATCTTGTATCTTCTACTCTTGTGCACGATTTTCTGAACACAAGTCTAGCATTTGAACCACTGGCATGGTGTTTCTAAGACTTTCTTAGCTGAAAGGGTTGAAGCGGATAGATGGGAAGGTTGTATTTTTTCATGAGTCTGAGAGACCTTGAAGCCAAGAAAAGCATCATCTTGATATTGAGATATAAACAATTGTTTTCAAAATAAGTATAAATGTGGCTCTTCCTGAATACTATAATCATTAAGCAGAGTGTTAAAAATGCTACTGGCCCTTTATCTGTGAGATTAAGAAAGACAATTTCAGCCTTCACACAGAGGCAGCCTTCAGCCAGTCCCCTAGTTATGAGAGTCTCTTTCTGTACACTCCCTAGAGAAGCAAAAGTTGCATAAAGTTCCAATCCTTTTCTCTTCTCTTCGGAGAAATGAAGAGAGGATAGCACTGACTTTCAAAATATTTTACAGAAACATCGTGTTGGGTGCATGTGTTTGTAAAAGAGATGCTGATATAGCATAGGAAGTGGTGGGTGAAATAAGGCAAGAACAGCAGCCCTGAGTAGCATCTGAGTAGTATGATGTAAATGCTGAGATGTCACTAAAGTGGCTCTTCGAGATTTAAGTCCTCTTCTGGTAAAAAGGAATGGACACAGAGTCTGGATCAGCCCCATGATCTGTAAATTTAGGCAGAAGTAAATCTTATCTCAACAAATTTGATGAAATTTTAGTGAATGAAAGCAAGTTCTTTGGGCAATGTCATAGGCCTGGAAACAGATGGTGGGATCAAAAGAGTAAAATGGAAGGTTTTCTTAAATTACTTCAAAATAAATGTGATTTGTTTTTTAGTTACTTCAAAGGCTTCTTTGAGAGGTATTCCTCCTGGCTTTCTTTTTACTACTGCATGTTGAGTTAAAAATAGGCATGTGTCCATCAGAATATGGAACAGCAGGTAGTTCCATGTGAGGTTCCCCCAGTTTCATTGTAAGAAGCAGATAGCTAGCATTGAGATATTTGTAAGAAACATTTCAGAGGCTGCTGGCATGAGGGAAAGATAACAGGACTGCAATTAATTTTATAACGCTGAGGGAATTTTAGTGAAGTTAAAATAAATAAATAGAGTTCTTGGGGAAATGGAAGTCAAACTTTCAATTACTCTAAAAGATTCTGGCTCATTCGATCTAGCTGACACTTTGATGTGTTTAAATCTTTGCAGACATTATGTAAGAACTGAATCAAGGCCAACTGCACCCCCTCTGTTGTTGCAAATGCAGAAGCAGTGGTATCTAAACAGTAAGAAGACCAGCTTTTTCAAGAAGGAAATTTGTAGAGATAACATGAACAGTGGCTGTCATTAAAAGTCAAATGACTACTTTTAGATGTTGTTGGTGAGGATTATCAGAAGGCAAATATGGCACATTAGATTATGCAACCTTCTTTCAGGGTTTTGCTGCGTTTTCTTGTCTTAAGAAGAGCATCTTGTGTTTTCTGATAAAACAAAGGCCATGTTGGAAAAACCTGATTCAGCAGAAGAGGAAAAAGTGCAGTATACACAGTATTCATTTAACTGTAATTCAACAGAAATTCCATAGCCAGAGATATCTTTTAAAGTATAAACATTTCCCATTCCTACAGTTAATATCCTAAAAGTGCACACCCATAGCAGTACTTTTACAGTAAGCAACAAAACAAAATATTTATCATGGTATTTACAAGACACCATTAAAAGCAAAGTTTGTGCTCTCAACAATTTTTTCTGTTGTGAACTGAGCACAAAAAAGTCAGGAAACATGAGGAAACCCAAAGACAGTATAATTCTAACACTTGGTTTTAATTAAAAGCTTTTTCTATACTTTATGCCACATGTTACTTGTATATATTATCAAGATACAGGAATGAATAGGAATTTCACTAAGGCTTGTTAACAAAATATTCAAGGCAGACCAGCAAAGAGAGGATCAAACAACAAATAGGGGAAGCTGTGAAGAGCAGGTGAGATTCTTTCCATGAAATCAGAGCACTAGCATGAGATTCCAGAAAGTGATCAAAATTTCTGTAAGGATAATGAATCCTTTAGTTTGTTTCATAACATATTCCTCTGAATGTATAAAACACCAGGAACAGCTACTTACTAGATCTAAAAAGCCATTAAACAAAGATTAAGTCTTTCCCGAAATGAAAATGTAAAAATGAACTGTTCCCCAAATGAAGGTCTTATGTGTACCTTTCCGGATTTTTTAACTTTGCATTTCACCAGTAACTGAAGTTCTGTGTCAGTATTCTAAGCTGAATTTCCTGATTGCAAAGAAGGTAACTTAAAGTGGCTCTGTGATTCACCTCAGACTGGTGAAATCATGGTACTGTAGCTCATTCTACAAATATTCCAGTATATGATGCAGGATTGTTGCCAAATAAAGTGCTCTCTGATGGATTTGTAAGTAGATAGGAAGGTGGATCAGCTGAAAAAAGTTGTTATCTGAAAAAGGATTGACTTCCAAGGCTGCCTGTGAAATAGCTTTAGCCATGAAATATGTGCTAGAACAAGAAAGGAAAACCACCAGATGACAAAACGGGATGGATAAAGTGCATGACACAACAAAACAAAAAGCTTTCTTTAAAACTACGTTGTCATAACATATTCCTCCACTGGGTCCATGAACAAAACACTTCCCAGGAAGTGCAGTGCAAGAGCAGGAGGTCGGCGAAAGTTATAGATGGGGAAGCAAACGCAGCTGCTGTAGATAGAAAATGAGAGGTTCAGAACGGGGTATGTAGCTCGTACCAGAGCAGCTCCAAATACTGTGCTGATCACAGGATGGGAAAATGCACAGGAGCAAGCATTTTCTGGGACTGAGCTGAGCTGGGTATAACTGAAGTGTTCTTACAGACAAGCTACTTTAAGAGCAAAATGATGTCACTGTTTTTACATTGCAAAAATGTAGTCGAGCATACCCTCGTGATGGGGAGTGCAGATACAGTGATAGGGCCAGCAGAGCTATGCTTGAGGTTAACTGAATGCCTAACATGTGTGTCCAAGTGGGAGGAAGCAGTGGTGAGACAAGAAATGAGAGAAATAATTCATTTAGTGTCTGGCATGATGACTGTGAATTTCTTTAAAGATTATTTCTGTATATTGTGTACATTTGTAGGCTTTTGTGTCTTTATTGCTGCTACAAAGAAGTACATCTCTCTGCTAGAACTAAATTATGATCACTTCAGTTTTGTGACTATTAATCAAGAGAAGGCATTTGCAAGCCTTTCCCAGCCACATAGCTTTTGAGGGTTTTGAAAGCTATAGAATGCAGTTTGTTATCTGTCACTGTGAGGCCGTGCCAAGTTCCATGATGCAGTGAAAGCGGAGTCATACGCTGCAGCTGACACTTTCCCACTGACCTCAGCTTGTTGCACTGCATAAACAGAAGCTATTACAAGTCAGTATGGTTCTTGGAGAGGGGTTACGCTGAAAGGAGTATAAGAAAGTTTTCCATGTTTCTGCAAGGTTCAAAGTGAACGATGTACTTTTTCTGTCACATCAGCTGACAAGGCTGTCATATCCTCAGTTCACCTCATAAATAACAGTCATAGAGGATGGTTGTATAAAGCTGCAGTTCAAAAGGATTGAAATCTGACATCAGACACTGCCTTTCCTCGACATGCTCACCCTTAGCCATGCTTAATGGTTGGTATGTTTCGATTTAATGCCTCACTTGATGAATCAGAACCCAGCCTTGTAGACAGTCCTGCAGGGTTGCAGGGGGAAGCCACTGGAGCAAAGGATGAAGAAATAATTGTTGTGTAAAGCCTGTCAGCACTGTGACAGCAACTGAGAGATGACATAGACCTGGGAGTGTGTCACTGGTCTTGGAGACCTGACACAAACCTTGCCTGGGTTGGTGGCACTGGTCAGGGAAGGGTATTGAAAGAAATTGGCTGTGGGGTCCAGGGAGTCACCAGTGATCTGGAGGTGGCGGAAGGCAGGGGGGTTGTTTTCTTTTCCTTTCCCCCACCCTTTATCCCCAGAGCTAAATGTGAAGGACTGGAGAAATAAAGTAGGGATTTATTGGGAGGGAGCAGATTTACTAGGAATTGGTGAGCAGGGGAGCACTAACCTTCTGCTCCTTCTCTGAACTGATCTGATCACAGGGCTCACAGCTCCTCTCCCTGCCTGTCTTTCTCTTAGGGTCCACAAAACAGGCAACGGGGCCATGGCACCCTGTACTGGGGCATTTCATTTCCTCCCTTCCCCCCTGTGATCTGCCAATGTAAACAACTGCCTACATTTACCTAAACCAAAAACCAGATCTGCCTCTAATCAAGTTGGGTGACTGTTGACATGTGTAGAGTTTGATATTTTGATAATATTATATGTCCGTGATAATACTTCATTACAGTTATGTCCTTGGCTATAATTCTTTCAACACAGTCACTTTTGTATAGCCCTTTGAGTAATAGGAAAGCATTGTAAGGCCAAGTTTTGCTCTGATGGTCACATTACAATTCAGAAGACGTAGAATTAATCAGCATTTGATATACCTCTGAGAAACAGCAAGTAATGCATTTATTTGTCTTGCATTTTCTTGTAAAGGAAATTATGTGTGTGTTTGGGGGAAAGGGGAGAAGACTTTTTTCCCCCCACCTTGTCTAGGTTTGCTTGCAATTTGAAACCATCACTGGTGTGTTGTCATATAATATTATACACCTCCATTTTACAGACTCTCAGTTATTTCCCTTATATTCACTTACCTACACAGAGGAGATCATTAAACTATGACTTGCAAATTACTATGCTGATCAGCAGTTCATATTATGAATATATGGGGGCTTTCTGCATATAGAAAAAGAAACATGTTAGATTGTGCTTTTAGTTTAATTTCTATGAAGTAATCTGTCTTGTGATAGGAACAGTAGAAACTTGTTCTTTTATTTTGAAGGATCGAAACCGTTAAATTACCACATCTTTCATAAAAGGTAAATACTCTGCCTATGTCATCTCTCCAATTTGCATTTCATGAATGCTCTAGTGGAGACAATATAATATTTTGTCATCTGCCAAAACGAAAGTTTAGGCGTGGTTTGAAAATGCATTTTGTGACCACTAAAATCTTTAAGAATATTTCCAGTATTTTCTTGAAGTAAAATTTTCCTTTGGATCAATCAATCAAAACATTTCATGTAGATAAACATTTAGTGTGCTGATGTTGGCCAGCTTTTAATAATCATATAAGGTAAATTTAAAGTGGAAATAGAAATAGAGCACTTTGACTGATATATAAAAACATTTCTATTTTTGAGACCAACAGTGTAATTGTATTTGCAAAGTTGCCCAATGTTTTATAGAAATTTGTTTTGAAGGTTGAAGGGATGAACTGTTAATTGTGCCTTTGTTTAGGATCCTAAAAATAGCAAATTACACCAAGAAAAAAATATTTCTACTCCATTAGGAAAATAGAGAATGAGTTCTTTTTTCACAAGATTCTATGCCTGCACTAAAATGCAGGTTTTGTAGTTGACTCTAATTTCTAGAAAATTTTCAGGAAAATTTGCCTGGCATATCTCCATCATCCAGGATTTTCAAAAGATTTACATTTTGGGTCTGCTAAAGCACACATCTGATGCATCTCCCTGCCTGTAATCTTGAGCCCCCAGGATTCTAGGCAATGCAAATGTTCCTCTTCTGTTGTTTGCAATGGAAGATGGAGGTGAACAAATCTGCACAGGAGCAACTGGCAGTGTCGTGACTTAATCCTTAATGAGAATTGTAAGAATGTTTTTCTTATACAGTCTTATCATTTGACTGTCATCAGTAGTCAAGACACCACTACAATCTTTTTAGAGGTAGTCAGGATTATGGCCTTTCTTGGTTCATTTAGATTTACTTTTCTGCTGATGTTTGGCCTCAAGGCAGGGTTATTTCACACAGATGGTAGAGTGTCTGCAAAACTGCAGAGCATACAAATTCGTGTGTCTCTTTGGGCATGGAGTTCAGCTTAAATCTTAATCATGTAAACAGTATGCACATCTATTATAGTGTTCATATTGCAGTTTTTCAGCAGAATCGTGGGAGCTCTTCCCTGACTACATGCAAATGACTCTGGTGGAGGTTTGCATTTGAATTCCCACTGCAGTTGATATGGAGGTATTTATCTCAGACGTAAAGTAAGTCTGAGTATACATGCCCAAACATTACATATTTCTCCACAACATCTCTACAAAGAGATTCTTGCAAACACCTAAATTCAGATGAGATAAATGCCTCCTCTCTTTACAGCACTACAGCAATTTGCACTGTCAAAAATTATCTGCAGGCTTGAAATAAAGCTGCAGGCTTCTTATTTCTCATATGAACATGATCTATCTCATCTTTTAATTTTAATTTCCTGTTGTTTTACGTGGAGTGGGAGAGAGTTGAAAGACAGGCACTGACACTGCAGATATAGGAGCTTGAATACATATTTTGGAAGTAGAAGACACAAGGACCAAAAACACAACCCAGGAATGGCTTCTGTTCCTCTTGCTGGCCCAGTTAGTTTTTAACCAATGGGGAAAGCAATTGACATAAGAACCAGGCAAGAACTAGACCCAACTGCTATCTGTCTATCAATGCCTACCCAAAACCTCTGAGTTTTTTGTGAATGTCTCCTTTCCATATTGAAGTCATCCACCCTGAGCCCGAAATTTTTCCCCAGCAGATGTTAAATCAAAACCAACATTTTGATTGCAAGTTTTGTTTTGATGATTCAGCATAGTTTGAAATAAAAAAAAAATACAAAAAAAAGAAAAAAAAAAGAAAGAAAGGAAAATGTTCCCACTCAGCTTAGTTAGATAAGCAAAGAATAAAGCAGTGTTGGGAGAATCTAACTGTCAAAATTGACCTGGTTGATTACAGTGTTAGCTGTTGGTGTTTCACTTACTAAACTAAATATTCACAATCCCTTTTCCACTTAGGTATTCAAAGTATAGACAGATCTTTTCTTTCTCAATGAACCTTTCATCCTTTTACTGACATTTATTCTTCTTTTTATTCAATTAACGCAGAAAGAAAGCTTCTGGCAAGGCAAGTCAGCTGTTGTCTGCCTAAAAGAGACATACAAATCTTGTCACATAGCTTTTATTTTTATGGTCAGGAACCCTCAGGCCTAGTATTAAGGCAACTTAGGCTTGTGTGGAACTTTACTGTCTCCTGCACACTCTGAAATAAGATTACATGATGGAGAAGATCAATTTACTGAGAACATTTAAGCTCAGAATATTAAGCTTTTTGTGCAATCACATCTCCTCTCTAGCTGTGTGGCAGAAAAGGGAGCCACAAGATCCTTGACAAATTAGATATTACCACATCTAACAGTGTATGTTTAAGCTTATCAAACTGAATCGTTGCATTGTAACTGTGCTCTTACGCAGACAAGGACTCCATTTAATAAATGCAGTGCCATTTAATAGTAATTAATCACCCAACTAAAATGTCACATTAAGGTCAAAGAGACCAGAAGACAAAAAGAAGAGAACATTAAATTCAGCTGACAAACATAGGAAGGGAGAATATAGAGCCAAAGAAAGTTCTGGGACATTGGCACTGGTAAAACATTTAATCCAAACTTCTTAACTTTCCGTTCAGTTCAGAAGTAATCACATTCACTTGGTTCAAAGCAGGGTCATTTTTGTAACTTTTAACTGAAATTTCCTCTTTGCGTGTGCAGTGACAGCCCACTGCAAGCTTGGAATTGTTGGTGCATTTTACAGATGTTGTGTTCTCAAGTATTTGCTGTTTCCTTCCTCCCTGCTTCTGTCTTTTTGCTATTATGATATTCTTTTATTTGGGTGGAATTTTTCTCACATATCCTGAAATAGAAACAGCTTGGACATACAGCTTTTCTAAGGTGGAAAGGAATAAAAATAAGTATGTAGAAACAAGGAGAGAATAAAACACCAAAGCATCTTCATTCATGTACTTTATTAATTTGAGAAGTATTTAGGAATAAATATTCTGAATATTTGCAAATTTTGGCAAAATTCAAAAGCATGCTGCCGAAGTTTTTAATACAGCTGTTGTTTGTCCTAGAACTAAAGACTGTAATCAAAGCACCCTAGAAAATCTCAGGTTTATGGAGTATATAATACAGAATTTGATTTCACGTTATGAATGTGTAGTGCTTTAGCATTCAATATCAAAGAAAGAAAAAGAAATTATTGAGTTGAATAAGAGGATTATTTGTGACCAGTATTTTTCATATAAACAGAAACTCTAAACAAAAGGCTCTGTTTCAGAGGAAGTACAATTATCACCTGCAGAAGTAAAAATTTAGGGAGTTCCACATACTAAACATGAAAGGCTGCAGAAAAGATAAATCTCCACTGTTGATTCTACTTCTGCAAAATGGAGTTTATCAACTGCAGTAAAAGGGTTTGAGTAGGTTTATATATGTGGCATTATGTATATATGTTTGCATTCTTTCTCACAATGTCTTTTTCATTTCCTTTCTTTTGTAAAATGTAGAAATAAGCAAGCACCATTCATTTTTAAAACATATATTTTGAAATGCCATTGTGCTAAATATGCTACTTTCTGTGCACGAAGAGCTAGCAAAATACAGTCAAGAATGAAAATGTGCTATTGTCAGTGTATGTTACAGAATTCAGACAAACTGCTGCTAAATAGACTTGTTCTTTAAAGCATCTATCATTCCTCCTTCCTGTTTCAGAGTTCTCAGTTTCATGTCCAAGAATTTTTGTATTAGTATTGTGAAAAAGAGTAATTCTTCAAAAATTATGTTTGGCAAGATCTGTCTGTATAACTTTTGCGTCAGTCCAAAGAATTTTGGCCTTTCCAAATGTTAAAAATTATCTTTCAAAATTGTGTAACTCTGACTTTGTCAGGAAATGCGTCAATTTTCTAAAATACTCCTTTCTTTTATTATCTTTTACGTCCAAAATTTATAATGGGCCAAGTAATTATTAATTATTTGTTCATATATGAAAGCTCAAACTCATAATATTGAATTATTTGGCATTAATTTTTCACACTTCACTGCATGATAAATATTAACTTGGTACTGGTCAGGGCTGTGACACATCCAGGGAGATATTTTCATGCGTGAAGTAGAACCAATGTTTATGGTGCTGATTAACACGCATGGATATACCTTTTCAAATTTTAATGAAGGCTTTGATGATGCAAAATTTGAGAGTTCTAATGTTCACATCTGAAAGACCTTTACAACCTTTGTAGAGGAAAAAATACCATTCTCTTTGAGTTATCTGTTGTGCTAATTTTTAGAAGAGCATATTTCCCTTCACACAGTTCACTGTAGTTCCACTCAGCTTCTGTGGCAATCCTATAGACTATATCCTATAGACTGTATAATCCTATAGAGTCTATCTCTTATTCTGTCCTGACAGTCCTCCAAGAAAAGCTCTCCTCTGCATGTTTGGCATTACAGAATAAAAAGTTTTAGTGTTTATTTCATAATCCAGTGGTTTTCAAATTATGATCTGCATTCTAACCTGGTGGGCCACCATGAGCAGTGCTTGGCTGGTCTGCAGCAGATCTTATGACCTGGGGAAGTTCAATTAGGGACTTCATCCTCTGGCCACAGTACAGCACCACAGCCTCTTTCAAACTGGGTACCCATAGCACTTGGAATGCAACAAGTCCTATTTTAGACCTTGAACATATATGAATGAGCTGCATGGGAAAAAAAACCTGGGACCTGTTCTCATGAAAGATGTGGATAAGTGAGAGGAATTAAAGTCACCCGGATGACTGGAACACCTAGAGATTTGTAACATTGGGAGGTTAGTTTTGAAATGTAGTTTCCCTTTTTGTGCTTTGTTTATTAAAAACAACGAGAAAAGCTCCTTAGTGTCAGTTCTGTCATGTGGCATGCTGTAAGGCACTAACAGATATCATAGGCAGTTTTTTGACTCAAAACCTAGCTTGCACCTTGTTTAAACAAATGTTTAGCAATTGATGGCTGTAGTAGTAGCAGATTCGCCTTTTTTAGGCTATTTTCAGCAGCTAGAGGAAAGCCAGTCATTTTTGCAAGTGCATTTCACAGCTTGTTGCAGAGGCAGTGTGGAAACTTTGAACTAAAATAGAACATCACTGACATCTACAACTTTGCTGCTTCTCAGCATCCCTATAGTGACTCTCTCTTCTCAACCTCTTGCATCTTGCATTCATCTTCATACGCCCTAGCTCTTCCCCTTCTCTTTTTCTTTTACTTCACCTTTGGTCTCTCTCTTTTTGTTTTCTTCCCGCCTTATTTCCTCTCCTTTCTCATCTTTTCAGCTCCTATAAACTTGCTGCAGCTCTGAATGAACCTTCTATTCTCGTGGCTCTGCAGGCCAGTACTTTTCCTCCATTACCTTTCTGTCTGGAGTGCCTTGAGAGCAAAAGGGCTTTGCTCTCCTCTCTGTCCAAGGGAAAACCCTTGTTCAGCTCCTTGTAGCTCTAAATTGAAACATGCTCTTCTGACAGACTTCTTGAGGAGTAAGTAATTTTTGTATGTACACTCTGAGCATGTACAGTGTGAGCTTTTGTGGAGATTTTTGGTTAAATATAGATGCAAGTATGTTGCTGTTGCTTTGGTAACCTTGCCAAAGTACACAGCTAAACAAACAAGTACACAAAAAGAGAGAGACCTGGCAGGTAATACTTGCCATAGCAAAAATTCTAGCTTAGTGATAAAAGGTTAGCGATGCTTTAAGCAAATGTTGATGTGGGAAGTTTTCACCTTTGCCTTATTGGTTCTACCAGTTTCATCTGCAATATATGTTTGTCTAGTGGAAAGACAGAGAGACAAGCTCTGAACATGTGTGATTTATTACAAAGGGCTTCTTCGACTTTGAACATATGGCAGGGAACAGACACTTCTTTCTTTATATCCTGTGTATTTGAAGCACTTTTAGAAAATGTTTCTTTGTGAAGGAAACTTATTAAGCAAAAATCTCATTCTAAAATGTATCTTTTGCCAGAAAATTTGGCTCTGAGATACATAACACTGTGCTGTCTATACGCTTTGCATTTTGTTACACAACACGATGGGTGTGACATGGTGTCTTTACTTTCTGCCTATGATTTGCCTGTGTTCTGCACATCTTTTCCATGGAGCAGTTGCCAGAAACTGAGGCTTTCTAAACCGAAAGAAATACAGAGTAGTTTGCTGTCGAATTGAAATGTTGTAGCTTGACTTCCATTTTCCTATAACCAAAGGTCACTGTGACAGGAAAAATGAACGCTTTTAAAATGAATTCAAGTTTAGTTAAAAAAAGAAGTCTTGAGCTAGTGTTTGTCAGACACTGCTTTTGATAGTGACATAAAACCACTGTTACAGTTGCCTCAGTTTAAATTCCCGAGACATTATTTACTGCAATAGATCTCAGGGCAGAAATAAATCACTGATCCAAATGCTAATTTCATCTTCACTAAGTGTTTGCATGAGGCCAATTATGTCAGTGCTGTCCCGTAACTAGCAAAACCTGGGGTGCTCTCCTATCCAAACTCCCACCCTCTCCATGAGAAAAGCCCGATTTAATTGGGTTTTGTCTTCTGTGCTGAGCTTAATGCAAAAATCTATCTGTGATGCCATGAATTGGGACATATACTTTTAAAATCCCTACATGTTTGCTATTTGTAGTGGAATAGAAGTCTGCTGGCTTGCAATGGAGGATGATGAGGATGAATATGCCCTTGGTACAGTCCTCTCCTGCCTTGGGTGATACTGGTGCCTTTGAAAGGTGTGCCCCCATGATGGGGCTCGCGGGGAATCGGGGCAAATGTTGTACATGTATATATGTAAATGCTGTACAGACTGGTTACAGTACAGAAAAAACAGGCAATGCTGACAGAATCTCTTTATTCCCTGAGCTGCTTGCCCTCTTCCTAAGCACTGCTGTAAGGAGCTTGGTGGGCTGATGGCTCCTCACCCCTTGATGAGATGATGGTTCCCCAGCCTATGCCTCCACTGGGACATGCTGGGTGCCTTTTATTTGTTTTCTTTCCTGGCGATACTACCCCTCTTGGGGCAGGCGCTTTAGTGAGATGGATCACACTCAGGTAACCGGCAGTTCAAGGAAGTCCGTCCCCGGGTTGTTTACACCAAGGCGTTTTAGAGCAGCCATTTAGCTTCCACCCAGTCCCACCCCGCTGACCAGCTGTAAGTGTAAAGGCCGCCAGCGGGCCCGCGGGTCGCTGATAAACTAAACCCCCATTTGGCAGGCAAGGAAGCCGGGATGATAAGGATGTTGATTTATGTTTTATCTGTCACTACATTTTCAGTAAAGCTGGGCAGCCAGCCTTAACGGAGCGAAGGCTGTTATCACCTCTCCTTAGCCCTTTAAGTGCAGCAGGCTCTTTGGTGTCTCTCACTGAACGCCGCTTCATTAATTGTGGGGTAAACAGGACATACAGCACCAGCCCTCACTGCGTTTTGCTCAGGCAGCACTTAGCACAAAACCAGCAGATTTGGGGAAGCGGTCCGGGTCCAGGGGGTGCACACATGAAAGAGTTTGTAGAAGTGCTTGGCATTTCCTAGACTTGTTGCTATCATTTAAAATGTATTGCATACCTTGAAGCGAAAGTAATGGCTAGCTTAATTGGAGATAACTTCACTGAAGTGGCCGTAGTTACTGTTTATGTCAGCAGTGAATGTGCCCTTTAACGCAGTGCACCTCAGGTATGGCAGCTTAACGAAGGAAAAACCTGACAACATCCATTACTGGGGAAATAAATGTTGTGAATTATATGTATGATTATGTACCATTTTCCCCTCATTTTGGAGGTGAGCATTATTTTTCTGAAAGCATTGTAAGATTTTACACATTATATTTAATGGCAAACACATTTTTAGTTTTGAGAAGCACCACGTGCCTTTTGGGGCCAGTGGAAGCACCCACAGAGAAGAGGGTGGAAGGAGCTGGGAGAGAAATGTGAGCATTGAAATACTTACATATTCCATCAAAACCAGAACATGGAAAACCTGAAATAAAAACCCTAAGCAATTCTTGTTACATCCTTTCTAAAATGTTAAATAGATAACTTTTGCTTTTCCCTCATTCCTGACTGATTTCTTTTCCTTTATTTCTCTTTCTCTCCCTCTCCCCAAATATTTCATCTTACCTTTCAGGTCTGTCATTATATTTCTTTCTAAACAAAACTAGAAAGAGAAAAAGAAGCTAGTTCCTGCTTGAGGTCAGTGGGAACTTTGCCATTGACTTTAAATAGGTCCAGAAGAGGGTCCAACATTGCATTTTATAGCTTCCTTTGTTTATCTTAGATTTTATTTTGAGTAAAGTGTCTTTTGTATGACTGCATTATTTCCACAGCGAACACCATAATAGTGGCCTAATATACATTATTATATGCATACATACTGAAGAGAGCATTGTTGATAGTTATACTCTTTTAAAAAAGAATAAAAGACAGTTATAAAAGTATGACACAAGGATCCTTGTGTGGTGCAGGTTCAATGTAGTAATAGTGTTCTCTGTAAGTCTGTACTTGGTGTTACTCCATACCAGTTTTCAAGTACAAACAAGAATAATGTTAATTTCTGAGAAACAGGTGATTAAAAAGAAGTAAATAAAACCCAGGCTGCAGTTTCTTCAAAATTGTTAATAATGCCTATAGCAAATCTATTCTTCCTGACAAGAAATGGGGGAATGACTAACCATTCTCCAGATTAGAATACGATAGGAACTGTACCAAGATGTTTGAGTTTAATATCATTATGCTAGTAGGCCAAGGATAACAATACAAAGTTTGGCAGAAATTTGGCTGATATCCAGGGATATCAGCTGTGGAGTGTGTTGGTCATTTGTAATACATGATTCAGAAGCATAAATGATGGTAGAAACTATTTCTGTTTCTTGTTGATGACAGTTATGAATCTTGGGTTCTTCTCAAAACTGTGTCCAAGGAATCCCCAAAGAGCCATCTCATGGATAGGGATAATTTATCACAATTACAAGTACAGTGTATTACAACCATGAGTAGAATAACCAAAAGAGCAAATAAATGAAAGAGATGTAGGTGGTTTTGCTGCAGCCATGAATCAGACTTACCAGCCTCCCTCTGTCTTGTCAAAAAATAAGGTAGACCCTCAGCCAGATAAAAGCTTCAGCTCACAAAGATCTGACAATTGGGCTGGACCAATGGCATATTTTTCTCTCACAGTCCTACCAAGGGATACTCTGGATCAGCTGTACTCAGGAGATATTGGTCTGAGAGAGCAGTGCCTCTTCTTTCACCCCACCCAAACCAGCCATCTGTTTGCGAATGTGTTGCAGGAACAAGACAAAGTCACTGTTGTGCCATTTACCTTCAGCTAGTTGAAGTTAAAAATCAATTTTCCCTTCGGTTAATATAGGTACTCTACTTTTAGGGCAGCTTTGATACTGCTGGGTTTGTCTTCCACAGTAAATTACAGCAGCTGCCTGGAGAGCATACAACCCATTTACTCCTGGTTGTCATGGAAAGAAATCTGCTGTTAGGCAAAACAGAAGCATTTGTGGAAACCCATCAGTGACTATAGGCCACAGAGCCTGGGGCTTACAGCAGCTGTAGTCCTTTCCTCTGAACAGGGGCACACAGGCGCTGTCCTGCACCCCGGGTGAATACCAGCATGTCACAACATACGCACTGGGGTTGGTGACACTGCTCACATCCCAATATGTTTCTGAAGATGAAAACAAATTGTAGTAATTAGATACCACAAAAAATATACTGTTGCAATGAAACATCATTCTAGCAACCTCAAGGGAAAGAACAACTGCTTGCTGGGAAAGTAGCCTTGGCTGCAGCATAACAGCCCAGTATATTTGTTAGACTGGAGCTGAGTAAGAAAATTTATTAATATAATCTGTTTTTTAATTGATAAATTTCCTACAAGCCATCATGGATTCTCTCCTGTGTATTTGTTTTCCCAGGTATTTGCTGATAGCTTTCTGCAGACATTTCTTTTGTGTTCATATCTAAATTTGCCTAAATGCAGTTTTCTGGTATTTTTATTATTATCTGTGGTGGAACAAATGCATCTCTTAGAATTTGAATCTTATAATGAATATATAGTCTGTAAATGACATATATTCCTGCACAGACTTAAGTTTCTGGTTTTCCAAACTTTCCTACCAGTAAACTGAATATTCATGGAAAATGGATTGAGAAAGGGTGTCAATAACACAGAAATACATCCAGTGTTTTATTCAAGTGATTATCCAGGAACATTTTTGGGCCATTTTCCCATTTTCTATTAAAAATTTTATAAAAGAAGGAAATAAATGCTCCCATTCCTTTATGAGTTAAGCCATTTTTAAAGTTGCTGTATTCCATTACACAGTCTCACACCCATTTGTTTGCCCAAATGCAGTTTGCTACTGGATCCAGAGCAACCGCCTTGCCCCAGACCAGCTGCTGGTGCTCTGTATTTGCAGCTTCCTCTTGCTCTCTGATACCCCATAAAACTGTTTATATTCACTGTAAAAGTATTTTCACTCTGTTTTCCTAGCGACCATGCACTACAAATATTCTCTGTGCCACTAACAATCATGAAATGAAAATGTTTAAAAAACTTTATATTTAGTGCCAGTACCTAATAAGTTATAGAAATGTTCTGAAGTGAATGTGCATATGCATGTGCACTTGTGTATGAATAAATTATTTGCCTAACATTTCTGTGCAGCAGAATGGTGGTGATGTACTTTTACTAGGAGTACTCTGAGACTGCATGCATTTGGTGTCTGCTGCCTGGTTTTATAACTCTTTGAAGCTTATTTATGGCCTGTGGAAGAACTGACATGTGAACTAGGCTAACTATTTTTGAAGCTTTTTTTTTGGGGTCTTGGCCATATCTATTCGAGATCACATGTTTATGCTGCATCAAAGTGAAGTTGTTTCTCCTACCTCAGATCAGGTGTTTGAGCTCGTTTGTCCTGCACTGCTTTAATGTTATCAATCATAAACAGTTTACACACTTTTCGCTGCATTGTTGAAGCCTCACATGTGTTCTGAAAGAGGAATTGGCCCACAGCTTTTATTATGGTAATACATTTGAAAACATTTGCTTCAATATTTGGAGGGTGAATATTCACCTTTAAAGGGACTCTGCTCCATAAGAGGGAATTATACAACACATTTTAGCTCATTGAGTAGACTTGTTTGCTGTTCTGCTTGCAGCTGACTGGTCTTTCTTAGATGATACGGGATGGCTGAGCAACACTTGCTAGCTTTGCTGCTTTCATTTAGTATCTCACACACAGTATGTATTTCCAGTGCCAAATCCCCTTTATCTCGCTCACAAAAATAGGCTGTGATGTGTTGCCAGCAGGAACAACATGCAAAGGGGTAAACTCTTGGAAAGGAAAGCTTTGCTTCTGCACAGAAAGTATTCAGATCCAGCAGCAGCAGCATTTGCTCTATTGCTCATCTGCTTTTGAGGCAGGGTGGGATTTAGGTGGGAAGAACCACTGTACCCTGTCTCTCTGAAGTTCAGGGACTGAGAAGCTGATATTTTACCTATTTTGGTTATTTTTCCAGCATCTAGGTTGGCTTAGAATATTTTTTCCTTCTTTTGAAACCCATGGCTACTGTCAGCGCAGTAGCTGGACTTCTTTTATGTCTAGATCTTGTTCCCACAGTTTGAGCATGTGACAGAAATTCTTTTGGTTTGTGCTTTTTATTCACATATAAGTGAAGAGCAATAAATGTATGGATCCTTTATTTTCATACTTGCTAATAATCTTGAAAATTAAATAAATTGGGATTTTTTTATTATAATGATTTTTTTTCTATTAATTTATTTACCATTTCTACCCAAGTACATAACTCGGGAGTCTTCAGTTGAATTTAGTGATCAGTTTCTTTTCCTGCTTTCATCAAGTGCAGGGACCAACACTACAAGGAGACAGACTGGGAAACTTTTATGTTACAAATACACCCCTGTTGCCTCCTGCATTACAAGAGTCTCACACTCCAAACATTAGAGCCCTTCACCTTGCACAACAACTATCTGACAGTCCACAGGGAGGCCAAAGAAGGTGTGTGCCAACGCTGACAGATCTGCCAGTGGCACTGCCAGATGTACCTCTCTCCTAACTGGATCTCGAAACACAGAGCTTAACAAACTGTCTGGACTGACAGACAACTTGGGGCTAAGAATGTTTATAACAGGCAGGTGCATGATAGCTTTATTTAGTCTGGGATCTCAGTAGAAGAACTGTCCTGAAAATTGAGACATTTGTGACATGGAGACTTTTGAGGTTTCAGAACAAAATCTTTCAAAATGCCCATGAAAATGTTCTCTACATCTCTTTGTCTGGCCATAAATACCTTCAGTTTTAAACAAGACATGATTTTGGTATCTCTTGGCAGTGGAGAGTTGTTTGTTTTTCTTCTTTGCAGCATTAAAGAAATTGTGTCTGCTCCTGTTCCTCATTTTATAGTGCACAGATAGATAATGTGTGATCCTTCTACCTGGTATTCTTCAACAACATTCATGTTGTTGTGAACAGGTACCTCTCTAATTCAATTAAGACACCATAGATTAGCTTCTGCACACTGAGGAACAGGGTTTGTGTTTCTCACTGTCTCTGGGAAAACAGCCAGAGCTGCCTCATGCACCCTAAATTCAGAGGGGCCTCTGCTTGTCCAAACCAGTTGAGAATATCTGATACTATAAAATGTGTGGAGGAGATGGTTTTATCTCTTAAGCATCCCCATCCATAGTTTCAGGAATAACTAACTTTTCCTTTAATTCTGTAGACTGCATATGTTTCAGATTAGTTTCATTTGTGTTTTTGGAGGTTTTATGAGTTTTTTAAATAATTTTCCTGGTTTCTGAGTAAGTTATATGAAACATCTGCCCTAAATTTAATCTATCAAGCTCATAAAGGGAAAAGGCAGACGTTTTATGAGTGATATTATAAAATTTAGATAATTATCTTGTTTGTTTTAGCAGTTTCTATTTTGGTCTCTGTACAGTATTCTTCCATTAAAAAACAATTTTTATATGGTGCACCGGTTGAGAGTAACATCCAGTGATCACATAAAACATATATCTAATAATTTTCATGTTAATCAGTAATACTGTATGTATTTTTAACTGATTTATATTCATTGTATAAGCATAAACCTAATTTCAAGTCTGTTATATGCTTCTCAGATTAAAAAGGAAACAAAAGCTTCTGCATAGGCAGCACATAATTCCACTAACCTTCATTAGCAATGCTACTTATGCAAGTGCAAGTAGGATATATAAAAGTACACCTAGAGCAATGGATATAGGGCATATTCGTGGTAGTCTTTTCCACTGTCATCTACATCAGTGTACTGAAGTTCTGCCATCCTTTATTTACTGTATGTACAAATCTTTTTAAAGGATGGTGGAAAAATATTCTGGGGAGACATAGCCATGTGCACGCCTGTTCTTATGTTCTTTACTAGACATCTGCCACTGACTGCTGTCAAAGACAGTATACTGTGCTAGTTTAAACCTGTGGTATGCCCTGATGTGGTTATCCTTGCTTGGTATGTGGTTTTTCTTGCCCAATTTTTTTAAATTTTTATATTTTTTGTTGTCAAAAGCAGCTCCTTCCATTAATTTTGCAGGATAGAACCAAGTATTTGAGCTAACATCCAAAACTGATGACAAGAGTATTTTATTTAGAAGATAGTGATGTGCTTGATGGTTTAGCTTCAAACGAAATGCCACTAGGGTTCTGCTGCTTGTAGGCATTTGTGAGAATACTCACCAAAAAAAACCTTATTAGAGTTGTAAGTGATCTTCCTTCTCTTAGAGCTGGACCACAACCTTTCAAAGCTCATATGGATTCACAATGATGTTTTGAGTGTCTTGGTCAGACCCTAACTATTTTGAGTAGTTTTTGGATGACACTTGCTCCAGCCCTACTTACACCTTCCTTAAACTCTTCTAGGTGATGTATCAATTTCTATCTCTCTGCTAGTTCACATATTTTTTCCTGCTTTCCACAAGACTTTCCTCTACCATGCTGAGCTTGCATCTTGGGATTTTGCACTGGTCAGGAGGTCCAACATGTATCTAGTTAAAGTAGCTTCTGTACTGGATTAAGCGGAAAGACCAGTCATGTGTGGCTTTAAAATTTTTCACATGGTCTGTAATAAAAAGGCAAAAATATGAATGAAAACAAATGCTCAGAAGAAATACAGCCCTTTTTTTTTTTTTCAGCAATGTAAAGCCAGTGCATATTTCTGAAGGCTTTTTATGTTGAGGAAGAGCTAAGAGAGGAAAGCAAGAGCAGCATGCATGTTATTTTTCAGTGCAGAGAGGCTGCATTCTTTTTCCTTTTTTCCTTTTCCAGTATATATCAATGGATAGAGAATTCATTCATTTGGAACTTGCTAAGTGGTGCCAGAAGGCAACAGAAAATAATAGCAGTGCTAAAGGCTTAGCTGTATGAATGATATGCAGTTTGTGTCCAGAATCTTTTAATTACAGTTAGTTGGAAATTCAGGGTTTAAAAGACAGATTTTTTTTGATTTTTTTTGTTAATCCAAAGACTATGCCAACACAGCTCCAGGGTCATGAACTAGTTAACATTCTGTTAATTCTCCCTTATGGATAGACTATGCATTTGTAGTTCTTGTTCTCATACTGAATATGAGAATCAAATATCTGAATAGTTTTTCTTGCTTTTTGTTTGAGGATTCTTGATTTCCACACACTCATGCACGATACAGTTTGTTGAAATGCTTCTTCACATTTTTGTGACCACTCGATGCTTTAAATTCAGGGTTTTGTTAGTTAGCTTCTCTTTGTTATCTTTGTCATTATTACTGCTGTCCCGTTGGATATTTTTAACCACTTCCTGATCAGTAAGTTTAAATGAAGGCAGCACCACCAACCAGAGATGTCTGTGACCCCATATGGATTTCAGGGTCTCCCTACAAGCCACTACCACAGTTTTATGATGAATTTAAACCCCACAAACCTATACTGTCAGTGAGAGGCACTCCTGCTCTGCCTGCTTCTCTGACGACTCTCATCTGCAGTCCTGGCACCCATGCCTTGTCTGGTGACACAAGCACTCACAAAGCCATGCCACCCTGTGCCAGCTTGTCCTGCAGCCATATCCATTATGTGCTCTATGGAGGCCTGAGGAGGAGCAGTCAGAGAGTGGCTTGGTGATTTTACTGTACAACAGCAGTGGCAGCCCCTTATCTTAAGCTGATCATGAGGCTGTGGGCTGAGTAACAGTAATAGGAAAATGTAGCTGCCTGCCTCAGGACATGGCTACTTACAATTTTTCTCCGTTATAGTAATTTCTGATGGCTGACTTCACTATTTATCTTCTCCAGGTACAGGTCAATGAACAGTCACTTAGACTTTGATTTTAAGCAAAGTTGAACTGCCATGTTGCCACTGCCTGCTTCCAAGCAACGTCAGAATCTGTGAGAAATCGGTAGTCTTTCCAGTACTTGAACACTGAATAAGTCACACTTGCCTGTAATCCCATGCTGGGAGTAAAAGTGCTAACTACACACCTGAGAAACTTCTTCCTGAAAGGAAAAGTAATTTTCACCATAGAAGCCAGGGAAGTAAAGGGAATTTAAATGCTGGGAGATGCTGGGGGTTCTGTTTTGTTGCAGTGTGAGTGGAGCCAGAGGGCAAATGCTTCCCTTTCCCTCCTGCTCAGCCTTGTTATTCTGCCCTCTGGATATCCCACCAGCCCACTGATGTCCTGAGCATGAAAGGGAAAACATACACTTTTGGGACCCTGCAGGAGTGCTGATTTAGTCTTCCTATTCTCCTGCATGTGTAAATCTGGTATAAGCCCGATCAGAGTGTGAAATTAAAATATTTTCTCCTTTATATATTTTCCTTAATACAATTTCTTTGAGGATTTGAAATGCCAGAAGGGATTGCCAAGCTTTCATCTGGTTAGCTTACATGCTGATTGATGAGTTTGATAATATGTGTAGTTTAATGATATTTACACTGTTTATCCAGGTAGGTATATTAAAACAATGTTGAGAAAATAGTAGACGTGCTAAAATCCTACGGTAACAGCTCATACATTAGTGGTGTTTCGTTGTGAACAAAGTCATTTTTCAGCCAAGTCATAAAGTAGCCTAAAAACAAGTGTGGCACTGTTTGCTTCAAATGAGACTGTTGCCATGTGACCACCATTCATCTGACATCATTACTGACATAGCTTTCGTTAGTATGATATCTGATTAAGGCTCCCAGCCATGGTGGAGCCAGACTAAGTAGTCTGAGTGAGGTGGCTGAGGAAAGTTAATGTGTCAATGTTACTATTGGGTGAGAGGGTCTGCTCAAAGTTTCCTTTGGAGAACAGGATAGAAATGGTTGATGATCTTTCTAATGGGAATCTTCTGAAAATATTTGAAGATCTGGTAGTAATTAAAGACGTGCTGAACTCCAATGAGAGATGTAATCACTTCAGCAAAACATAAAGGTACCACTTCTGAATGAGGAAAGGTGAATATGGCTAAGAAAAAAAAAGAAAAAAGAAAAAACAAAATACAAGAGATTAATCATGCATTGGCAGAAACCGATTAATTAAATCTATGTGTTGCATGTGAATAAATGCCTGGCTTGTGTATGTAAATAAAAATAAGTTTTGTTTAGGTCTATATTTCTATTTTCTAAAAAAAATTATAAGGCTTGATGAATTCTGCTACCTTAGGAACAAATAATTTTCAACAGGTACTGTAAGATACACTTGCAGTGTCCATCTGAGATGGGATAAGCTCCACTATTTCTGCTTCAGCTTTTAAAATGCAGAATGATTACTACTGTATCTAGTAATTTAGAAAACATACTGATTAGCCTGCTAAAGCAAAAAAAAAAAAACCAAACCAAAAAAACCCAACAACAAACCAAACCCAAAACCAAAAGCCAAACATAATTTACTTTACCATTATGCAGTGGGATGATGGAACAATTTATTTTAAAAATTACATTTCTAAAGTCTGATATTAACCTGTGCTCCAATTTTGCTTTTGGACAAGGGACTTCTGCTATTGTTCACTTTTTCATTTTTAAACTAGAATATGGTTATTTTCCTTGCACAGATGTCATAATGCTTGATATACCTATTATGCTTTGAACTGTTATGAGACTAAGACTCATCTTAGACGGTAATGGGACTAAGATCCACAACTAAGAACCCCAGAGGGCTAGAAGCATTAACATACCTGATGCTAAATGACAGCTCAATGACTTGGGAGCCTGCTTCACATTGTCAAAGGTGGTAGAAAAGCATAAACCCCAGTAACTTCCAGTGGGAAGTGTGAATCTCAGTGCTTAGATCCCCTTGGAAAAAGGATTTAGGTAATTTAAACTATGATTTTCACTGTCAAAGAGAGGAGTTAATGATTTGGCATAAGAAAGATATAACACACATGAATGAATAGGTTACATATAGTTTTAATAACAATTTTTAGGTCAAGGAAATCTTTAATGGTAATGTTAAATGATGGCCTGACCCATAGTGTCTTGGCACTGACTTTGTCTAGATGACCAGAACTCAGCAGTTCAGAAGGTGTACTGCATTTGCATGGCACTTTTTCTTAAAAACACAGCTGTTGCCACCATCAACTGATCCATTACAAATCCAGAAAGGGGAAATCTCAAAGGATATGGCTTCAAACAAAACTCTTCAGATAAGACCTTTTTTTTCTTGTACAAATATACTTGAAGAAGAATAGAGCGTATTTCAAAGAAATGCTATAGTATTCATGGTATGGATTACTCATCCACATTCAAAATGTTTAATGGCCTAAATTCTGTATAATTTGGCCTGTGGCCAGCCAATGGAAAATACTAAGGTTTTATGTGGGATTAAGTTGGTGCAATTTGGACATTACTCCTCTAATAGAACCAGTGAAATGAATGGATAGACTTAAACATTGAGCTGCAGTTTATTTTTGCAAGAAAGTAAAGTCTATCTTCATATACCTTGTAAAAATGTAAAAAGAGATATTTGTTTCAGCTCAAAGGAATAATGGTAAAATCTTTGAAATTTTTAGAAAATCAGTATTAATCTATTATAACATTTTAAATGGCTGTTCATATACAATTAATCTTCTTTACCTTTAATTAGAAAGCTTGTAAAATGATAGATCCATTTGACGCTAGACTCAGCAACACATTACTTAGATGAAATCACACTTAAGAGTCCTGTGGACTGGACCCAAGTAGCTTAGCTGATAAGGCTCTGGTTTGTCATCTACAAGACAACAGTTCAAGACTCCTCTGATTTCTTAAGTCAAATTAATTTAGTTATGTCAGCTATGCTGCCATAAGATGATAATCCAAGCTGCATGGATGCCAGACATACTTTTACCTTCTTTGGCTAGATTGAAACTGTGTCAGAAACACTGGGGGTAGCTAGAATTCATTGCAGGTGTGAAGAGGAAAATGGAGCTTTCAAACTGCATGAATTACGAAGTAAGTGTCAATATATACATATTGGCTCCCCTGTTTCAACTGGTCTAGGATTTTTTTCCTGTAAGACCTGCTAAGTCCCAGAGTGAAACACTTCAAGCCCACTTGAACTTTGGTTGGATTTAAGACTTATCTAATTAAGCTTACTTAAAACCCCAACAACCAAACACCCATTCCCCCCACTCCCTACCACCCCCCACCTTCTCTGTGCAGAGGTCTAGCATGCTTTATTATTGTGACTCAGCAGAGGAACTGATCACTTTGGGTGTTTCTAGGATCAGCCAGCGTTTTGCAAACCATTCCTCTGAAGACACAGAGTCTCCAGTGCAAAGCTATCTCTCCTAGGGTGCCTATTTCCTCTATGAATTTCCATGGTGACAGTAAATCTTTTCAGGAGAGATACGAGGATAACAGAGCCTAAATGCTTACAGAGAAAACACAAACATTCTTGTGCAAAAGTGACTCATTTAGTGAGAGATAAAGGGGCTGGAATTTTCCTAAGGAAATGTCTTATTCACTTGTATTTTCTGTCTGTATCTCTGTCAGAAAAAGCTGCCATTCCCTCTCCTTCCTCAAAAACTTCCATTCCAGTCAAAATGCTACAGATGGAGAAAGGTCTCAGAAATGTAAAATACATCCCGGTTTTGTCAAAATATGTGCCTGGATAGGGAAACAAAATCTCTTATCAGTCCCACTGATAAAAATGACTTTCAGCATGAACCATCAATATATCCACTTATGAAAGACTTATTATGAAGATTCAAACTACAACATGTGTACTTATAGTACTGCTAGCATTGCGCACAAATTGCCATCCTGAAGTAAGTATGCTGTATAGTAAGAGTGTCTGGGAGAAAATGTTGACAGAAACCAGCATAAAAGGAGAATGAAATAATTCTGATTCTGGAAACAACTGCCCAAATTTATGTAGCATTGCACATAGATCTGGAAACACTTTTACCATTCAGTAATATTAAACCTGGAAATAATGAAGCTAAAATAATATCTCTCCTTATTTTGATGCTAAGGGAAGACATTTGTGTCTGTTGCATAAGTTTAAGATATCAGGGGCTGAAAGAGAGGTGCAAATAAAACTTTAGAAGTAGTGTTGACTGTAGGAATTCTATCAGTTTAGTCTACTTCAAGCATGGCAACTGATAGCTCAGCTTGAAAGGTAACTGATTTGGAAATGTGCCATGGTCATGTCATTTCCAAGAGACCTTGATCACTGTGGAGGCATGTGATTAAAATTCTTATTCACTATTAAAAAATGTGCTTAATTAGTCTTCTCATGCAACCTCTACATTGATATCTCAATTACAGGATTTACTTGGCTGGTAGAATCACTTTAGTTTTTGCAATAGCCCTAGTGATGATCAAATTTCTCAGGAATTATTGTCCACAATCCATCAGAGCTTGTAAAACTTTTACATTTATCATAGAGCAAATAATCTGGTAAGCAGCCAAGCCTTCATTTTCCATCAAAGAAACTAAAAAGGATTTAATTCCTGGAATCTGATGCAAATGTGTTTTCCGTGAACTGTTCTGTATCCATGCACAGTTCAGAAGACTGCATCAGAGAAGTTATTTAATGAGTAAAATATTGTTGTTTCTCCTCCTCCCTCCACTAGAATTCCATATATCAAGTTTTCCAAGACACATATGCTCTTTTTAATGATTTGAAATACTTTCCTAATGATTAAACTCTGCTTAGCTGCAATAGGCTCTTCTTGACCTTTTAGAAGCCAATATAATGTATGCAACTGATGGTAGGCTATAAACATTCATTTTAGGCCACTAAAAACAATGCTTGGAAAACTGAGTTGTCCATACCAGCTGTGCTTAACAGCTTGTATGATAATCATTCCTAAAATTATATTATGACTCAGTAAAGCCGTTTGGCAGTGCAGTAGTGCTGTCCAGGTGTCCATACTGTCCAGCTACTTGAACTTGCAATGTCTAAATTATTCAGTTGCATTTCTGCAGTACTTCTGAGTCATGTAGAGCATTTTTTGCCTTGAACTTCTGTAGGCTGCTTGACATTTAGAAGGCACTTTTTGAATATTTGAAAAGTGAAAATCAGTTACTCTATAAAATGTGAAAGTCATACTTTCACGTTAGTAGTGGTTTCTGTTTCTTGTGCTTTTTCAAGGTTCAATAACTTCCAGCTTCAAAATACTGGTTATTTTTTTAGTGCGCAGCAGAAAGCTACTCTCTGGCACTTTACCTCTCACAAGTTTCAGGAGATAACAGGAGATACACATGCAGCAAACTGGATAAAGACCAGCTTGGCCAAAGACAAGTAATGCTGTGGACAAGGTGCCATCTTCAGTGCAACTTCTGGGGTGAGGCAATCAGTCAGACTCACTTTCTCAATGACAACTGAGACAATTTTCTCAATGAGCAATTGTTTATTAACATGTGAAGTTATCAGCTGTGCTGCACGTGGAAAGTGGTATATGCTGCTGTCCCAGGCAGTATCTTTAAGTGCTTTGTGGTAGCTCGGCTACAGTAGGTACTGAGAAGTTGGGCAGTGCTGCAAAATTAGGCATCTACACTGCAAACACAGGCTGGCAGAGGTACTGTCTTTCTAAGTTGTCTTCCCACAGCTGCTGACAAGAAACACTAATTTGTATGTTGCAAGGAAGTTTCTTTTCTACTCACACACCACCCTTATTTAACAAGTTGAAACATTTAATATAAAATCACCTTATTAACTGTATAGTTTCCAATTGTTCAAAGTGTTGTGAAGAAGAGACAGTTGTGACATAGAGGAGAAGGAGATCTCAGCATGGAGATAGTTGAGCTGTGCATCACCTTTCATTACTCCCAAAACAGTTTGTATCCTGTATATATTCGTTCCTGCGGAGATTAGGATAACCTTTGCAGATTTCAACAGATACAGATGATACAAGAATTGCATGTTAATTCTATAGCCTGAACAACCAAACTTGCTCAGGCTCCTGGCCATTATTCAGAGTTCACATCTCTATGCACACTGTGTCACCTTCACCAACTCTTTCTTTCAGTAATTCTTTCATATATGCCAAGCATCCTGTAGATCAATGACACCCCGATTTCCACCTTTGGCAGGAGTAAGACATTCTGTCATCTTAGGTCTCTCTCTTTTCCTGCATAGCCAAGTTGCTAGTTCTTCTGATGTCTTGACTCTGGATCCCTGCTTTTAAACTTGTAAAATTTTTCCTGTTTTTCATTAAGTTTTCCTGCTCTGTTTTCTGGGTTCTTGTCTTTTGCTCATGTTTCCAAGTTCACTTTTTCATTACTTCCTCTTCACCTCACATCTGCCGTTGCTCTGGTGCCTGCTGTTTCTTTCTTCCTGCATTGGAGTTTTTGCTTCTTCCCACAGGCAACTCTGGAAAGGTCTTTTTTTTTTTTTTAAGTAGACTCTCAGCCATTATCTGCTCATACATAAGATTAATTTGCTGCCTTTGAGGTATGCAGGCAGTAGAAGGGAGCAGTGATAGAATTAAACACTGGAAAGCCCAACTGTTCCCTAAGCAAGGTTTTACTTGTGTTTTAAATCGCATGAAAATCAAAGCATTTGTGTCTATGTCCTGGAACATTTTGACACTTATCAGCTGAAGCACTCCCAGGTTGTCATCCTGTAAAAAGAGTGACTGGGCCTGGTGCTGGCTTTTGTTTTGCCATGCCATTCAGAAGCTAATACCATGATATAAAGGGAGGGGGAAAAAAGATTTAAAGTGCTGTGGAAGTTCCGTGGAAGTTTTAGGGAAGTTGTACAGTTCTTTTATATAACCATTTTTTTTTCCATACTTGTATTGAGTAGCATTCAAGTTCGTATTTTCTCAAACTCCAGACCAGAATGGTTCATAGTCACTTACTGGTATTTCAAAGTTCTTTCTTTGTTTAAATTCAGTACTTTGTGCTTCCAAAGGAAAGAACCATGCATATTAATTTGGACTTGTTTTCTTTGCAATATTACTACAGTAGGTTTTTGGAACATCTTGGCGTTGTGGTGTATTTTTACCATATTTCTGAGAACACCATGAATAAAGAGCTCTGACCAGGTAATCTCATCCTCTACTTCATTATGCTAATGTGTAAATCCAACTGGCACCTTGTATCTCAAAGAAAGATGGAGTAGATCTGGAAAATATTCAGAGAGGGGGGACAGGACAGACTCAAAGCAAGGTAAGACTTTCTTAGAAAGAAAAAAGCATCCTAGGAAAGGAGCAGAATGGGGGAGGCAGAACATGGAAGAGGCCAATAAAATTGTGACTAGCATAGAGAAGTTAGACGTTGTTTCTATTTCTCTGAATATTGGAAGTAAGGATCATCAAAGCAAACAGAAAGTGGTTCTTTGTGCAGTTGGATAGTTCAGCTGTGGAACTCCTTGCCAAAGGATGTGACAAATGCTAAAAAAAACCCTCCCATGATTTGTGGAAAAGTTTGACATGTTCATGGAAGAAAAAATTATTTGGTGTGTCTATACATACAGAAATGACTTCTGGTTCAGGAAATTCCTTAGCTAAAAAATAAGCAGATTCTGAAGCTACCTTAATTTTCATAAGCTTTTTTAGGTGTACCACTTTGGAGACCACATACCATCCTGCATGGACTGTAAGTAGTGTACTCAGTACTATTTTCTTGTACTTAATCACTTTACAGAGTTGAGAATTGACAGGTGATTTTTGGTTGTTCTAACAACCAAATATCTAATCACCAGTTTTAAAAAATAGACTATATTGCAAATATTGTAATGTGGAGTCTGAAGGAAAGGAAAAAAGGGGAACAAGAATGTTACAGTTTGTATGGATTTATTACTATGGATAAATTGATACTTCAAAAGAGTTGCTGACTGTCCTTTCTTGGCTACCACTTTAACAGCTTGGTTGAAATTATGTATGTTATAGGCTCCCTTGAATGACAGATATATAGCATCCATTGTCAAACTCATAGGTCTGAGAAGTTTGCATAGAGGTAGAAATGTGATCATGTCCCATATATGCAGAATGCTGATTGTGAGTAAAAGCCCAAGTTGAGGAATCTACAAATACAGCTGCTGGGAGGGTATTTCCTGTTCTAGTTCTCAAGGCAGGTTTGGAAAGACTCATTAGTAGGACTCTGGTAAGGAAAATAGACTTTTCCTGCAGCTTTTTATTCTCTGTAAGTTCTTGAAGAACTTGAGCACTCAGAAAAATTTGCCCTAGAACTTAGTGTGTATTTGCTATCTATTTTTCTGCTCTGTTCAATTTTGTTTTAATGAGTACTGTTAGATAATGTGAAGTCTAGTAGTAATGTTGGATTTATTTTGAAGCAA
Organism: Psittacula echo; assembly: GCF_963264785.1. Lineage (NCBI taxonomy): Eukaryota > Metazoa > Chordata > Aves > Psittaciformes > Psittacidae > Psittacula > Psittacula echo. The sequence continues at coordinate 40,054,058 of NC_137735.1, read as the reverse complement.
GTCTGATTTTCATTTTGATCTTCTACATTTTGCCTGCTCTTGGCTTTACAGCATATAGCTAAAATCTATTTTCTGCATGCTCTTTCTTGACAGTTTTGATTAAGACACAGAGAAAATTCAGAAGAAAGCTACTGCAAAACCAGACATAACAGAACATAATACAGAAAGGTATACTGGGATACAGGGAGATGTTTTTACTGACAAACTCAATACATATATAGATAATAAAACAAATTGCACTTATTTTTCCTCTACTAAATTATCTGTACATATAAGCTTTTAATCAATTAGCTAATTCTTCTTAATTTAGTTTTTAACAGCAAGCTAACATAGAACTGAAAATCAAAGGAGTTCAAGAGCCGTAGAAATAAGAATTAGCAGCTCTATTTATTTAATACTTTCCCTTACCCCTGGGGGAAAAAAAAAGAAAAAGGAAAAAAGAAAAGCTAAGTATGTCCTTTCTTCTCTTGTAACCTATTTTGAATTTGTGCCAGGGTGGGTATGAAACTCGGGTGCCAGCTCAAACTGTAGACCCCATTATTAATCTGCCACGTGTACTTTGGCATAATCCTGAGCTAGGTCTGTGTGTAGATTAGGAAAGTGAAGCTGGCAGAAATTTAGGTCAAGAGATGGCAAAAAGCCTGTGTAATTGTCTCCAGTGCTCACGATTAATTCCCAGAACAACACTGAGGAGAAAGTTGCAATGACAAGGGCAGGCAGGCCCTCACAGGCTGAACAAAGTCTCAAAATGTCTGTAAGTTTTGGGAGGTGAAGGTCATAGGAGCAATATTAGGGCCACTTCAAGTCTATGTCATAAACTATCCATAAAGAGCTCTTGTGCGGAGCAAACCTTATGTTTTCTCTGCGTATGTTTGTTTTTCACCAGCACCCCATCAATTCACAGTGCAGGGTTAATAAAAATCCACACAAGTCTCAAGGTGTTTCCTTTAAACTTCTTTGGAGGTTGTGTAGATGGACAATAATATGCAGCTGATGAGATGCTCAGACCCCTAGTGGTCTGTGCTCTTTATTGCGGTACATTTTAACCAGTATTGCGTGCATCTGGCATGATTAAACTATAGGGCTGAGGTTTTTAACAAAGTTTATCTGAACAAAAATTTTGCATGCAACATAAATCCCAGGAATCTGTCACAAGAAGAAGACCTGAATCATCTTGGCCATACTGCCAGCATATCTAATCCATTTTTTCACTGCTCAACAAAGACTAACTCTAGTCTGGTTAAGGAGAAGATGAAGCTCTTCTGTCTGATCTTCCTGGCCCTCAATTAATTTTTATTCAACTTTTTAAAAGGGCATCTACGACCTTTACTCTCATTTTGTCTTCTTAAACATCTTCTGTATGTCTTCAGATTCCACAACATCTTGCAACATCGCGTTTGAATTGAAAATTCATATTACTAGCAAGGTTGAAAGAAGCAAAGACTAATACCTTGGAATCACTGCAGCAATCGATCAAGTTTAATTGCCATCAGGCCTACTTAAAAGATAACTGATTTACCTACACTGCATTACACAGTAAAGGATTATTATATGGAAAATACCAGAAAGAGACAATTATTTTAGCAGGTGTACACTGATTTGTGGTTGAGCTAATTTTTAACCTAATGAGCTAAGTTCCCATGTTTTGTTTGGGCTTTTTTATAGCATTCTGAAGAAAGATCAAGGTTTTCCATAGCTTTTATACCATTATAAAGGTGAAAATCCCAAGTAAAAATAAAATCTAACAATTACAAGGAATATTCTTTTACAAGTCAGCTAGTTTTACCAATGATTTTTGTGACTGTCAGAAAATGTACATAAATGACAAAAAGCCAGATTGATGCTCTTCAAATACATTGTGTTTTTTTGAATTTCACTCCATTAAGATACATATAAAAAACCTAAAAATTATTTGATCAGTGCCTGTCAGCTGCACAAGGCTCTGTGATGTTTTATCTCCAATTCTAGTCATTTAAAAGGTCAAATGATTTTTTTTTTTTTTAAAGACAGCTAAAGCAGAGTGTCAGGAAGTGAGATAAAGGAAACCCTTTCATGTTTGAAAATATAGTCTTATCTTAAAGTTCACTTTTCATTTAAAAATAAAGGCCAGCTCTGAAAAGAGCAAACAATATTTTATTATGTAAAGGAAGCAAATACAATTGATGCATTTTGGTGATTTTTTTTGGTAGAACATAAGTCTGTTGTTTTGTACAATTGTCAGTCTGTTACCTGTCATAACAGCTGTGGTTATATATATATATATATTTATTTATTCTTTTTTTCATGAATGACCTTACCTTTGTGGCAAAATGTAATTAATGAAAGAAAACTAGACCTAAAGTTCTAGGATAGACTTTGCTATAGACAAGCCATTTCATCACTGGATTCAGAAATTATCCTGGGGAAAAGGAAGTTTAATAAATCAGTACTAACAAGATCATGACTAAGAATATTGTCTAGACCTCTTTATGAATAAGAGTATCCATTTCTCAGAATTGATAGTAACACATTTATTCTACAGGAAAGTATAACCCTTTTTTAGTCTTCTCAACAACACTATTAGATCCTGACCTTAAAAAATTGACGGTATGCCACCAACTTAAACATTACCATTCAGTACTGATGCTTCTGGGAAACACAGGAAAAAAATGAGGTAACATTAACAGTATGGGTAGTGAAATATCTGAATCATATGCAGGTTATTGAACGTGCTTCCAAACCTCACATCCTGATTAATCAGGAATTACCACAGTTGCACGTAATGTTGGCAACAAAACATAAAACCATTTGACACCTTCCTGGTTTGGAACATATTACAAATTTGAAATGCAGACCTGGCCAAGTGAAAGGTTTTCTACATGTTTTACAAATTGCTGAACATAGGTTTATTGTAATTGAACAATTTTAAAGCAATTTAGTTAATTCAGTAAGCAAAGTCTGGACAGCAAAGATGTCTTCAGAATATTGACTGGCTATAGACTTGCTCTTAGGCGTTTCTGCGTATTAGTTGCTGTAATATTCCCTCCACTTCCTTATGCTCTTTCTTGCAAAGAGCTTTTGCAAGAAAGGAAGTAAAAAGTCTTTGCAGAGTGACCAAAAGTGCAACAGATATTTCTGTTAACCTCCTGCATGAGGCGTTAATTGTAACCTCCTCTGGAATTCTTATGGAGTTCTATCTAGGCTGCTTAACAGAAATCTAACGTTAAGATAAAGACATATATGAATTAATGTAAGGCAATTACCATACAACTACAACATATAAAAACATCTTGCTAACTGAAGATTGACCAACGTGACTACATCTCTAAGCTGTTAGTGTCAGTGATTAGCTCATCATGACCTCAGGACCACACACTACATTAGCTGCTTTTGGACATGTACTATCATCTGAAAGTAAGTGGTTCTTGGAATTTAGGTGTCTTTTTCACAGCCCTTCAGCTTTTTCTGATTTAGCCATATGCATATTTCATATTTCTTTCAGCATTAATATGCTGATAAGGAACTATATAATGCAGTATACCAGTCAGATGAAAAGTGTCTACAGAGTTCTTGGTTATCTATAGACAGATAACATGGTAAACAGAGGTTAATGATAGGTAGCAGGATTGAGATCTTCAAGAAGCTGTGTAACAAAATAGAAGTTGTTGTACAATGTCTATTTAGGACCTACTGAAATGTTATGAATGTAGTCACATAGAACTGTGCATTTCCTACTAGTGGATTTATATTTTCACATTCAGTAGAAATCATTGTATTTTTACTAATTCCAATCAAACCTATTATGGTTCCAGATGAATTCTTTCTGTTTTACAGAAATGCTGGAAATATTTGCTAGCATATCACAGTAAGCAATTCTAGCAATTAGAATCTTTTTGTGTGAAATTCTCATATGCTTCTGAGAAATGTCTCATCTTGCAGACAAAATTTTATTTATTTACAGGAAAACAATCACAGAAACAATGCTGAACTTTATTTCAGAAGTTCTTGAATGATTAACTATGAAGCAATAGTGTTAGATGTTGCCAACACAGAATCATAAATAACTAATAATTGGACAGAATTATTTTGAGTCATTCCTTGACTTGAAAAGAATTTTCTATTAACCTTGGTAGCAAATTCCATCACCTCTTTTTGTTTCCTCTGGGGGGACATTTTTAGATGAAGAAATAAGCCATACCTGTTTAATGAATTATCCATTACAAATAAGTCCCTCAATTCCAGTCATCAGGTCAAACCTTTATTATTGCCTGAGAAAAATCTCATACAAACTTTCAAGTACTCTAAAATGTGACATGAAACAGGAAGCATTATATCTGTTTTGTTGTGAAAAAGCAAAAGGAAATATTTCTGCAACAAACAACATCCAGCCTTTCAAATTGCTTAAGTGAAAGTTATGGCTTATAAAAAAATTAGCTGCTTCTCTGTTTACATTAGGTTTTTACAACAGAAAAGTGAGGCATTTTATTAAGCTCCTCCAAATTACAAATCTAACACTCTCTCATGCAAACAAAAAGTGACTTTTGAACCACTGGTATCAGTAACAATATCCTATTTCTCCTAGTGAAATATATGGGCAAGTTAAAGCTTTACTTCTATACAGAATTTTTGCTTTTTGCATTAGACATACTTTGTAAGATGCATAGCTCAAAGCTTCCTTTTTATTCAAAATATTTTAAATTGAATGCAGCGTGGTCCACAAAATTTTAAACTAAGGACTAGGCAAATGATTTGGCTAAAAGAAAACTAACCTGAAATTTTATGCAAGACTGAAATAAAACTCTGTAGCTTGCAAAAATGTGATTTAAAATACTCTGCTAATATTATATGTTATTGTAAGGAGGAAGGAAATATATTTTTTTTCTTTCTTACTGCAAGGCTTGCAAGACAGTCTACTCTGCAAGGCCTACAGCCTTATTTTGGGGGAGCTGAATTGGTTCAGATAAGCATCCAGACTTTTAGATGTTTAGATGTTTATTTAATTGAACCTCTAAACCTTTTGAGGTTTGCCCATCTCTGATTTACAAATCCTCTCTGGGGGAAAGTTATCCAGCTGTAAGCTCTACAAAAGCACACCTGGCAAAACAACATCTGCCTGACAATGACTTAGTGAGCCTTAGTAAAGGCTGACATATGTGCATGTACAATTGGACCTTATAGCAACAAAGCGGTTTACATATTAGTGTACACTGGGGAGACCTGACTCCTGACAGAAAAATATGATGGCTTTTACACTTTAAATTACAGTGAAGCTGTATCCACAGATGGTGTAGGTACAACATATGCTCTTGTACAGCTAGCAGGTAAAGGAAGTTACTTTCATAATTGCCTGCTCCTGATTTCCAGTATTTGCTTAGATGCAGTTGTGGCAATTCAACATCAGTATTTTTGGTGGGACTTAGTTCCAGCAGCTGATACAGTGCTGAATGGAAGCCTATAAGCTCCAGTAACAATGCAGAGGCTTTTGTTGACACTTCCAGATGACGAAATATCATTCATTGTTCTCTATTGTGACATCTTTTTCATAAGGTATAGGACACAATTTGTTGTGCTTCAGTCAGGAGAGACAGACACTGAGTAAGTTAACAGAGCTGTTTTGAGATTAATCAGCTGGAAACCTTTCAGAGCCATTACAATGTGCCAAATGGCCATGCTTTGAAGATAGAACAAAGTAAATCATACATGGTCAGGTTCCTGAAAACTAATAAAGGAGCTTTAATTCTTAAGGAAAAAGGGCTGATACATAGCCTGTTTTCTCACACTGACCTTTGTTATAAGATTATAACAAAAATTACAGCAAATATTCATACTTGGCCGAATTCTGAGCACAGGATATGGACCAGCTGACCACCAGTATCTGAGTGAGGGTGGGATAGAAGGAAATCTACATCCATGAGACAAAGCAACAGTGCTGCACTGCCCACTTCAGAGCTTCAGGAGCCCTCTGACAAAGGCAATCTTTCTTTTATTTATCAAACAATGTACTCACCTGGATACCCAGCCTCACTCTTAGTCCTTCTCTTTCCCAGCATGCCTGAGAGCTTTATGCTTGTGGGATGGAGCTGTGCATCACAGAACTTTGCTTATTCTTAGAGGACTGGTACTGCTTTTAAAAAGGCAGGCTTGAACTTTTATTAAGGTGGTCTCAGAGTACCGCCAGGGATAAAAGCTGTCTGTGAGAGTTACTGAAATCTTCTGCTTACTTCTGATAAGCCTAATCTAAGCCCAGAATATCCTCATCCATTTTCAAAGTAACATTTTCCCCTCTCTTATTTTGAGATTTGCAGGTTATGGAAATGTTCCTTCATTTCCAGGTAACGAGGGGTGGTTGTGTCATAGCATAGGATTAACAGGAATTAAAAGTTTTGTGATGGTTGCAAAGCAAATTTCTATAGCCTAGGTGATAAGGAAAAGTAAGTTTGCACAGTTTGCAGCAGGAGGGACAGCAGGTCCTGCTGGCGGGACATAATCAAAATCATTCCTCTGTTTCCAAGCTGTTTTTTTTTATGTTGTTTTTAACCTCTTTAACTCAGGTCATGAAACTGCTCATGTCTGAAGCCTGCACTGCACAGTATGTAAAATCTGAGCTGCCTCTTCCAAACCATTTCCTGTGAAACTTTGTGTTGTGGCACTTCGCTGCCTCTCAGCTCACTTCTATACTCCAGACAGTTCCAAAAGCTTAGGTCTGTTGATGGGACATATGACGAGATGTGACTCAAATTAGGCTGTTGGACAACAATGTCAAAAGGGATGATGATCATCAGGGGGTATAGCTGTCTTAGCAAAGGCACTGCTCCTAATGCTGTGCATTACACTCACTACCCTTTTTTCTGTATTCACTGCTGCAGGTTTTTTAGATGTTGAAAATTCTTAAGTCAGATTTCTTTTTCCTGGAAGTTGGTATAAGGATTGAATAGATGCAGGCTAGACTGCATCTGGAAACAAATAGCCTCTTGGGATCTGACCTTAAAGACCAAGGGCAAATCTTTTAATGAGAACTTAGGCAGTGTCTTATAGCAATACAACTGACTTGTTGGGAGGTTTGTATCAAAACTGAATTTTCATGAGGTTATAGCATTTACACACTTCAGAAGTGTACCTTTTGTTTCATTATCTATATTTCATTTATTTCTTTCTTTGGTAAAAAATGTTCTGTTTCCTTTTTTTTTTTTTTTTTAACTGAGTAAAATTGTTTTATTTCAGTAATAGAGCAAAAGTTCTGTAAATAATTAGTTTTTTATAAATATTGGAAATTACTCAATATCTTCAGATTAATATCGCAGTGTGAAAGACTGAGAGTAAATTTGACACAAGCATAACGAAAGAACCTAGCCAAAAGTACAGCTTCTCTGATTCAGCAGAAATCTACAAAGCTGACTGAACAGCCAGATGAAATATTGGTCCATTCTGTCATGAACAATGAAGATTTAAATGACTGTCAACACAGCTTCTGAGGAAGGCTGATAATTGTTAAATCATCAGATTTAGTCAAATAACGGAAAGGATACCAGTAAAAGTCAGGGGAAAAATAAAGCTAATTAGCTGAGATTGTTCATGTAATTCACAGGCTTTATTCTGACTGTTCAACCCAAGGAAAGGAAGAGTAGAGGACGAGAACTTCAGGTATGGACTAGAAAGCTGAGTTTCTCTATTTACAGGATAGCTTAAGCTAGCCAAAAAGCATCCAGAAGTTGAACAGAATGGTTACTGAACACACCACAGCAGGTTACTTGGCGACCTCATTAACAGGTGGTTGCTCATGAAGGAATACCTCATCACATTGGGCATATAGCTAATTATTGGAAGGACAGCATGATTACAAATGTAGATGGCAAGAGCTAGCAGTTCACCTTTCAAGCTTATCATTGTACCAGGATCCTTAGCTGAACAAGACTTAAAGAAGTGTCTTCTAACACTGATAGCACTGATACTGTTGGGACCACGAATGTTAAGTCTCACGAGTTAGTGAAGGCAGGTATTAACATATGGTCTGCAATACTGCTGACTTTGGTGGTCTCAGTACTTCTTTGTCAAATTAGATCAAAAGAATTTGAAAAGAACTGAGAAGTTGTTGGGTTTTTTCCAAGCTTGGAAGAAGACAGATGATTGTATGCTAAGATTATTCAGGAGACTGGAGAATGAGAAATCTGAAGAGATTGGACAGGACTATGCCAATTAAGCATATAGGAATGTATTCATTATGCTCAATTATGTATTTAAATTCAAGTATCAAACATCAGTACAACATTTTACAGAACTGGTACCAGGAAATCAAGCTTCAAGAATTTTTTAATTAAAATTATTTTAAACCATACTTACAAATTTTGTATTTTAAAATGTCTCCTGTGTGTTGACTGCAAGATGTTTTTCAGGCATTTCTGAAATGTCTGAAATCTTGAGGTCTAATCCTGTATTTAAGTTTTTGAGCAACTTCAAAACAACAGAACCCCAGGTTGTGTTTCAACAGGGAGTTATGGTGAGGTGCAGGAAAAAAAAGGCTGTAATAACTGTGCAAAATATTGCCTCATCACCCCTCCACCATTTCAGTCATACCACAGATGTTTCTGGATGCTATCATAGCATCTGTGGAACCATACTGCAGCTGTTCTCAGATTTTCCCATTTCTGGAAGCCTGCCCCTCCCTCCGGTCCAACCACAAATGTCCACACAACAGAAATTCAGTCTTCCTCCAAGAGATCAGTCCCAGACACCAGAATGCCTCCGATATTTTTCCACTCCTATCTAAGGACCTTTTAAATTACAAAGTCATTAAAAATTAATTAGCTGCCCTGGTTTAGAAGTAGCGGTCATTTTTTCTCCTTCTTAGTAGCTGGTGCAGTGCTGTGTTTTGACTTTCGGCCTGGGAATAATACTGATAAAGCCGATGTTTTCAGTTGCTGGTCAGAATGTTTACCCTGACCAAGGACTTTGTGAGTCTCATGCTCTGCCAGGGAGGAGGAGAAGCCGGGAGGAAGCAGGGACAGGACACCTGACCCAAACTAGCCAAAGAGGTATTCCATACCACAGCACGTCATGCCCGGGATGTAGAACTGAGAGTATCCGGAAGGGCTGGATCACTGTGGGGTGGGGGAGTTATCGGTTGGCAGGTGGTGAGGTGTTGTATTCTCTTCCCTTGTTATTTCCTTTATCATTATTATTATTGGTGGCAGCAGTAGTGATTTGTGTTATACCTTAGTTATTAAACTGTTCTTATCTCAACCCGTGGGAGTTGCATTCTTTCGATTCTCCTCCCCATCTCTCCAGGAGCGGGGGAAGAAAGGTGTGGGGGGGAAGTAGACTGTGTGGTTCTAATTTACGGCCTGGGCTTAAACCATGACATTAGCTCAAAGTAAGACACCAACACTCTTGTGAACTAAACCTAGCAGAATTATATGCTAAGTTATTTCCAAAAGTTGCTAAGGTCTTCAGCACAAGTATGCCCAAGCTGCAAATCAAAAGGATAACAAAACATGCAGTAAACCACATTTTAATTAGTCACAAAAAAAACCCCAAAATTGAATGGACATATTTCCTGTCTAAAATTTAGGCAACTTGCTTGATGACTGTCAGCAGTCCTGTCACTTTCAGATGTCACCAGCCATGACCTGCTGCTGCATTACTTAAGATTTGAAATTCCATTCGCCATTCCTTTGCTCTTTTTTGGTTTGAAAAAACTTCCTACTGTGGTGTCTAAATACTTGGGAAAGCATTCTCAAGACATACAAAACTTATTCAGGATATCCCAGATTTTGTTTAAAAAGAAAGAAAAGGGAAAAAGAATAAGCCTTCAGAGTCTACTTGAGAATTTGTATATCTGCATATATCTGACTCCTGATGTCTGTAACCACTACTATACAGAGCTCCACTGGTTTCTTATTTGCAATAACTGTTAGTAATCTTATATCCTACTTCATTTTTACAACATGGCACACTAAGCTTACCTTTATGTGTCTCATGGGAACACACACAATATTGTTTAAACATGTACCTGTAGCATGCTTGTGTGCGCAGCTACAAATTAAAAAAAACGCTCTTAAACTGGCAAACCTAAACTGTATTCTCATAAATAAGTTACTCTAAACTAGTCTAATATTATTTTTTTTCTGAAGAAATTTGATTTTTCTGAAGGATTTTTTTCAGATTTGCCACAAGAGTGCAGGAGTTAACTAAGAGATGCAAAATAGCAAAAATATAATGCCAGATCCTGGAAACATTAATGTGCACTGCTTGCACACTAGATTTTAAACTTGTTTGCCTAAGCAACAGGGAGAAGTTTAGCCTATGCATCTTATTTCAGGACCATGCCTTTCAAGATAATTTCTAAACTTTCTTGTGTTCTAAACTTTTCTTATGGTGCAAGTTGTTTTGATTCTTGTTCACGTTTTTTCCATCCTGTTCAAAAAGGTGACTATTCTCCATTTAAAAAGAAAATCTTTCAAAATATGTTATGTTGATCTTTAAATGCTACTGGGATGAAATATAGGGGTAGTTACAAGAATTGAAATGAGTGATCGTTGTTAGCTAAGGAAAAAACCCCTATTTATTTTCACATCTCAATTGTTTGCATGCAGCTACTAAAATAAAATGGATGAAACGTGTGCGGGAGTAAATGCATTTGACAGTATCTCAATAGTACATAGAGAAGGAAGAACACAAATCCAGTCTAAAGGGGTTTGGGGGAGGTTGTATGTTCATGACTGAGTCATGCAAAAGGGCTAGCTGAATAAAACAGCAATAATAGGGAAAGAACTCTCTTGATAGGTCTGAGAAACCAGTATCTAATTTATATAAAAATAAATGGAAGTGGAATATATGACTAGTAGAGGGTGATAGTGAGCTGTGTTAAGACATCTCCCCTCATGTACCCTTCTCATCTTGGTAGCACTTAACTGAGCCCATGTGTTAGTTACAAAGACTGCAGGCTTGGAGTATGAGATTTTCTTAATTTGTCTCCCAGGTTGGCCCTTACAAAAGACAGCTTCTGTGAGGCCATATAATCTTTGGGATGTTGGTTTTAAAATGATTGCCAAAATGATAGTTGGGTCCATCAAAATAAAAAATCTATTCTAAGCACATTCTTGGGGATTGGGGAAAACTGCCACCCTGCTACTGGTGCATTAGGTGAACTCTTTTGAGAAGACATGACATAGAATGCAGAATCATGTATTGCTTTCGTCAGCAAGCAGCCTTTGATGCATTTTTTTCCTAAATCCAGCCCTTAGGTAACAGAAAATGGTAGAATGTGTTTAATTTTGGACGCATTCCATATTTACTTGCAATAACTGCCCTGGGAGACTCATTAATGCTTTAAAGCTTCCTATTAAATGGAAACCTCACAGTATTTTCTTTTTAATAAAATAAACTGAAAGGTGAAAATATTTTCTGTTTGTTTTCTAATTATGAATGCCTGTCTCAAGAAATTATTCTTCATCTGCTGGACTATTTTAGTTTTATATCCTATCACAGGTAAATGAATAATGAAAAAAGCATAATAAAAGCAAATAATAATTATTCTTATTGACCTGAGGCATTTAATAAAAGAGAGTCTAAAGAAACAGATTTCCTATAGCAGTACTTTCTTAATTATACTAAGGTAATTAGCTTTAAGAGGAGATAATTTCAGTTCACTGAGGTTGCTCTTTTAAGTTTTTCTGGGAAATTTGGATTTTCTATTGATAGTAGTTTTAACATGTCACACTGGAGCCAGAGTGAATTAAAGTGAAGAGCTACACAGTCTAAACAAACAGTCCTTCCTATTATCAGAAGCCTGACAACATAACATCATAAACTATAGTCACATGCCCACAAGTAATGCAGGAACAATTGAAAAAAAAACTTCACTGCAATCCATAAACATTATATGATGGCTTTTATTGAGCTAACATTGTAAGCTGTCTTATTTTCCAATTTAACATGTTGCATTCTTACCAGTCTTTGGAAAATAAACAAGAAATTCTCCCTCTGTTCTGCAGTCTTCCATTCTTTCTTCTGATTAAATGGTGACATAGCATTCTCTAGCAATTCTGCATGAGAATAACTAACTAAATCCTCAAAAACATCAATGAGTAACTTCAGTTCTTATTTTGGAAGATAGGTAGCACATATATATAGTATATTTTTTGTAGGTAGGAATCTTTTAGTAACTTATTTTCCACATTGAAATTTTCTACTTTAATCTATGATTTACATGTCCATATTACTTTTCATATAGGCTTGTGTTTTCCTTGTCCCTACTAATTTTTCCCTCAAACCACATCATTCAGTTTCTATTTTTTTTTCTTATTATTTTGGATGTGCCCACTATTAATTGACACACTAATTCTCTTTTCTCATTCTGAGTGCAGATATTCTGAGTGCAGATATTCCTATCATTTTGCCAAACCTTGTCTGGGCTTTCTCTGCACATCTCCTCTACAACCATCATTTTATTTCTCTTCATGCTACTTTCTAACTAAATGAGAGTTTAAAGGGTCCAATTACTGCCTGATATGAGGATATCCCACTTCTTGATCACTTCTTGATATAGCTATTCTCATCATAGTATGTCCTCATTATATGTAATTATAGATGGAGAATTCAAGCACAAAGAGATTAAGTCTCATGTTCAGCAAACAAACGTCTGACACTGTTCTGAGCCCTGCCACCCCCATCAGTCTCCACAGGTGCATTCTGCAAGATGCTTGTGCTCCTCTAGAAAGTTTACTTTTGACCTCTTCAGTCTTCAATGGCAATTTCAGATAATATCTGGAAGGTGGACTGGAAAGTTTAGGTGCAGTCATGTCTGGCAACATTCCCCAGCTCATACCCCTGCTCCTTCTCTGGCTGAATTGGGGCTGCAGGCTTGGGCACAGTGAATTGTCAATCACACCATGATGAGCAAGGGGATGAGGCCATCTCAGCAAAGGTGATGAAGAGCCAGAGGACAACATATGTTTCACAACATCAGAACAAATCCTGTAGCTACTGAACCGTAGCCTCTGTCCCTGATATCCCTGAGAGCAGATGCCATGCTTTTCTCCTCTCACACTGCTTTGGTTAGCCCTCCATCAGAGCCTTCACCTCAACGTATCTACAACAGGAATGGGAAAAAGCTCTTTCACCTTTTGTATTTCAAGTGTATGTTATTATAGACCTTTTCTTATTTAATAGATATTCTCTCTTTTCACCTCTGATCAGGTGTAAGTTAAATGATAAAGTTGATGACAATGCCTCTCATGCATCATCCTGTTCTTTGTACCTACAAACAAAAGGTGCTTGATAAAGACAGTGCCTCAAGGACTTCCCTAACTGGATGGTAAGCAGAAGGAGAAATTTTGCCTACCTGAGTAGTGTTTAAAGATAACCTGATAGCCCACAGGGTGAGTGTCTGCTTCTTGACGCAAAGTTATCAAGCCTGATGCTGTAGATAAGGAAGGCTATAAAGTCTCTTCACATATCACCCTGTCTTCTCCCAGTCTTCAGATAAATGTTTTTCATAGGTGCTGTTTATTGATCATATATGTGTGGTGAACTACAGCTCTGGAAATTGTCTTAAGAATTAAGGCCAAAGGCTGCAGAAACACCATTAGGACCTATGTAGAGAAAGAGAAATCGCAGTGTAACGTTTTCTAGTTCAGGACGCAGTTGCTGTTTTTAAAACTGGCTGCCTCAGTACAGAGCCCAAAAGCATTGTCTCCCCAGGTTTTTCAAAGTACCAGCACTACAGAAGTGGACTGTAAAGTCTTCCGTTAATCCATTTTTAGTCATTATTTTTCACTTATAGATGTTAAGGATATATTGCAGCATTTTTCTGATTTGGATTCCTTCTTTTATTTTTTGCGTTTCATCATTCAACTATCTACTCTTGCAAGAAATTTTATTTACATATTCTAATGTAAAATAGCATTTGGAAAGTATAAATGAGAGATGGAGATTCTTATAATGCCTAAATAAACAGTAAGCTCTTTAGTAATTTCATGTTGTTTTCCCTCTCTATAATAAACGTTGTAAGAAAAATTAAGCTAGAAGTTAGTTTTATATTATTATGGTTCCATACCAATCATAGCAGCCATTTTTAAAAGGGGTAATTAAAATATTAAGTGAAAGCCTAAGTGAATTAGGCACCCATCCCATTTTAGAATGACCTGAGTATTAGGAGCAAACATTTTACCCAGACTCTTAAAATCAAGACCAGATGCCTTTCTAAATACTATGCTGTAATTCAACCATATTTTTATTGGACACAGTACAGGAATTACAGGGTAAAATTCCATGGTTTCTGTTACGTAAGAAGTCAGACTACGTGTTGATACAATCCTTCATGTCACTAGAATCACAGCATAACTGAAGATGTCATCCCATCTTCTTTGTTCAAATTGCACTTCCTTGGTTCTTGTGATGTCATAATCCCAGTCGATCTCCAGCCACTGAAGTAGGTTCTGAATGAAACTCTATAGGCACGATCTGGATTTTTTATGTAGTAAAGTGGAACAACCCCCCCCCAAAACAAAACGAAAAACTTTGGGAAAACCTCTCTGTGGCACTTCCACCATACTTTATAGCTTATTTATCTTCAGGAGCAAGCTGATGGGAATGCATATCTGTGTCTTTGCTTTCACTTTAATGCTGTTATCACCAGAAAATAAATTATGAAATTTGTGCTGGTTTCATATCTTAAGCATCAGCTTTACCAGCAAAATCAAAATACTGATACAAAGAAATAAAATTTATTTCCAAAATAGGACTTCCCATGACTTTGTAAATGATAATGTCTACTAAAACCCAAGCTTTTCTTACATCCTTGGGTTCATTTCTGAAGGAAATCGCAAGGTGCCTTTTGAGTTTCAAAAATCTCTTCTTTTGATTGCTCAACATTCTAAATGCATATTATTTGAAAGAGTCCTAGCAGTGTTAAAACTTTTCAAGAACTCCAATGCCATCAAAGCCTCTGCATGTTCAAACCACATTCAACTATACAATGAGTTTAAAATGGTGTTTTTGTTAGGCAAGATAATTTGAATGGAGGAAAATTGGGTAACGGTCCTGTCTAATGTAGCACTCAAGAGACAAGAAACCCCACCACCCCACCAAAAAACAACCCACAGCAATCAGTGTCGATGGGAAATGGAGCAAAACAATAGGTACATTTTGACTTTAGGATTATTTTCCTCGGGTTTGTGAAGCCATTAGAAAACTCTAGTACCCTCTGCTGGCCAAGCAATAAATCTGTAGCCCCGCAGCAGAGCTGGCATTCCCACGGATGCTGACATGCAAGAGGGTGAGCAGTAAGGAAGCAAGAGCCACGTTGACATTTGCATCCTGTTGAAAGAGAAAAAAACCCCAAACCCACAACCCATAAAACAACATATAAGAAAGTCCTAATCAGGGAAAAGTGTTAGGCTACTAGGAAAGTATTACAAAAAAGAACATTGTTGTTTAATATACTCAATGCTGTAGTTTTTAAAAGATTTTTTAACATTTTAAGCCTCAACCTAAGGTTGTTAGCTTTTCAGAGTATATTGTAACAGTGCTATAAAACGATTGCAAGTGTGCTGGTACCCTTCCTCTTATCGTTCAGACTGGGACTCACTGCTGCTAAACAGAGGGAGCGTGGCATGTCTAGTTCACTGCTTTAATGCTTTAATCTTAAAAAAAAATGCATATGTATTTCTTTGAAGTGGAGCAATACCTTCTGTTGCAGAGGTACATGAGCTCACTTTTAAGCAGAAATCAGTGAAGTAAATTTTTTTTATCCTTTTAAAATAATGTGTATTTAGTGCCTTACAGTTCACAGGGTTAAAGAGGTAAATGGTTTCATGTATACCACAAGCCTCTGCTAAAAAGAGAACAATAATGATGAGGCAGCCACTTTTGCAGAGGTGGAAAGTAACTAGTTAGCATAGTTAATCTTTTGAGACACATCCCTGGCATTAAGTGGATTCTTCCCATTCAGCTGAAGGCGCAACAGCTGGATTCTGTCATCCCTGACTGGGGCAGTCTTGTTAGTATAGGATGACCTCTGGAGCACTAACACAGATAATACTGGCACCTCTCTTCGCTCTAATCAACTACCAGTCTGAGCAATTCTACAGGAGATGGGGGCATTAAGGCCATATTATTCTAAACAAAATTCAGCGATGGTAGCAGAGTATTGTGACAGCAAAAGACAGATTCTACCTTTCCCACCAAAGTTTTTTAATGTTAAATTTAGGGAAAGGTCTGTAAAAACAGCACAGCTCTGTATTTTCTATCTTTTCTTAAAGTCACGGTTTGCAAAACTAGACTGTTTGTGTCAACTGTGTCTAAGCTAAAACTCTCACAGTTTTACTGCCATATATAAAACTGTTCATTGCAACCACACAAAGTTAATGCGCTCTCTCTTCATCTCTTTCCACATAGATGAGAGCTGTCAGGAAAATAAAGATTTCTGGGCATTTAGCTGGAATGTGAAAAACTCATGTTCAAGTTACTGTTCTGTCTTGCTCTGGAGCAGGGCACTGAATGAGTATCTCCTAGATCTGAACTAACTACTCCTGCAGCTGAACCAGGTGCTGGTTTAGTGATGGAGTTCTTGTAGTTTGACCATTTTCAAGGAATTTTCATAAAATCCTGATCAATTCTCATGATGTACATCAACTTTAACTGAAAATATATCCTCTTTAAAGTTTTCAGTCATGGCTAATTTAGCAAGCTATAGATTAAAAAAAAGGGCAATAAAGCTTTCAGTAGTTAAGAAACAGCAAAAAATCAAGGTAGCTAACTTCATCCAAAGGGATTCATATGCCACACAGGCATTTGGTATTTTTCTGCTTCACTTTGCACGGAAGAGCAACAGGCATGCCATTGATAAGAATGCACTGGTGCACAACATGCTAATTATGTTAATAGGATAGGTTTATCCTTATCTGTTTATCCTTAATATTCTGTTTATCCTTGTCTTTTATATATGATTTATAAATAGAAAAGAACCAATAGCTACACTGCCAACTAATTTGGGCTTTCAAATATAAAATGTGCTGAGCTTGAGTTTTCCAGTGTGCTTCGCCTTTTACAACAGTTACAAATGCTGTCTGGATCCTTGGGATACTGGAGTGTTGCTAAAGTACCTTGTGCCTGGACAACACAGGCACATTGGCTTTGGTTGTGTTTGAGAGGGGCTTCAGTCATGCTTGAGAGTTTTCATCTCTGAAATTCAGATCCTACTGTTTAAAGCACAGCAGGAGTAAATGTCTGCATCTAAGAGTGTTTACATTAACATTAGTGCCAGTAGAGAGGAATACGGTATCATTTATCCCCCAAATAAATATTAGTTAGTTGAGAAATCCCACCTTTGATTTTTCCTATCAAATGAGAAAAGCACAATGATAGCTGTGAAAAATTTAGGTTGCTTACTTGCCTACAGTCCTTCATGTCAAAGATGAGGATAAACCTAATTCTTCAGGGGAACTTTGCTTAATTGCAGTATGCATTGTGTTCCACTATCTGTTGTAGCAGTATACAGCTGCAGTTCTCTGTTGGGAGGCAAACACATTGATCAGTGTTTGCGACAGGAGCACAGGGTGTCTATGCAATTGAGGACTATGCCATAATGAACACAGGCAGGGAGGTCAGATGCAGTGTTTCTTTGATCTGGGAGAATGCTGTAGGAGAAGTAGGAACGTAGTGTAATTTCCTAAGCTTTTAAAAGTGCATGGAAATTGAAAGCATGATCCTTAAGAAATTCATCAACACTACTGGACTTTAGTAAAGTAACATATTCCTTTATGCCTCAAACTAATGATAGCAGATGGAGGGTAGATGTCATCCTGTTTGTGACTCACTAAAGCAGGCTTCTTGAAGCTTTAGTTTTCATAGATTTTGACAGAAAGTAAAAGAACTTTGAGGTTTGTGAACTCATCTGGTTTTATAGTGAAACTTTTTTTGAGCAGCAGGAAAGAAGAGAGGCAGACTCTGACAAAAGTTTCAGTAAGTAAAGGGATACAAATGCGGGAAAAAATCGGAGAGGTTTTTATTTTAACTTTAAAAAAAAAAAAAAAAAGAAAATATAATCATCATGGAAATTACCACTAACTTGTTGCTTTGGATACTTACTGGACCCTCTATTTCAGACCCTTATCTGCCTGACATATACCATGGCTATAATCTTGAACTCCCATATCCCACATGAGTTTCCCTGCTGCAAATAAATTCTTGTTCTTCTGTAAGTTCTTTCAAAAAAGCCCCCTTTAAAGTGCAAATGTAAATAAGATAAACTTCAAACTCTTCACAGCCTGCTGCTTAGAAAGATCAGATTTCAATTTCAGATTCCCTTAAGGGCGTGTGGGTTGGTGATTTGCCACTGTGGTCCCTGATACCACCCATTTCTTTCCACCCTGTTTCTATTTCTTCTATTAACACCTTCCAAGTAGTTTCTTTTTTCTACTATTCTTTTCAGTCCTTGCAATGCATTTCCCTGATTGAACGCTGTCAGCAGGGGGAGCATCAACAGCACAGGAGTCTCTCCCACAAGGGCTTCTGGGTCTTCATGGGAAGAACAGGGACGACCTACAGAATCTGAAGGACAGAAATTTGGCCATTACATATATCAATAATAGTTCCACGCTGGAAAGTGTTGACTCTTATGTGAAAGATAGAAAGGTCATTATATTTAATGAAAAGGAACAGACAGTAGGATGCATACATGTTAGAGTTGACATAAAAACCAGAGAACACAGGAAATGGAGCACTGTGCTTGAAATCTTTCCCCAGTTTATTTTTTTAATTACTTATTTCAGTTATTAACTTTTTCTTTTATTCCTTGTTCGGAGACTCTCTAGAGAATGAGTTAGTTCTTAGCTGGTGAATTTCAAGGCTAATGACTTATGTTGATACTGACCAAATAAAAAATAAACCAATTTTGAATTGAAAGAAAATATCACTGGTAATCTGCAGTGTCTGGACATGTTATATCCCTGGCTGATTCTTTCCTTTCATGAGTCATTGTTTTCTGGTAAATGTTGATTACCCTTCCATGTGCATTTGTGAAAACATATCTAAGCTAGGCTGCTGTAAGTAGTGAAAATATTAATATATAATCAACATATGCCTAAAGGAAAAGGTGTACCCTGGATTCTATCTTAAGAATCCAGAATCATCATCTGTAACACAATACATGAATATTTCTATAAAATTATTCAACGGTGTAACATGCAAAATGAGAGATGATAGCAACATTGATAGCTATGCAAGAAAATCCCCAAGTAAAATTCACGGTAAAGTTGTTACAAGGAAATATATGTTTGAACTATTTCTATACACAGATACTGGAACAAAAATATAATGTAAAGACTAAATTAACTCTGAATGTTCAAGAGAAGAACCAAATGCCAGACACAAATAAACTTTTAAAAGTCTCCAACCACAGCGGAGTACAGGAGCCCCACATTTTCTGAAGTGATATTGCTCGAGTATATAAGCTTGTGCTAAGATTTGCCCCTCTGTTGGCTGGAGAGAGCAATTTGTCATTCACATCATGGCCATAGCTATTTACGAGACAGAACATCCCTGTGACTGAATTCTCTGGAGAGCCTGATAGGCATCTTGTGAATGCATTTAACTCACACCAATTATACTGCATTCACCTATAGTAAATCGTTTCCAGAGGAAAATATGGTGCTGGCATATATGGTGATGACAGTGGTGCACTTTTTTGTCATTGCCTAGTGGTTAGATTACTCTCCTACATTTCATTTCTCCTTAAGCTTGTGGGACTTTCAGTTTGCCATCCTCAGAAGAGGTCCTGTCCCAGTTAAGGAAACACACTGATGCACACTTTTCAGACCAGCAGTGAATATTCAGGACCAAGATCAGGGACAGATCAGAAAAGGACTGTAGTTAGGGCTCACTGCTGCTGCCAGACACGCTGCTTCTCCAGAAGACATGAGAAGATCCCTCCTTCATTCCCAAAATTGCTTCTGGTCCCCAGCAGCTAGAACCATCTAAGGCTCCCAGAGCTTTGGCACTGGCAATGCAGGTTGTGGAACCATGATTTTTTTGGTACCAGAAGTTGTTGGCTGATGTAGGTATACGTGCTTTTTGCCTATGTTTACATTCCACCCTAAGTACTTCTTGTAGCACAGAATCAAAATATGGCCCAATTTTGAAAATATACGTATCAATTTCATTTTACAGATACAGAAGTACTCTTCCTTCCTATAGAAGACTGGAAGCACAGAAGCGTGGTGTGGTATAAGATCACATACGAAGACTCTGGTAAAGCAAGGTCTTAAACTTTTCTCTTTTAAGTCCTAAAGCAGACCCATAGTGAGCTGATCCACTTTCTTCTTTTCATGCCCTTGTTTTTTGCTAGCGAATATTGTAAAGTTGTGATTTTCTTTTTCTCCTAGGCTGTTCTTCTGCAACATATGTATGTCTTCAGTTCTGCAAGTTGGGCAGGTTCCTTTTTTAAACCAGTTAAGCCAATTGGTATATATAGTATTCCTATGTTTAAAAATGCCTTTGAAGACTCATTCAAAATTCATTGAAGCCAATGACATCTTTGTTTAATTTCAATGGAATATGTATCAAGATGTGGATGCAAAGAGAAACTGTGGGCCTGCTTCTTTATTGAGAATCAATGTAGGCATCCTTGAAGGTGTAGGACATAATTTGCAAGTAGAAGAATGAAAGCATCTAAAATAAAGAAGCCTGAAACAGAAATGGCTGTTTCACGCTTTCTGGAGCATGTATCTGTTTGAACAAAACTTTAACATACAGATATATTCTCTGATGAGACTTTTTCACCCAATTTCCTTCTATTTTGAATTCTGCAAGTCTAGAGAGAAAACATATCTTACCATTTACAATAGATTTAGGAGAACATTGTAATGTAAAAGAACACTGTCAAGCAAGTGAAAATAACTGCCTGTGTTTAGCTTTACATACCAATGTTTTAATTGGGCCAACAGCTATTATTCATAGAATCATTGAATAGTTTTGGTTGGAAGGGACTTTTAAAGGTCATCTCTTCCCTGCACTGGATTGTTCAGCCTGACCTTTAATTTTTTCAGGGATGGGGCATCTACCACCCTCCTGAGCAACCTGTTTCAGTGTTTCACCACCCTCACTGTAAAAAAAAGTCTTCTTTATATCTAGTCTGAAACTACCCTTTTAGTTTATAACCATACTCCTTGTTGTATTGCTACAGGTCCTGCCAAAAAGTCTGTCCCATCTTTCTTACAAGCTCTCTTTAACTACTGAAAGGCTGCAATAAGGTCTCTTCTCCAGGCTGAAAAAGCCCAACTCTCTCAGCCTGTCTCTACAGGAGAGGTGCTCCAGCCATTTGATCATCTTTGTGGCCTCCTTTGTGGACTCGCTTGAGCAGGTTCGTGTCCCTCCTATGCTGGGGGCCCCAGAGCTGAATTCAGTATTGCAGGTGGGGTCTCACAAGAGCAGAGTAGAGGAACAGGATCATTTCCCTCTACTTGTTGGTCACGCTCCTTTTGATGCAGCTCAGAACACGTTTGACTTCCTGAGCTGCAAGCACATGCTACTGGCTCATGTTGAGCTTACCATCAACCAATACCCCTTAATCTTTCTCCTCAGGGCTGCTCTGATTCAGTTCTCTGCCCAGATTGTAGCTGTGCTTGGGGTTGCCCTGATCCAGGCACAGAATCTTGCAATTTGCTTTGTTGACCTTCATGAGGTTCACATGGACCTACTCCCTCTGGATGGTATCCTGTTAATTTTAAAAGATTGTTTCAAGCTTAACAAAACTACAGCAAACTGAAAATCCTGTTAAGCCCATACACTCAAAAGTTTACAAGCTCCCTGGACAGATTTGCTACTGATTGTAACAACACTGTGGCCAGTTAGTTAAACAGAATGATTGAACAATTGGAAAGTCTTCATGGGTCAATTTTTGGACTGTTTTTAGACAGAAATTGAGAAAAAAAACCCTGTGCTTTAAAGCAACTCTAGCACGAAAAAGCCCGCACAATTTGTCAATGTGCTATAGGTAACAGAGTTAATTATTGACATAAACTGTTTTGATTTGACCTTAAACAATTTTTCTGGGGAAGGGAGAAAAATGTGCATCAATCTAGAGAGTGAATACATGATGGGCAATGTTTAAGTATTTTAACTAAAACCACAAACTTTCGGCTCCTGGCAGTAGTTCACTCCTGATAAATACAAGATGACTCTGTTGCTCTGTGAATGCAATAGTGCTGTGAGACTGCAGAACCAGCTTTGAACTGCAGAACACTTGAATGTGAGTGAGAGGTTTGCTGATGAGATATGAACAGACAGAACTGTTATTTTTCTTGCAAGTCTTCAGTACATCTGAAGCCAGTACTGTTGCAGCTTTACCTCTGGTTGAACTGCACTTTACTTTCATGCTAAATTTGCATATACAGACAATAGAAGTTGTTACAAATAGAGACCAAATGGATTTCTGGCAAATTATAGACTTCTCTCAAAGACTTTGTGCTGTCTTCAGAACAAAAGCCCAAATTTCAGCATCTTTCTTGGCCATTAAGGCTTTTGAACATCTTTCGGCTTTCTCAATTACCCATCTATCTCAGCAATCAGCTTATTATTACTGAGGAAAAGCCCTTCAAGAAGAGTATTAGCAAGTCCATTTCAGTGATTATTTTATAAGAATAATGATTATTTTGTTTCATTAATAGCTTTCTGGTTCTAATCAGACATTTATTTTTCACATTCACCAAACAAGGGCGTACAGCATATGTTAAGGGAACTGTGTGTGTAACATATGGCTAAGAAGAATAAATGCTGCATAAAATGGAGAGAGTGAAAGAAGAAGAGTAAGGTAATATAATAGATAATGAATTCAGCTACATTATAGGATTTTATTGTTATGAGGCTGCAAAGATGAAGGAATACTATGGGTCACACATGGATTTTAAATCCTGGTGACTGAGTTTTACTTCTAATATTCTAAGATGCAATTTCTTTTCCCTCCTGCTGATCAGATGACTCTGTAGTCATAAAAAAACAAAGACGGAAAGCTTAATTCTTGTATATAGTTGTACTGCCTAACTCCAGCTTCAGCAGAGGTAAAGCACGTTAAGTCCAGACACTTGAAATGGGAATCACCACTGAGAAAGGCCTATAATGTGTTGGCACTGGGGTAGATTTTCTGTATTGCAAAGCAGCGCTTGGATAATTTCTAAGTACCAAAACCACATACTATGGTTTATATTTAAAAATATAAGCTCTAAAATAAATTTAAAGATTTTTTTTAGAACTTGGCTGGACTTCAGAAAGTAGATTTTCCCATTGCTCTAATAATCTGTTATTAAGGATTGAAGTCAGGAAGCATCTTGAGCTCAAATCACTAGAAAATACTAGAAAACAAAAATATTTTGATTTCCTAACCAAGAAACAAGATTTTTAAGAGGTGTTCTGGAAAAAAAATCACTTGCTGCATGATAGCATGAAATATAGATGGACATTTCAAGCCTTAATTTAGTGTAAATTGTTTCCTGATATTTAGACCCACCTTGCTATAATTTGAAGTTTGGCTGATTCTATGGTCAAAATCCCACATAGTTTCAGTCTTAGCTGAAAGTCAAATCTGCACTTGGCTGGACAATCGTCTGAATAGCTATCAATACAAATCTGAAGAAATTATCAGAAGGTAAACTGGTGCAGAGCTATCTACTTTAATCTACACATAGCCTTAACATAATAATACCTTATTTCACAGGAGTGCTAATTTTGAAAGTTAAACACATGAAATGCTCACATTTTTACCTTTAGGTTGTTTATTATACAGTCATGGTTGTACATCATATACTGTCTATAATGTTGCTTAAATAGATTATAATTTATGATTGTTATAGCTACAGGTTATTTAATACCAATATCTAAAACCTGTGCTCATTAAGATCCTAACCTATGTCTCTCCCTTGAGAAGCTTCTTATCATAGTTGGCAATATCAATAATTTTAACTAAAGTAAACAACATACCACTGCATTGATTTTATGATTTAGAGGAAGTTACTAAGAACCCGCCAGTTCTTAACATGTAATTTAGGATCAGCTAAGCATATACAAGACCTTACTTATTGGAGAGTTAGAGGTGTATAAATACATATCAGTTTTTCTTTTCAACTTTTGTTTCAAGTGTACCTGGTAGATTTATTGCTTGACTGTGCTTCAGTAGTCTGACTCCCTGCGGTGATTTCCAAAAGTCTGCAGGCAGGAATACACCCTTGCTACTGCAAAAAACTATGACATCATGGATGCTTAAAAGAGAATGAATGATGTGGTTAGCCATGCATTCAATATATTACTAGAGAGGGGGTTATATGGAAACATGGCCTTTCTGTCAGGTAGAATGAATGAGATATATAATTTGTTTTGTCCTTCTCTTAAAAGAACAAGGGAAAGGAGATAATCTGTCTTAATAAGGGCATGCTTAGAGTATCAACCAACTAGAAAGTAATATATTTTTAAACATCCATATGTGATTCCCTTATTAAATTAGGATGTTGAGCTAAATTTAAAGTATTAACATATAAATCAGTCAGTCAGTTAAATTAGCCAGTTTTGTACTGATAAATGGGAGTTAATAAAGCAATTACTTCTTTCTGAACCATAAGGCTCTGGTTTCCAAATCAGTTGTATGAGTTATGGATTACTGACATAATTTACAAGTTTTCATTTACATGACTTATATCCTTGATTTCTGAGGAATTAGTCCTTTATTGTATTAAAGACACAACCAAACAGCATTTGTGCAACATTAAGGTGAGGCCAAGCAAGAAAACTCTCTGACTTCTCAATTTATGGTGACACAGTGTTCCTTACTCTAGCTGCTGTTGTTCATAATGTACAGAGTTAAGGACAGAATTGCTGCCTTAATATCGAAGGTCATGACTTTTCAATGTGTGTGTCATGACCTATGTTCTATAGCTGTAGAGTTTTGCCCTTTTTTTCTCTCATTTCTGTAAGCGCACACCAGTAGCAGGCAGTTCTGCACCTATGTTGGGCATTCACTATGAAAGAGGTGGTATTAAAACTTGTCAGTGTATTGCCACATAACCTTCACATTTTCTATTTTTATGAGGCTCAACTTTGTACAGGTTTACATCATTGAAGGGTTGGAAATTATTACAATGTGGGCAAGGTCAAGCTTATATAGGGCTTGTCGTAAATAAATTTTCATTTCATTTTTTTCACACGATTTTCTCCTTTTAATGCTTACTGCCTGGTATTTATCTTATTATTCTACTCAGGCAGAAATAGCCTGTCTCTTGGGCCACACAAGACTTGAAGAGGTGCTCAAACTAACTGAAGTCAGGTAGAAGTTTACTAGAAGCCCAATCAGTTATTTAAAAAGCAGTCCTAAAATTCAAGAAAGAGGGAGTGGTTTGCAGAATAAACTTCTTACTCTACTAGGTTAAGAGCACAGCAACATCAATGATAATAGCCATTATGAAAGAGAGTAATAAGAATATTTCAGGAAGACTTAATGATACATAGCAACATCTGTGTAGTTCAGTGTCATCAGAGCTTCAAAAAAAGCAAAACCAAAAACCCCCAAATCAATGAAATATTATTCTGATTGAAAATGTCATGTTTCTCATTTGGTTGGGAAGCAACGAGCAGCAAGATGAGAAATAAAACCTACTTAGGAATGTCGTAGGCTACATAGTGCTTAAGACACTCCAGATTAAAGTAAGGAATTAATAAGAATGTAGACAAAAAACCCAGGCAGAAATAAGGGAATCAACAGCCTATTGAAGGAGACTACTCGGGGGAAAAAAAAAAAAAAAAAACAACAAGAATTTTGTGGACAAAACTATGATTACTCTGAGATCTGGACCATATGTCTGACTCCATTTTACAGACCAGCAGAATTAACAGGGGTCTGACGAAAAGAGTAACGTTACTTATTTGCTTTGTTATGTTTACCTTGCAGACAATCCAGAAACTGGATTTAGCACTAAGCATGGGATGAACCATTTTAGAGATTGGCTTCAATCTCACCAGCATAGCTGTTCAAATATCAACAGTTAACAGATAGGCAAGGCTTCTAGAATCTGTCTTTCCTAATGGCATGACCTGTTTTGAACTTTGGAGACAGTGAATTTAGCCACTCACTATAAGGATATTATTTTCATTAATAAAGTGAACTTTCTTATGACAAGAATTTTAGGGATTTTTCCCCACTAAAATGTATTAAAATGATCTGAAATACCCCAAGATTATTATAGACCACTATATGTAGGATGCATTACATATTCTAAAGCTCATGGAGTCCAAGTTTCAAATATTAACGAACCAAGCAACAACTCAGGACAGACGTAGTCAGGTAGTGATCTCCCTGGTATGCGCTTGAGACCAAGTATGCTTTTCAGATGTCAAACTGTACAAAAATGCTTCCAAAGAAATATCATAATGGTTTTTCTGTAATTTCACCAAAGTTTACCCTCAAGCCTTATGTAATTGGATGGTATCTGCTATGTCAAGCAGCTTTGACCAGAGCAATTTGGGCTGCACTACTGGCATTAATATTGTCATAAGACAATCAATAAGTCTGCCAGTTATGTTGGTGTTATGTACCAATTGAACCACATGCCTGGTTAATAGAAAAGTAAATGGATTTAAATGAAACATAAACTACCCAAACACTATGGAATAGGATATACTCCTAATAAAATATCAAAGCCTCTTAATAAACTTAATTAAAAAGGCTAATATTTTGTAGTCATAACAGAAATGGGTTAAACTGACTAAACTATTCCAGTGTTGACACAGGACCAGCCAACCTGCTTCCATTTACACACCTTGCTTTTTTGGCCCCAACAAAAATGAAATTTATTAATCACTTAAAAGAAATGGAATTTTGGCAGAACTTAATTTTTCCCTTCAATTACCTATCATTTTATGGGATTTCAGATAATATGGCTTCCTTTAACATACCTCACAGGAGCTTAAAAAAAAGCTATTTGTTTACAGTATACAGAGCAATGCTAGATCTGGTTGGTCTGGAGGCAAGATTTCCAAAACTTTTGATCTGCAGGCTCTGGTTTCCAGAATGTTGAGATCCGTGTCACAAAAGGAATCTGTTGTACAGAGTTTATTCATCCCATCACCACAATTATAAAACAGAACCAGAAAAAGGATAAAGGCTAATAAGGGGTGATTAAACGTATTGAATAACTACTGAATAACTACTGAATAACTCAGCTCACAAAAACAGTGAAAAGAGAAGGCCTTTTTTCTCTCCCCCCATAACTACATGGTGTCACAGACTACTATGGCATGGAGCTGCTAGCCGCAGTATGCTACATAAGGCAAAAATACAGAAGTATTTGGATTCAAAGGGAACCAAGCTGATTCCTGGAAGATAGATGCATCAGTGACTTTTAAACATGTCGGAAACTGTTCAGTGACTGACAGAAGTTGAGGGATTTTATCAGATTTTTCTGTGCTTGCTTTTATATCCCTATGTGAGCACTGTTGGTGGCAGGATACTGGGCTATACAGACCTATAAGTATGAAAGTGCAACCTGGGAGAATACTGAAACATGGTTGTTTTTAGAAGCTGTAAATAGGTATTGTTCAGACTTGATCTTGAAGGCAGGTTACATCAATACAAAACTGTACGAGGCTGGTGGTGTGTCTAAACAGAAAAATAAACAAACCTCAGAAGAGGAAAAATATACCCACTCTATAATTATGAACCTGACTTCTAATGTAAAGGCAGAGTTGATTCTGAATCTCCAGATCACTATACCAGTAAGGCAGAGACCTTAAATACTTTTTGTTATCCATATATGTTATATACATGTGTATTCTATACAGAGAGAATTCAGCTGTTACATTCATCTCCTCATCCAGATACATTTTCATACCTGATAGTTCTGAGTTAGATTAATTGTTTATATTTCTTTCTTTCTTTTTTTCTATAGCATAGAGGACAATTGTTCTAAATGACTACATGACCATTATAGCTAATATAAACAAAAACCAAAACGCTTTTGTTTTTGGAAAAAAATAAAAAAAATTGGCTCAAATTCAGGCTGCGTGTACTTAACATTCCCCAAAATATTGCAGATGAGTGGAATGAAAGGCTGATTTTGATAAATGGTTCCAACTCTGAAGCCACAATGCAATACTTGTAAATTCTTTTGAGATTATTAGATCAGTGGTTTAGCATCTATCATTTGAGATAATGGATACAAATAACTCATCACACATCCCTGCTATTACTCTTCCTTTGGTATAGCTGATATTGCTGATATTCAGTTGCTTATCTTGGGGAATTTGATGGAATATCTTTCGGTTAAAAGAAGGAAACTGTTATTTTCAAAGGGAAAAAAAAGTACTTAATCTAAGAGAATAAGTACTTAATTCACTTGCACACATCAAAGGACACCAGGTTTATATGTTGGTTTGGGGGATTTTGCTTGTTTGTTTGTGTTATTTTTAGTTTGTATTTATGTCTCTGAGATTGTATTCTCAGATCTTGTGCACAAAACTGGAAAACTGCAGAAAATCTGCCTAGGCTGCAAAGATGTGATGGAAAATAACCCTATACATTCATTCTTTGTTTGTATTACCGCGACATTCTATAATGGCAAAACCAACGTAAACCATTTTGGATGGTTTCTTCACTCGCCTTTCCCCAGAGAAGCTTGGGTGCCTCTCTGTTTGGCTCTGCCACGTCATTGCCCTACATGCTGCTCATTGGCCGATGCAGCCAGATGCCCTTCCCTCTGGAGGCAGCGCTTTTGAGCACACAGTTGTAAGGGCTGTACAGGTGCCAGGAAGGTGCAGAAGGCCAGAGGGATTTTCCTACTGCATGCCAATGGTGGACCCTCAGGTCTCGCTCTCGTCACCTTTGCTGAATCTCCACTCTACAGAGAAGATTTATATCCTTTTGACATGGAAGAGTTAAACGAGGGGGAAAAGGAATTTTACACAGCCCTGTAAAAGTCATGTTTTGCTGGCAAACAGCAGCAAACTTGCTAGGCTTTCTTCATTAGAGCCTTGCCATTTAAGCCATCAGCGTCATTTTGTGAGGACATCAAACATGTGTACACCAGATGCCTGCAACGCAGAGCAGCACTAAGGACCTGACTCAACTTAACAATAATCTGTGGACAGCGGGTGTGAACCTGAGCTGGGCCAACACCTCATCAGACTGCATGGCTAATTGATTTCAAAATTAGAGTTGGTATTTCTGAACAATAATCTTAAAAGGCAGCAATAAAATACATCAGAATCCTTTGAGCTAGCCAAGCTTTCATCCAAATGGCTTATTACAAAGAGCTGGCACACCTGAACTTTGGCATAGACAAATAAATCCCAAAACAGTAAATGGAAACCACATTTGGCACTGGAGGTTTGTCAAGAGAAGTTTGTAGTCATCAGGAAACAAGATTTTAGATTTTTTCCTTAGTGGCAGGAAATCATTCACTGGATGTATTTTACTCCAACTGCTGTGATTTATGCAATGAAAGTAGTGTTGAGGAGAATGCTATATTTTTTTTTTTTTTTAACATTTCACAACCTTCAGGATCCCAAAAGTGCTAAAAGCACAGCAAGGGTTACAGTTATCCCAACAGTGATAACTTAATTGCATCTGTCTGCCTCCTTCTTTGAACTTTGAACTGCTAGTTTGTGGCATCATGGTCCAAAAGGATTTAGATCTGACTTTTGTGTGGCTACAATAAATTATATCCAAGTATCTGAGCAATGCCTGGAATCTTATCTTGAAGGCAGGATGAGGCATCTCACTGA
The DNA here is from genome assembly GCF_963264785.1 of Psittacula echo. NCBI lineage: Eukaryota > Metazoa > Chordata > Aves > Psittaciformes > Psittacidae > Psittacula > Psittacula echo. The sequence continues at coordinate 40,024,322 of NC_137735.1, read as the reverse complement.
AGGGATGGTATAAATTCAGAATACAAAGCTTTCCAGGATCTAGAATTTCAGACCAGGTAGAAAAGATTGCTTTTTCCTTCAAAATAGTTGAATTATAAGAAACTCAAGAATATGTAAATAAAATCATTAATTTCCTGAAATATTTCCTGAAAAAAGTGGCTCCTTAGAGCTGCTGAAGATAGGACTAAACAAATCTGTGAGGTCAGAGGCTGATCTGTGAAGCACCTGAAATCCATTCGGATGGCTTGGCTTTTTCATTGTTTGTAAATAGTTTTATACATTTGAACGTGATGAATAAAGATGTAATACTTTAGATGCAATTAATTGGTCTAAGTTAAATGTTACCCAGTGATTGATTACTAGATTTGTCTTTAAAATTAAGTTTCACAATTCTGGCCTTCTCAACTTGAGTTTGTGATAGGCGAGATAGTTCTGTTCACAGTTTTGAGTAATTCTGATCTGTCCTATTTATGTTCATACTAATACAGTGTCAAACTTAGCTCAGAATGTGAGTCTTGATGGTATGTATTACATCTTCACAGTCTTAAGACAAGTGTGACTACAGAATTATGCATTACTTTGCCTGTGAATATAAGCAGTCTTCCAGCTACGCATCTGACAGACGTAGTAAGCTCAGCTTTAGACACTTCAAAATATTGTTTTTTCTTTCAATTTATATCTAATTACAATTTTCAGGCATGGCCTGATTCTCATCTTACTTACAGTGTGAGCTTCCAGATGTATCCCTGGATTTTCACTGCATTATTCATACAAACAAAATTGGTCTGTGATATGCCAACTTTCCGATTATACAAGGCCCAATTCAGTTATACATGTTTAAAACCAGCCTAATGCTATTACCTGCCAATCTGTAGTGCTGCGAGAGGATAATGAGACCTTGAAGATTCATCTTGCCCTTTTGAAAAATTTGTCTACCCACACAGTTGCATCTCTTGATCTTGCCAATATATTATTGTGTCTCCAATGGTCTAGGCTCGTGAGAGCACCTTCTAGTCATGTACTATATTTTAGCCATGGTTAATTTTAGAAATGTTCTTCAGCAGCACAAGTTTGGAGTACGGGTAACTCACATTTTGACCCATTATTAACTGCAAGGGTTGCTTCTCAGCATTTCAGTGTAGTAAAATGTGCTGAAATAATGTGTCAGGTTTTTTTTTTTATAAAATACCTTTTTTTATAAAATACCATATAAAATATGGGCAGTTTTGGTACAATAACTCAGGTTTCTCACATCCATACACTAATTGACTTAACATCGGATTACTAAGCAGTTAATCTCATCTATTTGTTTGTCTTTAAAATAAGGTATAACCTGACCTAAATGTGGAACATCCAAATAAAGACTAATGGAACAGATTCAGACCTCTCTTACATCTGCTCAAGTTGACTGGCTTCAGCAAGGGTTGCATAGGTGCATATGAGGGCAGATTTGGCTCTAAATTTTTGCAGTGCTGATAATGACACTTCCGTTTGTTTGTGTAATATAAAATCAAGGACTTGTTTTTGTAAAATTGAATAAGAAAGAGACTGAATTTTTTAACTCAATTCCAGCACGATTTGTCAGTTTTCCCTCCTACTTCTACATGTATTCATATGCAAAGCAAAGGAATACATCAAAGTGACACAAACAGCATAACAAAAATCTGTCTACAAAGTCCTGCACCAGCTGGTACTCTTACATGTTTTCGATTAGAGTCCAGAGAGTACTAAGGCTGGACCACCACAGGAGAAACTGCTAGGGGACACTGTGAATGTTCCCATGCACAATATTAGACAAACACCTGGGTCAAATTAATCTAGGCTTATCCACTGTGAAAATTCACAGGGTTTAATGGCTTTTCTTACCTGTGAAAGGGTGGTCTAGTTATAGGACTTCTGTACAGAGTCTGATGAAGAGGGGCAGATTCCAGTTTTTTGTGTGTTAATGTTAAAGGTTAAAATTTATAATAAGAGGCAAACAGGTAGAAGTTAAATAGCAAACAGAAAAAATAACAGCAGAGATATGAATTCGTCAGTTTCATTCATTTTTGAGTTTTGAAAAATGACTCAGATGTTACTGAATCAATTTTAAAAACCAAACTATTCTTACAGCTATAAGGAAAAATAATAAAGTGAATTCCTCCTGTATTCTGCAGAATTATTTTATTCTAACAAAAGATAATGGTGCATGTGTGATGTCTGTATTTCTGTGTACTTAGTTTAAAAGCTTTTCCACTATTTAAATCTTAGGCTATGCAAAGACACTTTGTTAGAAGAAGGTTCTCTATTTTCTCAAAGTTTGATTATTCTGTATCTTTATTTGAAGTTAAAATATTGGACAGAATTGTGATGTTCTTAAAGATTCTTCAACTAGGGCACAGCAGAATCAAAAGAGAGGTGATATGGAGACACTCATTTACAAATAAAAGCTTGGCTTTATCACATAGTTTTAAGAATATGTTTCAAATATATCAGCAGTCCCATTATCTGTCCTGTGTAAAGAGAGGTATTGAGCAGGTTTCCTAGTTCTAGTGCTGCAGTTAAAATAGCTTTGGATTAGGGTTTGTTTGTTTGCTTTATCCATGCATTAGTCTTTGATAACAATGCTACAAACAAGACTGTGCTTGTCTTCTATATGGAGATGGATGAACTGGCTGCCTTCAAACAAGGCCAGGAATTTGACAAGATAACATGAGGGAAATCAGAAAGTAACTGGAATTTTTACAGGGCTTCTTCTACACTCTTAGCATCTACTAAGGTTATTGTATTGCAAGTCCCTGGCTTGGTGCTTACGTTATGGAAAGACCAGTGAGTATCTCAGTGTTCTCAGCTGGCTTCCCCAACAACATGAAGTGTTTCGATGTGGCCCACCGCAGCCAACAGCAAGGTGTGCTGTCATGTAGTGTTACTGCTATATCTGCAGCAATAAGGCAACAGTTTTCCTAAAGAAACAAGACTTGCATTGTTACTGCTACAGGTAAAGCAAAAGTCTTGCAAGTAAAATTTAACGTCTATTAAATATTACTCTTAATCTGACATTTGCATACATATATGTCTGTCAGTATATCAGACATAAGATTTGGTTTTTGTTTCCAGTTTTAAATGAGCTGATCAACAACCTATCAATACAAAAAATAGAAATAAGCCAGAGGGACAAAGGAAATGAAACAGTTTCAACAAAACAGTAATCTGCATAAATTGATATATTGGAGGATAGGCAGAAAAGGCTAAACGAATGTGTTATACTTAAAAAAAAATAAAGATTTGAGGATTGCAAATTGTTACAACTTAATATAACTCAAACCCCAACTTGACCATTTTAATCACTAATTGCATATAGAAACACATAATGTGGTACCTAAAGGTTAATGAACGTATAATTGTCCCCTAAAGAGAGCACTACAGGACCCTCCCACTATTGCTGTAACATTGGAAATTTGGGAGGAAGGAGAATTACATGAGTCTCAGGCAAGGAAGAAGATAATACTCAGAAAGTCCTACAACCTGACAAGCACTGCAGACCAATATGAACTATTTGCACTGCACAGTCAGTTGTGGTGATGTGATGACCTTCTGGGAAGAGAATGGAAGACCTCTGGAAATGCATAGCTAAAAACATCGGCATGTTGGTCTTTTGGTTGCTTTCTAGGGCTCTGCTTTTACAAAGTTACAAATAAAAATCCCAAAGGAAAAGGATCAAGCAGATGCGAAAATAGTCGTGGAATAAATAATTTTTAATACTTGAAATAACATTAAAGAGATATGATATATAAGCATACCACATGGAATAAAGCATTATATTGGGCTGGAGTTCTTCAGGTTTGTTTTTTTCTTCCCAGATGTTTCTTTGTTAAATCATAAGGGCAGTTTCAGAATATGTAATACACAAGGCACAGCCTATTAAAGGCAATGATGGTACAATATTTATCCTTCTGCTACTTCTCCAGTGTGTCCGTTTGGATCTACTAGCCTTGACTTCATGCTGATGAGACTCTACCAGACATCAAGAAAACTGAAAATTGCATCTTTCTCTGTCATCGACTACATGTTAGTGTCACAGTGTGGCTTGACCTCTCAAAACAATGTCAGCAACCTGCTGATCTAAAGAAAAACACACACCTTAAAGACAGTGTATTAATGAGCGTGCTAATTTCTTTTACATGGATTAAAAGGGCCAAATTGTCATTTAAACACTTAAAAATCAATTGTTTATGTTCTACTAAATATTCCCAGCTATGGGAAAATGTGTGATACAGCTCCACTGATTTGAGGGAAGTTGTGCTAATATATGCCATCTGAAGATGCTAATGGTAGAAATGAAACAGGACAAAGAAAGTTATTATAGTTTGAAAGTGGACTAATGTAAAAAGAGACAATAATAAGGGCACCAAGTTATCTGGTGTGTAGTATTAGGAGAAGAACATCAAGATTAAACAACATGCTGTTTAATATGCCTAATTCTAAGCATATTATTTTCAAAATTGCTTTAATTTTTCTAGTTACCACTTTATCTTTCTTGCTGTGGAAATCAATCTCTGCCATTTTTCTTCTTTTATAGCCTCATTTTTCCTTCTTTGTCCAGCATTATCAAACCATGACACAAATTCAATTATGCTGCTGTGATGCCAAAACCTGTGGTCCTGGCGAAATGTATCATGCAGCATATCTAGGTAAGTGAATTAAAAAAGCATCTGAGCAGGTATCTGGTGTGTGTCACAGTTCATTCTTCTATAATAAACTATGTTCTCCTTCTCATTCATTTGTCAATCATAGTAACTAAAGATTATTGTTTGCTGTATGTACGTGACACCAGCAATTTGCAAAGTCTGTTGGCAAGAAAATCAGGTTAGAATGACAGAGTGAGAAATTAAGCAGAAGTCTGATGTAATTAGCTACAACAATCAGTGCCCTAATTTCTGATTTATTGTTTCCTGTTTTCCTGCTGCTTTCAGTCCATGCATACTGTATGTGCTTCATATAGGTCAAACAATTGCCTTATCAGTCCTGGCAAACCAAGAGGTCAGAATTAACAATATTTATTTAAACATGCAGGATGCTTCCCACTGCCATTAGGAAATAACTATTACTAATAGGTCTTCGGTGCTATTTCCTCATCTATACAACTTTGCAAAGAAATAAATACGATAGGGAATTTGGATTTCAGACTTCTTCCTAAATATTTCTTGCAGATAGATTTACTTGACTAGTAGCATTTTGTTTTGTTAAACTAGCCACATTGAAATTGCACCAAATGACAATCTGACAAGATATTAATGTGAAATATTTACGTCTACGTGTATCAGTTTAGTAACAATAGGCATGGCATATTTTGTATTATTTAATGCCAGACCTTAGAAAAAGACTATCCAAGTCTTGGTCCCTCTGAAATCAAGGAGAGCTTTGTGCCTGACTGATGGGATTACGTCTTAGTCTCATAAATTTGTTCTGGCTGCCTTTTTCACATTACACAGAGTTCAAGATCTTTGGATGAACAATCCCTTTTAGCAATCCAGGACTGTGCATAATTTACACAGTTCTTGTAATTCCAGTAGGAATTCACATTTCTGCTTGTTTTGGTTTGAAATCCACACAATAAATTGTGCATATCAAGAGAAATATATTTACTACATGTATTCAACTCTTCAAGTAACTTGAAGACACACTTCATAAAAAGTAAAGCTAGGAGAGACCATCAGAGGTAATCTAGTCTGCTCTCCAAACTATTTCTAAAAGTAACCATAACCAAAACATTCCTGACAGAAGCTGGCCTAGCCTGTTTTTTTAGAACTCCAGAAATGAAGATCCCACAACCTCCTCATGTAATCTATTCCTCTGTCTACTCCAGTACCCTTGTGGAGAGATAAGAGGGGGAAAATTCCAATCTAAATATCCTTGTTGCAAATTAACTTCATTACTTATTTTCCTTCCTATAGTAGATATGAAGAGTAATTTAATATAACTTTCTTAGCAGTAATATTTCATATAGTTATGTCATGTATCATAGTCTTTTCTTCTCTAAAATAATCTATTGTAGCTGTTGTTCCTTGAAATCCATATTTTCTTGACCTGTGATCTTTTTTTACTTTTGTCCTATGCCGAACCTTGTCCCATCTTGATAGAGCAATTGCAAAACTGGGTGTTGTACATACAACTCTTGTGTTTATCCTTCCCATTGTAATATTTGTTTTATTGAAATTTAAAGACACTTCTGACTCATGTGATAAGCTATAACATCCTGATCCTTTTCTGTAGGACAGCTATCTAAGCTAGCCATTTCTCATACAACATTCATGAAGCTGATTGTTCCTACTTAAATGTTGGATATGTCTTGATTGAATTGCTTTCTATTTATTATAGCCTTTTTCTGCCATTTGTCCTGATTATTTTGAATAACCTTGTCCACCAAAATGCTTGCACTCCTCTCAGCTTGTTATCATATAAGAATTTAATAAACCTCCTGTGTGTTGTACCACCTAAGGTATTAATGAAATGGTTGCACAGTACCAGACGCAAGACAGATTTTAGTAGAACCCTAGCCTTTCAGCATTTTTCCAGTCTCTTCAGCACTCTCATTACAGCAGTGTCAGGTAGAAAAGTTACTTTCCTGTTTGTTTTAGGTTTTGGGTTTTGTTTGTTTTGCTGTTGTTTTATTTTTTTCTTCCCAATTAGGTTATGCAAAAGAGTATTGACTGCTCTAATGAAGTACAGATACAGTATATAATTTTTGGCTGTTACTTATCACTAGTTAATCTTTCAAGTGCTTAGAATAGATGCTTTATTTTTCAAGAGTCTGAAGTCGGGCTAGCTCTTCCATGGTTCTCTGGCTTTCCCTTTCCCCACTGTTGGGAATAAGCACCACGTTTGTCCTTTTCTCTGTGCTCCAGACCCTTGACCTCTGCAGCTTCTCTAATTTCTAATGATTCTAGGATTTCTTCACCACTTAAATATCTATGTGAAGTCCTATATAACTCACTGTAGCCTGAGGTTTTACCCTGTTGTTGTCAATGCTAATCACGGAACTCATGTAATCTCAGATAACTACTTTTCGTGAACCATGAATCAAAAGAGTATTAAGCATTTTACCCATCTTGGCATTATCTAGTGTTGCTAACAGTACTGTTGGCTTTTTATTCCTTTTGACTAGCAGGCTAATTTATTGCTTATAAAATTCAACTGCTAGGAGAAGAGCCACCTGCTCAGAACACTGGGCGACACTCATTTGTCAGGGCAAGTTCTGGAGTCAGCTGTCCAAGCCCCAGGGCAGTGCTGGAAAGGAGGAGTCATGACTGCAACATATAATTTAGGATCGAGGCAATACGAAGCAGCTAGTATTTATATTAGTGACATCTACTGCCTATAGGGCTGTGTACACCAGAATGGAGGGAAAAGGAGTGATGGAAAGGGAAGAACATAAATATGAAAATTGTCAGCAATATGAATTGCTAATATTATTTTCAGGAAATAATATCAGCTACAGAATATGTCACACAGAATATTTTTGCAAACAAATATTTGGACTAGGACAAATTAGTAATTTTTTAACTTAAATGAGGGGAACTGCGGATGGATAAACGACGGTTGAAAACTTCAGAGATTATGTATTACTGATCTATTTGAGGTAGTTTTTCTAAACTTCAACTATTTTCTGTTTTCAGCCTTTTAAGCCTTTTAGTTTGAATGAATTAAAAAGGGCTTCTTATGTGTATTTATTAGTCTAGTGGTCTGTAAGCATATCTCCTTCCTATTAATATCAGTGGTTTACTCTCTGTTTCTCTGTAAATGCTCTTGTGTGTTCTGAAAGCTGCACTCACAGGGTAAGGTTTTTTCCTCCAGCAGGAATTTACTGTCAATTCAGACTTTCTAATATGAAAATTTAATTTCAAATCTTTACTTTTCTTCCTTTCCTTTTTTTTTTTTTTTTCTCTTTCTAATTATTCTCCTTGAAGAGAAAAACTGTATTACAAATTTGGAAATGAAAGTTGACCAATGCTTTTCTCAAAGTTTTGTTAAATGGATGAAGACATGGGCTTATACATGAGGTAACATTACCCAAATTGAATTTTTATTTTGGCTGGTTAATATTCCCTTAGGCTTTGGTCTTGTTCCCATTGCTATCAGAGGGAAATCTCTCATTAAGTTAAAAGGGTGTGGAATCAGGTGTTTAAAAAATTGTACTGAAACATGACATGGTTACAAATGCTAGTAAAATTCTAAGAGTGATCTTTCAATGGCCGTAAGAATTCAGGGCTGATCTGCTCCAACTATGTGTTTTGAAAAAGGCCAATGCACTGAAATGTTGTAAAATCCTTCCCCATTCTCCACTCTGATAAATAGTTAAGTGTGGAGTGCTTCTCAGGAATCTTGTGCACTCTAATGGATAGCCATCCATGGAGCGTATGTGTTTGGTTAGATTTCAGTACGTGTTCTAGAGCTTTCTATAGATACCTTGAATGCTGGGGTCTTGGTGCCCATCCCCATCCCTGGACTGAGATGAGAGCATGGGCAATGGCCTTACCTCAGACTGGAACACAACCTCAGTGTGCACTACAAAATCCAGAAGGAGGGAAGCTATCACACCTTCCAGTCTGTACGGTAAAGGAGGCAAGACTAGAGTGCAACAGACTCAGTTTAGGCACAGACATATAACAGCAAGCTAGAGCAGTGCTTTAGCTTCTCTTTTTATCTATTCTAATATTTTGTCTGCTAGCATTCTGGTCTCGTCTGAAGTTTCTACTTGTTTCTGGTTTACTCTTGCTACTTAGAATGCTTATGATTTTGGAAACTTTACTTATTAGCATTACTCATTTATCTTGCATATCAAAGCACTTCCTAAACAGGAAAAGCCTAATTCATTGTTACTCACACATCAAAGTTTAGGTAAAAAAGGACAGCACAGCTAGAACTTAGTTTTCAAATGTGTGTGTTTGAAGTTGCTGTGGGAAAATATCACTGTGCTGCTTTGCTGGTTATCATTCATGGCTGTAGGAAAGTATCTTAAAGCTTCCTGGGATCACAGAATAAACCACCATAAGAGCTGATATATAGCTGAAGAATTTTATTTCCTGTGGTTGACAGTTCTTTGCAAAGTAACATCTTAGCCAAAAGTTCAGCTAACATCAATCATCATATCTTCGCAGAAGCCAATTCACACCACCTTACAGTAGATGAGGATAGCTGTAGGATATCATAAAGATAAAAGACACACTGATATAAAAGGTGTTTTTACTCTATCAGGCTGGACAAAATGTAAGGAATTGTTTTCTCAGAAAGAATAGCTTCTTGGCCAATTAGCATTGTTGTCAAGAAAATCATCACTGAAACCCTTCTTTCTGAATTTTAAGCAGTTCTATGGTAATTTTTAACAACTTCGGTTTGGTTTATTCATAATGCGATGGTCTGTGGTGTTCGGTTTTGTGTTCTACCATCTTTGTTCCACAAAACTGAAAAGCCTGGCACATTGGGTCAGATCTCATTAAACAGAGGAATTTAGGAATGCATGTTGTCAAATTATAACTTCTATGAGACATTCCTGTAACATTTGTCACTTTCTAAAAAGAAGCACCAGAGGTTATGTAGAGCAAAAACTGTAAACCTCTCTACTTGCTTCTGCTTAATACTGCTGTGGGTCTGACAGTTACGATTTCTTGTACAGACACTCATAGAGCAGAGCACCGGGGAACAGAAAAGGAGGAGCCTGGAGTGAACAGTAGATCTGTGCATTTTTTTCATCCAGTTCAAACAGGAAGTTCTTCAGTCCATCCTAAAGAACCTCAAAGTTACAAACATTATGAACATTACAACATTATGAAATGAAACTTGAGTGGAGAGAATATCACAAATCATAGACAACATTAACTGCATTGGGAGTGTCATCATCAGACACTATAGTTTCAAAGCACAAAAATCCACAAACACTAATGTCAATTGTGTCCTAATATTCAGCTGACCAAATATGTAGTGTTTTTACTGCCATAGACTTAAAGTGCCAAGAATTAATATTTTGGCTTCCAGGAAAAAAAAGGAGCACTTATGACTTGCTTAATTCACTGTTTTTATGCTCTTGGTTAAAGTTGAAGCTAAGCACATGATTCAATGATCTGAAGAACTAGCAATATTTTTTAAAAGAAATAAGTAATTATTTCAACAAAATTAATAATTTATACATTTCTATTCATAGCCAGTTATTTGCAGCAAACGTAAATCTAATGTGACATTTTGAGTATACCACTTAAATTAAAAGTTTGTGGCTAATAATCGTTGCCCAGATTACTAATGCTAGATATTAGTTCAATTTTCTACTATTTCAGGAAAGTGTCAACCCAACAGTATCATAGTCTGCAACCACCTTAATATTTATGTCCACCAAATTTTTGGTATACTAGTTTTTGGGGACATTTTTCCCCCATAAGTGAGTAAATCTTACTTACTTGCTTCAAAATATTAATGCCAATTTTCTTTGCCAGTTAATTTGGGGATAGAAAATATAACTTGGGCTTGATCGCCCTTGTTTGATAATTTAATACCGATATTACTCACGTTATTAGTTTTACTGGTAAATCAGGGAGCAAGTTGCCGGAATCCAGCTGTGACCCCAGGGCAGGAACTTTCTGCCGGCTGTCACCTTCTGACAGTTCAGGCTGTTAATTACCTCCAACAGCTGGAGCACAAGCACCTCTCTGTCTGCCAGCTGGCAGCCTCCAACTCGCACTGGCAGCCTGAGAAGATTTAAAACCTGTAACAAAAGGCTGCTATGTAAACAGTTTATTGTATAATACACAATGGCAGCAGTAGGCTCACATCAGGAATCAAAGGTAGTCTCTGCGCTGGAAATGATGCAAGCCCCTGATTGCCTCTTTCCATCGGTCAGCAGACAAAACTTGAAGTCCAAAGTGAAACAGTACAAGCTAAGGCTTCTCAGATTCTGACTTCTGGTATGCAAGTGTCTGAACTGTTGCAATACCATATAACTGTACCTACTACTTTAACATGTGAAAATAACACAGCAAGATTTTACTTGGTTGGTGATATGTCAATCACAAACCAAGAGGAACTGCAAAAATAGTCTTTGAGGTTTTCTTCTCAGAAAACAAATATAGACTTCATGAACACATTCTCAGGTCCCCGCAAGTCCTTAAAGTGACACGAGTGTCCCCTGGAGCTTTAGCTGATGTATAAAGGCTCACAATTGCACTTCTGAGGAAGCAGTGTTGCTGTGCTGTATGTAAAATTTGTGAGCTGCTCGAAAGTTGTGGAAAATAGGTTCCTCATTCCAAATTCATGGAAGGGTTTCTATATGGTCATGTCTGTTCCGAATGTGCAGCTAAACCATTGCTGGAACCAGACAATGGGAAATGCCCAAGGAATGGCTTGCGTTTCAGCTTCTGGAATAAGTTCTTTTTTGTCTTACATGTCAATAATTTAAGTTCAGGAAACTGAACCACTCTAAGCAAGGGTCAAAGAAGGTACCCAAACCCTTTTATTAGCTTCAGCCAAGTGCTGAGAGGCAGCGCAGGATTGCCATCCATCCCAAGACTAAGAAGGCTCAAGCCCCCATCTCTCTTTTGCCTGGAGAGCAGCGTGGTAACTTCCAGGTGAGCTTGGGCCACCAAAGACCCTGAATTGCAAAACTGATGAAATCAAAAAGAGCAAGAAGGAGCATAGCTGTGGGCCAGGATGAAACATTCTTTTCTGGAAGGGAGATGTTCAGGATTGCATCCCTATTCTCTGTAATGCTTAAGTATTTTTATGTGCTAGCTGCTTGGTGCACTGTGTTTCTGCAACAGAAATTTGTGGAGATTTACAGTCCTAAAGAAACAACAAAATAACGAGTGTTGTCACAGTTTCCAACTGTATGTATATAAATTTGAGTTGAGTATATATAGGTAAGGAATATTCCATACTACTAGGTTTGCATTCCAATTTATGAAGGTTCAGACATCTGCTATCTCTCTATCATACTTAGGTGAAGGATATTGATACTGGTAGTAAGCCAGATCTTCCTGGGGCTTTCAAATGGTATCATTAGAACAGCTGAAATCAGTCTTTAAGAAGCAAGTGGAGCAGTAAACTTTGCATTTCAGGATAGGATATAAGTGAAAAAGAGATTTGTAGAGTGATTGTTATAGGACATCCTTTCTCTTTCTGTCTTTGTCTTACTAGGTTTTTACTCAAAGTCAAAATAATCCATTCATATCTTGGTATAAATATTATTTCTTACATGGAAATGAAATTTCATGTCAGTGGTACATTTTCCATAGATGTCATAATATCATTTATTAAATTTATTCTGATAAATTTTGCAGTTTATGTCCTTTGAAATGACTCCTAGAGGAAAGGAACAACTCTTGGTTTAGAGGAAAAAGTTATTATTGAACTAGTGAGTCCTAAGGATTTCTACAGTAGAGGTGAGCCTGAGTTCCCTTACATAAATACAATTCCCAGTACTTGCAAGTATTTCACCTACCTCATCTTTCAGATAGAACTCAATACAGAGTTTGCGTTTGAATATATTTCAGATCAGGAGTGGACACAGGTCTATGTCCTCCCTCCCTTGCAGACAAAAAGAAGCTGGAACCAGAACAAAGATGTTCAAGAAAGAGAAGGCCGAGCTATCAGCTTTGCAAAAATTAACAAGATCAGCCCAAGTACCACCTGCATGGTCTGCTGCTTTCTAAATGATTCTGAGCCTCCCAGGCCAGGGATGTCCATGTAGTTTTTAAAAAGGAAACATCTGGGAATGGCTTTTATATCACTATGGAGCATGCAGTTTCACTCCTATGCTTGCAATTTGTGTATTCCTGACAGCCATTTCAAAGCTACGAGCTTAATGAGGCTTAATCTCACAATATCCTTTAAGATAAAATGACTCCTGAGATGGGATGTACCAAACTGTGGTTTTGGATACAAAGCAGCTTCCCAGTATTTGCACCAGTACAAACAGGAGCAAAGTTTTGTCCAGTGATTTTTATGCATAATGCTATATATATATGTATTCCACAGTTTGAAATTTAATGCACAAGAAAGACAAAAGTAACTTTAAATCAATGTTTTGTATGATTTATACATATGAAGCATTGCTTATAAATTCTTTTTACATTAATGTTGGAGGATGCTTTGTAAATGATGCCCAGAAATGCAACCAACTGCCAATATAAAGAAAGCCTGCCTTCACTATAGCTGAGCTAAAGCAAGGTCCATTTCTTTGCGTTCTCCTCTCTAAAGTTGTGGCAAACTTTTTGACAGCTCCCTTTCCTGCAGACAACTCCCCTCTCTTGCAGTTAACTGCTTCACTGCTGGCCCAGCAGTCAGATCTGTCCTGTGCAGCCGTATCACAAGGATGCTCCCTTGAAGCCAAGGAGAATTCAGCAAGACATAACTGGTATCTACCATCAGCAGACAAGCTATCAGATAACTCACTGAAGCAAAGCCATTTTAAAGTAACGTTACAATATTTTCTATGGATTTCACAGATCAAAAGCACCCTAATAGTATTAACTTTCTTTTTTTTTTTTTTTTTTCTTTTTCATTTGAATGAACTTCTATTTTATTTGGCTGTTAAAATAGCAAATATAGAACTCTGTCAGCATAGTTGGTTTTATCATATTTGAACATATTATTTAACATATTTTATAGAAATTATATTTTTTTAGGAAATCAAATGTCTTCTAGCCATTTTACTTGTAATAATCATTAAAATACAATTTTTGCTTAAAGATTATTTTTATTCCCATCTGCTTTCCAAAATAAATTTAATTTTAATTTGATGTCTGCTGGAATGTTTTTACTAGAAAATCTTTACTTAGGATGTTTCATAATTACAATGGGAAAATTCACAGTATTTTATTAATGATAATTTTATTTTTTTATTTTTCTTTCTTTTTTTTTCTTTTTCCTAAAATAACCAGTAATCGTGGTTTATTTTATACATGCAGTGCTGTGGTTTTAAAGATACTCTGCTATCTGAGCTATTTCAAATCTCTTAAAATTTCAAGTGTCACATTTTCATTCACGTAATTTATTTTTTTGCTGGTGGGTGGGGGCTTTTTTAATGATGAAAACTCCCTGTCTTCATCTCTTCTTCTTACCTTTTGTTCCTATCAGCCATATCTTTGCACAGACATTACATATTTTCTATAGCCCTGTTTCACACCGAACATGTCATGTGTCTAATTTTATGTGTATGAGTGGTTCCACCTAACTCAATCACTTTGTGGAAGTTCATCACAGTGTTGCTAATGATGCTGGACCACGAACACAGGGAGAGCACATGTTCCTTGGCACTCACTGTCCAAAGCCCATCACAACCTGTTGAGTGACAGTCCTGCAACATAAGCGAGTCTGGTGGCCTGATGGTCTGGTCTGATGAAGACATAAAATTCTGCTCTTGAGATTGGACGAGATGTGGCTTGTGGGGGAGGGATCCTTTAATTTGCCTTCTTTTTGTGATTTCCAGCACCATAGAGCAGAGGGAAGTGAAGGAGAGAGAGGTTCAGGAGGAAGAGGCATTGCTCAGGCTTTCTTTGATCTGCTCCAGGTGAAGCTTTTCTGACCCAGGCAGAGCAGATCAAAGAAAGAACCCAGAATACAGAGCACTCGAGTGTTTCATGGCTGTAGAAAATACTGCCACAAAAGTGCCCCTTTTTTATCTTGAAAACGTGCTCACCTTACATATAACCTGTCATGGCACTTATTACCAAAACCAGATGATCACAAACTATTGATTATTTTATGTACCTCCATCAGGAAGGCATTAACCGTGTAGTGTCTCAGATAAAAAACCTGTGACTGGTAAATGTAGAACTCAATAAAACCATAAGAAACAAATGATAACAAATTGCACATCTTTTTTACTTCTAAAAATACCTTCACTTAAAGAGATTTTAATTTCAAATCTTCAGTAACCCAGTGATAAGTAGGAGACTTCCTTTGAACATTAATAAACCCTAACTCTTAATAATTCAGTCAGAGACAGCAAACAAGCTGATGTATTACCATTTTCTTCAATCTACAGTATTTAAAGAGTAAAGTAGTATGACTGAATAAGGCCTAAATCCTGGTCGCAGTATATATGTTGCACTAAGCTATGTGCTGCATGCTTTATCGCCATCAGTAGATAACTTTTTGCCCCAAAGGGGCCTCTTGCAAGGGCTTATCCTTGTGATTAACTTCCTGCGCTGTGAGCAGTCTCGCTGATCTCCGTCAACTCCTCGTGGACTTTGTCGGGATGTCCCACAGTTCTTGCACATCATGTGTGGGACAGGCTTCGGCACCCGCCACAGGAAAGCCCCTTCACTGAAAAGTCACAATAGCCTTGCTTATGTTATTTGCCGGCTCCTTATTCGTGCCTGGAGCTACCAGGCAACCGCAGCAGCAGGACTGAGCGCTGGGTCCCCTCCGAGTCAGAGAGAAGGGTGCCATCTACTGAGGCACTCGCACCCCCGCCTGCAACACGCAGGCTTTTCTCAGCTGTGTAACAAGCTGGAAAGCTTGTAAGACCAAAGTAAATCCACAGATTTGATGACACTCATTAAAGGGAGGATTCCAAAAGAGCTGCGTTTGTTCATATTACTCTATTACTCCATTTGAGGTGTGCTAAGTAAGAGGGAGCAGCTTTATGATGAACAGGGATCTGATGTGAGAGATTGCTTTGGTGCATATGCTTTAAAATAACAAAATTCATTATAAAACTGCCATTTGCACTGCTATAGGCTAAGATGAATTGAATAGTTACCATGTCATCGTTTCAGTTGTTAACCCTGAATTTACTCTGTGTATTTTTTACGGAATCTGGAGTTTCTATTAAGCCTTTGTTAAAATCCACCTCATGCTGATGGCTATATAGTGAATTATCATTTTATGCCATACATGGAACGTCAAGCCCATTATCCTGAAAACAGATTACAGAACTATTTCTGGCACTACAAAATCCATCACTGTGATATTTTGTATAACGGGGGTCACAGATAAACTGCGTATTTTCCTCTTTCAATAATATTTTTAAAAGTTGTGTTCTAGTACTTTGGTTGGTATGTTTGTTTCAAAAGCCAAATCTGTATTTTGCATAACAGTCTTCTTTCATTATCTGCTGGTATCTGTCTTCTTTAATAAGAAAAGGGCACTAAAGGCACTGGAGAGAGAGTAAATACCTTTATATGTGACTGTGAGTAAATCACAGGCTGTGTGTAAGCCCAACACATGCTTTCCGTTCATAATCCACAGGGGAGTGTACCAATCATGCATTTTTTACTGCAGCTCTATGTATCCGAACATTTGACCAGGTAAAATTATTGGAGATGTCAGAGAAAAAGATATATTTGCTGTTCTTACTTTCACCTCATCTTAGAACATAAAACCCTGTAAATAAAACGTAATCTTGGCAAATCATGCAGAAAAAGTCAAAATCAAGTTGTCAAAGTAATAAACAGCCCAATACAGCTGACAGGTTTCTTTGTTATAAAATAATATACACATGTCAGCTGTAAAAAAAATAAGCTGAGACCTAAATGTACTGGTTTTAAAACAAGTATGAAAAGTTCTTGTTCTCAGGATGGCATACAACTGAGCTATAATAAAGTTAGAAAGGAATTTTTGATGGTTTTTTCCCTAAACATTTTTCGTCAACCTACCCTGATCTAAAAATTGATTGCAGTCTGATATATAGCAAAAGCAGGGAGGAGCATCAGCCAATAGCTGTACTGATTTGGGGGGATTTTTCTTCTTTTATCAGTGAATGACAATTGTGATTGGAAATGGTTCAAGCTTATTCTGTTTCTGTTTTTGTCATTCTTACCACCATGTTACAAAATAAATGTAGATTTTCAAATACAGATGTAAAGTCCATGACTGTGTTTGGTATTGAGAAGTATTTATGGCAGATCAAATTGTTCTCTGATGTTTTTGGACAGTTTTTACAATCAACAGGTTAGGTTAACAGGAGTTGTGAATTATAACTGAGTGGTATTTATAAACAAGAGTCAAATTTATACATGCAGGAGGATATTGAGAAGTTTGAATAACATTGTCAACATGCCTACTGCCGATACGGTCTTCTTCCTCTCCTTTACTACTCAGTTGTAGGATTCTTTTCTCAAGATAGATAAGCCTCCAACCAGGTATATGTGTATTGATTTAAGCTTCCAAATAAAACAAAGTGCTGTAGCTGTTATTCCAAAGGTTATTCCCTGTATTTCCTAGTGTATTGCCACTGCTTTAATGCAGTTAAACAATGTTTAAAATATTTAAAGCCAGGTTCATGTTTCTGAGTAAATGCCTGAAGAAAACCAATTTAATTTAGAAGGAGTATGGCTTAAGTGTCTTTTGGTATTTGATATAATCATCTATGATCTGTGATCTTGCACTAGGCAATTGAATACTGTTTTCTGAGAGAGCATTGAAGAAATAAAGGTTAAGCATACCTGTTAAAAAGTTTAAATGAATCCTTTTTCTTTTTCATGCTTATTTTTGTATAATTGTAATTTACAGAGTTTCTGAGCTCATGGAAGCCCTGTTGTGACAGTCACTGGACAGAAATGCAACAACAGAAGGCAGTACCTATTCAATACAACTTGTTACAACATACTGTTTTGTTTTGTTTTGCTTGTTTGTTTTTAATGCTGCCCACACCATTAAATTGTGAGGAGTCATCACAGATTTAATGTAGTCTATCTGGGCTATCTTTACAGAGAGATGTCTTGATGCCGTAGTCTGGCCTTTACAAACCAATGTTTTTACTAAATTGCCTTAAAGTTGTCGATAAGCAGAAAATAATCAAGAAAATACTGCCCTCACATTTTCTAGTCAAACGCGAACAATATGTATGTGAACTTTGTAGTCTATTGTGGGCATGGAGGGCTATGCATCCTGATATCCAGTATTTTAACTCTGGCTTATAATTCTGTTGTTGTTTGTCTTTGAACACAGAATTGAGTCACTCCATACTTTACTTTTTGCATATTTAAGAAAAAGGAGAGATGGCAACAGCGTACTTACTCACCGCCCCTTTTAAGGTATGATCAGTTAACGCTGCTACAACACTTTGAAGATAGGCTTTCCAGAACTTAAGTACGATTAGACATACAGATAATAAAACATACATCCTTATTTAGGATAAGATGCAGCTGATTTAAAATACTCAAGCTTCCTGGCATAACTAACTGCTTGAGATTAAGAGGGAAACCTTTCTTGCAAGCAGTTTATTACTCAGGACATTACTTTTGGTGATTGTGGGGTAGCTTGCATATTTCTTTGAAGCATCACACATTGTTGGCTGGAACAGAATACTAGGTTAAGCAAACTACTGGCCTCACTGAGAATGACGGGTCTTAGTCTTGTGTTTCTAAATCCTCCCTGGCTGGTAGAGGCGAACCCTTTTGCTTCTATGTGCCTTACCTGGCTATGGCTACACTGTATAGCTAAGATATGTCCCACCTTGCTAAGGCCTTGGTTATTTCAGTTTTTCACATACGTTATATGAAATTTTAAAGTTTGTGGTTCTGATTTAGGTCAGTGCACATAAATGACCTTTACTAATTAAAAACTCTTAAAGAAACCCCGGCTCCTTTGAACTAGAGAGCAATTAGAAGAACTATTGTGGTTACAGATTTTGGGTTGGGTCATCTCCAATGACAGAACCAGAACAGCATCCCACTGGAATGAATACTGCAACTCTTCTCTAGCCATTGCTCCCCCATTTTGGATGATGGGTTAAACTCCAGAAGGTTGGCAGAGACTTTAGATCACCTTGTGTCACTTAATGCAATGCCCGTGAGCTGGTCGTTTGCCATCTCAGTGCTGGAGTAGGCAATGCAGAATCTGTTTGAAAAGTGTTTCGCTGAGACATACTGAAATAGCGAATTGCTGCCAAAATAGAGTCCTTTGTTGGACTATTTCAAGAAAAAAGCAAAAATAAGGTAATAGATATGGACTTATTACTAACAAATAAGAACATTCCTCTGTGAGAAAATGCTGTCTGCAGTTTTGCCCTTGTATTTTTAAATGCACACAACTACATGCAGTACATGTGTGGTATGTGTGCATGTGTTTGTATAATAACTAGCTTAAATTCAAGCCTGATTATTTTTTTAAACGTGCTTATCAGACAGAATGTCTCATTTAATTTTTATTCAGTTCATATTTTCTGGTTTACTGCCTTATTATATTCTTTAAGTTCACTGACTATTTCTCTCTCCACCCTTTTTTCCCTCTTGTCACATACTTTTTATATATAAATATATGCATATGCACAGAGAAAGAGCAAAATAATCACTCATGAGCAATCTTGAAACCCTTTCCCTTCCCTGAACAGCAACAAGAGATTTACATTTATAAATAGGGACCCTAGGGCTGGGAGGCAGAACGCTAACACAAGACAGCAGTGAAGTTAGGCAGATAAATTTTTCAGTTCTTTTATCTAGTAAACATCCTAATGATCAACATCAAAGGCTGAAGAAAGAAGCAGTTCTTTTCTTTTGTGCCAAATTGAGAAAGAGTGGGCTCTTTTACATCTCATATGGGAGATATGAGGAGCCTTTGAATGGATCATTGCTTTTTATGAGTAGTAATGAGGTGAGAAGTATTCTAGTGTGTGGCACAGGCCTTCATTAAAAGCGTGAAAAACAGAATGGCTTATGGTTAAAAGGAGTAATTTGTTCTAACATACTTGCTAAATTGTGCTGTAACTATGCCAGGTCACTGGACTATATTTTCCATAAGATTCCTGAATGCATTTGTGTGTAATTATTCTGCGTGTATGGAGTTCAGGGATTTTTCCAATGGCTTGTGCTAAGTAGTTGACAACTCTCATTCCTTTACTGGAAACTTCTCTAAATGCTATATTTTAAGAGGTGTGGAAGAGCTTAGATTCTGTTGCTCAAGCCTATATTTCCTCAAAAGAATAAGAAATAGCAAAACAACATAACAGATCGTAACAGATCGTAACAGATCTGAAGATCTTACTAACACCAAAAAAACAGGAAAACCATCCCCACAATCTCCATCCTCAATGTGCATGTGTTTCATCAGAGGTGCATGTAAACTAAAGGCAACTAAACTGCTATGTACTGCTGCCTCTTACAGTAGCATGTTTGAGCAGCCTGATTTCCTAAAGCATTGCTCAGCCACTCCTCACATCACAGCAGACAGCAAGCAGAGATGGTCGTCACTTTGGAAAATCAGCCACTTGTGTTCTGGTGCTGCTGAGAAACATGATAACAATTATGCAGCGGCACAGATCCACAATGCGCAAATGATTTTCAAGTTCTTATTCCTGCCATCCTTCAAGAGAGAAAACTTTAATTATACATGCAGTACAAATTTCTGCCCAGGTAATTCTTTACAGAGGACAGAAAGAGGTATGGTCCTGGGAATCACACTCTTGAACTGTGAATGATTGGAATAAATTACACTGGCAAAAGAATAATTTTTCCAGCACAGGTTATGCACACAATAGGTGTCCTTTTGTAAGCAAAACATTCATAGCATCCAGGTCCGACCTTTAGGCATTAAAACCATGCAATCTGCTGAGGATTGTGCATCCAGTCGGCAGCAGAATACGGAAAAGAATGCAGTCTACAGCCTTGCCCTGCTCCAGTCACTGCATCGCACCGCCTCTCTGCTCTCTAAACACTCTGTTCCCAGGACTACAGAGAAACTGCCTTCAGTCCTTGCCAGGCAAAAAAAAGAGGAAGGTCTTGCTTTTAAGCTTGATCTAACCTAGGGGTAACAGCTGAGATTTTTGATGAAGCTCCTTTACAAGAAAGTGCTAACGTAGCTAAAAAACAAACAAAAGAAACCCCAAGAGAAAATATCAGCTTCAATTTATGCTTTTGAAAACAAAACAAACAAAAAAAGTAGGGGCAAAATAAGAATAAGCAATACATCTTTTTTTTTTTTTTTTTAGTTTTTTTTTTTAACTGTCTTATTTTAGGACAAACAGCAATACCTAAAAAGAATAAAAATCTTACCAAAATATTTTAATTAACTCAAGCCAAGCTTTTGTTTGGAATGCACATTGATGAAAATTTATGAGATTTCAACTTTTTGCCCTGAGTCAGAGCAGGAAAATGTTTGAAATCTCAAACTCATCTCATTCCTAGCTTTGAACTAGGGGAAGGAATAGGACTCTGTGTGTGTGTATGTGTGTGTGCATGTGTACTTGGCAGCAATTAAAATATGAGAGCTGTGCTTAGAGCCATATGCTTCCCCCGAAACTGATAAAAGTTGCATGTGTATAACTGATGGAGACTTTGTCCCATAATGTTAAGACAGCTGAGTTAAATTTCTTTAAACCAGCTTACTATCTCTTCCTGTACAGGCTAGTCCACTTTAACCTATTTATATGAATGAGAAAATAGATTCTGTGCAGAACACATGAAATCTAGTCCTATTACCATTTGTCTTCTGAGTGTCAGTCACTTAGAATCCTGAGAAACAGATAAATAAATTTCTCCCCGTATTTTCTAGCCATATTGAGAAATACAGAAGACTTCAATGTTTTATGTTGATCAGTATGTGCCAGGGTCATTCCTCGTAATTGTATTCACAAAGTTTTGTTTTGAAATATTAGTGACAATAATTTAAGTTCCTTATTTCAATGATGTGGGAAAAAAAAGGAAAAAAAGAATAAAACAGAGAAGTACAATCTGCTTTGCTAAAATAGCCACTCCCCCAAAAGTGTGTGTGTATATATGAGTGTGCATGTATATATGTAAGCATAGCGTATATAATTATATACATTTATATATTATTATATAACCACATACATTACGTTGTTTGAAGAAGTAACAAAATGCAATGTTAGATTTTCCTAAATTTTAGATTTTTTTTCTTAGTTTTTCTGGCAGAGAGGTTAAGTGACAGGACAAAGTAGTATGTCAATAGACATCTGGAAATCGTAAGAGTCCAGCCAACAACTATATTTTCTCTCTGAGTACAAGTGAGGTAACTCATCCGGGTTCGTACAACAATGGGGTGAACTTGGGTTGCTGTGAAGGTTTCAAAGGATGCCTCTGACAAATGTCGGCTACTTGCTTACTGGGAAGATTTGAATGTTCTGGTGTTGAAAGACCTCTGTGGGATGAATAAAAAGATGAATATACTTTCAAACCAAATTAATTAGAGTTTTATATCCATACACTCTAAAGTTATGGTATTAATAGAAATTGTCAATTGCCATGTGTTATGAATCGCAATTTTTAATATACATTTTGGCACTGATGCCAAAAAACTCTATGGTTTTAAACAGTATTTGAAATGAAATCTCTATTTTTCATTGATGTCTTGGAATTTATGCCTGCAAAGATGGGTTTGGCCACCTTGCAAACACCACAGAATTTGTGATGCAACTGCAATTATAATGTGCTTTAAACCAAACCTGACTTGAATATAATGCCACCAGGCTGCCAGTATTGCCTGACTTTTCCCTTTCTCCCACTTCAGCTGCAGACTGGCTTTGCAACCATTTGTTTGAAATAGTTTATTCTGTGAATAATTGTTTAACCCATAATTGCTTAAAAGGAAGAGAAAATAAAGATGAGCAAATTGAAATCACTTGAGGCTATTTAGGAAATGGGAAAACACAATACTCCATGGACACAGCTACCAGAAGGCAGAATCCTGACTACAGTTTTTAGTTCTGGAGCCTAGTTTACATATTGAAGATATGAAGATCTAGAAAATGTTGGTCCCAATCCAGACTAGATCTTCCAGACAGTATTCAAATACATTTTTGTTACACAGAAACTAAGGTTTCTAAGTTAGCAAAGCACTCAAGTTCTCATAAGAGGACCATAAATGCTGTTATTAGTGCTTTCTTTATCAACAACAATTAAAAAAACAAAGAATACAAGCACTGTAAAGAGTGTTTTGCCCTGTGCCTCAGTTTCTCTTTACAGTGTGTTTACAGTTCTCAGCAGATTTCTATATCTGTGTTTCATGGAGCTCAAATGACTTGATGGTATTCAAGATCCTCATTAACGGACAGAATCTGAAAGGGATATGGTTGTGTATATAGTTGCTTTGTGCAATAATGTCTTAAATTACTCCAAACATCTCTTGATTAATCTTGAGCCAAATTATCTTCAATCATTCGTCTGATATTTCTTGCTTCAGGGGATCTAGCAGCAATGATTAAAAAAAAAAAGCAATATCAGAAGGGAAGCAAATTTACAGTGAGTCCCCATGTCGTTTTTAGGAATCTGTGTCAGGGTTCCGTTACCCTATTTATGCATGAAGCATCACACATAAGAGGAGCATATATGTCCACTATGTTTTTCTCATTGCAACCAAAGTACTGTTACTTTGTTCCTGTTACCCTATTTATGCATGAAGCATCACACATAAGAGGAGCATATATGTCCACTATGTTTTTCTCATTGCAACCAAAGTACTGTTACTTTGTTCCTGTTACATAAGTCTTGTGCATGACCCAGAATCAACCTAGCATTCAGGAAGGACTGGATATTTGATTTATGTTATTTTTTGCCCAGTACAAGTTTCTCAGGAAGACAATTGCATTCTTGAAAGTGATTGACCACATACTTCTGCTGAAAGTTTTATTTATTTGTCTTCTTCCCATGTCTCTTGCCTTCAGAAAAGGCAAATCTTCAGCTGGCAGGTCAGGGTTCATTCAGGCTTTCCAGGGCTGCTTTTTGGGTTTTGGGCCCTCATGCTGCGCCATTTCTCCTGCAGGGAGCTGCAGCCTTGCTTCACATTAATGTCCATGTGCTGCCAGAATTTTTGATTTACTCAACCAACAGTTCCTTGTCCTCTGACAGGCCTGAGTATGTGCTGAAAAGTCCAGTTCACCAGTGCAACTCTGCAGATTGAACCAATCTAGTAGATTTTGGATGAGGAGTTTCATTTTCTTGTCCTTGTCCTGAATGGGGCCGTACAGCTCAGATCTTATTCAAGTTAAGAGCTGTGCTGGTATGGAGCTACATGAACTCCAGCAATCCCCTGCTGCTAGATGTTGTGCATTTATGAACCCTAATGACCTGCTGAGAAGGTAGGGGGAAAGGAGAAGAGGACCAGGGTAAGAATTAGCACATTAGTGGTTTCAACCATAAACATAATATAAATATAAATATATTATCTTTGCCCTGGTAGTAAACTTTTCTTTTTGGAACTTATAATCGTATATTCCTTTACGTCACTTCTGGAAAAGCTGAAAGTCTGTCCTGTGGAATAGGATATTTCTTTATTAAATCTAGGACTAAATCTCAGCCTGTTGCTGAGTAGTCAGAGGTGCCAGAGGCTGGAGCTGGGTAGACAACTAATCATGGCAATCTCCCTCCACTGTCCGAATGGAAGCTGCAGGTCAGGACATCTCTATCCGTTTTCTGTGCTTAAAGATACATCTAAACCAAACAAACCTCGGTGACTTTGCATGTTGATAGTGCTGAAATCTCACCAGTGAATTATTCCTCTAATTAGAATCCCCGAAGTGTGGAGTGCAATGAGAAAAATAAGTCATGGCACTAACTAGAAGTGTGAAATAGAAGTAATCCAAAAGGAATAATTTCCCAAGACTATTGTTCAGTTAACAAATAGAAGAAAGTGACAGTCAGTGAAAGGGAAAATGACTTCTGCCTTTTTTTGGTTTTTTGATGTCTTTTGTTACTTGTCATAGCACTGTACTGATCTGACATAAAGCATTGTCACAGCTGAGCAGGCAATAAATTGGAGCTGGGGTTGAGCGAGTAACTGGATGAAACCAGGAAAAAATAGGAATGTCTTTTTTTCATTTTGTTAATGAAACAAGCTGATAATGATTTGAGACCAAACCTGTGAGTTATGGAGGTTTAACTTCCTGTGCCAGGTCCGTGCACATCTCAAAACACCAAAGCAAAGGAGAGTTTCCTGGTAGTAATAGTTGGACTGACTGTGCCCTATGCAACAGGGGGCAGTGGGGATACAGTGCAAAATATAGAAATATATGAAGTACTGTATAGCATTCTGACCTATTGAAAGTGAAATACATGGGCCACTGCTTAAATTGTCATTTCCCACAAAAGCTGCATTATTCTAAAGTGTTTTCTACCATTTTTCTTTTTAAATGCCTGGAGGAAATTAATTTTTATAAAAATGACAGTTAAGCTTGACCCTCCGTCCTTAAGCTCCTATTTGTGCCTTAGAGATCCAGCACATATGGTACAGTATGTTACAACCAGCTGCTAATTGGGCTCCCTGCAAACATGGCTATTAAGGTCAGCTGAATCAAATGAGGACAGCTCAAGCTTCAAATCCAAGGGATATATGCCCTTCTGGTGATTGCACAGAGCTCCCTTTGCTGCTGGTGAGAGTAAAATGAATTTATCCAGAAAGAATAGGCTCCTAGCCAGCTTTGTTATTATTCGTAACACTTTTAATATTATTATCCACTTATAAGTGCATTTGGAGCTATACATCAGAAACTGCAAGGCCCATTCCTCAGAGACTTTGCAACAAAAGCATATATACTTTGGATCATATAAGATATAATGCAAATTCATCCTTAAGTTTCTGTGTATAAATTATTTTCAGTATGTTTGGGTAAAAAAAGTAAAATTAGAAAGCTAAAAATTATAATTTTTTAGAACTTATTAGACTATTAGAAATCTTAGCCTTTCTATGTTGAGAGAACATACTATAGTTAGACTACATGATCTTAAAGGTCTTTCCAACCTAAAAGATTCCAATATTTCAAACAGTATTATGTTAATTTTGTTGAGGCTGGCATATAATAATAAGGTACTACTTTTAGCAAGCTCAGTGAACATGAGACAAAATTTAGGAGACTCCAACAGCACAACAGCACTGTCTAATAATAAAAGTCTAATCTACATGCAATCTTGACAGTGGTCATATAGTGTATTTGTTTTTTAGAGTATTGTTTTGTGAACATCCTGCCAACAGAGCGTGAGCCTTGCATACATCTTAAGCTTGACTATCAAAGTCAACAGAAAATCTCCCATTGCTCCTGAATGTCTATATTAATAAACTGTGTAAACAAAACATTCATGGATACCTCACTGGGTCTGAAGTCTTATGGAACTGTTGCTGATTAAGAAGTCTCTTTACTTAGCATTTGTCTTTCACATTTATTTTTCAAAGTATTTCCGCAGCAGGCCAATGTGACTGAAGTTTCCTGACCCTCTGCCAATCACAATATAACCTTCAAAGGAAAGAGATAACCTCCCACTGAAGTAAGCAACAAAGAAATGTTCTTCAGAAGAAAATCCAGTAAAATTCAAATAGGGAGTGCAAAACTGGAACTGTTTGTGAGAGCCAAATACTGAGATTAGTTTAACTCTTTAACTGGTTAGCCCCATAGCAAAAGGTCTAATTTAAATCAGAGTCCTACCTACCCAGCCATGCTGCAGGGAGCAAAAGATAAGACCTTCTGTGGCAGACACTTTGAAAGGCAGTGAGAAACAAGGATCTTTCAGCCAGGACTTCTTAATGTTTATCAAATGGAAAGACCTGAGATAAGCAGGACCTGAATCCTTGTTTGCATTAGAACTGAGTGAGCAGTGAAGCCTTAGTCTCTTGAGGCATTCTGAAACACTGATATTTATTTTCATCGTAAGTAATAATGAAATTTGGAACATCATGTTTTGTGGTGTGGGGATTTTGTTTTGTTTTGTTTTTGCTTGTTTTTGTGTTTTGTGGTTTTTTGTTTGGCTTTTTTTTATGAACAAATTCCAAATTAACATGATTTTAAAATACTGAATTGTTTTGACTGCATTTGCTTATCATGCTACATTGCCTCATGAGTATAGTTACCCAGAACCCTTTTGCCCAGATTCTTCTCAGGGCCAGGTTTTCTGGCTGGATGACATTTCTTTTCAGTCACCAGATGTACCATATCTTGATCAAAGGAATAACTGCAGAGAATAATAGAAAGTGCAGCAGGAAGTGCTACTCCTATGACAGCACCTATGACAATGATGCGTTTTTATTTATAATCCTCACACAAAGATGATAGCCTCTCCCTGACATAAGCAACCAAAACAGTGTTCTTTAAAAAGAAATTCAACTGACAGAAAATAATAATAGCTTTTTTTTGTGCTTTATGCAGGTTTCACAGAAAGGGCAATTTCTACTGAGCACATTTGATCTGTGTATTTCCTCCCTATATGAATAGCAAAATGATGCTGTTTAACTGGTGACTCAGTTTGTTTCAGTGTCAGCAGTCAGCAGTGTTACAAAATCATAACTAGACACTTTGCTTGTTTTCAGCACTTTTTTTTTTTTTTTTTTTTTTGTGAATGACATTTGAACAACTTCCTAGAAACTCCACCTTTTGGGTTGAAAGTTGAAACTCTTTGTCTTTGCTCTGTGGTGGTCAATGCTTTTTTATTTTGTTTAAATTCTGAAGGGAAATAACTCAGAATCAGGTTCTGGGTGGCCCTTGCACAAAGTATAGGTAATGATACCTTTTCTGCTTTTGAGTAACCTACAGAAGCATGGTGCTCATTTGGAATGTATGTTAGGAAATATTGCTCACACCCTTGCTATATTCTTTGAGTGGAAGAAAATTAGTCATCCATGTGAAATGCCACAACAACCCACCATTGTTTCAACCAGCACCAGCCTTGATTTACAGATATGAAACCAAAGAAGAATATGCTGTCTTTTTTGCCTAATGTCTGGTCAAAGTTTCTCAGCAAAATGCTGTGTTCTCTCTCATAAATCAAAAGATGCTTCATTTGTGTGGGTGCTTGCTGAAGTCTGGAGGAAGAAGAATGGGGAGAGATTATACGATAAATGGTAGCTCACAAGTTAGCCAATTGTGATCATAGAATCATTATTGTAGATAATTATTTTTCTCACTGGAGGTCAGTCACGTCTTATTCTGAGCATTCCTCACAGAATAAATTAACTTAAATTTACCAGCGCTAACAAGGCAGATTTAAGCTGAGGTAACAAATACAGTGTTGCAAAAAATGTTCAGAATTAAATACTGTCCTTGAATTCTTTTCCTTGCCCAGCTTTTATGAAGGCCGCATAAAGTTCTGTTTGGATATTAAAAGCAAGGTAACATGAAGGAGAAAATGGGAAGAAATCCCAGCCTGTATCTTTAAAGCTCTTGAATGGTGTAAATTATAACAGTGGTTTCACATTTTCATGGGATCAAGGCAACAACAGTAAGCTCATAAAACAGATACCACTAATTATGCAGAGGAGAAGTCGTAAAGTCACTGGTGGAAGCATGTTTTATATTCAAGAACACATCATTAAAATTTTAAGACGCACTATCAAATTCTACATTTTAATACTACACCCAACAGCATTAAACCCTCCCAACAAGAAAATCAGATTGTTTAATGATCATGTTTGTCACACAGGTTTTATATGTCTGCTGTTGAAGCAGATGTGGACTTTTCTGTTGCTGGACAGCTTTTATCACTGGACAATTTAAAATAATTTTTACCCAAACAGTTTATAGAAAAATTAAATACAATAAAAAGTAAAGAAAATCACCAAACAGTTAGGAATATTTAACTGCAGAAATATTTAAATTTACCCTGTCACATAAAAATCTTTTTATAGCATTGTCAATTTGTTTTTACTTCTCTTGTATTTTCTTTT
Organism: Psittacula echo; assembly: GCF_963264785.1. NCBI lineage: Eukaryota > Metazoa > Chordata > Aves > Psittaciformes > Psittacidae > Psittacula > Psittacula echo. Next base: position 39,995,753 of record NC_137735.1, on the reverse strand, counting down.
TTAATTAAAGAGTCATTTTAAAGTAAAAGAATAGTGATTCAAGCAGTCTACAACCCAGCCCACAAATGTTAGGTATATTAAAGGAATCTAAATTAAACGTGGCTTTAACATAACCATTTAAATTAAGGAAAAATCTAATAAGAGACATTTCAGGCTTTGCTGCTCAGCTCAGTCTTTTGGAAGACCAAAGAGTGTCCCAAGTGATGTTTACTATTGTCACAAAGTGACTGAGGACACTGTGAAATATACATATGAATTTTAAGGATCCAAATTCTTCGATATATAAAAAGATGCAACAGATGCTAAATGGATTCTTGTTGAGACATCAACAGCACAGGCAACACTTTCAAAGCTGATTCTTGTGACCTACAACAAATACTTCTGTTTGTGGGTTTGGACTAACAGATACAAATAATGGTGCAGTTGCACATTCACACACGATGTCCCTCCCACACCTCCGGTTTGCTCCATTCCCCTTCAGAGTGAGCTGAGTTGCTTCTAGTGTTTGGGACCTCTGCCCCTCTAGAAAGAGTCAAGCAAATTAAGTGTAATTTTACCAGTCTTAGTAACTAAAAACTGAAATACCTAACGTTGCATTTAAAGGACATATTTTTAACATTTAACAACTTTTCTTTGCTAAAACTTTTTCGAAAGAACTAAACCGGTCTATCTCTAGTTAATCACTATATGATGTCCAGGTATCAGCTAACACCATAGTTAAACATTTATCTGACAAAAAGTCAAATGAGAGTTTCAATTATTAATGTGAAATTATCGAAGGGAGTTCTGTTAGGACCCAATGAAGAGTTCTGCCTGAAAAAAGAAAAAAAATCAATGGCTCAATGTGGCCTAATATTAGGTCTTTCTAAACCTTTCTCTCTCCAGAGCCAATATATGGCCTCCACTATCTGCCAGCATCTTTTTAATGAGAAGCACACATCTAAAACTTCTCACAGCTCTCAAAATTTAGGAGTAAATATTTTTAAATTAAAACCGTATGCGAAGCAGTGCAGATTTGCTGGTGCAGATGTTATTTTTGGCTCATTTTCTTTAACCGATTCGTAACCAATATACTTCAGCCTGTGTTTCCAAATTTATTATTATTCTGAATACCACAGATACAGTGAAAAACCTTAATAGCACAATATTACAAGGTATTTTAAGCAATGTTCTACTTAGCAGAAAAACTGCCACTGAAATTCTGTGAATACCTGTGTGTCCTCAGGACACTATAAATAGCAAAAGCGGGAAAACAGAGAAAATGGAGATAAGAATGACTTTCATATAGAATGGGACAAGAAGTACCATTTTTAATTGAATTCTACCCTCCCCCTCTCGCGGGTGGTTCACACAGTCCTTCGGAATTTGGTTTCTGACTGCACTACATAGTTCTGCAAACATGGTAATGTCAGCTTTTGGTGGGTTTTTTTTGCTGATGGTGCTCTCTCATTCATTCTAATTATTTAGGATTCATAATAACGTGTGGGTTTGGTGCTTAAATTCATGCTCATTATCCACACTGACATTTTTATCTGGAAGAAACTGAAGTATCTGGTGAAAGTCACAGTCTTCCACACTGCTAATTCTTAATTACTTTAGAATTAGTTAATTCTCTGCTTATGAAGGACCCTGTTGTCAGCCTTATTATGTTGGCCAATGGTTTATTAAAGAAAGCATCATGCATTTTTTTTATAAATTGATCTCGTTTGCCTCATTCCTTCAAATGTTGGTTACTCTTGGGACCTTGAAATCACATTATCTCAGAAGAACATGGGCATCTCTTTAAGTCATGGACTTAAAAAACACTAATTTTGGATTTCAAAATCCGAATCAGCTCAGCTTAACATTCAGAATGGACTGTATGGTGACAGAAAGCTTAAAGCACAGAGATGCTGTTCATACCATTTACAATAGTCTGTTCAGATAGTTTCCTTAGAGACCAAAATTGCCAGTTTGTTCTTACTTCAAACATGAACACATTTTTTTCTTTCAGTTGTATTTAAATAAGGTGGTCAGGTTTTGACTATGTGTGATTATGCTATTCTTACTGTTCTTTACTGTTGTAAATAAATATTTTTAATTTGCATGCCCCGTACGGCTAATATGGGACTATTTTTTAACCCAAAACATACTTAAAGAATTAAAAACTAAACAATTGTGCAAACTGGGCAAAAGAATTTTTTTAAGCAAGCCAAGAAACATGAAATTTGAGAATGAGAAGCTCTTCAGCTACAGACATGGATACTAAATAATAGACTAACAGATTAATTACACATAAGCTTACACAGGCGGTCTGAACATAGGTTTAGAAAAAAGTCTGGGTATTAAGGATCCAATCCACTAAACATCTACTAATTTTGTGTACTACTATGATAAGTAGACCAAGTTCTAGAGAACTGGTCAATGCAGTAAACAGCAAATGCAGCTTTGCAGGATCAGGTCTTTGGCAGAATTGCATCGAGTTTACAGATACCTCATTTTTATGTCTTAAAACATTTTTGTTTGAGGTCTTTTTGTTTAGTTTTGCCAATTATCTCTTACATCTATATAAGATAATTTCCTATCCTTGATGCTGAAACTGTAACTTTGTAACTTTTCAAAATTTTTTTTATTATTACCAAGCCATAATGTAGAAAAAGTAAGTTGTTCTGGGGTTCTTACATCTTCTGAAATGATTTTCCCAAAATTGTGGATGTTTTGCAGAGCATCACATTTTTTTTAAATGAAACAAACCCCAAACCTGCAGGTCATTCATTTTTATTGCCCTCTGGAACAAAACAGAAACATGCAAGTGATGGAAAATGTCAAAATCAACATTTTCACTGAATTGTTAAAAAAAGCCCTGATATTTTAGTGCGAAAAGATTCAGGGGAAAAAAAAAAAAAAAGCCAAAACTTTTGAATGACGTGTTTACAGACTGGCATACCATAACCGGAAGCATAAATTTTAAAACATATAATTCCCTTTACCCAATCTAATAATGACACCCTGCTAGAGACACTGGCTAATCAGTCGGCAACTAAATCTAGGCATAACCTATCAGACAAAATAAAATTCATTAAATAAATTTTGTGTTGTATTTTGCATAAAACAAAACTCTATAATTGGATTAATTGCTACCTTCATCAGATTTAGGAAGGTCAAGGATTAAGAAGGCTCAGAGAATGATCTGACCTTTCATTGCAATTCTGTTCCCACTGAAATCTTTAGCTGTCAAATTCACAACTGTGGGTTTCACAGGAGATTGACACAAAGTAGGTTTGATGCTGAATGTTATTATTCATGCCTCACTTTGCCTAGCCATGAAATAGTCAAAACTTAACAGAACAGCTGTTTTGAAAAGCAATATGAAAATCATGTTAACATGCAAATTTTTCCATGTTTTGATGGGTTTTGCTACAGAAAAGGAACTAAAGCAGAAAAATCAACCAAATTAAATAGAAAAAATATAGAGCAAGATTAATTTTTCTGTATATAGGAAGACAAGTCTTGAAGTTAATACAGCTGGGTGAAAATTTCATATAAAAACTTTTCTATGAAAAAAGAGTTTATGATTTCGATTTTTCGTTCAAATGTCCCAAACAGAATGTTTTCAGCCAAATCTTGTCTGGTTTTGATTATTTGGGAGGGAGGAGGTTGAGGAAGAATTAAAATTTTACAATATGACTATATAAGCGCTTTTCTGCACTTGGTTATGTACATTTAAGACATATCTCCTTCCTGGCATGATTTGCAACACAATAATGGAGCAATGTTGAGAAACCCATGCTATTGCTCTCTACTTAAATTCCCAGAATTGTCAATCTGGCAGCTCTCACAGTACAACATTTACATAATTTTTAAATTACAGACAATTACACAAACCCCTTCTCCATCAAAGGATCAGATTCCTTCCCCACCCTCTCCCTGAAGTCAATAGCAAAGCATCATTTTTCAGCAGTGGAAATAAAAGTGTTTTGGTCATAGTTACAGAAGAGCACTGTATGCTTATAATTGTATTTTTGCTTTTGCTAAATACTGTGGTATTTGAGAAAGTATGGTAGTAATGCAGATTCTATAAACAGTAGCTATGAAGTCTTCGATGGCTAGCACTGTTCAGGAAGAGCGTGCATGGTGACTATAGAATGATAGAAATAAACAGGTAATGATGGATTTGGGGGTTTGTAAAACTGCGAACTCTGGTGACTTGAGATTAAAAGAGGTTTACCAAGAAAATTATTGATTTTTTTTTTGTGTGAGGCAAAATCAACATCTTCCTAAATTAATGTAAATTGTAGTTGTCAAACAAGGAAATGTAGTTTCCCTAGTGCCTCCTTTCTGTTGCCATCAACCCTTCAGCTATATGAGAATTACATTCTTTACAACTGTTAGTGTGAAACAACACAGGATTGTTCTTCTCTGTCACTAGTACTGTGGATTTTTTTAACCAAATCGTAGACAGATGGATAGACACATGCAAATACGAATGACTTACCACTCATTTCATTTCAGACGGCAATGTAAGCATATGTGCTTATGTGTATATAATACACAATGTTTATGTGTAGGTCCACATACGCACACATGTATTGTGACTGGTGTTTGGCATATAGCTGTGAGACAAACAAGCAAGAGACAGAATTTGATTGCTTTTTCTATGCTTTTATATAATGATTCACAAAAGTGTTTAGTTATAAAAGGCTATACCCAAATGCTTTTCCTTTTGCTAAAGCAGCTGTTCATATGAAAAAGAAAAACAAATCCAGCAACTTTTCTTTGATTTTACTGCAGGATACATGCTCAGTTGCTCTTCTTGTGATGCCCACAGTGCCGTGTAGCAATGGACCTTGCCCCTTTTTGTAGTTAACCAGTGAAAAAAGCTGCATCTGCTTATTCTCAGGCATTAATACAGCTAAAGGAATAAGACATCACAGGCCTGTGAATGAGGAGGTCTTTTTAAATTTACAAAGCATTTGCTCCTGAAACCACCTCAGCCAGTTTGGGGAAAGGGCTTTTGGCACCAAGTCACCCTTCAGGGAAAGACTGATAATGATCACTAAAGACATACTACGGGCTCCTGCCTCACTCACTTCAAAGGCCTTCTCTCTTAATCAACATTAAATCATCATTTTGCCTTGGATAGGGACAGCTGTACACAATCTATTTGTTTTAAAACAGATTAGGAATGGGTTTTCTGCCAGAGTATAAGCTGCATGATAAATGTACTTTAAAGACCTAACTAGGAAAAACATTGCTCCCTTGTTAGCTAGATCCTGATACTAGCTGAGAACACACAACATTGTCCCAGAACTGAATCCTTTTTCAGTCATTTGGTAATCTCCAAGAGCACTCAGGAACTCAGGAAATATGAAAGGTTAAGAAAATCAAATATCTGTTGATTTTAGTTGTGCATTCTGGTGAGTTGTCTGTAAACAGCAATAGTTATAGTAAACAGCATCAGGTCTTCTGGATCTTGTGCTTTCTTCTTCCATTTTTTTTTTGAACCTTAGAGTTGCCCTATTTCATCCTCTGACAGTCTCATAAGGTGACAACAAAGGCCTTTTATTACCCAATTAAAAGCTGATGGTTGAATAGTTGTTAAACAATTAAGTAAAGGCCCTAAATTACAGGGGGGAAAATCCATCCCCTAGATCCAAGCAGGAAATATTTTTACACACTAAGCATCTTTATAAGCTGGTTTTCTTACACAATATAAATACACTGACGTGCACATAATTTAAAAGTCTAGAAACAAGGCATATTCCCAGAATATGACAGCAAGGATTGAAAAGCAGTGGTTCCAGAAAAAGGTTTGGGAGTCAAAATGAGTACCCAAATGAAAATCATTCCCAATACAATTTTGTGATGAAATGAGCTACTCAGATTTTTAGCATGTGTAGAGAGAACACTGAAAATGGAAGACTGCAATGACTTCTATTGTCCACTTTTAAAAAAGAAATTGAAGACTTAAAACGGGCATATAAAAATATTAGAAATAATATGTCTCACAATGAGAAACTTGGAAAGTTCAATCTGTATTATTTTTCAAAAAACCCCAAGAAAATAGACAAGCAACTTGATCGTATGTTGCTTGTTGTCACTGCTTCCATGAAGAGAAAACAGTGTTCGTAATCCTTTACATACAAGAGATATACAAAATCAGTTTAAGACAGTGGAAGCCAAAGTGAGACAAATTCAAAAAAAAGATGAGGTCTAGCTTTTAAGAGGGACCAGTAAAAATCTATCAGATCATCTCTTGCGGTCTTTAAGCCAAAACCAGCCAAACTTTTGGGGGTATATCTTAACCAAGACTAGCTGCTTTAATTCAAATTGCACTCCGTTCAGAAGGAGCATACTGAAATGCATTGCCTTCGAAGTAAGAGTGATGTAACTAGATGGGGTGATCTAATAGCCCTCCTTGAGCTCAAGCGTTCCTCTCATGTCCTTGGTTCAAGTACAGGTGCCACTGCACAGCTAGGGTTTTCATGCAGCTACCTTAACTGTGAACATAAACCACAGACCTGTGCATGTGAATTGATATGCCTATGGGTGACTCCGGTTACACAAATGGTATACATGCAAGAGATTAGGACTGTTGTGTCTACACAGAATGACAATCATGCCCACCTATTAAGAAGGTATTGTTCATCTCTAAAAATGAACTGTTATTAAGACCCTGTTCTGAATCCAAGAAAGCAAATTACTAAAACAAAAATTCAATTTTTTCATGTTTTTATGATAAATCACAGTTTTGCCTTAGGCACTTAATCTCTTAAAATATTCACTTCAAAATTAAGAATGTCTGTTCTTGACGTTTCATGACAAAATTCAGACCATTCTACCCTAAAAGAAGTCTGATTAATATTTCTTTGTTATATATATATGACTGTGCTATTTTTTTGTAGAGACAATACAAGATGAGCCAGATTGTCAAAAAAGTGGAACCCAGCATAGCAAGGCAGACACTACCATTGACTTCAGTTCTGCTAGTGTGTTTATCACATCGTGGTTGGGGAGTAATTCAGTAACACAGCTTAACTCCACAGCTGTCATAAGGAATATTAGACTTCCAAGAAGCTACTGCCAGACATGGGAATAACAGGGAGAAGAAAAGATGACCAAATTACATAGCAAACACTACAAGGAAGCATCTAAACAAAGGGAGATCAGAAGATGAATGGAGTAAAAACTGGGTAGTTTTTTGAACAAAAAAAAAGGAATAAAGCCTGACAGAAGAAAATCCTGGTACTACGGAACAGAAGAAACTACATCACATGTGTAAAACTGTATCCTAGCTAGAAAAAGCATTCACTCAGCAGTGCAGAAGTATTATTTTAAGTGAAGGGAGGCCCATTCCTTGTCCTCCCAGAGAACTTATTTCTCAGTGGATGAGAATGCACCAGATGATCTAGCTAGCAAGCAGGATGCAAGAAAGGAAAAAGAATATAAAATGAATCGTATGCATTTGAAAAACAACAGAATGCAAATCAAGGTAACATAAATTATAGAGAGAGGGAGTGAAAGTTACTCCAGGGGTTTTATCCCCCTCCCCCCACAGGATACAAGCTATTTCCTTTGACTTTACAATAGTAATTTCAGAATGCTACTTCTGGCACTGTCTGAGCTGCATGTATTTTCAGCACTTGGCAAGAAGACATTTAGAAGATAGAGGTCGTTCTTTTACTTGGGAAAGGGAATTAGACTTCTTGCACTGTGACAGTAAATAATGGGTTTCTTCACTGAGGTCACCATTGCACAGACAACAGTAAATTTGGTATTTCCTAATTTTTAACTCCTTGACTTTGCAACCTACATATCTTTCTTCACTGAGTAATTTGTCCACATGGAGTCCATTTTTATTACACGCGTGTTCATGGCTGGCTTCAGGCACAGGGAGCACGTACAGTCCAAGAATGGACTACATGTGGATAACACATTTCAAAGAAGTACAGTTCCTGAGAGGTAAATAGCTTCTTACTAATGTACAGTACCGAGAAAATTAAGATGGAGTTCCCTTACCACTGACAATACAAATTACTGATCTTCCACAATTTGTAGTCGATAGACCCAGTTCTGATTTCTCAACAAATTTTCACTACTAAGTAATACTACAAGGTAACTTGAGACAATTAATAATTTGATATGACTGAAGAATTTCATCCTTTTTTAAAGTACATCTAGCTGACTAAAGATTCAAGAAGTAATTTCCAATAACATACATCATCGTATGATATTTCTAAGATAACTATATCCTATGTTATATATGAATGCTGAACAGCATGACCAACAGTGATGGCAAAGGGAAAGGCTATGACTTTAATTTATGAAAGCAGTTATAGGACATACGAATAGCCATACTGGATTAGATCAAAGCCCCAGTCTGTAACAGTGACCAGCAGCAGATGTTATGGGAATATAAGAAAGAGATGGTAGCCCCTCCTTTTCTGTGCAATCAGACGCTGTAAGTTTATACCACCAGACTTTCCTGCAGAGGAGCAGATATGCAATAAGGTAACAACTGGCCTGTATCTTTACCTGTTTATTGACAGAATTCTCTGTTTTCCATAATTCTGTTTCATGCTGTGACAGATTTCACTGTCTTGACAGAAGACAAAAAGAGGTTTATATATTGCTGATATTCACTGAGCAAAGAATATCATCCGCTTCAGAGGAGCTGTGACATGCTGGATGCAAAGATCAAGCAAAAAACCCAAAGTGTAAATCTGAGTTTGATCCTATTATATCTGAAGAAACTGCTGAGATTGCTGGCTGCCTGCCATCTTTAAGTGTCAGTGTGTAAAATACACAGGCTCAGATAGATAACTGACCCTTATTGAACTAAAAAATTGTAACTTTGATTTTTAGTTTTATCTAGTATTAAAGGGAAAAGTAAAACTCAATTTGAGAAAAATAAAACTCTTAAAAAGTGCGCATTCTTAATCACTGAGTGTTCTCATTTCTTTTTTGTGGGAAGAGACACTTGTGATATTTCAGGGCTTGCTTTGTCAGTAACTATAGTTTTGAAAAATTGGTAAACTTGAAAGAATTCAGACTGATAGTTCCATTTTCATGTGGTGCTCTATGGCTGCCAACATGCAGTATCACAAAGCCTGGGAACTCAAATATGTACCTGTCAGATACAAAGAAAAAGGGAGGAACTGAAATCATGCATAAACTGTACTTAGTTTGGATCTTGTTGGTCCTTTACAGATCTGATGAAGAGAGTCTGAATAGCAAGTTTGTCCATAGGAAGCTATTCTGAAAATTATAATGGGAAGATCAGAGCTTTAAACCACAGTGGAGCTGGTTAAATTCATCTGTGTGCGTGGGAATATCAAGTATTGCGTAAAAGTGAGTCAGTGTTTGTGTCTTTCAGCTTACATGCCTCCTTAGATGACAAAGGGTTAAGCATGAGTTAGGGATGCATGTGAAAATATATGGGTGAAGTAGTAAAAAAAATTCTCTTCTAGCTTGAGCCACTCCATCTGTTCCCTTAATTCAGTGGCAGACCTTGACTGGACCCTGGGATCTGCTAGTCCCACACTTCATACAGCTTCTCTCTGTAAATTAAGTTGTTGGCCTGTGTTGCTGAGGGTTTAGGAAGGTGAGTGATGACCTTGGTTTGAGTATGTTTGTATAGAAACATGTCACTGCAGGATGATGTCTTTCCTCCAGGGACATAGGGCCCAATACTAACCATTTGTTAAGCAAATACCAAAGCTAAACATATCCAGTGTATGAAAGGATCCAATGCTCTTGCCAAGTGTAACTTTCACTCATCTTTGAGACATCAATGTACACTATATTTTAAAGGTTATTTTTAGCACTTGTCTTTTAAACTGTTTCCCATATGATGTTAACATCTTGCAACTTTAAAACTAATATGAGTTATTTTTATTATTAAAATGGGAAATCTCTTTAATATACTGTAGTATGGCAATATGTTTAATATATGTTTTAAAACAAAGATCTAAAATAGTATTCATTCTGAAGAATGAGGACACATAATTCCAGAGAAGCCCCACAATGCTTTCAAGTTCTGTGTTTCTTTAAATAGCAAAGATTAAAAGTAGGACTTTAAGGAGGATATAGTTCTCCTTTATTCCATCTTCCTGGCAGCATTTTCCCAGCAGTCATTCACGTTCCTGAGTTCTGGTGCATGTGTGTTGTTGTTTGGAGAATTGGTTGTGGTTGTTCTGTTGTCTGAGAAAGTCGTCTTGTTAAATGACACAAGTTCTCCTGCAGCATTAATTTTGAAACCGGATAAGACATTCAGTCAGTTCAGTAGTTTTCCTTAGTTTGTGAAGTCCACAAGAAAACATGAAGCAATAAATCTGGATTAGAACCATATTTTTTAAGCCAGGTAGTTTTAGAACTAAATTCTTAACTGTGGATTTAGATCTGAACTTTAGGCATCTGAGTCTGAAAATGTTGGCCTTGTTTAATATCTCTATTCAGGATTGACTAATGTACAGTCAGGATGTTTTTCCATACAGCCAGCCTATAAATGTTACCTTTCAAAAGTTCAGCCCCTACTCATTTGGTATATCTTTAAATAATTTATCTTCTTTCCCTAAACTTTTTAAACATCTCAGCCTATTTTAGGTTGTGAAACAGTTGTGAAATCGCTGATTCGGAGCTAGAGCTTCTCCCAGGTATGAGGGGTAGCTGCTGCAGGGGACAGCCTTTGTTTGAACAGGAAAGAATGAAATCTTAGCACCATCAGAGTCAATGGGAGCCTTGCCACCATCTTCCACGTGGCCTGGATTTTACCCAGGGATCCACCTTTGGTCTTAAGTGGTATAAATCAGACGTGACTGCACCAAAGACTGTAAGGATGCAAATTCCAAAACTCATATGTGAACGGAAATCAGACCAAAACCAGTCAGCAGGACTATGAAAAGCTGGTCAAAGGAAAGTATCTGTATTAGAGGAAGGTGTGTTTTAATATTTTCTCCCCTGCAAAGTTGTCTTTAAAATGTGTTTCAGGAAAGACAGGCTACCATCATGTGGAACTATTCCTAATGGATGCATTGCAGAAAGTAAATAACAAGAATGTTGTGTACGTCTGGGTTTTTTTCTCTCCCACAATGAATGGCTAAAGAAATTACCTAAAATTTATCACAAATCATTTCTAAATGTCTTTTTTCCTCCATGTGTAAACAATCTTTTTGTCGTACCTGAATTTTTATAAATTCTCCAGTCCTGCTCACTCCAACTTAGAAAACCACCAATACATTTCACTTGTTATTGTCTTGCAACTGTGCCCTTCAATTTCATCTATTTAAAGAACTGTACTAGTTGGAAATGACTTAATGCGAGGAATGCACTCAAGATCTTTAGTTGGAAATAGTCTTTATTTACAACCAGTTTTGTATAATTTTTTGGAAGCTGTCATTAGATTGCTTTTCACATAAGTCAAAACAGAAAAGAAATGTATTTGAGTAGAAAAGAGGGAACTAAAAGTAATTTCATTCAAGAAAAAGCATATGCTTTATCTGGGTCAGCCCTGAATAACAATAAAAGATTGGACAAACATCTGGAGAAATGCTCCAAATGTTTTCTGAGTGAGAAAACACTTTTAATAAATTAAAAACCTGTTACATAAAATAATGTATTTATACATAAAATAATAATGTTACATACATTAAAATGCCAAGTGCATTGTTTTACACTGAGCATAAAGACGAGACTAACAAAGCCTTTTAACAGCAGCCAGGATGTTATTCCCAAAATAACTCCAAGAGATGCAAAGGCCTGCATGGTTAGAAGGCCACAGCTAGACATCCTTCAATACAGGTAAAATGTTCTGTGGGAGCTGGGTGAGAAGCCCCCATACCTGCCTTGTCCCAGAATACAACTGCACTTTGTGACAGCTATCAGACCCTAATGGAAAGAGACCAAAGCCTTTAAAGGCCTCTTAACACCAGAGAGGTCTCAGAATTTGAGTTTTTCCACCAGGAAAATAAGCACATATTAGGGGGTCATGTGAAACAGCCAAGCTCTGGAGGTGTGTGCTGGGCTGGTTTTCAGCTTGATTCTAGTCAATGTGGTGAGCTGTGAGCTGCAGCAGTTAAAGAGCTGGACTATGATCTAAGGAAGGTTTCCTTCCAAGCAGAGAAGTGACTGGGTGAGTGTGGTAGTCAACTCTGAAGCTGCCTGAGCTTGAGTCGTCAAAATTGTAGGAACTGGGGCTCTGCTTTTCTAACAGTCCTCCATTCTGTATTGAGTTGATCAGAGCTCAGTATCCCTCCCTACCCTACCTACTACTGTGGACTTCTCCTTTAGCAAAAGTTTTGTTTTTCTGCTTCAGGTAGGAGACATACACAGAAACCTCCCACAAATTATAAAGCTCCTCACCCTTTGAGCTGACATTGAATGCCATAACCTGACTAAAAATTGAAAACATCAGATGCTGAAGATATGCCAGATCTGCAAACACTTCAGACCTTTCCTGTGACAGAAACTTGTCATTTAGCAGGGATGAACTCTCCACGTACTTGGTCACCATTCCTACCTACAGAGGAAAGATGGTTCACCATTTTAGATTACCCCAATTCCTACACAGGTGGAGCATGGTAGCTGGGGAACAGCTGTTCCTTCTGCTTCTCTATTTCTTGCTCTGTTTCCTACTACTGCTTCTTGCTGCCAGCTCTGAGGAAGAACGAGATACAAGACATGAATCATTACTTGAACTTTTTTCCCTTTATTGTTGTTTCTCCAAGAGCTCTGGTAAAGAGAAAAGTGGATGAAACAAATGGGATAAGAGGCTCTACAAGAGAAGCATTTTGAAAAGAGATGATAGTATAAAAGGTCAGCATTATCTTGCTCTTTTTCTTTCTGTGAGTTGTTTGACACAGGCATAATTCTATCAGATTTTTAGCAATGCATGATCTGACCTCAGTTCAAAAACCAAAAACTTCCTTTCCTTAGGGCCTGTTACTGTGTGCTCCCAGGCAGAGGAGAGGTGCATTGGCTAAAGAAAGCCTGTTTATATGCAACACTTTAAATGAATTTACAAGCCTGCTTAAAGACTTAAATGAGCTCTTGTCTAAAAGAGCTCCCTGGGTGGCTTGTTGTCTACTTGTCAAATATGTGTATTTTTAAACTACTTGATGTAAATCTGATAACATATCAGTTTCATCTGCATCTTTGTACCTCGTGGGTTTTTGCTACTCTTTCTCCTGATAACCTAGCAGAAAAGCAACACCTTTTAAATGTGATTTCTTTCTTATTACATTCATCACTCATATTGTAACCTTGCTGAACCTTTTTTTTGCCTTGCTTACTACCAGCGCCCGTAGATGCTTTATAGTTCCATAGCCACAAAGCCTGAACAACCAAGGAGAATAAACAAGAGAGCAGTGGCAGGAAGAATACCTTAAATATCTTCTTGCTGCATGTTTATAAATGCTGACCATGGAGAAATACTGGAAAAACCAATTACACTTTGAACACTTCAGATTTTATTTAAATACTTGGGACCTGTGTTCATTGCATCCTTTTACCTTTTTTTTTTTTTTTTTTTGTGATTTAATTAGATTTATGCTATTATGTCACCTCCAAATCCTCACCAGAATTAATTATTCTGCTAAAAAATGAAAAGTGTGACTCTTTGCCACTTGCAGACAGAAAAATAATGGTTTCAAATTTTAAACTAGATTTTCCCTAAGTGCATAGTTAGCCACATTTTTGAAGGAACATCTGCAGATGTCAGTCAGTCAGTGTTCATGTGCATGCCTGTGACCATATTTCTATTTAATTAAGAGTTTTATATTGCTTGTCAATTTCAAAGCTGTAGGCAAAAAGTATTCAGAGTATTTCAAAGCTGTAGGCAAAAAAGTTGCTGAAAAATGTATATTTCTATGGGAAGTACATGACATTGTAAACAGAAAATAGGCTGATGTTTCAAAATTCATATTTGGACTCAAAAAGTTGATAACTTGCTCTGGTTTGCTGTCTTTTAGAGGTGAAATCAATGTGTGAATTTTTGGCACAATGGGTGTCCAAATTTGTCACACTATTTTCCGATTATGGGGTGTTTGGATTTGTATTCTGATGGACTTGCTCCCTAACAAATTACAAGAATGTCTCCAGGCAGGCTATCTGAGTTTTTCCGCTGTACATTTATTTTTTGGTGATAATTTGCTATTTGTGTTAAGGTCTATTTAAGAAAAGAAAGCAGTGGAGTACCTAAGGAACAGGTACTTCCTTGATCTTTTCCTTTAAAAATTAATGCAGGTTCAGTTTTAGTTTTATTACGTTTTCCCTTCCCTGTCTGGCAATCCCCTGGAGAAATGTTGGCATCTGGGAATGTTAACATGGTAATGTAACCCCAAGTTCACATTGCTGTGAAGTGGAGGAAGGCAGGGCAGAGGGAATAAGTGAGACCTGAGGAAGAAGGTGTAGTGGAGAAGGAGAAAAGAGTAGGCTGGATCAGGCACACTGGTTGCTATTACCAAACTGAAAGCAGCCCTTGGTCCTGCACATGCAGTCCTGGCACTCTGGGGTAAAAGTCTCACATGCTGAGTTGTTGGATAATGGCAAGGAGGAGTTCAGTGCAGGAGGTTCTGGTGTCTGAATGAAAACAAACCATGGAAATTTTATATAAAGACCAAAATTAAAATGATGCTGAAGTTGGAAAAACTAGGATTCAAAAATAGAAGCATCAAATTTACACATATCTTTATGCAATCTGAACTCTACAATCTTAACTCTGTTATAATGTGGATATTCTTTAGGCTGTGATTTTTACTTTTGCTAACTCACAAGCTGTGAAAATGAGCAATGTGAAATTTATAGCACAGTGGTGAGTTGCACAGATGCAAAGAACTTTCCAGCATAGAAACACTTGTGCTACATTTGAAATGATGACCTCTTAATTTAATATATTTTTGGATATGTAACTTAAGATCGAATTTGAAGACTAATTTTCTTCTTAGGTCCTCGGCAAGAGTCACTGAGATTTTAGAACTTGAGAACCAAACGCCTAATGCAATCATGAACTATGCCAGTAGTAGTTTGGTTTTAGTCTGTTAATGCTTTCCAAACTCAGAAAAGTAATAATTTCAGCCATCTGACTTCTGTAGTGATGGCAAAATGCTAAATTTATTAAGCACAACAGAAATTATCAAAATACTTTCCTATAGTGCTGAAATAATAGTTGAAAATACTTTCTCTACTATGTGGCATGTTAAATAATGATCTTGGGAGAAAATAAGAAGATAAGTAAGAAAAATCAACTTAATACAATGATACATCACTTGTTTGCTATTAATCTTACAGAAAATTGCACTGAAAACTTAAGGGTTTTAATGAGCAATAAGAAATTTTGTTTGCTTCCTTTCGATTCAACACTTTTAGTTGAAATTGATAGCCATTGAATAGCATAAATAGCGTGTGCAACAGCAGTTTATTTAAGGGGTTTCTATTGCCACCTAGTGGCAACCCCCTACCTCCTTTCCTGTGCACTAGCTTGAGTTTCTCAAAATATTTTCGATTATCTGGAGCAAATGAGTTTCGTTACTGACAAGTGAGGGAGTGATGCAAATGATTTCTTTTTTTAGACATAAAGAAGACAGGCATGAAGTTAAGTTTCCTCATTATATGACTAAAAGAAATTCTTTGAGTAACTAAGATTCCCGCCAGCTGACATAAATTAAGACCCGTACAATACTTTAGAAGTGAACACTACTTAGAAAAGGAGTTGTACAAGTGTCCTTTTTTGTTTATTTGTTTTGGTGGTGGTATTTGAAGGAGATTATATGGTTTTGACATGATTCTGTCTTTCACGGATCTTAATCTGCATTTCTCCCTGATTTCTGCTGAATTGATTCATTTTTGCCCCTGATGCAAAACCTGCTTCTGCTCTTATAAAAAGAGTGAGAAGTTCATGTTGGTCCCAGCAAGGTACATTGAGATAAATTGTAAGAAATGTGAGGTTTCAGTTCTTGTGACTCTTGATTGATAATGGTAAATACAAAACAATTTTCTAAGCTTTTGACCTTGCACTCTCACATCTGAGAGTTAAAAAGGAGAGTCTTAATACCTCTTACTTATGCCAATAACGTCTAAGGGTCCACTGAAGCCAGTAGAAGTACTCATGTCTATGGAGGCAAGACTTGCTCTAAATAAAATTAGAATCAAGCCCACAAACTTGAATAAAGTCCAGAAGTTTCTCTTTGTACCTGGTCTCATGTGGATAATACAGTATTGTAATATAGATTATAATACATAACACCTGCATGTAAGAGCTTCTTATATCAGAGTTTCATTTCTCCACAGAAGTGTTTAAAAATATACTTCCTTTTGAATTGAAAACTTTCCTCAATATAAAATTCTAAATTTTTTCTTCAGAATAAGCTCAAATGAGATTTTATTTCTCAAAAGTTGTATTTTAATGACATGTAAAAACTGTAAACATTAATTTTGCCTCCACTGCTTAAACAGAAATGGTGTGTTCTGAGTGATAACCACTCCTTCTTTTAAAATAAACCACACAGTTTTGTCTTGGCAGACGTTCAGCTCTAGAAGACTCATCTGCTTGTAAAGTTTTCCTTTGCATACATGGTCACTCAGTTTAAATACATTTTTAAAGTACAGAGCAAACTACAGAATGGAAAAAAGTGTGAAAGCTTTGATATATATTCTGCCTTTACTCTATGTGTATAGAATTAACTCTTTCCTGGCAAGTAAGTCCCCTACACTTGGTGCATCTTTTCAGAGTCACCAGAACTGCCCATCTGAAACTTAGACTTCCTGCAATTGGAGGCTTTTCTGAATATTTTAATGCACAAATTGGCTGGGAAAAGGAGAGCTCCTAAGACCTGACATGAGACTCTGAGACACATAAATTTTCCCATTCGGTCAGAGCCTTCCTGTGTAACCTTGGCCAATTCGCTTAGGCTCAGATTTCAAATTTATTAAGATACTTTGGTTGTTACATTTTAAATACTCTTCTGCCTGTTTTCCACCCATAAAATAACATGCTGCACAGTAGCACTTTTTTTCCGTGTCCTGTACACGTTTATGGAGAGTATTCAGGAAAAGCAAAGTGCTTACCTGGCTTTTGTCGCTGCAAATCCCTCTGAAAGGCTGCAAGTTCTTCAAGGTTCAGTCTGTCTTCTCACAAGAGGATCTACCTCAGTTAGGATGAGGCCCCATACTGGGTTTAGACTTTGAGTCGCTGCCATGTTTCAAGCAGTAAAATAAAACAGGAAACCAATGTGAATGGTCATTCTTCAAACTGAGTGTGGCTTATTCACACTGAAAATTCTAATTGCAGAACGAGCAATTACAATGATTGCACTCTGAAAGACGCACACAGTTGATGGAACAGACAGTACACTACAGCGACTATATCAAGGCTATCTGCCAATTCTTCACCCATGCTTGCTTGACAACTCCAGGACAGGAGCTAAGTTGGTGTCACTGGAAACAGCAGTATCTCAGTGATTCCTGATGGGAAGTAGATCCAGTAAGAACCAGCAGCGGCTTGCAATTCCAATTTTTTTACTTAAATGCAATTGATCTATCTACCAAAATATGTGTGCATATATGCATATATATATATGCATAAATGAACACTTGAATTGGGAAAAGGCTGTCTAAACTCCTAGTTCACTGGGCAAATTTTCAGTGTTGCCTTGCGTTATTTCTTGAAGTGTGTCAAAGTTCATCATTCCTATAGGCTTTTGTAAGCAAAGAAATTTAAAACTAAATTTTTTTTTAACTACTTTTATTCTCTTTAGAGGCATTTTTCAGCTGAATTCCCTGCCTATGCTAATGCAATAATAACCTCTGAAGCACAATTTAAGTAGCTCATTTATACCATATTCCAGATTGCATATGGTGGGGGGTTTTTCTGTGTGAATTAAAGTTTCTTTGTTTTTTTAAGGGCAAATGCAGCTTCCAAATGCAAGGGTTGTTTGTCAAATAACACCAGAAAAAAACCCCTATCAAGTTATATGTTTAAACCTCTCTATTGAGTTTCAATATGATGAAAAGGACAAATGCCTTAATTTTAGGAGTGGTAGTAGCCATCTACGTAATTTACCTGGTTAAAGGCAGGAGTTAATGAAAATTTCAAGTCATCTTTACAGATTAGTAATGTGTTAAGTTTCCCAAGTGCTCTGTGTTGCCAGGTTAAACTGTGGTTTACAGGGTTAGGCACTTGTGCCAGGTACCTGGTGTGCTGCTTCCACAGTGCAGTCTCGCTCCAGCCAAATGTAAACTTTCCCACTGTGAGCAGTGGAGTGGCTGTGTTTAAACTACATCAGCCTAAGAAAAATTTCTGTAAGAACATAACATAGAAAAACTTGACAGCTAAATGATAGGGTGAGAAGGTCACAGGGAAATGCTGGTCACTTGGATGCCTGAGATTGTAAATATCTTCCTGAAATGTTATGGCGTTTGTATGGCTGCAGTGAGTGAGAGGGGGGAAAACAAAAGAGAATGAGGCATGTGGGAAAAGATTGAAATGGTCAAAGTACAGGGAAGTAAGTGCTTCTAGTTTCTCTCCAATGGGCTTAGTGATGAGTGATGGGTTTTTCTGAGCCTTCAGGTTGCCAGGAATGTAGATGCTCACCACAGCAGCCCTCTGCACAGCAAGACAAGTGGGCCCTGTTCAGATTCTCACCAGAAACCCCCTGATACTGTAACCAGTACCATACTTGGTGCTGCAAAGATTTTCCTTAATGTCTGAGGATGTTTTGGAAAATGGGAAGTATTATTTTATTCAACAAAACTAGACATGATGCTGGAATATTCCTTTTCTTGTATCATTCTGGTACTGTAATAATCAATACTACAGCAGCTTCTGAGATTGTGTTACCAGCTGGCAGTGTGCAGTTTACCTTTTAGGTAGCTCTCTCATCACAGTCTGACTGCAGCTCATTTGGTTTGGGCACATCTGTGAATACCTGGGTAGATGGGTACCTCCTGGCCTGGATGCATCTGCTCGGCCTGGGATCTCTCCTGCTCTAACAACGTATCAAGAGGTAGACGAAGATGTGTTGCTTGCTCATCGTCCTTGCCATGACCTGGAGACACAACAAAGTGTGCTCAGGCTTCAGGATTCTACCTTCACATCTTCTCTCAGCACTAGAATAGTAGCACATAAATTCTTCCATTCGACAAAACGCATAATTCAAGTGAATAGGCACGTGAGTAACCCCTTTCCTCCTCAGTGAAGCACAGCATGTATTTAAATCCTATTAAAGCCTGTTGGACTTAAACACATACTTAAAGTTTGGTGGAGTTGAAAGGCAGACATGGAAAATGAAATTGAAGAAACTCAATTCTGCCTGTTAGTTTAACAAAAGGTTGACTGCACACTCTCTGTAAGTGGATTCTAGCTGCAGCATTTTACTTACTAAGATTTCCCAATACAGACAGGTAATATCTATTATGGAGGATTGCTATGCTTCACAGGTAGATAGGATTTAGCTAGGTGGTAATTATCTTCATTCCCCAGCAGATTTGCCAAAATTGGATACTGAGCACTAGCATGTATTTTTCACTCCCATAAATATTGGACCGAGCACAAATATTTGAGAGAGATATTTCAGTCTACTCTGGAGATAGTCTGCGTTTGGAATGGATATTTTCTGGAAACTCATTCTCCAGGTAAATGAACTTTCCTTAAAAAAGCTCTTGTACACTAAGGGAAAATGAAGTGCAATCCCAGGGTCAAGGAAAAGATGTTTTTTCTTAATAAATATTCTTAGTTTAAATAAATAAAACAAAACCAAGAAACAAACAAACAAACCAACCAACCCAACCAAAAAAAGCCCAGCACCCTCTCCCCCCCAAAACCAAACCCAACAAATAAACCAAAACAACAAATAAATTAAAACAAAACACCAAAATGAAGAAAGGGGCCAAAAAAGCCCCCAAAACCAACACCATCACCACCTGTTTTCCACTAGCTGATGATTCTGGAACTCCCTCTGGTAACAACAGCAAGACATGCTGCTGAGGTGAGAGAAGAAAAGCACCAATGCTATCAGGCGCTTGCTTTGCTCTCTGATGGCACACAGTTAATTTCCTAACCTCTGGAGAGATGGCAGGGAAAAATGCTAAGGAATGAATGTGGAGTCCAACTTGAAATATAGGGAAGACAGTCTTTCAGAAGTTGTAGCTGTATTTAGCATCAGAGTTCATGAGATCCACATGTCCCATCTTCTTTTTCTACAAATCCCAGAGGGGAAAAAAATATTTATTATGATAGCCTGGAAGGAAAAAAAATGTCTGTTCATCAATTTCCCCTTTTTTAAGAGATAACCACTGACTCCAACCGTATGTTATCTTTATCCTGAGGCAGCAAATTTATCATAATTTATTCTGGTATATTCTAAATTTACCATGTTGATTACCACTGTATAAACAACGTCTGGCATTTGCCTCAGCCAGAGAATTGAGGCTGGTGCTGATTTGGAGTAGAGATCTGTGGAAGAGCTTCAATTTACTGAAGTGGCTGTAATATCAGTACAAACACCAGAGATAGATAGCTAAGAATACGGTGGTTTTAAAAGGAAAAAAAATAAGGATTCTTCTCCTATGTAATGCTAATGAGCCACTTACTGAAATGTATCTGTTTGGAAAGGGAAGTCCAAATGACATAAGGTTAAAAAACATTAGAAAGTGGTCTGCAAGTACAGCCGACTGGACTCTCTCATGGAAAAGCTGCTCTTAAGGCTTCTTAGGGATCAGTGGGTAAGGGTTAAGAAAATCTTTTTGTAATTACTGCATACAAATACAAGTAACATGAAAGCATTCTCATAAGGTTGGACTAAAACCAGTCCTAATCTTGGTGAGTAAAAAGGGTTTAAAAGGAAAACCAAAAAAAAAGAGAGGGAGTGCCTTAACTGGAGATAAATTTCTATTTACAGGAGAAATGAGAATTTGCCAAGCTACATATTTATTGAAAAATAACTGAGACCCCATACAAGCAAGCAGATGGAGAAATCTTGTGTCTCTTCCCTCATGCAATTTCAAGGTGACTCCTTTCTTCACAGCTCTTCAACTGTAATTCTAATTCACAAAGCAAATTCTGAAATTAAATTCTAAATTTATGAACAAAACTTATAAATAACATGATGAGTTCCTTTATAAAAGAGCATACTCAGGATTTAACTTCTTTTTATCTTTCTTTATATCCTGTTTGTCTGTTGTCCTGTGCAGCATACTTATTACAGAACACCTGCATTAAAACTATGAACCGTGCCTGACTTTGATGAGGCTGGAAAAGTCTAATTTACTTCCCTGGCCAGAATTTCCCTCTGGTCTTTTTTTTCCTTCTGTGAGACATACCCAGACAAGGTACAATGTATCTATATTAATTTTGTCAATTAAATGTAAAAAAATAGTAATTAAAATATTCAATAGCTTATTCCCGCTTCAATTATGTGTTTTCTATTGAAAACAATAAAAAAAAAAAGACATCATTTTGGTGCTCTAGCTTGTGCATTAGCTGATTGAAAGGAAAAATCAGCTTCTGCTATGTGTAGGGTGTGCACTGTTATAATCTATCTGAACTTTTGGGCAAGAAGTGTGCACATGTACAAGCTTAAGAAATGCATCTTTGGAAGCACCTCAGAAGGCCTGTCTCTAATATTCTATGGTTTTGTTTGGATTTTTTGATCTTTGCTTAATAGTGTTAAGGTAATACAGACATGAACTACATTTCTGATTGGTTTTGAGTTAAGCTGAAAAGATAATTTCCACCTTTTTCCCCTCCATCTTGACACTTTCAACTGATTATGCTCTTCTACCCCTGCAGAGAATTCTTAAATTTAATATCAAAATATGATTCATTATTAATCCTTCCTTTTAGTGAAGTGAACAAAGGAGGTTGTTTACATCAATAAAGTATTTTCCTGTTTTCAAAGACACAGGGCATCCTAAGGAGGGTGAGGATGTTAAATGTAGCTTCTCACAAGAGGTGCAGTGTCAGAAAATTCTATTTGCCCTTAGAGAACAATTGCCCTGAAGCTCATGTATAACTTCAACTCCTTGAATTACACCAGTCACTTCCTAAACTTACAATATTGGTTGCTTTGTGGATCAAACCGGACTGCACAAAATATTGCAGAACTAAGTATTAGTATTGTTCATGTCTTGGTACTCGGTCGAGTTGTTTTAGCCTCTGTTCAGCATCTTTGATTCATGCTGCTCACACAGATCAGCAATACAAGAACAATGCTGAATCACAATACAAGAAGAATGCTGTTCTTCTAAACAAGAACAGAAGGAAAACACAGGGAACTCTGTATAAAGTAAAAAAAAAAAAAAAAAAAAAAAACAAAAACCAAAATTCAGCACAAGTTCAAAATGTCTTTTGTGCGTGTCACCGTGTGATTAGCAAACTCACAGCTTGACCCAACCAAGTGTGAGAGTATGCTCTGAACTTTGTGTGTCACCTCACCTGCAACATTACAAGCTTGCAAATAAACACTGTGTTTCAACGCTTTGCTTCCTTGAGGTGTATAAAATGTGGTAGCTTGCATACTTTAAGTCCAAAGAAAGCTGTCAATTTTGGTCTTTGCTCTTTACTGAGTTATATTTTGATACAGAGCACTCTGCATTACACTGCAATTCTATGAAATTTGGCTTATTTTTTATTTTTCTAGTACCTGTCAACCAGGAAACAAGATTATTATAAGAAAAGCTGAAATAGTATGATTTTTTGACTTTGATTTATTTTCTGGTGTGCTGAAAGAAAGCTATAAATCCCTATAATTGCAGGTCAAGTCAGCCTCCTGCCTCTATGCATATGCAAGGTAGGAAAGAAAGCAAGAGCGTCAGGACTCTGCACTGGCATTGGGCAACTCCTTGGCCTCCTGTAGCACAGATTTAAACATCTTTATGTGCAGCAGGGCAGAAGACAGCCAAAGGCAGCCATAGGAATTCAGTAATCAGTCTGTGCAACCTTCTGTGGCAGCTTTACCAAAGTCTCTGCAGCAACAGTACTGACTGTAATCTTCAGCCTGTGTGTTTGAAGCACAGAATAAGATGAGGGTGCATCTCTGCAGAAGGTAGCTTCTTTATCAATCCAAATAAATAACAAAGGATTTTTGCTTAAAAAAGACAGTACCTTGGACTCAGCAGATGTTGCAATGTTTGATAACCGTATACTGTGATTCTTTTCCCTTCCTTCTCCATTCCTGAATCTTAAACTCACTTTTCTGTAAAGTCAGCAGCCACTGTGAAGAATCCTCTGTAAGTTCTTTTCTGTGTTCTATTATGAGTGGTTTCTTTATACAGCCTCAAATATCCACTTCTTATAATGCTAAGTACATGTTTATAAGAATTGATTTTGACGGAGCAATTTGAAATGCTAAATTTCTCCTAATGTCATCAAAATCATCTGGGACTTGAAGACAGAGACATTTGTTTCTACTCGATAGCTTCTGAATAATGCTGTCTTTGAATACTGTATTTGGGGTAACCAACGAAAAATACAATATCCCCTTCTAAACAGTTTAGAGGACTTTTTGGCTGGAAGACAGACACTGAGCCTTTGCTAATGTGTTTTTTAAAGCCCAGTATTTTGAAATACAATATTTTATTGAAGAGTTCACAACAAACACACTCTGCCAGGAAAAAAAGCTGTGCTAATCCATTTTGTGGTATAGCAGTTTCTCCTGTGGCTTTAGCAGCTAAGCCATGTTGTTCATACATCAATTTGGAAAGCAGTTTGAGATCATTCAGAATGGTATGGTTAAAAATAATATGGTGAAAAAAAATTCAGGTATTTACATTCCATTTCGTGTACTGCCATGTTCCCAGTAATGCCATTAAGAAAAGATTGAATTCTTTTCCAAAATACAATCTAACCTAAAAATGTGCAACTTTGTCTTGTAATTTCTTAAGTATTATAAAAATGTGCTAGCCTTCATACAAAAGAATATACTCTCTTGCCCTAACAAAGTAGAGAAAATGGGTAAACTACTACATTTAAGTCATCATAAAATAGACCCACTGCTTTTGACAAAGCTATGTAATAACTTGTTAGAGACACAGAGACTACACAGGAGACTTGCTTGCCACAGACCCACACGGCGTTGGGAGAGATGCAAGTGGTTATCACTGCTGCAGGGTAGAGGGTGGGTTTTTGCAGTCTTGGTCATGCTGCTGTATATGCATTGGTTTTGAAGCTCAGATGAGTTGCTCTGGCCCAACTTCTTATGAGTCATGGTTACCTTTGAGGGATGGTACTGCCCACTCCCGGGAAGGCACCAGCCATTTGATAAGGGCTCAGGGAAAAGAGTAATAACACTGTGGAGCGACTGTGGGGTTTTTTTGGTATTCCTTTGGGATTTATCCTAGGAAGGAGGTGAAGAGTGAGGAGCTGGGTAAAACAGCAACTTGAGAATAAATAAAGCTATAGCTCAGTGAAAAGTACCAGTGAATGTGTGCCAGAACATACGCTGAATGAAATGCACTGCAAAACATGACATTACATTAATTAGAACTCCTTAACACATTGTTCAACTTGGGAGAAAAATGGATGTTCAAAGAATATGCTGCTTTCTGCACATAGAGTACAAGTCACCATGCTCTAGTGCACTGTAGTGAAAATGGTGGCGATGGTAATATCAGCATTTGGGGGAAGAAATTGTTACCAGAAGCGGTGAACATCACCTTTGTTTGTAACTAGACTTTTGAGATCAAGAGCTGAGAGAAATGTCACAGCTGTCTCCTAGGAGACTCCTTTACATTCTAAAAAGGCATAGAGTTGATTTGGGCATCCAAATACTACTTTGGGTACTTCTAGTAAAAATATGGAGGGGCCAAAACCTGAAGATTTCATAAATAGAATTGGCAGTCAAACAGCCTATATTTCCTGTGAAAATTGCTCTTTATGCAAAAGCTGACGTTTCCCCACACCTGCTTTGCATTGCTGACTTCTTTTCTTGGAAGTTTTTCTTTAAATTTGGTTACTGAAGATTAAGCAGATGAACTTCTCAACTGGCTTGCCAGGACGGACACAGGCTCTTGAAGGTAAAATTTAGGTTTCCCAGAATAATATCACTGTATCTGTTTAGTTTTACCCATATATTGCAAGCTGTTTCCACTAGGATGAGTCTAAATATTAAAAAAAAAATAAAAAAAAACCCTCAGCCTGTTTATATTTTCAGCATTTAATTTAAACAAGATATTATGATGTCTTTGTATTTAAAGTAAACATTTGCTGCTTGACACTGCAAAATGCAATGCTGTAAACTAACTGGATCTTTTCCAGCTCTACCTTGTGTGCCTTGGTTGGCGTAGAACCAGATTTTAACATTACTATTGGGACTACATTTTCAAAGTAATAAACAATTAAACAGTAGCAATGTGGTGGTGAGGAAATTTTTTTACTGTAAGACTTCAGCTGGCTCAGGTTTCTGTTTCCAGTGATTTTACAAGCAAACACTAAATTCCTTCTTTATTCTTTCCTTCAGATGACTTACAATCAAAACAGGGCAGGAAAAGTTCAGTATCATAATTTTATACAAGAAATTAAATTTTATTAATGATTAAATTTTGTGATTCTCTGTCAATTACACAGAACCAGACTTTTGAATCAATGGTGGCTAAAGTGTTATTTTTGCTGTACTTTTTGTTGAGTTTAATATAGGATCAAGAATGCATACTATACAAAGTCTTGATAAACTCTAAGTTGTTTTGGTTTGACTGCAGACAGCAGAGCCATGGTCTGCAATAGTCATTGAGCAAATAATGTACCAGTGAAGGAGAAGAAAGCTTTGAGAGCCATTTTGTTAGGACTTCTGTTCAAGTGTGTTACAGCCTTTCAACTCATATTTTCTCTCTGGATCTCAAATGGAAAGCTATATGTTCTCCAATATATTAAAATGTCTAGAGGAAGGTTCTGTGTAGATGCCACATAGTGTCTCTTTTCAAGAGGTAATATTTGGACTTAAGTCTTGTGGTATGTTAAACTTAATGGTAACTTAATATCCAGTCAGAATAATGGATGGACTTGTTAGTAAAGCGAATCTTTTAATTTGCAACTCACAGAGAACAAACATAAGAACGAAAAGACAAAAAAACCAAATGTCATTACATACGGAGAAAAAATGTTACCATCAAAAAGGTCTCATCCTATATTTTGAATGCACTGTTTAGTTGCAGTGGAAATATTAGACAGTATGGGATAGAACGCTGGAAATCCTGAGAAGGATTGGTTTTCCTTTGGATTGATAATTTCTCTGCATTTCAGCAGCATGGGCCTGGAGAAGCGCATGGTGTACCAGCAATGCTCTCAAACCTGTGGTACACAGACCACTGGGCTGAGCTGCAGAATGGGCTGAGACAGAGCCTCTGAAGATGTCACAAGCATAGCTGCTTTAGGTGTCCTCTCCTGGTAACAGCATTCATGTAAATATTACCCAAATAGCTTTATTTCCTGCTTCAGCCCTTTCTTACACTTGTTCCACGTGTGTTTTAGCAAGCTTCATTCTCGCACAGATATGATAAAACAATGCATGTCCTTATAAGCTAAGATCAAGACTGTCCCACAGGTAAAGATGGTTTAGGATAATCAAGGAGGCCACTTCCCTCCCCAATTCTAAGTAGGCTTATTTTGTGCTGCTTTCCCGGACAATTTTCTGAAACATCCAACTGTAGGGTTACAATTTAGATCCTTGTGCAGTTGATGTTCTTTCCACTGAATTTGAAGAGCTTTGGATCAGACCCTAAGTAAATAATGAGAATTTCTTCCACCTCAATTTATGTTTAATTTCCAAACTAAGCACTTATATCTTTCATCTTTATATTTTTTTTTTCTTGACTCTGCCTTGTTATTTTAAGGAAGCAGTAATATATGCAGCATCTATATACACAGAGTGCAATATATGTATATATATATATATACTCCCTGAAGTCCAGTAGACTGTCTTTGTGAAGGGATGAACATATGACTGCAAGAAACTATTCAGAGTTCATCCAGAATACATAGCTGCTCATCACATTTTATCCTGGGTTCAGTCAAAGGTATATTTAATAGTAATTTAAGGTTTTCTTTTTTACCAAGGCAATAAATAGTCCAGAAAAGATGCGCATTCAAGGAGAAAAAAAGCCTTCTGTTACTATCCAGCTTGCTGCTTAAGTCTGCAAAAATCAGGAAATGTTAATGCATGTTCAATAACAAGTTCAAGAATAAAGCAAATTATCTTGTCTCCTGACCAAAGCAAAGTTGTTTCTAACTGTATATTTTCTTGTGTTCAGTCTCAAAACTAAGTGCTTTTAATTCCATTCCTGTGCATGTGTGCATTTATGCAAGGACCTTTCAGTACAAAATCATGTAACACTAAGGATATTGGCTTCTCCCTTCCAGTTTCCAAATTAATTGTTGTCTATGAATGATATCATCACTGGAATGCTGTCTATAAGCTGTTTTTGCTATGACATGAAGGAATTTGCATCATACTGTACATTCTGTCACACACTAGCTTTCATTTTCATTTCTGAGTGGAAGGATGAATATTGCCATTGGAAAGAGTGGCAGCAGAGGAAACAGCACACCATACATCAGATTGCTGCAGCTGTCATGCCTTGACAAAGCACCGTGTGAGAAGCTGGCCTGGGTGTAACCCACCACCCTATAGGGATAGATATGAAGTCCCTCATTTGAAGTAACCTTAGCTGAGATAATGTTAGCATAACCTTAGTTACGTTAACTTTAAGTCTCAAAACCAAAAGGCATGTCCAGAGAGGAATCCAAATTCTAGGTGCCTCTCTGCATTGCTGGTGAAGAAGGTAACAGATACTTCAGTGCCTGTGGTTAGGTGGTGTTTTGGCAAGTTGGGCTTATTGGAATTTTATGATACTGAGAGAGGAACAATAATGATTTCAGGGAAAAATTAATATCTAGCTATCTTCTATGTAAATGTTTGTGGCCAATAGGAGATAAATATGAGAATTAGAAGAGGGATTGTTATGGTGGTACATAAAATCTTAATTATACAGACCCATTGTCTGTAACTTATTTCTTTATTTCATTTCTGTACTAACCCTACTTTTGAAATAAATTAAGACAACTTTTTAGCCTTTCTCTTCTTTAAATGACATGCCGAAGTGGTTTGCGATGCTGTGCTTCAGAATAGGGGAGGGGTTAAAACTGGGGGGGTTTAAAATGTATATTTTTATGTGTATATAAATAATATTTTACTGAGAACTGCCACATATGTGTTTTTCTAGCAAAGCAAAGAAGGAGGACTGGAAAAGCTATAGGCCAGGAGACAGATGGAGAAATTATGATGGGAACATGCTCTTTAGATTGGGGAAAGGAAGACCAGGGAATGCTGGCAAAAGTACTGGCTCTCTAGGAAGTAAGAAGGACCAGAACACAAGAACATATAAGGCTGCAAATGTAATTGCAGCATTAATATTAATAAATATAAAATTGGAAGTTGCTCCTGCAAATGTAAGAAACAGAGGGAAGGAGGCATGAGGGTTCATACCTTCTCTTTACAATAGCTTTTAACAGAAGATCTGCAGTGTCTGATCGTATAATATCCTTTTCATACAGATCCTGGGAATTCAGATTTGGTGACTTGGGATTTTTTTTAAGAAAGGAACAAAACAAAACAAGCTCCTCCCAGGCTGTGAAGAAAGTGTTTAACTTTGAGCAAAATCTAACATGTTATTTGAAAAAAGGAACAGAGATATCCACCAGAACAAGAAAATCTGCCTAGCTATTCTGAACAAACAGTACACAGCAGCCTCTCCCATCACATGCCCCTGTGCACAACCAGCCTGGGAACAAACTTCATTGTAATCTTTGGTCAGTTCCAGGCTGCAATCCAATTTCAAAATTAAACCAGATTAGCAGACAATTCTGTTCAAGTGCCTGGTGTCTTAATGTTTCTCTTCAGATGTCACTGTGGTCTTTCTATGGAAAGAATCATAGAATGGCTCAGTTGGAAGGGACCTTAAAGATCATCCAGCTCAACCCCTCTTCCACTAGACCAGGTTGCTCAAAGCCCCATCTAACCTGGCCTTGAGCACTACCAGAGATATGGCATCCACATCTTCTCTGGGCAACCTGTTCCAGTGTCTCACAGCTTTTGTGTTCACTTAAAAGTGGTAACAAGTTGATAGTTTCAGTTAACTTCCCAGTTGACTGGGAAACACTGTGGCTGATATAACAGCTACCTGTTCTCACGATCCTGCTGAAATACAGCCTTATTTATATACAACCCTTGTTGCAGGCCCAAAGCATGCTTTTGAAATAGTTCTTATTCTGTAGCTTAAATGAGTTGCAATATTTGCTCTACTGAGAGGGCTCTACTTAAATATCTGGTACAATCATCCAGTGAACATGCTGTCCGCATCATGTTACGAAGTTCTGGCTTACTATAACTATACAAACAATTCTTTATGCAAAGTAATTGAAAATTAATATGGACAGTGACTTAGTGAGAATATCCAGGCATCAGGTTTGAACAGCAAAAGAATTTAGTTGATCTATTTCAATGTAGAATATTTATCAACCTACTTCTGTTGTTTCTGTTATAAACCTAGAAGTTGTCACCTTCAGATTCTGTATGTGTATGTCCATTGCTGATTAGCTGCTGAAATTAACTGCAGACGCTCTAGAGTGATTATTTATTTAAGATCCTTCTATCTGAGCACATAGTCTGTAACATTTGTTTAGACAATATAGACATAGATGTTTGAAATCATGCCCTACAATGTCCATTTCTTTTGCTAAGTATTAAAGATAACCTAGACAACAGGTTTTGCTATGGATGTAGCTATGAACACCTGACAAGTATTTAAATCTGCTCTGATGATTCTCATGCTTTTAAGTCAAATTATTAAAATATAAGATAAGCCACTTATGATGTTGTAACAGAGAGTCTGGGCTTAGCAAAATAGCAAAGTCTAATTCGTCTTGCCCCAGGAAAAGACAACTTTGGATTTCTGGAACATGCATCAGTAGTTGCCCAAAATTAATCTGGCTTATGGGTAGGGCCACTACTTAAATGTCTCCTGTGCTTTTATTTGAACTGCTGTTGGGCATGCAGGTAACTGCATGTAACTCAGGTATGGGCCAGTAAACAA
Source organism: Psittacula echo (assembly GCF_963264785.1). NCBI lineage: Eukaryota > Metazoa > Chordata > Aves > Psittaciformes > Psittacidae > Psittacula > Psittacula echo. The sequence goes on along the minus strand of NC_137735.1, from coordinate 39,965,699 downwards.
GACCTAATAATTATTTTTTATTCTGTCTTGTGGAAAAATTCCTTTGCCCAAAATAATTTCTGAGATTATATGTGAGAAGTTAAGCAACCAGAGAGAGCAGATGATGATGATAAGCCCACTCTTACTCATGTACAGCCTCATAAAGCTGAGCGTTATGTACAACTATACAGCTTTTCTGCACTTTGTACCAAAGATAAAATGTCATATGAATACATTACTGTGAGGGACAATTTTTTAAGCTAAAACCCCATCCATGGGAATACCTTCACAGAAACCTGTAGACATGTCCAAATTAGAACCTTGGTGCTCAGATGCTTTTGCCCTAAAGCATGTCAGATTCTTCATATTAATTACAGTATCCCTAGAGCTAGTTTGACCAAGTCCAGAGACTGGACTTTGGCTTTGATTCTCTAAATATAAAATATTTATATTAGCGCTTGGCTTTGCTTCTCTAAATATAAAATATGTCTTAATTAGTTGTTGGTTTGGGTTTTTTTTAAGAAGAGGTAAGGAGGATATGCTTCTTCCCTTTTCTTTCAATGAAGAAAAGAAACCAGAGGAGGGTGATGAGAACTAAAGCCAAAGGGCTGGTTCAGTGCTGCATGGCAGTACTATGCTGTAGCCCTGTTCCAAGGTGGCCTAAGCTGTTGTAGCTAAGGTGACTATAGAAATTCTACAGTAGGGAGATAGGAAAAAATAGGCTCACAGTGAATGCTGACTTGAGATCTCTTTTTTCAGGTGTCTTTACTGATGCAGATAAAGGAAACAGTAAGCATGCAAAGTAAGAAAATAAGTAAATGCTAGTGATCTCATTCAGATATTTGCTTTATATTCATAATTACTTATGTTAATAAATTTGAAAGACTTGTGGCCAGTTTTTCAGGGGTACTAAGCCCTCATGACTACTGTTGAAATTGTTTAGTGCTGATCACAGATTCAGAGAATATTAGGAATTGGAAGGGACCTCAAAAGATCATCTAGTCCAATCCCCCTGCCGGAGCAGGAACACCTAGATGAGGTTACACAGGAAGGCGTCCAGGCAAGTTTTGAATGTCTCCAGAGAAGGAGATCCTCAGAGTCTGTGCAGTATAAGTCCAATTTTCACAGTCCAGTGTATGTTAAGATGGTCTCACAAGTTTACAGCTGTTCCAGATCTGAATTTTTGGTTTCTCTATAAGGATAAAAATACCAGTCATCTCATGGGTCTTCATACGAAGGTGGTGTGAAAATAAATCTGCAAAGCACTCCATTAAACTGACTGTGAGGGAGAAGGGTGGAATTGGGTTTAAAAATATGCAGTTCATAGCTTTGTATTCAAAGCTGGACTTGGATAACATGCCTCTGTGTAATACTTAAACATACAATGAATGCAGAAGACATAAAAAAGTCTTCTTTCAATAGGAGTCCTGTTGAAAATCTAATGCAGGATCATAGAATTAAAGCTGGACAAAGGTGCATTTCCACAAAGAAGCAACTGATGTGGGTAGATTGCGTGAATTCAGGAAGTGTTATTCTGGCATTTCCAAACTTAATCCATCAGCCTTAATATTTGTTAAGTATCCTCTGGAGGATACAAGGTGTAAAATGTTTCCCCATTTTGCTCAAAGTGTTGTGAAGAGCTAGTTTTCATTTTAAGTATAATAATTTGAATGTTTATATTCAGGAAAGTAAGGGTACCTTCAAGCAGAAGCTGGTATGCATGATAACAACACCATCCTTGGCATTCTTCGTAGTTAAAAGGAGCCATTTTGAAGTTCTGTCACAGATTCTTTAACACTTAAATGCATAACATCTTCATCAATGTTGAAATGTATGATACTATTATTAACAAATCTACAAACGTTTGAAATATTTGGCTATCCCCATATTGTAGCATGCCAGAAATTCAGAATATGTGGTTTGGATCCCTTCAATTCCGCTCTTGTACAGAGTAGGTGCTGAATCTGGGAGATTTGATACTAGTAATAAATAAAGAGCAAAATCTAAAACAGGAAAGCTTCTGAGTTTCTCTGAAAGTGAAATCCAACCACATTCTAACTGCATTTAGAAGAGGAATCCCCCCAGTCCCTCCGCCTTCTGTATTTTTTTTCCTATACAGAGAAAACCTATAAACAGAATCCAAATGAAAGCTACCTCATCTTCCTCTCAGTCTTCCATTTAGGATGAAAAGGGGTACCTTACTCATCCATGGACTACTCTAGACAGAGCAAATGTGTCTATATCTGGTGTGGCTCTAGTGAAGGGAAATTAAGGTATGCTTTTGTTTGTTTCCCATTCACCAGAATGAATGACTGATATTCAGTGTGGACAAGGGAGATGCCTTGTTCTTTTTTAGTATTCCTGTAGTGTCCTAAAATTCTGAGTATGAGCTTTAGCCGTGAGCTAAAAGCACTTGTTGGTCTATAGACATTGTGAAAAAGGATACTGTGTAAAACTACAGCATTCGAGCGAGTTGGAAATCATGTGGGGTCCTTGAGGTTACATATTTGAGGGTGTTGTCTAAGCTTTTCACTATAGAAATTTTGACAATTTCTTTTGTCATTTTGTCATTTTAGAAATACTATATCTGTATAGAGAAAAGATTGAAATACTATGAAATGTGCATGGAGTGGTTTGGTGGCTGTGATTTTGGCACATGATATGGGAAGTATAACCATATAGTTCTCTTGATCCTGTGTCCTAGTGAAGTCAATATACAGCTTTTATAGATTGCAGTGCCTCGGGATGTGGATCAGAGTCCTCAAAATTTAGCTTTAGAAAATTAAACATAACTCTTACAAGCGAAACTCAACAGTCTTACAAATAAAGCTTAAAGGACTGTGGATAGTAGCATCTGCATAAATCCTACTGTGTTTCATCTCTTTCAGTTTCATTTCCACATACGATGTACACAGTTTATTCCTTGGTAGTTACACACATAATGGCTTTTTAAATTTGCTGGTATCATTTAATTTTCCCATAAACACAAGTTTCCTTGTGAAAGCAACTAATGAAAGTGAGATTACATTGCAGAATCTTAGCTGGTGAAGAGATAGGGAGAAAGCTGTAAAATAGATACATTAATATCATTCCCAAAGCAGAATGAAAATCTCAGCTTCAGCAATGTACACCAAAAAAAGTTTCTTTTCAGATTTAATTTCCATGAGAAACTATGTTAAATTAAAACCTTCCAGTGCAGTGTCCTTCCATTTTTTGATTTTTACTACCTAGAGATCAAACAGTTTGACACAGCAAAAATTCTGGTGAGTTAGGAAGAAATGCTGATTGGTTTGTTGGCTGGTGGCCGGGGGAATGTTATGACCAAGTAATTATGTGTTCTGGACAGATGTATTAACCAGGCTTCGAGCTGGAGCCACTGGATATTATTTTAGTCATAAGACTAGAGGAACTGAATCATTTTCAAAGAGCTGGCTGGCTGACACTGCTTTAGTGATGCCTGTTCCAATGATTCTTTGGCAACAACTTCCAACGCTGCACTTATGACACAATAAACAAAAACTACATTAAAGGTTTGTTTTTTAATCATAAAGAAGTTGAACATTTCCACTGAGCTTTTTTGCTATTTATCAAGAAGCACTGAAGGCTATTGTAAAGCTTCTATCCTTGTTTCTCTTACCAAAGAAGGGGAGCTGTTTAGCAAAACTGTTTTAGATCTGGTGATAGCAAGACTACTTCAAAATTCAAGGTTTTTGTCAATCCATTGACTTCTTAGCGTAAACCTGCTGTGTCATATTTGTTTATTCACTCACTTTGTGAGGTGAATAACAATGCGGTTTTTTTTGGACTGACAAGTAGAATGAGCGAGGTTTTCATTGTCAGCTTCAAGTTAAAGGAGGGTGAGATTTCTCCTGTTCTGGTAAGTAATAGCATTACTTTGCAAGATCCTGGAATATTATATTGATAGGTGCAGAAATAAATTGGAAGGGAAAAGAAATCTGTATTAAGTGCAGTCTTCACCGAAAAAAAATAAAATTTTGCATATAAAAGGGTATAATGTGTGCATATATTTAATATTTAATCTGTTTTAAATGTGATACTTGAGATATTTCAGCAGGTTTTGTCACTTGATAACCAGGAATTAAAAAGGTCTTTGAGCTTTGAAGAAAAGTTGTTGTATTACTTTTTAAGCCATTTGATTCTCGCAATTAATTTGCAAATGTACATTGCCAACATTGAGGTTTTTACTGGGGGGAACGGGGGTGGTATTTTCTGGTTTTTGTAGTTCTAATCTAACTTCATCACTGGTTCTTTCCTAAGGACACCATATAGAACAAGAGCAGCCCTTCAGAATGAAGCAGGAAAGAGTCTGTTGTTTTGATTTCTTTCTGCAGTGATGGATTATGAATGTAAACTGTTATGTAAGGTCATTTTGAACATTGCCCTGGAGGCAGTATGTCAAGTGAAACATAGCAAACAAGCCAAAGTTTCTCTTTCTTGGATTCAAAATGGATTTAAATGGAGAAGGCTCTTTTCTGCCCTCAGATTCTAAGGGCACAGTACGTGACTGGAAAAATACAGATATGTACCTACAGCCTTGGCAGCTGGTTATAGGAGTCTTGAGAAGACGCTTTATTTTTAGGTCTCCTACTTGCTTGTTTGACTGTGGTAAATGTCAGGCTGTCTGTACTCCAGGTTCACCTTTTGTAAAACACAGGTGATAAAGTGTTGGTGCTGACAACAGCTACCACAGTGCTAAATGCCTGAGACTAGAGCTTTCTTTGGTTTGGGGATGGTATGAATAAATGAACAGAAAATTCCGATGAAAGAAAGAGTATGCTATGGCAAAATGCAAGAGTGAGATCAAAATTCTTCTTTCAGAATTGTGCAGGGGTAAATTCTCCTGTTCCTTGGTGATCCAATGTGTCTTTTGATGTTTCTGTGGATATTGGAGTGCCTTATATAGTGTGGATATTGGAGACCCTGGCCAATTACAAAGGAGCAATTTGGCCTGCATGTTGGTCTTTCACCCAGCTCCTGTTGGCAAAAGAAAGGTTTGTCTGCAAACTTCTGCCCCATTTAGCCGCCAAAACTTCAGAGTTAACTTGCTAAAACAGTGAACAAGAGAAAAGTGGGACCTTGATGATGTGTTCTCTTTCTTCTCAGGGCAGGACAATGTTTCAGAAAAGCATGATGTTTCTCTCTGAAAGAGGAAAAGAAAGGGAATTGTACAAGTGGAATAGTAATTGGGCACTTGTATAAATACTTATTTTATAATTGCTTTGCTTCCTTAATATTTTTAAAAAACTGTAACAATGCAACATTGAATATTGCAAAGTTCTATGTATTTCCTAGCTTGATGGAAAACTAACAAACAGCAGACAAATAGATGTTTCTCTAACAGGGAACCACTGAAGATACCTACGTGCTTCTGTATCATTGTCAGTTCAGTAATGAATTTGGTCACTACTCTGGTTTGATTCTCTCAAGAATCTTTTCCTGAGAAGACTTGAAAGAAAGTAATTATTTCTTTCATTTTCAGAATCATGGAACGGAATCAGAAAAGCATACATTTAATTTCCTAAGACTTCGTGCTCTATATCTTTGTCTGCATCCATGTATATACATCTGTCTCTGTGTGTGCATAAATTGTTCAGATTATAATCTGAGAGCCACTAGTGGAAGACTAACAGAAAAAAATTGAAGCCACAAGTGACACTTCCAAATTTCTTCCAAACTTTTCATTTGCCTAGGAGTCTGGCCAAGAGAAGGTCTGAAAATTGTAAGAGCTGCTTTCTTCACTGGGGCAAATATGAAGCACCCCAAGTCAATAGGAGACTCTTCTTTTGCATTCTTCTGATTTGGAATGAGCCCGATGGATCCAACAGGTTGATGTGATGAGAAGCTAAAGTGATTGCATATGCATAAAAAAAATCATTCTGTCAGACACGTCTAAATTATGCTCATTTAAATCCCCAGAACATATATGACTGCTCAACAGGCATTAATTCCTTATCCACCATAATGAGCTTAAATTGTGAGCTGGGAGCCCTGGAAGATTTAATGCAAGTTGATTCTTTCCCTTAATTGGAAAAATTTGGCTTTTTTTTTTTTTTTTTTAGTAATAATAATAAAAATTAGTCTTTTTAGTTTAGTTGTGATTTCTTTTCTTGTACTCACATCCAAGATGTTAACGCTGAAGCCCAGACACTGAAGTCTCATGAGGCAAATATGGTAATGGTTTATAGATTACAATAGCTATTATCTCATTTACTCTGGGAACAAGTTATGAAATATAAAAAAATGAACAGTATAATGAATAAATCTACTGTAACCTAGACCAAAAGTTGTTTTCTGAAGAGGAAAAGTGGAAGGTCATGCAACTTCAGGCTGGTACTGTTTTAATAAAGTGTGCTGACAATTGTGTCAGGCAACTATGATCCTTAGACTGCAACTATACATTATCCTACAAATTGTTGTAAATGGAAATAAACAATGGTGCTCAGGGGGACTGGCTTAGTTTACAGAGAGCAAAATAACCCACTGAGAATATAAATGAAGACCATATAATTTTCCCTTCAGTTAATTTCTTAAAAATGTGTATATACTAATAAATCTATGAAATCAAAATTGGAAATATATTCCACATTGGATATATGGGTGCACATACAGAAATGGGATGGATGATTTTTGTGAATTTGAATGATAAATAATAATTATGATTAATAATGACAATCCTAAGAATTGCTGGGAACCAACAGCATATTTGAAGAGTGATCTCTGAGAAGTGACATGTTGCTGTTTCTTTGGTATTTGGAATTTAGCTGGAGGTAGAAATTGCTACCTTGAAAGAAATGAAATCCTGATCATCTGCAGATTGGTTCCATCTTTTCCCCTTCAGTCAAAGCAACTCTTGGATCCTGGCTGCCTTATAATATTAGGGTGTTTTTTAAAATAGATAAATACAGCATTCAATACTGTCCTTAAAAGCCAGAGCATTTTCATTCCATGAACAGTTTGTAGATGAAGCAAAATGCCACTTCTGCTTGCAATGCTGTGTGCGCTAGATGTAACACACAGGTTAGTTTGGTGCTTGGCTAGTAGTTTGCATTCAAGTGATTACATTAGATGTGTGATTTAGAGGCTGATTAGCTTTGCTCTGCTGGATTGGGATTGGGATCTTTTTATTTTATTTTTGTTCTGAATATAGATTTTCTCTTTTTTTTTTGAGCACAAGAACAACCAGGAGGAGTCTGCTGCTTTTAAACACAGACAGCAGAGGCAGAGTCTGGTTTACAGTTTTAGGGAGTATTATAATAAGAGCAAATCCATTATCAGTATGGTGCTGTGTGGGCACTATATTTATATTTAGAAAGCCACTTCACAAGCATGATTTTTTTTACAAACTATATCACTTCTATACTGCCATGACTCGTGGTAGAAGTATATTACAGATACAAAGGAAAGCAGACTACGAATGATGATATTTTTTTTGTATTCAAAATAAAATAAAAAACCCCAAATCCTGGTGCTAGCGGGCTAAGGATGAGGAAGTTTACAGGATAATTTGAATGGGAACTAAAACAAAAAGAACATTTTTGTCCTTTCTGATTAATAGATGTTTGTACAGCACCATGAAGATGAGAGGCATGTTAAGTGTTATTAATTAATATTCTTTCAAGATATTTATAAGTTATTTATAATATTTGTGTATTTATGACACCAAAAATGTTCCAATATAAAAGTGAATTATCCTAGAAAAAATGCCAAGCTTTTGATCTGCTTATGCATCACATCACTGCAAACCTTTTCCTTTCAACCTAGAGTTATATTCAAAAGCAGAAAGATATACAGCTGACGTTTCAAACTGAACGACACTACGATAAACTAGGGTTTCTCTAGAAGATAAAATACATCATAAATCGGTGTAACACTTACCTCATTTTAAATATTACTGTCTCCTTTTATCAGGTAACACTATATAACCTCCCTTTACCTCCTTTCTTCCCATATTTTATTTGGTATATTAATTCTGAACAATGATCACATCCAGAATTTTTTTTAATTAAAATCAAATATATGGCTTTAGAGGCTGAGGTTATCTGATAAAAATATTTTAATTTAAAAGATACCAACTCTTTTGATTCTCTGATGAATTGATAATAATTGAAACATACAGTGTTAATTTTAATCTACAGCTGGTTGTTTAAAGAAATAATTCTTACTCTTCTTCAAAGTCAAAAATAAGTATATATAATGAAATCCCTTAAGAGGAAGAGAAATCTGGCCCAAAGGGCTTGTTTATTGCAGATTGTCAAAAAAAATCACCTATTATTAAAAGAGCTTATTACGTTTATTTAGAAAGTTATTTATTTTGTTATTTTTTATTATTATTATTTTATTATTTTATTTTGGTTTTCTAAGAATAAAGAAATTCTTGTCTGACTATAGTAGCTCAGTTGTTTCTGCTTTCATGGCACTTTACCTCCACAGGAACTTCGTATCTCTTACAAAGGTACTTGCCTTACAAAATACTGTCTCTGTCTTAATCAACCAGGAAACAGATCTCACTGTAGTGAGGCTTATGGCCCCCCACCAGCCCTCCAGGCCTTGCCCTAAGAAGTATGCATGTAACAGGGAAAAATTTCAAACCAAAACCTATTTGTATGTCAGGAGTGTGGTTGTTGTGAAGCAGTTCACCATTGCCCCCTTAGAGAAGAAGAGGATAGGAACACTTCAACACTTCCAACATTTCAATAACAAATCAAGAGCATACAAAACTAGAAAAAAGAAAGTAAATGCTGATTTTTTAATATTTTTAAAATTTATTTATTAATACTGTAAACCATTATCAGAACAATTTCTTTTTCAGGTATTCTAGTCAAATTTCTATTTGAAAATTGATTTCAGTACAACCTTTTAAAAATGGATCAGAAGTTTACGAGTGGTTAATTATTATTTTTAAGGAACACTCAATGTAATATGAATTTGAAAATGGGGAGGGAAACAAAAGCATAGCTCCTGAGTGGCAGCTACTATATGACGGTTTCTATATAAGAAAAGCTGGAAAACCAAGATACTGAAAAAGTTGGGGGGGGGGGTTTGCTTTTGAGATTGTTGTACTTAATTAAATATTAATTCCAGGTGGGATGTCACCTGGAATTCTTTCATTTAGAATGATTGATTTTTAACATCTAATCTCTTTTTATAAATCACTGTCTGAACATGACTCTGTTCAGAACAGTGATTTAATTCCATTGTGACTATTCTGACCTGACATGTTAAGCAAGCTTGGATTACTCAGTAAAAACTATTATGGAATACTTGTCTGAATAACCAAAAAAATAGGTTTACCCCTTTACAGAAATCTGAGATGTCTTTATTTTCCAAGTCTTATGAGAATAAAAAAAAAAAAAAAAAAAAAAAAAAAAACACCAACTCAGTACAAGCAAAATTAACTAAATTCTAATAATCTATCATGTTTTGCTTCAGGGGTTTTTACATGACAATTTAGGTTAATCTATGCATTCACTGTATCTAAGCCACTGGTAAAATTAAAATCTTGGAAACAGAGAGGAGCTGTGTGTGCCATTGAGTATTGTGTAAGAGTAAAAACTATTACTATGCTACCCACGGGAAAAATAGCATCAACTATGCATGCTCATAGACCAAGTACACTGTAAGTGTGTGTGTGCAGATGTCAGGATATGGGTGGTTATTCCTTCCCTTTAATATGCCTTATGTCTAATCAAATATCTTATTTAGGCAGCTTAAGAAGTATCGCAATTTTCAGAAGAGCAGGACACTTTCCACTGGTATTATTGGGAATTGTTGGCCAGACTTCATTAGCAAGCTAAATAAGATCCTGAGAGTCCAACTGTGGGCATATACCTGTAATGTTTTTGTTCAACAGCTTTAACCTGTAAAATATCTTCATCTATGCATAGTTGATTACTGTCACTTTTTCCAGACCTTGCAAATATTCCTGGAGTCAAGCTTATCCTTGTGAGTTCTGTAGATTGTACCTGAATATTTTTTTGTGTACCAGTTTTCACTTTGTACATGTTGTTTTGCCTTGGTCGTGTACTTACAGAAGAGGTAGGATTTATTTATGCCTACTATTCATTATTTTACGTTATTTCTGTGAAAGTTTCATGAGTTCTGATAAGATTTGCCATTTTGAGTGTTTCCTGAACATGTAAGTGTGTTTAGGGTTTGAGGGTGGTCAAAAACAATAAAATCAGAAAACGGGATTTTAGAAACAGGTAGGTAACAGATTTTAATTCGTCGACATTAAATTAAAAAATGCTGGTGTCAGAACTGGTGTCTTTTCTATTTTCTCATCATTTAAAGTTTGAACTTGATACTTTTGACTCCCTTATATCTACCTAATTACTGTTAGGTAACTGTAATAACAGAATTAAAGAGACATTCTGGATAGACGTTTTAAGTCAATACTAATCCTTGGTGAGTAGTATTCCCTCTCTAGGGTAAAATCAATTTGTTATTGACTCCCCAGAACATATTCAGCTGGTGCTTTTCAGTCTTTCTCTGCAGTAGGAAAAAATAAGTGAATATCAGCATACAAGCTTGCACCCACCAGGTCAATAGCGTGTCTTAGAAACAGGTTTGTGACAACCAGGCATCTGATGGGTTTTACTTGTCTTTCATCTCCTGTCTATACTTTCTGCTCCATAAGACAACAGGAACAGCCAATATAAAGAAATTCAGACTGCTTGAAAGTTGTATCAGCCTGTGCTTTTCTTGAGTATAGCTTAAACCAGCATACTTCTTCTCTGTTCCACACCGCCCCGCCCCCCCCCCCCCCCCCCCCCCTTTTAAGGAATCAATCTTTTATTATCTCCCTTCACAGACGGGCAGCATTAGTTTCTTTATTTTGTATATTATGTTACTACAATAGATAACAGGATATTGCAGTCTTTGTGATGATTTAGAACCAAGGAGGGGGTTCTTTCTTTTTCCTTTTTTTTTTACGTACTGTTTCTTTACCTCCTTTGCTTTTGGTTTTGCTCATGTTGGATTGACCTGCACATGTGCTGTAGACAGTCTTCTGGCTTGCATGCATACACGCACATGTGGTACATATACCAACAGGATCCACCATGACAGTCTGCATGCATTCCTGCAAATAAAACTTCTCTCTTGAAAATGTGGCTTATTAGCATGTCTCACTACAAACAAACGAAAAACCCAGTCTCAAATTCAGCATATCCTGAGAAAGGAATGCTCAGAAGCGATGCTAGTATCTGGGAGAGAGGTCTGTGTTCGTGACTGCTTGTAGCTTCCCGTTTCTCTACAGGAGAAAACCTAGTACTGCATGGGGTAGTCTTTCAGCTTTGAAAACACACACACAGAGTGCAGTGACTGTGCCCTAAATACGTGCTTAGTGCATATTTTGATGATGAATCAATACGTGTTGTTAAGAGCATTTTTGGTTTTCTGATGATACAGAACAGAAATAATAGTACTGATCACAAGGAAAAAATATTTCTAAAAATTGACATATTCACCAGTTAAAATGTCAGTGGAACAGTCTGCTAAATGAGTACATTAAATTGTTTATTCTTCATTTTTTGTAAATCATTTTATTGTCTTGAAAAAAAATCTTCACAAATTTTCAGAAGAAAATCACATTAATTCCTTGCATAACATAACATTTATTATTCTGGTTATATTTAGAGCAAAACTGTGAACTCAGGAAGTTCAGAAATAAGTTGCATTAATGAAATAGTCCTTTTTTAAGCAGAAATAAAGGAAATAATTTTTAAACATCACAAACATTGCCACAAAGCTTTGCATTTTGTAAGTCTCTATCATTCCTTAAATAACTTTATTCCCTCATCAGAGAAAAAAGATCCAATTTCTAACTGTGCTTTATACTAAAGGTATGAAAATTCGTTAAAAAGGAAGTATAGGATCAATTTACTGTTAAATGTATTACAGAAGTGAAATGTTAAAACGCTGCAATGGTATGTTGGAAGCATTTAATTTTGATAGGCATGATGTATAGCTAGGGAAGTAAATGTACTCAAATAATTATGCTGTCTTTGAAAGACTAGGCAATTTAAAAGTAGATTATCCAATGAGACTGAAGTAGTAGTTGTCAAATTTTCAGGAAGTAATTAAACAAGCAGAGGGTCTCTCTTTTTTACTGGCCATTCCTGGGTTACATAGGGATTATGAAGAGAGACAAGAAAAATGACAGAGCAGGCTAAACAGCACATCAAACTCCCCTTGAAGAAAGCAAGCTTTTTTTTTTTTTTCCCCTTAGTGGCTTTCTGACTTACAAATAAGCCAGGTAACATTTTGTGATATTTTTGGTGTAGGTATCTGAGACAATGTGCTCTTTGGAAAAGCAACACACAGCATGGACGTCTTTTGGGTTTTTTTTTTTAAATGCTTCCCAGTAAAATCTGTGTTGACCCAAAAGACTCGTTCCCTTTTACAGTCTGGGCTTTTTGGTTTGGTTTTTTTTTTTTTTTTCTTTTCTTTCATTTTTCCTTTTTTTAAGGCTTTTGTTTAGACCTTGGCTCCTCTGGTCAGCTGCCATCTGGCACTCTGCCTTTTCTTTCCAAGAGTAGGGCCACAATTGGTTTTCCAGCTGCTGTCAGTGCTGCCTGAGCCTTCACACAGCTCCACACTGCTCAAACGGTGCCTCAGTCCTCCTCCTGCGTACACAGCCTAGCTTCCTAACGCTCTGTTTTTCTCAATTCAATATGTAAAAGCTGCCTCTGGGTTTCTCTGCAAGATGGTCAGCTAATGAGCAGCTATCCACTTGCTTCTTGGTTTGGCTATAGAATTTTGGTGCCTGCCCCTTGGAGCAGAGAGCAAGGGTCCAGGGCGGGCATGCAGTTATATGATGAAAAAACATCCACTGGCCAGCAGGAACACAGAAGGCAGGGCTGTGTCCTTAACCCCACCTGTTTCCACTTGCCTTCCTTAGGGATGGACAAAATTGCTCCATTTTTAATCATATGTAAGCCAAAATGAAGCCAAACTCCATGGAGCGGCAAGGTAACTCCATGTGTCCTTTGACTTCTACTCCATTTCTTCAATTCTTTTTAAATACAGAAAATGTGTATTCTCCTCGAAAAAGGAGAAATCACAAAAAGGAGAATCTTCCATTTCCTCAGTGTTTGACCAAGTTGAGCAACAATAAGACAGCTGTGTGTTCTTTTTTTATAATTGCAGTTATACATATATAATTTATATAACTGCATTTGATAAAGAACTTGATTCAGCGACTATCAAGAGGTACTGTAAGATGTCTTTTGAATGAGGCACCTCTGGGAATTTCTGCAGAGAAATGTATACTTTCTTGGTTCTAGGTGTGCTCAGGGTTCAGTTGTGGTTGTTCAGATCCAAATTCAAGGTACCCAGGAAACTTTAGAATCAGAAAGCATACAATTATGGAATTTAAGTAATATGGACACAAACTGAAAGCAGAATTGAATCTATGAGTCCAAAAGCATGATTCATAAATCTTAAAAATTGTATTGTGCTTAATCCATAGTTGTGACTTTTAGGTTTTGTCCCCACAGGCAGTTTTCAGTAGTCATAAACAAATCACGCAAATTTAGTGGTTTTGTAAATTCTTATGTAATCATTTTATCAATCAGCCCTTGAGAATCTAGGTTGAAAGTGCTATATCAAGTCAAGATGTTTTCTGGCTTCAGAAAGGTGAGCAAATGCTTATTTATCACCTGTATGTGTTCTGGCATCTCTAATAATACAATGTACTCTGATAACATTTTGCTGGAAAAGTTCAGTACTTTGGTCTTTCCTCACCTGCATGCCAATGTCCTCTGGTAGTCAGGGTAAAATGGCAAGGTCAAGCTATCCCAGGAAAAAGAATAGCCATCTTCAGGGTAGCTAAAGTGTCTGAATACTGTGAACTGTGATTGAGTTTTTTATTCTTTAACAGACTAGAGAGCCATGAACAGTAAGTCTAGTTCAAGGCAGGGCTTTGGCACATAGACATGCATATCAATCTCATATCAGTCATTTTTAAGTAAAATAGAGTTGAAAAAAAAAATTGAGGCTTTTTAGAACATAGATTAACTTTAGCTGTGATTATGAAATTGTAATGATGAAATATCTAGGTTTTGGCAGTAAGGTTCTTTTCTTAAAAGAAAAAATAATAAAAAAAAAAAGTCCACAACAGACACATAAAAAGAAACCTGGTTCTTTAAAGTTTAACTCTATTTCACCTGTGCCCTGTTTTGACCAAATGCCATCTCACCATAAAGGATATATTCCTACATTTGTATACACTGAGCTGATCCTCGGGGATGAAAATAAATAAGGTTCAGCATACAATTGTACAGTTTTGTATGTGTGTTTCTCCTTTTCTTTCTGTTCTTAACAGGCACATAGACTTTCTAAAAGCAGCTTAGCCACAATTTGCAAGTTAGCCAAACTAATAAGCTTTGCCTAAATACTACTTCCACCATAGGGCTCATGAGCTGTTTGTCAGGGTTGTTGGGTCATGCAAATGGAGACACGCTGCTTCTAGATATCTGTGCTGATTGCACAAACCAGTTAACATCACTCTGCACAATCCTCCCAGCTCTTCTTTGTCTAGAACCAGGACAGTTCTTCATGAGCCCTGGCTCCTTATACGCTCCTTTGTATAACACTCATCTTCTACCCATGCCAACACCCACAGAACATATTTCTGAAGTCTGTGAAAGCAAGAATGTAGGAATCTGATATAGGAATGTCCAGGGATGAAAATGGCTTTCATGCTTACTCGAAAATTTCCGTACTTCTTTCTCTGTATATTCCAGTGGACACTATGCAAAAGGAGAAATCACAGTTGTCCCATCCTAGAAAGCGAGGAAGCAGATCAGATCACTGCAGCAGGTTTCTCTGAGAAATGCCTCAGTAGAGGGTCACAGGCAGTAAACACCACTCCTGTTCTTGCATGAGCCTTTGGGAAACCTCCCAGAATGTCCTGTTCACCATTGCACTGCACAACGCAGTAAGCAACACCTGAGAACACTTGAGGGGGACTCAAGGTCTGTCTGACTGGACTCTCAGAAAAACAGGAAGAGAACCAAAGTATTTTGAATAGCCATACCAATACTATAATTGCCTATCAGTAGTAATTTCTCTCTTGACTTGTTCCTGACGCATGACATTTCTCCTGTGAGCAAACTACTGACCCTGCAACTTTCAGTTGCCTAAGAGAGAATTCTCCCCCACACCAGCTGGAGCTCCGGCCACACTCTCACCTGGTGCTAGTACTATCGTGGAAAATTTCCATTCTCACAACAGAGCCAGAAAAAGCTCTTTTTGCCTTCTTTTTTATCCTTTCACATGATAGACTAATGTAGGATTTCTCTCCAAGACATAAGGATTTATAGCTGTTTACCTTACCCGCTCACTGCTTTAAACTTCGGGACTCAGACTCCTGATTAATGCTGCTAACTACTGAGCAACTGCTGCTGCACTCCATTAGGAGCACTGGAAGTCACCAATGGGATCTCTTGGAGCAAAATGTCCTTTTAAAAAGTCTGTAGTTGCCTGTGCAGCAAGTAATCCAAGAACATTTCCATAACTCAAGAACATTTCCATAACTAAACCTTAGAAGTGAACTTGTAAATGAAATGTACACTTTCTTTTGAAAACTGAGAATTTGAGTAAGAAGATTTTGTTTTAATTTTTTAAGCAATCAAACGTTTTCACTTCCACACCTCATGAATGGTTACACCTTTTTAAGAAATAAATTAGCCTTACTTCTTTTTCTGATCAGCTTTGTATTTCTGCATAAAACTGCTTTTTCAAAACACTGTTTCTGTTAGTTGGAAAATTGAGATAGTAGGAAATGAAAACAGTAAATGAAGACGACAGCTATTTTTCGTAAGGCTTTCTGCAGTCACATTTGTGGTGCTCTGAATTAAGAGAGGCCATTGCTCTTCTGTAGTTGCACCATCTGTTTAGGAATGGATGCACAACACTAGATAGTGTTGATGATACTAAACAGGTCCCTTTCAACCTTTCTGTTCCTGGTAAACCCAGATATGCACCTGCATATCAAGAATATTATACACATATGTAATAACATTATATATGTTATTATATATGTATGTCATATATAATAACATACTAGTTGCAAAGACACTGCTGACTGCATCCACAATATACAGGAGAGGTATCAGAAAAATTACTCGCATTGGTAGAAATATGCATATGTGCACATTAATTCAGTTTTAGGACAAGTCTGTTAAGAGACTGATTTTGTTTTCTTAACTGAAACAGCTGAATGGAACTGGTTATATGGCCTTTGGAGTCACCAGCCTGCTGGTTATAATGGAAGTGATTCTGGAATCAGTGTCCAGGGCGAGGCTGACTTGTGAAGGGGCTAAATTGTTGCAAACCGGTTTGGGACTGGTGGAGTAAGGCTCCCCTGGATACCCTGGAGAGAGGTGCCTGCAAGGTCACATTTGAGAAAGCAAACGTGTGAGAGTTGCTCTGCGTATGGTAGTAACACTAAGATGTGCCAAGTGCAGATCATCAGTATATTTTCCTTTGGAGACCACCATGAGACATTAAACTGAAGCTGTTAATTGCAGTTGTTACTAATTACTGTGGGGATTACAGGAACGAATAAGATTGATTTGCAGTCTGAAAGCGCGTGTTCAGAGTGTCCTTTGGTAGTATGTATGCTTTTAAGCTGAAAAAGAAGAGACTGATTCTTCAAGCAAACATGGTGTGTATAACTTCACAGTGAAAGGGTTTGGTTGTGTGCGTCATCCCCTACATTTGGGGATTTATTTGGCATGATGATAAATGCAGAGAAAAAAACTTGTCAGTGTATGAGAGACACCAAAAAGTCTCCTCTAGAGATTCATTTTCAGTCCTGTATCATATTAGCGCAGAATAAGAAAGCTTTGGATTTTGCCCCAAATAATCAAGATATAACTGATTTTGGGAACTGTGTTTGATCCTTTGGCTTCTGTGCAGAGAAACATGAGTATGAGTACATTTGCCAAAGCACTTAGTTTAAAAAGAAAACAAAACAAAACAAAAAAATCAAAAGCCTTTTTTACACAGATAAAAGGCCGTGTTGTTTCAGTGGTCCCACTGCACTCCTCGAGCAGCACAGGCTACTGGCAGATGGATAAAAAATAAACGAAAAAAAAAATTAAGAAAGTGGTATTTCCTTTCATTTGCTTTTGTTTGCACCTTTTCAGCCTCACTTCAAGTTTCAGGCGTAGCCCGCTCTCATGTCCCGCACTGCCACTGCAGCCCTTTCCAGCCTCACAAGTAGATACCCCAGTTCCCCAGTGCCAGGTAAGCTTTCCGAGCATGCCCCCCATCCCCTCTTCCATGTTATTGGACTACTCTTCCTCCTCCTCCTCGTATTATTGTTGTTATTATTATCCTAGTAAATTATTATTATCATTATTGGTATTATTATTATTATTACTACTACTACTATTACTATTTCCTTGTTTCCTCCCTCGGGTGGGGGGAGCGGCGGGGCTGGATCTGAAGGCAGCGGCAGACCCCCGGCCGTCACCGGCTCTCTCCCCGCGCCCCTGCTCTGGCTTTCCTCTCCCTGAAGCGCTGTGTACACAAAGGGCTGGCTTCTGCCTTTCAATTAGGTAACGGAGATTTATTTACTTTTGCTCTTTCTCCCGTCCCTACACGTATTTAGCGTCTGTAGCTCCTGTCAGCTTGGCGGGTTAATTTTCCCCCCCCCCCTCCTCCCCAATAAGTTATTTATTTGTGTTTCTCCGGCGGCAGTTTTAAACCAAACGTCCGGACCAGGGAGGACTCCGGACAGCCTGACTCCTAGGATCGGCGTGCGAGTGGCGGAGCGGGGTTTAACGGGCCGTCGGGGCGGGAGAGGGCTCCAGCCGAGGGGCTGACCCCCGCCCCGGTGCCCGGGGAGACCACGATGGGTGGGCGGCTTTTTCCCAGCACGTTGGAGAGTCTTAGCCTGAGAACATTCCCTCAGAAATAAAACCAAACCCACCGAAACCTCCAGGGTATTATTGTTGGAGAAGGAGGATTTCCTCGTGTAAGGCGGGGTGGGGTGGCCCGAAGCGGCGGGGACGATGCTCGGAACCAGCCGGTCCTCCAGGGCTTTCCCGGAGAGCCTTATATGGAGGGAGGGGTGGTGGTGTCCCCCCCCACGGGCACGGCTGTGAGGCGCCGTGCCCAGGCCGTGGTGGAGCTGCGGCGTGTTACCCGCGCTGGTGTGTCATTCTAGGCGGCAGACGGAGCGGTTACCGGAGGGGACGGCGGACCTCTAAGGGGAGCCCGTCCCGACGGAAGGGAGAGTTATGGCATCCCTCCGGCAGCGAAAGGTAAACCTGATTTGGCCGCTGTAGGCTGGGGGTTTTTGTCGGTGGTGGTTTGAGGTTTGTTGGTTTGGTTTGGTTATTTCTTCCCCTCTTTCTCCTTTCCGCTCCTCTCGGCATTTCCTCACGTTGGCTGCCCTGTCTCCGGCAGCTGTCTGCCCTGCGCCGGGTGGCGGACACAGCCGGCTCCGAGCCGGCGGGCGTGTCGGGGAGCAGCGCGGAGCCGTAAAGCGCCTCGTCCAGCAGCCCCCTCTCCCCGCTTTACTCTCTCTCTCCGTGCAGCTTCGCGCCAGCCCCGCGGCCGCTGCGCGCCGGCGGAGATGCTGGCGGGAGAGAAGGAGCGCTGTACAGCCAAGCGGACCCTTTGCTGTCCGATGCCACGGGGGAGGGCACTGCGCCTCGGCGCTCCCTGCGCTTCTTCCGCGAAGAAAAGGAAGCGCTGGGGAGGTGGGAGTAAAGCCGAGGGTTTGTCTATTTTGCATTAAAGCGGAGAAAAATAAAAATTGCTCGGAGCGGCACCTGCTCCGCTCCTTGCCTCTCCCCTCCCCTCCTGCGGGAGCTTTTAGTGTCCGTAAACTGTAAACCAGGTAACAAGGTCAGGAAAGGAGGCATTAGAGAAAACCGCGCTCAGGCACCGCCCGCGGAAAAGCAGGCTCTCCAAAGACACTCTCGGAGCACTTTTCGCAGCAGTAAAGATTTTATTGGTGATGGAGGAGCGGGTCGCACCCGAGGGTTTGGCATTAATGACCCCTTCGGCGGGTAGAAATTACATTGCCTAGCTTGTGGAGGGGACCCACGGGCAAGGGGCACTGCGCCGTAATGACAAGTTTTACTAAATGACAAGACTTACTAAAGGAGTTACTGCCACATGAATGCCGGGATTTAGGCTTCGATTTGCCGAATAAACTTTTTAGTAACTATGAAAGCAGGGCAATAAGTTTTATAGAGGAAAGAAAAATATTTAGAGTCAGTAACTTCTCTAGTAGCTGAAAATGAACTTCTGACAAAAAACGGGATTTGCCCTCCTCGCTGAATCAAAGGAACTTTTATACTTAATTTTCACCCTAAAAGATCTACTATTTTAAATAACAGCAATTTTTCAGCTTTAGAAGAAGCTTTTGAAGCTGACCAAGCCGACGGGTGCCCGTGGGCAGCCGGCACGCCCGGAGCCGCTGGGAGCCGAGCACCTACATCATTGCTGCCTTGGTATTCGCATGTGCAGGGAGCACAGAAATGTTTTCTCTCCCCTGCAGATCCTGACGTTCTTCCTACGGGATTCTGTCTTTGATCTGCTTGTTGTCAAACGGAGTGATTAGATTACGGAATTATCCGCTCTGGCGTTGTGCCTTCAGGTGGCAGAGGCATTACGGCTGTACATTTCGCGTTTTCTTAATGTCTCTGGCTCATCTTCCTCCTCCACTAGTACCACTGGAGCTTTCGGGGGGGGGTAGGGGGGGTAACATTTGAGTTTAGGTCGGTGTCACTCAGTTGTGAAGCGGAGAGGGGAGGGTTATGCCGCAGACTGTGCCCATTCAGAACTCAGAGACGGGTCTCGGTGACTTCGGGTCTGCGGGCAGCAGCGGAGCGAAGCTGGAGCTGGAGGCGGTGCCGGCGCGGTCGGTTCCACCGCCCCCAGCCCGCCCCAACGGCGGGGCGGGGACCCGAAAAGGGGGGCACCACCGGCCTGTGGTGGGGGGAATAATGGGTGCAGCTCCTGTAGTCCCTGGGGAGGCTCCATCCCTGCCATTGTAAATCCACCGCGCGAATTTCCCCGAGTGAGTCCCTGTAGGTTCGTGCTCTCTTTAATGTTAACGTGACTTAAAAATAAAAAGGAAAGAAAAAGAAAGCGAAGGTCCTTGTGGCGTGGCTAATTAACCTTTAGAAATGTTACCTTTCCGTGAACATGGTTCTAAGCTCTTTCGTTGGCTCCGTGCAAACGAAACCAGCAAAGACTGAAATACGTGTTCATAAAGATACTTGCATGAACACTTGGCTGTAGCGGGAGTGGGAGCGTATGGGTACAAGGGAGATTGCCGCTTGTTCGTTCAGAGCACTTTCCTTGGGAAAGGAAAAGAGACTGAAGAAAGGTTATCCCCATCATCAGATTAAAATCCGTCTGTTATTTTAAAACGTTTAAATCCTTTCGTCAGGATTATGGCTTTGTTCCAATGCTGAAATACAGGGATTTTGCTTGTCGTAGGAAAAAAATGAAGCAAAACACAGCCCTCCCCCCTGCCAACCAAACAGCCCCCAAACCTTTTTCTCCACCTTCCCACTCCAGAACAACACAAAAACCGCTCTAGAGCACCTGAGAATTTTGGGGTTTTGTTTTGCTTCATTATTCAACGCTGACACTTAACAAACGACTACAGGTTGGAAAACAGTAGGGTCACGTTACGACAAAGGCCTGGCCAGCATTAATACAGTGTTTGGAAAACAGCTGACAGTTGCAAGGGTCCCCCCCACCCCCCCGCTTTCCTTCCGTTCCTTTAAAAATAAACCCCTTCTAAAAGGAATCACAAACCCTACCTCGGTTACTCCAAGTAAAAGACCGTCTCCCTTTCCGCTTGCAACCGTCATAAAAAGGTAAGTGGAAAGATCATTTAATTGTTTTCTTTCTAATCGCTTTAATCCCCTTTATACTAGTAGCAAATGATGATAATGGGATCCACGTGGAAAAGACCCCCGGGAGCAGGGAGGGTTAAGGCAGGGGGATCTTCCCGGCCCTGAGCCCTGGCAGGTGGAGCAAAGCCCAGCCTGGTGCTCTGAATTGGAGTAAGGCTCTTAATCCGTGGGCGGATTTTGTTTTGTTTTGTTTTGTTTTGTTTTATTTTATTTTATTTTAATTATCTCCCAGTGTTGTGTCTGTAAAATGGCCCGGTTGTCACCCTGTGATGACAGGGGACGCCCCTGAAACAGAGAGGAAAACCCAGGACCCCGCTGTCCCCGGAGCCGGGGCATAGACACGCTGATTAGTTTTCCTGGCTCGGCCCCGCAATCTCCGAGAGCCGCTTAGCTGTGCGGCCCCACAAATACACCCCAGACTGCGTGGGCTGCCCTGAAGCTCAGGGAGAGGTAGGGGGCGAAGGAAGAAGGGCAGCTCATTGGCGGTGTTAGTTATAAGCACCGCCGGAATAATGCTCCTGCCTGAGGCTGCAGGAATGGAGCCAACAGGGAGCTCACCGGGCCTCCGGCTTTCTTCGGTCGTTTGCAGAGCTGCACAAATACGGGATCTGCCGGTTGTTATAAACATCTTTTGGGACGCAGTCAATCAATTATACTGGCAAGCAAGCAAACCAGGAGCCTAGGATATATACAAGGCATAAATATATACATATAAATCCTGTCAACTTTGTAGTATTGATGCCTCTTCCCTCTTTCCCTCTCCCTCCCCAAACCTTTCTAGGAGAAGCTGTATCTAGACAGGTCCTGACGAAGCCATGAAATCACAGTGAAGAAGTAGGCGGTCTTGTTAGGAAGCTAGGTTATGTTGTATGTTTTAATACCTGCAAGGGAGATGTTAGAAAAGAGAAAGAAAAAAAAAAGTGTCTAAGCAAGTTGAAGATTTTAAAAAAATTAAAAAAACCCTATTATACTAACAGTCAGGGACACAATTTCAAGAATATGTGGCTGAAAAACATGAAACCTGGTAATTTTAAAGTACAATGCAATAGATATATCTGGAAAAGACATAAGTTTACCAGATTTTCTACTCGGCAAAGTATTCTTTCTGTTGCAGTCATTTCTAGTCTTGCTTTAATTTGAAACATATTTGTATCCAGGGATAGGTCCTTGTAAATGCACTGTATTTATTTATTTATTTATATATATATTTATTTATTCATTTATTTATTTTAATGCTCTTTTGATAATAAGAGCTCTACCCAGTGTGGAGTTCGTGCCTTCTCTTTCTGACACTGAGTCTTTTGCTTGCTAGAGGACATGTGTGAACAAGGAATCCATACCACAAGGAGCACAGCAGATCTGAAACATCAGTAATGCAGAGAAAATAGTTACATAGCAAGGTAGGAGAAAACCAGGCTTTAGGACTAAAAAGAGGTGGGCATATTCTGAGCTGGTGTAAATTACGAGTTTCATTGAAACAGGGAAGCGGCTGGTGCTGCAGAAATGGTGGGTTGTTGTTTTTACGTTGCCGTAATCTGAAACTGTGGCCCCTTCTTCTGGATAGTGAGTATGAAGTAAAGGCCTGGTGGGGGAATGATGCCAGAGAGCAGCAGCTGTGCTTTGGGAGGGAGTACCAAAGTGAACTTTTCCCAACTGGTGAAACCTGGCAAACAAGCTTGTAAAACTGGGGACCGGAGTGTTGGTTTTGCTTAGGAAAGATCTTGTTGCTGCATTGCCTCTATGGAGCCACTGTCAAGCATGTTTTTCTTTTTCTGTAATTAACTGCATTTGTTCTGCAAGTTTTCCTATCAAGAATAAATTCGGTATTAAACTCAGTTTCCCTTCATGGTTGTCATCTGTTAGAACAAGTCATATAAGGAGCCTGAGACAAATACTACTCATGTCAGGAGAGCAGCTTTTAGTGCTGCCCTTCCAAGATGGCTGGGTCTTACAGACATAAATAGTATGGGAAATTGGTTTCATTGGCTTATTTGCAACTTAAAGGCATGTATTTAAAGATGTATAATCTTAGCAGAATAGGGATTGGGTTATTCATCTGCTTACATTTAAGACCTTCCCTGTGACGACTTGTGTTTAAAATGGATTGGATCACTGGCTCACTTTTCATTTTTATACAATAATTTATATTTAACACCATTTAAGTGAGAGCTTCATTGGTCAAAGCTTTATTCTTGTGAACCTGATGTACTATTTTCCATAACAATGTATTACGGAATCCCTTCACAGAAACTTATCTTGATCTGTGTTAGATAAGACTGACACAATGAAGGATAAAAGTATTAATTGACAGCTTCCAGTTAAAATTGTACATGAAACAAGTAACAACAAAATAACAGATGAAGATTCTGTAAATATTTAATAACTTCGATGTGATATTTTTGTGAGCATGGTAACACTAATTCCACATTTATCTTTCTAAGGTAGTAATTGTAAGGTGACTCTTCCGCTCTCAGGTATCACTGGATCAGTTTGGGCTCACATGAAGTTCACAGTCTTTATTCACATAGATTTTTGTTAACCACAGGAATGGTATTTTAATGTTACAGAAAAACTCTGAAATGTCACGAATTTTTTTTACACCGAAGATTCAGAGTCTTCCTCTCCTTCCCTGCCACGGCCCCCCCCCCCCGATAAATGATTGTTAAGAATTACATAAACAAGCCTTTTTGGAAATGAAGAAAGTGAAAAAGGAGGAAAGGGGGTGAGAAGCACACAATACATATCCTGACTGATAGGATAAAAACTCCACCCAACCTGGCTTTCTTCAGCCTTTGAGCACATCTTCTAAACTTTGTGATATGGCAGGTGACACATCTCTTCCTGGAAGGTCTTGCTTCTACAAACACTGCTACTGACTCACCAAAGGCTGTGAGAAGTGCCAGCCAGAGCAGACAGATTACTTTTCATCAGCCTATGAATACACAAATTCTTCTTTGCTGGATTATGTGGTACACCCATGACCTGAGACCTGGCTACAAAGTGGGCAAAATCAAAAAGGAACTTTATTCTCTGCTTGAGAAAATTAGATCATAATTACTGAAACTGGCACACCTTTTCTTTTAGACCAATATTATTCTATGCTTGTACAGGTGCGACTCTGTACTGTAAATAAAAAATTATTTTACAGATCTCCTATGCATCATTGGCATATTTATTTATTTATTTTCTATTTCTTTTTCTGAGATTAAATGCTTTTTGACTAAAGCATCACTTATATTAAGTAATAGTATCACTTGTACTACTTGTAGTAAGCATAAAGCCTCCAGAAATTCAAACTGCTTTTGTTTCTCTTCTTACTGAGAACAGGTTATCAGAAAAGATTTGAGAATACTGCTATGTAGGAATTGATACCACAGTGCTACCAGCTTCAAGAGAGGGCTGTCATAGGGTGAGGCATTAAACATACTCCTAATCTTTTGCTTGTTCCAAACCATAAGGACATCCTGACACTACTTCTTTGAATTACAGATTTGCTTTTGACAGGGGTGGGGCCAGAATTTTACTAGGCTGTATCTTGTCAGGTGTGTTGTAAGGATAATGCAGACAAGCCTCTCCAAGTGTACTCTCATTCTCTACGTAAAATTCTGCTCAGTTCAAGTATGCAGTGAACAGCTTCTAAAATAGACTAAAGATCATTAATCAACATTTGTGAAATTAATTTAAGGATAAGTTTGGAAAAATCATGAGATAGATTGAAGTTATTGACATAATGCTGTATAATTTGCAATGTGGGCTTCCTTTTCTATTTCTTTTTGTATAATAGAACAACTGACTGTATTTAAAAGATATTGGCACTCACTGAGAGTACATCCTAACTACAAATATATTTTGGTTTTGTTATTTAACCAGTGTTAAGAAATTACAGAGAACACTTTATATTTTAACAGTAACAAGATTACACACAGTCCATTTTCTAACTGGGGGGAAGAGAAGAGTAGGCACCAAAGGAAGACTGCTCAGCCTCACTGCAGGCAGCTGTGTTGAGAAGCAGGCTTGCTGCCCAGGGCAGGAAGGCTGTTATGTTACCGCTTTACGAAAGAGGGAGGATAAGGTACAAATATGACTGGGACCAGGTATCCGCTTACAGAAACTGCTGATCTCACCTCTTCAAAACTTCTGTCTCAATCTGCATCGAAACTAATAAAATTTTAGCTTTAGTGAAAACCTTAATGAAAAGTCTTATCAAAGAAAATGTCTTCCTTTGGCTTTCTCCCCCTTTTACTAATTTATGTCTTTATACTCAGACCATAAATTTTGTTATTTTAATATTACAAAATATTACTAATTCAAAAGAATTCTCAATACATTTCAGGGACTTTATGATTTTAAATAAATTCTACTTTATACAGGAATTCAGCACAATGTACCATTAAAATCTTCAAATTAGGCCTTTATGCTGTGATTTTCAGTATGTGTTATGCAGCACAATGTACATTTTGAAAAATTAATATCAAGACAAGGAAGTAATATATGAATAGATTTACTTTTAATAAAGCTGAAAAAAGTTTTAATAAAAGCTGATTACTAATCGTGTTACTTCTGTATTTCACTACATATCCAAACTTTATATATATTGGAAAAAAGTTAAAGTACTTTTAAACCACATTTTTACCGTGCTAGCTGAATGTTGTGTATCTACTGTAAATTTTGCTGTTATGCCAGGGAGGAAAAAAATCCTTAAACCCAACAGACCAACAAAACTATCTTTTTCTTGTACAAATCAGAAAAGATACTGTCAGACTTCAGACAGAAAGGAACAGTAACAAATACATTTATTGATATAAATTCCTAAGTGGAAATAAGAAAAAATGCAGGATCTTGATTGTCACCAAGCAGCACACTGAGAGACGCACTTCTCTAGCACTCCTAAAGCAGTTCTGTGATTTCCTGGTTTATTTTGTCATGCAGGTGATTAATGCTGCAGAAGGCAAGTAAGGTTAAGGTCTCCCGTTATAAAAGTATATTTTGATTCAATTGTGTTACATGCAATTATGGCGATTAGACTGAGTTATGGAGTGAAGACGGGGAAACAGCAGCTGTGAAAATACTTTTCACATGTAAGAAATAGCTAAGATAAAAGAAGTGATGCAAAATCATGATACCTGTGGCATCATGCCCCATGAGGACTGTTTTGCGCGGTGCAGCAAACCAGTGCAAAGTCTTTTTCACCATGTATATCCCTGTGAAGCTCACAGGATTCTCAGCCTGCTGACTGAGTGGATAAAACTATGTGTAAACGGATCTACAGGAGCAAAGGAAAGGTCAGTTTGCTGATACAGGGTTATGTGACTGCAGAAAGACCTGCACAGCCCAGGAAGACATATGTTTCCCTGGAAGGGGAAGGCTGCTTTTGAAATGAAAGTCTTCATTTTTTGTGTGTTTCATGTGTCAGAAGAACACAATGCTCAAGCTGTAGCCCAACAGAATAAAATCCCACAGGGAAAGAGAAACAGACAAATCATAAACAATTTTCAGTATCTACCTTACATTTCAACAGAATTGCTCATTTTCTTATGTTACTGTTACATATGAAAAGTATTGTGAACTTGTTGGGGGTTGGCTATTAGGGTATGTGTGCACACAGATGTGTTCACCTCGAGTCCAACAGAGCATTCCTTGCCACTCAGCAGCCTACCCACGGGGTAGGGCTTGGACAATGAGATTCTCTTAATGGAAGGCAGCCAAAAATGAGACAGGTTGCATAGGTGGTCTTTCTCCAGAAAAAGCTTACCTGGACAAGCTTTGCTATATTTTTTTTCCTCTTAAAGAATTTCTCATCTGCATGTATGATACGATTTTCCACAAGGCTAACAATAAAGGCTATGCCTGCTCTGAAAAGTTCATTTTATACTGGCATTCACTGTCAAAAACAGACTATTGAAATAACAAATGAGGTTCACTTCCTCAGAATGTGTAAATGTCCGAACTTAGAGTTAAGCTTTCAACAGCTGAAAGACAATAGCATTGACATGTACCTGGCACTAGTTACTCAGGTTTATTTTTTCCTGGAAAGCTGTTTTGGGCGACAGAGTGGCGTCCGGGTTTCCCAGGTTGGTGTGCTGACAAACTGCAGTGGTGGTAAAGGCAGGGAGTCTGACAAAATCTCATTAATCATTTTAAATTAAATCCAACATTCCTCTCAAATGCTGCCAAGAAGAAAGCTAACTTTTACAAATGAGTATTCTCTCTGAAAAGAACTGGCATCCTGACCATGTTGCTTTCACATAAATATGCTTGATTTCTGTCATGTACACATATTCAATAAGTAGTATTTTTAAGCTTAAAAAATTATGCATTGGATTGCTAGGAATCTGAAAAGTGCTTTTTGCTTGTTTTCTGTATGAGGTGCTACAAGCGAACCACATATGAAAATTACAGCCTCTTCCATCTTTCAATGAATTGCAGTTTTTTGCCTTTTAAAATTATAAAGCAAATAGAGAAAGTTCATTTTTAACTCACGAAAAATTCACAAGGAAATGGAAATATTCTGTGTAAATATCTTCTAATCCATCTCTTTTCTAAGCTTGTTTATATGAATAAGAAAGGAAAACTGCAAATTTACTAACATCATTGTCAGCAAAAGCACTGAACTGATGAAGGAGCAATGTGATCTGAAGGAACAATGTGATCTCTCTGAAGCTTTTTACATACGTGTTCATTTCTGTAACTAATCCTAGCTATCTGATTATGATTTAATTACACACATTGTATGGTAAGACTTAACTTTTAACATCTGATAAATAATATTAGAAGCTCACATAAAATTTTATCTCACTAAAATCATTATTATATGTAGATTATAAAAGTTTGTATATTATTTCTCTTTAAGGCAAAATGAAACCATAATGTGCCTATGGGAGACACAGGAAATCCTTTAAGTCTGTTCTTTGTCCATTTTAATAGTGCTTTTGAGATTAGAGTGGTAGATTTTACAATGGCAGAGAACAAGTTATCAGCCTTAATGTTTATTAGTTTTGATACTTACATGAAATATGTGGAAGGAAAAAAAATCCCAATCCAATAGAACACAACTAAATCTGGCTTTTCTAAATACTTAATATTGTTATTTTAACATTTTAACATGATCAAGTAGGTATATCTCAATTTTGCTGAAGTACTTATAATAATTTAATAGTTGTTTTCTAAAATCAGAACTATAAAAATATCAGATTGCACAATGACAACCTTACAGAGAGAACAAAACTATTACCACTTCAAAAAAGAGCAATTCCTGTTGATAAATTTGTTTATGTAAAGAACATTAATAAACTGATGTATACTGATGAGGAAATAGTAACATTTATTTGCCCAGCTACACAGTTTATTTTCCTAAATCTGTATTTTGAAACTGTTTATAATTTTTCTTTTTCCAGTGGGGGAAGTGGGAGGGAAAGGTTTAAGAGAACAAACTGATTTATTTCTTTTTTCCCCTGAATGCAAATTTCTTGCCCACTTCAAAATTGACAAACGTGTCTCTGACTTACAATTGTTTGGGCTTTTGTATGTTGAAGCATCTTTGATTTATTTTAAAAATCCAAAGCTGAATAAATCTGTTGTTTAGAGTATGGAAAATATTTAAGACAGAAAAAGTTTTGAGAAAATGAGAGCATGAGACACTGTCTATAACTAAACCATGTGAATATGTAATATATGCTTTATTCCTTGAATAAATGCAATGAAAGCCTCAGAATTTAATACAGGCAAAAATGATCTGTAATATGTGACACTGTACATGGACACAGGTACACTCACTTCCCCTACATGAACAAAGAACTGTTGTCCTTCTGTCACATCTGGATATACTAAATTTAGCAAAATTTCAGAAACAGCCATTCAGTGTACAATTTTGGTGTCTTTTAGGACCAGAATAACTAGTGTTTGCAGGGGGATGGGCTGCAGGCTCATTTCTTCCCTCAGTGCTGTGTACAATCAGCATGAAGGCAACATCCCATGGCCAAAGTTCAAAGGACAAGCACTGGTAGAATCACAATAGCTCAGCAATTACTTCACAGCTATGAGTATGATCCTGCTCATGTAAATACTATCCTTTATCCTAGGTCTTCTGCAGTGTTTTATTAAGTAGCTATTTCCACATCACATAATCTAGTGACACCTAGATCAATGAAGGTGATCTATTTTATTTTAAATGTACGTGGAGGTACTAATAGTTCATTGAAGAAGACACAGCCCAAAACTTGGGTTGCTAGAGGGGTTTTAGAGGATGACTGAGAATTCAAACTTTATCTTTCTGACTTTATGGGAGTATTGTTACACTTGCTTATTTTATTTTTTTGTTTCTTTTAAGACAGAAAATGGCCTAATGTCGTGCAAAGTCTACATTCTTAAAATGAAAAAAATGACTTCTCTGACATGAGAAAGCCTCAAATTTCAAAAGAAAAGATGACAGAAGACATGTCTCTTGTCACTTTTTGTTTCTTGGTTACCCCTAAGGGAATTCACACTTGGCATGTTGTGTTTATCGTTTTCTGTTTCACTCTGAGTTAGTAACATAACATACACCATGAGTTGGGTGCTAACCATCTAACAGTTCAAAATCCTATTGTGAAGATCAGATGCTGTTATCTGTATGTGATTAGGGTTTTGTTTTGTTTTTTTCTCTTCCCCTGGACTTGTGTCTTATGGAAACTTTAACCATATCATCCTGCTTCTAATTTATTTTCTTGGCTGTTACACTGGCCCTGAAGTTTTCTAAACCTTGTTAATAGATGTACTCAAATATTCCAGAAAAAACATGTTCTGTCTGCCTGGAGGCTTTGTTCTCTGTTTGAGAATGGGAACTGAGGGTAACTGGAAATTAAGAGAAATGCAAATTAGCAACTCATACTCTTGTATCAATGGAAAATCAAAACCAGTATCACTAATGTTAACATAAACATTAGTCAGAAGAGACTCACGCTCTGCATTTGTGGTTTGAGAAGAAAACATTTCCTGATAAGATTAGTTGTAATTTCAAAATTCACTGAATTCTTCTTGTTAAGTGTGTAACTTCTGAGGAGTGTTTTCTAGAAAGCCATATTCTGCAGTTTCCGTAAGATCACATTAAGGAGCACAGAGATATTTATCCTTTATCACTGTTTTTACAGATCATGTTAAAAGTTTTCCAGCCTGTTTTGTTTTGGTTTTTGTTTTCTTTTTGTGTTTTAACAGGACTAGACACCTGTGCCTTAAACAAAGCTCCCCACTGTACCATATAATCTTTTTTTGTGCTTGATACTAATAGACCACTGCGGAATGTATCCTTGGGCTTCCTGAAATATATGAAATGATACAGGATGAAGTTATCCCAAGAGAGGGGAGGAATACTGTAAAACCTGTCTGGAAAATAGCTGTGCTGCTGCTGGCTCCTGGCTTTGGCGTGTATGCTACAAATACAAATGGCATTTTCTCTTGATTAAAGGTAAAGTAATAAAAACCCCACAACTTTTTCTGGGTACACTTTTGCATGTGGACCAGAGCTATAACCAAAATGTATTAAACACTTGAAATAGTAGCAGTAGCTACATTGTTTCCTCCCTGTCATTTATGTAGCTCTTATGTGTGCTGTCATTGTCATCATTATTCTGGTATCCAAGACAAATGTAACACTCCCTAGGTTCCAAATGGAAAGCAGCAGTGTGGGCAAAGTGCATGCCTATGAGGAGTACGACTTGCATCCAATCCTCCACTCTGCCATAGGCTTTCTACACACACACACATACACAGACATAAAATCAGATTAATCTGTAAAACAGAACTAAGAGTATCTTCCTACCTCACCTCATGGTGTGATAGGGAAAAAGGATAAATCTACTTGTTACCATGATGACTCCAGATGCTAGCAACAGCTGAATATTATGTAAACAAACATAATCAGAAACAGCTGATTTCAACTACGTAGTATGACAATTTAAGAAAAGCACTGCTCTATGAGATATCTGAACAAAAACCAGGCAAATCCTTATTCAGTTCCTGCACATGCACAGCAGTTGCGCTATTAATATTCTATGCACTCCAGAAAATGTGAAACACAACCTGACCGAGACCATATTTGAAATACTTTCATAAATCCAGAACTATTCAAAACCTAGCTACATGTCAGAAAGTGTAATTCAGTATCTGAGTCCAAGTTGCCTCTCCAGTCCTGCACAGTCACTGCTCTGATCTTGCACAGTCAGTTTTTAACAGCTTTAGCAACAAGTCATCTGGTATATATTTGCCTAGGCATTTCCATCATTGACACTTCTAGACTGAGGGAAGCAGTTGAAAGTAGCAACATGTTAGCTGCCCCTACCACTTTCCCTGTTGAGATTTTTTCTTTCTTACCATGCTGAATAGATAATTGTAGTTGTCCTATGTCTCCAATAACTAGCATCTGCAATATGGGTTAGGTAAACTCTCCAGGTAAACTGCATGATTTCCCTAGGATGTCCCTGTATGACATCACGATTCATCTAAAATAGTGGTTATAATCTTCTTTAAAATTGAGTGAATAGCAGGTTGGCAATATGCTAATTTGTCAATGCAGTATTAGATATCATCTTAGATATTTTACAAGTGTTCTGCTATCTCCTAGAATAAACTTCATTGCAGTATTCAGACCAATATTTCTCTAAATTATGTATCTGAGGTAGTCAGCACTGTAAAAAAATTCAAAAGAAAGAAGTACAACATTTAAGAGATAAAAGAAGAAATTTTAGTTAAAATATTTTACAATAAAATAATTATGATTATAAATCTCTTTAGTTAAATATATACACATTACATGGTATTCTAAAAAGAATGAACTTATTAAAGTTTCAAGCAGATCTAATGCACAAATCCACCACTTTGTCAGCTTAGACCATAATGTCAGTTTAACATTTGTAAATGGCTGCATCAGGCTGTGGTTTTGTGCAAAACTAAAAAAAAAATTATGAAAAACAGATCTCCAAATCTTTCTATTCCCATGGTAAATAGATAGAAAAGGTAGCTTACACATACACACACTTACACACACAAACTTTGATTGCATACAGAGGTTAGAATGACCAGCACTAAAATAACCCCCATCTCTACAAAATAATTTCTTGAATTGATGTAGTTTTTGAAAATTACAAATCTTAAGTGCTAGGAAATTGTGCTTTTAGGCAGCCACGTGGCCAATAAGGTAGATGTTGTCATAAAGGTGCCCTACAAAATCTTCACTGATATTCTGTGCAGCTCGCCGTGTATTTCGGATGAATTCCCTCTTTGACATTTTGTTCTTCACATGAGGGCTTGTTAGATCAATGGAAAGTAGAATCAAAGAGTAACACAGTACGTAAACTGCATCTAGACAAGAGAGAATAAATTAAAAAGAAAGTTGAAAGGAAACTGTGATCATTAAAAATATTGCTCCCTGGCCACGTACCTTATAGTCTTCATCATCTAGGCTTATAATTATATATATATATACATACACACACGTATACACACACATATATAACACCTCAAAAGGTTATCCCAGTAAAATAAAATTTAATATAACAATTTTCAAAGTAATAATGTCAGCACATTGCCAAATTAGCATTTACAAATCTCTTAATATTTCTATGTTATCCAAAAGTTACTAAGGGCTTTGTGCATTCATTTAAACAGATTCTTGAAGTTTTTGCAAACTAGGGTCAACATCCTGCTAAAGCTTATCTTTAAATATATAAGCAGTCTCACTGCTGAAAACTGGCTCCCCCCCAGCCAATTATAAATACTTGTTAACTTCAGTGAGGCCCAAAATTCCTTCTCATTTCTGTGAGACTATCCACAAGGCAAAATATTAAGTGTGTAAGACTCTGCAAGAGGGAACTTCAAGATAGTACAGAGCTTGAGCACAGAAAAAACTGAAGGAAAGATAACAAGAAAATAAAACCCACTTATCAGCTAGCTCTAAGAAGAGAATCTGTATGGGTGGTTTTTGGTCTTTTTTTATCTCGAGTGGGATGATGCTTGTATACTGAACCCTCCCAAGCCATGTTTGTACTTTCAGAAATACTTGTTTAGGTGCCGATTTTAAAACTATCATAAACAGTAACATCATCCAGAAATACAAAGACTCATCCACTGAATCAATTTTTTTTTTTGCTTACCAGGGCTAAGGCCAAGCTCTCTCATCAAATCGGGGTTACAAGCACAGAATCGGTGAGAGAACTTTGTTATGAGAGTCTCAAGGTACTCCCCACGCTCCTCAGGAGCATGAATGTGTCTGAAGAACTCTCTCAGTGCATTTGGCAAGAACTGATTTCTGAAGTTATGCAGCGTCACAAGGTCATCCAAAACATCTCGCCTGGTAGAATAAAATCCCATATAATTAGAGAAGTTTCTTTTAATTGTTTAAATATGAAAACATATGTTTAAAAAAAATTAAAATGAAAGCTTTAGAATAGTTTATGAGTTTTGGCTTTTGCAAACAAAACTATCACTAACAGTACAAGCTAATATAAACCCATGTTTTTCAGACACAATAGTAACCAAATACTATAGAATATACATTAATCAGAATTCCAAGTTTCTTTATATGCATATGCAATCACAGTCTACATAGAGGCTTCACCTCCTTTAAACTGACAAAGCCATTAAAAAAAGAAATTAAAGGAAATAGATTCATGTGTGTCACACATTTTGGTGCCTAAGTAGAAGCCGTTACAGGAGTATCTTGTTAAAACCAGGTTTAAGTTAGACAAAATTTGCTCACAAAACCCCTTTAAGTCTAAGCCCATCAGGGTGCAACGCTCTCAAGTGTTTTCCACTGAACACAGAAACATCTAAGGGATTCAGACTAGCTTATATGAACAGATGTGCAAAAGACATCTGAAGGAAATTTGGATGTAAATCTGAAGTGAACCAAAGAATATTCTCATATGTTTATCCTTTCTGTTAAACATTTCAGTACTAGGGAGTTTCAACATTTAAAAACCTAGTTTTATTTTTAGTGCCTGATTACACTCTGTTTATGAAGGGAAGATGAATGGCAGTAGGGGTTGCTAATATTAACTTGCAATCTCATCTGTTTAAACGGATTTGTATTTTTTCTATTGCCAACAAAAACTGATAATCTGAAGTTTTACAGCACAGGACTGTCAGTGGTGATACCACTACAGAATGACTCCTTTCATTCCTTCAGTGGTTCAGGCTGAGGAGGATGAAAAGCAGAAGAGGATTCCTGCTGGAAGCACTGCTGTCCCTCTGCTCTTCCTATTTACGTCCAGTTACAATTCTCCTCCTCTTTCAACTTTTCTTAAACGTCTTGACGCTCCTCTCTCCTGATACTGTACTACCCCAACCTGAGGGTATCCTGGAGGGCAAGAGAAAGCATTGTGGAGGTAGAAGAGCATGCTACAGCAGGGAGAGTGTTCCCTACTGCAGTTCATGCTGTCTTCAAGAGGATGCTCTATTGGTGGGTGTTAACTTCCATATCAAGAAATATCAGACACCCAAATAATGGTTGGATGATTCAGCATTAGTTAAAAAGCTACCATCGCTTGGTAAAGAGCCGCAAAATATCTATAAAATCTGAATGTCATACAGCACAAAGATTATCCTGTGCACTTTAAATGCTGACTATAACTTCAAAACAATTCACGTCCAGAACTGCAAAAATGCAGAAAAAGCACAGGATGTGATATTTACTTGTTATAGGTGGTATTTTCAGGGGTTCTTATAAAATGTTACAGTTAATAAATACTTGAACTGAGTAACTGTTCAGATTTAGCAGCAGCATTACTTAGTTGCATTTACACATCTATAAAATTACATCAACACAAGCAAAATATTGTTGAATGGTGCAGTACATTGAAAGTGAATAGGAAATGTCTCAAGAGAAATTCAGATTACCTTTCATCAAGGTAGATTCTCAGCTTCTTCCAATTTAGTGTTCTTGTGCAAAAGATAAACTTAGCTATTTCTTTCGGCGAATCATCTAGTATGCCCTTGGACATAAAGTAGTTGACTCCCTGAGATAAAATACATGTATGTATAAATATGCTTAATCTTCATAATGTGTTTAGGAACAAGTATTGTGCTTGGCAATGTATGAACTTAATCCTACTAATTAGTTGATTTGTTTTTCGGAATGATTCTTCTTTCTCAAAATCACATTTCAACATGCACAATACACTCTAAAGTTATAAATCAAATGCAAAGAAACAATTTATTGTTATGGTTGAGATTTTACATATACTCACAATAAGAAATTTAAAATTATGAACCCTATAACAAGCATGTCAGTTCTTTATTAGTTTCTTTACAGTGTAGACTAGTATTTTGGTTTTCATACTTTTGTAATTGTATACACAATGATGCAGGGTCCACAACTTTTAATTTCTTAACTTTTGTAAATTAGAAAATCTTAGCCATAATGTGTTCAGTCTTTAGTACCTTTCATTAAAACATTAATGTTCTCACATGTATACAATGTATCACATTCAAATAGATGCATTAAATGCATTTGTTTAAATGTGCAATAATGCAAATAAACACAAGCACGTGGATTTCAAAGCATAGGTAAATATCAACATATAGAAATATGCATACACAGAAAAAAAGAACATTGTGCCTAACAAAAAAAAAAAGTTTAAAGAGATAGAACTGTGTATACTTTATATTGATATTATGATTTCCAGAATTTTCCACGCTTTGCCAAGCACACGTTTCTCATGGAATACACATGCCAAATCTAATTTAAAAATATTCCAGTGATATTCTGGATTCTTTCTATTCATTGAAATATCCCAAAGCATAAAACTATTTTCCTTATGATCTCAGAAATCAACACCAACTTAATAGTTTTTTAACGTGCTCATATTTTTTAACAACAAAAATCTAAACCTGAGAATAACTAACTAGTTTCAATTCAATTTGGCAGGGGCTAGGATTGGTTTTGAGCATTTGTTACAAAGAAGTGTTACAACACTTAACTACAGTATCTCTTGACTATACCACATTGTTGAATAATGCAAAATGTGTAGGACAGTGAATTTCTGCATAGGATAATGTACCAAGGCCACAACCTAAATCACCTTTAAAATACTTCTAAGATATTTTTTTCATAAATCTTCTGATATCAGATTTCACAATATTTTTCAAGTCTGCCCTTTTAGTTTACATTACATCTATAAAGATGTAAGGGCAACCTGTCATTCAGTGTATAAACTAACTTCCCAGTGCTCTTCAATTTTGCTTAAAAAAGAAATAAAGGACTGAGTGCAGGTTTGGAAAGTTGTTTTATGAAATTGATTAGTAAAGCAAAGTCTCAGTTTTATCAAGCAAAAAATAAATTAGAATACATGCTTAAGATATTGGTAACACAAGTGAAAAGCCAACAAACACCTGGTGGATAGGCGGATGACCATGAGCCAGCAACGTGCCCTTGTGGCCAAGAAGGCCAATGGCATCCTAGGGTGCATTAGAAAGGGTGTGGTTAGTAGGTCAAGAGAGGTTCTCCTCCCCCTCTACTCTGCCTTGGTGAGGCCGCATCTGGAATATTGTGTCCAGTTCTGGGCCCCTCAGTTCAAGAAGGACAGGGAATTGCTTGAAAGAGTCCAGCGCAGAGCCACAAAGATGATTAAGGGAGTGGAACATCTCCCTTATGAGGAGAGGCTGAGGGAGCTGGGTCTCTTTAGCTTGGAGAAGAGGAGACTGAGGGGTGACCTCATCAATGTTTACAAATATGTAAAGGGTGAGTGTCAGGATGATGGAGCTAGGCTTTTCTCAGTGATGTCCAGTGACAGGACAAGGGGCAATGGGTGTAAACTGGAGCATCAGAGGTTCCATGTGAACATCAGGAAAAACTTCTTTACTGTGAGAGTGACAGAGCACTGGAACAGGTTGCCCAGGGGGGTTGTGGAGTCTCCTACGTTGGAGATACTCAAGGCCCGGCTGGACAAGTTCCTGTGTGATGTACTCTAGGTTACCCTGCTGTTGCAGGGGGGTTGGACTAGATGATCTTTTGAGGTCCCTTCCAACCCTTGGGATTCTGTGATTCTGTGAAGCACCTCTAATATTATCTGGTTTTACCAGTTCATAATTTTTGCTTATATACTTATAGAAAATAGAAGTTAATTAGTACTTTTTTTTTTTGTTTTTTTAAAAGAATGTTATAGAAAATAATTTAAAAAAAAAAGTTTTTATATAGGCAAGGCTAAAAAAGAAAAATCCTAGCAATTTTAGGCCCAGATTTTAAGAAGAATCTCCATTCAAGACTGTAATAAAACATGTATTTCATTGCAAGCTTACATTTAAGTCCAAACTACATCATATTTAACTTAGTCCATAACATGGATGGTCAACATAAGGTAAAGTGCTTTCTTGAATTACAGCTAAATAGTAAACTAAAATTGGAGATCAAAATGAACATCAACTGTGCATTAATTCCTCAAGTATTTTGGCAATTTATACAAGACTAGCAGCAGAACATACACATACATACCCTTTACATATATCCTTACTTAATGAGACTTATGCATTTGCTTCAGTAATAAGTGTTTGCTTAAGGTAATACAAACTGAAGCCTGGAAAGGGAGTCTCGGTAATATTCCTGCTGCAATTATTTAACAAATACCTCAGCAACAGATCCGGAAAATACCTGGCATGTCATACATGAGGCAGGATAAAAATAACACCTTCTTTAAGACATACAGTGAGTTGGTTTCACTGTGACAGTAAATGCCGTAAGTAATTTATTTCATGCATTAGATTTCAACTCAAGGTACAATCTTCACCTGATAGGCTAACCACGTCTTTGCAAAGCACTTTTATTCCCTGTCTCTAATTCCCAATCTGTCCCCCCAACACACACAATGCTTAACAGTATCTTTCTCTGTGAATGCAGTCTTGTTATTCATTTTCCTCATCTCCACAAATGAACAGGGCATAAATAAAATATACTTCAGCACATGCCATCATTTTTAGGCGCCTTTTATTTTTTCCTCAACAACCACAAACACTTTGCAGCAATAGAAACCTGATTTCTCTTTAAAGTCCTTAAAGTTTGGCTCACAGCAAATGAAATTTATTTACAAGATTTACTGCATGTCATCAAATCAGCTTTTTGTAACACTGTAAACACTGCCTTGAATTCCTCTCAGAACCTTCACTTCAAATAAATCACTTCTGGTAGCCAAAATGATTGCTTGTGGCAGGTATGCTAGCCGAAATAACTAGTTCTACACGTTATTAAAATCAATGCTAAAATTATCAGTCATTTGGTGATTCTCTTAGGATACATGTGACTGAAGTCAGGTTGGCAGACCTGTGCCACTATCTGAAGAGGTGTTTTTAACACTTAGGAATGAGCACATACATGGTATGTTCTGCTAATTATGACGTAGTGGAAGAGTAATTAGGTGAACAGTACAACAGCCAAGACTTCCAGTAGATCTGTGTCTGCCTAACTTATATGAGGAGCCTGCTTGTCACTGTAATGTTCTTAACGTTAGACAACTAGGAAAGATGCCTTTGTGGCAAGAATGTTACCTCTGAATTTCAGACAGCTCTGGATAAAATTCCCATGTATTAAAGTGTTGATTTAAATTATCACATGCAAATAACAATCATAACTATAGACTAATAATAACCAAAAAAGCCATTTGTTGTATTTCAATGTTATTTTTACAGTTGCTCATTTTTTCCCAGTCACACAATGCTTGTTTTACCAACCTATTCTGCTACAGGACTGACTCTCCTTGCTTACTTTCTACCTGTTCCCAAGAAGTTTTCCGTTCATTTATATCCATACAGGATATGTAAACTAAAAAAGTTTTCTTTTTCAGAATTGGTTTCATTTCTGCATTGATTTTATTCTCTGCTAAGAGTACTTTCAGAATATTTTAATACAGCAGTCAGTATTAAAATTTTTGTAGTTGCCTTTGCCATCTCTGTTTAGGTATGTATACAAAACAAACCAGACACTTTAAATTATTCGCATAGAAATTTTGGAATCAGCATTTTTCTACCCATATACATGATTTTTCTTTTTAATACTTAAATGGAATTGTTGCAAAGTTCAAGTTGGGAGACACTGAAGCTTTTTACCCAATGCCTATTTAAAAGTAGTGCAAGAAAATATGACAGATACATTTGTCTACGGCAACAAATTTCACATAAATGGTTGTACACATGCTCAATTTGTTTAGTTTAAAAAGTTTTAAGGTGACTAAGGAAATCACTAGAAAGTATATTAATATTCTTAGGCAATTTATAATTCTGCAAATTATATGCTTTTACATTTTGGTAAGATAACAGATATCAACAAAAATGCTGATTACTTTCTAGTCTGTACTGTATTAAAAAAAAAAAAAAAAAAGACTATTTTGATCACCAACAAAATCAAAACATTATTAAGTAAAAGCTCAGGAAACAGGAATTCAAGTTTATATACTAGCTTAATTATTTAGATAAATTATTTAGGGCTAGTATGTATCTGGCATAGTAGGGCCTCAACTGCTAATTGGGGCTTCTAGGTAACACTAACATTATTAGTAAATAATAATTAGACATACGTGGTATTCCTACTCCCCTTTTTCTAAGGAAATGCAATATCTTAATACATTTCATGGTGCATTTTCTGAAACAAAAGACACAGTACTGATGTCATATTTTCCAACAGAAATTTTTGTGATTCTTAGTTCCTAAGTTACAAATCAAGTTGTTGACAAATGTGGACACCATATAGAACATCACATTACAAACAGTGTCTCTTTCACTGTATGTCTTTAAAATACAGTCTCAGTGATACAGTTATGATGGCATGTTACATGGAATCCATAGCTAATAATTTACAAGATTAAAGTTCTCTGACTTTAATGTAGAGCTTTCAAAAGGTTTCAGCTGTCTGGTTCATTCCACCTTTTCAGATAAATCATGCAAAAGAACATCTTCCCTCTACGACATACACATACTTTAATATTCTTATGACAGATAAATTAGTGCATCTCAAAATTGGCTTGCTTAGTAGATCCCTATGAAATAGGGCAAGTTTTCAAAAAACTGGGCTAGAAATATACAGTACAGTAAATATTCCATCATCTGCAGACTACAATTAAAAGTCAGGTAAGGTAGCTTTACCCATGTGGCTAACAATTCCTTTATAATCAAGAAGAGGTCAGAAAACTGACCTTCCTAACAAAAACTAAGGGCAGTTGGTAACAAATAAGACAACTGGAAGTGTGTAAAGCCAGGTTTAGTATAAGCACTGTCTTACTGTACTTTATTATTATGCTACGTAAAGGAAATCCTAACCTCATTTAAGTCTGAGATTTCAGTACAGTCCAGATTCCAATAGATCCATAAAAACAAATGCTATTAAACAGCATCAGTTAGAATCACTATCATTATGTAAAACAAAACAAAAACCCAAACAAAAAAATTTTTCCTGACCAATCTTTCCACCTCCAGTTCCAATTTTAACTACATAACATAGCTCTATGTAAAAAACTTGACAAAATATCTTGTAGGGAATTAGAAACATATACAAAACAGTGAGAAATAACTTCTGTTTGCTTACAAATTCCAAGTCATAAGCATGTGAGGTATGAAATGAGCACTGCATGAGAAACACTTCACATACACCATACACTCTTTAGAATAAAATACAGCAGAGACCATGTAGGCAGATTGAACAACATAATGTTCATATTCAAGTGTTAATACTAACACTAAACCATCCCTCCTCCCCAGGAAACAAAAACCAAGCTCCAAAATCTTGGCTACAATGGTGCTGCCAATATGAAAAAAACAAATCAAACACTAAACCAAAAAAAACCTAAAACCAAAACCAACCAACAAACAAAAAAAGAGAAACCAAACATGCACTGGAGTTTTTTAGCTTTTTTGTTTTAGATTACGTGTAATGTGATTAGGCACATCCTTTCAGCAGAATGTCAGCACCTGCTATGTATTATGCAAGCTCATGCACACAATCAGTACATTAAATTACAGCAGATACCACAACACCATGCACACAACAATGGCTAACCAGAGAATCCTACCACAAAGTGTGTAGATGCTCTTCCCTACCCCGTGAGCCACCGCTAGCTCTGGAGCTGTTGCTGTGGAGCCTGGTTACCCATTTTCATGACATGGGCGGTGTCCTTTGGAGAATCTTGCTCTTGTGGCTGTAAGTATTCCTATTTTTATAGTAATTTGATCAGGTCTGTTATCAAATGTAAAGCAGAGTTTGGCAGGAAATTCGGAGATGCAATTTGTAATAGTGGAATGTCATGTCATATCATATATTCCAGTCACAGTGTCCTTACAATCATAATGCTGCCAATACCACAGTTGTGAACAATACAAGCAATAGTATTTGTGAATTCTCCTGAAACTCAGGCCCTGAATGATTCCTACCAGGCTATGGTGCTCCACAGGGAGAGAGGAACAGAAGCCCTTAGGAGATATCCTGAGGTTCTTGTCTCTCATTAGGCCTGAAGCAGGCCGTTTGTACTACTATTGTACAATATACTATAATGAAGCCAGAAAAAGTAAGTGTAGGATAATAAATTTAATAACTAATTTAGGTATACTACAAGGTAGCTTTAATTTGCGGATCTTGTAAAATAATGATTTTTTTATCCAGTGCCTTTTGTGAATACTCCAAATGCTTTAAACCTGCCAAGATTACTTTAAATTAGATTGGAATACAACAGCATACAATAAATGAAGATATAAGTGTAAAAAAAAATAAATATGTTAAAGCAAATTGAAAGACAAAGAGAAGTTTGGGCAGACAAAGCTGTCACCAACCAAAACTTGATATATTCTTAAAAAACATTTACGTTACCTAAATATTGTGTTTCATTTAGAAAACTTTACATTTACTACTAAATTCACTAAAATCCTGCTGAAAATCAATGCTAATCACTCAAGTGGCACTGTGTATCACAGTTAAAGGCACAGCTCTAACAGAGAAATTACAAAACATTTCAATTTGTGACTGATAAGCAGAATATGAGATAAAGCAAGAATTTAAACAACATGACATTATTGTAATGATGCAACTGTTTTATTTGTTTCACCCTGTGGTTACACATTTGTGTTTTCTGTATATCAGCAGAGTGAACTATCTGCTCCTAGAAGGGTACCTTTTCATGTCTCTTAATCCTCTTCCTACTTTGGATTTATTCAATTACCACTTTCTTCTGTATGTGCAAATACATTCAGGAAGTTAACACTACTTTTTGTTCAGTACTATGCACCACCTTTTTCTAAGAAACATGAAGCAGGAGTCTGGTTTTCTACACAAAAGACTTTTGCCACTTGGGCATTAATTGCATATCTCCCAGGCAAAAGCTGTCTACTTTCAAACTCTTTTCTTCTTTGAAAGGTGACAGAGTGAAAGCAGAAACTGACTTTCCCAGTTAGTTTCATGAATTAATATATGCAAACCTTCTAGATTGACATGGAGTATTTTTTAAAAATAACTATGTTGTTACATATTATAAAGAAAGATTATGCATAATAAACATCCACAGAAATAAAATCAAACTTATCTTTAGAACACTTCATAATATTATTTGCATAATATTTCAAGATTTGCTCCTTGATAGTGGAAATACTTAAAAATCTCTTACAAGAAACCATAAATTTCATAGAAGTAATTTGTGTTACTTTATACCTCGCCCTGCTATAACTGATGTGGGATCAAACTAACTTTGCAGACCTATTATTATTCATTTTAAATTCACCACTGTCTCCACAGTACAGGATACCTGTCTCATTCCTAAGTCATAGGTCAGACCACTGTACAGAGCGCTTAAGAAGCAAGCCATGTTAATGATGTGCACAGGTACCATCTGCAAAAATGATCAGGATAGGGCTGTAACTTACTATTAACCATTCCTATGTTAAAAAAAAAAAAACAAACCCAACAAAAAACAACTATTAAAACTTAGCTTTTAATATAGCTATGATTATAAAACAACAATCACAATTATTTAACTGTTTACTACTATCAATAACAGTTCACTTACCTCATCAGGGTTGGCATTAAAGGTGAGACTGCCCTCATCTAGCTGCATATACAATTTTCTAAAAGAAAATCCTAGAGGTGGATTCTTATTGTATATAGAACAGTGACCCCAAGTGGATTTGCACAACCTATGAAAATAGAATTAGTCTATTATCAAAATTCCTTTCCGTATTTCATGTATTTTACAGAAGCAAAATGTAATCAAGATTGCAAAGTCAAATACTCAAATGATAGGAAAAGTTAGAAATAGGTTGCTTGTTACACTTAGGTGTTAATCCTTTTATATGTGTGTTGCTGAAGTTTTCAATTATATGATTATCGTTTTCTTTTTACAGGTTTTGGTGTATCTGAGTGCAATCTCAAAACATATCCCAGTAGGTGGCATCATAATGACATCCACATAGCTGAGACTTCTGTCACTTCTAGTATTTGAACAGTGGATAACTGACAAGTTGCTCTGCAGCAGTATGACAGATTAAAAAATTGTGCTTCTTTTCTTGTGCCCCAGTTGTGCATTGAGTGAGACACCAGGTCTGCACAAAATTATGCCATTAACTTATCGCTTTCCTTGACTGTCCTTTTCCACCCACCTGGCCTCTTTCCAGTCTTGACCAGTCCTAATTCTTCACTCCAGCCCCATCCCTTTATATCTTCCATTACATCTCAGTTTCTTTCCCTCTTATCACACCCTGACTCCGTATCTCAGTTTCATTGGTTTATGTTCATCTCAGTCTCCTTGATGACAC
Organism: Psittacula echo; assembly: GCF_963264785.1. Taxonomy (NCBI): domain Eukaryota; kingdom Metazoa; phylum Chordata; class Aves; order Psittaciformes; family Psittacidae; genus Psittacula; species Psittacula echo. The sequence goes on along the minus strand of NC_137735.1, from coordinate 39,922,059 downwards.
CATCTAAAATTGCCTTGAACTTCCACTTCCTGGGCAATCCATTTATTATCTAGATTCCTTATTGAACTGGTAGCTCTGCTTCAACGCATCTGTCTTGTAAATAATTAGGCACAATGTTTAGGATCCAGCAGGTAGCCACTGAGGACATGGGAGTGACTTTGTTTTCAGTTCAGGAACCTGAGCCTAATTTGGATTGAGTTCAGAACTGCAGCCATAGGGCTTGCCAAAGCCTAAACTCAAACATATCCAATGCATATGCAATGTTGAAAACTAAGATATCTATGGAGATTATGCAAATTGACATCCTTATTAATTTGCTAAATCAGGACACATTTTCACTAACAAAGTGTATACTCTGAACTGAGTACTATTTGGGAAGATTTTACTAAAAATGATTGAGCTATTTCCCAGGATGAACTCTGTGGAAAATATGCAATTTTTTTTCCCCTTTTATGTTAAGAATATATACTACATACAATTAAGAATCTCTACTATCTTTGGTCCAGGGAATTTATTTGTATTTAGTGTGGTTTTTTTATACCAAGAGCTGAGTAAAATACAATGGATACTGACATAAACTTAGAAGCTTAGCAGGGTCTTCACTAGAATTCCTGTTTCCTACCAAGAAAACAGTCCCCAATAGCAGAACAATTGTGACTAAGAAGTTATAATTGCATTAACCCTATTGCTGAGTTCATAAAGCATGATAAGAAGCGAAGCTGCTTAAGTCAAATGCAGAGAGGCAAAGAAATAGATGAAGGAAGAGATGTAGAACACAGTGAAAGGGAATCAAACAGAACCTGAACAACAACCCAGCAGTAATACTTCTCTCTGTTAAGTTAAAGGGTAAGAATATATTGTGAAAAAGACACAAGTTCTGCTGACCATCTACTCTAAAAGTAAGTATGATTTCATGAGCCTTTCCCAGTGTTGCAAAACATCAAATATCAAAGAAAATAGTTTTAAATAAATTTTGTTCTTCTACTATTTGGTAGAGCATTCCTCTATTTGTTTCCTGGACGTACAAACTCTCCGTATGTATATAAATGTCTTTCAACCATTAGACTGCAGAAATTCCACCTGACACATGTGCAGAACTGTGTCTTTCCCCCTTCCATCACCATCTTCCAAAAAAACATATATACATTTCAGTTGCACTAAGACAAGCGTATTAGATGAGTTAGAATCCCTTTCTACCTGCTGAATAGGTTTGTTTGCTCAAGCCAGATATTTGTTTGAAGTTCAGAGAAATAATAATACATATATTTGAGATGTGCTTTGAGCTAATACCAAAGTGAAGTCCTTGTTTTTTCCCTCATGATATATCAATGAGTGTGCAGTAATACACATGTATACTTGTACCAAGCACACTTGTGTATGTAGTTACTACCTCTGTTACTACCTGACAGTAATTAGAAATCCAGAATAATACATTTTTAAACTATATTCATATTTCCCCTGTGTCAAATCTCATTTAACTTAGCAAACCTTTGCTAAGGTTACTGTGACAAAAAGCACATATTGACACAAATTTAAAATCTGATAATTATTTATATTTATGTCCAGGTGATTTATTAAAATTTACTTATTTTGCTTACCCTTGCCAAAGAAGCTCATCATTAGCAAGATCCTGCCAGACGCATGAAGCTAGACAGAGATCAGTTGCATTCAGGTATGACAAAATGGTAAAACTAAGCTCTGGTGGCAGCATTTCCAGGTTAATGAATCCTTCTTGTTCTTTAGTTTTTCTGGTCTTCAACAGGTGGTAGATATCAATGCCTCCCTGGGCTTGTTTGCGATGGCTTGTATTGGAAACGTTGGTAGCTATCCTCCTACCATGTTCTCTGGTAAAATAGCCTTGTCCACTGTATCCTTGGTGTTGCAGTTGCTGGTTCCTAGCAACTCTCCAGAGTCCCTGACCCATCTGCGAGCCTGCTGGACATAAAATCCAAATTAAATGTTGCCAGCTATTTATGAATATTTGCAAGACAGACTCAGCACACACTGGAAAAATAAAACTGTAGGACTGATCCGAATAGAAAAAAAAAAGAGTTTTGTCAAAGTTATGCTGACAATATAATCTGTCTTTAGCAGAGCAACTGAATAAGTACTGAAAACAAACCCATAAAAATTGATATTTTTACAAAAGCTTTTGTGCTTGAAGAGTTATAAAATTAATACTAAGCTATGAATAGTAACAAACATTATCTATGTCCTATGCAAGTTAAGAAGCCTTAACCTTCAGAACATTTGGAATTATTACCTTCAAACTTCCTTTAAAATGTAATAAAAATAGCTTATGTAGAGTCAGTGAAGAGCTATAAAATGTAAGAAGAAGATGTAACAATGTCCTGAATAGTGAGAAGCACACAAAATTAGGCTGTGACTGACATTAATATAAAGTTTAAAAACTTTAATGATAATGCATTAAGGATTCATTGTTTCTTGTAAATTTCTTGTTTCTGAGCAACTCTCCTGGGTTCAGCTGTAGCAGCTATTTTTCTGCTTCTTAATAGCTGGTGCAGTGCTGTTTTCGACTTTAGTCTGAGAACAACGCTGATAACACAATAATGTTTTTAGTTGTTGCTAAGTCATGTTTACTCCAATCAAGGACTTTTCAGTCTCTCATGCTCTGCCAGTGAGAAGGGGCACAGGAAGCCGGGAGGAAGCAGAGACAGGACACCTCACCCAAACTAGCCAAAGGGGTATTTCATACCACAGCACGTCGTGCCCACTATATAAACTGGGGGGAGTTACCCAGAAGGCCTAGATCGCTGCTTGGGTTGGGCTGGGTATCGGTTGACAGGTGGTGAGCAACTGTATTGTGCACTTGTGTTTATTATTTTCTTTTCCTTTTCCCCTTTTAGTTTTATATTCTCTCCCCTTGTTATTTCCCTTATTATTATTATTATTGGTGGTAGCAGTAGTGGTTTTGCATTATACTTTAGTTACTAGACTCTTCTTATTTCAGCCTGTGGGATTTACATTCTTTTGATTCTCTTCCCCATCCCTCTGGAAGCGGGGGGAGAAAGAAGGTGGGGAGTGAGTGAGCGGCTGTGTGGTTCTGAGTTACCAGCTAGGCTTAAACCACAACAGCAACCAAAATATCTTTTCAAGCTTTCCTGTACAGTAGTATAAAAACTTCAGGATAAGACTTCTATATTTTACTTAGCACTGTGGGGTTTTTATTTTTTGTCAAACTTCGCTGCAGATGAGAATAAAGAGAACAGATCTGGAATGTTAGTCAGTTGTCAAGATTTCTGAATGCCATAACTCAAATTTCAGTAACCACCTATATTTATCAAGAGGGAAAAATAGTATAATAAATCTTACTAATTCAGTATGGTAATGTTATCGTAATCCTATCACAAGTAGTATATATATGGTGACAATTTTTCAACCTTTATTATGATGACAGATCACTAAAGTAATCATACCAGTAATCTGTAGGTTCCCAATGCTGATTTTCACAAAAGAAACACTGATGGCCTGGTCTGCTAAGATCTCACATGTATTTGAAATTACGGACATTCTATTAGCATGGGGAATTAAAAACAGGGTTTTAACACTGTTTAAGGTTGGACATGAATGGAAATTGTTCTACATAAGCTGAAAGAAACAAGCCATGAATGCGATGAGCAATTATGGGAGAAAATGGAGAAACTAGATAAGGTGCAGGAGAAAACTCCATCACAATCAAGATGGAAGTCAACACAAGACAGGTTCACCTGGCTAGTGAAGCAGTTATCTACATAACCATCCATTCAGGGAAAGTTTAAGAATTCATTCCTAGATAAGGCCAAAGTTATGAAGAAACTATAGTCATATGTATTATATTCAATTTAGTAATACGCAAGACTTTACATAAATTCATCATTATTATTATTCGTATTTCTTGTACAGATATTTGGCTTATTTTTTTTTATTGTACAGAGACAGATTAAACCGTGATCAACTGCTATAAATTATCAGGCAATTAAAAATAAGGCTTACTGAGTTGCAACCATAAGTAGGATATACCACTGGCTGCAAGAATGTATGCATAAAGAAAGTATTCTCATTTTCTTGAGAACAGCATAAAATTTTTAAAAGTCCTTAGGGCTACGATAAAGTTGCTTCATGAGTGGAAGCTGTGCCACAATCTGCCATGTAAAAAGTGGCAACACAAGGATGATGAAAGTGGGTCTTGGTAATTAATGCTGGTGTTTGCAATTATGAAAGTTTCAGCTGTACATAAAACATATTTTGTCACAAGATGAAGAACTCTGCCTTTATTTTTCATTGCCTAGCTAGATTAAAATAAAAGGCAGCAACTTTTCTAAAAGAGATGCAGTTGCTCAGTGTCACCTTTTTCTGGTTTTGAACAACTACATCTCTCCAAGGAGAAGGAAGTTACTAGCTTTCATCCCAAAGGAGCATCACCAACCACTGTTAGAATAAAATCAAGAGCTATTAAATGAATCAGTGGTGGGTGTGCCAGAATTGGCATTTGAGACTACAAGCATAAACTCATCAAGTCTGCTCCAACTGTTGCTGCTATTGCCCCTGCTAAGCTGGCAGAGGATACAGTGATAAGCAGTGAAGAACCAAGCTAAATACCAACTTGTGTAGGTAGATGGTAATACCCAAGGGCTGGAAGAAGGTAACTTTCCCAATGGATAAAAAGAGCAGACAAGGAATACAGTATTTCTGAGAATGTGCAACATTTCAGAAAGGGCTACTATCACTGTGCTAGAGGATTCAATTAAGATAAAGTTCCTATTTTGCAAGTCATTGTATCCAAGCTTGCTAATTACTCAAGTACAGTACTTAGTAAGCAGTACTGTATATCTAAAGGAATCTAGACATCTTGGGAGGCTTCAAGCAATTCTTGATCTAAGCCCTGTGAGTAAACTGAACACTCTCAACAAGGCATTTTACTTTCAAATACGCAGATGTCAAATTTAGAGGCTGTGTTCACTCTCAGAAGATATCAGATGATCTGAAGGGCTGAATAATAATGACCTTTCAATTCAATTATGCAAGTTTTGAAAGAGGTAAATGTATACATACACATGTAGGTGTAATTCCAATATAATGTGCACACTTTCTCAGTGCAGCTTTTCATGTAAAAACAAAATCTGCCTGCAAATACAGCATTGACTATAAATAATAAAATAGCTAAGACCAAAATACTAGTTTCAGGGACAGAGAGAACCAAGAGTGACACGTTATAATCCTTCTTTATTATTTCAAGTCCTTAACCTTAAGACAATGGAAATCAGCAAGAAGAAATATGATGACACTGAAGTATTAAACCTTACATTTCACAAAAGATGAAATGAGAGAACCTATTCTATGCAAACAATGTTTGTCAACTAGAGAGAAAGGAACGTTCTGCTAAATGTATAAATCTGTCAGCTGAGATAACTTTTTGTAAAACAGATTAGAGAAATTATTTTGCTAGTAATTTTTTTCTACCTTTTCTCACATAATTTGATATCATTATAATAAAACCACATTTCTATACACATTTGTTATCTCCCAACTGTTAAAAATCTTCTGAAAATACTAATTATTTGTCATAGTTTAAACAAAAGAAAAAAAAGTAGTAACAGGAAACTCAAAGCTCTGAAGATCATTTAAGAATTATATTGTGACAAGATTCATAATCATAATACATCAGGAAGATGAGAGAAGATGATCAGCAGCGTTACTATAAACAATCCACAGAAGGGCTGTGCCCAGTCAATTATCAAGTGAATTTATGCTACCAGGTAAGCATCTGGCAATCTTATTATAGCTTTTAAACCTCTTTAAAGTCAGATTATCTTTGTGCTCGATACACAGTACTTGTAAATATTTGATAGTGGTCACAAAGGACCAAAATCAAACATCAAAATATCCAAAACCAAACTTGCTAGTGTAATACCTTTATTGCAATATTCAGCTAGAAGTTCTTGTTCACAAAATACCTTCCATTAAGGAATACTGAGCTAACAAGATTATCAACAGTTCCTGTCAGGGCTCACAGGGTTCCTCTCCCCACATAAAAGCTAATTGCTATATATCACCAACAACATAATCGCTTCCACATTATTTGACACTAGAAATGGCTCCAAGACAGAAAAAAAACCCCATTCTGTGTCATTCAATAAAATGACCTTCTTAAAATGCACTCACATACTTATACAGAACATATCACTGCAGAAATAATTTTAAAGGTATCTTTAATGTTAAAAAATGATAAAAGTAATTTGCTCTTTAAAGTACCAACTGAAGAAATTTCAGATTAAAAACAAAACGAGGCACAATTTAAACCGTTTGAGAACCAGCCGCTGGAAATTCACAGGCTTTTGTATGTGTGTAGCTATATATGCCATTTTATATTCCATTTGTTAGATCACATCTTGTTTTCCCCATAAGCTTTGTGGTAATCCAGGATTAATGCTTTGAGAACTCACTCATGAAACAAGATGTATAAACTAACTGTTATTATAAAGCCTTTTAAGTAAGGTGTCTAGAAATATAGTTTTAAATTATCTTGAACATGCACTTTCGATCTCCATTCTCTCCAGTCAAATGTCTCCAAAATTCTAGTTATATAACTTTATTTAACAGAGACCTTTTTACAGCTTGGCTGTAATAACTGTTGCAGTAAAAATAGCAAGCTTGCTTATGGATTGCTGATCTTCTCTGGCTCTGTTATCTGTCAGAGTCTGCTTTCAATTTTAATCATGTCTTCTGCATGTCGCTTGTTAGTGCACAATAAATTCTTTTGCAGTGTTCAAGGATACTAAGAGTTAAATGCATCCTAGATTAATGCTGTATTGGTACTGGTTTCTGCTTTATGAAGTAAAACCCGACACTCGATATAAATGCCCTCCACCTCATGGCAACTGAGCCCTACAACTGCCGCTTGGCTACCGCAATTATCCGAACAGGGAAATGTTTCTTCCTCCGATGTTACCGAACCTGAAGCTTCGTTCATCGCAGCTGCACTGGTAACCGAGGCCTGCGATACCTTGACGGAAGAGCCTTTCAAACCCAACTCAAGGCAACTACGCGGCGGTTCTAGGGGCACAGCAAGTCGCTTACGCTCAGGGCCGCCCCAGCTGACAGAAGCGCCCTAGGAGCCCCACTCGCTGAGGGCCGCGGCTGCACTCTCGCCGCCCCGAGGAACCCCGAAGCCGTCCCGCTCGCCGCCTCCCGCAAACAGGAACCGAGATCTCGGCTGCCGTAGGCCGGGACACAGCAGATCCCCCGGCACCGGCGAGCCTAGCCCCGCGGGTGCCGCCCCCCCGTGCCATTGGGCCGCCCCAATTGCCCCGGCTCTCGATTGGATGCGCCGCCCGTCCATCCGCAGTCGCCGGTCCCCCGAGGGAAAGCCGCAGGGTCCGTACCTGTACGAGTTCGGATCCCAACCGCCGCCGCGACGAGCCCGGTCCGAGTCCGTGCGTGAGCCTCGCCGGGCAGGAGGTGGCTGAGCAGCTCCCGGCGCCGCGAGAGGCGGTGGGAGCAGCGGAGGCCCCTCGGCAAGCAGGGAGCCCGCCGCCGCCCCGTCTCCTTGCCTGGCAGGTTTGACGTTTGCTGTTGTTGCTGGAAGTGACGTCACCGCGGCGGGAAGCGCAGGAAGCGGAAGCCGCTGTTGGGTGTTACGGCGGTAGATTTGGTCTGTGCCCGCCACTGTTTGGCCGCTGCTGCGGTCTTGAGGAGAGGCAGCGGGGCAGCCGCTTTTCGGAGCAGATGGCCCGGCGGGAGGCGGGGTCCAGCAGCAGGGGCGGCAGTGGGTGCGGGTGAGCGTCGGGAATGCTTTCGGGGCAGGGGCTGGCTCCGAGCCCAGAGCACTCTCTCTCCTCAGGGACTGTGAGCTGCGGGGTAGAGCGGGGGAGGCCTGGCCTCCGCGGGTTTAGGGTGGAGCAGTGGCGGCCGGGGAGCCCGCCGCGTCCCGCTCCTACGAGTTCGGCTCGGCGCGCTGGCGCGGCTCCGGGCCCGGGCCCGGCCTTGCCCGCGGCGGGGACACGGTTTTGGTTTTTTTTCTGCCGGTGTTTTGATGGCGCCCAGGGCAACCGGCCTGCGACGTGCAGTTCCTTGTGCGGTTCACTCGTTTGCAAACATGGTGTGTGTCTGGAGTGTGTCTGCAGCAGCTGGCATGTTTGAAGTCCACTGTTTGATGATTTTGGTGTTACCCTCCCCATGTAACAGAAGAGTCACAAAATCGTAGTAAACTAGGTTGGAAGGGACCTTAAGGATCATCTGAATAATAAAAAGTCAGAAGTCTTTTTCGTTAGGCATTTCAGTGTTTACAACTCTAAAATATTTGGTAGCTTGCATGGTTTTTTTTGGTGTGGGTTGGGTGGGTTTTTTTGTGTGTTGGTTGGGTTTTTTTTTGACATCCATTGCCTCTTTGAATAAGCAATTTTGAGAGTTGTTCTCTATATGTGGTTTTATGTTAAAACTTTGTTATACCTGATTTTACTCTGGGTAGCCAATGTTTTGTAACTGTTCTGTCATGAATTCTTACAGGCAAAACTTATATGCCACTTTTTACAATGTACACCTTCCCAAAGTATTATTTTTCTACCAACTTAACTGTTCTTTATATGATCTCCGAACCTATGTAGTTTGTAGTAATGGCAGTTGCCAGTTTTTACATCTAGAGACGTGGTGTAGAAAGGATTGTTGATACTTTTGGGAAACAGCCTGTATGGTTAGGTGAATTCCTGTGAGAGTGTCTTCTGTGAGTATTTGCGTTGCAGATTAGTGCTTCAGTTTTAGAACAGACTCTTTGAGATTTGTCTTGAGATCTGGTTAGGTTGGCAGAACCGTAGGGTGGATCACTTTGTAAGGTGAGGTGGGAAAACCCGCTGCCTCAGTTTCCAAATGCTTGAGGTTGAATTGTCCCTAGCCTTTAACAAAGAGTATTGTGTAGTTATATTTGTCATGAACCTAATGATTAAAGAGCAAGAACCTGATAATTAATAGGAAGAAAGTACTTTTAAAAGGGCAGAACACATGTGAAGATGTTCCTTCATCTTCTTGATGAGTGTTGATTTAAGCATCATAGAGACGCAAGAAGAGGGGCAGGAGAGGGAAAGGCAATCCCCCCAAAACAAACCTATACCATTATGAGTGCAAGCTTTAACTGTTTGGTGGTGTTGTGGGTTTTGTTGGCATTTATTTTCTTTCTTTGATTGGTTTGGTTTGCTTCCTGCCTCTCCCCTCCGGAGTAGATGTGTGTGGTCAAAAAGTCCCTTTCAGGAAGACTGATTGCTTTAATGAATATGACCAAATAACAAGGCTGCAGACTGGAGTACCTGTCAGAGTTACTATAATTTCTTCGGAGTGTTTGGTCTGAATCTCAGGTGTCAGCAAGAAAAATTATATAAAATGCTGTATCAAGGATATCTCTTCCATGCTTTCTGGTAATGCCTCTTTACTGCTTGGATTGGTTGGCTTAAAGTATATGTTTTGTGTCAAGAAAAGAAATTCAGTGTCGACAGTGGCAGGCAATTATCTCTCAGGTTCTAAGCAGAAAATTGAGCATTAAATTTCTATTCTAAGGCTTTATAGCTGAAACCATTACTGAGGCTTTTGGGGGAAGTAAGGTAGTGGATTAAGCTAGTCACAAGCAGATCTCAAGGTTGTGAGGAAGGAGAGCTGTTTTTGTGAAGAGTCAATCTCTACTTCTGTGCTTTCACTAATGTTTTCTCTCCCTCCCCTACCCTTGTTTTTTCTCTAAACCATTGAAAAAACAGAGTTTGGCAGTTTGCTAATAGGCTTTCTCAAGTCCTATCAGCCTGTCCAGATTACTATAATGCAAGCTCTTTGTTTTTAATTGTGACTTAAGAGCTGGGCAGTCACCCAGTCTGTGCTTTTAAAGCCTTGTGTTGGAGAAGAGCTAATTAATATTGGCTGCTTATAAACAAATGATTGCAAGATAGATTAAATAGTACTAATAGCCTGTCTCTAAATATAACTGTATTTTGAAGCAATGGAGTGAGGATAGGGTTCTTTAAGATAGTTATTAGTACTGATATTTGAAGGTACTGCTGCAGGTGTTTAATTTACTGTCTGCCAGCCGGGTGGAGTTGCCAGTATTCCCCAGTCTCCTCTTCCATTTGAGAATTTACTAATCAGTTTTGTTTGGTATAACGTGTTAAAAGTAGGAGCTTCCTGTACTTATGTATCCCTTTGATAGATGTAAAATCTGGTTTGGATGGTGGTGATTTCATGCTTTGCTAATTCTCTTGTCGCTTTGCCCCCTTTTTTCTCCCTCCCCCCACTTTCTTGAAGTCTTCAGTTTCTTTGCAGGGTAGTTCTGCAGGGAGAAAGGCACCTTTCTGTATTTTGCACCAAGACCTTAGATGAGTTTGTTTCTTCTGCAAAGTAAATTAAAAGTGAGTTCTCAACTGGTGTTACAATGTAGAAGTTAAACAGGGACCTTTTAGTTATCATACCAATAAACTTGTACCTATTTTGAAATATTTAGGCAGTCTGTTACCCTCTTCCCCATGAACACTTTTAGGTGTATTTAATGGATCATCTAGATACAAAAGTGTTGTCTGTGGTGAGTTGTTAGCCTGTCTTCCCATGTTTACACATCCAAGCATTGCTCTCTTGGCCAGTGAGCTTGGGGCCAGGTGAACAAAAGAATAAGCAGCATTCAAAACTGAAAAATGCAAAAGCTTTTCACTGCTTGTGGACTTTCTGCTCCATTAAAACAGAGAAGAAACTTGTTTTCACTCAGTTTTAGTGGATTTAACTGGCACTAAATCCTTTAAATGCTTTCAGATATATTTAAAGATCTTTGATAGTTGATCGGGTTGAGGATTAGTAATTGATCCTATTTAGAATTAATGATGATGACTGATATTAGTTGGTATTGAGCTGTAGCTCTGTGCTGTACTGTAGCACTTTGGAAATAGTCATGTCTAGAAAAGAGGAGCAAAACCCTTTGAATTTCAGTGATAACTCGTTTGCATTTTATAATTTATTTTATTTTTTTTTTTAAGGAGGATAATTGCATTTCTTTCATAATCTGAGAGAAGAATAGTATTTGGAATAATGGCAACAGGAGACCTAAAAGGAAGCATAAGAAAAATAGAGCAAGGACTTCGCTTGATAAATTATCCAAGAGATGTGGATTATAGAGTGTAAGCAGTAGTGTAAATAAATTTATGCTAATATATGATGACAGGAAGATGTGTAAACAAGATATGTATAAATATTGGCATTGTACCCAGTGATGAATAAGCCAAGCGTATGTCTGTGGGAAGTTGGGGTTTGCTACATGTGAACTGGAAGATAAAAGGATGTAGTTTTGCTGTTCTGAGAATCCTCATAATAATAATGAAGTGTATCTTCAATGTACACTGAAGTATATTGCTATCTTGCCCATTTTTTCTTCTCTGTTTTTCTCTTTTCTTTGATTAATCTCTCACCTTTATAATTTCTCTGTAGTTGCTAGCAAATTTCGTTTTGCAGATATTGAAGAAAAAAGCGTTGAATGTCAAGATGACAGTGCTGGTGAGCTTTAGACTGGACAATGTTAAAATTATGAGAGTCACAAAAATGTTTCGAGGTTTTGCAGATAACAGTAAAGACTGCTGAATGAGAGATGCCTGGGTAAAAAAAAAAAAAGAAAGAAATTAAGGAGATACTTGGACATAACATGCTGTCTCTATTAAAACACCTTTTAAACTGAATGTTTGAATTCATATAATGAAAGGCTTTGTTGTCTTCTGCTGTGTAAAGTACTTTTGTTTCTCAATAGGCTAGTAAAAGGTGATCCAGCTGCATTTTTACCTATCATCAGCTATTCTTTTACATCTTTTTCAACTTACATAGCAGAGCTTTTGGTAAAGTGTGATGTGGAACTCACTGCAAAGAGTGACTTGCGTTTTATTGAAGCTGTTTACAAGGTATCTGCCTTTATATTCTTCACAGAAGAAACATAGGTTTGAGTATGGCATTGTAAAAATTAAACAACTAGTATAAATTTTACTAGAAAATAAAAGGCTTTTTTTGCAATGAATGTAAATAGCAATTCTGTTAGGATTTAAGATGTGTAGTAAGTCACTGTGTGGTAAGTCTTTATATAAATTTTTATGAAAATGAAGATGGATGTTGTTAGCCAAATCTCAGTGTTGAGACAATGGCAGAAACAGTAAGAGTGTATGTTAGTTGTGAATAATGCTGAAATGTTTAATACACAATAAGTTTTATAGAAGTGACCTTAGAAGAAATCATAAACAGCAAAAAATCACTTCAAACTTCAATGATCATAATGAAAACAATGTTAAGAAATACAGGTATTTTAAAACACCATGCTGTATTAATATATAAAGTCCAATATTTTACAGCTTAAAAATTGGGATAAAATTTGTAACTGAATGAAAATAATTTTTTAACTCTTCTTAAAAATGTCCATAAGCACATTTTTATAAAAGGTGGCTTGGTGTGTTAACGAATATTAGCTTATTCAGACTAGTTTGCGCCCCGCGGAGAACAGAGACTCCTTTATAAAGAGGCTGTGTGGGAGCCTTACTTAGCCCTCTGATGTATTTGCTGAGATTAATGCAACTTCTTATCGTGCATTCACTTTGAGAAGTTTTTGTTTGACTCTTTAAATATTAATGTCTAAAATAATTTATTTTGTGAATCTTAAGAATGTGACTTAATCTTTACAAGAGTGTTGTGAACGAAATGTTTTGGAGGAGGTATGTTTAAAGTCTAGTTAGAAGAAATGGCTGAGAATATATAAATAACGAAATGTTAAAAGGTTTAACTGCTGAAGTGCAGAATGAAAGAAAAGATTGTAGAAAATAAGAACCTGAGCATGCCATTTCTGCAACAGGTTGCATGGTGATTTTGAAAGTGAAGCAGACTCTTATTTTGTTGCAGCTTCTTCGAGATCAATTTCAATATAAACCAATTTTAACAAAACAGCAGTTTCTTCAGTTTGGCTTTGCGGAAAGAAAAATGCAGATTGCTTGTGACATTATCAACTGTGTGGTAATAAAACATAAGGAATTAAGTAACTCGAATAAGGTACTGATTAAATGGTAACTTTATTATAAGTTTCTTTTGACATGCTTGATGCTGCAGGTAGAATCTGAACACCTGCTTCTTTTAGATGTAGCATTGCTGATGGTCAAAATAGGGGGAAAAATTAGTATGAAGTTCTGTTGTCAGATGCTTGAGTCCTATCAAGTATATGAAAGACACAAAGCTGGTAATGCATTGTAGTATAAACAAACAAACAAAAAAAGATAAATCCAGTATTTTGTAATAGAAGTGATTTATTTTATTCTTCTTGACGTAGTGAATTAGACTTTGCTAGTTGATTTAAAAACAAAGCAACCATCAGATATGCTAAAGTTCTGGTAACATTTAGATTAAACATGACACTTGTATACCACTGAAACACAAATACATCTCAAATCTGATTATTTTCATCATATTTGTTTTGCATTGTTAAGTCATTTTTATCGGTGTAAGCTGTGTATCAGTCTTCTTTAAGGAAAGAAATTTTCTGTTTTCATATTTTACAGGATTTTGTTTCATTTGAGTTTGTAACAGTCTTCAGGACTGTTACTTATACTTGCCGTATACTTAATTTGTCACTTTTGGGGCATAACTACCTTTTTTGTATTTGCTTGTTTTTCAGCTCTGGGGCAAATTGTTTTCTGTTTACGACCAGCTTTGATGCAACCTCGTATAGGCATTGAATGTATGAATACGGCATTCACTTCCAGATCCATTTTCTCTGTAAATTTGAGTGTTGTCATGGGTTGTGTCCATGTGTCTGTATCACCTCCCTGCACTCCAGAAAATATTTCTATGTTTCTGTGTTACAAGCATAATATTTTCTCCTCTTCACTTTGAAGGTTAAATCTCAAACAAGGAAAAAACCCAGATTGTTTAAATCTGAAATAAGGTCAAATTGTGATAATGTCATTACTGATACTAGTGACCGTGCTCTGAACTCCAAACAGGTATGAAAATAATTTTTATGTTGTATATCTAAAGGTTAATCTTATTTGTAGCAAGTCGGGCTCTTTCTGGAAGATGTGCTTTCATTTAGGTTATAATGCTTAATCAGACCAGTTGGTTTTGTTTTTGTTTTTTTTTTTTGTTTTGTTGGTTGTGTTTGGTGTTCTTTGTTTGGGTTGTGTTTGGTGTTCTTTGTTTGTTTGTTTTTTCCTTTTCTTGAAGAAGTGTGGTTGACTGAAATTATAGCTGAAATATAGAAATATGAAATATGCTTCTCTCTTGTTCTGACTAGTTGATCTTAAAGCCTTGGTGGTAATGATGTAGCCCTATTGTTTGCTGTTTAAATTAAATGGAGGGACAGGAATGAAAACGCAATTTGAAAAAAAAATGCTGTTTGGAGATTAAAGTGTGTTTTGTCTAACATTGCAGTGTTTTCAATACAGCTTTCAAAACACTTTTTGCTCTTTTGTCTGAATCTTTTAAGCAAAGGTTTCTTAATGTAATCTTCCTCTTGGCTTTGGTTTTACAAGAGTAATGCTTGATCTTATATGTTGTGGTACTCTTGGCCTGTGGAGGAGACCACTTTCCTAGTGTTTAATGCTGAAAGGGTGCAAAGTAAAATTATACAAAACTTTTCGGAATCTGCCCATTTAACTGTGGATGATTTCTATTTAGGAAGAAAATACTGCTTTCAGGCATGAGGAAAACTTAACAAAGGAAATATTTGGAATAATTTATTTTCTGGTTGTTGAATGGTCGTACTGAATGGGGGTATATGTGAGTGTATTAAGAGTTCCCTAGAAGAGGAGAGTTTCAGTTTCACTAAAACATCCAGGAATCTAAGTCTTAATATGTTGTACAAAACTAGTAATTGTGCGTTCTTAATCATTAGGTAATCTGTTTTATTTTGTGACAGGTAGCAATCACAGGACTTGATACACCTGGAAAGAAAGCAGAATTTGTCTCTTATTTTTCTTTCTCTAAGGGAAGTGTTCAAAGCAAATGAAATGTGATTAGTGGGGTTATTTTGCTGACAGTTGTCAGGAAAAGAGTTCTAATCTTAAACTACTTAAACTTTTCTGGTTTTGAATGTTTGAGTGGCAATGTTGATGTTTGACCAGTCTATACGTATGTTAATATATAAGGTAAGTTTCGTACCTCTCAGTCCACACTTGGAAATCTAACAACTCTTACAATAGGAGAGGACATTAATGCTTTAACTACAGTTTATGGAAGAAAACCAAGGTACACAGTACATACGGTAAAGTGTATGCATATTTGGTTTACTGTTTTTCATGTCTATATGATTTTTTAAAATTAAAATCTCTCTGCTGTTGCTGTCTGTTTAGCAACCAATTGGGATAAGATTTTCAGATTCAAATAAATATGAAAATGATAGGTCTTTTAGGGTTGTTCAGTTGCTTGTCTGATGAATTGAAATTTTTTTTTTTTTTTCATGTTCAAAAGAAGCCTTTAGTAGAACGGCACTCAGGAAATGAAATTAGTGGTGACCTTCATCCATTACCGCTTCCAGCACAAGGAGGTAATGAAGAAGGATTATGCCTAGATCATGATGTTGTCGAAGTTAATTGTGAACAAGTAAGAATTTCTATTTTAAGATGCTGTCAGCATGTATTCTTTTCTTACAGGACTTTTCTAAAGGGATAAAGTTTTTAACAGGGTAGCTGGATCCTCCTCAAGTGTAACTAATAGATATATAATAAATATATTGAAAAAGTTGAAAAAAGTCAATTAAATTTTACTGTCCTTTCAAGAGCCAGTTCTGTCAACAGTTTCTTTTAAAAGCCGAGTTCCATGAACAGGAGCATTATGGCAGTTGCGAAAGAAATAATTTTCTAATATAGCAGAATCTGATTACTGAACTTAAGAATGTTTCATTTGATTTCATTAATCAATTGCTGAATTATGTCTGTTTTGAAATCAGAGGACATGTTCTTGTCCATATTTTCAGATCATAGAAGATAATTCTCAGATTGAGGCCCTGAAGAGTCAGCTTGCTGATTGCCAGGAAAAGCTTCATAAGCTGGATTGGATGGAAGATAAACTGCATGTTTTAGAAGAGAAACTGGAAGGAAAGGTGATCATAGACGAGAAGGACTGGAATAACTTGTTGAGTCGAGTTTTGCTTCTTGAAAGAGAACTGTTGTTGCAGTCCAAAAAGGTATGTTAACTTCTGTTTTATTTCTATAACGAAAATGGCCCAGATGCAATGTTGTTGGCCTGTTTCTGTTCTTTCTGCCTCCTATATATGCTTTTTTTGCTATTTTTAAAAGCATGGTCTGAATGGAACTGCTCTTTATGGAGTTGGTGGTATTTTTTTTCTTAATTGTTTTGCTGTTTTCTTATGCTTTGTGAAGCAAAGCTCTCCATTGGAAATTGTTTTCTTGCAGGAGAAGCAGGTATAGTGAAGCTTATTTTCAATCGTAATGATCATGTGTGTTTTATCTCCTCATGAACTTACAGAAGGTAGCTTTTGAAAAGACTTATGCTGTCGTTGAAAGCTTAATATTTCTGTAGAGGTTTTCATCATGCTAGTGATACATTTAAGGTTTTCCTTGTTCTGGTATGTGTATTTCTCAATTTCTTATACTGTACTGCAAATGTTGTTGCTGTTGAATGTAATTTTCTTTTTTTTCTTTTTTAATTCTCCAAACTAATCAGATACAGATACTCCCTTTGGAAGATTGTCTTCATTCTATATAACTAATGTTGACAAAAATAGATGGCATGCTTAATGGAAAATACAATTTTAATGGAAAAGTTGTTATTTTAGTCCTGTTCTTAGTTTGTGGCTCTTTAAAATTTTTAGCCCAAACCTGATAGTCTTTCTCCTTTTTCTTTTATTTTTTTTTTTTTTTTACCCTCCTCTTTCCCCCTTTCCTATTTCTCATCATGATATTCGTTGCATTTTTAAATGTGTGAAAGTGCTACAGTTGTGATGTGGCTACATTGGGCATATTTGTAAAAGCAAATCATGTATTTTGTTGCATTAAGGCTCTGTTGTTTTTCATGCTGTTGAAAGGTCCCTGTAGAATTGTAGAATCAACTAGTTTGGAAAACACCTATAAGATCTAGAGCCTGGACTTGATGATCTTAAAGAATTTTTTGCAGCCTAATTGATTCTATCTGTGAGTCTATCACCAAGTCCTAACTTTACCTCAGGACTGCCAAGTCCACCACTAAACCGTGTCACTGAAGGCCTCGTCTACACAGATTTTGAACACTTCCAGGGACAGAGTTTCTGCCACTTCCCTGGGAAGCCCATTCAAATATCTGGCCCTTCACCCTTTCGTAATATCCAATCTAAACTTACCCTGGTGCAGTTTAAGGCAGATGTTGTCCTATCACTTGTTACTTGGGAGACCAGTGACCTTCTCACTTCATCCTTCTTTCAGGTAGTTGTAGAGAGCGATAAAGTAGTTGTATGTGAATTATATAATTTTACGTATGTGCACATGTAGGTATTCTGAAATGCAGTGAACCATAGCATCAATTTTGTGATCATATGCTTAATTTCAAAGTGTATTTGCTTAAGTATCTCATGTATATCCTTCAGGTGCTGTCAGGTACTTTCCAGAAGCTGAAAACCCTTGTGGAAAATACTTGATCAGTATTGCATTTGTCTCTGTAATTGTAAAAATTGTTGAATTTACTTGTAACCAGAAGCTCTGTGTGTGTTGCCGGCCCTGCAGATTTCAGAGTGTCGCTAATACATGTATACAAGACACATTTTTTCTGTGTGACTTGCAAGTGTTCTAGTTATGTAAAGTCTCAAAATGAAGAAGTGTTCAGACTGGTCACTAGGTTATTTCTAAAGGCTGTACTCATATGATAAGGATTGACATTCTCAGTCACTTATGTTTTAAACAGAGTTTGTTAGTAGCAGCTAAAGTGATTTACAATTTGGAATCAATTTTGTATGGATATTGTAATTATCAATGGTTATAAGTCCAAATAACACCACCAGTGATAATACTTTTGTCTGCCAGCAGTCTCAAAAGGCCTTCAGCTGAATAGCCATAGTTTTGCTCTTGGGTAGAAGTGTATTCTCCAAGAGATACTTGTTGCTGTTATGAGGTAGGAGCACGGGAAAGTCTGTTTCAGACTAGGCTTGTTATTTTCTGTAAATTTGGTTTATTATTACTTCAGTAACAGTTTATTTCAGTTGTTCAGAGGTTTGAAATAGCATTTGGAAAATATTTAGAAAATACTTAACTTTAATACCACTTTAAAAATTCCAATAAGATAATTATATTTCTGTACTGCATGTTACTGAAGGAAGTCACTGCTGAAAGAATTTTGAATGTGATTTGTGTGGCATTGTTGCTTGTCCTTTTTTCAAAGCAAAATAAGCTGGCTTTTATATGTTTAAAAAAAAAAAAAAAGTCTTCAAAACCTAACTTTTTTGCAATAGGCATTTGAAAACTGCCAAGAAATAATCCTTTGGCCCGGCGAATTGCTGCTTCTTTGTTTTGTGAAATTCCATCCAAGTTGTGCTTCACATATAGAGAAACAATTCAGAATTACTCCTTTCTTCTTACTCTTGCATTTTTATTTTTTTTTTTCTTTTCAGGGAATTTTTGGCATCTAGCCAGCATAGCAAGAACACTAAGATCTGTCTTGCATTGCTGCCAAAGTAGCTGCAGCTGTGCATTTAGCTCTGAGAAGGTCTGAAAGCTACCAAATTGATTTCAATGGAAAGAATTGAGCAGAAGTAGTCAGTGCAGGTCTCTCAAATGTATCCATTATTACAGTCTTTTTCTGGCTTCTTATACAATACCTACTATTTCTCCATCATTCACTTATTTGGGTGTAATATTCCCCTGTTAACTGATGTAGTTACTGCAGGATATAAAGTGATATACTTTACCAAAGGCTGAGATTTCAAATCATAATGATAACACACTGGTGAAAAAAAAATCCAGATGTTGTGTGAGTGTTGGGTTTTTTTATTTTGAAATCAGAAAATTGCACTGCAAAACGTTTATTGTTAGTACGATTTTGCTTCCTTCAACAACCTTTTCTAAGCTAGATTGAGTTAAATTTGGAACCTTTCTTAAAAGAGCCCTCTCTCATTTAGGAGCCTGGGAAACTAGCCTAAAATATACTTTTGAGTTCTAAACACGTGGCATGAATTTCAGTTCATGTATAGGCTAATTTTTCTAGGACTGAGGAGCTGCATTTCTGAACATCAACTGAAAGTAGAAGGTAAGCTTATTTTGTTAAGGTAAAAGCAGACAATGTCAAGATGTAATTGTTAGCACAGACCAAGAACGGTCTGATTGTTCATTCTGCTGATACCTGGGCTATCTCACTATATTTGGACTTGGTTTTGAACTGTTTATAAACAGCAATAATCTACTTTTCAAATGCAATGTATGTATGGAAATGTTGGGTTTTTTTCAGTCCTGTAAAGACATCTGTCCAGTCCCAGTATATCTGGATGGTGTAGCAAATGCATACATTAGTACTTAAATTACTTAATTTTAGTACTTAAGTGCGAAATTACAAAGTACTTAAATATACTTTTATTTAGTCAAAAGATGATTTAAATAAAGTGTATGGCTAAAATATAGTAAATCTGTATTTCAGAGAGAGTTACCTACAGAGTTAAACAGTTTAAGTCAAGAAGGTTCTTTTAGTAGGATTCCAGTTTCCCCTGGTGAGTATTAGTGATTATATTTTTAATTAACATCATATGCTAAACACTTCTTGCTGACCTTAACTAAAAAAGTGTTTTTTAAGTAGACAGTTGCAGTTCAGTGACCTCTGAATTTAAATGGATGCTGCGAACTACAAGTTAACCTGTCAGTTGTTTCGTGTTTGTAATTTATTCTTTAGCAGCTGTGCTTACTGAAATAGTTTTTAAAGCATTATTGAAAACATATAGTAATTAATAGTTACAAATAACTACTAAAAATCATAAAGATGTGAATTTAATTAAGGTGCTGTAGTTAAAGCTGTGAAAAACAATGTTATCTGCACTTCAAAGGAGTTATAATTTTTTAAAGTAAACTATTCATAAACACAAATGATACTTGCTTCCACAGCTTTGTTGTCATCATAAATGTGACACTATTTTGATTATGTTTTTTGCTTTTATAATTGCTTGGGACAAATCAGGGCTGTTTTATTCACAGTCTGTGGTATTTTCCAACTCACTGCTGAATATTTGCTATAGTTTCATCCGTTTTGAAAGAGTTGGCTATCCAACTAGTATTTTTGTTGAACTCTTATTTTGAAGATCAAGACAAAGTCTTTTCATCCTTTCTAACTTTTTGCTAATGTACAAGTAGTAAATGAAACAGCCTGAAGTGAGAAAGAAATTACTTGTGGTCTGTGGAATGTTTTTAATTCTTCTGTCTCCCTCAATCTGCATCATTCTCTTTATTTATTTGTCCTGTTTCCTTTATGGCAGTTGTTATTCCTACAAACAGTAGTAAGGAGGATATTGTTTCCCTTTCTCACTTGTTAGGTGTTTTTTGTCCAGTGGTGGGCTGTTGCACTGAAACTGAAAGGGAATCTCAGTAATTCAGTTTTCATGGAAATTAGGAAGGCAGTTTCTTGGTTATGGCAAAATTTGTTTTAATTTTCAAGTCTCAGAAATGGGACCTTCTTTTCACAGACCTTGGAAAGTTGCAACATCTTTATTTCCTTTCATAACTTTAGTGGTATGTTACTGACAATTGAGGTCTTTGTAATCAGCAAGCAGGCTGATAGTGTTTAGAAAAGAATTTTCATGTTTTCAGACTTCTGGAATTCTCTGAATTCCTGTTATTCCTGCTTTTCTAAAATACGATTCAGGAAATTTTAGGCATACGAGTTACATGGCCAGTCTTAAGTCTTCTGATACATACAGTACTTGAAATGCTTTCATGTTCTTTTTGGTTTTAGTGTTCCTCAGGAATAACAGTTGTACAGAAGAAACAGTTTTTAATTTTAATAAATTAGAAGTAACATAATATTATTTTAAATACAGGATAATATAGCTAGAAAAGTTCTAAAGGTATGATCCATAGATGGTGGCTCTACTAGAAGAAGAGCAAGGGATCACTTTTTTTCCAAATGCTAAGTTCTGTTCTCCAGCAATAGTATTCTAAAATTGCAAAGAGTGTCAGAGCCTTCCCAAGGTAAAAAGAGAAGTCTCTTTCTGCTAAATGGGTGCTAAGCTTATGCCAGCAGGAAGAGAGCTAGGGAAACACGCAGACCTTCGTCCACCTTTTAAGCAAGAAGGTGATATTATCTTTTTATTTCTGCTGCTTATAAGACAGGTTACTTAGCACAAATTAATGACATGTTTGAACAGGCAGTTTACAATAAAAAGAACATAAACTATTTTAAGTTACTATTAAATGTTTGACCTGGTAATTACACTTTAAGTGTTGATTTTATTGTAATCAGGATAAAGGTAGCATTCCCAGTAATCTCCTTGGAATTTGCCTTATGTGTGTTACACATTCTGGACAGCATTTATCTTATTTTAAGCAAATGAGAAAACCTATTTTAGACTCTCACCACTAGCTTTTCTTTTTCTGTCTCTAAACAATGCATTCTCTTCTGTTATTACATACTGTAAATCAAGCTTGTTTGATAGCTGACCTTGCAATAAGAGAGCAAAAGTCAAAGGTGACCCAAACCCAACTGTTTCTGCATAGATACAGAGAGGAAGGATGAGATGCCAGAGTGTCTTCATCAGCTGTCTGGATACAGTTCACTATTATCCACAGACCCATCTCCCAAAGCTGTGACCATTAATTCTCATGATCTGACAGACATTTCAAAGGTAAGTAAAACTGTCAAATGCTTAGTTGATTTCTGTTCTGAGATCAAGAGAACAAGTAAGCTTTAGTTTTAGTTGTATATACTACTAGTGAAAAACAGAGAAACTGCAAAGCTGTATCTAGGTCTGTCTCATAAAAATCTTTTTGGTATGTTTTCTGATGTTTCTTTAGCAAGCAGGGCTTAAAGTCACATCTTCCGTATGAATTTTTAGGTTGAAAGTCTAGCTGAAGAATGTTAGCTTTGAAGAGTTCACTAACTTGGTTGCTTTTAAATTGCAGGAGACAACAAGACAAAGAATGGAAAGGATAAGTAAAATGTAAGTAATAGGAAAGGGCAGCAGTAATTCATTTCCCATGAGGGAGTTGTACTGGACTGAGGCATATAGCGAAGGTACATGTGTTCCAAACCTCAAAGGTCTCTACATCAGGTGTGGCATTTCCTTATGACTCCACTGGATAATAAATCCACTTACAGTTCTGTATTTGTGGGATGAGTCACTGTTTTGGTTTTTAAAAAGCAGTAGAAAACATTCTTAATAGTATTAACTAGAGATTGAAGAGATTAAAGGATGCTTAGAATCTGGTTGACAAGGAATTGAAATATTATTTATCTTCTGGTAGGAAATCCCAGGTACTTGCAACTTTCCTTCCATTACCTTAACTCTGTTTTTGTTATTTAGAGTAAAGTAAAACCAGTTTCATCTTAAGCATTTTGATGACTCTAAGGTGTATTTGATACTAGTCCTGAGATATGTAATGAATTTCTTTTTGTAAGAAATATTTTTATTATACTTGCAGAGAAATGCATTGCTGTGTAATGTTTCTTTAGCAAGAGATTTTCTATTCTATAAGGGCCTGGCCTCAAAAACGCTGTAGCCTTTTTTGTGATTTAATTTTATTGTGTAGATTACTTTATGTATAGTTAAGGTTTATAGATATTTAAAATACAAACCAATTGCAGAGGAAAAGTGGGGATGAGTGGAAACAAGGTTTCATTATGCTTGTTAATATTTTGGGTACATTAGAAAGTTAAAGGCAAGTCAGTTATTTCTTACCATATTTTAATAAGTGTGTGTGTGTGTAAACAAAATTTATTTTCAGAATTGAAGAAACCTCAGAATTGTTGAAAACATCAAGCAACACTTCTGGGAAGACCTGAAAGCACAGGTCTTCAGACCTGGTCTCTGTGGACTCACAGATATCAGACCTAATATGTATGTTTTGTACAGCATTGAATTTTTAATATATCAAATTTGTAATGATCACCAGTGCTTTTAATCCTTTGAATAAATATTTGTCTAATGCATCTGTGTATTGATTTCCCTTCCTCCAGCCTCAATTTTTGTTTTTTTAAAAACTGTTCAAATATCTACCCCTCCCTCTCTTGTAAAATGCAGTCATTACAGCAGTGCATTTTTGTGTTGACATTTGTTAGCAGTGTGCTAAGTAATATGTTTTTTAAAGTGCAGGCTTGAGGACTGTGGTTTACATCCTGTTGGAAACATTCCAGCCTGGGGCTTGCGTATTACACCCAAGAGGCATTCTTGCATACCATCTATGCTGCTGAATAAGTCTTAATGAAAACTTAAATACACAATTTCAAATATGTACTTTTTTTGCTGTTTTTTTTTTTTTTTTTTAATATAAATTTTCATGTTGATCTGGAGAGTACCAGCACATTATGGCTTCCATTAACACTGACAAAGTGAGGGTCAGTTTGATCCTAAACACTAAAATATGCAAGTAAGTCCACAGACTTTGACTGCAGAGAGATGTGTTGAGTGTTTTAGTGCTCTTGCCCAACACATTTTAAGATCAGCAGCACAGATGGAGACCATCCAGTATACAAAGATTCAAAAGCATTTTTATTATTTGGAGCTGTTTTAGAATTTCTTTTTAGGAGGTATAAGTAGATATAAGACTTACATAAGCATTATATAATCATACAAAAGATGTGCGAGGTTTGGTAAGATTTATTCGTATATGTATTAGTCTTTGTAAATTGGTAGCCTACCATATCAAGGTTTCTTTGTGCTATAATGCTCACTTCACTTAAAAGGATTTTTGGACTTTGATATCACAAAACCAGTGGATTTTTTTTTCTGGCAGTTTGCAAGTGAAGGCAAAAGCAGCTGTTTGACATTATGCTGTAAAAAGTGATTTATATGTTTTAACAAGAATTATGTTGGGTTTTTTTTCTATAACCATATGGAATATAAATTGACTTTATGCATACAAACGGAAGAACATACAGTGATCCATTTTGTTATATAAGTTTTAGTTGAGAGTTTTGGGACTTTAGCAATAGAACTTTTCCTGTTTAAAAAAAAATAATTTGGAAAGTTACAGAATAAGACCTTGGGTGACATGGTCTGGTGTGAGGTGTCCCGGCCCATGGCAGGGGGGTTGGAACTAGATGATCTTAAGGTCCTTTCCAACCCTAACTATTCTATGACTCTGTTATGCTCCTTAATTGAAAATAGACCTTGCAAATTGCTGTTCATCATCCTAACTATGAAACGAGGTTTTTTTTCTAAGTGTTAGGCTAATTCATTGGAAAATAGCAAAAACTTGATATTTTCAAAAACCGGACTGTAGCGCCATCTTGTGGAAATCTTCAGAGGAATTGCCAGAGGAGGAAAAAATATATTCCTATATGGTTATTTTTTTAAAGTTACTGGTTTAAATCAGTAATGATCAAATATTTTAAAATATTACCTGCCTTTATTTTTACCTCTTTGCCTTGGAATCAAAGAGCATTTTATGTTAAGCAAGGTAATTATATTGTATTATATTGGATAATGAACCAGACAATAATTTTGTTGTTTGTCGATGTTATGGCAAAGATGAGAGGTGTTAGTCAATATAAATGATTCAGGTTACATGGATTTAACATTGAATGCATATGGGTGATGCAGAAAGTGTTTTAAAAAAAAAAAAAAAGTCTTTCTGTAAGTGTACAATTTAATATAATGTCTCTTTAGTACTGCAAAATTGAATATCCAGAGTTGTTCAACTATTTTATTCCTCCAGAAGCTTAAATGCAGTGCCCCACAATGGGATTTAGCCTTTGTAATTAATGGCTTTGCTTCTGTTTTCAAGACCAAACAGGAGCTCACTTTAATCAAGCTGAAGCCAAGGGTTTTTTACTGTTAAGGCAATGTTGCAGGTTTTCTAAACGTTATTCCCTGACATTTGCTTTCTTTTTTGAAAATAAATTTGATTGTGGAAGGTAGTACCATCTACTGAAGAAGAAATACTCATAATGCATTCAAACCTTCTTTGTATGTTTGAGTTATATATATAAATATTTAATTATTCAGTTCTATCATTGAAAACAGTTAGTACTTGTAATGGTATATGTCACAGTAAAACTTCACCAAAGTTGGGAAATACATGGCAAGATTGAAAATAGCAACAGTATTTTAATAACTACTTATGCAATGCTACTTTGTGCATTGTCACAACAGTCAAAGAGTTGACATTCTATATGTGCAAACAGTTGCATGGGTGGATCTGGCTAAATGACAGGCAAATATTAGATACCTTCTGAAACACAAATTATATAAATGCAGAGAATATTCCTCACTACAGTTTCTATCATGTCTAGCTTTCTCCAGTGATTTGGAAAAATTCCTGTTGTTCAAGATGTATGTTCTATGATTTTAAATCATTAATTGAATTATCATGGTTTCTTAAAGTTACTGAATTTAATTATTAGTTAAAAATCTGTAATTTTGTAGTGAAAAATTGTTTAGACAACTTTCCTTTAACATCAATAGGATAATTATACTTTATATTACTGAAAGTATTTCTTTATTATGTGGGATAATGAAGCATTATTGCATCAAAGTAGAATGCTAAAACTGAAGCTTCTGTGACTGTGTACTTAATTTCTTATAGCAAGATTCTAAATCTAATAAAACTTACAGGATTCTTATACAGATTTTTTTTTTTCCTTCTGCTTTATGTAATGTCAGTATGTACTTTAATTTGTTTACTGGAATTACAGCATGGTGTAGAAAACATAAGAATCTTCTCACTCCGAATCTGTAATATTGAAAAGCGGTCTGATAACCTCTTTCAGTTCTGTTTTCAGTTTGTGTATATACTGCCACGTGTTATGGAATTCTAGTGCTCAGAGTCATAAATATTAAGAAAATTATTGCAATTATAACGTAAGAATATATTCTTTATGATGTTACTTTTGGTGTTTAAGATCTGATACTTAAATTGTATTGTAGATCACTCAAGTCTTGTTTTACCTAAATATGAGACAGGCAAAGTTCAGTTATATCCTGGTGTTTATGCCTAACTTGGAATTTGTTGGCATCATCAGAAGTGTAGCCAAAGCTCAAAGCCTTAATTACTAAGTGTGTCTTATTTCCTTATATCTGATTTTCTTATGCTTATTCTTATTCTTGGAGTTCTTTTATGTGTTTCTGCCCTGCTTTAGGCTCATATCTCATGTCAGGCTCAATTCAGTTTCTAGTTAAGTAGGAATGGTGCAGAAGAAACCTTGCCTGAAAATGTTTTACTTTCTTTTAAATTTGCCTGATACAGAGTACTTGTTGTCTTGAAATCAGGTCCTCTTATGGAATTTGCAGAACTGACATCTAGATTCTGTGGAGAGGGAGGTTACTTGTTTTTTCTTCACTGTCAGTCTGTCAGTGATTAGTAGAACCAACTTGTTTGAACTGTAATATAAAAATTCTGTTGCCCCCCCCCCTTTTTTTTTTTTTTTTTTTTCCTGGTGATGTGGTGTATTTATCATACAGTTTCAAAGAAATACGCCAATGTGAAAAATGTTGCACCTGTGTTGGTTTTTTGGTGTTTTTTGTTTTTTTTTTTTTTTTTTTTTTTGGTTAGCTTTAGCTGCTGGTAGCATGTAGTGTTGTGACTTCAGTTTATATATACCCGAGGAGAGTGGCAGTTTTCTTCTCTCCCTGTGGAAGATCAAGTAGGTGATAGTTCTTTCAAATGAGCTATATTTTATAATTCCTTAAACTAGAGTATGAGTTGAGTTGTGGAGATAGGTGTCTGGTGCCCATATGACTTCACAGCAAATTTTATGTTTTGCTGAAGTTGCTATTATGGCGTGTGATTAAAATCAGCCTATAAACCTATTGCTCATACTAAGCCAAATTTTTTTCCTAATGGCTCTTCTGCTGTTCTCCCTTACTTTGCTCACTGGCTTTTTTGTTTGATCTATTGTATCTATTTCTATTTTATTATAGTAGTGAAGAGCTAACATTAAGGATGGACACACTGAGTTTGAGAAGTTCATTCTTGTCTCGTATAGATTAGTTTTTCTGGAAAAAGAGAAAAGTAAGCTTATCAAAATATATGAGAAACTGCTAATATTTGTGGAATTTACTTACTTTTTTTTTTAGAAATGCTTAACATTCTTTACTAATCATCAGTGAACAGGGGTTAAAACAGATTTTTCTGTCAGCTGCTTGTTTTGACATTGAAGTTAGCCATCAGTTTGAACAGTTGTAGTTAACATATTCCACCTTAAAATTATTTATTTGGCATTACTTTTATCTTTCCAAGCACTTTATACTACCTATAATTCCTCTTCGATTTCTTTCCAGGATCTTTTTTTTTTTAACTCTCTGTGGTGACAAGTCTCAATTGTTCACTTATAATCCTCAGCAAAAAATGCTTCTTCAGGAAAGGTATTAAATCTGCAAAAATTATTTAATTATAGTTTGTTGCTTTTGTGATATTTAGGCAGATTTCTGTGTGATAGAGGCCTGTGTTGTGTCCTGTGTAGGATGCTTAGGATGATGCAGTCCATCAGCTATATCATTTGAGCAGTCGATACAAGGATACTGGTTAAAACACTTCTGACTTGAGCTCCAAATGCGGAGAAGTCATCACACTAAAACGATATTCCTTCCCTCAAGTATCTTGCAGTTTATTTCATGAAGTGTGGTAAACTTAGTAGCTCTGTTTATGCAGTGTGACTGGTTACAAAACTCATCCTGTGTAGACTCTGTCCAGAGCTGATTTGGAAGTAGTAACAGTTTTTACTGTCTGGGAGAAAACTGCTGTACTTACAGGTGCATAACAGGAAGCAGTAGTGTGGAGCACTGGTGTTCAATACAGCTGTGTGTGTTGGTTTTCCCTACCCTTTATCTTTCCAGTTGTTGTAAAGGAAGCTTCATATGCCATAAAGCAAAGTAACTTCTGATGACAGCAGCAGATACTTAATTTTGCCAATGTTAGATTTATAATTATTCATTTTTAGCTTAAGCTATATCAAAGAATATTATGCCTCAGGGTATTTTAATCAAAGATACTACTATATTTCAAAAACATACTGCAAGGTCTTCATAAGCTTTCACACACAGTTCTCATCTTACCTGGTGTTGCTGCACTTCATTGAGTGCACGTTGAAATATGAACTGGGATTAAGAGAACTGCAGTTAGAGAGCCTTGAATATGTTCCGAGTATTCTGAGAATAGTTTGACGAAGCTGAAGTTTTTGGCAGTTTAAGGGAATTTCCTCCCACTGCTCCTCATTCCCATCTGATTATGCTATGAACTGTATTTTGTAACTGCTGTTACCTAAGTATGCTCTTCTGAAAATATTGTGTTTTGGGGGTGTTTCGTTTTTGTTGTGGGGTGGGGTTTTTGATTTTTTTTTTTCTTTAGTGTGGTTTTTATCCATACATGTTCATTTATTTTATAGGTGATCAAGTTGAATGCCTTTCCTGTTGTCCTGAATTATGATCTGGGATTACATAGTTTTTATCCCTAAGTCATTGCACAAGTAATTTATAGTAACTTCTTTGTCTGCTTTCTCCAACTATAAAATTAGGTGATTACTCTTGTTTTCCTCCTGAGAGTATTATGTGGCTTGTTTCAGTGTGTATGCCCACTTTAAGAATTACAGGGGGAAAAGCTAATGCAAAAAACTGTATTTGGGTAGTAAGAATTCTCTTAATTGAAACCATTCCAACCATTTGAGCCTATGGAACGAACTAAAGGATGAGTTCATGAACTTACTTGAGCTTATGTATTAGTAGTAACTTAAGCTCCAGCTTCTTGTAGTTTTAAAAGTAGTTGACAGCTGTGATAATTTCAGATAAAGTTGTTGTACTTTGTGTGAACTACACAAAGAAAAATAGGTGCTGATTTGGTGGAAGATTGCTGGCCTAAATACTTTATCAAATTCCTTTTTAAGCTGTGATATAACAACTTAAGACCATTTACTCAAGTTTTCTGTAAGGTCTTTTACCCATGACTGTTGCAACATTTCTGTATTCTCTATATTACCTACAGCCTTTTTCATGAGGATGTACCAGCAAACAATTATTGTCTAAGTATTTTGTGATTGAATGTCAACTTGAAGCTGACTTCTACTTGTATAATGCTGTTTTGATGCACTTGTCATAAATTGTCTTCAGTGTGAAATACCCTCTTACCTCTATAGAGGGGGCACAATCCTGTTATTATTTAAGCATGAAAAAAAACCCCAGCAATTGTTCTAGTGACTCTGAGGGCACTGAAAGACATTTGATCTCTTTAGTTACTGCATCGTTGATTTCACAGCTTTAGCCTTGAGTGAAAGTATTTTTGTTACAGGCATGGCTTTGATATACCTTTGGATTTTTGATTTAGTGAGTTTTGTGATGGCCTTGACCCCAACTTAAAAGATTGACATAAATATGTACTAACTAATACTGATCTAGAACTACAAGAAGCTGCAATGATATGTAGGTGTTCTGGTAAGGTTTGTGAGCTTTGCTGTACAGGTGCAGTTTTACCTTGTTAACAAATAAGATAAAACATCATGACCCATGAATTATAGAATCAGAATAGTTAGGGTTGGAAAGGACCTTAAGATCATCTACTTCCAACCCCCCTGCCATGGGCAAGGACACTTCATGCTAAACCATGTCACTAAAGACTTTGTCCAACCTGGCCTAGAACACTACCAGGGATGGAGCATTCACAACTTCCCTGGGCAACTCATTCTGGTGCCTCACCACCCTTACAGTAAAGAATGTCTTCCTTATATCCAGTCTAAACTTTTGCTGTTTAAGTTTCAACCTGTTACCCCTTGTCCTATCACTACGGTCCCTAATGAAAGAGTCCCTCTCCAGCATCCTTACAGGCCCCTTTCAGATACTGGAAGGCTGCTATGAAGTCTCCATGCAGCCTTCTCTTCTTCAGGCTGAACGGCCCCAACTTTCTCAGCCTATTTTCACACAGGAGGCGCTCCAGTCCCCTGATCATCCTCATGGCCCTCCTCTGGACTTGTTCCAACAGTTCCATGTCCTTTTTATGTCGAGGACACCAGAACTGCACACAATACTGCAAGTGAGGTCTCACAAGAGCAGAGGGGCAGGATCACCTCCTTCGACCTGCTGGTCATGTTCCTTTTGATGATCCCAGGATACTGTTGGCTTTCTGGGCTGCGAGCGCTCACTGCTGGCTCATGTTGATTTTCTCATCAACCAACACCCCCACGTCCTTCTCTGCAGGGCTGCTCTGAATCTCTTCTCTGCCCAACCTGTAACTGTGCCTGAGATTGCCCCAACCCAGGTGTAGGACCTTGCACTTGGCATGGTTAAACTTCATAAGGTTGGCATCAGCCCACCTCACAAGCGCATCAAAGTCCCTCTGGATGGCATTCCTTCCCTCCAGTGTATCAACTGAACCACACAGCCTGGTGTCATTGGCAAACTTGCTGAGGGCGCACTCAATCCCACTGTCCATGTCACCGACAAAGATGTTGAACAAGACTGGTCCCAACACCAGTCCCTGAGGGACACCACTCCTTACTGGTCTCTAGCCAGATGTAGAGCCATTGATCACAACTCTCTGTGTGCGGCCATCCAGCCAGTTCTCACCGAGTGGTTCACCTATCAAATTAATGTCTCTCCAATTTAGAGACAAGGATGTCATGCAGGACGGTGTCAAACGCTTTGCACAAGTCCAGGTAGATGACGTCAGCTGCTCTGCCCCTGTCCATCAGTTCCATAGCCCCATCATAGAAGGCCACCAAATTGGTCAAGCAGGATTTCCCCTTAGTGAAGCCATGCTGGCTGTCACCAAGCACCTTGTTTTTCATGTACCTTAGCATGCCTTCCAGGAGAATCTGCTCCAAGGTTTTGCTAGGCACAGAGGTGAGACTGACTGCTCTGTAGTTCCCTGGGTTGTCCATTTTCCCCGTCTTGAAAATGGGGGTTATATTTCCCTTTTTCCAGTGGTTGGGACCTTCACCTGACTGCCATGATTTTTCAAATATGATGGCCAGTGGCTTAGCAACTTCATTTACCCGCTCCTTCAGGATCCGGAAATGGATTTCGTCAGGTCCCATGGTCTTGTGTATGTTCAGGTTTTTAAGAAGGTCTTGAACTAGCTCCTCTTTGACAGTGGGCCTAGGGTCTTCATTCTCACAGCCCCTGCGTCTACCTTCCAAGACTTGGGTGGTGCGGTCAGAGCATTTGCCATTGAACACCAAGGCAAAGAAGTCATTAAGAGTCTCAGCCTTTTCCAAATCCAGGGTAGCCAGTTCTCCTGATAGCTTTCGGAAAGGGCCCTGTTGTCCCTAGTCTGCCTTTTATTTGCAATGTACCTATAGAACCCCTTCCTGCTGTCTTTCACATCCCAAGTCAAGTTTAATTCTAGCTGGGCCTTAGCTTCCTGGACAGCATCCCTGTATTCTTCCCAGGCCGCCTGTCCCTGATTCCACCTTTTATAAGCCTCTTTTTCCCTTTGAATTTTCCTCAGCAGCTCCTTATCCATCGAAGGAGGTCTCCTGGCCCTCCTGCTGCACTTCCTTCTAGTTGGGATGCAACACTCCTGAGCTTGTAGCAGGTGATCCTTGAATATCAACCAACAGTCTTGGGCCCCCCTGCCCTCTAGGGCTGTATCCCATGGAACCTTACTAAGCAGGCTCCTGAAGAGGCCAAAGTCTGCTCTCTTGAAGTCCATTGCAGTGAGCTTGCTGCATCCTCTTCTCTCAGTTACAAATGGAACTGTAAGCAAAACAGGAAAACGGCTCTGGATGAACTAAAAGCTGGTGCCAGCAGGACATATTTTTTTAAAGAATGCGTAAAAAGTTAGGTTCATAATGTAATGTGTCTGACAAGCAACATGAAATACAATAATAATATTGAGAACCGTCTGAAATTAAAATCGCACAAATGAGTAGGCCAAATACACTATAATATTATGGCCATACTGATAATACAACGGAACATCTCTTTCCATGACCAAGGCAGCATGAGAATTACAATGTAATCTTCAAAGGTGATGTATGGTAAGAGAGAAGAGAGTTCAGACTTCTAGGCTGTTCAAAAGATCAGCAGGCTTTCCACCTAGGAACACCTCTGAAGCTGGGAGAGTGGTGAACAATGGTGTAAAAATAAAAATGTTTGACATAATTCTGTTTTGTATCTGTGGAACTAGAAAAAGTGAGGCTGTATCCTTTTGGTGTGAGGTAATTGGACTTGGAATCTGAACTAGTATTTCTGTTCAAAGCTTTTATCTATTGTTCTGCCTCCAGGATTTTAGTAATGCCCTCTGCATTCTCCATGTTTTCATCAGAACGCTTAACTCTCTGTTAAAACAAAAATATCAAAACCTCATGCTTTAGAACGTAGTCTTCAAGGTCAAGGAGGAGTTTGTGTCCAGTTCATGCATGATTGGTGAGGTGTATTGAGGGCTTTTGTGGGATGGAATGGGGTTTTTGTTTGTTTAAAAAATTTATGGTCCAATATTCATAGCATAAATTAGCATTAGCAAATATCTGAATATAAATTTCATGGAAATTTTAGTGCAAATTTCTTTTTGGCATATTTTTCCTCTCTTACTGACAGCCATATGGACAGCTGTTCAGGGTCCCCTCTGACTCACAGATGGAGTGTCAAAAATCTTGAGTGTATTTTACTTACTCTGCTTCATGAAGTTGATTTTTGCTTTCTAGCTTTTTTGGGGCATATCTCTGCTACTTGGTGCTGAGACGCTGGAACAGGCTTCACAGAGAAGCTGTGGCTGCCCAGTCCCTGGCAGTGTTCAAGGCCAGGTTGGATGGGGCTTTGATCAACCTGTTCTAGTGGAATGTGTCCCCTGCCCACGGCAGGGGGATTGGAATAGGTGAACTTCAAGGTTCTTCCAAGCCCAACCATTTTATCATTCCATTATCATTTTATATATCAGGAAACTGCACATGGAACAGTGTGAACTGGGTCAGCTCATTGCTGGAGAGGGAAAGAGATTCCAGCAAAATGAATTGGCTAGGCACAAAGTCAAAGCAACTCCAGAGCAAGAAGGCAGGAGTAAGCAGTTGGGGAGCACCCCAATCAAGTTTGGGGTATGTACCCTCCTTGGCAGTAACAAACTGTGATATTGTTGCATTACTATATTTATTGCACATCATACTCAAGTTTCCTAGGGACTAAAAATCCCTTTACTACTACTTCTTGTTACTAAATTGCTTGCATAGGTTAATTTGCCTTTTTTATGACTTGTGAGGTGAGTGAATTCTCTGGTACTTTGGTCTCCTATTGTAGTACCTCCTCAGAGAGGCTCTTCTCAACCTTCTTTTGGTCTGATGTGATTTTTTGAGTGGTGTAGCATTTTTAGGATCTATATGAGGTCAGGTCTAGTGTCACAGATATCACAGTCACCTTGAATACAGTGAAAACTAAAGCATCGTTCTTAGTTTCTGGGGCCTTTTTTTAGGTGTTGCTAGACAGCTGGAGTTGTGTGTCACAGTATATGTCTATATTTTTCTTTTCCTGTCTTAAGATGACAGCCATGACTACATAGCTGTGTAATAACGAAACAGTAGTAGCTCTATAAAACACACAAAACACTCTCCTTTGATCAGTGAATTAGTAACATTCACTTAACTTTCATTAATTTTTAAATACCTTCCATTGCTTTCTAAACTACTTCATTTTCTAATGGGCTAGAAAAGGACAAATAAATTGTTAAGGAAAACCAAACACTAGCACTGTAAGAAGCTCAATGCTAAAATAGTGATTAGTACACAAAATGAATTAGTTTCAAGCCTCTGAAATACAGCAAAATGAATTCCAGGTATCCGTTATTTAGGTGCTTGTAGTTGAACTGATGTAGCAGATTCGTATTCCTTAAAGATCCTAGTCCTTTTCCCACAGTTTACTGCAAGCTTTCACTCGCTCTCCTGAGCCTCTTCTCACCTCAAGATAACTGTTCCAGAGTTCTGTGTTTTGTCATTGAAATGGGTGCTTTGTCCCTGCAGGAAACCATTCCAGCCAAGCACCTATGCAAGGATGGCAGGAGTTCCCTGAGAAAAGCAGCAGGACCAGGACCAGATTGGCCTACCAAATAGTCAGACTACATCACTGCTGTTTCTCAGGGAACCTGTTGTGTGTCTTCTGATTATGTGGTATTGTTCTTTGTATGCTTTATTCTACACCAACATTACCTACCGTGCAAGTCTGGTCCTGTATTTTCTTGCAGGCTTTTAAAGTGCTACAGGTTCTGTAACACATACTGTCTCAGTAATAGGACAGTAATACGGCTTCAGCAAATGATTTCATAGACTTCTAGTCCATGTGAGGATTGAATGTGACAGTTGGTATCTTGAATGTTGCACATGTCACAGACATGTGAATGAGAGGAGACAAGTTAATTTGGCAGGTTGTTTAAAATTGCATAGATGTCAGAGGGCGTTTTTGGACTTTGGGTAATAGACCTTTCAGACCTGTGTTGACCTTCAGCAGCATGCTTTAGCACATAGCTAACTTAAATCCACCTCTGTTGTCTTGACTACTCATTTCACTTTCTTCAATTGCAGTGTCTTCTGCATTTATCTCACAGTATGAGTCCATCAGGTATGCTAACAGTATTTATTTCTGTTATGTATTTAATATTGGGCAGGGGAGGAGAATGTTTAGAGGGGTTGGGTTTATTGTCTGCCTGAGTTAGCTTTAATGTGGATGCATAAACCCCAGGTGTACTCAGCAAGCAGCATTAAGCTGGCCTAGTCAGTCTATAGTCTTTTCACTCTTAAGTCCATTTAAATAAAACTGTAACTGTAGCATGCGTAAGCATACCTAAGTTATCAGTAAATTAAGCAGCTCAGGTCCTGACTTGTTGCCATTACTGACTTGTAATGTTGAGGTCATCAGAGCCTGCGAGACCCAGGAAGTCCGTTGGCCAGAGCATGCTAATCTCTGTTGCTGTAACTGTGCTCTTGCTGATAACCTGGCTAGTTTGATAACTCCAGTCTTAACAACTGGGACAGAAGCATATATATAATTAACTGAATGGGGGATCTGAAGTTAAATGATATTCTCGGTAGTTCATGTTACGCAGTTTTAATATCCCATACATCCCACAATGATTGTTGTTATATGTGTATTTGTGTTTCACTATGGGAACTAAAGGGAAAAATACATTTTAAAATATGAATAAAAAGATCAAAACCATAACTTAGTTAATATTAGGTTTTTCCAGAAATTACAAAATCAGATAAGAAATAATCCTTTGAGCTTTTTCATAACACCTTAAAACTAATGAGTTTTTGCCAAGCCTGAACTTGCCTGAAGTTACCTAAACTCAAGATTTCTATTTTAAAATGGGCTCAGTGCTATCCTGTTGAAAATTGAAGTTGTATTTGGAGTGTTTTAAGGAATAATATGTTGTTCCATGTAAAGTAAGCCCATGAATAATGCACAAATAATGCTTTTTAATCTGAACATTAGGTCAGATAATTTTACTAAAGGATTGTTATTTTTTTTGTTGCTGTGGTGTTAGTCGTTATACAAAATTAAAAGTTGACTCTTACTGCAAATAGAACCTGTAGCATGTTCATCTAAATAAATCACAAATTATGATACGTTTTCTATTTCAGTGCAGTTTATTGGCAAAGGTAGACAGACTTGACTGCTATTATATGAACAGTTTAGTCTTGAAGCTACATTTTCTTTATAAAAGATCAGCATTTGCTGCTTTTTCCAAATAACAGTAGCCAAGGTTGTCTTATCAGGAAAATGATTAGCTGCAGTTTTCTAAGTCAGAGACAATAAGAACAGCTTTGAATAATGAAACGATGGTGCGAGCTTTCAGCAAGGTCCCTGTGTTTGGGAAGATTAAAAACTAAAGAACTTCCCAACAAGCTGATACAATTGGCCCCTTTTTCCATGTAAAAATCCTCAGAAGCTTGTTAAATTATATTATATTATCAGACATGTTAAATTATACAAGTTATTATAAAAAGCTTAAGCTTAAACTGTCTGCAATATAGACAGTATTTCAAAATTGTGGAGTTTCTTTCAGGTAAATTTTGTGTTCACTCTTTACTGTTCATGTGGGCCCTTATTTATAACACTGACCCTGAGTTGCAGGTATTTAATATCTTTTAACTTTTAAGAGAAGATGCCCCAAGCGTGTTTTCTTAAAAATCTCTGTAGAAATTGATGGTTTATTTCTTGCATTTCTAAATACCGGTCTACTCCCTCAATAAGAAATATTTTCCTGGTGGCAGTGACAAATTATTGCACATGATGGTGGATAGGCCCAGTTAGTTCTAGCTCTCTTACTGTTGTTACTAGCAATTATGTCACATAGTCCTTATGATAAGTTCAGTTAAAACTATTTTTGTAGCTGAAAGGGAGTCTTACTCCCTTTTCTTCTCCTTTACTTTTCCCATACTCAGCCTGCTAATGTTTTCCTTCTTTACAAGTTGAAGCTATGCTTTTCTGTTTCCAGAAGCTGCTTCTGGCATTTAATGTCTGGAATACATATCTGGGAGAAGAGAGAAAAAAGAACTTTTTGCTTTTGCCACCAGTACTAAAGCTGATTCTCCTTTCTAGTTTTATCTTCATATTTCCTGTTGTTGAAAATGAAAAAAGAGAAAGATCAACACTGCCTATATTTTAGGATAAACAGAATTTACTCTATGATTATTTGAAAGAAAAAGGATCCAAACCCAGGATCTTTAAGAAATGTTAAAAAAAAATACTGTTTCCAGCTGTATTATTCTAATATGGTTTTGAGCATACTTGTTACTTTAAGCCCTTTAACTTTTCTGAATAACACTGCAGTTAAGCTGATCCCTTTTTCTGTCCTTCAGTAAGCAAGAGGTAAATTATTAATGGTGTTTACCACAGTACCAGGTGAATTTGTATTTTGCTTGCCAATACTTTCATTTATGCCTTGCATTTCAGAAAATCTTTGTCTTAACAGCTTGCTTCACCTTTTTGTTGTCTGACCCTTAAGAAAGTGTCACTTTAGAATTTTCAGATAATTGTCTGAAAGAAAAATTCAGGAATGTCTATTCGGAACTTTTCCCAAATTACAGCCTTGTAGATCCCTATATTTCTATTTCTCTACCTGTTCCCTTGATTTACCCAGGTGAAACAGTTTTACCTTTTCACTTCCTTTTTACATTTCTCAGGACAAAAATTGGGTTCTTTTGGCATGTTAGCTCTGTATGAACTGTGAGCCTTAATGGGAAATAATGAAAGCATAGTATTAAACAGAAATTCTCACTTAAATATCTCTTTAAAATTAAGATGCTTAAAAGGGCTTCTGCTTCTCCTTTTGAGACCCTTGAGGATATTGCATACATAATGGTTATAGGACTTAAAGTTAGACATTTGTCACAGAAAAGTGCAAAAAGACAATATAGATAAACTTGATGGATTCTAATGAATGAGCGTTCCTCTCAAATAATTGCAGAAACCACAACTGTAAACTGAGTGCGGCACCCTTCAAAGGGAACTTAGTTTCATACTGTGAGTGGTGTAACATAACTTGCTGTTTGGTACTTAATAACAACTTCAATTTAGAGGTAATGATTTTACGTTTAAACTCCCATTGAAAAGATAAACACCTTTAAACTGACCACTCAGATCACTTAACAGTGGTGTCTGTTCAGTAGAAAGACTTTATGCATTTTTATCGTCTTTCTTTTGGGTTTTTGAGACCCTCTGTCTGGTAGTAAGCTTTAACAATTTGTCTACATGAGACATTAAGGCTACTCATG
This sequence comes from Psittacula echo, assembly GCF_963264785.1. NCBI lineage: Eukaryota > Metazoa > Chordata > Aves > Psittaciformes > Psittacidae > Psittacula > Psittacula echo. The sequence continues at coordinate 39,884,277 of NC_137735.1, read as the reverse complement.
AAATTGAGGAAGACTCAGAGCTACTTACTTACATAGATAAAATTGCATCAGATGGCCTGCTAGAAGCAGGTACCATTGCAAATTCAAGTTACTGTTAATATTCCTGTCAGCAATTTCAGTCCTTTCTTGCAAAAGCAACCAAATAAAGTATTACTCAAACATCTGTCAGCAGAGACTTGAAGGTCTAACCCTAAGCTAAGCTAGAAACCCATAATGAAGGACAGCTGGTCCAAACTGCTTCTGCTTAATGAGGCTTCAGCACTTCTTTGATGTATAGGTAGGGCATGTTTGTGACAATCTGATTTCCTAGAAGTAATCTGTCTAACATAATTTGTGCAGTCTGCTTAACTTCTTTTCATTAGACAGCTTTGTTATTTATCTTCAGATTCTTAAAATACTCTGAATGTATCATGTCTTTCTTTAAAGCTGCTAAAAATTGCTGTGCTAGTTTTTATACTTGTAAAGCAATGAGGTATTTCATAATTTCCAAGCTAAGCAGAAGCCTTCTGATCTCCTTTCCATATCCCTGTGCTGTAGCAAAGCAGTGGAGCCCACTTCCTTTTCTAAAATGATAAGCATTCCACTATTTATCCATAATATTCCCTGTGGCTTCTTCCTCTGCTTTATTTTAATGTGCATACATGATATTACATCCTCTTATCAAAGGGCTGGGTTTTTTTCCTTTAGATTCACCTTTTTTCTAGGTACTTGGATGCTTCCAGAGGTTTTTCAAAGCTCAGGGTGATCTAAAAGTTGAGAGCTAAGAAAAACTTGAGATTTTACATTGCATTTCCAAATGAGGTAAAAGGGGGAAAGTGAAAGGCTGTTCTTAACAGAACAGTGGATAATTATTGTCATTTCAGTAGTTTAACTGACAAGAGATGGGATAGTTAATTTACTTGGAAAAAGCATATGACCATTAACAATTGTTTACAGTGCATGACAGCATCTTCTAATTATTACTATTCTACTAGTAGTAACCTGAACCTCACTGTTGTCTTGGGAGGTGGTGAGGGCCCCACATCCCCCAGAAAGCAGTGTCTTTGGGATCTTTTGGGTCTCTCACACACCCCACCACCCCCACTTTTAAATTAAGTTACTGTTTAGAAGCTTAGATATAAATATCTAATGGTTGAAGCTGTTGCTAAACCTGAAGATTTTTATTTATTTATTTATTTACATTGCTGTTCATTTTACTGTTCAAATTTGACTTTTACAGATTTCTTACCTTGCAAACCTCCTGTGTTTTCTCTTTTGTGGTATTCCTGTCAGGATCCGTGATTCTTTGTTTCAAATGCCATGTAGAAACTGTTGAACAGGTATTCACTTTCCAAAGTGAATGAAAGTGAATGTTTTGAAAGTGAACTCAGGGTCCTTAGTTTCTGAACCTTATATCTAGAAACCCTAATGGAACTAGAATCAGGGTTAGCTGTCTTATGTAAAACTGTCACCTTCCTCAAGAAAGTATAGGAAGTTTTTGTAGGTGGAGAGTAGTTCGTTGGTGTAAAAAATCTTGTATAACGCGGAGTAATACCTGACCATTCCAGGAATTCTTTAATGTGTATCCACACTAAAATGTTATTTCCATGTTTGAGGGCAAGTTGGCCACAGCAGGGCCACGTTCTTGCTTCTGAGACCATGATGGAGAGGTGACCCTAAGAATTACTGGCTTACTGTGTGTAGGTAAATGAATTTTTTTATTTATTATTTTGTATTCCAATGTCTCTAACCCTACATTATTTATTTTTTTTTTTTCATATCTCCGGGCATTGTTTTAGGTTACCTTGACCCTTCTTAACGTGTATAAAAATGACTCTGGTAAAAGCCTGAAGCACACAGATATATCTGAGGTGATTTGTTTGGGTGGGTCTTTTATTGGTTTGGTTTTGTTGTTGTTGTTTGTTTCTTTGTTTGTGTGTTTTGGTGGTTTTTTGTTTTCTTTTTTTCATTTTATTGTTTTGTTTTTTTTTTTTTTTTTTTTTTTGGTGTGTGTGGTTTTTTGTTTGTTTTTTTTTGTTTGTTTGTTTTTTTAACAAACACTGAAAGTGGTTCAAAAACCTCTGTGGATTTTATGCAGATTTTTGGCTTCTTTGTGATTTTAATTAGGCTTTCTGTATGGCTTTCATGCTTGAAAGCTACATGTGATTTAAAGGGCATATATGAATTGTACTTCTGCATGCTGAGGGGCTTTGCAGTGTTCTGCTGTTGATGAAGCAGCTTGAACTATGCCAACCCTTACTTTAACAGTGACCTTTTCAAAATTTGCTAGTGTTTACTGACTTACAGTAGCCTTTATGTCATTAGGAAATAGATCTCCTGTATATTCAGAAAAGAAAATAGTTCATAATTGTGACGTGTCCTGCAGACTTCTTTGAATGGCTGTTCCTGTAGATGCTGCAGGTATATCTTTGCTGATGCAAAATAACCAAGTTCAGTAACATGTAAGCTTTGTCATCTTTCTCACACATGCTAATAAAGTTATATTTTAATCAATAGGAAAATGTTACTTCACAACATAAAATATTTTTCTCACTGAAAATGTTCCACTTCTGGAAATTGCCAAGGGGTGTATAAATCCATTTCTAAATACACAACAGATTGAAGACCCAAAACTGGCTGTGATAAACATGTTCATGTAATTTTGTTACCTATTCTAAGGTACAATCTAAATAAAAAACTCAACAAGAAACATACCCACAAAATTCTTCTGTCATTTCTCCTGCTCGTTTTTTCTCTTCATAAAAATAACCAGGCTTGTAATAGCCAGACAAATTACTGATGCACAGTACTCCAGCATGTTTTCTCCTTTTAATATTTAGTACTAATCTCATTATGTTCTTGAGAGTGTATTTTACATATTTACCGTAGATTTGAAAGACATTCACATTGTAGTACACACCTGTGATTGAATCATGTGAATAACGGGTGTCAAGCATAGAGCAGATCTCAATCTTGCTGACTAATTTTCAGAACTGTGAATGAAGAGGAAGCTCTAGAAAGTACTGCCTGTTCATGTGTACCAGTCAGTTTTCTAAAGCTTAGGAAACCTGAACTGATATAAAAATCTGAAACACCATAAGAAAACTTGGATGATTAAATTATTTGAACTCTATACTTGGAACTCAGTAGGCTAAATACAACACAGAACCAGTGGTAACTGACAGAAGCTCATTGGCAGATAAAATATTAACAATATTTCATATAATTTAAGGGAAAAAAGTCCGAATTTTGGGGCTTTTTGTTTTCAAATACTTAAAAAAAAAAAAAGAAAAGAAAATTTGAAGAATTGTTAGTTTTACTAAAGCAAATGTTATTAAGTGCCTATTGAGACTAAATCAGAATGGTCAAAAAATAATCTCTCTAAAAGTAGCTGGGCTGCTTTCATTCAATGAGTTACCTAATAGTGGATATTTTACTGGTTCCAAATATTAAACTCTCAGCATTTCTAGTGGAAAATCTCCATTACCCATCTATTGTTCAGAGGTAAGTATAAAGAGAAATGTATGTGTTTATAAATTTATAGAGAAAACAATTTCTGGTCAAGGAACGTCTTGGCTGGCGTAAACAGTATATGAGCATTATTCAGGCAGTCTACCTCGGTATGGTGTCTATAGAGCATTTAAGTTAATTTTTCTTCTAATTAAGTAAACTTGAAGTATATCAAGTATATACCTTCCTGGAATTGAAACATAGAATGTAATATGAGGACTGAGTTGCTTGCTAATCAAAGCTATCTGTCAAGATAATGAGGGACGATTTTCCAGTGTGGGGAGATGGGATGGAAGTATAGTGGAGACATTCAGAACCTCATTGAAAGTAGAAACATGGTTAGTGGTTACAGGGCTTGGGAGCATTTGCATTAGGGTTGGCAGAGAAGAAGTTTTGCTCTCTACACTCAGGGCTGATGTTTGAAAGTTAATTGTTTATATTTGTCATGCTGAGCTGTTTTATATGCTGACTAGGCATGTTTTGCTGATACATGGTAACCATGGGATATATATTGACTTAAATTGGAAGAAAACTGCAAGCTCTAATTTAAACAGAATTGTTACTTCAGGGTGGAAATTTCACTTGCTTACTGTAATACTTACAACTAAGTATGCAATTTGGGTGGTGTTGAGCCCTCATTTATCACTTTTGCATACCCCTTTTACAGCTGGAATTTGAAATCTGGTTTTAAAGTTCATTTAACATGCCTTCCAGAAAGTGAATATGTCAGTAAGTTTTGGTTTATTTTACGTACTCATTCTTTAAGGTAATTTAACTTAGTACAAACTGATGCTGCATTCAAACTTTATTCAGAATTGATCAAGACTAGTTTATTTCAGATTATGGAAAGTGATTCAGAAACACCTGGAGCCAAGATTTATATTGTTACCTAAATTCTGAAAGCACTGTGTTTTTATAGCTCTTCAGAGGAAAGGCAGGAACTGCATTAACACCTGTTAGAGCAGCAGTTAATGCAATGCTGACTAGAACTTCAAAACCCCAATATTAATGTTAAAATGTGAAGGGGGGCAAAAAAGAATTTTTTATTTTTAATGAAGGAAATTATTTTTCTCCGTCTGAAAAAAAAAAAAATCAGTAAAGTCTTAAGGCATTTGAGGGACATTATATTAATGCAGGTTTGCTTCTTTATTTTCTGTTGTACTGGTATTGAAAATGAAAACCTGGGGTACTTCTGAAAGTGATTACATTAGAATAATTATGTGCAGATTTTAAATCCTCACAGATTATGTACCCCACTTGGAGACTTGGAAACTGTTTTATTTCTTAACTGAAATATCTCTTTCTTACTTAAAGTTACCTTGTGCTTTGCTTTTTATTGTAGCAGAGATTCATGTCCAATATGTCCGAAATCTAGGTTTCAAGTTGTCAGGATTTTAAAATACCTGACTTTGAGTGCTTTTGTACAGTAATGCTATATCAATTGGAAAAAAATTGTGTCTGCGTGAATCTGTACTGATGTTTAAATTCTTCTTCAGAGATGATAAAAATTACACTGTGTGTGGCCTCAGGGTCCATAATCTACACTGTGTAATTCCCTTGCTTGAAGGAGATAGTGGAAGGCTGCTAGTTATAGAAATTTGGTCAGGTTTTAGCACTCCAGGCTGCTTTTTCAAGGTTTAAGATAGTGCGATGATGCCATCTTTTACTTCCGTCACTAAATTTCATCTGGAATTGTCGTTCATCACTGACAGCACTCCATTCAGTATCGTTTCACTTGAGTTAGGGTTATAAATCATACTGTGCAATTTCTCTGAAGAATATAAAACCATTCCAACACTATATCTGTTGAGAACATAATGCTGGTCTTTCCATGCAGCAGAATGTTGAAGATTTAATCATAACAGCACCATTTAGAGGTGTCCGTTCATGTATTTCGATACTTTAACTAAGAAAGATGGGTTGCTTCCTGAATGAGAAACAAATACATCGTGAGGCAATCTCTTCTATCCAAGCTATTTTCTCTATGAAATGGGATTTTGAGGTATAGTTTTTTAAAATACCTTCAGGAACTTGAAAGCAACAAGTGTTTCCAGTATTTCTACAGCTGTGTGAAATGGTTTGCATATAAAAATGAAGGTGATGAATTGCGGTTTCAAAAAAGGCACAAGTGAATTCTGTTAATACTTTCAGGACAAGTTGGTTTTGTAACTTTCTTGAAGAGCATAAAACTCGGGTAAAAATCACTACAAAATACATGAAAATTATGTATTGAGTTTTTAACTTATTTTTGTAATAACATTGCATTATTTTTGCCTGCCTCCCTAAATATGTTCTGGAGAAAAAGAAATTTCTTCAAGTATTGGAGTCAACAGACAGGAGTTGACAAATCTGTCTCTAAATAGACCATACTGTCTTTTTTTTCTACTGCCTAAATTCCCAAGACTAATTTATACATTCTGTTGTCTTCCCTTCCTGTATCCTTATCTCCACTTAGTCTAGTTTGTACTATGAACAGGTACTTTTTGTAGCCAGTGTGATATTAGCTCTCTTTAAGGAGCTGATACACGTTTTAAGTCTTCTTTACTGAAGAAATATTTTTTACATGCTTTTTGTAATATGTAAGTCTTTGGATACTGTTATATTTACAAAAACCCCCCAAAAAACCTCAGTGCTCATTCTTACCCCCTTTAGAGCATTGATTCAAAACCTACTGAAAAGCTTTATTTGGTCACAGTTCAGAGAAGTGGGTTTTTTTTGTTGTTGCTTTTGTTGGTTTTGGTTGGTGTTTTGTTTGCAGTTTTTGTACATTGTGTGTGGGTTTTTTTTCCTCACTAAGCCTTTTTCTGTTCTTTTCTGAATGTGCAGCTATCACATTTGAAGATTATGTTGTAATGCTTATGGATGATTTCACACTTTTTTTTTCTTTTTTTTTTTTAATGTAAACATTGAATACTGAAGTGCAGAATAATTAATCTTGTGCTAAATATTTACCTGGTCATTTGGCCTAGAATTGGAATATGTTAAGATTGTAATAGATGTACTGGGCAGGGCAGTTGTCAAGAAGTTAAAAGAGAATAGGTTTCAGAAAGTATGTAACAGCAAAAAGTAAAGTCTTGTGATTAGGGGAGAGGTTATTTTTGTAAGGTTAAGTCTATCATGGTAAGCATTGCAGTAAGACTAGATCTTTGGGGTGAATAGTTGGTAATATGGTCCCATAGACTGAATGCCTATCAGTAGTTTGAATATTTTAGCTGCCCCTCAACAGTTGGCAAACTGTTGCTTTTGTTAAATCTGGCCAATTTAACACTCCAAAGGTATCTGAAAATTTGTAAAATATATGGCAAGAAATGAAACCAAATCTAGTACTTGTGAGATTAGCATGCAGTTAGTGGCAAATTAATTTCATATATATCCTGTCATTTTGTCATGGTTTGTACTTCTAATTTTACACTGTAACTGTAGTTTGGACAAAATTATGATCATTGGCATAATTTGCAGGGTTGCAAACTTCTATAAAATATTTTCAGAGAAAAAACATTTCCTGCTGTTTGCCCTGCTCTTCTTGGCATATATGTTTGTTATTCATGTATCTTTCAAGAACTGAATTGTTTTCACTGATTAAATTAAGTCATGAAATGTTCTGTTCCCTGGGGTCAGGGAGGAAAGGCATGGGAACATCTTAAACTGGGTTTGCTGACTGAAGACAAGACAATATGTCATGTAACTATGCCTTAATACAGATGTTTGGATTCTTTTGTATTCCTTTGAGGGAGAAGCTGATCAAGTGCTTAAGCAGTTCTGCAGCACCACTAAACTTTTAGACATGAAATTATAATTCATTGGACTGTGGAGCCCTTCACAGTTCTGTCAGAATTAAGTATTCTCAACAGTACAAAGGAAATTAATTGTTATAAATTATTTTAATACTTTTGCATATAGCCCCAAACATAAGGCTGCATATTGTCCTAACCAGCAATTAAGTTATTAAAGTAAGGTTGTATGTAAAAAGCAAAAAAACAACCCAAGCAAACCCTTTACATATCACCCAAAAGGTAAGAAATACTTTGGTAAGATAAGCAATACTTTGGAGACAAGTCTGCATGTTACTTTTGTCTTTTTTTATTTTCTCTCCATGAACAGCTTGGAAACAAAGGCATAGATTCATCACCTTTGGCCAAAGAATTCCTGTTCAGGAAAGGCATTTTATGGGGAATTAACTTGTCTCCCTGCCACTATGCACTTGGATCTCAAGTGCATACCAGGTGCTTTCCTGACTTGGGACCTCTATCAACACATAAATACAGAGGAAAACAGGTAAGATTATAAAGTGAGTTTTAAATAATAGCTTAAAATAGAAGGATGGTAAGATGGGGGGAAAGCTGCTTAAGGAAGGTCATTGTATGATAGATATTTGCATGCAGTATGTGTATTTGCTGTTATCCATCTTAGGCAGTTTTTGCCAAGAGAGATTATTTGCATCAAATCACTTTCCCCTGGTTTACTTTAAATTAAACTGGTTTATTCATTTTGTCTCCATTCAAATGGCATAAACCCAATTAAAATGTGGATACCTTTATTTTCAGAGAGCATGTTTGCTTCATCTACTTTTCTCTGAACCATTTCATGTTTTCTTTTTAACTTCTCTTTTTTTTTTAGTTGTCTTTTGAACATATGCTCACCTGTTTCAATGGATCCAAAGCTAGTAATAAAAACACCCCTAAATATATAACAGATGCAGAAGTGAATATAAGTGGAAACAGTTGAATAAGGGAAGCAGACCCAGAGCTGTCATCAAGGTCTTCACAGTCACTTGATTTTTTTTCACCTGCTCATGCAGTGCTTGCTCAAGATCTGTTGGCAGTGACTATGTATTTCATATCTCACCATTTTTTTTTCTCTTCAACCTCACAGGCTCTTCCTGAGAGTTTGTGACTATATTAGAGTCATCTTTAAATCCTACTAAATGTGCTAAACAACGTAAAATGGTTGCCATTAAAAAGGCAAATTTATATGCTGCCAATAGTAATCTAGGGCCTCCTTCTAAAGTTTGTTCCTGGAGGCTCTCTGGAAATCTTCCAGCTTGTGAGAATCTGGTGTGAAAGGGTGCATGTCAGCTTGGTGAGTGGAGAACTGAAGAACTAGGAGTTCATGGGTTTGTTTTCCTATATAAACAAAATGCATTTTGTAAAGAAAGGTGGAAATACCACTTGGCAAACGTATTTTATGCAGTGTTTTGAATCCAAGGTGTGGTACATACAGAATCAATTAAAAATATCATGACCCTGTGTCATTGTGACTTAAGAGCAAAAGAAATCGCATTTGTCTTACTTCACAAATGTGTTTGAAAGCAATTGATGCTTGCTGTTCTCTGACACATTCCACATATGAGAGTTGTGTTTACAGAGATTTTTCTAGATGTGTGAAGAAACTTCTGGGCAAGATGGCTTTAAGCAGGGTGCAGAGAAGTTTTGATTTGGTTACAAAAATAAGGATTCCAGATATTATGATATCTGGATTATTATTTTATATGCATTCCTTTCTTTTCAGAAGCATTCCTAGATCCCACTAAATACACCAGGCCTTGTTGCCTTTTGTACTTCGTGAATACAAAAAAGAATATAGACGTATCAACACAAGCTTAACAATCTATGATTTGAGATAATAAAAACAATTATATGCTTCATTGTGATCTTTATCTCCATTTCTTGGTTGTAATAATGTAGTTGGACAGCAAACTCATCGTAAAAGGATTGTCTCAGTGGCACACCAGCATGATTCTATTAAGTTAAAAAAGAACACTTAAATGAAACCAAATTGACAATTTGCTTTTAAGTTCTGCCTACATAGACATAAGGGTCTTTTTAGAAGCATTTTCAGGGACATGTGATTGGACTTCCTCCGTCAGCAGCATAGAGTTCCCCGTTCCCTAACACAGAGTACAGACAGAAAAAACACTTTGGTCACCTTCCCTTTCTCTATCCCCTTACACGTATTCAAATGAAGTGAAATGCAGCATTCCAGTAAATAGTCACAGGGAATTTTTTCAGCCAATTAAACAATAGCATTCTGGTGCGTGTTCAAAGGCATTTTGTAATTTGTGGTGCTGATTGAATTGATCTATCTGTGTTCAACATGACTGCTTCATTATCCTTCCAGAACTGAGCTGCAGGGTCCTCTGCTTTCTATTCTATAGATCTCTTGAAACCACATTTTTTTCTTTGTTGTGCAATGTAGTGATCACTTGCCTGTACAGAGGCAGAGCAGGTCAGTAGTGAAAGTCAGTTTGATGGTGGCTTGTGAAACTGCTGCTCTTGTTATACTGTGGACTTCCTTTCCCCCTGCTGAATATATGCCTTTAAATATAAAGTTCAAACTAGCTTTGCCATACAGACCCATTTCTCTGTTTGTGGACAGATGCTTTGTCCACTGGGCATACAGACAATTTATAAGTAGAACTTTCCTTTGTTTGCAGCCTCATTAGTTCTATATGGTTCCAAAGCTCTAAATATGCATAGAAGTAACTGTACACTAAAACATATGGATCCAAGTGCTGACCTCAGTTACATCATTGTAAATCTAGACAGTAACTGTTATCATTTGGATTTATGCTAGTGCTATTAAAATGAGTGATTTATTAGCAAGGAACAGAGTTTTTATGGCCATGTCAGCCTTGCACAAGTTTATTAGGTTGTTTAAGTCCCGATACTCACAAGTTTAACTCTTTCTTTTATTATGTGTAAAGAAGTCTTTGGCAGCTCATTCATTGTGCAGTAAGTGAATGGTATCTAGAGTATATTAATTAAAAGTCCCCTTATTTGAGGAAATGGCTTGTTGGATTTTCTTTAGAGTCTCACACACAGTCTTTAATGCCTTTTTTTTTTTTTTTTTTTTTTTTTTTTTTAGTTATTTTTTTAGTCTTTATTTGACACATGCATCACCATTGCATGTGAATATCTTTGGCTCAAAGGAAGAGAATTAGCAAGACAGTGAGCATGTTTATAATTTCTTTCAGGGATACAGATGTGAAAGTATTCCCTGTGATACGTTTTTTTGCAGAAATTGTAACCAGCATTCATCAGCAAGAGCAGAGGGGGCCACAGGGAAAACTTGTTTCAGGGGTGTTGATTGTGATTCAGAATAAATACTGCTGTTAAGTCTATTGTCTTTCCATTCACAGCTCTTTGTGTTGTTCCAAACTGCACTGAAAAGGAGATATATAAATAGATTTACATATGTAGAAAGAATAATATAGGAGAATGATAATCAAGCTATAAAAAATTTTGTCTTTGATAAACACTTTAAATATGTGTTGAGCATAAAATGCTGTGATTTTATGTCTTTTAAGTAGTCTCTAAGTAAATTAATATCTTAGGATATACTTAATAACTACATTAATGAATGCTTTGAACATTGTAAACATTCTGTAATGTGCAAAAATAAGGCTCTTGTGAGAAAACTGCAGTAAAATAATATGAATTTAGAGTTCACAGAGAATAGGCAGTAGTGACTTCTCTTGTAAGACCTGATACACCACCGTTTAAGCCTGTGGCAATGCTGTCTTGTGCAGTAATCACTGACTCTCTGAATAAATCATACAATTTCTCTTTAAATGAGCACCACTGTCAATTCAGATTTAGGAGAATTTGAAGGCTCAAGCTGTATTTATGGACTTGAGCATAACAAAATCATAACTTTCAGGAGGAATGCTTTAAAAATAAATCTTTTAAAGAAGGTCCCTGATCTCTGCATCCTGAAGAGCTGTTCAGTGTCTAAGAGTATAGCACAGAAAGAATTGTGTACCATTGTGTCATTAATATAAGCAACATGTAGAAAGTAGGAATTTGTCTGAGATACATATATGAATAAATACAAAGTCAAGGCCCTAAAGCAGGCCAGAAATACTTAGCTCTCATGATGTCTACAGCTTTTCAGAATAGATCCTACTTTTACTGAAAAAAAAATATTGTAAGTGGCTATTCTCATCTTGATACACATGCATAAAAGCTCTATGAGTTCCCAAGAATCTGTGAGAAATTATGCAAGTATACTGTGGGGAAAAGGGGCACAAAATCCCCTAAAGGTAGGTGTTTAAATGATACAAAGAAATTGTGAACTAATATAAAATCCTGATTGAGGATACATAAGAAAGCGTGGAGCTGTAGTCTTTTCAGACACTGAATCAATAGATCTAAAATACTGAAGTGATTTCTGATGTCCAGCTCTAAGGCAATAAAAATAGATCTTCAGATTTTTATGTATGAAAACTGGGCTTATGGAATAATAATGGCCATCAGGAGGATGCTGCACATTTGCAGACCTGCTATTCTCAGTGCTGATATGCTACCCATATGTTTCTGTCTTCAACTTTGAGACCACTGAGGCTGCATAACAAAAGCTTTTGTTCATCCCCAGGCTCTGAGTAGCCTCCCTCTCTTCTGAGTACAAGCAAGGTAGTTTGGACTTTGTCTTGTGGGATTGCCTTGCAGTCAGCTGTCACTAAAACCAGTTATTGTACTGGACAAAACAGGTATTAATTAATTTCATTATCTCTAAGGAAGAAAATTCTGTCTTCATTTAAAATCAGTTTTCAAGAGAAGTGATTAAGTATAGCTGTCAAGGACTTCACCTGTAATTAGACATGTAGAAATGTTTTCTCATGGTGTTCTGCTGTATTGTGATTTTTAACTGCAGGATCTGCACAATTTGCATAATAACAGAGCACTGTGATTTGGTGGAGTTTCTGGTTTTGTGTGGTTTTTGTTTTGGGTTGTTTTTATTGTTTGCTTGCTTGTTTGTTTGTTTTGTTAGGCATGTGAAGTACCCCTGATATTTCATTCATGGATTTAAGCTTATGTCTGTGCCTAAGGTTTGAAAGATTCCAGTCACATGCTTCCTAAGAAATACATTAAGAAACACCATATGTATTTATACATGAAGCATATGATGAATTCTGAAGGTCTTCCAACTTATCTGAGCTAAATTCAAGGTAGAATTTCCCTGAGTTTAACTGAATTCTAATTTTAATGTGAGTTCTTTTCATTGCAACACATTTCACAGTAGCATTACATAGTTCTAATTTACTTTCAGCCCAGTTAGTGAGGTACAGTTGATATTTGGTCTGCTGTCAGGATAAGCCAGCAGGATAAGGTTATTTGTCCTTGGATTTCATCTGAGAGGATCTTAGTTTTCTGAGAAAGTTAATGCAGACCTTCCTCCTGTGGTAGATACTGATTTTTCTAAAAATACTGTGACAAAAAAATATTAGCATAATGCTTTCTGATTTCATTATTCCAATCTCTGGAACAGACTTAATGTCATTTTATTTTTGATAACACAATGAGAAAATACCACATGTGACAACATATATTTATAGAATTTATGTCATAGAAATAAAATTAGCTCATGACAACATTTTGCATGAGTATCCCTACAGGCATGTTGTGCTTGCTAGTTATTTTACAGGCAAGTATCCAATATATGTTATATCACATCCAGGAAACAGCAGCTCTTTGCCAGCCTTACTTCTGTCATGCCAAGTTCTATGTTTGAAGTGGAAATTATTTGCTAAAGTTTTATTTGTGTAGCCTATTAAAGTATGTTATACATTAACAAAGACAGATACAGAGATAGCTGATCTTATATTTGCAGGATAAAAATACAGCATATTTTTGATAGAATAGCACTTCTTGCTAATGCAGGCTCCAGCTCAGCCCAGGAGCTGTGAAAGAAATAAACACATTGAAGTTCCCTATCCATCTAGCCACTTGGGGATGGAGAACTACCTGGGGTTTGGGCGGTGGGTGGGGGGGGTGTTTTTGGTTTTTTAATGCATGACTGCAATAAAAAAAGCTGGGTTTTGTGATTGAGAATTGAACCCCTCTCCAGGCATGAGGTCCTATATGTCATAAGGATGATGGTAACTTTATTTTTACATTCAGCTCTGACTGTAAAGCCCTTGACAGTCTGTGTTCTACTTTGTCAGAAAATTTGCTGCCGTTTGTCTAGTTCTGAAGTGTACCATGCTGAGATGAACAGAATTTTATGGAAGTTTCAAGGTATCTTTGTAGAATCGTAGAATCACAGAATGGTTTGGATTGGAAAGGGCCTTGAGATCATCTAGTTCCAACCCCCCTGCTATGGGCAGGGACTACTCACACTAGACCATGTCGCCCAAGATTCCATCCAGCCTGGCCTTGAACACTGGGAAGGATGGAGCTTTTACCAGTTCTTTGGGCAACCTGTTCCAGTACCTCACCACCCTCTCTGATAATACCTCTATAAATGTATCTTGTAAAATACTGTATCATGGAAGCTAATTGTTATGGTACATACTTGAATTATCAGATTACCAACATCTACTTTCTCTTTGCTCTTCCAGTAGTAATTGGTATTTATGGTCTGAACTGGGCATAGTAGTGGTCTCTCAGTAGTCCCATCATAACTGAGGTGGGCCTCATTGTTTGTTCAATTTTTCACTCAAGTAAAATATGTTTCATCCTACTGTTGGTCTCCCAACCCCCTTTGCGCAGTAATCTCCTCTGCCCCATACATGATGGACAAAGGTTGGCTTGTTTGTGTTTTGAGGGCAGACAATCCCCAAATAGCCTCTCTTGTGACATTCAGGACCTTGGAATTCAGTAGTTTTCCTGCTGGGGAAAATAAAGTAATACTGTATTAAGAAAATGCTGTAGAATCTTCATCATCTTAAGAATGCCAAAGTATTTTCTTAGAGCTATTTGTGAGATGTATTGTAAGGGAAAAGAATTAGGGAAATTAACTTGAAGATAGAGTAGATCCAGGTGAAAGTGTGGAAGACTTCACATGTTTCTTAAATATATCAAACTGACAGCTCAGAAGAGGCATCAGAGCATATTTACAAAACTTTGGGCTTGATCCCAACTGTAGTTTTGCTGCAGTTGCAGTTCATGCTGCAAAGTTTTGTCCCTGTGTTGTGATACTTTGCTTTTTTAACTTCTATGGGTGATTCCTTCAACATTATCAATCTTGGTATCATGAAATTTTGGTAAATGGAAAATTGCACAAGGTCTTATCCTTTTGATGACTTCCTGATATAACCCTAATTGTAAATGAATAATGGTTGCTTATAAGACCTAAGTGAAAAAATACGTATGTTGTGGTTCTTACAAGGTGCAGATGGGAGGAAGTGTGTTTTAAACTGTGAAAGGTGATGGAGAGCTTCTTATACAGGTGCTTCCTTCATATTCGCAGCAAGAGCTGGTCCCAGTATGGCCATGAATTCTGCTCAGTGATGCTGGCCTTTTTAAACAACTTTTACATGTCTAATAAGAGCAACATACTAAAAGGAAAGGAAATTTCCCTTTGATATGGTGCTTGTTCCAGCAAAGTACAATCCACGAGATGGCGGTGTAGGTGCACTTTTAGCTTTTCGAAGCTAAACCAAACTGTCCTGCAAAAAACCAAAACAGTGTTGGGATAATCTAGCCATGTAAAAATGTAGGAATTCCAAAACAGGGCTTTTATAATGCAGATAAGTACGTTTTAAATAGAGCCTAGAGGCATCCAAAGACCTTAATTTTCAGACCTATGTGCCATTTTTGATATTATAAGATGTTCATCAGGGACTGTAGCGATAGGACAAGAGGGAATGGGTTTAAACTTAAATAGGGGAAGTTCAGATTAGGTATAAGGAAGAAGTTTTTTACTGTGACAGTGGTGAGGCACTGGAGCAGGTTGCCCAAAGAAGTGGTAAATGCTCCATCCTTGTCAGTGCTCAAGGCCAGGTTGGACAGAGCCTTGAATGAAGTGGTTTAGTGCAAGGTGGCCCTGCCCATAGCAGGAGGGTTGGAACTAGATGATCTTAAGGTCCGTTCCAACCCAAACCATTCTATGATTCTATGTTAATGTGTGTTCTGCCAGGCTTTTTTTTTTTCTTTTTTTTAGACTGTCCAGTAGGAAAAATGAGGAATAACCATATTTTCTTGTGGCCAAAGGATGATTGTTTTTTGTGCTTGTTACTTTGTTCATGACATCTGAGTGTTTTAATTTGTACAAAACTGGTGCAAACATTCAAAAGAAAATGAAGGACTCTGAAAACATTTGTATTTAGAATATTTTGCAATATCATCCTTAAGCACTTGAAAGAAATGTTCTATCTTACTTTCTGCATCATAAAGTAATAAATTACTGTAATACAATGTGTATTTGATACTAATAACATGGTTATTTATCTTAGAGTGGAAAAGGGAAATTATTTTTCCAGTCAGAATGACAATTAATGAGAATATAAGGCTTCAAATTAAATCTGGTTGCATTATCTCAGTTCTTTGGAAAATGTTAAGGGAACTTCTACTAATCATAAGCAGTCAGCAACTGTGTTGTCATGTCTTACAAATGTGGAAAATGGGCAATATATTTTGAAAATATCACTATTGGACTGATAAAACAGATTTTTTTCAAACGGGATAGTTAATGCTACTTTTTGTCTGAATTGGACTCACTAAATATTTGAAAACAGACTTCTGTGCAGTATTGTGCAGTCAGGATTTCTATGTTTATACACCTGTGGTCCTTTCTTTAGATACCTGTTCATCTGTGCAATTCTTAGAGGCCTGATAGTGCATTCAGTCTGTTTTTTTGCTACTGTCTGTGTTACAAGTTTAGAAGCAAGGCAGGATTATGCTCTTAAATAATAGGAACTGTAGTATACAAATATTCCATGCATGTTGTTCGAGTTTTTTACTATGCTTGTGGAATTGTTTCTGCCTATACTAATGGCATCATGATAAGAGTTAGAAATGAAAGCACTTTGAAACAAGGAAGGTGGAGAGGCAGAGAGACTGGAGGTTAAACATTTGTCAAGCAATAAATGTGACCGTAGAGTGTGTTTTGGAAATTGAACTATAAATGCTCTTCTGTAAATGTCATTGATCAATAAATGGCAGGAAAGTTTCTAAAGTTAAACTATATTTCCTGATTCATTTTTTTGCCTTTCTCTCAAAAAGGAGAAAAACTCCATTACCTTACATTAATCTTACATAAAATAATCTTACATAAACCTTCTGACATCTAGGAATTTCTACATACCACATTCAGTGGTATGTCAATCTAATCAGTATAATAAAAACTGTCCAATAATATGTGCTCCAGCTGGCTTTTGCACACAGTGCTTGAAACTTTTCAGTTAAGTGAGCTCAGTTGTAATATGTGAGTTATTTAGTTTTCTTGACTTGGATTAAAATGTGCTCTCCCACCTGTGTTCCCAAGTACCTGAAAAGGCAAACATACAGCTACAAAAGAATAAAGGTCAAACCATGGTCAGTGTGCCTTGCCCAAATAGGGCATTAAGAGCATATTGCATCTCTAGTGTATTATTTCTCTTTGATCTCAATTTGTAGAATTGTCGTTGAAGAAGAAGTGATAGAAAGTTTCTTGGGGTTTGGTTTGGTTGTTTGGGTTTTTTGTTGTTTTTTTTTTTTTTTTTTTTTTTAAGAATGGATGGGAACCAGATGATTGCTACAGAATACAATTTGACAGTGTAACAAATGCAACTGGGCCTTTAAATCCCATTAGTTCATTGGTTATCTGTTTTGCTCTAAATTTAGTGTAGCAGTAATGAAAATCCAGAATGTGAAAACGTGTTTCCTACAACTTGATTTGACTGCAGCCGTGGGAAAGTGGGGGAAAAAATAAGGGGGAGCTTCAGTAAGAAGGAACTATCTATCATCACTATTTAAAATGTAATGCTGTTTATCTGTATCAAATACCTTGCTGTGTTGTAACAGAGCACAATACCTGTGCTACAGTCTTGGAGGACTAACCAGTTTAGCTTTGTTCTTTTGGTCTATTTATTATCTGGTTGGCAGAGCCAAATCTGTATGGTTTTCAGGGAAATGTTGAGGCTTTTAGTGCTTTACACAGGTAGGTTATTGATTAACGTTGCAGCTGTTGTGTGTGTTATATGTCTCCATGAGTTTATTGAGATACGGTGGAGAGAACATCTTGCCGGTATATGGAAGATAGCTAACAAAGAATGCTTGGTTAATCCCAACAACCAGGATTTGGTGCAAATATGTTTACTATTTTGGTGCCCAGTAGGATTTGTGTTATGTTACCCAGGTTATTGAACAGTTTCAATATACTGCTTAGATTTATGTCAGCTTCTGAAGCTGATAGGATGTTCAGGATCTTCCCTAGTTTGCTGGCAATTATTATAGTGAAAAGTGTTTGGCAATCAGTGAAGTCATGGAAACTTACTGTACAGGTTAACTACTGGTGTTTGTTTAGCAGATTTCAGTACCTTGTTGAGGTTTCAATCACTGCCCTGAGGAATTTACAATCAAAGATACTTACAGATAACAAACCCACATTGCGTTTAATTGGTTGAAAATTGTTAGCCAAGCCAAGCATGACACATCAGGCATGCCAGATATCATATACCTTGCATTCCAGTATTAGTAAGCCAGTGAAAACAATTTGCCTATTTAAATTAAATACAGGAGGAATTAAATTGAAATTGGGACTGGAGGAATACAGTGGAAAATGAGGTAACTCGCATTGCTCAGTAAAAACTTTTAGAAGGGGTAGATTTTTGTATTCAAAAAAGGAGATGGAAGTTGGAGATAGGATTAGTTTATTCTTCAGAGCAAACTGTTTACACAGAAAAAGTGGCCCAGAGAAGTTTGACCTTCATTATTGTATATAAAAAATAATCCTGGAAGATTTTCAGTTATTCCTCAGCATTTTGAAGATGAAAAAATAGATATCAGCTTTGTGTGGGAAGTGGCTTATCTGACTGCCTTCAGAATAGGTTTGTTTTTTTTTTTTCTGGAAAGCAATTTGTCTCATTTGGTTTATTGGGTCAATGACAGCCCAGACTTGAAGCTGAATCACAAAGTGTGTCAATTACTTAGCGACCTAAATGCAAGCCTGCTCTGTGCGCAGTTTGCTCTGCTGAACACACTACTTCATCACATTGGTGTCAGTACTTCATGGAGCATTCAAGTGCAAGTCCTGCATAGTTGTGTGCTAAAACAGGCTATTGAATTTTAATGAAATTTAAAGCTGTCCTTTCTTATCTAATAGTGATAGTGATGTGTTTTATTGCTTACAGGAGAGTAACATAAAGTGAATGTCTTGTCAGTAAAACCATAACTATCTCTATAACACAATTGTTACAGATCCATCATCAAGGTCACCCAATTCTTGCTTGGTTTTACTGAACAGATTTATCTTGGCTTAGTGCAGTTAGATGGAGAAGATAAAAGATGAAAAATAGTTTTTCTTTAATATTAATTTGAAGGTTGGTAAGGTAGGTGGAGTGAGTAAATACTGATTTGCTTTATTGAAATTCTGCATGGTCTGCAAGAAGAGATAGAGGGAGGATCTGAGGAACTACAGGCCTGTCAGCCTGTCCTCGATGACAGGGAAGGTTATAGAGTAGATCAGCTTGAGTGTCATTATGTGGCATGTACAGGACAACCAGGTGATCAGGCCCAGTCAACATGGGTTTAGGAAAGACAGGTCCTGCTTGACTAACCTGATCTCCTTCTATGACTAGGTGACCTGTTTAGTGGATGAGGAAAAGGCTGTGGATGTTTTCGAAAACATAGAGTTTAGTAAAGCCTTTGGCAGTATTTCCAACAACATTCTCTTGGAGAAACTGGCTGCTCATGGCTTGGATGGGAATACCCTTCCCTGGGTAAAGATCTGGCTGGATGGCCAAGCCCAAAGAGTGATGGTGAATGGAGTTAAATCCAATTGGTGGCCAGTCACAAATGGTGTTCCCCAGGGCTCAGTACTGGGGCCAGTTCTGTTTAATATCTTTATCAATGGTCTGGATGAGGGGATCAAGTGCACCCTCAGTAAGTTTGCAGATGACACTGAGTTGGTTGGGAGTGTTGGTCTGTTTGAGGGTAGGAAGGCTCTGCAGAGGGATCTGGACATGCTGAGGCCAACTGTAACTCAACAAGGCTAAGTGCCAGGTCCTGCACTTGGGTCACAACACCCCATGCAATGCTACAGTCTTGGGGAAGAGTGGCTGGAAAGCTGCCCAGTGGAAATGGACCCAGGTGTGTTGGTCAACAGCCAGCTGAATGTGAGCCAGCTTGTGCCCAAATGGCAAAGAAGGCCAATGGCATCCTGTCTTGCATCAGAAATAGTGTGGGCATAGGGACTGGGGAATTGATCATCCCCCTGTACTTGGCACTGGTGAGGCTGCACCTCAAATACTGTGTCCAGTTCTGGGCCCTTCACTACAAGAAAGACATTGAGGTGCTGGAGCAAGTCCAAAGATGGGCAATGAAGCTGGTGAAGGGTCTGGAGCACAAGTCTTATGAAGAATGGCTGAGGGAACTGGGGTTGTTTAGCCTGGGGAAAAGGAGGCTTAGCGGGGACCAAGCTACTCTGTGGTAGACTTGGCAGTGCTAGGTTAATGGCTGGATTCAATGACCTTAAGGGAACAGGCCATCAGACTCAATGAAGGTAATTTCTTAGAATAAAATAAAGTAAAATTAAGTCTGGTTTTGACGGTGACGGAAGAGGGCTGATTACTAGTAATTAGGTTTATCCTTTATGGTAACTATGTTTGTGAATATTGAGTGTAATAATGTAGGTGAACTATCCTGTCCGGTAATCACACTTTATGTTAAATTCAGTAAGCAAATTTTTTTGATATTTCATTTACTAAAGGGAGGTATGAGAAGAAGGAAGAAGTATATTTTTATAACAAAGAGTAGTTATTTCTTCTGTCTTATCCTTCTGAACTCCATGTATAATAAAACCAGAATGAGATTAGAATAACACTCCCAAGGGGTCTGTACATTACAGTCTAAGCAAGCTCAGGAGTATGCTTAGTTAAGATTACCTCTCGATCTTGTGTATTGATGTACCTGTGAATTATTCTCCTATTCAGTTTCCTAGTGGCAAAAGCTAATGGGAAGAACAGGAAAGGAAAACATCACTTGGAAGACAAACCCAAGAAACTGCTCCACAGGAGTGGGAGGCTGATTTAGTGTAGAGGCAGTGACCATGTAATTGATCTGCTATTGAGCTTGGTAGGAGTTGCGGCTGTATTACCTGTGAACTGGATACACACTTTGTACTGATGGGAGTTACAGAAGGATTATTTGTAACCTGAAGCTAAATAGTCCATTAAGGGATCATGCTACTGCATTGTTACTTGTACTGTCTCTGAAATCCTTAGCAAAGGGTATTTGACAAATGGATCTAAGGAATAGCACCTTTTATTTTACGTGTTTCTAGTAAGGTAGTTCTGGAGTTGTAAAGACATGGAGCCCTGACAATCCTGACTTGCTCTCGATCTTGCTGTAAGCACCTATCATATGTAATTGGTAGGCTTATAGTAACACCCTTTAGAGCTTGCCAGGTATACACACATTTATATATACACATTTATAATAGATTCTTCAAGATTCTGGAGAAACGTGAATGAAAATGGTCCCTAGGGGTCAGAGTGCACTTCTGCTTTATTTTCTTGAGGCAAGAGCACAAATGGGGAAGCTTACAGTCGATGATGCCCTGCCTGCAAGTGAATGATTTCCTTCTCTATTTTCTTGGGACTTTGTAGGGCTCTTTTACCTTCTAATTCAATCTACATCACTCGAGCAGCAATGTATTGCTGAGAGCTGTCAATTACCTTGTTTAGTTGCTAATCCTTTAACAAAAACATTTCAGATTTCTGATTTTATTTTTTATTGTCCCATACATCCTGGAGTTACACTGTGCTCGCTGGCAATATGCTGTTTGGGATGAATCAGATATGTATTATGGCACTAGTAGTATGGACTAGAGTATCTCACTGGAGTCCCCATAATAATAATAATAGTGACTATGAGTCAGTGCAGGAGTGGCTAAGATTAACTCAGAGTTTTGAAGAGCCAAGAGGTGATTCATCCTTTGAAATAAAGAGAAGCTGCTAATAAACATTAATAGACATTTTCAGAGTTGTTTGCACTGTATCAGTACTTGCTGTAGTTAATGGGGAAGTAACACGAGGAACTGAGAATGTCATACCAGCAGCAGCTCAGTAGGCAATGACTTAGTAGATGCACACTGAGTTGTCATTGCTGTTGGTATCAGCACTCTCTAGTACCAGGATGTATCAACAAACTTTACTGGTTTTGCTAATGCAGCAGCTGACTTTTTTCCCCAGTCCTTAGTGCTGGTTTTTTACGCTTGAGATTTGCTGGATATTTGCTTGAATTACTGTATGTTAGGTGCATTTTGTCAACAGAATATATGTTTAATTTTATACAGTCATAGAATGGTGAGGATTGGAAAAGACCTGAAGTTCCAAACGCCCTGCCATGGGCAGGGACATATCGCACTAAACCATGTCACTCAAGACTCTCTCCAACCTGGCCTAGAACACTGCCAGGGATGGAGCATTTACCACCTATTTGGGCAACCCATTCCAGTGCCTCACCACCCTCACAGTAAAGAACTTCTTTCTTATATCTAACCTAAACTTCCCCTGTTTAAGTTTAGACCCATTATCCCTTTTCTTATGCTACAGTCCCTAATGAAGTGTCCCTCCCTGGTATCCTTGTAGCCCCCCTTCAGATACTGGAAGGCTGCTATGAGGTCTTCATGCCGCCTTCTCATCTCTAGGCTGAATGGCCTCAGCTTTCTCAGCCTGTTTTCATATGGGAAGTACTCCAGCCTGCTGATCATCCCTTGTGGCCCTCCTCTGGACTTGTTCTGACAGTTCCAGATCCTTTTTATGTTGAGGACACCAGAACTGTGCACAATACCTCCAAGTGAGGTCTCACGAGAGCAGAGTAGAGGGGCAGGATCACCTCCTTTGACCTGCTGGTCAGGCTCCTTTTGATGCATTGCAGGATACGGTTGGCTTTCTGAGCTGCAAGTGCACACTGAAGCCGGCTCATGTTCATTTTCTCATCAACCAGCATCCCCAAGTCCTTCTCCACCCCACCAGTAGCTGTGCATGGGATTGCCCCAACCCAGGTGTAGGACCTTGCACTTCAGTTTGTTGAACTTCATGAGGTTGGCATTGGCCCACCTCTCAAGCGTGTCAAGGTCCTTCTGGATGGCATCCCTTCCCTCCAGCGTATTGACTGAACTACACAGCTTGGTGTCATCGGCAAACCTGCTGAGAGTGCACTCAATCCCACTGTCCATGTCCCTGACAAAAGACGTTGAATAAGATCGGTCCCAACACTGGCCCCTGAGGGACACCAGTTGGACATTTTGCCCTTGATCACAACTCTTTGTGTGTGGTCATCCAGCCAATTCTTTATCCACTGAGTGGTCCACCCATCAAACTGATGTCTTTCCAATTTAGAGACAAGGATGTCATGCAGGACAGTGTCGAATGCTTTGCACAAGTCCAGGTAGATGACGTCAGCTGCTCTGCCCCTGTCCATCAGTTCCATAGCCCCATCATAGAAGGCCACCAAATTGGTCAGGCAGCATTTCCCCTTAGTGAAGCCATGCTGGCTGTCACCAACCACCTCCTTGTTTTTCATGTACCTTAGCATGCCTTCCAGGAGAATCTGCTCCAAGATTTTGCTAGGCACAGAGGTGAGACTGACTGTTCTGTAGTTCCCCGGGTTGTCCATTTTCCCCGTCTTGAAAATGGGGGTTATATTTCCCTTTTTCCAGTGGTTGGGACCTTCACCTGACTGCCATGATTTTTCAAATATGATGGTCAGTGGCTAAACAACTTCATTCGCCAGCTCCTTCAGGACCCGCAGATGGATTTCATCAGGTTCCATGGACTTGTGCACATTTTATGCATTATTTGTGGTGTTTAAAGCAGCAAATGACTCAGATAACAGGAAAGAAACTGAAGTAGATTCACTGGTCAGGAGAATGAATTTACTCTCCATAGGGTAGATGTGTTTGTTCCTCCAGCTTGCAGTAGTTTTTGCATATCTGCCAAATCATTTTAACTGGGATCTCATGCTACTCTGCCTGCTGTGACAGTCACTGTGAACCCCTACTGCCTCAAGCCATCTTCCCAATTCAATACTGAACTGTACCTGGCTGGTTTCCCATGTGCTTCCAGCTCACAAACTCATTTGCTTTAGATGAGCAACGGTGTGCCACTTATTTTGCCCAGCCATCAGACAATATCTTGGACTTTCTTGCTGGTGTGTCCACTTGTAAGAGAGCTTTTATGCTTTTTAGTTGTTTTAGATGTTTGCGTTTTATCTGGTCAATGGAAAGAGAGAGATCCAACCAGACTCGAGAGTATCATGATACACTCCAATTGGTATCCAGCGTGATACATCTGCCCACAGGGATTTTGTGCCTCCCTGCATGTTGCTCAAAGTAGAAGCTAGCATGATATGTCATAAACTGTCATTCTTTTTGTGGTATATCTAATACACATACAAGTGCTACTTTTGTTGTCTGTGCGGTGCCTCAGACTGTGGTGGCCAATGCTCTACCTTTTTTCAGACAAAATAGTTTAATTGTATAAACTAATAACTGATGTTACTTTTAGAGGCAGAGACAGGAAAAAAAGCACCAAGGATACTTTTACTGGCCGCATTTGTTTGTGTCTTTGATTTTTTAAATCATGTATTCATTTTCTTTTCCAGTATAAGGTGTTAAGTGGGCCAAGACCTACTTCACAAATGTTTCCAGAAAAAAAGTTGTCAGGCACTTTTCTTAACACTCATACACTACTCCCATCTATGTTACTGTAAAATTGATGGTTTTGAGACATGCTTTTAAGATGTGTTTTTCATTCTTTTTTATCAAGAAAAAGTTATGTAACTTTCATTGCAATTCATCTGCATTAAAGGCTTTTCACTGACTGTGTAGATGTTTTGAGGCCATCATTCACACAAACAACTGTCAAGCATTTTACTCAGCTTTCCTGTTTGTTTTTTTTGAACAGAATTCTCCTATACCATGGGGAAAACACCTTTGTGTCTGTAAACTCAGGAGTACTTTTGCAATTTGTCATCTCTTTCAATGCTCAGCTATCTCAAATTCAATGTGTACACTGTTGAATGTTTGCTAAATTCCTCCTTTTCAAGAAATGATTGGCTTAAAACCTTAGTTGGCTTAAAACCAAACAAGTGGTGTTTGGTTTGTGTCTGTATACCCCTGCTTTCACAGGAAAAATTCCTTTCAAAAGAAAGACTGTTAAGTACACATCTGCCCTTAGCATTTTATAATGTTTTACTTAAGGGGAAAATGTGGAGTAGATGGTGTTTCCAGAGGTACTTCCTTCACCCTTCCTTTTAAAGTTTTTTCTCTTCTCATGGTCTCTAACTGGCTGGTTTATAAATTGGGCTGAGCTGACTCTGATTACATATTTGACCTATATATTTTTAAAATATTTTGTTTGTTCTGATTTCTTTTGTGTGTGTGAGCACACTGGTTTTGGCTGGGATAGAGTTAATTTTCTTCACACAAGTTTGTAGGGTGCTACATTTTGTACCTGTGACCAAAACCAGTTTTGATGCAGGGGTGTTTTTATTGTTGCTGAGCAGTGCTTACACAGTGTCAAGGCCTTTTCTATTTTTCTCACTGCCTTGCCAGGTCACAAAAATGGCTGGGACAGCTGACCCTAACTGACCAAAGGGATATTGCATACCATATGAAGCTTGTGCTCAGCAATAAAAGCTGGGGGAAGGAGGAGGAAGAGGGGACATTTGGAGTGATGGCATTTGTCTTCTTAAGTAACCGTTACACGTGATGGAGCCCTGCTTTCCTGGAGATGGCTGAATACCTGCCTGCCAACAGGAAGTAATGAATAAATTCCTTGTTTTGCTTTGCTTGTGCCTGCAGCTTTCATTTCATCTATTAAACTGTCTTTATGTCAACCTAGGAGTTTTAACACTTTTACATTTCTGATTCTCTCCCCTAATCCACTGTAGAGGGAGTGAGTGAGAAGCTGGGTGCAGCTTTGC
This sequence comes from Psittacula echo, assembly GCF_963264785.1. Classification (NCBI taxonomy): domain Eukaryota; kingdom Metazoa; phylum Chordata; class Aves; order Psittaciformes; family Psittacidae; genus Psittacula; species Psittacula echo. The sequence continues at coordinate 39,858,937 of NC_137735.1, read as the reverse complement.
TGCCTGCAAGGGGTAACCCATAACAGTAAGTAGCCTTGCTCCCAAATTTTCTTATCAACTCTTTCTTAATGAACTCAGGAGTACTGTGCTGCATGTGAAGAGTTTGTTGATCCATCCTTCTTACATATTCGAAAGTGGATTGTCCTTGGCTTCAAGTGAGGAATCTGCTTGCAAGGAAAACATTCAGGTGACACTGTATGGGTAGCTACCACATAAGATTGCACAATGGAATTGTCTAAAAAAGAGATGGAGTTAAGAGCATGTAAAAACATTATTTTGTTTCACAAAAATGCAAAACATACTTTTGTGATCAGTGAAGTGATTACTATATTTTTTTAATGCTTTTGTTTTGCAGGCTTTGTTAAATCAGTAAGGCACCTGACTAGTTATGTCCCATCTGGCAACTCTTCTCTAAAAGAGTTTTGTATTATTGTAATAATGTATGTAATCTTAGTGAATTTCTATCCACCACAGGCACTAGGGATCTTTCTACCTTGGAAACTGAATTACTTTGTACAAATACTTTGGGTTTTTTTCTCACACTACTCATTTAGTACATGCTACTGCTGCAGCATTCAGGCAGATTAACTTTCATTTCACATTTGAGTATATACATACTCTTTTTCTCTTTCCTTGGTAGAACTGGTAAGCATTATATAAATCACATACTTCCCAAAACTCAGTGTTACTTAAGAAAACTATGCAAGTTTTTCCAAGTTGAGACATCTTTCTCCATACCTTCTTACAAAAGTTGTGTCAACTTTATTTAATTAGCATTGACGTGATATCAACGAGCGACTGTACAGGCTGTTCAGAGACCTTTGTGTTGCAATGTGGTGTTCCTTTTCGTTGTGGGATGACTAGATTGCTCTGCAGTACTGGCCTCCCTCACAACACATTAAAATTTAACCCATTCATGTTCTGCAAATGGCGGGGTTTGCCAGATACCATTACACTTCAGTGTAATAGTAGAAACCTTCCTTTGTGGAAAGGTTGCAGCTTGAATAATTTAGTGGGAAAAAATGTAATTAGTTTAGGATTCCTGACTATTTCTTAGACAACAGTTAGCAATACCCACATGTACAAAGCAGTTCATATTGTTGAACATGAAGGGAGAAGGGAAAGAAGAACAAAAGAAAAAGATGGAAAATTGTCTTTATGCTGAAGCTATTTCAAGTTCTTAGTAAGGTAGAGAAATAATCAGAAAACTACAAGACAGTTTAATATTGAGCTCTCAAGCAGGTGGAGTCTATTGTGTTTTTGTTCTACTCTAAACAGTTGATTAATTCCTTCAAATTAAATGGACGTTTCAAAGTAGGAACATTCCAGTGGCCTTGCGAAAGCCAGCCAAACTCAAAGTGATTCATAGTAAGACTCTCCTTTGTGGGGATCCTGAATTAATCAAAATACTTACAGAGAAAATAATGCAGATATCCAACATCCAGAAAGACTGTATAGTTTTATTCAATTTCTTTTGGTATGATCTATTTTTATTAATCTAACTCTGCGTGCACACTGGACATAAAATGATATTGCTACACAAAAAGAATGTAAACATACTTCCCCTCTTTCTATTGTGTAATAAGTCTTCACATTGTTTTTTATTTGGAAATTTAAAGTATATTAGTCTGTTACTAATTATTTATTAAACAGAATAGTTGGCAGTGCAAGTTATTTTGGAAGTTTGCATCTCTGTGCTGGCTCCCAGTGTATCTCATAATAACTGTGAGCTATTTCTCTTTACTCTGTGAGCACTTGGTGGCCTCTCTCTTCGCTGTCACTCTTCTTTCACACTCAGCTGTGATATGGCCTTCATCTCTGTCCTGAGATTGATTATTAGGTCAGAAAAGTGAAAGAAAAACAACAGATGAAAAAGAAAGCAAACATCAGCTTGTACTTGCTTATGTTTTTCATGTGCAGATACAAAGAATAAGAGGAATTATTTAGTATAATCCACTGAACTAGTAGCCAATACAACAGGATGAAATCTGTAAAATAAAATTAGGACTTGAACATGTGAAAGCTTCTTAAGAATAAAATGATGAAGAAAGAGACATTTGATTAAAAACTGTGGGAATTCCAGCAGGGTGGATTTTATAGAACAAACTACATCAAGTCCTTTCTGTAAAGAGCAGCCTGTATTGAGGTATGCTGGATGATCTAATCCAGCAGGTCTGTCTAGGTGTTCTGAGTTTTTTTGAGTGACGTAGAACGGCTGGATGCCAAAGATAAAGAACAAAAGTTACCTCTGAAATCCTAAACTAGTGCTCTAATTATCTAATGTGATAATATTCGGCAACAAGAGGAACAGAAGCCGGCATTAAGGTGAACTGCAAAACGAAAAGTCACTCCCAAATTTCATCTAAATCCTTCTGCTAAGTCACTTAATTCCCACTCAATACAAAAACATATTTTCATTGTAACTTTTCATTATCTTTAGAAACTATGTCTTTTTTTCACAAGAAATTGTACTTTTGTGACCTCAGTTGTCAGAGAATAACATTTTGGAAGCTTTTGATGGAGAAATTTAAATGAGTTCACAAAGGGTGATATTATTATTATAAAGCTTCTTTAAACTTATTTTATGCTGAATTTTCTTTGCAGTTTGTCCAGTGGGAACGTTCAACATTCATGTTGAAAAAGGTCCTTTTTCCATTTTGTTTTTCAATTCACATTTGAAATTACTTTGAAGAAGATACGACTTCTTAAAGGTAAAGAGACTATCAGAGCTGTGGAAAGAAAAAGAAATCATTCTTTAGACTGGTTTCGCAGGATGCCTTAAAAATTGGAAGCATTTTAGGAAGGTCAGAATGACTTTACCAAATTGTGATGTTGTCCTAAGAAGCAGGACTGGGCTCACTGAAGTCCTGTAGGCGGTTATTGTTAAAGTAGATAATATAAGGGGAACTACTTTGATATTGCTAGTACATTTCTCTAGAAAGTTGTGTAATATTTTATCCTGAATTTTAATGGTGACCAAACACACTGCATAATTCAAACCTCATTGATAGAGCTTGAGGGTGGTTGTAGAGTAAAAACCTCATACAATTTGTTTCTGTTTGCTACCATTGGCAATCTTGCATTAGAAGTGTGTGTGTCTTGGCTGGGAAAAAGAACGATCTTCTATCATTAGGCAATAGACTTGAGCAAGAGATGGGATCTTGTGCTGTGATGGAGAAATTAGATGTTTTTTTGGAAATACACCAAAAAGTCAAGAATTTTTATGTAGCATCGAAGCCAAAGGAGTGAAGAACAGGCTGATCCTTTGTAGAGGTAGCAAGATCATTCTTGGATTTTACAGTTATTTTCAGGATAAGTATCTTCTAGGCAGGAATGAGTCAGATAGTGGGAACAGCTTTCCAGGACAGGGATATCTTGTTACTGCTGCCTGTTTTCTTCTGACAGTAATAGGGACTACTATCAGTTTGACAGTTTCTGTGTACTCTGTAATACCTTAACTGTTTACACAAAGCAGAGGGAAATATTTTCACTCTACATTGCTTTTACTTTAAATGGAGAAAAGGAATCCAAAAAGACTAAATGAAAAGTCTGTGTGCCAGAGAAGTACTTTGTAAAACATGCAAGAGAAGCTGCATGCATTTCAGATATGAACTTTTTGAGTTTTCTTTTCTTACCCTGTAGGCAGAAGGAACAAAAAAGACTGTGCTGTCCCAATTGTTGGGATTTCATAACAATTTTGATCCTTTTTTCCTGTTTAACCCCCCCCCCCCCCCCCCAAAGACTGTAACCAGTTACAGAATGTTCCCACGTATGTCATCTGCCTGACTGTAGTCAGTTCTGGGGTTCAGGATCTGCCCTGTTTACAGTGACTGAAATTAATAGATTTTCCTAATTTATTTGGTTTGCTTCTCACAGAGTAAATTAATTTTTCTTACTCTTTTTTTTTGTTTGTTTCTTCAAAGTGGAAGCAAAAAAGAACAAAATTAGAATAATTATTATACAAAGTGTTCCCAGAAAGCACAGCAAACAAAAGACAGCCGAGATTGCGACAGATAAAATATGTCATTAGGAACATAGCTCAGAGCTATTGTGACTTGTGGCCATAAAAGCAGGAAGTAATTTTCCTCCTGGATCCTTTCTAACTATAGGAACAAAAAAAAAAAAAGGAAGTCTGGTGATTGCAGGTAAGATGTGTGGGAGATACTGAAAGGCCATATACATGTCTAAGCAATAGGATGGAGGTACCCCTGTATTTGAGCGCAGCAAAAGCTTTTGAAAGGATGAATGACTTTTGTTTGTATATGAATTAATAACTCTTAATTGTTAATTTTTTTTTAGGATGCTACCACTAATACACCAGCATCTGAGATGGAATTACTTAACTTCTTAACAGAACTTCCTTTCTTAACAGTAGAATAACATGGTATGCTGTTCTTAAGCCCTGAACAATATGTTCACAGAATTGCTTAGAAAAGCTCTTTCTGTTTCCATTATGTCAACATCCAGAAGTACGTGCACAAGCTGTAGGCATTTTAATAATGAACTGTCTAGGCTGATTAAAAACCGGAAGCAAATATCATGTATCTGAAACAAATTAACCCTGCTGAGATAATAAAACAATTTAATCTCCAGAACTTTACCTTCCTCTTCAGTACAGATAAAATAGCATTTATGTTTATCTCTGTATGTGTAGTGTATGTGTTTATCTCTATGTGTGTTATTTTCTATGATTAATAGGTAATTTTCAGCTTTTATTTAGAGTTCAACCAACAGAACTTTCACTTTCTCAGGAGACTTTATTATCATTTATGTTTGTATATTATATACATGCTCTTTAATCCCTCTGTAAATATATTCTTTATAGCAACTGATTTTTTGGTGCTAAAGTTTAGCTAAGTGTCTTGCTAGTGGGTTTTTGACTCAACTCCATGTTTTTCATGTTGTATTTCACAGTTAATTTGTGCAAATTCAAACTGGCATAATGTTCAGCAAAAAATACATATTTATCGCTTACTGGCCATCTCACTTTCCAGTTGCATCTTTCCTGCAGTTCACTGATTTTTCCTGAATGTTTTGAAAAAACTAAATTTTATCTGCAAATATTCCTCTTTTACTTTTATTCTGCATTTAAAGTAATTCTTCTCCAAATCTTTCTTTGTACTACACCCTGAGGGAAAACCAATTGCTTTCATTTTAGATTCATACAAGCAGCTTCTGGAACAAACAGAAATGAAGTTTTGGTGAGATAAGCAGAGTTTGCACATTGCAGGAACTCTTTCAATCTAGAAATCAAAGCTCCTAGAATATGAAATTAACCACACTTGGAGTGAAATAGTTGTCTGTGTGGTATCTGGGAAAGGCATTGGGGATGGTGGTAGTGTTGCAGGTTGTTTATTTTTTTTAGTGTTTCCCAGAGAAAGGTTGTTTTTCTTTCCTCCACTAATTAAATGCTTGCTAGATGCAAAGTGCAGCACTGTTTTCTTTAAAAAGGACAGGTGGTTAAAGAGCTACCCAGAAGTTTGTTTCAGTGCCCCATGGATATCAAGTGCCTGTGTGAATCTTGCCATACAAAATATCTCTATTCAAGAAAATAGTAAAAGCTTATAGACTTCTTGAAGGTAGAACTTTATCTTTAATGTCTCCCTGTTTCAGGTCCTCCCCTATATATTGCCATCATTTTTTATGGCACAATTGAGCATATAAAATAAAGAATATGCTTCAGTAATGTGAGGATGGTAATTGTAGTAAAATTTAAGATAGCAGTGCAGAATGTGATGATTGCAACACTGAGCGTTTTATTCAATTTTACTTATTTATCTCTTTGTGGATCCCCAGCAGGATTATGGATAGTGCAAAGAAGAAGTTTGAAGTAATCAGCATTCCAGAAATCGTACAGTGGACTCTGGAGGAAAGCATGCAAGCAAATTAAATAATGCATATTTAATTTCATTAGTGGTTAGACATTATGTTGATCAGAATATAAACAAAAGTTGGTGAATTTTGTCTCAAGGGAAACAATACTGAAGCTGAAGCATTTTAGAAACAATATACTTGGACTTGTTGAAAGGAAAAGTTTTACAACTTACATTTGTGATATTTCATGACAATTTTTTTCATACTTATAAATAGTTTTTCAAAGAAAAAAGTGGCAAATCTTATGCATATTTTTCATGAATTTTTAGTGACAGTATACTGGAACTTTAACCCTATCAGGTTCTGTGGGGAAAATGTAATCGAGGTCTTGATGTTCAAAGGAGATAAAGTAGCTTACAACACAGCCTTAAGTCAAGATTGACTATTACTAGCTCTTACAATGTAAATTTAAAGTTAAGATATTGTAGGGCTTTTTGGAAGCAGTGGGGAGTCTTCTAAACTAGCCCAAGATGCTACGTTTGAGAAACTTGCCAAAGGAGCGTAAAATCATCACTGCAAGTTTCATCATGATTCTTGTGAAAAAGCTTGGTTTTTTTTCCTTTAGGCTGCTTTTCCTAGAAAAGGCTTATCTACGTAACCCCTATTCAGCAAAAGCTGTATTTTTGAGGGAGAGGTTCTTGGTAAGTGTTTTGAGAAAGATTTTTGGTTTTGCTGCAGTATTAGTCATGTAAATGTTTAGGGGCTATGTCAAAACAAGAGCTGAGTAAGAGATGAAAACAGAAAACGTGTAATATTTCTATTGTATTTTTTTCTGTTATTTGGAATTTCAGGTTTTTTTCTTGAGATCTTTGTTATTCAGTCTGTGTTTTCTGGTTTGATTTCTAAATCCCTTTGCTAATCCCAGCCAGAAGCTGCTGGGTACTGTTAGCTTTTGAGAGTTCCTTTTCTTCAGTGTGGGCAGTTTGAGAAAGATTTAGGATCAAGGTCAGCGGTTTGGTAGACCAAGGACAGAGTAAAGGACTCCCAACGAGCTCCTGAATGAAAGATGCACTTGTGTGTGGTCTAGCAAAGAAGAGGAGAAGGTGCGTGATTCAAAATTACCTGCCCCATTTTTTGTGTTCTTGTTCTGTCTCTTGCTGAGAAGAGCTTGTTGAGAGAAGACAAAAGAAAGGGCAGTCTGCCTCTGCCACTCTGCCACTTAGTACTTCATCAGTTTTCCCTATCTTTAAACACATACACACACACATGCTCTAGGAAGGCAGTGCCTGCAAACCTTGTAGCAGGAAGTCAGGTCTTGTAATGAACATATTTTTTCTGCATCAAACTTTTTTACTTAAATTAAGGCTACTGATTTTATGCTGTACTATTTCTCCTGAGAATAAATTTCACATGAAAATGCCCCAGGACTTAGGAATTTCACAAGACATGTTACTTGTAGCGTTTTTCTTTTGGTGTTTGGTCCATAGACCTTTCATATTCTTCTGTAGCATTGGCTGGTGCAAGGTTTCCAGTGGGAGACAGGATGGTCATATTTATTAAAAAATGGTTTCGTAGCATGCCAGAAATCACAAATTGTTTGGAAACCAAAGATACATGGAATCCTATGATTCAAATCGTACAAGTACAGAGAAATTGAAGAATTTTTTAAAACAAACTAGCAGCAGACAGCTAAGTCAGAGGAAAAACCTGAAGGCAAATAGAGAAAACTATAAACGTGCCATTTAATTCCCCCAAAATTCCAGGAGCTCTACATTGGCAAGCACCCTTTGTGGTTTGGAAATTAAATATTATTAAAAGTTAATCCAGTAAGCTTTTCTCCTCAGGCCAAGTGTAAGAAAGAAAAGCCGAACATGCAAGCCTGGTCATATACTTACAAATATCTTCTTGCATGGTCAGGATGTGGGCTCCTTGTGCCTCCATGATCCCGTTCTAGTGCTGATGCTGATGCTCCCTAGTTGTATGAACTGGCTCAGCCTTCTGAAAGCTGAGTCGCACATATTGTGAGGTACAAAAGACTGTGGAGAAGCTCTTCGATTATTTGTGCCACTTTATCAGAAGCTGGCTTGTTTACAGGAACAGCTCATTGAGAAAGCCTGTAATGTGACCATGAACATCTGGCAGTGAAGGAACAGGGACAATATGGTTATAGTCAGGTCCTTGATTTGTTTTTCCCTTTTTACCTGCCATCCTAAATCTCAGCCCTATCTGTGCATTTAACCATGACCACCAAAGCTGTAGCTTTTCAGTAACCTTACTTGTATTACTCTTGTTTCACACAAGAAACAGAAGACAGAATACATCTGTTCCATTTTTTTCTCATGGAGCCTGCATAGTTAAAAGTTATTAGATGTGAGCTGGAAAAAAGAAAACCCAAACCAATAAACAAACACATGGAGCTATCTAAAGTATGTTTCTTTTTTCAAAAACTTATGACTTACACAATCTATGGTACGGGTCACATGGTTGTTACTATGTATTTGCACATATGATAGCAGAAACATTGCAATTCAGCCTTTTTTCTGAATAATATTACAATGTGACCTTCAAAAACCTGCCTGGCTACTTTAAGTGTTTACAAAAGAGTAAGGAAGATAAGGTGTGCTCTGTTATATAGGTGTTTTTAAATATTACTAGAATGAAATATTTTTCAACTCTTTCCCCAACCTTCTTTCCTTCTAAAATATGTTGTACCTTGAAGCCTAATCTGTTTGCAATGCAGTATGATAAATGTATGACAACTAGTGTTCATGAGAAAATAGAAATCATATTTGAGTATCAGTTAAAAAATAGAATTGCTACACCTACACGGTAAGGTAGTCACAGCACTTAGTTATGCAGGTCAAAGTGAGTTTCAGTTTCAAACAGGTCACAGATTCTTAATAAATGATATGAGCTGAGGCAAGTAATGCTGGAAATGATGTAACAGCACAAATTATCTCTGAAATAGAAGTGTTTTGCCTTGAGCTTCTCTACCTGCCAAGAAAAATAATGTAAGTGCTTCTAGTACCTCAGTCTCAAATAGAGCAGAGAAAAAAATCAGCATTGTGTTTATCACTGAAAATAAAATTCCATTTATGAAGTATTTTTTATCTTTTGGATAAAATGAAACTCCTACTTTTCCCTTTAATGCTTAAAAATATGAAAAGCCATTTGAACATGATGCTAGCACAGCAAACAGTGTCTTCTGAGAAATAAAAGATTAAAGAGAAATCAGAGATATAAGAATATTTAACTAATAAAGAATTTGATCTTTTTATGTGAGGAAGCCTGCCTTACTAAAGTAATCCTATTTAATTTGCCTTCCATTTTGAAAACTGTCTGGTTTACAAAGCTAAAAAATATTGTCTCAGAAAATGCTGCAGCATTTCAGTCCATTTTCTCTGCTTGCTTTCTGAGCTTGCAGCTCTGTTTTTGCCATGATTTGCACAGCATAGAATTAAGACCAGCCAAGGATGTACTTGTTGCGTACTCCAGATTGTACTGGCAGGAATTGCTCAGCTATAGGCCAAGAAAGGAAAAGGCAGGCAGGTACAATAATGTCCCAGATCTCCTGGGCGAAGTTGATATTGGAAAGTATACAGGCATTCAGGTTATGCTACTTCATTCCAGTTTGTCAAGTCTGCAGTTTCCTTAATGTAGGAGTGTATTGCTGCTAAGGAAGCCCTTTGAAATGTTAGATACCTCCTTAATGACTACTACCCCTTCTCATCCTTGACCATTGGACACCCTACCTCAAAGTGTAAAAACATGAAGTTGTAGGTGTGGAGGGCTCAAATATATTAAAAATAATATAATTTTTATTTTTAAAATAAAATGTTTTTTAAATATTTTTAAAATATCTTTAGAATATTTTAAAAGTTCAGCCTGGCACTAGCAGCACATGAAATTAAAAACAATGCTTTACTAGATAAGGAAGAACTGATTGTACATCGAGAGGCCCCAGTCCTCAACTATCAAATGTTCTATCTGACTCTAACCCACATCATGTAGAACAGGAAACCCAGAAAAATCTGTTTCCTCCAGATCATGTAGACGTAATGGTATACAAGCTAATTAATATTCTGGATTTCAAACTGGCCTACTGGAATCCTCAAAAGCAAAATAAGACAAGAAAGCAAACAAAGCATTTCCTTTCTTTTCCAGAGAAAGATAAATAGGAACAGCTAAGCAAGCTCTGACAAGCTTTAAAATCTGATATGAAATTGGATTGTATTATGCCACCAAAGGAGGATGCCAAAGTCATCAAATTGATAAGAGTTGGTTGTTCCACTAAATAAACTCCTGTTTTAGGAGGGAAAAAGTAACAGTTGGTGACTAGAAACTCTTTTAATCCAGAACTGATATGCTGTCTATGAAACTATAAGGTGATGGTTTAAAAAGCCTAACAACCATTTGCTAGATATTAAAGGAAGCAAAGCAAAGCAGATCAGCTCTCAAAACTTTTTTTTTTTTTTTTTTTTGATCTTGAGCCATTTAGTTAGGAAACAGCTCCCCGAGGTATGAAATCTGCAGGAAAATAGTGGAACAGATCTCTGAATGGTGGAGACCAGGTACTTTGGTGTTACTTCCAACTTTGGCTTAAAAAGCGAACAAACATGCTTGAAGTTTACTACCCTTTCCCCTGTCTTTTCCTTAATTCAGCTAAGTACTTGGAGAGAACGCACAAGACACATAGAATGTGTTTTCTCTGCACAGAGGTGGCTGTTGGTATGCAGCTTGCTAAAGCCAGTGATACTTGTGATGAATTGATTTTGTTATTTTAGTATATCTACCAACTTCTGCTATCAGGCAAGATGCAGGATCCTGATGGATTTTAATGCTTTTATTTTAATCAAAAGAGTGACATATGGAAAGAGTTTGCTTTTTACCAGCTTCAGGTTTTTTCCCCTTTCATTGGCCACTAAGTAAAAGGGTGGTGCAGGATGTAAAAAAACTACACTGATCTCTGCTCAATTTAATGAGTACAGTTTTAAAATTACACAAATTTATCACTCCATTTCATTTTTTGTGATATGTGAGTAGAGTTATGTATCAAACAACAGATATGCAAAACCCTCAAATACTGCCAAAGAATACAAGTTATACAAGCGGGCATGTCACAGGCTGACTTTGTGACTCAAATCTTGGCAGCTGCCCTATAAACAAAGCTACTGAATTAGTTTGAATCTATCTCGTCTTAGCTTCTTATGCAGCTCAGTTTCAATGGTATGCTTTAAAGAATTACTAGAGAGTGAAAACTTGATCAAAATGCATGAATTACTAATCAGTTGAAAAATTAGCGTAAGCTTTAGAAATCCATTCATATTGGTTATATTTCAGTCTCTGAGTTTAAATCAGACAAGAATGCATGCTAAATCAAAATGCATTCTTTCTGTATTACTGTAATTTGTATTTCTGCTTTGGGACTCAGGCTGCAACTCCTGTACCACTGTTAGAATTTCTGATCACCTACAAAAATTGATTTTGAATATCAAGCAAACATTGAGGATGCAGGACCCAATGGAGTAAGTTGCTTTGTGGATGATTAGAGGCATGTTCACACATTCTGTGTCTTAAATTTACAAAAAAAAAATAGTGTGCAAGGGAAAAAAGTAAATAATTAGAAACCAGTCACTGTGAATTTTCAGGTTAGATCTTTCATCAAAGTTATAGTGTTATAGAGGTAGCTGACTTCCAACAAAGGGTAGTCATGCTGTTTATTGTTATTTGCCAGTTTATAGAAGTGTAAAATGCATTTATACTCCAGAGTGCAATACCACTGAGTGTTAAGTATTCATATTTGTTGAAGATACATCTGCTAGCATAAAATTTCCTACTTGATTGATAGCAACCCACCTTAAGTAGATACCTATAAATATTAAAAATTTAGAATGATTGGTATACTATAGTATTGGAGTCTTTTTAGGCAGATTTGTGCTAAACTGCACCTGAAACTATAGTCTCATTTTATGACAGTTTTTACTTCCTCTTTTCATTTCTTCTAGAATGTTGTTTGTTGGCTTACAGAACTGGGGATTCAGTCACCTCTCCCTGGAGACAAGGGAAAGGGTATTTGTGGTTCATTTGGCATTTCATTTAGAAATTGAATGTGAGATCTCAGTTTATGTGTGTTTTCAACTACAATTAGTGAAACTTGATGGTTTGTCACATGCTCTGGAGCAGCATTTACTATTTGTAAGTGCCCAAGCCCACATAAGTTAACACTTTTTACGTTTTTTTAAAAGTTGTGCAGGTCAGAAGCTGTGGCCCAATACATTTGGAGATGAACTTCAGTTTTCTGGGATAGGCCAAAAATTACTTTTAACTGAATGTTTCTCTGGATATTCAGAATTTACGGGAAGCTGGAGGCGAAGATCTAAGACTAAGAGAGCTAACAAAGCTGCTTTTCTCCAGAAGGCAGAGACCCATGTCATGCAGCAGGAGCTGGAGGCAGTCAGAAAATTCCACCTCGTTTCTCTGTGGGATTCTTACATAGTTCTCATCTTCCCTGCAGGTGCTGTCCAAAATGCTTAGTCCTCACAGGAAGATCTGACAAAGCAGGAAAGCTCCACACCTTTAGGACCTGTATGCAGTTAGTGCCTTGCTGCTATATGCTCTCTCACACCTTTTTGTCTATAGCACAGAGGGAGGATCTGATTCTGTTGACTTGTACACTGGTTTCAGTCTCACTGAAGTTGATGTGATCTAAGAATTTCCATGAAGCTGAGTGAGCATTTTCAAATATTGGTTTACATACAGATTTCTGCAAAATGACTAATGCTTCAGTGCTGAAGTTCCATTTAATTTTAGAACAAAAACATTTTGTTGTAAATGTCGCACCAAGGCTTGAAATTTACAGAAATTAAAACACATTTAATTTATCTAAACAACTGCGACTGCTTTTCAAATTATCATTAATTGAAAATTCAATTTAAAAAGTCCAATATGTTTTCAGTCTCTGTGTCTGTCAAACCGACCCCACAGATCTTTGTTGGCACCCTGTAATATTTTAATTTATACTCCTAACATATTTTCATTTTCATATGTTCTAAGAAACTCTCCTTGGAAGCAAAGTAACTCTGCTAAATCAAAACAACTGCGATAGTTTTGATAAGTGTCAGCTAATTTGTAAGCATTGCTGAGGGCAGTGTATTTAAAAAGCCTTACAAATGCAGAGCAGAAAAAAAGCTCCATAAAGGAACACTATATCTGTTTGAAGTGAAATTGCCAGAAGGATTTTGTGCAAGGAAGCTGATTTGCTTTTGTAAGAGCTGTTCCAGAATAAGTTGCAGAGATTTCAGTATTCTCTGCCCATCTGTGGGTCTTTCTTGAGAACTGCAGTATTCATGTGTATGTGAGGTTAATTTTTTGTGGTCTTAATTGCAGAAATATGTCTTCAAGGTCAAACACTGTACAGGATTCTGAAATGTTAGTCATTTATGTAAATAGGAATGGCTAGATGAGCTAAAATACAACTATTTTTCTGAAAAGTGTTACATTCCTATGTTCCAAAAATATCTTTATTTCCTCTTCTCCTCTGTGGGTTTTGTTTGCAGCTGTGGGAAAGTGCGCTCAAACTTCTCTTTGTGCTTTTTTTTTGAAAGCAAACAGAAGTGTGCTTAGTCTCATGTCCTATAGTGAAGGGTTCAAACTGAGTAACTGAGAGCCTTATTTCCTATTCTTCTTTATTTAGTTTCTCATGATTGTGGCTGGTAGGAAAAGCTCACTGAAAAGATAAAAATGCTACTGAGATACCTGGAGCCACTTCCGCAGAGTGGAGCATCATGTGAGCTAATAGACTAGCCTTACAGTTTATCTGAAGTCAGTGAAATGAGCAGTGTCTTAAGCGAACATGTTCTTGGTGACTGCTGAATAGGTGCAGTTGTGTTTTCGTGCAGCTGGAGTGTAGTTCACTGCTGAAATGCTTGTGTTTAAGGTGGTCCAAAGGAAAGATGCAGAGAAGGCAGTGGCAAGATCAGGGTAATATATAAGAGATTCAATAGATGTTTTGCATTCTTCTGGGCTGTCACTACGATAATTGTCTGCTTCATGAGGCTAAATCTAGAGCCTTAAACCATCCAGAAAGCCTGGGCTAGATACCAGATGATCATCCTATCCTGTGTGGCCTCTCTTCTATGTGAAAGCAAGAGGGCTAGGAACCCTATGATGAAAGTGAAAGCTGAAAAAGTGCAGTTCAGTAGCAAGAAATTTATTCTGCCGCTGTAGTGATAATAGTCTGTAAGGTTTGCCCAGCAGATGCCAGCAGTGAATTAGTACAGAGCTTGTGGAAGAATAGAAAGAGCTGAATAAATAACTGCTTAAAGGATGACTTCTTGAAATAAATATTTTTCATTAAGGTTAATTTTTGCTCTGAAGATGCTTTCTTTAGCCTCTGAATCTCCGAGACTGTCTCTACACAAGTCAGAGAACATTCAAGTTTAAGTTTCGTCCAGTTCATAATACTGGCCTTCCACATAAACCGTGGGGTTAAGTTACTTATTTTAAAGATGTTTTAGGTTTTACCTTTTTTGCATCTTATATATTTTTAGTTGACCTGTTTTCTTCCTGTTTACTCTCCCCTTCAGAGTATGAGCATAACTTTTCTTATTTACTGTCCCTCTCAGTTTGAATTATAAATTTGACCTGACATTAAGCTGTTCCTTTTTGTACTGGAGGGATAAAAATTAGTAATCTAAGTCATGTGGTATTATCCTTCACTTTCATTGAACCATCTGGACTTCTGGAGCTGGAGCTGAAAACTGTCAACATCTCTTGATGCAAAGCAAATAGACTTAGCTAAAAAGGAAGTTCAAGCTGGAGAATCATCCTGTAGAAAGTTTAGAGCAGTTCAGCACTGGAGGAAGGAAATCGTTATCTGTCCGAAGAGCCCCATCCTGCCCAAAAGCCATAGCATTAGATAAATAATGCTGTTCCTTTAAAGATTAGGCTCACATTCAAGATTTCAGTGGAAACCAGATTTTGGTTTCATTAAAGTTTATTTTTGGTCTGCTGTTTGCAAAGCTTATGTTCCAAGCAAGAGCAAGAAATCTAGGCTTTCATATCGGGACTTTCTTAATTTAAGGAAACTACAAGAAGGATGACTTATGGCATGGATCGCCCCCTCAATAATAAAATTGATACACATATGATTTTATAATACACGTAATAGAAGTCAATTCCAGGTCCTTCTGAACTTTACAAGGTATAGTGTGTTGTCCACTTAATAATGTTGATGACTGTGGTTTTGTACCTTTTTTAAAAGATTTCCTTGAATCAAGGGGTTAAAGAATACAAAGTAACACTGTCACGTCTCAAAGTGGTGGAAATGCCTTATGATTTAGGCCCTCTGATTTTATATAGGATCATAAGCACTGAAAAAATGGAGGTCACTGGTAATATTTATTCTTTACTTGTAAGATTCCTATTTGAAACTGTAAGGATCCAATGAAAGTAAACTTGTGTCACATGGGATTGAATGTTCAGTACAAACAATGATCATTATATAAGTCTAGATTATTACTTGTCATTTTATGTTCTTGGCAATTAGTGTATCTCGTTTGAAATATTTATTTTTTCCTTTTGGCTGAGTTTCCCTACAAAACTGGAACAGTCATCTTAAAAGCAATGATCTCCCAGGCAAAATAAATTAAGTCTTGGAAATATGTCAAGACTTTTAACTGAAGACAAAATTTCAGAACAAGCTTTGCGCAAAAATGAAACTCGCTTTCTCCCTTTAACTCATCTTTTTACCTACTGTTTGTCTGGGTGTTTCTGTCTGTAAATCAAACATATGCTCTTCTCTTGTTTTCTGGAAGACTTCCAAAGGTTGGGTGGAAGTCTTGCAGGAAACCTTTCCAAAACATATTTAGGACTGTGCAGATAAAACCCTCAGATGTGTTTTAGTACAGACTAAATGAAACTGAAAAACTGTGATAGTTGGTTTGGGGCATTTATTTTTTTTTAATTAAAAGGTAGAAATTTGATGGCTATTTTTCCTATTAGAGTTTGCATCAAGAGTTTTGCTTCATTGTAACTTCCTTGTTTCTTTCAGTGAGTTCCACATGTGCTAATAATTTGGGATTTATCTTAGTATAAATGCTTATTTGATCAAACAAGCATGTATTGCATTCTAAGACTTCCTTATCAGATTATCATATGGAAAAGAATGCAGTATCTGCCTTTCATGAAGTTTTCTGTAATGCTTTGATTTGAAAATGTGGCTTTGAGTTACAAAACTAATCCAGAAGACCTATATATACAAGAAAGATATGGATTTAATTCTTTCCCAGATATAGCCTTAGATTTTCCAGGTGTCCTGGAGTATAATTACATATTTTATTATTTTTTTGTCTTGTGTTAATTATTGATATACCACATAAATGGAATCCATTCTTAGAATACTGCCAATACAAGAATTAGATTTTTGTACTAGTGCAACACCATGAGTTATTTGTGCAATGTCTAAAGTGATTGGCTGTAATTAACTCTACATTTATTTGTTTTTCTTCCTTCAGAGAGCATACACCAGACTTTTGGTCTATTACTGACATTATTATATATTTTTTTCATTGATCCCTTGGAAAACTCAACCCTCTTTGTTTAACAGATACTGCTTTTGCGGCAGCAAGGAGTAACAAGCAACAAGCATTCAAGGCAACAATGTATCATGAAGATACATACTGACATTTACAATATTCTCATTGTTATTTGAAGTATGTTTTTAAAAGAAGCTTCAGAGTTACTATCTAATTTAGTGTGGTGTTTGCTAGTTACCGTGGTTTGCATATGAAACCTTCCCTGGTTTATAAACTACACTGAAATGCTGCCTAACAAAGAGAGAAGAGGTAGATAATGATCAGTGCTAGAACCTAACTAAAGCAACATGCTGACTTTAAGTTTACATAATTTTTTCTGTCATGTATTAGGAAAAGCTCTGATTTTAATAAGACAAAAGTAGAAATTGATGCAATCAAATTACAGAGTAGTTTCTAGTCCACAGGGATATACAGGTGCTTTCAGGGATACTAGTGGTGTAGCTAGCATCATGTATTCATTCAAGATAGGCATTAAAAATAGTGTTAACATTGTAAGAAATAGAGGTGGGGGAGAATGATGAGTAATTAATGGTATGCATGTCTGCTTCTTTTCCCCACAGTCTTATTACTCCCTGACTTCTATAGAAGGTAAATATTAGTTACTCCTCTTTTTCACTTACAATGCTGAAAAAAACAGTGCTTCTGTCAGTGAAATTGAAGTCAGTACTCCTAAGGAGTGTAAATATTAAATGTTGCCAGCTTTACTAGGAGTTATTAAATCTCGTTATGCTATAAGCCTAAATAAATAACCATGTAAATTAATTTTTCCCAAGCATGTAACCCATAGAGTATCAAGGTTTATTTCATAAATGTAACCGGGGATTGACCTGGATTCAAAAGGTCCAGTGATGTTCAGGAGGTAGGAAGCTCATTTTTTATTTTCATTGCCACTATATGACATGTTGCATCTAAGAATATGTATCATGATACCAAAATAGACATATGTTAAACATGAAAAAATCAGATAATTCAGGATTTAATAGAGGTTTTAATGAATCAAGGCAAGAAATTAGATTTAAAGTTTTATAAAATTTGATTTAATGAGTAAGTAAACATTTCAGTCAATGCTGAAGTATTCATCCTTGTATATACAGAAAGAGAAAATTCATACGTATATATCTATAAAAGAAAACAAAAATATTACTGAACTTTTTTATAAATAGCTAAAATCTAGGAAGATAAAAATCTGTAGTTTTTTTGTGTCATATGCAACATATTCAGTTGCGTATATAAAGGAGGAAAGAAAATTTTGCCCTGTGTCCTATTTTATGTTTCATAAGAAAAAGTAAATTCTGAACTCCTTATAGGTATATTTGTGTTCTAGATTCCTGAACTGAATCCCAGTTTGAAGAATTCAAGATATAAATACGTAGACAGTTACGAGAATGAAAAGAATTATATGAAGTAAGTCAGGTCCACCAAAATATGCTTGGAGTATGTAGATCAGAACTACCAGAAGGGAAAAAAACTGGCCCCTATTACTATATAATCAAAAATCTTCAGAGCAGTGTGTTTATTCTACTGAATAAATACTATTATTAGTGCTTATAGTATTAAAATAAGATGGTAACATCTGCCCACACCAGATTTTCTTGTCCATCTCTTTGTTATTAGGATGTGAACGTTTGAACAGTCACTGCTCTAGATACAGCACTAACCATTTTTTTCCAAAAATTACTCTTCAAAATTCTCTATATTTAAGAAAAGACCAAAATAATCAGCATAAACCAATATTTATCTCTTTGATGTAAAAGGTGTTTGGCTGTATTGTTGAAAATGAATCCCTTGGGATGCTGTAATCTTCATAACTTCTCCATTTAGAGTATCATCTTCAATAATTGTTATCAGTCCCTCAGCTATTCTTGATGGGCTGAAAAAAAAAAAAAGTAAATTGTTATTTGACAATCATGATGTAATAGAACATGTGAAAAGGACAAGTAAAGAAACTCAGTGTAAATCTGTATATCCTGAAAATTAAATAAACCGGTATTTGAACAAGTTTATTTTCAAGTCAAGCAGAGGTGGTGGAGAATTTCAGGAGACAAATTCAGTCTCCTCAATCAGGACATACAGTGTAAAACAACAGCGGCTTTGCAAATCATCATTTGTTTGCTCTAGTTACTGCTAAATCCCTGTGAACGTCCAGCTGCCCTTTGAATCCTATTAAAGTTTTCTCTTTCAGGGCAGAGGACAGAAGTAATCCTCACACAATCCTCTGCAGCTCTTTGCTGTTGATTTATCCTGTTCCTGTATTGGGACTGACATGAAAATTAGCGTAAGGAGAATTTCCTCACATGCTGTTTGCTGTGATTAATAGGTGCAATATGCTTTGCATACGAAAAAGTGTAGGTGAAATAACACAACCGTACAATTTCCTTTGTGCAGAAGTATCTGAGCAGCTAATTGTTAGAGACCGAGAAAGTGTTTAAAAAAGTACTCCTCTGTGCTACTGGTCTTGTTCTCACATGTTTTGCTAGCTGTCTGGTTTTGGCCTTTGCTTGCAATACCATAATGGGCTAGGTAACTCTTTGATCCAATCCACCATTGTTGCTACTATCCTCATGTGAACTTAGTCCAGTTTTCTAAGTTCTTGGTCTGATTTCTATCTTGATTCACTTATTTTTTTCACTTAAATTTTGTGGAAATTCAATAGAAATTATATACCCTGTATCTAACAACAAGTTTGGTTAAATACTGGAAGTACACCAAAGGCTTTTAAAAACTAAACCCATCACCTTTAACTTTTGAATTTGATTTGCACTTTGCTGGGAAATAGGAATGGGAAATATCTATGTAGATAGGGAAATAGGGAAATATCGCTATGTAGATAATACTCTTAAAATAGCCTTAGATATCTGTAATTTGTTCCTTGTACAGAGAACATTTGTATAGAGAACAGATTTGATAGGCTTTTATCTGAAGCAGGGTTTCCTTTTTATTTTCAATTTGCTGAAACTGCAATTTTGTCTTCTTGTTCTTCATTAACAAAGGGCAAAAAACCACTGTATCTGACTTGACTTACTCCATCACGCCGTAGAATCGCATCATATTTTTGATCTCATCCTTATATGAATAATATTGTCCCATATTCTCTTCTTTATCTATTGACTGAAGAATTGGTGTGTTGACGAATCCTGGACAAATTGTGTTGAGTCTTACACCGTAGTTTTCCATATTAGCAGCTAACTAGGAAAAAAAAAAAAAAGAAGTTAAGCATTTATCATCAATGTTTTAAACCAGCATTGTGTAAGGAACTTTTCAAAGAATGAGACTTACCACTAAGTACTTTCAGCCCTTGCCTAGTAAGCAAATCTTGTTTCAACAACCAAATTTGAAGCATGTTTTGTCTAGTAATGTACTAGATTACTAGGAAAAAGAAGATCCTTTTTGCTTGGAATGCAGCTGGTTTTGTTTTTGTTTTTTTGTTTGGGTGTTTTGGGTTTTTCTCTTGTTGTTGTTTGGGGTTTTTTTCCCGAATATTTTTGTTATTATTTTGTTATTAGTGCTATTGGCATGTCATTAACAGTATTCTGTGGTGATGATATAAATCTGTTAAGCAAAATGAAGTAAAAAAAAAGATAAAAATCTTCAAAATGTATGCTTCCAATCATAAGAACTTTCTTATTGAAAGGAAACTATCTGAAATCAAATTAAAAAAAAAACCAACCAACAAAAAAACAAACTAAAAAGCCAAAACACTTAAACAGAAATAGCATTTGGCCTGTACCCCAAGAACTGTGATGCTGAACCTTTCTGGATGCTCTATTGTCACTGCGAAGGGACAAATCTGTCACTGAGCATCTCCACAGGAAAGTCCCTGTGAACTCCAGGAAAGAGGCAGGAGGATTGTTTTTTTCAGGAAGCACTTCAGGAACACGATGAAGGCAAGCAGCACAAATTGTTCTAGGAATGGTGGAACACTTCATTTGTGGTGCTACCAATGCATGTGTGTTGCAAAGAAGTCTGATCAGCATCCAGACCTATGTTGAATGCTGGATGAACTTTCTTAGTGATGACACAGAACTTACAAATTATACATGATACATGCAAGATAAATCATAACAAGTGTTCAGCACTAAGTTCTGTTTATTTTAACACTTAACAGGAATCTTTTCTGGTATTGCATAAATCACGCCATTTTCATGATATGGTAGCCTGCCCTTTTGGTCTGGGGGAGAAAAGAAACTGAAGTCCTAGATGTTTTGCATCATACCTGCCCAGCGTTGGGCTGTACTGCCTTTCCTGGTAAATACAGTGATTTGCTATGTTTATTATTCTTTTTATCCTCGGCATTATCATGTTCCATAGAGACAGCATGTACTCTAATTTTTTAGCAGACCCTTTATTTTTGAACTTAGATGGTGGTGTTTATTTTATAATGAGAAAACAAATAGAAAATCAGGTGTTGGGTTCATTCTCTGGCTAATATGTTATATGCAACACTTATCCATCCTAATCTGTTTAGGTTAAACTAAAAAAGAATCTATTAGGATGGGAGTAGGGGCATAAAATATGGATAAACCATACAAATGATCAGTTCGGGTAGTTTATTCTTTAAATTAGATTGGAAATCTTATATAAGTAGGCTATTTTTAAGCTTAGTCTGTGAAAGTGTAGTCATATTTGCTCCCTCCAGGTTATTTTATCATACTGCTTGTTCAAATTAACTAGAAAGTTATGGAGTCAGAGGCTAAGGCTTACTGTATGATCATATAACATCTAACATGTCCCATTCTGAATATGTCATTTTGCATTTTCACTGTTTAAAGAGTTGGTATGCATAAATAATGGCAAACATTTTTGATTTCAAGTCACTTTCTCTACACTTTAGCACCTATTTCTCATTAAAAAGTCATCAACCTGACTTAGAAATACCGAAACCAAAATGTTAAATGACCGGGATGGAGTTATGAAAAAATATTTTTAAAACTTGGATTAGAATTTGACTTTTGGGCTCCTCCCATTGTCCTTAAATTACTTTGCAACATCTTTTCTCCATGCTCTCAGAATCTCAGATCAGTCATAAACACAAGGACTGACTTATTTCATCTTTGTGAAAGGAAGGAACCTCCTGTGCTTCAGACATTTAGTTTTCTTTAAGTAAATTAGTTCCAGTTGTGTGACAATAGAGAGGGAACATGAGAAGCTTAGCAAAGCAGCTGATACTGTTTCCAAAAACACATACTTACTGCTATGGACCGTGTGAATCCGATTACACCATGCTTTGTAGCACAATACACAGGTTGAAATGCAACAGGCATGAGTCCTTTAAAATAAAAAGGTAGCTGAATAAAGATGCTGGGTACTTCTATTTATGGTTACCTTAAACACACATATAGGTCTGTACTGTACAAAATAAGTGATGGATTTAGAGATGCAACAAAATAGATTAGTTACAATTTTCAAATTATATTTTGTAATCTGAGGTTTGCTGGGAAAAGGTATGAGAAGGATAAAAATGTGAAGAGGCTAAAGAAGAGTAATAAAATGTATAACTTTTTAGAGGAAAAGTTATATCTATAAAGTATGACTTAAAATTGAGGAGAGGATCTGGAAGAAAACTCAAGGATGAGATTTTTGAACCTTCTTTGAATCTGTAAAGCACTTAAAGAATGTAAAGTATGTTAAGTTTTTTGTATAAACTTTGATTGTTGACACCCTAGGTACTGCTATGTAAACTGAACACCTGCAATCATTTACAGTGAACTCAGGGAGGAAGTGTGGAAAAAAGTAAGGGAAACAGCAAAATCCATTTTAACTAACGTAACTGCTTTAAAATCTTTATATCAAAACATAAAAGCCCTTAAAGCCCTTGCTTATATTGCTTCTGTGGAATAATTACAAAACTCAGCCTCAGATAAAACTTTTCCCCTCACTCTAATGTGAGAGATGAGAATAAGTATGCTGCACAGCTGACTGAAGCACAGTCAGCTGGTACATCTACCCATGCAATATTGTTACTGCTTATTTATTTGACAATGTGGTTAATACTGTAACAATTACACCGCACTTTTCTGCATAATGGGTTTTGCTCTAGGGAGCAACTATAAACAAAGAAATTCAGACTTGATGCACCACCTGAGGCATTGTAAAATTTATTTTACTTACAATAATACTCGGATAATATTTCATAAGCGATAGGCTTTTTTGGTTATCTTTTTAAAGAGAGCAAAATTAAATAGGAAAGCTGTTTTGCAATAAACAAATGGAAAAAGTACTGAGAAGTGAATGTAGAACCTCAGTGCAGAGAGAGTATAGATATAAGTGAGTAAACACTGTGAATGGAATGGTAAGATGAAGGCTTCAGATACTGAGCATAAAGAAATGAAAGCAGAGATGTATATAGAAAAGGTTTTTGAAGCATTATCTAGATTGAATTAGGTTGGCTTAAAAAGATTTCATGGTATGGTACCTCCTACAGTGGGCCCTGTTCAACGAAAGAACAAGATGAAGATTTTTCAGGAGGGAACAGGAAAAAGGTAACAGTGCTGGGTAATATCACTGCTATCTTTTGTAAGGAAAAGGAGAAACAAAATAAAGAAATGACTGCTAATATTTTGAACCTTTATGGTGGGAGTGGGAGAGCATAAAGTGAATATTTATAGCGGAGAAAGAAGACAGAAGTTTTGCAGGAAAAATAAGAAATTAATTCTAGTAAGACTGAGTTTGATGTCAAAAAGCTGGTCAAGGGGAGATGACAGACCATAAGTGCATATAAACTTCTGCCCATTATGCCAGCAATTCCCACTATAGAGTGACAGCTGAACTGGACCACATGAATGCTGTAATTCCACCTGAAATCTAAGGTCTTGTGAATAGCAAATCACAACCTGTCATAAAATTAGAGGATAAAATTTTCCTGCATTACTGAATGTGGCATTGTAAAACTGGATACCGGTTTTGATGCATTAATATTTGATTCTAATGGCAGTCATCACAACTAATATCTCAGATATTTTTTTTATTCTTCATATTTCGTATCTTTAAGTGATATAATGAAGAAGGGGTGTGCCTTACCTCAGTGGAGATGAAGAATACATTACCCAGCTTTAAAAGTGGATTTGCCAGAAAAATTATGTATGCCAGACACTTGCATGGGCTCTTTGCTCTGGAATACATTTTGTCTGAAGGAAAAACTTTCTAAGACAGCACAAAGTTCTAATTACAACCCTGACAGCTTCAAGATTTTATCTTGGTTTGAATGCTACACTGGTGATCCAGTGACAGCAACACTGTTATTAGCACTGTTAAATGCTAAGTAATTTAATGGCTGGTTGTTCTCTTAAACTTGTGTTTATCTACTTAGCTTGGATTAATGTGTTATGTTTCTGATTGAGAACTTGCTTTGTGAAAGTGGCTTTTGTGTTGTGTTCTGTGGGTTGTCATGGCAATATAGGCTTAATATTCCATGATTTGGTGACTTTTGATAATCATCACCATTCTTCAAATAACTGGAAAGCTTGGAATATTAGCACATTAGAAGTATTACAATAGTAATTTTTAAAAAATCCTGAATAGTTTTACATGTTTTGAATAAAAACCCCAAACAATCCCAATGAGGCTGCAGCTGATAGAAATCCGGAAGGCAAACTACTGGGGAACACAGGGGAGGAATTTAGAGGGGGGTTTTTTTGGTTGGTTTTTTTTTTTTTTAAACACAGACAAATTACTTGTTACTTGAGAGGGAAGAGAAACAAAGTCAAGAAATAAACAAAGGAAGGGCACAGCTCACAATAATGAAGTGGAATAAAGTTCAAAGACTTACACTTAAATGTCAAAAGACAGCAGGAATAACTAAGCAGGAAGGGAGGAACAAGTAATTTATTTTTTTTTTTAATCAAAGCATTAAAACCAGTTACTTTCTGACACTATTATTTTTGCTGAAGTGGAGAACCAAGAAAAAAAACACTGATTGACTCACTTTGAGCCAAAGCAGTGACAATGAAGACTAGTCCTAGCATTCCTCACCCAAAACAATGACAGTTGTGTCTCACTTTTGTTCCTGAGTTCAGTACACAAAGCCATGGTGTGGGATTTTCAGCTCTGAGCCTTTTCGCATCCCTGGGAAGAGCTGAACCTCTCTATCTGTTAGCGGTGTGTCTTAGGGAATCTGCTAGCAAGTATTTTGAGATGAATCATGTGACATTGAGCCTGCTCTGCCTGTGCATTTATTCAACCAGTGAGCAAGGATGAGCTCATAGCATATTAATTAGGGCATTCATTTATTAAAAAATCTGGATTCTATTAGCTTCTCCATGAAGATTTAATTATCTTATGCAAAATGGAACGGCAATAAAACAGACTGGAGAACATTGTGCACAAAATAACGGTGGGAGGAAGGGGACGGTGTTCAAATCGACGGTCATGGAGCAGCGTGCCCCTGGAAAGTGATAATGTGCTTCTCAATCTCTCTTAGCAAGTAGAGGCAACAATGCTGCATCACTGAACTGTTACATGAATGGGGACAGGGAAATTCCTTCTCCCCTGAAATGATCTTCATTGAGAACCAATTGGGGAACTGCAAATAATTTCATGACTGAAGGTGCTGAAAGTGCTCTTTGGTTTATGAAAATAAGGTAACCGTGAGCCAGTGTCAGCTGTGCTCTTCTCTATTTTTCTTAGCTCCTGGCAGGCTGACAGAGACTAGCCCCTGGTTATCCTCTAGTCCTCTTTATCAAGACCACTGTACCATTTGAGACATGGTGTCAGGCTTCTCACTACAGGTCAATAGTTTCAAATCCACAGCTTGAGAAATTAGTATTGGAGGTGGAGAATGGTATCAATAAGCTCAGTTTTTATCAGTAAGCTTTGTTGAAACCAGAATTTTCTTTCAGTCCACTGAAGAGCTTTGATAAATACAGAATTAATAATTTTTCCCCAGGCATGATGTCCCACATGTTGCCCTCAGAGATTTAAATAAGTCTCTTTCTTTGAATAGGATTTGTTAAGTTTTAGATTACCTTTCTACCCTCTATTTGCTCCATGGGTGCACTTAGGCAGCTTGAGACAAACATAATTTCTGTTTAATAGTATCTTTAAATTTCATTAATTGTTGGAAGAGTGTACTTCATGTTTGCATGAGTATGGCACACAGAATGAAGAACCATAGTCTGTTTTCTAACTTGGCTGTTGATTTCATGGAGGCTTTTGATTCATCAGAAAGCACTGCTTCTACGCTATGATTTTGCAGTGGTTAAGCTCTATTCCCAGTTATACTTTAGAAAAATATATTCACTGTAAAAACATTTAAATATTCCATTAAATATTTAAATATTCTCTCACTAATGTATGAGCATCAGTGCCGTGTGGCATCCTAAAATTCTAAATTTTTCCTTGTTTAGGAAAGAGACATGTGAAAATACTGAAAAGTTTTGGCAAACTGGCGGAACTTATTTAAAAGCAAACCAAAACTGTGCTTTCTTCTGTCCTGGGAAATATTGCCAAAATAATTTGTTTTCTTTTCTGTATTAGATTTGGTTTATAAAATATACTTATCAAAGCCTATTGCAAAACATAGAATACTTATAAGGAACATCACAAGATTTAACTGTATTTATTTAAATTAAATGTGTTTCCAAACCACATTACAGAAATCTCCTCTGTTGCCCTTAAGCAAAAGTCTGGATACAGAGTATGGAATATGCTTACAGTGTTCTTTAAAGGCAAAACCCACTTTTGAAGAAGCGGATATGTAACTAGAGAAAGAAGCTCGGGGCATTATGGTCCTACAGAGCAATGACAGAATTGATTAAAGGGGTTTATATATCATACTCTATTCTTAAGAACAGGAAGGCGTACAAGATCATGTTCATTGTGTCAGTTATATACTGCTGTGATCTGTGTCAAAACAAAGGAGACACAGAAATCCTTGCAACAATTTTAAGCTGTGTCATTTCTAGGAAATTTTTTTAATATGAACTGAAGTCTCAAGGGAATAATTTCTACATTTCCTAACCTCATTCCTGTGGATACTGCTCAGGATCCTACTTTTTACAAAGGTTGGTATGTGGGGGGACAGACACCATAAGCTTTTTCATGATGCTGAGCTGAAGGCCCCAGCTATATAGCCATTTACCCCTTTGCTCCACTGTATCACTGTGATAAAGTCTTGCCTTTACTCAATGATATTAACCATATGTTTAGCTCTGTTCTTGCAATATATATAGAACCAGGTCCTAAAGAAGCCTGTTTGCTGTGAGGGGTACTTTAAGTATTTCTTTTGCCTGAAGCTTTCTATAGGAGGAGGACAAATGGCTGCTTGTGAAGCCCAAGTGCTTGAAGTTGAGTGCAATCAAACTGCACATACGGCTCTACAACAGGAAGTTATCCAGACACACTACACATGGAACAACCTCTCAAAAAACCTAGTGTGATCTTATATTAAGAGTTTTACCACTTTTTAAGACACTTATGAATACTTTGATTTGATTTTATCTGCTAGAATCCAGACAGATACAAATTCAGTTTTACAGAATACCTTCTTGAAAATATGAAAGCTGTCAAAACAAAAGTGCATGCATAAACGAGTTCCTTTCCCCTTTACTTCCTAGAAGTATACAGGTACCAGCCACCAAAAAAGTAAGAGACAAAGCTAAATTTAATCATGTAAATAATCTCATTTAGTTTTATGTCTTTTTTTCTGCTGGTTGTAACTATTCTGTTAAAAGTAAAATTAATGTGCAGCTTCTTACTGGAGAAATTTTAAGTAATTTTACTCTTTGAATTTGAAATGAAGTTTACTACAATGCAAAAACCTGTGGTCATTGGCATTATCTCTTATGGGGAAAAGTTGGCAGTAATGTACATTTCCCATTATCTCAGCTGTTTAGCGGCATTACTTCCTCTTGAAATGAATGCACAAATTTCCATAAAATAAATAATTTTTTATAGCTTTGAGATGCAGTGGGTTAGGAGTTGGGTGCTTGCTGCATGTGCTTGCATATTTCTCTCCCTTTCTTGCTTAGTCCCATCTTGTGGAGACACTGAAGGAGGGAAAATTCATTACTGGAAAGGGTGGATGCTCTGGCCTCCATCCAGCTGAATGAACACTTTAAGCATCCACTTCATAGGAAATATTTAAGTAGTTCTGTGGATGTTTGGAAATATAAACCAGTAAGGCATGATTATGTCCCCAGTTCAAATCATTGGCAAAATTCCCATGGTGAAGAACTGGAAACTAATTAATGTGTAAAGCAAATACTGAATGTTATGTAAGCACTAAATACAACTCTTCTTGTTCTGCAGGACACAAGAATATTTGCTGTCTGCAAACTGTATCTCATAAAACTCTTATAGAGAACTTGGATTGGAGGGATCAAAACCACTCAGAAGTTTAATGATCAACAGAAGCTAGCTCTGAGAAAACACTCAAAAGTAATGTTAAGCAACCTAATGGCAGTTTTTATTTTATATATAGAATAAAATGCAAGACTTATACCTTCAGATTGAAAAGGAGAATTAGAGTCACAAAGCACAAACAGTAGTAAATAAATAAACTATACAAAATAGTATATTTCAGCTTTTATAACATGCCTTTCCTTATGACCTTGGAAACAATTGCTAAATACAAGCCATGTGAAAGGAAACATAGCAGAGAACACTTTGTTTTTGACAGATACCCACAATCATTATGGCACAATGTTAATGTTAAAGAAAAGGAAGCAAATAAATGCAAATTTTAATCAAATAATTAAAAGAGCACTTAAGATCTTGACAAACCAAGAACAGCCTTAAAATCATTTTGTGTTCGTTTGAGACTAGTTAGAAAAGGAGTCAAACTATTTGCTACCTCTGACCTTTCTTAAACACTGCATGGGCTTCTGCACTTCTGTGAAAATGTTTAATCTTTTACTTGTGCTGATGAACTCTTGTACTGCAATAGCAGTTTCCTTCAGGTTAATTTGGTCCCAATACAATGTCTATTTGAGCCAACAGAGATGAACTTACTGGCATCAGTAAGCAATGTGTTAGGCACTATTGCAAGTGCTGGCTTAAAGGTATATGGAGGCTTTATAAAGACCCCCTTGTCCATATGAGATATGTGCATGTATTAAGTCAGATCCTCAAGATCTACATGCATAATATCAATAGGGTTTACTGGACTTCCCATCACAAAAGCTAAGGTTTACAGAAGAATTTAATACTACTTGGAACTTTCACGTCTATCCACAATCAGGAACTATGTCCGCTGCTGTTTTACTGGTTTTTCATTGTTAAAACGCATAGGAATACCTAGAATAAGGTTACTATCATTTGGTATTCTGCATGTATACCAAAGAGAACACTGACAATCCATGTGTAAGCTAGCATATGTATTGCTTTTTCCAGGCAGTATGACAGGAGCAAGAGAGAACAAACCCTTCAAACAAAGAAGAGAAAATACAGGTTTTACCCTACACATTTTTTGAGGAAGGGTGTCAGGTGCATCCTTCTCCATTCATTTGCCCTTCAGTTGTGCTTTTTTGCTGTGAGCCCAGCCATTGCAATGTTGAGCATACCTACAGGAAAGGATGCAGAATTCTGCTTCATGACTAAGCAGCAGTAATCCTGACTAACTTAAAAAGCACGTAATTCTATTTTTATTTCAATAAAATGAAATACAGTTCTAACATAGATAAGTAGTGAGAAAAGAATGTTCTTGCTTAAGGTCAAAGAAATATGACAATCATCACTAATAAAATAGACACAGTCTAATCGTAAGTATTCCTACAGTTGTGCTCCTATGGAGTTGAATGGAGGACATCCTATTGCTTTCTCTCTTTCTGTGAAAAAAAGATTATCTGATTTTTCATATTTGATAACTTCATAATAGAAAAAAACCAGATTTAAAGTAACCCTGTATTTAATTAGGTATCTACATTAGACATTTTTTATACACACTGTGGTGTATATTATCTTTTGATTCAGCAGTGTTATTTAGTAGTGTTGAATAAGCATGATGAATTGAGGCTAGTTAGGTTTTCCTTAATGTGTGGCAGTATTGAATCCTGAAAAAACTCTATTTACATCAAGCTTAAGATTATTAAGTATGAGACTGATAAGTTTGGAAAAATACTGAATTTTTCATTGAGCTGAGTTTGAATAAAAGCAACTGAAGGTAGTGGTCCTTTGATATTATTTCTGTTGCTGTGATGAAAACCAAATCAAAATGGGAATAAACAGAGAAGAGCCATAAAAGAGAAGAAAAATTATGACTGATCAGTATGATGCACTTATTTTAGAAACACTCCAGTGAGTAGAAAGTGTTTACATAGAAAATATTCCCACCTGCCAAAGATGAGATATTAATGATTACTCCTCCATCACCTCCGTTTCCTTTTCTCATGTATTCTAGGCCGAGGTAGGTTCCTCTAATCACAGATGTCTAAAATAGGGGGGAAAAGGGACAATTATATTCAAAATGTCTATCTTCTGTACTCCTAAGAAATGAAATTTGCTTTTATTGTGGTGCCTAGAACCTATATTGCTTTTGCAGCGATCTTATTTATAATATGCGGATTATAAATGCAGCAGACTCCACAGTAATACAACTCAATAACTTCAGAAGCACACTTGCAATAGAGAGAAATAATATCAGCTTTATTATTTTTCTTAATAAGATACCAATCAAACTAAAATGCTACAATGTGAAATGAGTGGCAGATGAACTGATCCAAATTGCAGCATTTTTGTTGGGACACACTGCTCTACATTATAAAAAAATATATGGACTGAATCTGAAGATTCACACTAACACTAATACCTTTATTTGGCTCAAGGCATGAGAAATTTACACTTTTTAGGATCATATGATATATTAATATCACAATATTTTAATATTATGCTATTAAAAATTTGAACTATTTTCTGACTGAAGTTGCTGGAGTTTTACCATGCCTCTCAAATGAAAGTTAGCCTAAACAGACAAGTACAGAGAAGGTAAAAAAGTATTCTAATAGATGCAACATGTTATTAGCATAATATTTGCTGCAACATGTGATTTTTAAATAAATTTTTTTACTTTTTTTCTTTTTTAAACTAAAGACTTTGAGGAAGACAATTTTATTGAGACCTGTATAGTCATGATTCCTTAAGATCTGTTTCTGAACCCTGTTGCAGTGAGAAATTTTGCTAGGATTCCTCTCACTGAAATTCAGACATTTAAACTGAGATGCCTAAAGATACACCAAGCCTGGGGTTATCAGCCTCCTGAACGAATCAAGGCAGTCTCTCCCAGAAAGTAAGCTGCTTGATCTGAGATTTTATCAAGTTGTAATAGAAAGTCAGCAGGCAGTGCTCCTAGTGGAAGATGCGAACTTCTGTGAAATATTGCAATGTTACTGCATTAATGATGTGTTTCATAATTATTTACTGAGAGTTTTAGATCTCCTTGTAATCAGTTTACAACTTCAACTTAAAATGAACAAATGTTTGGAACATTTCTATTGTTATTGAAATATTATTTCACCTTTTAAACACCATTTATGTCTTATTACTGTTTAGTGCTATTTCCTTGACCTAAGTAAAGATGTTAAAAAGATGAAGTGATGATGAACTCAGATGAACTGAGACTTTTGACTGGAGAAGGTCTACAGAACTGTGAATTGTGGAGAGGAAAATTTGTCAAAGTAATAAAAAAATACAGTGTAAATCTGTATATGCCTAAGACCTAATGGAAAGTGGCTAGTTGTACTGGGAAAAAAAAGCTTTTAAAATCAGAATATTAAGAACTTTTATATCGTTATCTAAATTCCCAATTCAAAACTGGAATAATTTAAAGATAGGTTTTACATTTGGGTATTACCTTTCATTTTTATTACCTGATATTTTTAGACATGCATGTTATAAAACATGAAGTATAACTTCTAATTTAATTTCATGCTTTTTGGTTTTAACATGAATGAGATTGGGAAGACTGCATGTCCTGCTTTATTATTATTACTTGTTCATTTTCCACCTAAAGTATAGTTAAGCTGTCCATTGATAGAGATAAAAGAACCTAGGACCTCATTACCAAGTTTGCTTTGGAATTTTGATAATGAATCAGCTTTTTTCTTTTTCTATAGTTACAGCATTTTATGTGATATTTTCCTTATTAATATATTTCCTTTTTAATATATTTAATATATATTTTCTAGGAAACAAGTATATTACTTATTTCATAGAATAGTGTAAAAAAAATCACAAAATATTAATATTTCAAAATTCTGAAATGTCATTTTAAATTTGTCTTAAAAAAAAATTCCCATGAAAACACCCTTTTGTTTCTCTCCTGGAAAGTTTTGTTTCAGGTAACATGCTTTTTTAAAATGTTTTCATTAATACGAAAAGACTGTTACTGATTAAATGTTTTAACAGAAACTTTCCAAAGAACTAGCTTCCGTGGTTTGAAAAATACTAAACTAAATCTGATTTCTCTTGCATGACCTGGAAAGT
The DNA here is from genome assembly GCF_963264785.1 of Psittacula echo. Lineage (NCBI taxonomy): Eukaryota > Metazoa > Chordata > Aves > Psittaciformes > Psittacidae > Psittacula > Psittacula echo. The sequence continues at coordinate 39,827,114 of NC_137735.1, read as the reverse complement.
AGCAGAGCCCTTATAAACAGTGCAGTGCTGTTTAATGTTGTCACATATAAATTTCAAAGGATTAATTGAAAACCAAGATCACTAATGCCTGGTAGTGTTGCGGTAGTGGATGCTTATTCTGAACCTAAATTCATCAGCAGCTCAACTGAAATTAGATTTGGACTTAAGGGTGGGTGATGTTTTTTTAATATAATAGGCTCTACACAAGACATTTTAGAATGTTTATGGAGAGTAGGTGCAGGTCCTGTCATGCCCTGGAGCAGTGGCTCAGCCTGCAAAACAGACAAAATTCCACTTAGGATGATTAGAGGATATAAATCAGTTGCAGAACAAAGTAGCTTGGGGCTCCTTGAGGATTTTTCTATTCCTCTGGACTACTAATCCAAAGAGATAAGAAAGCTAGATGAGTCCTTGGCCAGACCACAGTTGTAAGACAAGAAAAAAGTGAGTACCTTCACTCTACTATCAAACTCACTGTACTGCGCTTTTTTCTGTCTGGAATCCACTAACTTAGCATTTCTTCAGGTCTCTGGATAAGCCTTCACTTTTATGTAGGTATTATGAGAGGCTGTCTTCAGAATAATTGCAGACTTTCATTTGGATATTGCCCTTACACTTGCTGTCATACTTGCATCATCAACTGTGGCTGGTCTAAGGTGACATGGCTATTTCTGATGTTTGGGTTGATAACATAAAGGATTACTCTGGAGATAAACTCTGAACCAAATATACAGGTTGAGAACCACCTAGCTGTCTGTGCAGTCAGCAGATGACACTTCAGATGAAAGGCACTATGTGATAATTCTCCTGTTCTTTTGCCAGAATTACCTCCTCTCCAGGAGAGAAAGTCCTCTCAATAGTTCTCCAGGGAATAATAGCAGTGGCTGAAGTTACTATAGTATGAAAGTTGTACAGTGTGTGCTTAGAAGTCTTAGTGCCGCTTTCTGTTTGAGCCTGTTGATCCAGCTGAGTTAATCAAGTGAAGCTAGCTTTCATATCTGGGTGCCAAACACTCAGATGGGAAAGAGGTTTTCCAAAGAAAAATAACATTTGAACTATTGTTTTCCAAAGAACAGCAGCAGCATATTGGGTTTTTATTTTGACTATTTTGAGATGAAAATATGTTGGGAGACTGAACTTTGTACAAGAAAGTGTGATGCATTTTACAGTTAAATTTTTTACAATTCCTTTGTTTACAACTGCATTTAGCTGCATGGATGTTGTCCATAAACATGTCAACAACAAAGAGTAGGAAAATACTCAAATTTGCCAGTAAATGCAGGTAAAAGGAAAGTTAGGACAGCTGACTCTTACCTATTTTTTTTTTTTGCTCCTGGCTACTGAAAAACTATTATGATTAAATTAGGAGAATAATATAAATGGTTGTCTTCCAAGCTTCTGAAAAACCTACAATCGTAGTGTTACTGCTGTTTTCTTACCAAAGTATAGTGTTTTATTATAGCACATAATGAAGATGGACCATCGAGGTGCACTGCAGTCTGAGTCTGCTCCTGAGAGGCAATTTTACTCTTCAACTGCCAGAGTAAAAAAATTGGGATTTTTTTGTTTGGATTCTTTCCAATGAAGTTATAATAGTGAGTGTGGGACTCTCTCCTTGTATTAGCTTCCATAAATTACAGATTTAAATTAGAGGAGATCAGACATTCTGAAATACCATATAGTAATTAATCCAAAACTTAGTGCCTGACAGCATGGTAAACATTGCAAAATCACTGTGCAAATACTCAAAGCATTTGCAGTTGCTTTTGGAAGTATCATCAATAATTGGTAACTTATTTAACAAATGGTTAAATAGCAATTTAGGTACAAGTTTCAAAGTCAGAAACAAAATTTACAAAATCTGTGATTCTTGACGTGTTTCTAAATCCCATGGCTGTATAGATTTAATTGTATTGTTTTAAAAAAAAAATTAAAAATCCTTCAGTGCTGAAGATGAGTACTGTATTGTTACCAAGGTCATAAGGCAATATGAATTGCTTTGAGGAACAAAATTGTAACCAGTCCTAACACTTTGTGTAGTTTTCTGAGCTAATCTAGTTCAGTGCTAGGAATACCAAACAATAAACAAATGAAAGAGCTATTGGCTTGTGGTTTCATAAAGCAGGTTAGGACAGAGCTGGCATTTGACCCAAGACCATTTCACTTCCATACTGTGATGTTGTAAATTCATGGCTATCTATAAAGGAACATTTCAAAGTACTTTATGAACTGTGTAAGATGAACTTCAAAAGTCTGAAACTAAGTGCTGCTAGTGATATCCAAAATTTTAGCATTTTCCTACTGAATAGGGAGGTGGGACTGATATTGTCTTTAATGTAGATTTTCTAGGAAGCAGATAGGTTGTAGCAAGCATGAAAGTCCCTTGGCATTCCTAGGTATAGGTTAGTTTACGTGCTCTATGAAGTGAAATTTCAGGCTCTTGAATTTTAATTTCCTGCTCAAAGTATGGAAGACAAAAAGCTTAGGGAGAGAGAGGGAAAAAGGAATAGGAATGTGCAGTAGGATTTGATCATTTTCTAGAAATCAGTAGCTTTTGTACTGTTTTAGTTTTTTACTATTCAGATTTCTTTACTTCCCTGTCCTTACCCCTCCAACACACATCCCTGGAAAACTGAGGAATAGTGTTGTAATTTGAGTAGCTGGGCTTAAGTAGTTCTTAGTTCAAATAAATTTGCCTTTCATTGTACTTCTATATTGGTTACTGAAAACATACATTAAAACTGTAAGCTAAGACATACAGTGACTTACTGTGCAATTAAGGTAAGTCTATGTCCTTCCTAGTGCAGTATGAACAACAGAAATATACTAACAGGCTTCTTTACCCACTTGGAGGATTGAACCTCATGCCACTGATTTCAAGGTAAGTGGTACTTTTCACTTTTTGGTGGACATGTGTCTCTCAATAGACACTTTGGTCCTCTTTCTGACATCAAATTGTGTTGAAGAATAAGCAACTAAGCTATTGAACAAGAGAGCAAGGTGTGTGGACCAGAAGGTTGCAGCATACTCCCAATGGATGCCTTTCATAGCTTGCACAATAGAGCAGTCTTATGATGATCATGAAGTCTTTGTCCCAAAAATAAATAAAATTAATCACTTCTGAAGTTTGCCTAGTTACCCTTATGGTTTCTACCAAGACATTAATTGGCCTTTTGAGCAATAATTCCTCACTAATGAAGAAATGAATTGATTTTGGAAGGTTTACTAGTTGGTGGTACCTTTATTTCACCATGAGCTGTATTGAAAAGAGACACACATATGTAGATACGGCGTTGCGTTCTATTCTCTGTAGTACCAATCTATTTTGCAGGGACAAAGCCTGAATTAGGTAGACTTAATTTTAGAAAAGGGCTTTCCTAAATTCACAGAAATTTGTTAGCTTTGCCATTTATGGAAGCTAATTATGCAATGCCGTGAAAAATGTAAAAATTTGGAATTGTTGGGTATTACCACATTGTGCCTAGTAATGTAGGGTGGGACAGGTCACACACCTGAACAAATCTTACACGTGTTTGAATTCCACTCGTGTCTGGCCATCACTTTAATACTTGAATCTCATATGACTGTGTTTTTTGATATGGCCAAGTTATGGCCTGCAGTTTAAAATTTTACCAGAATAATGTGTTAAAATGTGCAAAATCACCACATAAACAGGAGTTAATTATGATTTTGCTGTCAAATCCTTTCATGAGTCTCATTGCATTTGGGAACTGGTTTGAATATATCTGCAAAATAAGTAATATATTGGCATAAAAAACCAATAAGATAGTTAAAATGATATGTAAAGTGCTTTGGTACTTTTGATTCAGGTAGTTAGAATGTAAGCATATTGTGATACCAATACTGCTACATTTAACTGCATTTTGCAACTTATGTCAGTTTTCAGAAACCTCTGATAAAAGCATGAAAATGGAACCTGAAAGTAATTTTTGGGATTGTCTTAGTGTAAAATGTGCTAAGTGCATTTGTAAAGAGAAAAGATACTGTAATTATAGCAGCTACTATAATTACAGTGGTTCCAGAAAGCCTACATCATCAACACGAGATAAAATTAGGGAAGCTTCTTAGAACACCAAATTGTGTTTAACCAACACACATGTGCAAGGCCCAGAAAGACGTGGCACTTTTTTTAGGGACTTGAGGGGAAAAAATAATAAATATCAGATTATAAAATTTCTAGATTCCTTAGGCATAAGTTCTTATAAAACTGAATGCAAGAAACACTGTTCTTATGCTGGAGGACTGTAGGTAGGACTCTTGATAAGAATGTATGTGTCATATGTCCTTGCCCTAGTCTGTGCTTGGGTGTGTGTGTGGTGGACTTTTGAAATGATGTTAGTAATATACATTTAAAATTAAATTCCTGTATGGTTGCCAAGATCTTTTTTTATATACTGTAATAACAAGAATGTACATTTGTAAGGGAATGAGTAGTTGAAGCTGCCATTGATCAAGCTGATATCGATCAAGTCAACACTTATCAGCTTTGGAATTTTGAGATGAGGAATAGATGGCATTGCTGGAATATGTAACTAAAAAGGTTATTAGAAATATTAATAAAGTAATGAAAAGGTGGTGTAGTTTAGCACAAAATACAGCAAAATGGTAAAAAGCACTGCAACAGAAATCAATTTTTAGTGACTGATGTTTCCCTCTGTCTCCCCCCACTTTATCATAATGTCTTTTCTTTCCCTTAGAAAACTGTAGTGAATACAAGTAGGAATTGTTTATTATATCTCTTTTTCCTTCTGACTTAAGTCCCACTTTTTGAGCCTTCTTCTTTGTTTCTGTTTTTCAAGCTTTCTCAAGCAGTAGTACCAGGGAACTTCCTTACACTCCTTTAAAAATGTTCCTGAAGACCAACCGGTTCTGTGAACTGTTTCAGCCATAAAGAACACACCCCACACATTTGTTCCAATTTATCTTGCTCTGTATTGCTCTAGTTTTGTACTTTGTACTTTAAACGGAGGCAGGGAATATTTGTTGTATTGATATATAAATTATATCACTAAGATGAAGACTGGCATGCAAAGAACTTTTTTTCTCCTTTGTTCAAGTAGAAAATATATGCATAATGTGCATCAAAATGTGTGGCCATAGAAGTTATTCCTGTTCTTGGTGATAATACAAAGGATATGATGTCAGGGAAATAGAGACATTTTAAGATAATGTTTTTTATATATGTTTTGTTCCTTTCTTTACAAGAAGCAAAAAATATTTATGGAACCAACCAATATAACATATTACATGCAGCAGCTGTTATTCTTTTATTGTTATCATTAAAAAGCAAAAAAGTACAACATGTCATGTATTAGTTTATGGAAACTAAAGCAACTAAATAGAGAGAAATGAGTTAGTCAACTCAAGTTTAGACTTTCTTAGAGGAAAGAATATTAAATTAAAGATAAATGATCTTCGTGTCCTTGATTTAACCCACATGGGTGTACTTCTACTCTGCTTGATCATTTTAGACATTCTTAATCCAGTCACCAGCATGTATTGATGAAATCTTTCAACTCTTAACCATGAATTAAGTCATGAGGACGTTTATGGTGAATTTACCTATACAATAATGTATAAACTATATGATCTTCCTTTTTTTTTTTTTTTTTATTTTTTTATTTTTTTTACCCACCTGTGGTTGGCTTCAGCCCAATCACTGGTAATAAGACAAAAAAAGAGTAGAATCAGAATCATTTGGGTTGGAAAAGACCCTTAAAGCCATTGAGTCCAACTGTTAACCCAGCACTGCCAAGTCCACCTCTAAACCATGTCCCTAAGCACCACATCTACATGTATTTTAAATACCATCAGGGACAGTGACTCAGCCATTTTCCTGGGCAACCTCTTCCAATGCTTCACAATCCTTTTGGTGAAGAAATTTTTCCTAATATCCAATCTAAACCTCCCCTGGCACAACTTGAGGCCTTTACCTCATGTCGTATCACTTGTTACTTGGGAGAAAAGACCAACACTCACCTCACTACAACCTCCTTTCAGATAGTTGTAGAGTGATAAGATCTCCCCTGAGCCTCTTTTTCTCCTGGCTAAACAACCCCAGTTCCCTCAGCCCTTCCTCATCAGACTTGTGCTCCAGACCCTTCACCAGCTTTGCTGCCCTTCTCTGGACCTGCTCCAGCACCTGACTATCTCTCTTGTAGTGAGGAGCCGGAACTCACCACGGTATTCTAGGTGCAGCCTCACCAGTACTCAGTACAAGGGGACAATCACTTTCCTAGTCCTGCTGGCTACGCTATTTCTGATACAGGCCAGGATGCTGTTGGCCACTTTGGCTATCCAGGCACAAGCTTACTCATGTTCAGCTACTGCTGACCAACACCCCCAGGTCCTTTTCTGCTGAGCAGCTTCCCAGCCACAATTCCCCAAGCCTGGAGCATTGTATGAGGCTGTTGTGACCCAAGCACAGGACCCAGGACTGAGCTTTGTGGAACTTCAGACAATTGGCTTCAGCCCATCAATCCAACCTCTCCAGGTCCTTCTGCAGAGCCTTCCTACCCTCCAGCAGACCAACACTCCTACCCAACTTGGTGTTATCTGCAAAATAGCAGAAGAGGTTCTCAGTGCCTTCTGTTTGAAGCTCTTGCAATTGAAAAATTACTTAATCATCACTCTAGGTTAGGAAATCTACCTGGACATTACATATCTTCAAGAGATGCTGCTCAAATATGCCTTCATTTTTTGAGCTAAATTTAAAGGTGAATCACAGACAAATGCGTTTCCCGCAGACTTCAGTTTTTCTGCTAATGACTATCTGTGCTTGGAAATTTGACAGGTAGATGGCTGCCTACAGTAACTTATATCCTGTGTGAAGCCAGGCACTAAGATAGAGAAATAACTCATCCAGAACACAGCTAAATTATTCTTTCAAATTCAAGGGATCTGTACTAATAGATATTGATGTTGTATAGCACTGAGGATGCCACATTCCTGTTATTTCACAGTGTAAATTTTACTGATGTTTAATTTGTCAGAATATTTTAGAAATGAAAGAGGATGAAATATATGCAGTTAAGTCTTAAAGAAAATGTAAAGAAAAGACAAAGGAAATTGAACAAATGTATTTCTCCTATTGCAAAGATTTTAATCTGTGGTCTAAGTTCAGTCCCTTCCAAGATAAGGAAATCTGACCTTGGATAGATACAAAAGATCAGGAAAAACTAAATTATTAAATTCTAACTTTTTTTCCCCAAATACATATTTTCCCATTATTTTTTCTGTAAGTTGTCTCATACACAGCTTGTGCTGCTTTTCCTGTTTTTGGTTGGTTTTGTTTGGTTGGTTTTTGTTTGGCTGGGGTTTTTTTTTGTTTTGTTTTGTTTTGGTTTGGTTTTTTTTTTTTTTAGTTTATTTATCATAGAGTCATTAGGATTCGAAGACTTGGTTGTCTTTGTCCTTAAAACTTTCCTCAAAAACTAACTCTTAATTTTCTTATCATGAGCTTTCTTTTCTGCATTGACAAATTACAAATGATTACTTGGAGAAAACTCCACTCTTACAAACTTCCTTTTGCTACTTTCTTTGCAGATCATGATGATAACACCCTGTGAGGATGGTCAGAGGTGGCTTGCTGAATTGCAATCAAATTAAAACTTCACATCTGGTAAAATACAAGCTAGTCAGAATTTTACTAACCTGGAAAGCTAACCTTTCCTTTGGAGCTTAGCTCTCCTAGCAGTGTAGTCTAAATTAATGTTTTTCTTCCTGAGAAACAGATATTGTGGTCTCACCTGATGAGATACCAGATAATATCAGAGAACTGGTAATAGTCTGAAAATAAATTTTACAGGCTTATTGAATGTACTGGATTTTAGTAAGTGCTCTTAAGTGGTGTGCTTCTATCAGTAACAATGGTGAAATGGCCTATATTAAAAGCTCAGACTGTATGCTTGCTTCATTGGTGAAGCAAATGAGGAGCTCTTGGTTTAAGTTTTCTTGTAATACCAACAAATGACAGTTTACTCTCTAATGCAGGCCAGCTGAGTCTCACAGGTAACTAAATGTTCTAAAACATTCATATAAACAGACTGGCCTCCTGTAAGTGCAACTCTTCTGCTTTTGGCACCAAATTGTTACACCAACCTGGGATTCCATTGGGTTTTACAGATAGAGAATGTTTGGTACTAGCCTGAGTACCTCTACACAGTTCTGTATGTCTTGGATAGGAAACTTAAAGGACCCACCACACACATACGTATTAGTTAGTACATATGCAGTTATGTGGTTATGGTTTCAATAGCTGTGCTTACTAATCCAGTAAACAATGTTCTGTGATATGGCACAGTCTGTACCAGCCAAGGGCTGTTAAGTGTATTCCAGCATTAAATACTGAAGTATGAACATGTGAAAGGAGATAATGCTTACCAAGTTAATTTGTATAGTGCTTTCCCAGTCCTTCTCATTGTTCACTCCAGCATTATTAACCACAATATCCAGCCTTCCAAAATGTTCAATTACTTTTTTGAATGCACCTACAGTAAGATCCAAGGGTGAAATTTCTTAGCACTTACGGAAAGTAAGACTTAAAAATACAATGCATGCATACAAATTAATGTTCTTTTAGTCTACCAAAATGTCTTCACTGTTTTCTTAATAACTAATGAGCAATATGCAATGAAGTTCTTTGTCTAACCACTCACCAATATTAAACATATTCAGGAAAAATTAAAGAATCAAGATACCATAGTTGCCTTTTCATTCAGTTTTATAACGCCTGATAACAGGAGCTAATGAAATTTCTTAGTACCCATACATTTTGTATTAGATAGGATATTTGACACCCTAATTATATAAATTAAACATTTATAACTTGATTTGTAATAGTTTGATATATCTAGTGAATTCAAGATTTAGCATCATCTATTTTAAATGCAAAATAAAAGCCTTGTGTTTGGAACCATTTTCTTGGCTAAGTCTGAATTCAACCTAAGAACCCAATTCTTATTCAGTGATGTAACTAATATGAATCTTTCAGCATAAAATTCAGCATAAATGGATAAATTTCTATACCTCTCACTTGTTATGTAACTTTAATAATGTGTTTCTCAAATTCAAATCTTCTTCCTTCTGTGGATGAAGATAGTGACCCATCTTCCAAAGAATTTCAAAATAAAGAACTGGGAAACTTCCACAATCACGTTGTGTTCTCCTAGGTGACAGTGTTTGAACTAAGATAAAATGTGTATGGAAAAACATGATGATGTCATAGTGATGAGCAAACTCATCTAGGCTGGCTCTGCTTTGACAGGATAGTTGGACAAGATGACCTCCAGATGTTCATTCCAGACTAAGATTTTCCACTACTGCAGACATTAACTGACATGCATATACAGCTTTGCTTTTTTTTTTCCCCCAAAATATTGTTCCTCATCACTAAATATTTATTATGCAAACAAGATGTCCCCCTCCCCCGTGTTGTTTTAAAAAATATCGTTTGGTGACTGAAAAAAACCCCCAATCATAGAGTATTTCAGGTACGCTGAAATTATGCTTGACAGGCCTTAATGAAACCACTTCATTAAAAGGTAATCCCAGGACCATCTTAATTCTCTGACCTTTACTCTTTGGCTATTAGTGTCAACCAGGAGCATAGCAGCAGCTTTGAGACATATACCTTTTTGCAGCAGTTGCAGGGGCTTACAGAGTTTTTTTTCTTTGCACCAGATGGTCAGTACTGCTACAGCCTTTTCTTTGCCTGAATGCTGCAGGTCCATCTCAGTCATCATCTTGTCATCAGAACAAGAGCTGGGCAGCTGATGGGAAAGGTTTTATTTGTTCAACTGCCTTTATTGTACAGCTTTTTCTAATATTCTTATTCCGTACTAGAATACTTTAATATTACTAAAACTCTATTTTTGGCTGTCTGCCTTTTTGGCTTCTGCTATGTCTGTTGCTAGTTCATTCTCTGGTTTCTCACTTAACTCTGCAATCACTTCTCATCCTTCCAATCCTACATCAGTATGGCCACATGAAAACCTTTGGCTTTATCAGGAGCAGAACTGATAATTTAATATAGTTTCAGTGAGTAAAATAAGTACAAAAGAGCTTCCAAATTTTGCATAGCAAAGAAATAGCATCTTTTATCAACCTCATTCTTAACAGAATATTTTGCCTTCAAAACCCACCATGGATAGTTGTACTTTTACCTATTACTTTTGCCTATTATTTGTTAAATCTATGCAGTCTTAACTAATTGTAGTTTTCTAGTTTACACATTGAGAAATGATACGAATGCTTTTCAGCTGTTTTCATATCCAAATAAAGAACGATTACCAAATTTGGAATTTTTCTCATGAAAGTTTGCCTTCCTACAGTAATCCCATATGTTCCCTATAAATAAAAAGAAGAATCTCTTTATAAATCCTTTATAAGGTTACCACCTGCACATCAGTTTAAACTGACTTGTTCTTCCCCTTTTGAATATAGAATAATCCTGTGCATACATTGCACGCTAGTTAGTGCTCATGGAATCATAAAAATTAAAATGAGATGGTCATGTATGAAGAAAATGAAAAATTAAGAGGACAATCCATTTTAGAGGAGAGGTAAGAAAGAGTGGAAAGTAGGTACAGACACCAGTGGGCTTCCTAAACATTCACAGAGAGCAAAAGTACACATATGTTTGTTTTTCAAAAGTAGGACAAGGCAGATTTTTGTGGGGGACTATGTGAAAAAGCCACTAGAGAAAAAAGCAGAGGCAAGACTTGAAAGTAGATGAAACAGCTAATTTCCTACCCATAAGCCTTATATACCTACAGATACTAGTTCTAGTACTGTGACTTGTTTCATATCGAGAGGGCTAAAGTTAAAATAAGAGGAAATTCTTTCATACACTGACCTTTCACATAAAGGACAAGTACAGGACTTGATGCATCCACTAAGAACTTTAAACACTAGAATGAAATTAATCCAAGTGTATTAAGTAGTGGCTTGTAATTACAAGTGCAAAATTAGGAAAATAAAGCAATAAAAATAATCATAACCAACAAAATCACTTAAAAAATGCCCCAGAAATCCCAAAGGATTGTAAAACATGATTGCAAATTTATGCTTCCTTCTTCAGGATTAATGCAGTATCAGAGAAGCATAAGTTCTTGCTCTCATTCTTTGTGAGAGCCCATTCTTATCCTATTCCAATTGCTCTTCTACTAACTTAGTTCCGAAACCTCCCCTGCAGACCTGTCCTGCTCCCTCCAGTTCCCCACATACACCCCTGTTGGTCTTGCACCAACCTGACACTAAAGGAAGGAGTGATCATGGGGGAGAAAGCACACTGAGGTAACACCCAACCTGCAGCACATGCTATTCCTACCTCTTGGATGCTTTTTTTTGCTCCTGGTTTACTCTTCCCACTTGCAGAAAAAATCAATAATCAGCCTACCTGATAAAAACTTTGCTTGTCGATTAGAGCAGAGCTCAAATTTAAAGTCCAGCACCTCTCTTACAGACAGACAATATAAAGCTTTGAAATTAAGCATAATCGTGTTAGGTTGGAGTGGTGAAGACTATTGCCGAATCCTGAACTGGTTGCAATGATTTGTGAAAGAGGAATGGATATGCTCAATCACTGCTGCTGTTGAGGAAGTGGCCAGCTAAGTGTAGTGAATAAAAGCAGAACTAAAAATGTTCACATCTAGCCCGACAAAAAAATTAATCTGGGGAACGGGCACTGACAAAAGCGATGTCAAAATCTGAATCTGAGTCATTACCTATGAATGCATCATTTAATAATGAAACTTTGAGAAGTGATGTGCCCGATATGAAATATTGTAAAGAGCACATTGACGTTATATGATACTCTAAGAGCTCAGTAGGGAACGCGATTTATTTACTAAGTGAAAACAAATGCAGATCATGCCTGAGGGGAGCTCTTTGCCATGCTCTGCATCTGCAAAATGTGTGTGAAATGTTATCAACCCATACTTAACACCGTGTAAAGCAGCGTGCCATCTTTTGCCAGCCCAGCTTTCAGCTACGGCAGCACACGTTGAAAGTAATTGTGCTGTATGGAAAGAGCAGTACAACCCAGAGTAGAATTTATTACTCCTGTGACGAGGGAATGCAGCTTGGAGTCGGTACTGAAGCCTCATAAAAAGCAAGTCCGTGCTTTAAAGTTTATATATATTACTCATAAAATAACAATTATCTTCTGTAGAGGCTTTCATGCAAAAATATCACACACAGCGCTCAATGAAAATGGTTTCTTTGGCTTTTCTTTACGATGTGCCAAGTAACACAGTGAAATACATGCATACTGGTAGCGATATTTCACATCTGCAGGTTCAGAAACAAATCCTTTTTGAGTCACTGTCAGAAGAGATTGGGAGTAAGCTATCCTCCAGAAACCTTAATTGCACACTTATTGGTGCAGCAGCCCAGGCTCCTTCAGGTTGCTGCATGTTAAGCCGGAGCCCAGCACTGACAGTTTTCTTCTTACCTTTCAGCTGCTCCTGGTCCGTAACGTCGCACTGGATGAACACCGTCCTCTGCGCTTCAAACTGCTCGTCCAGGGCCGCCTTGCTCTCCTGCCCAGCCTCGGAGTTGCGATCCAGCAGAGCCACCTGAGCGGGGAAGGAGCGGCGGGTGGGCAGACGGACGGATTGGCGGGTCCCCCAGCGAGGAGAGCCCGGGGGCTGCTGCCGCCGCCCCGCACCCGCGGGTGCCGGGCGGAGGGGAGAGGCGGGAGGCGGAGGAGAGAGCAGGGGCTCCTCCCGAGGCTTACCTTGGCGCCCTTGCCCAGCAGCGCCTGGACGAAAGCCCGACCGATGCCCTGCGCCCCGCCGGTGACCAGAGCCACCTTCCCATTGACGTGCATGGCCTTCGCTGCCGGCCCCGCTCCCGCCGAGCCGGAGCCAACCTAGCGCGGTGTCACCTGCCCGGTTTCCTCCCTCCTTCGCTCGCTCGTTCGTTCACTCGCTTTCTCCCTCCCTCCCGCCCTCCCTTTTTCCCTCCTCCTCCTGCTGCTGCCGCCGCCGCCGCGGCTCATTCCCCCTAGCTCCCCTCTCGTGTGACCGAGGGCAGCCCGACGCAGCCTGGGCGGGGGGAGCAGGGGTGGAGTAGGTCATTAAATCGTTCTCCCGAGTGCCTGGATTACCCCCAAAATTGAAGGGCCAGAGAGGGGATCATCTTCAAACTCTCTTCAGTCCCTGGGCTGCCGGTGAGGACCGGCTGCCGCCCGGCAGCCCCAGGGCAGGGGTCTGGGGCACCCGCCGCTCCTCTTGGCGTGGGGGAAAAGCCTTTGCACCTCCATAAATCGCGTGAGAAGCGACTATGAGCTCTGATAAGGGCTCTTGGCAGCTCTTAAGGCTGTGTACGTTTTGGTTGGCCCAAGTTGTATGAGCAGCGGGGTGAGGAATTAAAAGAAAGTTCAACTTCGGAAGAAAAACAAACATAGTACCTTTTATTCACACTTCACAATACACGACCAGGCTTCTCCCTTTCAGTCTGTCAGTAAGTAGAATTAGTGTGTATGATAAAAACCCAGCCATTAGAAGTTATTGATATCAGACAAATTGAGATAAGCACTTTCTAGATGTTTTCAGCTCTATGGCTAACCTAATTGTACCTTAAAATATGTTTAACCAGTATTGCAGTTTATAAGCCAAATTCTTTTACATGATGTGATTTATATGCAACTAAAATTTATCAATGCAGTAGAAATAAGAGCAACTTTAATGGTCTAAAATATTAAATAAATTTTCTTGTTTGCTAGCCTGTTATGAGATTCACAAATGGCATCTCATAGAAAATAACAATGTTGTGGAGTGTTGGGTAGATGGGAAAAGCCCATTGCTCCAGTCTTCAGCTGTATGATGTATGTACATCATGTACGTGTGTGTGTATATGAACACATGGCTGCCTTTTGGGTTCTCTTTTCTTTTGTCTGGTGTACCAGTTGTAAACTTTGTGTTTTCAGCCCTGAAGTACTCTGACTCAGACTTCACCTCTATCGTTAATGCTTGTTGCCATTTTAACTTGCTTCTCAGAAACAGTGTGCCTATTTTGTTCATCTCTTATCCCAGCAGCCTGTTTTCTACTAGGTTGCCTTCATGTATGGAATGCCTTTCTTTTGTAGTCCCTAGAAGAAACAAATTATATTGTTTCTAACACCAGCAAACTGTTAGAGAACCATTAAGGTAACTATGTTACCTAATTGAGTAAATTGAGTAACACACGATCTTGTTATTATAACCTTTGTCCTTAAAAATGTGAACTAATACAATCCAGCTGCTAAATTGGACTGCAGCCATTTAGTTTTCCTAAAGATCATGATTCACTTCATAAAAGCAGTCAGAGCTGGCCTCTGGGATTAGTGATCTGTTTGAATATGATACCTGTGTTTCTGTGAGGCCTCCAGATTGCTTTGGAGCTGTGAAATTTGTGCCACCTAAAGTGCCATGCCTAATGAGCTCTTTCCCAACCAGCTGAGCCAGCTTCCCTGATTTGTTGAGAGACAAGTACAGTGTCAGGTCAAAGGCGCATCATGAAAAAAATATTACCACATTAGGGACCTAACAAAAGCCTTACAGTGGAGTCTTTCACCCTCAACCCAACCCTAAAAAGCCCCCTTCCCACCCCCTTTAGCTAAGTCGTGATCAACATCTGTCATAGTCTTTATTTCTAGGACATACTAGTATTTTTTCAAGTGCTGAGCAAAGGAAAAGATCAATAAACCCCCTCTGTGTTTCCAAACAGCTGTAGCTGGAATGATCTTTGGCAACTGCACTTTCTAAGTTGTTGGTAACTTGGCATGAATGTTAAGAACAATCTGGACTCTTCTGAGATGCTGGAATGCTTTAAGAGCTGAGTGCACACAATGTTTCTGTAAAACAAATCTTACAAGCTTGTGTCCCAAAGATCAGTTTTATTGAATGTAATGCTGGGTGTCATATGTTGAAATAGTTTAAAAGTATTGTGATAAACTAACCCAGGGCTTCTAACCCTGGTTTTATTGGCTGAATGGACTATTTCCATGATTCCATTAAAGGACCTATCTTCCTAAGTGGCCAACTAACAGAAGACAGAGCATATACTTTGGGTACCTTATTCTGTGTGTGAGAGAAGCTGATATGCTCATTTAAGAAAATGTGAGATAGTTAAAACTGATGTTGCTGTATTCAACGGTAGAGTTAAACCAAATCATATCACATTTAAGTTTTTGGTTTTTTTTCCACTGAAAGGTGCTCTAACACTTGTCCAAGGGGTTTATTATCCAACCATGGCAAACTACATTTGAAATTAGAGACAGGTGATGCTAGCTAGACTCAAAAATATGACAACTATTATCTGAAATCGCAAGCATGAAAAGATATTAAATGACTGTGAATGTTTGATTTGGGTGCTTTGGGAGTCAAATAATGCACTTTCTGTTTAAAGTTAAGAAATAACAATAACACTAAATAATGTCTTATATGCCAAAGCTGTTCAGATGTTGAATACATGTTAACACTTGCATGTTATTTGTGTGCAGAATATGATTTCATTTACTGTTTTCTGGTAGACCTTTTGTCTAGCAATACAACATCTTTTTTGCTTTCGTTTTATGGCTGTGGTGCTTCCTCTTCCATTTCATTCCGTTTACTTACATTTATTCTTTTCCATGGCCCATGGCTTATGTTCCACTGTTCCACATAAACCACTGTGGCATCAAAGCATGAAGAGGTTCCAGGTGGTTTTAATCTGTTTTTGAAAAGGAGAATGGAATATGACCTCTCACAGACATATGCCACCCTATTAATTCAAAAATAGTTTTTCAAATGCCTCATTTTTATTACCATCGTGCAAGGTGCTACTCAAGTTGCTATGAAAACTAAATAAGTGATAGCACACCTGCAAATGGATCACAAGGCAATGCTTTTAGGACAGTGTTCAAACACAGTTATGCAGCATGTGCACTTTGATACGTAGTTTTGGTATGTAGTTCACTTCCACAACTTCTACTGAAAAGAATGGTTGGAAAACAAAGCTAGAGAAATGCCACAAATGTCTAGCATTGTGTGGGGTAATTAAATGATGTTTCAGGTCACCTACTGAATATGGTCCCAGACCTTCCTGAACAAGAAACTTAATTGTTCAGCAAATATAAGACAGTTTTGCATGTCCAAGAGTTGGGTTTTTGTTTTTATTATGTGATTTCTGTGTAATCTTTCTATATGCAATAAGGTAGAAAGGCAGCAATTACTGCATAAGAAAATGAGGTTATATAGCTATGCTTTATTTCAGATATTCTACCTAGCTATTAAAGCAAAATAATTCAAGACAGATAGACTGTCTGCCAGAAATGTCAAACTAACTTAAAGGGCAAGAAACTGAATGAACACCAGGCTTAGAGACTTTGCCAAAATGCATTTTTGCAGCATATCATATTGTCTCATGCTAAGTCAGTAGCTAGATTATTTTACTCATCCAGAACAACAGCAGTTCATATACTTAAGGAAAATGAGAACACAGGATACATCAAAGCAGAGTATAAGAAAATAGTTATGGAAAATCTATTACTAGAGCTCATATTGTATGAGTTCTTCAAGACGTCAAGACTTCCATGGCGACATTTGGAGGAAGACAGAAAACCAAACAGCCCTGTGGTTGTCTGTCTCTTCAAAAATAGCAGGCAGGATAGGAGAAAATAGAATGTGTTTTTTGAAAATATGAGAAATAGCAATCATAACTAGTAGTATTGTCAGAATAGAAATAGAAGTTAATGCCTTAGGAATATATGAATATAAAGGGGCTTGCTTGGCCTAGGAGTTTATGAAGGATCATGAAATGAAGACTAGATCACTTTGCTTTATAAAGTAGAAAAGGGAAATCACTGGAGACATTCCAAAACAGAATGAGAAACTTTTACACTGGATTTCCTGATTTGCAAGAATGCTTAGAAAGTATGCAATTCTTGTGAAAAGGTTTGTCAGAGCACGTGGGAGGTTGTTACAGTAAATGAGGTGAGAGAGATAATAACTGTTTTTTAGATTATATGTAACCAGTATTAAAGAAGGAATGCTAAGAGTTAGAGAGCTGTCTGCTACTTTGGAAACACCTGCTACAACTGAAAGAGAGGCTTTGGAGTGAAGAATATTATCTAGTGGAAAATATCTAGTGAAGAGGGGCTAGGAATTAGCTGCCTAGGAAGCTAATAACAAGGGGATTTAGCAATTCAGTCTCAGATACCTATTCAGAGTGGCTTTTTCAGCTTTCCAGCATGCCTTTCCTTCATCAAATTCCTACTGTCATGATTCACATTAACATAGCCTGTATCTTAGGCATCATAATAGTACATTTTTCAATTGGTTGTCCTGCATATAGATCAAATAACTGGGGAACAATAAGCTGCTAGTGTTTCATTTTAAATGCTTAATGCTTTTAAAGAAAACCCCTTAAAGCAATTAAGTAACAATGGTCAATGAGGATACAAGTACTATTATTTAAAACCCTTTAAAAGTCACTAGATAACTTCGGGAGTTTGGAGTTAATTCCATGCCTGAAAGCCAATAACACATTTAAGAAACAATTATAGTCTACTAGAAGAATACGAACACGATCACAAATGTCTATGGCCAGGGCAGCACAGGCCTTGCTAGGAAGACAATTCTGCAAGGTGTTAAAACTTCCCAAGTCTCGAGCCAGGCCCTAAATGCATAAGGAAGTATTCAGTGTTAAAGCATGCCCTGCCCTTTCTCTATCTGATATAATTATAGGAGAACCTTTAAAACCCTGTATTTCATGCTGTCTTTAAACACCACAGCAGTATGGCAGCTGGCAGTAAAAGCAAAACAAAAATATGTGAACCCCTCCCATGCCTCTTGCAACTTTGGCAACATGCTATATGAAGGACTGACTGTCTACTCTATTCATCTGATTATCAACTCAAGTAGTGCAAATGTCTATACATTTGGAAATTGTTCTATGCTTAGACTCAAACTGTAAAAGGCTTCTTGAAAAGCTAGTGCGAGCAAGTTAAAGCAGACCAGCCACCCCGTAAAGTAACGTGTATTAGAACCATGTAATTCTGGTGCAACTAAATTGTTGTGTATTTCCCTAAAGGATTACAACCACATGCATAAAAATCATGCTTTTTTATATTGGTTGAAATACTACTACTATGCATTCTTTGACTAATATCCATTTGAAGAGAGAAGGAATGCATTTTTGATTATGTTTTAACTTCTAAAAAGCAAGAAACACCCTCCTACCTCTCTAAAACGAAAAGAAAGAAGGAGAAATCCCACAAAACCTTCATTCCAACTTTGAAAAATGAATTTGCAGGGAGCCTTGAATCCAGTGAGTCCTCCTTATTCTGCCCTCCAAATTTCTGCAGGGGCTGACAGTGATAGTTGTCTTTCTAAACAATGTTTTGGCTCCCTCTTTTGTTTTCTTTTTTTTTCTTCACACACAATCACTGTCTAGGTACATCAATTTCTGGGTGGTCCGTTTCAAGATAAAAAATATCACATACAGAACTTGTTTTGAGTTGGTGCAGAGTATTTTGTGCTGCAGAGTTATTGTTATATGTATGTTTTAGGGAAGTCAGAGAACTTCCACAATTATCTTGTGCAAAAAAACCTGGAAGTGCTGCAGAATACTTGTAATGTACTACATCTTACCATCTGATCAGAATGACGATGGGGTGACATTCAGAAATAATACAGAAACATGGACCAGAACTCAAAGAAAAGGTGTGAAAAAAGGAAGCAAAACAACTGATGAGTAATGTACTTAATAGAAATAACACTTTTCACTTCAAATGAAATTGAGAAATTAGTTGAAAATCTCATACGTCAACACCATGGCACTTTTTTTTTATAAGAAGTTTATGATTTGAAATAATTTTTTATGCTTAGTGTTATGAAATACAGGAAAGTGAATCAAGAACTGAGTAACAACAAAAAATCATACAAAACTACCAGAATCAAGTTATTAATTTCACAAGGAAATGTAACTGTGATATGATTTGGTGAAAATAAAAAAAAAAAAAGCATAAATCTTTTTGTCCTGGGTTCAGCAGTAGCAGTCAGTTTTTCTCCTTCTTAGTAGCTGTTGCAGCACTGTGTTTTTGACTTTTGGCCTAGGAACAGCTGATGACACTGATGTTTAGACTGACCAAGGACTTTGTGAGTCTCATGCTCTGCCAGGGAGGAGGGGGGGCCGGGAGGAAGCAGGGACAGGACGCCTGACCCAAACTAGCCAAAGAGGTATTCCATACCACAGCACGTCATGCCCGGGGATGTAACTGGGAGCTACCCGGAAGGGCACGTCCTCTTTTCGGTCGGGCTCTTTTCCGGCGAGCGGTATCATATTTTCTTCCCTTGTTATTTCTCTTATCATTATTATTATTGGTGGCAGCAGTAGTGATTTGTGTTATACCTGAGTTACTGGACTGTTCTTATCTCAACCCGTGGGAGTTACATTCTTTCGATTCTCCTCCCCATCCCTCTGGGGAGGGGGGGGGGGGGGAGTAGACTGCGTGGTTCTAATTTACAGCCGGGGCTTAAACCACGACACTTTTTATGAAGACAGGCTGAGAAAGTTGGGGCTGTTCAGCCTGCAGAAGAGAAGGCTGCGTGGAGACCTCATAGCAGCCTTCCAGTATCTGAAGGGGGGCTATAGGGATGCTGGGGATGGACTCTTCATTAGGGACTGTAGTGACAGGACAAGGGGTAACGGGTTCACACTTAAACAGGGGAAGTTTAGATTGGCTCTAAGGAAGAAATTCTTTACTGTTAGGGTGGTGAGGCACTGGAATGGGTTGCCCAGGGAAGTTGTGAATGCTCCATCCCTGTCGGTGTTCAAGACCAGGCTGGTCAAAGCCTTGAGTGACATGGTTTAGTGTGAGGTGTCCCTGCCCATGGCAGGGGGATTGGAACTAGATGATCTTAAGGTCCTTTCCAACCCTAACTATTCTATGATTCTATGATTTCAGGCATGGCCAGTGTAACCTTAAATGTAGATATTAAAAATAACAGCAGTTATTTTAAGAAAATATATATATTAAAATGTGAAATAAGTTAGTTCTATGTCAAAAGAGAGCCCATAGCTAATACTTTAAATTTAAGCCAGTAGGTTGTTTGTAAAGTATTTTAACTATTAGAAGTTTACAGTCAAGTACTGGATATTATTTTTGATAATTAAAAATGTTTACAGATACAAAATAAACTACATTTGCCATTCAATACTGAGATCCTTAGCTGAATCTTGACTTAAAAAATGCAGAACATTCCAGGTTTTAAGGAAGTCAGCTGTGCAGCTTGATGAAAGGAGCATGTTATGTTGGTATAAGCACCTTTATTTTTAATGAATGCAGTCACATTCATCCTTCCATCCATGTTAAAAGATCTAACCAAAATATTTAGTTCAAATTTATGCTACATCTGTACATGCTGAATTCATTTGATGAGACCTACTAATTACTTCATAATACCATCTAGAAGAAAGCAAAATCTTCAATGTAATTATTAAGCTAAGTACAAATTTGCTGTTATATTCTTGGATATCTGGAAATCTTACTAATAAGTACATTCTTCTATCATAAATAACTAGATATCTGTCTTCCATTTTATATTTCTACTATACAAACATTCAAATAAACATCAATTTTCAGAAGTAAAGACATCTGAAAGTCTTTTTTGCTACTGGAAAATAATACCTCTTTGACTATGTTATAAAACTTGAAACCTTCTGACATAGTTGTTGAATTGCAAAAGTTTTTATGTGAAGCCATATAAGTAAGTCTTCCAAGATATTTCAGAAATCATATAAAAACAAGATCCAAAGCCACATCAAATATGGTAACATACTTAAGTCTTCAATAAGGTCTTCATTTAAATGACAATGCAGAAAACCTAATGGAGAATTATTGTAAAATAAATTAGGATCTGGAATTTTTCTCTACAACCCATTAATGTAACATTATGCATTTGCATTTGCAGAGCAACCTGGGAACACTTTGTAGAAACAAAGAAGGAAAGCAGATCACTGCCACGTTTTTCAGAAAATGACTTTTACTGAATACAAATGTGGAAGGAACTTTTGA
Source organism: Psittacula echo (assembly GCF_963264785.1). Classification (NCBI taxonomy): domain Eukaryota; kingdom Metazoa; phylum Chordata; class Aves; order Psittaciformes; family Psittacidae; genus Psittacula; species Psittacula echo. Next base: position 39,806,050 of record NC_137735.1, on the reverse strand, counting down.
ACATGCACCACAGCAACTAAAAGGTGCTCAACAAAGCAATGCACTTACTTCAAACTAGAAAAGTAATTGACTACAATGGTGAAGAAACCCCACTAATACCAAGGTATGCTGGATTACATAAAAACCCCATATGAGGCTTCCTCACTTAGGAAGCTGCTTTGGTTTGCAATGTGTGTATTGTCCAGAGATGTCTCTGATGCATACTGTGCACTTCTTTGGAAGCTGAGTCAGACAGTTTCTGACAGAAAAGTAACTGATGCACTCTTCTTAATGTTTCCATTTTTTTTTCAATTAGTAGCTACAGTACAGAATTAATCTAAACTCAACAATTATTGGATTAATTCCATCTTGAGGTAAATAGTTTAACCTTACTTCATCTCATATATGCACATTCATAAAAAGAATGATATAAAAAGATTAAAGTCTTGTATATCAATAAACTGGGGACAATAAAAAAAGATCTCCGGAAAACACTTTATTTTGTTCATGCACTGAAATCACAGTAGTGTATAATTATTTTTTTTTTTTCCAAATACAGTGGTTTTAAAAAATTATATTATTTTTAAGTTTCACAAGTATAGATCTTAATGGAAGAAAACATGAAACATTTGCTTAGAAATTATTATGTAGGTAAATATAAACAGGATTGGTAGCATATTCTAAGAAGTAGTCTCACCTTTCTTATTACAATTAGTCCATTTAAAATTCTTCATAATTCTATCATGTCAAAAGTAAGAAATTTTCATATCATATGCTTTCCTTAAATTAGAAAACTGCATGTAAAGACAAGTTAAATGAGAATTGAGACTACTAAGATTTGTCTGGCTAAGTCTGCTGAACAGTAATCAGAAATTTGAATTAGCTCTGGTCTGCCATGGAGTTCCACAAGAAAGGAAGGGAAGCCTTGGAAGCTTCATAGTCTACATTGCTGCATTATTTTGGGACAATTAACAAGTCTTTACCTTTTTCTGCTCCACTTTCCTGTTCATTCCTCCATCTGATTCCCAACACTAGGTATGTCCTTCCATGCTTAAGCAACTGTGCAAAAAGACAGTATATAAATATATCTGTCAATAATAGTATCTTGTTGTGTGCTTTACAACAGCTAACACAATTTTCATATTTATTAAATCTGCTAAAAATGTTTAATTTTTAAATATAGCATTGATAATTATTTTTTACTTTCCAGTTCTGTTTTGTTTTGTTTTTAACATTTCACTGCAGCATTGAGAAACCTGAATGAGTACATTCAGGTTTGAGAACAGAACTCAGGTATGAGAACAAATAAATTGGGAAACTGTCTTTTGGGGATAAAATGCATGATGTAATAGTATTTATTTTCCTAAACCTTTTCTTTAATTTAAGATTTTGAAGATGATGTTTAGAGCTAAAACTGTGTGTGTAAGAGCATACTAGAACATTGAGGATTAAAATAAAAAAAAAATGGAATTAATGTACGTAAAGACACTGGAATGAAAATTAGTTTAACACAGGAATATTCCATTTAAACCCAACCACTTTTCTGTTGATGGTGGGATTAAGTAAGGAGTATATCAACACTGACAATATGAAGCATTGGTTGCCTTGGAGAAAGTGAACAGGTAAGGACATTGCTAGTTATGTTTATATGGATTAAATACGATATCTCATATAATCAAAGCATACATAGGATAAGATGATTAAAAAGAATTCCTCATGCTTGTGACCTTTTGTATATTTAAACACAGAGAGTTATCGTATTTCTCCCTCGGCTTCATGCCTCGTGTACTTCAGCCATGTCATGCAGAGCTACATCTGCAAAAGGACTTCAGTAGTTTTCAAGCAAGTGCTCAGCCACTGCACCCTTTGGATGTTTTTGTTTTTACCAGGAAAAACTCACACCAACAGTGTTAATGTGTAAAGTGTAAACTGTGTGTTAATCTTTGTCTAGTACATGCATAAAATCTTCTGGTCTTCTGACTGGTCCTATGTGCTGCGATGTGAGCAGTGGGCACAGATCGTATTTGGCCTTTGTACATAATACTGTGCTGATGCCTCTCATTAGATTATGTTGCTGTGCACCTCCTACTCTTCAAAATAATTCCATGGCAAAATGTTTGCCTAGTCTGTGGTTCTTTTACTGTCAGAGAGAGGGGAAGGTTCAAATGCACAACTCTTTTGAGAGGCATTGTTTACTCACCTAAATTTAAGCTGCTTTAGGGCTTAAGTGCTTCTGGCATTCTTGTGATACATGGCAGGCAACAGTGAAATTTCATTAGGTCAGGTACAAAGTGAAATATAAAGGCAGAGACAAAGCAAATGCCTTCCACTTCTTGTTTCCTACTTACTGGCTTTGACCATAATTAGATGTGTAAAATTAATGAGCTGAACAATATTGTATTAAGCTAGGCAGACTTTTTATTGGGATACCTAATTTCCCTCCTGTATTTTATATGTACCACTGTTGATGGACTTAACAGGCCTATCAAAACGAAACATTTCTATGTTTCATAGATACTACTGAGATAAGTAGGTATGGATCTAGAACTTCATACTTATGTGACTGAATTTTATTTCTTGGAATGGTGATTGTCAATACCTTAGCCTTATTCTACTAAATAAAAGTATCTAATTTTCATAGAAACATAGAATCATAGAATAGTTAAGGTTGGAAAGAACCATCTAGCTCCAACCCCCCTGCCATGGGCAGGAACACCTCATACTAGACCATGTCACCCAAGGCTCTGTCCAACCTGACCTTGAACACTGCCAGGGATGGAGCGTTTACCAGTTCTCTGGGCAAGCTGTTCCAGGGCCTCACCACGCTCACAGTAAAGAACTTCTTCCTTATATCTAACCTGAACTCTCCCTGTTTAAGTTTAAACCCATTCCCCCTTGTCTTATCACTACAATCCCTGATGAAAAGTCATTCTCCAGCATCCTTGTAAGCCCCCTTCAGATACTGGAAGGCTGCTATGAGGTCTCCATGCAGCCTTCCCTTCTCCAGGCTGAACAGCCCCAATATTCTTATCCTGTCTTCATACAGGAGATGCTCCAGCCCCCTGATCATTCTCGTGGCCCTCCTCTGGACAATGAAAGAAAGCATATTGTGAAATGTTTTATCAGTTAAGAGGGAAATATTCCTGTTAATATCAGTTAATATCAGTTAAGAGGGAAATTATTCACAAAAAAGTGAATTTTGAATTATTTTATGCCCTGTAACATTACTGAATAGCAGCATAATGTTTGAGACGTTAAGGATCACTTATTAGTTTTTTCAAAAGACAAGTAAAAAAAAAAATAAATCTGAAAACTGAGAAATTAAAAAGCCAGAATAAGAATATGAGAATGAACATAAGTAAACACCCTATCAAATAACTGTGAACCATGAAAGACCAGATTGAGTCCTGGTGATGACTTAAGTATTTCTTTAAATATGAAGTGAATCAGAGTGGGCCATTTCACCTCCCTGGCACCCTGTACCACACCATATTTCAAGTCACTGTTGTCTGCTCAGTATTTCAGTATTAAGAAAGCCCAAATCTCTTATGGAAACACAACTGTCTTGGCAAGTTTCAAAGAAAAAATAGAACAAGACTGCTTTTACTTCATTAGTAAGGCTAAGATTTATTTCTGCAAAATGAATGTGTTTAATTCTGAATTTGTTCAGTTATTTTTTATTTGGGCTTTTATAGTCTATTAATTGTGTTATGTTTTAATGTAGTTTCTACTATAGATAATATTTCTTGTTATATTTCAATTTTTTAGCTTTTTTTCCCCCAGAATTTCCAATTTCATATTCCATGAATAAGTGTGGAATTTCCTGAAATTCCTTTGCAGTGATAAAAGGAATTGTGAAATGTAAGAATTCTTCATAAAATTGAACTTCAAATTTTCATCCGTTCTAGTCAGGAGTTTTTAAGCTTATTAGACAGATTTTCTGCCTGTAGAACAAATAAAGATAATACTACCAGACTGCATTCCCATGAATGAAACCATTGATTCAATCACCCCATGATTTTTAATTTAACCTCTTCCAATTACCTCTTCCAATTATTGCCTTTTCTTTTTCTTTGGTCGTGAAGCGCCCACAAGATAGAGAGACTACTGTACAAAAATTTATTAGATATACCAGGTTAGTATGATAAAAACACCATCCTCTCAGTTTTGGAGGAAAATTTTGTGTTGGCTTGTAAATCGCAGCCTAGGTGTAAAGAAGTACGTAATCCATTTCTAAGCAGCTGAGACAGCAAAATCTATAAGGTAATTTACAGTATTACAGCAGAAGTCTTCAACAGAGTTTAATTAAAGTGTTCTGGTGATCTGAAGATATTCATAATCCAGCACTGAAATTAAAGAAATCCACGTCAACAGAACTTTTTCTCAGGCTGAGGATACCAGTTGGCATTGTTATGCATATATATATATATATATATATTATATAATTTGTGTAAATCCACAGTTAATGACCAAAATACAGAATGGTTTTTAAACCACCTTCAAGTAAGCAAAGCAATGCCAAGTTATGAGGCTTCTAGTCCCAGCTGGTTGATTCAGATCACTCAAGTGAGGCATTCTGTGCATAAGCTTTTTATACAGTTCATGGAGAGAATGAGGTGGGTGATCTGAAAGGGAAACTTTTCTGCTGAGCTGCTTAGAGCTTGCGAGTAAGAATGCTAAGCATCACATAAGGCTGAGCTCTGTGCTTTGGGTGTCTTTTAGTTTGGCTCCAGCACCCCTTCTCAGCACCAGTGTCTAACTACAAATAAATATTTAGTTATTTAAAAGATAAATGTTAATCGTGGTGGAATCATTACCAGATGGACAATGCAACTAGACTGTGGAACCCATTGCCATTAACACCACATTACCACCAATGAAAGTGAGATAGCAACATGTGGATGAATTACAATACATATATAGTTTCTTTTGTTCTAGTTACTCTCAAAGAATATGTGGATCTTTGTTCAGAACAAGTACAGTCATGTTTTTGGTATTATGTCAGTACTATAATGTCTACTAAGCTAACTAAATCTATTCCACATATTTTCCAGAACATTTTTTCAAGATAAAAGAGACTATTTTTGAAGAATATTTGATTTTTTCACTTTAGATATATTCCAGTCTTTCTTTCTATATCAATATGCATTCAATAATCAAAATATATTTTTGTGTGTGCGTACAAATATACATAGCCTGCATACCTTTCTATACCTAGGAAATAGTGTAGTTCTCCATGTCACTAATTTCTACTTGAAAGATAAATCAGCCCATTTCAAACTCCCCAGACTGGTATAACCTGGCAAAAGGGCAACAGTATTTACAGAGTGAGTTTATGTTTTTCTTCCTGGCTTAGATGACATTAGGTGGGGCTGATAGAGTTCAGTGCCAAGAAAAGCATATGTATTTATCTCAAAGTGCCTTTTAATGAACTTATTCTGCTTCCATACCTTAAAAGAAATATTCTTGTTTAAATGAGAAGAAATAATTTTTTTTTATCAGACAAGCTTGAGTTATTTTGTGGCTCTGATGCTTCTAAGGACTGAGAGTCTGGTATGATCACGATCACACACACTGAAGACCATCTACCACAGAGCTTATAATATGGTTAAACCAACAGATAACTGACATTTTATAGGGAATGAAGAAAGATAATAGAACTGGTTGGAACAGATTTTCATAAATGGGTTATTTGCACAAATTATAAAGTTAGAATTATAAGACAAGGAATATTTTTAGCATATTTTTCGTGACTGACTTGAAACATGTAAAAGAATAAATATTCTTCATAAAGAAGGAGAATAGCACAATGTTTCTTATCATCATTGGATAATCTATTCCTGAATATTTACTTATTTATTAGACTTTTTGCTTTTACAAGTAAACACGGTTATTGCTCTTTATTTATGTCTATCTTCTGCAGGTGAGAAATATGTTCTCTTGAAGCCAGTTATGTGTGGGCTTCCCACATATAAGGTACAAAAGTCATTTCTTATGTTCATATGTTCACTCAGAGGTGGCTAGTGAGTGCAAATGATACTGATAGGCTGGAGCCTTCAGGTTTCCTGTTGGTAGTTTTTCTGAGATAAGTTTTTGCATCACTGGGCCTGTGGATGGAGCATTTGTTTGCTCAAAGTTTTTAAAGTACCTTTTATACATGAAAAATGAGGGTGGATCTTGGCACCACTGTAGATTCTTTTTTTCATATCTCTCTTGGCCTTTTTTTTAGTTTCTGGGCTCTAGCTCAAAGTTATTAACCACATCTGGCATCTGGTTCATAAGAAGTTCAAGGCAAGATGTCTCAACAGTCTACAAAGATGTCCAAAAATGTAGAGACTAACTACGTGCAAATTCAGAATCATACACTAGGAATCTAGGAATCAAGACAAATCAAATATTGCATGACTAAATGTAATCCAGTGAAGCTGAGACACAGATGAATTATTTCATGCTGATTCACTTAGGTATATGACTAATCAGGCACATCTAACACAGTAGCAAACTCAAGAGGGAGGGAGCTGGAGAAATCAGTAAAGTTGGAGAAAATATTAGTATCTGGGAAAACACTTTGCTTAACACTTTTAATTTATTGCACAAGTTCATTGCATAGCCTCCTTCTATTGCTCTGAGAACAAATAATCAGCCTAAACAATCGCAGATATGTCTATACTAGCCTTTTGCCTTACATCTTTCAAGCATTAGTTGAAAGTGAGGAAGCAGTGCTCATGGTAGCTGATACAGTACTACCAGCACCAGTAACTCTTAGCATGCCCAACTGCAGATAGCGTGGAAGTCAAAAGTAGTAGTAGTAGTAGTGGTAGTAGTAGTAGTAGTAGTAGCAGCAGCAGCTTTCCCATAGCAGACCTATACAGTTTCTCCTAATACTAGAATTATTCTAGTTTAAATCAAGACTCAGGGAATTTTAGGCCAAGATACACAAAAATATTAAAGTGCCAAAAGTGGATCTGTAGATGGTTTAAGGATCTAAATCCAAGACTATGGTTCCCAAAAGTCCTGTTGAACAGTGTTAGGGACTATATTTTTAGGAGTACAACTCCTCTAATGCAGAGGATTCCACTCTTTTCAGCGACTGCCTTCTCATTAGGATGAAGACTGGCAGCTATTTGAAACTTAAATCTAATTCTAATAGAATATGTGTGTAGGGGTTTCAAGACTTTCCATAGAATGAATTAACTGAAATCTGTATCTCCCTAGAAAGTGTCTTATCCACTGTGAGGCTGTAGGGTGATACTGTTTTGGTATGGGGGACTGCCCCTAGTTTGAAACTAGTGCACTGTAAGAAGTTTTTCCTGAAATATGCCTGTGTATTTTAGCCTAAATGATCATTTTATGTAGCTGGAGAAATGGTCAAGCTCACGTAAGGTACTCCTGGCTTTTATTTGTTGTTAAACTTTTAAGTTTAAAAATATACTGATATGATTCATTTAAACTCTAAACTAAATAATTCCTTGCAAAGTCTGCTTTCTCATCCTGTGGAGAATCCTGAAAAATCCTGAAATCAGCTCTAATAATAAAATACATCCATCTTGTCATAGCTGAGGATTAATTATTACATCTAGATATTGCTAAAAAGGTCTTCAGAAAGATCACAGAATGAAATAAGAGGGATAGATGCAGAAGTAAAGTAGAAAGATTATGAGTCTATTGAATTCTTATTTGTTCTTTTAACCGAGAAGTTGTAATTAGCAGGATATGTCAGTTATCACGACATTAACTGGTTGTGACTAGTGTTTAAAAAGGTGGGTTTTTTTGGAGAAAAAATGATGTAAATACAGTTGAATGTCAGCTTAGTTTGAGATAAGTGTTCTCTTTGTTTTTCTGGAGTCAGACAGCATTTGTGGGTCACAAAATCCAAATGAATTCTGCTGCTTAGTCATAGACATCCACATAATTTTAGATGCTTTAAGAAATCTTAGATACCCATTGACAGATATAAGGCATTCAAGAAACACAAATTTTGTGGAGCAGCAGTGAAAATGTAAGCATGAACGTAACCCTGAGACACCAGCCTGCCCTAATGCAACAAGTGGAGATTTCGTGTAAGTTAATGAGTTTGTCTGTGGCATAAAAGCTGTCATATCCTATTGATAGTCTTAACAATCCTGAGATCCATGAATTATGCTGAGGAGACAGAGTACATATGTGTGTCATACACATGCATAGGTGGAGACAAGGAGTTAATGAGTTCATGGTAGCGTGAAATGTTTGTGATCACATAAATGACTAATTATCAATCCATTGCAAAGTAATTTGAGATTAAGTCTAGTTGTGTCTCACCTCAGAGCAACTCATGGTAAAGGCATCCTAGCCATGGAATAATAGAAGGTGATACATCAGAAATAATTTGAATATTTTGGCTGTCATATCAGGATGTTTACAGCTACAGAGGATGAAATGAATTATTATCAGAGGGTGACTCCAAGAAGATATATTTGTATTTGGAAGATGAAAGATTAAAAAAAAATGTTGTTTCAGGCACATAAGAGTCTGCTATTTATTTCAGTATACTTGATGGATTCATCACTAGCATTTAATTTAGCTGTGTTGTCTATATGCCAATAGTTGTTATATAGATTCTTTACTGCACAAGTACAATCAAGTGGCTATTGGTTTACGTGTCTTTAGCAAGATTTTAGCTTCTCAGTGTGTTCCTAAATGCTAGCACTATTGTATCCTCCCTGAATAGACAATAGATTTTTCAGGCAGTCACAGAATAGTCTGAAGATCAGATCTCTGAGGTATTATGAATCTATTCTGCATGTTGCAAGAAGTTTTCAATAAGGTTGGTCCAAATTCCTCATGAATGGTATTTTTCCACAGAAAATACTGGTAAACTGAAGCCACATAATTTGTACTGGTTTCTGTAAAATTCCCAGTAGCATGCTCAAGATAATTGAAAAAATACATTGCCTATTGTGGCTTTACTGTTTCATTCTGGGTTTATTTCTGGAAGTTTTACTTATGTTATATGCTATTGCGTGTGTCTGTTGACTGTGTGAGTTCACACTGATGATACATGTGGTTCACTGTAGCAAACTGAAATAACACTAGAAGTCTGCCCCTTATTGTAGTTGTAAGTTTGTCCATTTAAAACTGTGCCTGTTTACAGGGAAATGGCTTCCCAGAGGAACAGAACTAGAAGCAGCAGTCACTGAAGAGGATTCCCTAGAAGAGCAGGCTGGTTGCATAAATAATTTTTGAATGATGAACAAGAGGATTGAGAGTTATTAATTCTCTTAGTCTCAAGAAAGAAATAGAACTTTCTCTGATAATGCAGTATTGCTGTTTGATCTCGCAACCTCACAGTTCCCAAAGCCACAAGCTGCATTTATGGTTTTAGGAACAGCAGTACAGGCTGTTCACAGACAGCATTCCTCCTAGCGGTAATTTAGAGGGAGAAACAGAAAGAAGTCCTCTATGTCTGGAAGCTTGCTAAATGGAAAAGCTAATCTGGAATTTTTGCAACACGAATCCCAAGAATCAGCAAATATGCATTAGCCAAGCTCTGACCCTGAGGCACAGCCCATCACTTTGAGAATATTAACTGTGTAGAACAGCATCTCCAATCAGTCTAGGATCACCTGAGATAACTTCTCCAAAGTCTTAGCCATTGTTGGCTATTTCCCAGAGATTACCAATTAATTCTGTAAGTGGTCTATTTTCTATTTTGGCAAGAATGTTGGGTTTTTTTGTGTTTTAGTTTTTTCACATCACCTAACCAGGGGAGTTCCCTACTAGGAGATCAGGTAGCATATTACTTGGTAGAAACCATCTGCAGTTGTGATTGTAAATTCTGTCAGCTTTTGAACCCAAACCTTCTGAATAACGCAATGGCCATTTGATGGTTATGCAGATGTTTTGACTGTAATCCCAAAAGGGTGGGGACATTAGGCATAATAAAACAAATTATAAACAACCACAGAACAAATATTCCCAAGGAGGTTACTCCAGGTGAAAAGGAGGCAAGCACTATACCGGCTAGCAATCTGAATATACCACTGTTGCTTCTTGTGATTTGTCAGCTCATTCCAGCAGCATGGCTGAACAAACTTTAGCAAGTCTTTTCAGAGACAGCAAAAATATCATTGCAAACACCCTGGAGTCATGAAGTTGGTCATGTAATGTGTGGATGCTGACCACAGTTATGCTTTCTTCTTGGGAAGAACAGAGACATTAGATGTTTTATTGCTACTGCTGCCTCCAGTGACAGGTTCTCCACAGTCTGACAAATCAGAAGATTCCTAATATGTATGTAGACCTGTTTTCCAGGTGATTGATGTCACTTTAAAGCCCAAAGTGAGTCATATTTGGTCTTATAGCAAATTGGCACTTCTGTGCATTCAGAAGCTGAAACTGATGCATCAGTTTCTACGTCCTTGCTTTCATCAGGAAGCAGCAATACAAGGAAAAAAAAGTAAAAAAAGAACCTGACAGACATCTCTGAAATCTATGTGTGTTTAAGACAGTATCTGCATCAGACAGAATTAGCCTTTAAATTTTGCTACAAAACCCATGTTGAATTCTTTTTGGTTGTATCTTGCTAAACATATGCTCTTCTTTTTAATCCTGTGGATGGGACCATGAAAGTGGCTTAAAAAGGTGTGTTCCTCTAACTCTTTTAACCTAGAAGCTCTTTTTCTGGTTTCGACACAATCATATACATGATTGTATGTACTGCATCATGTAATTGCATGCTGTCAAGTCAAAGTAAATTCATGCACCACCCTCTAATTGTGAAAATAAAAACAACATCCACAATTATAAAAAAAAGTTCAGGAAATAGAAATCCTAAATCAGCCAAATTATCATTAAAAACCAACTACAAAATCACTGCTGAATGGTGTAATTGAAACTCTGTGCTTGCACTGTTCTTATACAAGTCAAAGGAATGATTGGTCTAAAAAATTAGTCTTGTGAAACATTTTTTAGGGAATTTAAACTTTCTGTTAATACAAATTTTGTCACCACTTTGTCAGTCTGGCATTACTTGTTGATAATTCATATTTAATATGTAATGGATGAGAATTTAAAAATCATATATAATTCATGTTTTTAAACAAAGCCTGAATTGTCTTCAGTTTTGCCTCTCTAGCAAAATCTACTTGTTTACAAAACCACATTCTCTAAGTTAGGACAAAGGACAGATAACCTCCAAGACCTTGCAGAACTGTACAGAAAATAACAGGAACTAAACTGTCTAATATTACAAACACTGTTGTTGCTGCTTGAGAATATGTTCATAATGTACATTTCAAAAATGAAAACAATGACCCTCTTTAAGGAAGTTAGGAGTGTGTTTCTTTGGGAGATGTCTGATGTTAGAAGATATGCTTTCAGTCGAAAGCATCCTAGACCACAACCAAAAGGACTGAAAGGCTGTACATTAAAGAAGTCAGACACATTGATGTGACAGTTCTGAACAAAAAGCCATGGTGACCACAGAAGGTGTGGTTGATATAAATGCAGAATGTTTCTTCACTGATGTGAAGAAACTCAAGAAAACACCCAGTATTTGATCTAGGAGACTAAAGTGTCTTCTAGTATAAACTGACAAAAGCAGTCATCCTTATGTGGTATATATTTTGCCTTTAAGTTTGCATGAATACACAAGGAAACACAGTTTTCTTGGTTTTAAGTTGTTGTTGCTGTGCAAATTCTAGCTGATCAGCTGCAGTTTTGGGAAGATCTAATGGAAGTGCCTGAGGTATAACTCCATAATAGGTTATTATTACATTATTACAAAATTCCGTAGAGAATCAGATCAAAAGGCCAGTATTCCCTGATGGTAGCAATGAGCATTTTGATATAAGAAACAAGGCACTGCAGAATGGTTCTTTCCCTGTTAGGCACATAAGGATTTAAAAAGTAAGGGAAAATAGCCCAGACTCAAGCTCAGAGCTCCCCTTTAAAAAGCTGTTATGCGTCTCCATGCCTCAGACAGTGCTTCCAAGTAAGAAAGTCATTCCTTGGCCATTGGGCTGACCTGGAAGTTTCTGTCAAAGTGTCAAAATCTGCAGCTGCAAGAAGTTGTGGTGACTAAGATATGGAAAAGGAAACAAAAAATAACTTCTCTGTTTTGGCTGCTGAACCAGAAAATTAAAAGAAACAAATATTTTCTATTGAATCAAGATATGTTTTGTTGTTTGGTGTACTGAAAGCAGCTTGATCCTTACTTTCCTCACCCACTTCTTAGCAAAACACTTTGTTCAAAATGAATGCTTTCCTGGTTTTGTTAGAAAAGCCAAAGTAAGGAAGAAGTGTATTCACAAAACCAGTGAAAGATCATGATTCCTTTTGCCAGGTGGCTAGGGGTATTTAGACATTGAGTCAGGAGTCTGGTGTTTTGTTCTCTTGGAAAGATTTTGAAATCATGTTGTTTACCTCCTGAAAGAGCATCCTGACTACCTGAGTGCTGAATGGCTGTCTTAACTACTGTTTTGGTCTGTCCTATGGAAACTGCAGAAAGAAAAGTGTGAGACAAAAAGTAGGAAGGAAAAGGGTGACTATTTTGTCACTGGGACATTCACTATAGGAATGAGGCACCTTGATTCCAATTTCTGCAGTGTTTTAATTCTTAACTGTTTGTAAGGATAGGTAGAGCACACCTATCATTGAGAAGGATGTTCATTTAAAGGGTGGGAGTTACAAATAATCAGCAAGTTGTAAAGTAAGTTTTCCCAGCTTTAATCTCAAATAGGCTTCTCTACACAGGCTGATGCTTGCAATTCATATGCTCAGAGTCTGAGAATTAAATATTGTATTCCTTTTCATCCTTTCCTTATTTCTAAGGTATGAAAACATGCAGAATTTTTAGTAATTTTACTGTATTCAGTATATTGGTATCTAACAAATACCCTACCAAACTAAAACATTTTACCAGAAAAAAGAATCTCGCTACTGTGGATTGATTTACCACGTTTGTTTATATTTCACTGCTCTTGGGCGCTGCCAAGTTTGGTTGTTGGTTTTGTTGGGCTTTTTTTTTGTCTGTCTCTAAATGCTTATTATTGTATGAGCAAGCAATACGCTTAATCCTGTTGTGGTTAAATGAGAAGATTTAGCAATTTCATTCCATGCTTTCATCTTTAACTGTTCATAGCCATGCATTCATGTCTCTTGCTACTGTTTGATCTGTCCAGAAGGAATTCAATCCAGAATGTCACCTATACGGACTTTCATTAAGGGCTATGGACACATTATTTGGGGGCTGTTAACAAAAAGATTTTCTGTAAGTTGCATCATCTTAGTTAGAAGTAGTTAAGGAGGAGAAATTTAAGGGATTATTGATGATCATTACATGGATGCAAATTGCTAATGGGATGGCAGAATGAAAAAAGACAAATGTGACTTTGAAAAATTCCCCACCAGGAGAATTCCAAGAGGAAAGCCAATGAGTGGGTTGATGGTGTTAGGCTTTGGTGTGCAGTCATCTGGGATAGTCAAAACTCCAGTCACAGACATGGCAAAAAATGAACTGAAACTAGTTCATTTGCAGAGAAGGTGACTAGGGTGAAAGGAGGAATGGAGAATCTGATTAATGAGAGGAGGTGGAAGGGTGTGACTTGTTTAAATTTGCAAAAGGAAGGCCGAGAGGGGATTAGATTGCTCTCCTCAGGGATAAACACCATGAGGGAACAGATCTGTTTAAGTTAAAGAACAATGTTGGCACAAGAACAAATAGGTATAGGCTGACCCTGAAAAATCTTGGACTGGATGTTAAAAGAATATTGCTAACTATTAATAAAATGTTCTTCAAGTAGTCATAACCATCTTGCAAGGATGACCAGCACACACCTGTACCTGAAGCAAAGGGATTTGCATCTCTGAGTGAGGATGGATAATCCAAAAGAAGAAGAAAGTCTAACCCTGTTTCCCTGTCACCAGCTCATTTCCTTTTAAATGCGTCTTACCGAATGAATCTGATGTTGTGTTGTTTTTATTAGCAAAGGGCCAGGTGTAAAGACTCTCTTCCCAGCACATATTCCCAGCACATTTTCCTAATAAGCTCCTAAAATTTAACTGTTAGAAGTTAAATTCTTCTGTACTGCATATATGCCAATTCAAGAGCTAACTTGATGCAATATCTACTTACTGATCCATTACTGATCTGCCATGTGTATCAGGTCATAACAAAGCCCATTAATCTGTGGGTGACCTGACCATAGGTTCACTGGAACCCAGGGTTTCTTTGGTATTTATAGATAATAAATATATTTTAAAAAAACCAGCAAACGATTTTTGCTAACAGGGATTTTTTTATAAAAGCTGCCATCAAGCTTTGTTATGACATTTGTGAAGAGAAAGTGAAGAGGCTTTGAAAATTACATCACTTACAATAGACTATTTACTTTTGGCTGTCACTAATGGAAGATTTAGCACTCTGCCCAAGTTATATTGCAGAACATTAGGGGTTATGAACTTAAAAGCACCTGTTTTTTATGTAGTAGACTAATACGAGATGTACTGTCATATACTGTAATGTTTTGCTTGCAGGTAAAGCCTCTGCTCTGCTGACAGCATTATAGTGAAGACTTTTTTGCTAAGATATCTTCACTTTTGTAGGGAACAGAGACATAAGGCCAAACACTGGGCATAAAAAAAGCTAAGATAAGGTCTATTGGGAACGGTATATTTACATAAAGGAAAATAAAATGTAGTTCTGGAAGAAAATAAAGATTAAAGCCTCTAGTTACTAGCTTCTCCTGATTTAATGTATCACTGAGGTCTTAGCTATGTTTTTGTAACTCAAAGTTAGCACTTTCTAAAATTTAAATCATCTCCTTGCACTACATGGTTTACAATCCAGTGAATCAATCCAGCAAACACTACACTGAGCATAAACCAATGGTTAAAGAAGCAAAATAAATTTAGACTACCACAAGGATCAACATAATTTTTAGAGTGGCAGCAAGTAATAAAGCTTGGCTTGTGTAGCAAGGAATAACCTATTTTCAAAAAACCTGTTTTCACAGAAAAATGGTAGATATTTTTACTTTGTTTCAAAAATATTGCAGTTTCTTGATGCAGATAGCTCAATGATCACAAAGATTAGCCTGTTTTGCTAGAAATGTCTGCCTCACATTTGACTTGCTTTGTTTTCTAAAAATGACATCAACTTTTCCTATGGCAGGCATATTTTAAGATGTGTCTCCCATGGGGGTTTGTTTGTGTTTAATAATGTATGAACTGACTCTGCATCTTTTCTCAAAGTTTGAAAAGCTGCAAGGTCTGGATTTTCTCCCTGGCCATCTCTTTTCATAGAAACCACCTCTATCCTTCTACAAGATCTGTTTAAAATCTGTGAAACGGTTCAAGAGCTCATGGGAGAAACTAAACAGTCAGAAAATACACTGACAAGATATTTGCATCAGTCATGTTTCCATGAAACATCATATTTAAGATTAAAAGAAATGCATTCAAAGTATTGCTTGTTGTCCTGCTTTCTTATGATACTTCTGGTAACCATATTGATAGCTGTTTTAATAGCCTGCTGTGCATATTTTGAAAATGTAAAAATAAACTCAACAGCAAAAGAGAAGTTACCTTTAATCTTTTGAAATGGATAACTTTAGAACTTTAAGCATTTGATCATACTTTATCACCTGATTAAATCTTGTTCTCACAGAAACTGTGAGCTAGAGTGGGAGAGCAGAAGAAAGGAAGCAAAGGAAAGATGGTAAGTGAAAATTAGTTTGAAATGCTCAGCCTTCATTGAATGAGTATTTGCTGAGCAGTAAATTGAAAAAACAGTGTACATCTCCTGTGGGAATTTGGAGTGTTTAGTATGCATAAACACAGATGTGAATTTACTGAGCGGGAGGAAGACCATTCCCCTAAGACATGAAGCACCAAATTCTGCTGCCAAAATGACACCATGTGTAATCCTAGTGCTATGCTGCGACTTCTGTCTGATGCTTGACCCTTCACAAAGATAAATGGAGCAAAGATGGGATGTTGACAGCATATAAGTAATGTTTCTCTTTTGTCTATTGCAGACTGGCTAGAGTCATCCAACATAAACCAGGGAACAGCCTCTAGTCTAGCTCTCTCCACTTTTTTTTGTAGGTGTCCTCGAAGCCATAAATGTTTTTTCAAAAGTTCATTCTTTACTGTGAGGGTGGTAAGGCACTGGAACAGGTTGCCCAAAGAAGTGGTAAGTGCTCTACCCCTGGCAGTGTTCAAGGCCAGGTTGGACAGAGCCTTGGGTGACATGGTTTAGTGTGAGGTGTCCCTGCCCATGGCAGGGGGGTTGGAACTGGATGATCTTAAGGTCCTTTCCAACCCTAACCATTCCATAATCCTATGATTTTATTGCTGTGCTATTAAAAAAATTATATGCTTTTCTTTAAATGCAGATGCTTCCCCAAAGGTACTTCCAGTTAACTGTAGTACATTCAGCATTGATCGTTCATCAAGAAAATACAGAAAGTTTTCTCACAGACCTTAGTGGAGATGCTCATTTAGAAAATGTACTACTTTATCGATGAAATGACAACTGTGTTTTTAAAATAGGATATTCAGGTCAGAAAGGAAATCAAGTGGAAATTGAGCGAAACACAGTATTAAGCAGAAAGAGCAAGTTGTCCAGAATAACCCCTGTTCCTTTAATTGACTGTAGCTGAAATACGCATCAGATATTGGGGTGCTTGCTGTCTTAACATTCCTGAATGTGCCATGGACATAGAGTGTGAAATGGGTTCCTGGAAATAAATTTTTGGCCTCTATAAGGAATTTTTCATTGTATCTAAGCTGACTGGTGCACAGAGTTTTGTGTGTCTTCTTGTGTGTGTGTCATTGAAAAGAATTAATAAGAATAACAAAGAGTAAGAAGAGAACTGAAAATTTATAATGCTACTGCGATGTGTGGCTAGAGTCCTCTCGGAAGAGCTCTGAGAGATTTCATGTGAGCTGGCAGTGTTTGTTGGACACAACAGCCTAAAGGAAATAATACAGACTGAAAGTCATATTAGTCTGAGCTTCTCCTCACATGTGCCCTTTCGCTTCTTCACATGAGAAGTGAGAATCTTCACAGGGGAACTAAATTACAGAACTTCAGCTGAAAAGTGTCAGGTCTGACTTTTGGCATGCAGACATTTCTCTGGGACATGTTCACTATGTGGGCTGAAAATGATCTTCAGTTAAGTCAGTAAAAGTCAGTTTCCACTTTAAAATCCATCCCAAGTATCCCAATTCACAAGGTAATTTATTGTTAGGAGGTTAAGCTAAAGGTGTTTTCTGCTAGAGGCAAATACAAACAAATATAGAACAAGTACACTAATAAAGGAAGTTTAAGACAGACAAACTCGTAAGATCTTCGTGTTCTTCCCTAAGACCTGGGAGAACAAACTGTAACTCCAGCACCTGCTTTGTACTCTGTGTATCATGTCAGCAAATGTGCCATCTGTTAAGCCCTGACAGAGGGACAAAGCTGTCTTCAGGCCTGGAACAGTGTTTAGATGGCTGCTTAGCAGTTTTCTATTTCAAACAGATATTTAGAAGGCAGACTGACGCAGAATGTACTGTTCAAAATTCAATTTACAAGATACATCATTTGTTAGTATCTCAGTATCATTATTTTTTCAGTTTAAGGTAGGTCAGACAAATCAGTAGTGATATCTAGACCAAAAACCCCCAGAAGCCTAAGTAGTTACTATCAAGTGGATTACTTGCTGCTAGGACTTCTCTGAAACTGTGCAAAGCAGGTCCCACATCACCAGTATACCTCAGCCACTGCATATTGCAGGAAGAATAAGGAATTAGCTTAACACCAGTATTCCTTTTTTTTTTTTTTTTTTTTTTTTTTTTTAAGGTAGAACCACTTTTTTGTAACTGTTCTGTTGCTTGCATATGCCCCAAGAGACTATCCACCCCTGTCTGATGCTGCTTTCTCAACAAGGTGCTGTGTTTGTGTCCAGCCAGGGGAAACCTTCACCCCTTACCAACCCCTGTGGCACTGGGGTTAAATGAGAATGACTCTGCAGCTCACCATTATCCCCTCTTTGGGAGTGCCTCATCCCTATTTGTCTATCCAGTAAGTTTCAATGTCTGTGGGTCACAGAGACCACAGCACGACAGTGGGGCAATGGGTCGGGCCTGGTCCCTATGGGTACTAGGGGAGCCCCTATAGCTCTTGGCTGATATGCAGAAATTGAGTTTGAACATGATAACTGTTCTTCACATGCGCAAGCACAGGGTGTCATTTTCATGAGCAAATGGTTGTGTTTAGTAACCCATGCCTTTTTAAAGCTTTGATCTTTGAGAAAAAGTCCTCACTAACCCGCATGTTCACGTGGCTTCTATAAAGGGAAGGGTGTGGGTAGGTACTGACAGAAGCATATCTACAGTCACAGGGAGAGCAAGCTGTGGAAACTGGGAAGCAGGGAGGTTGAGGTGGAAGGGGCAGGCTATTTGAATACAGGGGCCAGCGGATACCAGGGAGGAAAAGCAGCAGGTTGTCACAGATCAGACCACAGCAAAAATACTCTGCCCTGAGCTTTCACATATACTATAGAGACATGTTTAATCCACATAATTGCTGAAGTGCACTGAATTTTAGTGGGTAACTTAGAAGTTATAGGTGAACAAATATGGTAACTAAGTATTTGTGACCTACCTGTCCTTGCCCCCAGCAGCCTTTCTGTCAGGAACCTGGAAAAATGCCTGTTGTGAAGACTGCAACCATCCCTGGGATATTTTAGGGACTTTCAAACTTAGTATATGATGTTGTAAGGTTTCTGATAACCTCAAGATTTCTCGTGATTCCTTATTAGACTATTTGCTGTTTGTCTCTGCTACTGCTGTTCTGGTACCAAAAGGTCATAGAGAACTCTACTTAGCAGGCATACCCAGCTAATTTGCTGGGAACACACCCATTCACTGATAAAATCACCCACGGTTGCCACTATCCCACCCCCTCTCCTCCCCCCTCAAGTAACAACAAATATTGTCAAGGTAAAGAATATTTCTTTCTTTTGCGGCCACACCCAGCATACTGTAACCATGACTCAGTCTTGAGTTCATCCTATGCAACAAAGTTACTGGCCTAGTTTGCAAAGGTAAGAATAAATGGCTATTCTTTTTCCAGCTGACAGTGTAACAGTTGTGAATATTTCTTTCCTAGGCAAAATATACAAGAAATAGACTGCAAAATATCCTACTTTTCTCCTTAAAATCTCTGATTATGACTAATGATATGAATCTTACTTGCAGTTGTTTAGAACATATCTGTTGACTTCAACGAAAAGATTCCAGATTCACACTTCTTTAGGCAGAATTTTCCTTAAGTCATGGTTAAAAAATGTTCACTGAGTTACAACATTTAAAATTCACGTTGTACATTAAATTCTGAAGCAAAACTTTTGTTTTTATGTTAAACTCTTGTAAAAAACCATTACATATGCCCAAAATGCTATGAGAATATTTGGGGAATGTAGGACTTCATGCTTCTTTTATGTCCAGATCTCAAATAAGTTTGAAATAAGTCTTATGTGTAAACTGGAAAACTGTGATTTGTTTGTCAAGTAATCATAACATGTCACAACCTTTTTTGCCTCAGGAACACAACTAAAGGATCTTCCTGGTTAGTACACAAAGCTATTCCTCTTCTAAAGAAATGTTCTAAACATCAGACCTTGCAAACATTTTGACATGTGCTTAAAGTAGGTAAGCAGTTTCCATTCAGT
This sequence comes from Psittacula echo, assembly GCF_963264785.1. Lineage (NCBI taxonomy): Eukaryota > Metazoa > Chordata > Aves > Psittaciformes > Psittacidae > Psittacula > Psittacula echo. Next base: position 39,786,368 of record NC_137735.1, on the reverse strand, counting down.
TCCATGGAACTACTTTTGCATAATGTTTACTTTTAAATTGAAGTCGTTGTACCTGAAAAATGAAGTTAAAGCAGGGAGATGAACTTTTGGGGAAATGCTTTGATATGTGATACGAGGATAGAAAAAATGTGAAAAAAAAGGAGAGACAGAAGCTCTGAACAATAATAGAATTGCCCAAGTAAACTGATATAAAGTAATTAGCATTTACAGTCATTCATTGTTAGATAAGGTAGATTTTCCTGGGTACTGCTGTAGCTGTCAATATTCTGCACCAGAAACTGGCAAAGTTAGATGTAATGTATGTGGTGATAAACTTGCCATTTAGTTTATGTACTCTCAATACATGAGAGATAATTTACCAGATATTTGAATGATCATGTTCTTCCCAAGAAAGGTGACACAAATATCACTGAGGAAGAGATATATTGATCCTTACTTACAATTTCCTGTTGATACAGGTTATAGAATTGACAGCAACTAAATATAAAATCAATCAACACACTTCACTAACTTTCCTGAACCCAGTTTTTAGAATGTTACTAAAGTCAATGTGGAGTGTGATTTGTCATTAGTACTGCAAAGTACAGACCTTCAGTTCATTTCAGTGGCTAAAAATTTATTTATTTCTCATTAATTATTATGAATTGTTATTTAATTCTCAGAAATTATTAATTATTATGAAATTAATTCATCAAATTTGTGTCTCTGAAGTGGAAATATAGATGCATAAATAGTACACCCTTATTCCTTATGAATAATAAGTGGAAATTGAAATAAAATAAAACAATATGTTGGACAATAAAATAATGGGGATGTTATTAGGTAGTTAACGTCTTTGCTATGTATGAGTGTTTAAATATACAGCCAAACTATTCTTCTAACTTGATTTACATTTAGATAATATGTATATTTATTTTTTATTATATTTATTTAATATTTGTATCTCCGATTCCTTACAATCAGATATTCTAAAAGCTCTGTTAATTCTTTAAAATAATTATACAAAGTTTGACTTTAAAATAGAACAGTTTTGTTTAGTCTAAGCTGTGACAACATGAAAAAAATAGGAAAACAGAGCACAGATATTAGCACTCCACTTTGTTGCTTTAGCTTACCGAGAGAAAATCATGAATTTGTATGTTAGGAAAAGAAGACTGTCACAGCTCATTTAAGATCTGTGTTATTTCTATATAGAATATATTTTAATAAAAAATCCAGCTAATGTTACTATTTTATCTGAGATGACAAAATTAAACTTATTTCAGAGAGATGGACTCAGTTAAACTATAGGCACAGAAATCACAAATATTCCTTCAGCGCTAGAAAGAAAAGTGTTTTATTGGCCTGGAATATTTCCAGATCTCAGTAAGACCAAGGAAGCAGCTTGTTTCCTGAGATGTAAAACAGTGCTTTTGCCTCTTCCAATCTCCCCTTTTTGTATAAAAGAAAAATATAAAAGGAATAAAGTAAAACTATCTTCTTTTTCCCTATTATGAGACCAATTACAATGCAGCTATGTGAAATTCGTATTATATCAAATAAAACCTGTTTTCACAAAATAAAACCAAAACTGTTGCAACCTAGAACATACACAAGCAGTGCCAAACATAGCAAAGAAACCATAACAGAATCATAGTGCTTATCTTATTTACACCACTGTGCTTTCATTGTCAGAAGTAATTGGGAAGGGAAAGCACAACAAATGTGTCAGAGCTTTCTGATGCTAAGTGGTGGTCATGCATAGGGACAGCTATTAATTGTAATGCCACTTTAGATCCTAGGCTTGACTGGGTATTGCTGTAGATTGCTTTTGATTTACACCTGCTCTCATTCCAGTTGTCAGGGTTTGCTCCCTAGTCTGTCCAGTGCATTCTGTAATTCAGCTTCATGGGCAATAGGATGTGATCCATTGGTTTCCATACTTCCTAATTGTTCTTCCTAACTGTTCCACTATCAGACTTGAGACAAAGAATGTATCATTCCAGACAAAGCTCTTCTAAGGAGATTTTAGTTGACAATCACTTGTGCAGATTCGCCAGTTTTGCAGACTCTGATCCAGTTTCTGCTTCATGTATGAGACCTCTCCCAAATGGAATTTTTCTGGTGATTAAACATGACTAATTTTAAAAGATGGTATCACAATACACTACCTCTGCTATTTCCCATTAAAAATATCTCAGACAAATAATGTCCTCATCATTAGGCCTGAGGCATACTTCTGACAACCTGCTGACTATACCTGTGTAGGTTAGAGATTGTTAACACTTAACTCATATGAGCTCAGTCTGTATCACCTGCTCAAGTCTGGATGGGAATACTTGCCTAAGATTGTCATGCAAGTCTTTATATTGTGTGGTATAAACCATTTGGCTGCTTCTTTTGGCATAGTACCCTATTTATACCTTTGAATATTTTACTGTAATGTAAATTTACAGTGAATCATAGCAGTGTGTGTCACATACAAAAAAATCATTCTTAATGTCTTATTGTGAACAGCTTTTCAGGAAAGCAATAAATACTTGTCAGTGATGCAGTCCTCAGCTTCAAAAATGTTCTGGATCCAGAACAGAAATATGTATCCATCTCAGGAAACATTGGCTTTGACATTTGACCATTTTCTTTGGAATTATCATTATCCAGACCTGGAGTTAATAGATTTCATTCCCTATGACTTCAAAAATGTATCCATTCAAAAGTAAATTACAGGTATTTTGTGACTCACAAGAATTCCTCGTCTTTTAAATATGCTTTACAGCAATGATGGAATATATTCACTTGTTCAACAGAGAATGGACTTAGCACGCTGTGGAACAGCTTTCCAAGCTTCTCTACAAGAGCTAATCATAGGAATTGCTTATGTTGGAAAAACATACTGATGTATATAGTTGTTAACTAGAGATTTCATCCTAACAGTATACATTTTTTATTAATTGTCATCTACTTCTGATATAGCAATAAATTGATTTGCTTATTGAGTTATACCTGCTCAACTAACACATTGTCTGCCCAGCACAAGAACTGGTGCTGGGAAAGCCTTACTCTAACTATAGAAATGGTGAAGCACATAGTCACCTGCTACCTACAATCTGTGTTGCAATAAAATAGTATTTTCCACAGGCCCAGACAATTTTGGCTCCTTTGGTAATCTGTTCTATATCCCGGCCGTAGTTTTCTGTATAGTTTGCATTGCAGGATTTTTATATGTGCAACTTTTACATATTGACCTAATTTGTGAGAGCTGAAGTTCATAACATAGATCAATGCTCTTCACATCATGTACAGTAGTCCATTAGATGCTGTTTCTGGTAATGTAAAGGAAAAAGCATGTCTCCATTACATCCGTCACATTTTCTGCTAGTGAAGCTTTGTGTGTTATATTTCCCTCTGGCTAACATGGCAGCCAGGTTCTCCTTCTTGGATTCCATAAAATTTCATTCTGTTTCAGTGAGAGCACACATTACTTGTAATAAGAATTTCCTAATCCAGCTGCATGATGACTGGGCCAGAGAGGTTAATCTAGAAAAGTACAAAGAGCATGTAAAGCAAAGTGATGATTGGAAAATCAGACAATTGGAGAGTTAAAACTATGAATTTATGTCCATGTATTGGACAGCAAGAACTGCAGTCACACATAACAGAGCACTGTATCTAGTTGCTGCTAAGCTCCATCTTGTTTCTCTGACCACTGCCAAGTTATCCTGTTGTCTCAGCAGAGCTGTCTTCCCTTGGGTGCCCTCTGTGGTTAGTCTAATTATCTGCAGGATGTTTTGTGGAGCTTCTTCTACTAGAAAAATTTCATTTCACTGCTGCTGAAGTCTTCATCTTTGCTGTCATCCATCTAGATTCCTTTTGTATTTGCCATTGTTCATCCTTCACTAGAATTAAATTAATATTTTTAATTGGATCTTTGCCTTCCTTTTCTTCTGTTTCTGATTGTGTTCCACCCTGATTGACACTGTAATTATCATGTCCCCAGTTATTATGTGGATGTCTATAATAACTCCATATGTTTCACTGTTGTTTTGTTGAAACAATTTCCTTGTTGCCCTTATTCCAAAAGCTAGATGTTATCTATTTTGTAGCTGCCTCAGGAATTCCATAGTCTAAATGATTCCTCATTTAAACAGACTTGCCAATATCAGTCTTGAAGATAATATTTTTCTAAAAGAGTAAATATGTTTTCACCAAGTAGTTTATGTTGAACATCTGTTCATGAACAAATGGAATAATACTTAGAAAAAGACCTGTTAAAATATCTGGGATTAGGATAAATGATGATGTTTTTTTAATTGTGACTAAATTATAAACCTTTGTGGATATGTTCTTTTTGGCCTTGACTTTCCTTTATGAGATGCTTGGGTACAATTTTGAGTCTGTCTCCTACAAAGAGGCTGTTTTTCTGGCCTCTTGTTAATAGTGGCTGACTGATATATGTACTCAGCTGGCATATTTACAGGCCTGCAGGGGCTTTTTGAATCGTACAATCAAATTTTTTCATGTGTGCTGGCTGCCTTAATACTTAAGAGTTGTATTAAAGTGTTGTGGCTTCTCAGTCTAACACGATAGATAAAGAACTGAAGACTTGACCCTAAATGCTGTTCAGGGAACTTAGCTTGGGACTGCCATCTGTTATAAGCATTACACCAAAGTAGGTGGGACCTTGGCATCTGTCTCAAAAGCTGAACTGAGGATAAACTTAACTTCAGACAAAGTGTCAGCCTTGATTATTAAAATGTAGAGAATTGAGATTTGCTCTGCATGTTGAACTATTCTTACTGCTCAGCATTATTCTGTTCTGTGTGCAAGTTTAATTAGTTTCAGTTTCATCCATGCATTTTGAGTATTACCGTACAAGTAAACTTGGTTCAACTTTGCATATGAAAGTGTAATTACTTCATTTTATAATCTTTCAACATGTTACTCTGAAAGCAGAGCAAAACATAGTACCTGGACACTATAGCATACATGCACTTTTCCTTTGTGTGAGCTATTGATGTCTCTTTTATTTACATTATCTAGGAACAAATTGCTGAGGACACCCACAAAATATGTTTGCAGTGTGGAGAGGTTATTTCAGGTTAGCTCTAGGCTTGCAGGAGATGAATGTCTGTTTTCAACTGAAGTGTTTTCGGTAGAAGTGCGTTAAGTGAAGTCCTGTACTGTATCTCAATCTCATCCCAAAGAAAATCAATTAATGCACCCTGAGACTGCCCTGCAATGTAAATTAGTATGTAGTTATTGGAAACAACTGAGGGACTTGCTTCACAAGGGCACTTTGGGGCTGAAATAGAATGGTGCTTCAGAGGTAACTGCTGACTCTCAAATGTTGTGATACTTTCTAGGACGTTTTGAGCTGGCAAGAATTGTAAGGATGGAGTGAGATCTCTATTTCTGTGCCAATGTTTTGTAAAAGCCTGCTAATGACTATAAATTTTTTCCATTCAAAATCAGTATCTATGATAGTCTTTTCTAAAGTCACCTGTTCCTGTCTCCTGCTTCATCCTGACTGCATCTTTTTTTGATATTTCCAAATACATAATTTCCTCTTACTTGTGCTATATTACACACTTATGTTACTGGTTTTTTCCTATACCGAAATATTGGTAGTCTATATGAAGTTACTCTGAAGACTTTGTCAGAGTCAAAATGTATTCATAACCATTACATATAATAAAAGGCTGTTATAAGCTTTGAGAATCTTAGTTTCTATGAGAATTAAAACAGAGCATTTATATCACTTTCTACTTTAGTTTTTTTCTGGAGACTTGAGCTGTATGGGGAATGCTGGTCCAATCACCTCAACTTTTCTGCAAAATTGCCAAGAAGAAATTAGGCTGGGAAGAGCTTATAGTTCTTCTACTCTATTTTTTAAGTATTGCTTTTAAATTTATTTGTGGGGTGGTTTTTTTTTTGTTTTTTCTTTTTTTTTTTTTTTTGGGGGGGGTGTCATTTATCTATAGTCTCAGACAAAATAACCTCTTCTTGCTTTAACCCAGCTGGTGGCACTTCTGACACAATGTTTCCCAGCTGTTGGTTTTCCATACTACATGGATTCAGAGCGAGACCAAAGGATGTTGAAAACTTCTCTTGCCAAATACTATATTTCCAGTTCTCCAGACTAAGTATGAAAGTTGCTTTCATATGAAAGTTGCTTCAAACTTCTTCGTCTGAGAAAAGCTTACTCATTAGAAATGACTTATTGTAATGCAGCATCATTACAGTATAATACATTTGTGTTATTTTTTGGGTGCATTTATACTTCCATATTTACTATGGAAGAAAAAAGAATCAGATCTTCTGTTTATATTAGAGCACAGAACATGACTGAAAAATGTGTAGCATACATGCCATTTCGCTCATTTAAATAGCTTCATGCTGTTGAATAGATGATTCAGGTAAGCAAAATAAACAAACATGTAAGTACCTATGGGGTCAGAATCTTAATGAGCATTAAATTAATTGGTGGTAGAACTCTGGATAAATACAATCCTTTGGGAAGATTCAGTATAACTTCACTAAAGGGAAGTCCTTCATTGCAGACATCTTGAAGATCTTCAAAGGCATCAGCAAACATGTAACTAAAGATGATATGACTGATAGTTTACCTGTATTTGTCCAAAGACTTTTAAAGCAGCTGAGTAGTTATGGAATAAGAGGGAATGCCCTACTGATAAATGGCTGGTTAAAAAACAATAATAAAAAAGAATTACATATCTTTTTTATAACAGAAGAAGCTTACCATTGTTGGCCCACTGCAGCTGTGCTCATCAACATATTTATAAATTATTTAGAAAATCATATTATCAGTGGGTGAGACAGTTTTCAAATTATATCCTTTACTAGAGCATTTGAAGACAGCTAAAGTACCTTAGATGTCTAAGTGACTATGTAATGAAGGGTAAGTTGACATTCATCATAAATATATACAACATGATGCACACCAGGAAACACAATCCTAACTTCACATGTGAAGTGGCAGTCTGCAACTATGCCATTACCGTTCCCAAGAGAACTGCTGCTATGATAAATAATTTTGTCAAAACATCAGCTTACTATTCAGCAGCAGACAAAAATAAGTGTTAAGAATTATTACAAAAAGGAAAAAGAGCAAATGCTAAATAGATGTTTATGCTACTTTGTAAATATATTCTTCACCTTCTCCTAGAATACGGTGATTTTTTTCTTATCTCACTACAGCAGAATATAGGCCAGCAACAGAAATTGTAAAGATTCAGATAACAATAAGGATGATAAAAGATATAGAATAGCTTCAGTGTGAGTAATCATTAAACTGAATGATTTTTGACTGAAAGAAAAATGACTGGATAGGCATATGGTAAAGCTCTGCAGAATCATAGCTACCTGGAGACAGTTGTGGAGAGGCTGGAGAGAACATTTTACTGTCTCTTACAGGACAAGAAGTAGGAACTAACAAATAAAGTTGGTATGAATCTAATTTAAAACAGAAGGAGGTGGTTGATCACGCAGTGGGATTATATATCTTTTGAACTTTTTGCCAAAAGATGTTTTATATTCAGAAAAGTAACGCGGACTCAAGCAACTGTAAATATACTTAGAAATGTGATGCAAGCAGACAAATCACATCAGCTTCATGAAATTCAATAAACTGAAAATAGTTGAGGCCAGGAAAGTCTTAGAGAAAATACAATCTGTACTTGCCCTGTACTTGCTTTTCCCTAGTTACTTCCTTTGTCTTTTAGAATCAGGATACTGGGATAACAATATTATGCTGAAGCCATGGTCTCATAGTTTTCTGTACTTCAGTTCTGATTCACTAATTATTTATATAGTCTACTTACTACTTTTATTTTTGCAAATAAAAGTAGTTTCTGCATTAGTACATTTCAGTGGTTGCTTTGTTGAAAATGGTTCATTTACACTGGCATTCCTAACAAATTTACCACAGAACCAAATTTGTCCAAAGAATGTTATTCATGTTATTAATAAGGAGTATGAATAAAAGCCATGTAGTTACATACTGGAAATTACAGGATGAACTTTGTAATGAAATTAAGTTTATTAAACTTACATGCAAAATTGCATTTAATAATTATTGTGTAAGAGTTTTTATGTGCCGTTGTTTCTTCTAGGTTTATACTGACTTTGTTTACTCTGTTCAGAAGCTGTGGTGAAGGTGTGGTACTGTAGGATAAAGTACACAGTGGCTTTAAACTTTTAGTCAGAATGTATCAAGAGACATGATCTGAGAAAAATATTATCTGAAAGCGACACAAAATTTAACTTGGTTCCATGTCATATTCTCTTGGAAGGGAAAAAGGAACTTGTTAGTATTCATTAAACAGTAATAATTTCAGACTACTACCAGAGCAGGCATCAGACTTCATATTGTTACCAATGTCATGCAACCACCACTCCAAAAGACATAATTATAAAACCTTAAACTGGCTTTCATTATTAAATAAGCTTTTACTTCGGGGTAATTAGTACAAGACAAAATGCGTACAGTGACAAGGAACTTTAATATTTATTTACCCGGTAGAAAAACTGAAAAAAAAAAAAAAAATCAGTGACCTGAAGGCATACTGCTGACCTAATCTATGTTACCTAAAGGCAAAACTAAAGAATCTTGCCTTTATCAAGCTTTTACTTCAGCATAGGTCTGTAACCCTGGATGTAAAAATACAGCAAAGCAAAAAGAACAATAAAAAACTATCCCTCTCAAATTACCATTTTCTAAAGTAATAAAACAAGAAATTATCTTTACTGGAAAGCAGAACAAACCAAAAAAAAAACCCAAACAGAATTCTAGGAACATCACACATGTATGTTTCATTTGGAAAATCAGGCACATCACTACAAACCTGGCTTAGATTTTTAAAGGAATGTAAACCTGCAGACTTTTTGCCAGGAAGACAAGAGCAAAACAGAACAAAACATCTCCCAACAAACAAAACTACTACAACAACAAAACTATTTTATTTGAAACCCCCCATATGATTGAGTCTAACATTTGTCAAGATTGGCCCTTGACAAAGGACAAATATCTATGCCCAAACATAGTCCTCCCCCACCCCGCAGGGGTCATTATGCGTTATTTGCATTTTAACAGTTAGAGAAACTTCCTTCTTTTGTAACACTGAGATGATAAAGATCACCAGACTCTTCTCAATGTAATCATTAGTAGACTTCTTTGTTTTCGGATGAGTCCTAATTTAGACCTCAGGTAAACAAGATGAGCTATCTCATACATCTTGTTTTCTCCAAAAAAATCAAGGTGTTCATTACTTCATCCAGCATTTAACAAAGGTTACCAGTATGAGGTAAAATCCTAAATGAAGATAAATCAGCTCATAATTTCAACATGAATTTGAAGATCAGGCTGGACATTTGCTGAAGCACAAACTGCTATGGCAAATTACTAATGTGTGAAAGCTACAAATCGCCTGTCTTCATTAGGAATTTAATAGGTGAAGGCACACCCAGTTTCCTAGCAAAGATATTCTCCATGAAAGTAGCTTCTATGCTTGGGAAAGGTTTTGCTAGCTACAGGCAGACAAGTAAGCAAGCAAGCAGACTCAAACACACAGAGCTTGCAATCATTTGGACTACTTGCCTGCTTTAAATTAAGCAGCTGCTAAATGCTTTGTAGCTCACAGCCTATATTTTGGAATTTGTGACCCTTGCCCTTTCTGCTGCAAGAGCTTTATGAAGATAGTGTTATGCAGACCTTTAAAGATTTTGCTTAGAGAGCTATGTACAGGAGGGTTTTGTTTAATTTATCTAGCTAATATTTGTATTTTTAACAGGAGGTTGCTTATTTTTGTTTGGTTCATGGGGCTTTTTGTTCATTTGCATGAGATTATGTTCATGTAGTAGATAGTTTGTAGAATTTAAAGGACAAACAGTAATGGTGCTACAGGGCAGCTAAACAACACAGCTGGAATTGTTAAGAAAAAGTGACAGGAGCTACTATCTAAAGAAAATTGGTGGGATTTCACTTGTTTTCCAGAAAGTTAACTGAAAACAAATTTAGCAAATGGCAATATTCCAAATGCTGTAGCTCCAACATGCCATAATTAATCTTATAATTGTTTTGTGATGTATGACAGATAATGATTCATTTTGCAATAACTGTTTAGTATAATACATGAGTTTGGGGTTTTTTTGTTATGGAAGACCGAAAACAACCAATGTAGGAAAAAATTGTCTTACTAAGCCAGTTGTGACTGTGAGAAAGCAGGGGATATAAGAATGGATTGAGAATCTAGGAAGGTACTTCTTTTGCAGTTAGGACAGATAATCTTAACAGAAATTGTTACTCCAATTGCACCTTTTGTACGTCAATCACATACTGGTAATTTAAAGAGCCTAATGTATGTGGTATTGTTAACATTCATGTATAAGCACACATAAGCTTACATAGATGTATTTAAACAATACAATTCAAAATAATTAGGAAATATTTAGCCATTTGTTTTCTCACCTTGTCATATGAGTATCACTAATTCAACAAATTAATACAAAATAGAAATTAATAAAAACTGTAGCTCAAGAGTTAATCTGTTCAATGAAATTCACAGCAACTATTAATTATGAAACAACATCTTATATTCTTAAGTTTATTTAAATGGATTTATTTTTTTCTCCTTTTTTCTTGCAGACCGTGTTTTGAATTAGTTGTTTCGTAACAGAATAGCAGAAGGTCAGTCTGTAATGTTATCTAGTTATGCTTAACATTCATGCTAATTATAACATCTAGCATGACAGACCATATTTCCCAAATAGAAGGTTTTGATGTAGGTGTTCTGAAGAATCTCACATTTTCAGGTCAATAATTGTAGTGAAAACAAGTCATAGTTTACTTTGCTTCTCCATTGTTAAATTCAGCATGTGCCGAAGTTAATTTAATTTACTTCTAGAACATCTTGGAGCAATATTTTGACTCCCTATCACTCTGGCAGGATAGAGAGGGCTCTTAATTCTGATCCAAGAAGAAAGATGGTAAATGTAGAATACATGGAGCCCTTAAAGGTATATTATGCCAGCTGAAATGGATATTTGCATGTATACTCAATTTATGAAAGTTCTTCACTTGAGCAGAAAGCATAATATGCTCAGACAAGATTACAAAGTAAAGTTTATTTAGTTCTGGTGACAGTAAGGCATCTGGGTCTAAGACAAGCTGCTTGACCTGCTCTGACTTGTTGTGTAGGGTGCAATAAGTCGTTAGTAAGATTTCTAGCTTATCTCAGTTTGCCTCTCAGTAACATCTGAGTAACAACAACAACCACCCAGCTTCACATTAGTTCTCAGAGGACACTTGTACAACAAGGTGGGGGTGTATAGAATCCAACTTTGTGTTCTCACTTGTGTTCCACTCAGATGAATAAGTAAGATGATTGCTCTGGCTTTACACAGAGCAGAATCAAGTCATAAAATGTGGCAGATAATTTTTTTGCCATGCATTTCACTTACAACTGCCATGTATATTTGTTTGCAATGAAATAGCAGCTTATATCAGTGTGGAATAAATCTTGCTCTTGGATGTTTTTTTATCTAACTGATTTACCTACTGGGCCTAGTGAAACGAAAACGAGAAACTTATGAGTGAAATCTCCAACAGTAATTGTCAAAGTGGTATAGTTTTATTGTGATAACTGTATACATTGTGACACAGGTCTTTTGCAGGAAAATGAGGACTACAGTCAGGATTAGTTATGCAAATTGATCTGATACTTGCCTAAATGTTTTTATTGTGCTACTGTCCTGAGTTCAGTTCAGTGTGCAAAACAATGCTTTAAATTAATTTGACTCTGAGTTTCTTTTTGGCTTCCTTGAAGTTACAAGACTATATATCATTTTAAATGAAACTGTTTATTTAAAATATTGAGGTTATCTACAACTTTTGGTTACACCCTTTTTTTGGTAAAAACATTCAAACCCATTGCTTGCCTTCCCAAGATTGTCCAATAAGCATGGCTTTTTGATGTGGGAGGCTATGGTTATGTTCACCTACATATTCAAGGTTGTAAAATGCGGAGTAACTATCTGCTGAGGGTCATATATCATATCAGGGTACAGCCAATGTTATAAAATCCTATACACAGAAACTTTAAAAATCTAGATCATACGATATCTAGTGCTTTCATTTAGTTTGTATAATGGCTAAATACTAACTGGTGAGACTGCATCACCTTGGAATCTCTGGAAAGAGAGGGAAGTGAATTGAATGCGAACTTGCATATAGGGTGAAGCCTCGTCTTCGCAATTTGCCTAGCAATTTATATAGTTAAAAGTGTATGGGACCAGAATGCTAATAGTATTGGTTTGTTTGCTTGCTAGTTCTGTATATGCCTCAGTTTAGTTTTTAATTAGAAATATAGAAGAAATTCCTGCTTTTAATGATATATTTCAAAAAGGACTTAGGATGCTTTTTTGGCTGTGATTATATAAATGAGCCAAAGGGGAAAAAAGAATGTGATACTGAGATATTATGTTTTAGAGCCTTTATCTAACACCTGATGTGATTTCCATAGCTTTTTCAGTAACAATAACACTACTGAATGAAAACCAGCGCAGTGTGGAAGCTGTGTATGTTTTGGAAGTTTCTGAGATGATAAGATTAAAAAGTAGCATGTGTCCAGTAAATTCAGGTAACAGCGACCTTACTGCCACAGTGAATGGGCATTTTTTTGGTTTATGTTCTTATATGCTGTTTCTCAATATACAGAGATAAACCACATGTGTTTGAGAGGCCAACACTGGATTAAGGAAATAACCACAAAAAAGGATGAAGTGTTATGAGGAACAAGTGCTTTTCCATTGCAATATTTTACTTAGTTCTGTCTTACAAAACAAGAGCTGTCTTCATGGCTAGGCAGTTTTTAGGAATACTAAGTCACCATAGACAAAAAAAAAAATCCCATTGTGTAATATATTTGGAGGTAAAAAATGGAGAAAAGCTTACACAGAATATCACGTTAGATTTTCAGCATATGGTATCACACAGATGTTATTCTTATTTAGATAATATGTGACTAGTGGTGTGCACTGTAGATATTAGCAATGATATGTAGCAATATGAGCTTCCCATGCACTTAGCACTGAAGCACATAGACAGGTTCTCTGAAGAATTTATATTGCAATTACTAGCACCATCTGGAGAATGTGCTGTATGTCTCTGCAGTTTTACCCAGGCAATCTAGAATTGTTACAGGTACATGGAAATGTGACAATTGTGCTGAGTCTGATTTGATTTTATTTTAAGGCAGTTTGATCCTCCTGACTTAAAGATGTTTATGTAAAAAATGACCTGAGATACTTGAAAAATGGCTATTGTACTTTAGGATTTTTTATGTGTATGAATGCTGAGCAACAAAATAAACCCCCATGTATTACCATGAAAACAATCAGTATCTAAGAAATTCCTGGTCTTTTAATCAGTAATAACTCCTGAATTCCAATCAAAAGTATTTGTCATGCAATGCATAGCTGAATTTTGAAATTCCATCTTACAGATGCTGTGGATACCAACATTTTTATTTACTCCCAAGGAAACTTGAACAAGTTCACAGGATAGAACTCCAGTAGGGTTTTCTAAGTATGCATTACCTATTTTCCTATAGCTTAGACATACCTGCAGACACTGGTAATCAAGAATACTCACAGAAGGCATGTTACATGCTTTTCCTGTTCTTACCCTTTTTCTAGGTATGTAGTATTGGCTCTTTTCACAGAGAGACTGTGGTTTAAAGTAGCATGGCTCAGTTACGCTCCAATCATTCTTTTCAGTCTTGAGAAAATTCTAGATTTGCATTGTTATACAGATGAAATTTATGCTGAAGATTGACTCCTTATGTAAAAAAAACAAAAATAGAGTAGTTGCACACTGCACTAATAACAGTTTTCTCAATTTATTTATTATTATTCTTTTGAAAAATAATTAAAAGTAGAATTTTTTTTTTCAGAGGGGAAAATGCATATCTGTGGTGTAAAGTTTTTTCCCATGAATATTTCTTAAGTTTTTTGGTAGGGAAATTAACTTCTCGTCAGTTCTGATGTATGTCCATCTCCATCTGAAACTGCTGAATTCATAAAAAGGGGAACTTAAGTGTAGCAATAATGAGATTATTCATTATAGCTCTCATTGGGATTGTAAAATGCAAAGTAATCTCACTTTATGCAGTCCCCAAGCAAAGATGCCTTTAGTATGAAAAGAATCTTTTATATATCAATCTTGTAAAATAAATTAAAATTCTATTAAGCTTTAATATTCTTAACATTTTCAACTAGACATTACTCTTTGTCTAATAACATCAAATAGTTATTTATAATAGTAATGATGGATGCAAAATGGCAAAAGCATAGCATAACACATCTTGGAACTAATTAAGTTTTGAACTAAAAAGCATATCTTTTATTTTTGGTACTTGGCGTACACAGTTACGCATATCAGTAATTAATAAATTTCATGCATTTTTTAACAAAAAATAAATGTGATTTGAAACCCGCATGGTCACTATCATCATATGACAGTTCAGGGAACTTGCCTTAGTTTGTTGTTTGTTTCTTTTTTCCCCAAGGGAAACAAAATTATCAGCAAGCATTTTAATATCCTATTTTCCAAGGCAATAACTTGACATATTTCTAAGTCAACTGAAAACATTCTTGGCATGTTTACTCAGCATAAATTTCATATGTGACAACTAACTTATTATACTTCTGATTTTCATACTGTCCACAAGAATATGTACACAATTGAAGGCAAAGAGAATTCTATATTTAGGAGATCACTTCAAGCTTTAACTGAACAAAAGAAATTTATTCTGCAGAATCCTTTGCATACCATTTTCCTCCTGTGTAACATGAATTTTTAGAGCAAAAGAAGTTCTCCATCCTGTTCTTCTAGGCCATATGAAATAAGCTATTCATCACAAGTAGGAAGGCTCATCAGCGGCACCCAAATCTCCCTCTTACATGTTTTTTTTAGTTAACAGGATCAAGTGAGAAACAGTAGTCCATCAGCCGTCTTATACAAAGATGAGAAGTCTTTCAAATAAACAGATGAAGCTGCTGAGGTAATGATTAAACAGAAGGAAAAGACTCAGGAGAAGTTTGCTCTCTGATTTATATGAGACTTATATTTTATTTCTTCAAGCCCACACCCACTATCCCTCACACCCACTGATGACATGAAGTCGAATTCCTGCAGGCTAACTTCCGGGACTATGTTCTCTCTGAAAAGACACTCTTTGAGGAATCTAGCAAATACCACTTTTGCAGTCCAGGCAACTATTTCAGAGTTTTCCAGAGTAAATGTTAAAACCAAACAAAATTAAACAAAACAAAAAAAAGGAAACAACAAATAAATGGAATCTTTCTGCATTTCTAAGGAAAAAAAATCTGAATTACAGAAAAAAAATCTGAATTACAGAAAGAGAATAATTCATTTCAAGTTCCAAAACCACCCACTTCTACAGAACATTTCAGCCATATATTCAGTCCCCAATTTTTCTCCCTTGTCATAGCAATCTTCTTTCTGAGACTGTGTACTCTGACGAGCAATTGCCATGGTTGTGAGGAAGCAAGGTTTAAAGCTCTGTGCTGTACCAAAAAACAGCTTTATAAAATTGCACAAGTATTTACATTCACATTTAAAAGTTGCAGTTTGAGGAAGTGTGAGGAAGTGTCAGGAATTGCAAAATGCAGCTAAAGATACTAGAAGAGAAAGAAGAGCAAAGGTTTCTGGCTTTGATTACACTGATAGTGAAGCTGTTATCTATAACTTGTTTTTTGGACTTTGTGTTTATTGTCATGTGAAATAAAGCTTCCTGATGACACATAAAGACACAAAAGCACACCACTGACTCTAAGTGAAAGAGGAATCAAAATAAACTATTCTGACTGTAGACATCATAAATGTCATACAGAAATTTTCTTCAAGATTTTTTAATATATTTTCTAATTAAAAAAAAAAAAAAAATGTAGTTTAGAGTAGACCCGCTGACGAAAGGGAATGAGTGCATCACTTGAAATTGGATGATGGAAGAATTTAAACCCAGATATTAACTCCATGAAATCAGATATATATCTGAGTTTTTCATTATTTTCAGCCAGTCTTTCTTAAGAACTGGTCAAGCGTTTTGACTCCATCCAGTCTGATTTGTAACAAAGCACAATAATATTTCCATAGTACACCTCCAGCACTTGTGTTTTTCAAGTAATTCCCTTCACAATGGGAAACCTCTCAACAAAAATACCTATGGAATTGGAATCTAGAAAGTTTAGGGGAAATTGAAACATATAGTACTCATAAAAATTTGATTGCAGTCTGTTTGCTGAGGTACAAAACCATAGCTTAATCTGTAGACCCATGGGTCTGATGTTAACTGTAGCTTTAGCATCATGCCTACATCTTACTGTATTTTTGTCAGTTGGCTGAGAGTATGCTGCTGTTGTTAATACCACTAAGCATATGAGGCCAACGAAGGCAGTAAAGTAAAACACTAAATTAACCCAGTGCTTCTTGTGTTATCATTGAATCATTTAAGAACTTGAGGAGGAAGCCTGATGCTGTTATTGGCTCAGTGTAAGCCCCTCTGCTCATCTCCCTTAGGGTTTTTCTGATTTTAAAATTTTAAAATAATTTCTCTTGGTACTAATTCATCATCTCTGTGAAACTGTAAAAATGCAAATGGAGGTGTTAATGTGGTGTTCAGTATTGTAGAAATGACACTGTATATGTAAACCAATTAGATACAATTAAAAAATGTAGAATATAATGTAAAAAACCTCATCTTTTTTAGTGATGATTTCCAGATTCTGTTTTGCAGTAGCAGTGATTGAACAGCTCGTTTAATTACCTGTGTGTGCTGGATATAGCAAGCCACCAGTCTTATCCCTGCCTCTCATGTGAGGCCTGAGGCCATGGCTCCTCTTCACAAATGCAGTAGGCTGGCTAGGATTGCGCCGGAGGAAAGACCTTAATTAATACATGCCATTAAATGTTGGCCATTTAGGGCTTGCTTTCTTCCAGTAGTCCCTCTGTGGATAGAAGAGAATAAGTTAATCCTCGATACGTATTATGAACTCCTACTATCCCATTAACTCTCCTAGCTGAACTATTTGTATATTCATTCCTCTCAGTCAAAATGAACCAGTTAAAGTCCAGTTGTTTAAACTAACTCAGCTCATTTTGAAGAAAGCTGCTTAGGGACATGGGAAACTGAGCTAACAGCCCGCTTGCCTAAGAAAGGCCTCTAGTAAGGAATTTGTCAGCTGCTTCTAGTAATAGTATAATTTCTTTTGTTTCTTTAAGAATACCCAAGAAACCCTAAGGTACTAGAGAACAAATACTGTTGCCTGTTCTTGCTAGTTAGGTTGGTCACTATTTTGCATTCAAGAGGGCAATTCTTGGGGTGAATATGATATACGTTGGTTCAGACCCATGTGTTTATGAAGTCCATTAAGCAAAATTTTGAATTACTTTCCTTGTTTGCAGTTTTAAGCTAGAAGGTCTAGTCAGTTTGATTGTCTTCTGTTGTCACTGTTTCTAAAGTAAGTCTGAAAGAACTGTTATTGCACAAGCATTGTCTATAATAGGCACTGCAACAGATACCTGCTATTTATATGGTTATTCCAGAATACTATGCCCGTTTTAATATGCTTTGTTACATAACACATGCAATAAAAGTTGTTGTTGCTGCTGAAGAGGAGGTACCATGAAATCAAATAATAAATGGAGATAAATTAGGATTATAGACATGATGCCAGACATAATAAGTTGAATTAATCTTGTCAGTAATGGGAATTAAGTGTTCGGCAGCTATTATTTTTTTCTACTTTGAATTTTGCTAGTGATGTGGCAATCTCACTTTAGCCATCCAATTAAAAAATGTTAAGTCAATAAGCAGAGATACTTTCTATCCTATTTTTTGCCTCTTACTTTAAAGTTTGAATGAACACATCACAAGCAATTATCTCAAAGATGAGAACAGCTTTTATGTAGGAAAATGCTGAGAACATCTAGCCTCATTTGGAGATTTGTAATGGCTTCTGTGGGTCAAGGATGACTGTGGAATGAATATTTTGCTGTATTCCTGTATGTAGATAGACTTAACTAGATAAATGATTATTTCAGTGTAATTACACAATGTATTATGGTTGGTTATTTGTCATGTTGATTGGCTACTTGTCACTTATATTGAGATTCCTACCAACCTGAGATTTATAAGCCCTAGTCGACATACAAATCTGTCTCATGAGAATTCCTTGTCAGTCCAAGGCAGATCTAATCTCAAGCAATTAAACCAGTTTGAGTATACTCTTTCTCCTTCCCCTCCCTTTCTTATCCAGAATAGAAATTCACCAAAGCCACAGGTCTTTTTGACTATAAATGTTAATCACAGGTTTTGAAATATGAAATGGGTAACTCAGTTCTTCATTTATATGTGTATAACACACAAATACATGCACATTTTTACCTATCCAGCAGAAATTTAGATCTAAAGATTAATAGTTTACTAGAAATATACTAAATGTAAACAAGTGCATTTTTGGGTATAATTTGGGAAGGCCAAGTTGGATGGGGCTTTCAGCAACCTGGTCTAGCAGTTGGAACTGGATGGTCTTCAAGGTCCCTTCCAATCCAAACCATTCTAAAATAATCCTAGACAAATTACTCCTCCTTCCTGCTTCTCAGCATTTTGGCAGAATGATTGCCTAAAAGAGATTTGAGAAAATGGTGTTATTTGTCTTGATAAATAGTGTTTTTCATCCATTTTAAATGCAGTTTGTGAATACAGTTTCAGATGAATGAACCAATTGAAGAACATTACTGAAAGATGTAGCCTTGTCTCCCATGCTCGTGACTTTGAGAGCTAAAGTTGACTTTTCCTCCCCTGTTTTTATTGGCAAAACAGAAATAGAGGGCTTAGTGATATAAATTAGATTTCTGAAGTGTGGCCACAGTGCTGGGATGAGGAAGAGGGCAGGGCTGCCTATCTGGGCCTCAGGGAGGAGAGTGGAAGTAATGAGATCACCTCCTTCGCGGTCAGTGGATTGCTGGACTGACTTAATTTTTATCACACCATCTTGAAGACTGTGCTGCACACGATGTAGTAAATGAGTTAGCACTGATTTCAGTAATTCCATCAATACCATGACTGAACTAGCAGTAGTAACAACAGGCCCCACTTGGCTTTCTTTTGACTAATTGTAAGTCCATGACAGAGCAAGAATTCCACATATGCACCAAATCTGGTGTCCTAGTGAGTCACTGCTTTCAGGATATACTAAAGTACAGTAGATCCTAAGTAGTTCCTGGAAAAATATATTTGTTCTTGCTTTGCTGTTGTGTTTATCTATAATAAAAATATTGTATAACAACTTAATGTCAATAAAAACACTGACTCAGGGTTATACACCCAAGGTACATATTTTGCTTTGCAGTGACAAGAGATTATGTCATTTAATTCCTAGTCAACATTTCACATAGCTATATTTACTGTTCACATGCATACAGTCAGATCAAATACTACACAGGACATGGAACTGTTGGAACAAGTCCACAGGAAGGCCATGAAGATGATCAGGGAACTGGAGCACCTCCTCTATGAAGATAGGCTGAGAAAATTGGGGCTGTTCAGCCTGGAGAAGAGAAGGCTGCGTGGAGACCTCCTAGCAGCCTTCCAGTATCTGAAGGGGGCCTACAAGGATGCTGGGGATGGACTATTCATGAGGGACTGTAGTGACAGGACAAGGGGTAACGGGTTCAAACTTAAACAGGGGAAGTTTAGATTGGATATAAGGAAGAAATTCTTTACTGTTAGGGTGGTGAGGCACTGGAATGGGTTGCCCAGGGAGGTTGTGAATATTCTATGATTCTATGATTTGGGTAAAATGCATTATACAATGACATGTAGTTTCTATGTACTGAAAATTTTATCTGCATATACATATATGTGTGTATATATATGTGCACAGGTGCATATTCACACAGTAATGGAAACAACAGACTAGAAGGAAATTACGTAGTCATCGAGAGAAATCCCATTCTGCTGTAGGCAATCACCTTATGTTTCATACAAGGAGTTCTCTTCTTGAAGGCTTTCACGTACGTTGCTTTCACATAAAGTCTATTCCAAATCCTGAATGCTCCAATGTTAGAACTCTTTCATCTATAGGAAAAAAGCCTAAAGTACTAATGACTAATTTTATTATACTTTTTTTTTCTCCTGACATTCTTTCTTAACTTGAAGAGCTCTTTTTTATTCTTGGTGTTTATCCGTCGTCAGGATTATAAGGATATATTTCGTTTCCAGAGATCAGTCATGTATTCTTGCTGTTTCTACTAGCAGATTAAAAAAGTAAGGTCTTTGAGCCTTCTCATGTGAAAGACAAGTTTCATCATCTCTTGTAATCCAAGTAGTCCTCCTCTGGATTTCTCTTAGGTTTTTGAACATATGCATTCAGACCGCTTCCAGGACCATTGAATGGGATTTGTTCCTAATAAAAGTATATCTTCTGATGTTTCCTGGGATTCCTTTTGCTTCACCTGCAACATGTGAAAGTTTACTATTATTCTATAGTCACCTTTAATTCCTTCTTCTGGAGCATTTCCAGTTGATCAGCTTCCAGTTTACAGCAGAAGTTTAAGACTTTCTGTGTTAAACTATTGAATGAAAATCAGCCCTTTTCTCTTCTCCAATATATACAAGATCCTGGAGAAGTTTATGGAAACTGTTTTCCAAACAGCTGTGTTTAGAAGTTGTGAAACAGAATTTTAAGCCGCACACTAACAGATAGTTACAGAAGTTGCTGTGATTGACTACATGTACTGACAGTGCTGATCTGGCATTGTACCTTGCCCTTCTAATGTATTCAAATGGTTGACTGGGCAATAACCGTTAAATGTAACTTAATAAACTGCATCTATTTCTTGGAGAAAGTTTTTGTTACCAGGAATATGTATGTCTGTGATTTGATAGTAGTTCTAATGTGACAGGAGCCCAGAACCACCCAGGAAATTTCCATGTTCAGTGTAGTACAATTTATTGAGGCTTCACCTTCATATGGAAAATTCAGCTAACTATGCCTTTTTATCTCTTCACTGTCTCCTTTTACTTATGGCTTAAAATAATAATTATAATGATAAACAAAAATTATCCTGTTGGATGCAGTATGAGTAAATACAGAGATTTCGCAGAGCTGTTGGGAAATAAAAAAAAAGGTGAAGGAACACTTTATACTGTGCTTTATAATGTACTGTATATACATTTCTTTTGCAATAGAACACACCTCTTTCTGCACTACAGATATAGCATAACTGAAATAGTATTCTGTCACATAATTCAATATATCTAGTAAACCAAGAAAGCCATTAAGCATGAACCACAGTACAAAAGAAGAACCTTCTTAGAAAAATAAATTCAGGTGAAGAGAGCAAATGCCTTTTCTTGAAATCTTGATGTTCTTAATATATTATTTGTTGCTAACTACTGTACTTCCCAGAGGGCACACAACCTCATATTCTCTCTCCCTCTTGGGAATCAGAGATACAATTGATATGGAAGAGGGAAGCAAAAGGACAGCTCATCTTCACCAACTGATAGTTAATGTCTTCTTTAGGAAATGTTTAACAGAAGAAATATTCCACAGTGAACCAGAGCCAGCTGATATCAAATCATCTTCCTACTTATACCAAAGATAGATGAAATATTTCACTGCTCTCCCTCTCAATTTTAAAATTAGTATCTTCTTGTGTATGCATTTTAAATAGCTCATAACTATATGAGATAAAAGACAGTGAGAATCAGGTCTATTATCTCCTTTATGTCTTTAATGATTTAAGAGGAATCCTTAGCATTGGGTTAATAATATTTTTCAGATGTTTGAAATTACATCAAAGGAAGCATTTGGACTTGCTGATATTTCAGGATTTTGGAAGACTATCTAGGTCTCTTCCTTTCCCATGTGCTCTCTAAAATAACTGTCATTCCCATCTAATAATTCTTGAAGTGCTGAAAAATTTGGTAAGTTCAGAGAAAAATGTCCTTTAAAAATAAGTATTGATTCTGACCATATTGTCCCTATCCTCAGGAAGGAGGGAAAAGTGGTGTGGGTGTGCTTTTAGAAGTATTGTAAACCTAGCTGTAAGGATATGAAATTATTGTGCTATATTTTACTGTATTTTATATTACTGCAATTATGCAAAACCTCAAAACAGTCAACTGCATCTTCTTTAAAAGCAGTGAAAAATAACTTGAAACACCGCTGTTCATAGCAGTACTACAGATTTCCTGAATCCACCTTCTGGAAAATCCTTTCTTCTCACCAGATCCAGCTGTCCTTCTGTAAATGACACTGCCTTTTGGGGATAGCTTCAATATAACTATTGGGACTACAGGCAAAGAATGCTAAAAAGTTATTATATTATCTTCCCTATTAGCTAATGGCCAAAACTCATTTAAAGCAAATGTAAAGGTTCTGTACTACACAGATGAGAATATGACATTTAAAAAAACTGTGCTTGGCTTACTCTTCACCAGTTTAGCTTTTACCAAGTAGAGCTTCTGGGGGACAGAAACCATTTTCATCAGCAAAAAGGTGGAGAGGTAGATACTGAGCAACATACGCTGCAAGATCAGTTTATGTTCTGTTTATCAATACCCCCAGAGGAATGAAAAATATTCAAAAAATTTATAATACCTTTATTACCAGTTTGCAGTGGATCATGTCACTTGCATTAATTACATTAATTTACAGTGGGTTCTCCTGGAATCTGAATCTAGATACTCAGATGAAAATGGGCTGAAGTATCTCAGTTGCTTACTGGAGATGGCTGTTTTCTGTTCTTTTCCTTATGAGAGGTGATGGTGTCAGTGTTATCTTTATCCAGTGATGGCAAGTTAACTAGCATTCCGAAAACCTTATGTTTAATTTTTCTACATGAATCTGTCATCATTAGTAGTCACAAATTCTAATCTTTATGTTATCCTTTGTATAGATTGTCACTGAAGTCTTTTATTCGGGCAGTAAATCTCTTTTTGTTAAGTGCCTTTAAGATAGCTCTTAACTTGATAAATGAATGCTAACCATCTAGCCTCACTAGAGAGTAGATTTCCCTGAGTTTGCTAACTGTGGCCTCAGAAATGCATAAAATAACCTTAAAAATCTCCATATTCTTTGTAGAAATACTATATATAATGATAGCTTAGCTTTTACCAGGAGACTGCCTCCAACAGAAGTTCTATTCAATTATGAATAGGTGAAAAATCTTAAACTGAGAATTGCCAGTGTAAATCAATTTGATATTATAAGGTTTCAAAATATTTATGCTACTGGAGTAAAATCTAACGTATAAATAGTCTATCACTTGGTGTTTGGAAGACATTCTTCAGAAACTGTTTTTAATTCCTTATTAGTTATAACATCAATAACCAGAAATTAAAAACTTTAAGTTGGGCTGTTGAGCTAGCAAAAAGTCAAAGGACATGTTCAGAGAAAGGTGAATATGCTTTGAGTAACATGTTACTTTCATATTTTGTATGATGTCAGTTGCAATGGTATTGTTTCCACGAGTCTATTAGCTTGATTTTACCTTGACTTTGAGCTGTCATTCCTGAGAAATCACATAATTGATTTGACAGTAACACAACATAGAAATTCCACAATTCTTTCACAGAAGTCATTATTTTCCTTAAAAACTTTTTCATGTATCTGCTTGCTCAGTATTTCTCATATAACCACCCAAATTTATTGGTTATAAAAAATAAACCAAGGATAGCTCATTTAAACTGAACCTGTAAATTATTTGTAATTCTTGAATAATCCAACTATTTTCAAAATAATAGAGTATTTATTTGTTTCATTGGACTCTTCCCCTGCATTTTGGTGACCCTCTGTGTCTCACTTAAAATCACTCTTTTCATGAGTTCCTTGCTTTAAGACTAGGACCTAAATGTGTCAGTGCTTGAACCATCACCTCCAGATTATTTTATTTTTTTCTTTAGAATAGTGTTATGCAGCTGAAATACTTTGGGAATTACACCTAAAATGTTCCTTTAACTTTTATCATGAAACTTTTCCATTCAATAACAGAAAGCCCTCTTTTCTGGGCACTGACTGCAAGTTGAAAGTATTCTAACAGCTATCTAAGTGACAAAATCCTGTTACTTCCATGCTAAATTAATTTGTGCCTGTGAGTGTACATGTGTGTAAGGAAAGGATGGAAAACCTGATTTTTATTTTCTGAAAGCAATAAATAGCATCAAATGAATATTTTACTTGAAATCTTCATGCTTTCTTCCTTAAAAGCACTGTTATTACAGCATATGAGTAACATGTAGCTTGGCTGCGACAGGGATACTTTATAATTATTATTGAGTGATGTGGGCATCTCTACCAAAACAGACAGCCTTAAGCATTTTGAAAGGTCTTGTGAAGCTGAGGAAGGAATTCTAAAGGAGGCCTTTCATTCCTTGGAAAAGATTCAAATACATTGTTTTCATGTCACTTCACACCAGAATTGAGCAAAATATTTTGCTCAAGTAAGCAAAACAAGAGGCTAACTAGTATTTGTGCACAAAAGAGAATGTGTGGATTAGTATGGCTCACATGCTGAACAGGAATCAACAGAGGCATGCTGCTATGAAGGGGAAAATGTATAAACAGAACCTTATGTCCAAAACCTGACAAGTAATCCCTCCCCTCAGTACTGGGATAATTTTTTGTTTTAAAGAAGAAAATAACAAAGGAATATGATGAGAAGAAGGAATGAGGTAAATAAACCATTAGCAAAGAGGAAAGGAATAATGTTTTCCTTGTTTGTTGTATATAGGATAAAAACCAATAAATTTAAATTGCAAAAAGCAGGAGTTATATTAGATATCTAGAAAAAACTTCTAAGGGAGTTTTCCTGGAATAAAGCTTTGTGGAACAGTGAAGATGAAATCATTTAAGTTCTCTAAAACCAGGTTTAACAAGTGTCTGTCCAGACATATGTATCTGATTCCATCTGAAAGCTGAAGTCCCCATTACCTTTGTGATTCTTTGTTCACTTACAGTGCAAATTTTAGGCATAGAGAATGAATATAAAAGTTTACATTACATAAATGGTATTACAGGGGTTTTTTCTTAACTGAAACATTTAGTTAAGGAATATTTTAGGTATGTAATTGTATTGGTTTTGCATGGCAAGATTTTGGTAGTGAGGGGTCACAGAAATGGCTTCTGTGCGAAGCTGAAAGGAGCTTCCGTGTGTCTGATAGAGCCAATGCCAGATGGCTCCAAGATGTACCCATCACTGGCCCGTCAGTGATAGTGGCAGCGCCTTTGGGAGAACAGATTTAAAGGAGGAAAAGTTGCTATATGGAAGCAATTGCAGCAGGACAGAGGAGTGAGAATATGAGAGGCAGCTCTGCAGGCACCAAGGTCAGTGAAGGAGGAGGGGTAGGAGGTGTTTAGGTGCCAGAGCAGAGATTCCTCCGCAGCCTGCAGGGAAAACCATATTTAGGCAGGCTGTCCCCTGCAGCCCATGAAGGTCCATGATTAAGCAGATATCCATCTGCAGCCTGGGGAGCAACCCACGCTGAAGGAGGTGGATGCTTGAAGGAGGCTGTGACCCCAGGGAAAGCCCACAATGGAGCAGGCTCCTGGTAGGACCTGTGGCCTGGTAAGAAATTAAATTAAAGTTTTTCCCTAAGTCGGGTCTGTTTTTCCCATGATGGTAATTGGTGAATGATCTCTCCCTTACTTTGAACCGTGAACTTTTCATTATATTTTTCTCTTCTGTCCTGCTGAGGAAGGGCAGTGATAAAGCAGCTTTTGTGAGCACCTGGCATCCAGCCAAGGTCAACTCACCACAATAGCCTAAAAATAATAAAGTTAAAATGTAGAGTTTCACTCAATGTTATTACGTGTTATGTACTTTTGTTTCTAATAAAACTGTTCATTTCACATGCAAATTAATTTTATTATGATTAAAAATAAACAATCATCAGGGTGAATTTTTGTTTAAATTTTATTTTGCACAGGTATAGGAAAACCAGTTATTCAGATAGATTTATTTCACATGGAATATTAGGTCTCCACGCACTCTTTAATTCACCAGGCAGCTAAACTAGCTAGTGCCTCTGTATGTGTGGGTGTGTGTGCTAGGAGGAAGACAAATATAAAAATTTTTCGCAAGAGAGTGGTCAGAGGATCTGGGTTATTGCTGTATGTTACAGCAGGGATCTGTGTCAGTGCCTGTAAAGTTCAGCCAGGCTCATTGTAGCCCTCCTATTGATTGGTCATCCCACTATATTCCTGCTTTCTCCTGCTGGCTCTTTTTCCAGGATTTCAGGTAGTAATTTGTGCATGGCCAGTTCACTCCCGCAGTTTTGAAAAGAATCCTACATCAGTTTGATAAAGTTATTTCCTCTTGCCAGCAAAGCATGCAGGGAACTTAGGTTTCTGGGAAAGAACTTTAGATAGAGTGAGCTGAGCTGGATCTTGTACTGAAAGCTACTTGGATTGTAAACTTCCTGTAAGATACAGGTCCTAGCCAGACTGAGGAGGTCAGGGAAAGGATAATTACTGTGAGAAGGAAATATTCCTACTTCCTAAAATAGTTCTGTCATTTTGTGCTTAGGAATGAAGTTGTAACTATTGATATTGTGATACTTTGGGCAATATGAGGCCTGTGAAGTTTGAGTCTGCACCTACCATTACTAACACGAAGATGATATGCGAGAATCATAAGGCCATGGAGGGAAACGAAACAGGGAACCAAGACTTGAAGGCACTTAATGTATTTGTTTAGTATCTACAGTATGAATGTGGCCCTAAGTCTGACTAATATCAATAAGGTTATTTTTGAGATTGGAATGGACTTAAGTTATCCTCTCTTGCTTTTCTACAATTCCAGTTTTTTCGTGGAAGTCATCCTGAGAAACAAGAAAGATAATTTAATTTTTCCTCTTTTGTGGCTAACTGACTTTTTTCTGTAAAACATGCTGAAAATTCATAGAGCTATTGTTATGGGTGCCATATGAAAAGATTCACTTCATAGCTTTTTAATCAGTCTGTAAATAATAGTAATCTTTGCATCTTAGATTGTTCTTTTCCACAAGTGAGATGTGACTTTCATTACTTGATTTCAGAATGAAGGTAATTACATGGTCTTGTTGAGTAAACACCAGTGTTTGTTTTGATTCTGCTGCCTTCAGAGCTATGTAGATGCAGCCATGGAGTCTGGCTAGTTGAGCTAAGTTTCAAATTAACTGCTCAAGATTAATTACCTTCTATGGATTTATTTGTATGGACAAAATGAATCTCTACATTGTTCTACCCTTTCCCCTTCTGAATCAACATATCTCCTTAGAGAAGCACAGCAAGAGTCTGCCTTATTTCCACATCCACCTATGGAATGATAAATCTGCCAAATTTCCCTTTTTTTTTTTCTCCCCTGTTTAGGTGATCCTAATGGATAGTGTAGTGATCCAGTTTAATGGCTAGACTTCTCATACATACAAAGGAGGAAGAGGTTACTGAAGAGCTGATTGAAAAGGAGGTTTTGCTTTTCTTTTTTTTTTCCCAGAAAAAGTTCAACAGCATCCAAGAGTGATTCTTCAGCAGGTAAAATCTGTGCGATCACTTCTGCAAGTTTCTCCCTCCTTTTTCTATGAGCTCTGGAGAGATCTGATCAAAGATAAGTTCCTGTCAGCACAGAAACTCTAGGGTGGCAGTTTATGTGTTGGACATAAAGCAGTGCCAATGACAGCTCTGTTCTTTGCTATATGTCTGTTTGGAGGTGACATCCACATTCTGAAGGAGCTCACTTCCTTCCACAATAGATTTAATAAAGAATTATTTTAATGAAGATTGTTCTCCAGGGATCCATGAGAAGGCAAGAGCTATTGTCCTTTGCTAGATTTAAAATGCCAATAGAGAAAATTTCAATTCAGATTTTCAAGTAGAAGTGGAACAAATGCATGAACCATTGGTCATAGTTACAGAGCCTCTCTAAAACAAGATAAATAAAAAGAAATGAAGTAATCTTTTTTCTAGATTTTAAATCAAACCATTTGTCTATAGTGAGGGGATTTACGTGTTTTCTTGTTCTGACGTCTATAACTGTTTATTGTCCAGATATAACCAGTACAAACAAAAATATATAGTCTGTTTCTATGTGCTTTTATCCTGAGAATTTAAAGAAAATAAATTGAAGGATAAAAGAAGGGTTAAATGGTTGTACAATGAAATGACTTTTTTGTTTGTTTCGTGATTACTATCTTACCATCTCTGAGAATATTTTCCAAGTTTATTTTACTATTTAAAATATTATAGTGTAATTGAAACTCTTGAAATTATACATGTATGGCTGGAATAAATCTTGAAAGGCTTTTCCCAGCCACTTCTGACGTCCATAGAAGTATTTCCACTTCAGACAGAGCGAGACTGGATTGCAGCAGAAATAAGAGAGACAATATGGCAAGCATATTTTACATATGCTTGAGTGTGCTTCATAGGTTCGAGTTCAGTTTAGATTTTGCTGAACTTTATTTTTTTGAACAGATTTCTTTTTTTCAAATAGCTGATTATTTTTCAGGCACACAGCAATTAGGCACTGGAAAGGACTCAGCTCAACTCCCTGAGTTCAGAACTTTTGTTTAAGGTATGAAGCAAACAGAAATTTTTCAGACTGATTATGTCAAAGATGGTGATTCGATTTCCTTTGGAAAAGTAGTAATTAAAGTTCCAACTGCAATAAGATATATAACCACTGCCTTTTATAAGCAGGTAGGACACCCTGATCCAATTTCCTGAGACATTTTTCCATTGACTTCAGACCTATAGAACAGGGCTATTGGGAACTACTTAAGCAGGTTTGACAGAAAATTCTTGCTCAAACCAGATTCACAAAAACTCCAGCCACTAAAACTATATCAAGGATATAAGTTCAGAAAATTGTGACACCAGAATGCACTGTCATCCACTTAGACAGTTTGGAAAACTGATTATATCTTTTTCATGGGAAACTTACAGGTTAAGACGGATGGGGATGCATGGTTTGTATCATTCATAAGGTTTCAATATCCTAAATGATTTTCCCACTCAGAGGTGACATCAGGAGGTTTTCTCCCAGAAAGGCAGCTCAGAGTCATCGGAAAACTGTGCTAGGTAGTGTGAAACTGGTGGGGTTAAAAGACATTACTGTTATTCTGACAGTAAGAATAAGACAAGCAAAATTCCTCTTATCTTGTTAAATATTTTCATCTCAAAAACCTGTGAGAGGCTTCACACAGTAGTTACATGTTAGCCTTTCATCCTCTGGTGGGTTAAGTATTGGGTAAAAGGTCAGTTTACTTTGTTATACTACTTTTTCATACTTTTTGCCTAGCAGCATCTTCCTCCAGCAGTGCTTATTACAAAAACCCCTCAAAACCCACAAACGAACAAAAAGACGTGTATTCTCTTTCATGCTTTTTTGAAAAGTAAAATGGTAAAACCATGGATTTTTAATATATTTTACATATACGTCTATAAAAAATATTATTGGGGTGGACAATTCTGTTGAAAACTTATCCTGCATTTTAGTTCACTCACAGGCATCTACACAAGGTACCACATGAATGCTCTGTTGGGAATATAAATAAACATTTTCAGCACTTCAGTCAAACTGGTGTCTTCCCACAGATTGTCTTTATTTCCGCTAAAAGCTTTGTTTGCTCTGAAGCATCTGGGTTGGCATGTGCAAAGCACCAACAGAAGTAATAGATCTTTGGAGAACAGCTTCTCAGAATCTTTTTCCATTGGATGAGTAGATATTTACCACTTGCTTTCATGAAAATTAAATCATGGTGTGTTGTAAGACATCTTTGCCTAGAGATCAATGACAGAATAACTTTTTATCATCTTTTGTTTATGATGAATATGTAAACATAGCTTGTGAATTTGTGAGCAGTTTTTATGATGGTAAATAGATTTGCTCTATCTGGAGCTGCAAAATTGTCATGCATATGTGAATTGTGAATGATGTATGTAGAGCCTGGCAGGGACAAAGAAACATACAAGTTGGACTTGTGTGCTTACTAGGGCTCAGTATTGACTCTGAATTAGAGAACTGTTAGACATAGAACAAATAATGGAAAATGATAACACTTTCTATCACACTGGAAAAAATGTTTTTGTTTTGGATGGTTTTCACACATGCCAAAAGAAGCACGTAGGATATGTTGCTCTGGTTGCTACAAGTGAAATATTCTGCTTTAATTTTAGACAGTTTAAGAAACCTCATAAAGTTCACAGATGAGCAAACACTGGCTGTACCTTTGAATTACCCTGTAGCCATCTCATAAATATTAGAGAACAAGGTATGGTTGGATGAGAGCTAGTAAAGGTTTAAGAGAGATTATGAGGATGATCAGTAAAAGACAGTGTATAGGATTTTCTGTGTTTTTACAGAGATTGTCCAGATGTCTCTTTGAGCATCCCAAAGGAACTGTACCCCTCAAGTGAAACCAGGGAAGGAATAAATAAATTTTGTAAATTCTGATGGGATTTAAACAGAGGTTTTGTACTTTGAAAATGTGTAGTGAATAAGGTGTTTATAGAAGACTTTAGGCATGACTTGGACATGTTAACACTGAAAACTGAGAACTTTTTCCAAGATTAGGTAGTAAAGGAAGGAAGGAAAGACGTGTGAGAGGAATCTAAGTACCTGAATGTTCTTGTAATTCTTATCCCAAGTGGCTGCCTGGGGTGTCAGGGAAGAGAACAGCTTTTCATGTTAAGCTGGGTCCATACTTTACCTTACAGGAGGAGCCAGAGTGGGAGAACAAGCATGAGTTTTTTAGGTAAAAATGAAGTATTAGAAGTTTGATAATACGAAAAGACAATAGAATCATTCTACAAGTGGAGTAGGTGTGTGAAATGTTGATGTTGATGAAGTGGGAGAAATAATTTCAAGGGCAGCAGGCATAACAGACCGGTTTAATACACTTAGCTCTATGTCAGATGGTGGTGGGAGGTACTGCCTTTCAAATGAAAGCAGCGTTCTGAAGGTGTCATTGAGGAATAAAAGAATTAACAGAGGTTAATATGCAAGGAGCTCTCACAAAGGGGTTTTACCTGAGCACTGAACTCCTGACACAAGCCATAACCCAGTTGGGACTTGAATCAATGATATCTTGCACTGCAACTGTTGAGCAAAATCCTTCAGGAATGTCCTAATCTCCTAGATGGACCAGATTTGCTGTGAAATACAAAGCTATTGGGGGAAAAAAGAGAAAATGAGAGAAAGACCTATTACTTTTTCTATGTTCCTTCACCTAGAAGCTGCTTTGGTGCTGCTTCAAAACTCTTCTCAAAGTTACTTGGTCTCATTTATTTGCAATAGCAAAATTCGGGTTTTTTTTCTTTTTGGCACATAGAAACCTTAAGTAAATCTGAGGCTACTGTAAATGTGATAGAATACTTCTGAAAGTGCTTTTAAATTTATCTTCTTTAAATTCTGTTGGTATAAAATTGTTTCTGTATAACCTCTGAACACATTTGTATAAAATTGATAAGTTTTCTATTAAAGTGAGATACGTTCTTATTGTTTTATTTTTACTGAGCTGCTTTTATTGGCAATGCAGTTAAATATAAAGCAATTGGTTTTTACGTCAAAGTAATTTAGTTGACTCATCATTCAGGAGAACCTGCAAAGCCTGGGGAAAAAAAGAAAGAGGACAACAAATACAATGCTCACTGATTTTTAAGTTGCAAATACTGCTACCTTAATCTTAAATATATAAGTCTTTAATTTTTGGCAGGCAATTTTTTGACAAGTATTAAAGTAAAAATTAATAGCCTTCATTTTGCATCTAAATCATGAAGAGAATATATGTTGTAGTCTCTTGAGAAATTGAAGAAAAACAATAAATGGATGTTAGTGGTACACTGTAGTACCTATTCTAGTCTACAACTATCCTGTCGTGTCTATCTATACTAATATCCTCACTATCATTTCAGATGAAAGTTCAGGGTGCTCTTACTCATATTTGTTCCGTGGATGTGTAAACGGGTGAAGCCTGCTAGGATATTCAGAGGGTGGTGACACAACAAGTTATTGCAAGGCACACTGAGTTACAGGTTCACACTATTTACATTGCTGAGGTGGATATGCTCACCTCATTTTATATATATATGATGTTATATGTTCCTCAGTAAAAGCCATATATGCTTCCTTCTTTGCATTTATTACAGCATAACAGTATACATGTTGTGGGATAGCTGTTCTGCATAGCCAATAACGGATATATTTTTACCTGTACCTATGTTCTGAAGGCACCCTTAATATGAGGAATGTACTCCAAAGACCTTCTAACCTTAGCAGATTTGGTAGCAGAGTGTAAATTATTGATTTTATCTTTAATTTTTAAAAGATTCATTTAAAAATTGGTTACTTGTTCATTTTCTCTTGGACAAAATCATGTCTGTAGTAATAAGTATTTGACAATCAACAGACAAATTAAATTATTGGTATTTGTTTTAAAATGCTGTTTTTATATCATAAAATATTCAGATACACAAACCTTTACATTTTCACATGTGTATTTAGACATAAACCCTTAGTTTTGTTCTGAATAAATTAACATCAGCTATTTTTGTTTCTAAGACAGTACCACCTCAGAACGTTTGCAAAACGTTTTCAAAATGAAGTGTGATTTGTAGCATGAGTAGTGTTTGTGCTTTATAAATTTCCTTCTTAACAATGAATGTCAGTGCATGGAGTTTCTACATGAAGACTGCATTTTGTTGAAGTTCATTTCCTGGAACAAAATGCGGACAATCATGCATCTCTCAATCTGTATGAGAGGGAGCCATCTTGTGGTGCAATTTATACTTTCCTAAAAAATGAGGATGCTGCAATGAAACAAGAAACGCTTGGGGAAGTGTCCTGGGTTCAGCAGTAGCAGTCATTTTTCTCCTTCTTAGTAACGGTGCAGTGCTGTGTTTTTGACTTTCAGTCTGGGAGCAACGCTGGTAACACTGATGTTTTTAGTTGTTGCTAAGTAATGTTTACTCTGACCAAGGACTTTCTGAGTCTGAGTCTCATGCTCTGCCAGGGAAGAGGTAAAGCCAGAAGGAAGCAGAGACAGGACACCTGACCCAAACTAGCCAAAATGGTGTTCTATACCACAGCATGTCATGCCCAGGATGTAAACTGGGGACAGTTACCCAGAAGGGCTAGATCATGGCTCGGGTTGGGCTTGGTATCGCTCAGCAGGTGGTGAGCGGTTTTATACTCTTCCCTTGTTATTTCCCTTATCATTATTATTATTGGTGGTAGCAGTAGTGGTTTTGTGTTATACCTTAGTTACTGGACTGTGGATGATTCTCTGGCAAAGAACGGCCATGTACCCAGATCAGCAAGTGCCTCCGTGGAGCTCGACATGGATGCAAGGTCATCCAAGAGAGAAGGAGGACACGAATAAGAGAGTGAGAAAGCAAGATAAGAAGGAGCTGGAATTTACTGAGTTGCTAAATTGTGGACTGTTGGCAAGCTTTGAAGGTCAGGTTCTCATACCTGTACTTAACCAATTATATGCTAGTTGTTAAGGGCCTTAAAGATATGTATCCAACCACTATGTACCACATTACTGTAAACAGGTTTGAGCTACAGTATATAAGGAGCTGATACTTTGTATTAAATGGCTTTTGTCTGATCACATTGATCTCCAACTGAGTCCATTCCGCGACACTGGACTGTTCTTATCTCAACCCATGGGATTTACATTCTTTCAATTCTCCTCCCCATCCCCCCGGGAGCGGGGAGGAAGAGGGGAGAGTGAACAAGTGGCTGTGTAGTTCTGGGTTACTGGCTGGGCTTAAACTGATACAGGAGGGAAGCCTCGTTTTGCATATAATACAGTCAAATATAATTGAAATTTTTAATAATTAACAATATCTTCTTTAAATAAGTTAGCCGAATTATAGTAATGTGTGGGCTTATTCTGATTGCATATATCTACACGCGGTTTACTCCTACTTGATATGATGACAAGCAAAGTGCTATATCATGTGCTTTTTTGGAAAACAACCCTTTGAATGTTTTTTGTAGCTACTGAACATGCCTAATGACAGTGACTAAATATATCCAAAGTAACAGGGTGGTTTTTAAAGGCAGATCAGGTGTATTATGTGGCTTGCTAAGGGAGTAATTCAGACATGTGACATAAGTGTGTTTCAGGCTGAGCTCACTGCCTCAGCAGAGGTTTTAATTGCAGATTACTTAAGTGGAGGCTAACACTACAAGAAAAGTTTTTCACTATTGTGAGCGAAAGTGCACAGTTCTGCACCTGGGTAGCAACAATGTCATGCACTGGTGTGTGATGACCAAATGGAAAGCACGTGGGCAGAAAAAGACCTGAGCATTGAACATGAGACAGCGATGTGCCCTTGTGGCAAAGACTAGTGGTTTCCTTGGCTGTGTTAAGAGTGTTTCCAGAAGGTTCAGGGAGGTAATCGTTCCCCTCTACTCAGCACTGGTAGGACCACACCTGGAGCAACGTGTCCAGTTCTGGGGTAATATCCTCAATTTGTGTAAAAAATTAGATGCAACACAGTCATATATTGATCTCTTTAAGATCTGTTACTCCTTTTAATTGTAACTCTTGGTTCCTGTTACCTGGTTCTTACTTTCTTGTTCAATTGCTTGCTGCACACCTGGTACAGTGTATTTGCAGTTTTCACGCTTTGGAAACTGTGCATCTCAGCATGAAAACATTTGCTACTCCAGTAATTTTATGACCTTGTTGCTTGTGAACATATGTGAACAAGAGCATTGGTACAAGTTATGCTTTGCTTGAGGGAAAACAAGGTAGTTTAGACCTGCTGGAGCAGCTGCTATCATAAATAGCAGGGATCTGATCATGCAGTTCTGTGGAAAATAATTTGTCTATCAGGGAGTTCTTAAAGGATCTATAAAGTTTCCATAAGGCTATTTTGCTGCAAGTGAATTTCTTCGCCTTTTCAATGGTAAGATCAGCAGGACTATTTTGGAGTAACTGTACTTAATTCAATGGCCATTTAGCAAGAAAACGTTCCTTGAGTTTTCAGAATGAGGGTGTCCTGGGTTCAGCAGTAGCAGTCAATTTTTCTTCTTCTTAGTAGCTGGTGCAGTTCTGTGTTTTTGACTTTCGTCCTGGGAATAGAGCTGATAACACTGATGTTTGGTCTGACCAAGGACTTTGTGAGTCTCATGCTCTGCCAGGGAGGAGAGGAAGCCGGGAGGAAGCAGGGACAGG
Organism: Psittacula echo; assembly: GCF_963264785.1. Taxonomy (NCBI): domain Eukaryota; kingdom Metazoa; phylum Chordata; class Aves; order Psittaciformes; family Psittacidae; genus Psittacula; species Psittacula echo. Next base: position 39,751,110 of record NC_137735.1, on the reverse strand, counting down.
ACACCTGACCCAAACTAGCCAAAGAGGTATTCCATACCACAGCATGTCATGCCGAGGAGGTAACTGGGAGTTACCCGGAAGGGCTGGTTCACTGCTGGGTCGGGCTAGGTATCCGTATGGGTCAGCAGGTGGTATTGTATTCTCTTCCCTTGTTATTTCCTTTATCATTATTATTATTAGTGGCAGCAGTAGTGGTTTGTGTTATACCTTAGTTACTGGACTGTTCTTATCTCAACCCGTGGGAGTTACATTCTTTTGATTCTCCTCCCCATCTCTCCAGGAGTGGGGGGAGGAAGGGAGGGGAGTGAGTAAACGAGCTGCTTGGCTGGGTTTAAGCCACGACAGATGGTTTTGGGTTTTTTTTTGTCAAAACTGGAGCCCATCCTCCGCCTGTCCACCAGAAGTATCTCTTTCTGTCCACTAACTTGCAAAGGAAGCCTTGGAAGAGCAAACTCCTAATTAGTGCCTGTTATCCCCCATCATGCTCCCTGAAAAACACTTCTTTGCATATTTGATTAATGCTGTTAACGTATTTTGAAGCTGAATAATATAACAATCAAAGGCACTGTATTCATTCTCTCAAGTTTTCACTTGTGAAATATTTAACAGTAATGCACGTTAAGTACTGATAAGGGTTTCATCCTTTTTTCCTGTGGCACTGATAGTTTCTCCTGTAACTTTAAACCCATTCCCATTAAAATAGCATAAAAATAAATGCATGGTTTCTGAAAAAAAGTTTATTTTTTTTTTGGAACAAAATATCTACAGTGACATGGGTGACAGCATAAGTTTCACACATTTTAACACTTCTGTCTGCCAAGAATGTCAGTTTAAGTGCAATATGATACTGTAATACAATAAAAAGGAATTTAATCAAATCCATGCACAACACATTTACTAAAAAGGAAGTACTTTGAGATGAAATTGCCATCAGACAGAACTCACAGAAGAATAATTTGAAAACTCACAGACAACTCATTAATGCACTATCATAATAAGTTTTTTTTTTTACTTGCTGTAGCCTTTAAAAAGCCAGAATCACTAACACACAAAGTACTGCATATTATGCTAAACCTTTATGTCAAAATATTATGGCACAATTTCTTTTTATACAGCTCACAATTACATATCATGGAACATCAGTAACTAGTCCATTTCATCTGTTAATATCACTCTGTCTTGCATTAAAATACAAACATAAGAAATGTTTCTTGCATATTTCACAAAGATGAAAGTGACGAAGTACAGTAATATTCAAGCATGTCAAGAATACAGGATGAGCCAACATCCTTCTGGCGTTTAACCCACTGCTTCTAGCAATCTAACCTGCTTCCATAAGCCTTCCAAACTGACAGTATTTCAGTAACTACTGGAGGTGATGTATGTGGCCTGAAGGCACCTTTTCCATAACCACTCTGAAACAGAATACCCATTTTATTATGACGAAGTAGTTTGGTCTGTGATTTATGTTTTTCTTCTTAGTTGTCTCAAAAAGAAAAAAGTCTGTAATGATCTGATATAGTTCTCATCTAAATAACCGTTTCATTCTACAGTAAGATGCGGATAAAGTTATTTTACTAACTCACAGGTGTACTGTATGAATTAATAGCTCATTCAGCAGTTTCACAGTTTAAGGCCAAATTCTGCTCTTTTGGATAAATTAGTTTCTATGATAGTTCAAATGAGAACAGAAGTTGTACGTAAAGTATATCTATCTTTTGCAACCATCGCCGCTTGGGCTAGGAACTGTATAAATAAATTCATTTCCATTTAATACAAAATTATTGCTAAAAATAATACTTTTTTTTTTTAAGCTTAAAGAAGACTTTTTATCTTTCCCTACTATTAAAAATATAAGGTTTTATACAGTTTATTATACTATATTTTTATCTACATTGTCAACCTACCATTCTGTAAGGGGTTATAGTACAATATGGAAGCAATATCTTACTCTTCACATGTAAAGTGCAAAACTAAATCACATAACTATAAGTCTTTTTAGTGAGTAAACAATCATCTCTCACACATCAAAAAGATTCTGGAACAAACTCTAATAGAATCCAGTGAAAATCAATATCTGATTGAGCTGAAAAAAGAATTCCCACATTCTGCCTGAATTCCTCTAACCTGTTTAAATAGTAGTGCTTGCTGTCAAAAATCTTTGAAAGTAGAATGTACTTTACTTTGGTGTTAAAACAGGTAAATTCAATGGTAGTATCCATTTTCTTTCTTTTTCAAGCTTCCTCAAGTTCATCATCATTATAGAAAAATAAGCCATCCCTCTAACTATGCAAGCCTATTTTGCTGACGGTTTTAAAAATAAAATGTATTTTGTTATTCAGAATTTAAGCTAGAGTTTGGTAGTGTGGTAGTTGAGTATATCTATCTTTCTAAAGCTCCTGAAGATTTTGGCTGTACAAGAGGTGACATGTATTTGGCCATGTCTCTCTCTTTAGTGCAGGAAAAAAAGACAGACATATGGGAGGTTCTAGGCACTGCTCTGGGCTTTCTCTCTCTCTGTGGTCCCTTTTATGCTATGTACAGCCCATGCTTTTCATCCTGTACCTTCCTGCTGCACTCCTCTTTCCATTAAGAAAGCAGATGGTGTGGAATTCAATTCTCTGTCCATGCAGGTAGAAACTTGGCAGCAGTTGACATAAATTGTTTCCCCCTGCAGCTATTGCCTCCAAATGAAAAACTGTACCTATGGAGAGGATACTGGGGAATGGAGAAAAGTAGCAAGGATATCATATGCTTCCTCCTTTCTCCTTTTATGGTGACTGACACCTGTTTCATAGCTGGAACTTTCCTCCAGATCCTCCAGTTTCTCCCTCTGTCTTCCTTGTATTGCAATGATCTTCTAATGCCAGTATTTTATTTATATAGGACTGGACTACAAAGACCAGAAAAACACGATGTGGCCAGCACAGAATCTGCACCTAGGGTGAATAGTGACTTGTGACAAAGCTGCATTGGCCTGTCACATAGCGGTTGTGCTTACAAGAAGCCTTCCTGTGTGGCTTTGCTGAGGACCTGTACCCTGCAGAGCCCAGGTTCAGTGATAGTGAAGTGAGGTAGCTATCTACTTCAGCCTTTGGGGTCTTTTTAGGTGTAGGAGCAGAACCGCAATGTACCATCTGTATCAAGCATTATCTCCCTGATGATTCTTTTTCTGCCTCTCCACTGCCTCTTTCACAAGACTGCAGCATTAATATTGCAGTCTGAAAAATACCGCAGAGTATCTTTCAATTCTTGATTCTTGTTAATGCTATTCCCTGCTACTTCATTATACAGTTACAAAAGAATCATTTCCCACACTAATCTTAGCTGATGACAGTAGCTATTCTAGCTTTGTACAGAGGGCTGCCATGCCTGGTGGCATTTTTGGACTTTTCCTTTAGTGGTGAGTAGCAGGCGTCTCTTTCTTTACCATGTGTTTTTACACTAAGTCGTTTAGGAATAATCTAAATGAAATTTAAGAGTTAAGTTCTTCTTTCTTTTGAAAAACACATTACTTGGTGAACTGCAGAGGCTTATGTTACATTGGCAAATGTTATGGTTCCAGTAAAAATACCCAAACTTAGCAGTTCAGGAGAGATTATGGTTCCATTACACCAGAATAGTGAATCTTTATTTACATGAGGGGAGCAGAGTGACATAGCAAATGTTACCTGCATTTGAAAACATCATGGAATCATTTTTTGCTTTTCCCCTCTGTTTGAAATACTTCTGTTATTAATGGATTGCTAAATAAAAAAACGTTCCATCAACACTGTAGAGTTTTCATAATGATGTTTTAAACATATTAATTTATTTTCAGTGTTTCCTGTTAGAAAACTGAGCATTATATGCAAATTTTCAGTTATAGAAGTAAGGTATGCTCAACTTGCTATGGAAGAGAAATATGATTCCATTGAGGAAGGCATATATCTTCCATTGGCCAGGTCTAAGACACTCTTCTCTCACCATAGTGCATGCTTGAAGAGATGCATCCTGAGGGACAACATTAGGCACTAGGTCCAGTCATTAAATCTACAGATCTCACTTATTTTAAATAGAACACATACGTAAGAATCCATTAGGAAGGTCAGAAAATAATTATAATGAAGATTTATGCATTTTATTTTACGTATATGCTGTAATTTTTCCTTAGATTAGCATACCCTAGTCAAAGGGAAATGTGATATACAGTTCTTCCTCCTCACTGAGATAATATGTTCATATATGAATGAAGGATCTTGTCCTTGCTTAATAGTTTACATTCCTTCTGACTCCATTATATTTTGCCAGTTTTGTAATCCAATCTCTCTTTTATCACTTTCAAGATTTCCTGTCTGATTTCTCTGTTTAAGAGCATAGACCTTTTCTGTCTTAAAGAGTGAAGAAAGAAATTAGCCCTAAATTTGTTTACCTCTGCATTGCTTGAATTTGTTATTTTTCGAAATAAGGTAGTACTACTTGTGTGAGAGCAATAGACTATTGCATGATTGGGAAAGAGACAATGTGAAGCTGGCAATCAAGTGTTATAAATTAGAATAACTAGGAGTTATTCTGATCTGGTCAGCATTTTTTAATGCATTTCCCCACTCAAGTATTCTTTATTGAGTGCAAGTCATGTATTTTAGAAGAAAGATGAGTCTGCAAGATAATGTAATTTTTCATGTTTTCCTCTTGATTATGGATCCAGTACTTCAACCAGTCCTTGAATAAAATACTGTTGACTTTGCTGACAGCAGAATTAAATTGACATCCCTTTTCATGAAATACAGCTGAAGATAACTTTGAGAGAGGTGAATATAACCCAACTGATATGTCAGTCATTAGTTCATGATACTCCTTCACACACCTTCATAAGTGAACAATGTATTTTGGAATGTGCATATAAAGAGATCAACAAAACCTCAGCAAACAATAATTGTTTAAAGTTAATTGAATTAAGTTCTGATCATAACTGAGGTAAAACTATAAAAAATAACCAGTTTTAAAATAAAGGAGGATTATAGTGCTTCTTTCTGACACAGCTGAGCAAAATCTGACAGCTACTGTTTTAGAATCTCTCTAACTAATCCTCTGAGGAAAAGAATAGTGAACCCAACCAAACCCAAGGTTGCTATGTTATAATCCTCAGTGCAGAATTACATTGCTTCTGTTACTTCATATGCACCATGGCTTTGGCAGTGCACCAGATGTTTGCTTCCAGCTGATTTTGCTTTTGTATACACATTCTGAGCAACAACAAACCAAAAATTTAAACCATATTAAAAATAAAAATATTTTGCAATAAGAAACAGCTTCAGGTACTGGACTTAGAGTACCTTGTAGTTCTAAATGTCATATTTCTGTATCTTAGCATGTTTTTGTTCTGCAATAGACAAGATTGGCAAAAGTAAACTCTCTTGCCTACAAACTAAGCCATAAATGTGATCTACTGTGTTACAATTCCAAGAAAAACTAATATGAGATGTTTAATCCTAAACAGGAAAAATCTTTCCAAGGGTTTTAATAGTTGTTTTCTTGTTTATTTATATGAAGTAAAATAAATGTAAAAGACCATCTAGATCTTTTTTCATGTTTTAGAACTGCAATTTTTTTCCCACAATTGTGAAGTGCTTCTTAACCAGTGTCTAAGTCATATCAATATGCTTCAAAGAATGAGATAGAAAATTTGATATATTCCTAAATTATAATTCCTGTATTTATGTAACATGTAGGAGGTAAATGTGCATTAACACAGCTATAGTTTTTGTCCAAATATTTCAGTTAAGCAGTTGACTACTTGCTTTTAGTTTTAGTACAAGATATCTTTGTGTTGAATCAGAATGAAACATTGCAAATTTTCAAGGTATTTTTATCTCACAACCTTATGAGCTTTATCAATTGAGAAAAATCCTTCAAAAATATAAAAAGGATTAAAAAATATTATAAGTTTCAATTATCAAAGTGTAGACAAAAGGAAAAAAAATCTTTTGCAGGAATAAATACTTCATAAATTTAGATATATTTATCATGTAATATGCTGTCTATTAGGCTGTAGATATCTTCTCCTGTCAGAGATGATTTTAACATGCACCTTCCAGGGCAACACTAATATGAAGTTCATTGAAACTACATAACTTAAATCTGTCAAATATACGCATTGCAAAACCACAGGTACTGTTCTTAAGACAAGAAAATGTCCCTAAAACTGTAATCTCAAATCAGTAATTCTTCATTATCTTCTAAATTAAATTAAAGGTTTCAAATACTAATCTATTCTGTAATACTGTGGGGTTTATCTAGGGTATTCTGAATCCATTTTTAAAATTAAAAATATACCAGAATTAAAAAAAATTAAGGAACATCAAAGAGTACTGTACAATTATACCACTATGTAACAGTGTGTATAAACACTTGGCAGTAAAGCTTCAGTAGAGAGTGATTTACAATGAAAAAGAGTTCATACTTAGCTTGACACAGGAAGTTTGCAATAGCAGATGTATCTTCTCCAGGTGTTATTCTTCCATTCAACTCTTCTGATGTGCATTTCTAATAGAAAACGTCCTGTTGAACATAGCAGACAGAGCTGTATGTATTGCAAGCCTTAATCATGTTATTGGTGAATGTCCTCATTCCTGATGATTTTGTAAATTACCCAATAAAAAATATTGAAAATCAGGAAGGCTAATGGGAAACAAGCTCTGGATATCGTGTCTATCTTCTTGGCCCGGTCAATGAATACCTTTCTCATGTCATCAGGGCTTTTTGGTGCAGCTTGAACAGGATTATTTGGCCCCTTTTGTGTCACTCCATCTTTTGCTTGCAGACATGGGCCCATTCCATATGCTGTAAAACTAAACTGACTTTCCCTTACATCATCATCCTGTTGGGGAAAAAAAAAAAAAAAGAAAGAAAGGAAAGAGAAAAATCAAATCATGTTTTTTTACTTACAGAAATCTTACCAGCAGCTAAATAGCAAGTATTGCACCATTACCCCAGTGACTTCTTCAATCCACAGCTTATCTTGAGTGGTTGAAATTTCAGCCCTATCAATGTCTGTCAAAAATATTGCAGCAGCCTTAGTAAGCGCAGAATTTTCCTATTTGTTTATAGATTCTCTAATCTACTTAAAGAAAAGAGAGAACTTAGTAAGCTATTGGTAGTTAGGTACACAAGTTTAATTTTCCCCATTTACAGTAAATATCTGCAATCTTCAAGTGAGCAAACTTCACTCTGGTCTTTTAGACAACATCCATTAAATCTCTATGCTGCTTAGTAAAATGGGCTCTTGGCCTCTAGAGATTTTCATTAAAGAAGCACTAATGACGTCGATGTCAAAGATATTAATGAGAATTCTGCATATTTGGTCACTGTATGTTTAGTTAATCTTATCTGCATGCCTCATTTCAGGTCTTTCTGTGAATACATCAGATAAAGAGAATAGTATATAAAGAGTGTTAGTTTAAAATAAAATTAATGAAAATTAAGGCCAGATTTTTCTTCTGATTTGTTCTTCCGACAGTTCAGGGGAAAACTAGCAAAGACATTATGCATTCAGGGAGCTGTAACGGAAAGCAGATTTTAATCATGTGGCACAGAAACAAAACTAGGAGATCTGAAGATATGCATATTTTCATAGCATGCATTACAAGAATGTGGCTTCTGTGGGGAGACACATTTTATACTTCTCTTTAAATGGCTATCAGTATTCTCAAGTGATAATGGAGGTACAAATGCAGGCAAATAAATGATACATAGGCTGTGAAGCCTGGACCAAAGTTTGTTCTGAAGTATATTCCAGTGTATTCTTTCACTATGTATGCTACTCAAGGATATTGATGTGATTTTGATGGTTTTCATAATTTTTTTAAATACTGATTTTAAATTCAGAATTTCCTATATTTCATGTCTAATTTAGCCTAGCTGCTTTAGGATTCTAGACATTTATGAAGTATGGCAAAGTTTTACATATATGTAATTTCTTAAATATTTTTGAAAATAATTTCTGTGTTAAAAAATAATTAAGTTTGATTTTTGATATCTTTGAAACTCTTCCTAGCTTAAATGAAAATGAAAGGATAAACAAATATTATTTACCAAAGCAAATCAAATAATTAGTGTTTCAAGTCAGTAATTCCAAAGCATTTTTTAATTTAAATCTCTTTATACAAAACACAGTTTAAATCCAAACTCCTACATTTTTCATTTTGAAAATGCCTGTCAGATTTGGAAAATCTGAAAATGTTTTTGAATGGAGAATTAATTCTAAATGTATTTAGATTTTTGCTTAAGTAGTACTTGCTAGAAGAACCATTGTTAATTACTTTGTTTAAAAAAAATCCAATGAAGTTTATCATCAGTTCTAGTCAAATAAATTGTCTACAAAAGAATTCAAATTACTACATTTGAAGTGAACTAGTTGGCAATCAGCATGAACAGCCAGCAGAGCTGTAATTATTACCCAACTGCGGTACTTTTTCATACACGTAAGTCAAATAAACTAATAGGCTAATATAGTTTACTGAAACTTCTATACTTAAAATCTATATTAGAATTCTCCTATAGAAACAAAAAAAGAAAAATTAACATGAAAGAAAAGGAGGGAAAATAACTGACGGACTTCAATATGGAAATGAATAACAGAAATACAAAATGATAAGGTCATTATTTGATGACGTGATAAAACAAAGATCTAATTACTACGAAAGTGTTCCTCTCCTGTCAGAAAAGAATGGGAAATTGCATCTTTATAATAGTTGTATTTGAGAAAAGTTTTGAAGCTGTATTCCAGTTAGCAGCAATTACAAATACATGGAGTGTGAGAATTTACACTAAACTTGCTATTTAAGCACCTTCATACATAAAATTCAGAGTTTAAATCTTTCCATGCATCTCCAGAAAACAATTCTTATGATTGCACAAACTCAAAAGGATAATAAAATAAACATTCTGGGTAGCAGCTTTCAGCTAGGTATGTTTTCAGATGAGGTACTATAAGCTAAGACTTTGCTGTCTCTATGTTTTCCTGAATTGAGTGATTTTTTAAAATGGTTCTAAAGGCCAGATCTCTGCTTATTTTTTTTGCTTGCATACATCCTGAGTTTAGTTTGTGAGCAGGCTGCTTGGAAATGCTCTCTGTTGTTGAGGAAGTGAAGGTCCTTCTAGGAATCTTGCATTTCTGCCCAGTGTCTGTTGGATGGTGTCTCCCTTAGGGCAAGCACAATGACTGGAGCCTGCCAAGTCAGACCAAAGGGCTAAGGTTAATGGTTATGCAGGAAACGGCACCTTTGGAGCATTGTAATATGCCAGGTACCACCATATTTTTTTTCTGTGGTTATGCAAGTTTCTTGTCAGCTTCATAATGCAGAAAAAAATTAATTTGGCCCCACGTTCATATCTTAGAGTGCTTGTGCACAGCAGGAAAAATGCAGTTGCTTTTATTATTGATATTAACTTTTGAGTTAATAAAGTATTGAAAGCTGACAGTTTCTTTGGCTCTGTGACCATGCTGTTTTCTATCCATATATTTAATAATACATTTCTCTTGAGGAGTAATATGGATAAGGGCTGAAAATATCTCCATAACCTTTTGACTGTAAGCTGTGGTAACAGCTTGAAGAATTATTTGAAGCTTTGGTTTTGGTTATTTGAACACTATATTTTTTACTGTTAATTTTTGAGAAGAAAGGTATTATTGAATTGGTTTGCACTACAAACAGTTTGGTTTTAAATACCAATCTGGTAGCAAATGATTATTCTTCGAGCTGATGTCACTGTTCTTTTGAAGTTGCAGGAAGTATAATTTTAATAGTATGTTTGAATCCAGACTTAAAGAGATCAAGATGGATTTCAAAATTAACAGAACAAGTACCTTTATTAACATTTCACGTCATCACATACAAGTAGCAATGAAGGTATATGGAGTTCACATGGGAAGACATTATTTCAGACAAAAGGATAGGGCCTCTGTTAGTGATTGGATATCACATTACGACAAATGGGACATCTTCATAGTTTACCCTTAAATTTGTACTGTAGATTTGAGGCAAAGTTCCGTCTACAGGTCGTGTACATCTCAAGCCATTGCTAAGCTGCAATGATTCACTGATTTCATTTCCATCAAGAACTCCCTCAAAATACTTTCATCAAAACGGATGGGTTGACCAGAAAGAAAACAAAAGAAAAAAGGTATGATTACTATTAAAGACAATCTAGTTTGCATGTCTATTTTCCTCACTAAAGATACAATGATCTTTAGATTTGTGAAAATAGCATTAAAAGATTGACTATTCCTGAAAACTAAATATATTAAAAACTAATCTAAAATCAAAGTGTTATTCAGTATACATATACAGTTAATGTTTTTCCTCGTACAATGTAAATGCTAGTAAGAAAAAGCACTGATTATAGGTGTTTTTCAGTATCCGTATATGACTTCTAACTTTGACGTTTTCTCCTTTTGTCTTGCAAGACTGAAAAGACTGTAACTGTAAATGAATAATTCATTCATTCTGAAGGAATGTTTCCATCATATTAGTAATATAATATTTGTGAAATAGTTGTGTTCATTGGCCAGATTTCTTTCTCTGACGGAGACAAAACACTATGGATCATATGCTCACTACTGAATGAAATCTCAAATTTGGAACCAAAAATTCTCCTGTTCTCAGGATTCATTATGCCATTTATGTAACCACAAAGAAATTAGGCCCTTTTTGAAAAATATTCTATATCTATTCTGATGCCTATTGGAAACCAGCAATGAGTACACTGCATATTATGTTTTTATTTATAAATGTGTTTATAACACAATCCCAGAGCTTCAAAATTTTTGTTTATTCTGTGCAAATTGAATTTGGCCTCTGAAAAGAAATTTGTCTTTCAATTATTTGGAGTCATTGAGCTAGGTCGATACTTACAACTATAAAAATGGTAGCCAGAGGGTGCAGTTATAACTAAAAATTGCTTTGAGGTGCTGTTACTGTTGTTTGGGAAGGGAGGCTGCAAATGTACTAGATGGTGTAAAAAAAAAGGGTGTGACTGCAGGGGGAAAATGCATAAGGAAAATGGCAAGGGTAGGTCAGCTTTGGATGCCAAAATGTCTTGATACAGCTCTGCACATAATTACATTTTGTGTAACTGTATAATTTCCCATAATTCAACAGCTCTTTTGTTTGCTGCACTTGTTTACTGCAAAGGGTTTATCTGAGTTCGAGCATGTGCTTTTTAAAAGAGAGATTTCTGTCCTCCTTTGTTTTTAATCAGTGTTGAAAAGGAATAGCCCATAGGTGTGATTAAATTTACAGAAGACTACAACCTGGGAAAAACTGCAAATTTGTCTGAGGATATGTCTGGAGTTAAAGTTGAGTTCAATGATTTGGACAGAGAAATACAGGAGAGTTGGTAGGTACAAATACAAGGTACTACATTTAACCAGGAATAATAAACTTCACAAACATAAGATGGGAAGTGAATGGCCCTGAAGGAGTTCCGGAAAAAGACCTGTGAGTTATGGAAGGTCACAATCTTGGTATGGGTCAATACATGCTGTTGTTAAAAGGGCAAATGGCAAACTGGCTTGAATAAACTAGTGTATAACTTACACCATGCGATCCTTTACCTGCTCTCAACTGTTACTGGCTAGGCTTCATGTTGCAAACAGAGTTTTGAGGAATTACATGGACTTATTTAGGAGAATAAGAGAATTTCCAGGGAAGGAGAATAAGAAAAAAAAAAAAAGAAAAAGGACTGGGAATATTTAAAGAAAAGAATAATGAATGGAAATGTACAGATGGCTACATAACAGAATGCAGCATTCTTTTCTCTGTGTTCCTTCTAGAGAAGCCATCAAAAGAAAAAATCTAAACCATTGGAATAGATTGCAGGAGAGCTTGTGGAATTTTTATGAGTGTGATGAATTAGGTACAACTGATCCTGACTAGGTCAGGAAAATGGATTTATTGACCTCTGAAGAGCATTCCAGCACTGAAATTCAATTGTCTGGCCATTGCTAGGGTTACCTGGTGAAAGTAATATTTCTTGCAACAAGCACATCTTTTTAATTACAAAGGACATAAACTTTAGAAATTCTTCAGCTGCCCTATTGCAATTAGAGATTTTGCATACATATTCTCTTCTGTCAACATATACCTGAAATGAACCATTTCCAAACCCATCTATTTTTGGACTTTTACAACACAGTCAAACCACTAAGAATTTTGCTGTACCCTTGCAGATAAAACAGCGTATGCCAAAAAAATCTGTATTCATCGGTTGGAATTCACGTGGTAGAAAAACCTAATCCTAGTAAAATGTCCCCAAATGGTAAGCACAGAGGATGAAAAAAAATCTAATAAGTTATCCTAACTGTTCTATTTCTGTAATCTATTTGGACATAAATGCTGAATAGAATGTCAGTTTTCACTTTGAAAAGAAAGAGATTTTAATGTTTAAGGAAGCCCCTGAAGTTTATTTTAAACACAGCCTTTTAACCTATTTTCTTTTAATGTCGTTTGACTTTGTGGTCAAATGAACATTTCTTTGTACGTGGTAGTTTTAAAAGTCAATACAATCTATTTCCTGAGAGTTTAACCCAGTCCAGAGGGATAACAAACACACATAAAACTTTATAATCATATGCTATAGTAACTGACTTAAAAAAAAAAAACAAAACAAAAGAAGAAGGAAGCAAAGGTTAATTTGAATTATGATCCTAGGGTATGCATTTCATATTAGAAATTGTGGTGAATAAATAGAAACATTTGTGGTAGGGAAGCCTAGCTATTAACTACTTTCTTTAATCTGGAAGGCGTCATTTGCTATTTGTATACCAGAGACTTTGGATGAGATCCAATTTTTTTGAGGAGAAGAGTATTTCTATGCTGTAACATTTCAACTTGTAGTTTGCTTGTTGGGCAAGGAATGGTTTAATAAAACATCAAGAAAAAGAGAAACAATTAGCTGAGCTGTCTGTAGATCTTGAGAAGGTGTATTCTCAAAAGATAACTGTCTGGGAACTCTAGCTTTACACAGAATGGACTCAGTCAAGAAACATTCATTTAATCTTTTCAGAAAAAATGTCTACTCCTCAAAATCATAACCTTGCATGGCAACAAAGCATTTCTTGGTAAATTTAGGCTGAGAAACCTGTCTCATGATGAAACATCCCACTACAGGGAGGAAGGGAAGACCATGTCCCCCTGAATATGTTTAATGCACTCACCTAGGTATGTAATGAAGAAAAGCATTGAAATGCATGTCTTCGTCCTTCAGAATCAAAGGGTAGCACTTGATAGTTTACTATAGACACTTCAGTCTCTAACCCTCTAATTTCATGAGAATCTAACAGGCAACCCACCTGAGGGTAGAAGACTGTCTAATGAAGTGTAAAATTAGAATAAGGTCTTTTAAGTAACACCATGATGTCAAGCACTGATCCAGCAAAACACTTCAGTCAATGATACTATTCATGTGCATACATTTTTGTTAAGTGGTCTTCTCTTAGAAGTACTTCATATATTGTGGCTCTTTCTCCATATATATCTAAGATGAAATTTGATTGATTGTGATTGTTGAAGAAGTATCTTTGGTGAGCTTGAAGTCTTGCTAAGATGGGGCTTGTAAAAGGTTTGGTTTGATTCTGAGGAAGGTAGGTAATATTACCTGCCAATTTCTAACCCTACAGTTATAAAATTGACTTGTGTTCAAGAAAGATATTGCTGAAGTTGAATATGGTAAATTTGTGTGACATCCAGAAGATGCTACAACACATGGTGAAAAAAATGAATGGGCTAGAGGTGTAGTCACATAATGTATCACTAGCTGCTGCTGTTTGATACATGATGCATTTGTTGTGGCTCACCTGTCCCCTGCTCAGTAATCTGTCTCTGCCTGGACCACTTACCTAGTCCAAACCGTTAAGCAGCTTTCAGAGAGCTGCCACAATTGAAAAATAAACAATCTGTCACAAAAATGTGTGTCTCAGAAAGTGTTTTTTTCTACTACTATCAGTGAGAAGAAAAACCCACCTTTTTTCACAGGAAAAAATGTTGAAAGAAGGTACAGGTGGTCTGAATCATCCTCTATGCTACAGTACATGAGTTTCGGCAGCTGAAGTCTAGGACTCAACACACTGGAACAGGCAAATGTATGAGAATGTCATATTCATTTGACTGTCCGGCCTGCCTTTAACATGGAGTCTTGCTAGTACAGACTGCTTAGGCAGGCTTTTCAGCATTACAGATTTTCCATATCTTCTAAGTAAAAAGGAAACAACCTGTAAAATGTCCTCTCCTTGTGATGCAAGCAATAAATTGAGGTAAGTCTTCAGGAACAAAAGATGGCTGAGCTAAGTCTGAGCTATGGTCAGACTTTAATCCGCAGTGATACTCTAGATAGTCACTGAAAGCCAGCAGAAAGGCTCTGCATGACAACAGTGGTGCATATTCTTTTAATGAGTAGGTTGGAGAAAACCCTACTCTTCGAAAAATCCGAAGTAGGAGTTACATATTGTTGTAAGAAATTTTGCTTATTGCTTGATAAGACTGCAACTTTAGAATTAAAACCTGTAGCCTTAGCTGTTTGACTTTGCACTTGATAGTGGCTTACTTTGCAAGTCGTCTAGATAGCTTCAGCTATAAAATAAATATTAATAACCATTGCCATATTAAAGTTTCTTACTAGTTGTACGAACAATTTACACTAAATTAATGTTAGAAGAAAAAAACATTTCTCAGCCTTTTAAAATAAAACGTTTGTTCTTTCATCAGTAATATTAATTATTTTTTATATTAAAAATAAAGTATTTACGTAAAACACTGCTGCTAAGGCTTTGAACTGAATACTAGAAAGAACTTAGGAAACATTATTTGTTAGATCTCAATGTAGTAAAAACTGCTGCAAGACCAGTAACATTCATCCACCAAAGAATTTAACTCTTCTAACAGAATTCATGCTTGTGCAGATGGCTCCCAGATGGTTCATGCCTCGTTTAAATCCTTCTTAATCCCTCTTTAAGACTTCAAGTTGGATTTATGCAGTGCATAGTCCTTGTAGTGACCCTCTACCTACAGTGAATGCTGCTATTTTATTTATATTGCCACTTTAAGCCTTGACTGTGTTTACCAAATTAACCCTTTATCCTGGCATAAATCAATCTCTGACTCTCTTTCAAAGTTGTGAATGTTGTTACTTTTACCTTGTTCTTCTTCCTCTTGCGGCGGAATCGCAGAAGTTCTTTATGTTGCCTTGACACAAAGTTTACAGCTGCATACTCCAAAAGTGCAGAAAATACAAAGAGCAGACACACAGCCATCCAGATGTCAATCGCTTTCACATATGATACCTATAGAGAGAAAGAGAAGAAGACTGTGTTAAAATCACAGATGTGAAGTTTAGCATTTCATATCAGGAAGGAGGAAGTTCATTAATATCTTCACATCCTAACACTACTTTTATAAAATGAAACTTAACATGAAAGCTAGATAATAAGAAGGACAACAATTCAAGATATAACTGTTAAATGTTTCTTCAAAAAAGGTAGTCTTTGGCAAAATATATTTACTGTTTCTTATTAACAGTTCCTTATAAGGTACTGTGTACACTGTATCACAAACCAAATAATCCAGAAGAAGCACATGCTATTCCTCAATTTGTCCCACTGAGATCTGTGAATGATACTAAGGAACCAAAGAATACCTTATAGTGGGATCAGTGGGAATTCCTGTATTAGAATAGATCTGATTTAAAGTGCCTGGAATAGAAATTAGCTAGAAGACGGAAGATAAATTGATAACTAGTATGTTCATTCTCTGCTAATACAGACACAGTAAATCAAAGTTATAGGTTCAGATTAGTCCTGTAATTTTGACACAGTGGAACTACTGAATACCAATTACAGAGTAGATGAACTCATTGCAATCCTTTACTGCCAAGCTTTGCTGCAGGACATCATCTGAACTAGGAAAGTAGGGCCTCTCCCTATGTGTATATTTACAAGAGCTTTGTCATATAAACGAACATAACTAGCTTCAGGCTTAAAAAATGTGACAAAAAACCATCTGTAGCTCTCTTTGGTAACCTCTTACAGTCTTATTTTTCTGAGGTTTTATATAATTTTGTTTTCTTATCTGTTGATGCTAGATTCAGATGCATTTAGATCCATATATTTGAGGCATGAAACACACCCCTGTTACGGATATCTATTTTACTTGGAAAAAAATTTAATTAACCAGCATAAAAATACCATGTTAAAACTAAATACAGAAGTGAACTTTGTGTATTTTTATTGTGTATATTTTATTTCTGTTAAGTGCAGTGGAGCATGAAGATGGTCAAAGAATAAGCCTTAAATTGAAAATCTCTAAAGCAATGACAAGTCAGAAAACTTAAATAATTAATCATACAAATATAATTTAAGCTATTTACAGCATGTAGCAAGCCATTCTTTATGCAGCTGTCTGGAGCTATTTAGCTTCACATTTTTCTATATTTTAATGTAAATTGTAACTAGTGAGTTAACTAGTTAACTAGTTAATTTTAACTAGTGAGTTAATTCATAATGTAGGCAGGTTTTGAGAAAGAAATATCGAGAGAAGGTTAGAATCTATGAACTTTAGAAATTCAGTGATATCTGTTAGCATGTCATCAAATACTGGGATCTGGAAAATTATGAGCTAGCCAAGTGCTAAACAGCATTTATATAGTACTGAATAACACTGCTTTCATTACTTACTGAAGTTTGTGGAATTTAGTAGATAGTTGGCTAAATAGTTGAGATGGCAGGAATGGAATATATTTGACTGGTGACTCAAAACTCACCTAAATATTTCAAGGTTATGTCCTTTAGAAGATGCTTGAATACTGATAATTCAAACACACATTATAAGGTTGACTGAAGGTGTTTATTTGTCACACAGCATTATGACTTTGTACTAATGCAGTGCAAACAAAGGAAATTCTGCCTACCTTTGGAAGAGATGCTCGTGAACCTGAGCTTTGTGTTGTCATGGTCAGTACAGTTGTTATGCCTAAAGCCACTCTGGCTGGAGCTGCATCCATATTGATCCAAAACGACACCCAGGAGAGAATGACGATCAAAAGACTTGGTATGTACATCTGGATGAGATAGTAACCCATCTGCCTCTCAAGGTGAAATCGGACTTCAATACACGTAAACTTTCCTTTTTATAGCAAAGAAGAAATATTCAATAGAAATAGAATGTTCTTTACTGTCAACATCTAGTGCGCACATTAAAGAATTTACACTCTGTCAAATATATATTGTTCTCTAATGAAAGATGGGTGTTTTGATTTCTCTTCAGTGATTTTTAGTATGCATGGTCTCTATTATTACAGGAGTATTTACTGGAAAGAAAGTGGGCAGAAAACCTGAAAACATAAGAATTCACTAACCTCTGGAACTCTTCTTTCTTTATAAAAACCAAAACACAATTCATTATGACAAAGGAAACTTCCTCTGTGTGATCATACTTGTTTTTCTATTGTTTGGAAATACTGCTGTATGCAAAGAAAAGGCTTCCTTTCCTATTGTATAACATCTCCTTTATCTTTTGGTTCAATTTGAAGCTTAAACTTGGGGGTTTTTTTGCTTCAATGAATTTGAGAAAAATATAGTGAGATCAGTTTGGGCATTAGGATTCTGCTAAGTCTTGCCTTTTATCCCCATTCAAACTGTTCCAGTTCAAAAGTACAATGTCTGAGATTTAAATAGAAATTGAGGATTTGAGATTAAATAACTTTAGGAAGCTAATTAAATTTTTTCCCAGATACTGAGCATCAAACAACTTAAACCAGAACAAAAATATTATTGTTTGTTCATAGAAATGCCATAAGCCCATTTTTTTCTCTTATCCAGATTGCCTTTTTTTTTTTTTTTTTTAACCCTGTGGACTGTAGAATATTTCACAGATCTTGACCTGGTCTCATCAGATTTTCTAATTCTGCTCAATGCTCATATTAGTCACATATGAATGATGCTGACGGCAATGTTGTTACCGTAAATAGAGTATAAGTGAATACACAGTTTCTTACAGCAGGAAATATGCATAGCTAAGATTTCTTCCTTATTTGAATGAAAGAATTTCCTAATTTAACATGGAAAGCTATATATTTGTTTATTTCTTAATTGGTATGCAGTTTTTTGGTTATAGTATGTATCTATTTTGATGGATACTTTCCTAATCCATTCTTATTTGCCAAAATGTCATTTTACAGAAAATAGTTCCACATTAATAATGCTTTAATATTTATCATATTAACAAAATTCATGTAATGGACTTATTTATGAGCTTATGCTATACTAATTTCATGTATTGTGTATTATGCTGTGGCAAGTTTTAAGCACACAGAAATGAGTTTCAGATAAAGTCAAATGGAAATGTTTTTTTATTCTAGGCTTGGAAATATCTTCTGAACTTAATTCTTTTCATAATAGTTCTCTTCACAGGCTGTTCTTTCTATGATGTCATAGTAATTATCATTGTATAAAATTTTTATTCTGTTGAGACACTAAAAAATTATTTAGAAAGACAGTAGTTATGATGTTCAATTTTAAAATGACATGATATATCCCAGGAGTTTTATATCTTCTGGCTCAATTATTAGTTCCATTCCTAATTGCTGTTTTTTTCTGACTCCTATCTACACTCCTGAAATCTGTGTCCCAAATCCTGTCTCAACCATCTGCTGCCCCAGCTTCAAAACTGATTTCTGCTTCAATCAAATGATGAAGTCCTGGTTTAATGAAGTGAACAGGACAGGCCAGGATTTTCCCTTATATTTCTCTTCCAGGATCTTCAAAAGGATACCTACAAGATACATGCTTTTACTTAGCAGTTCAGTACAGCCCACGTAACTAGAAGTTCTGCACTGGGCCTTTGTCAAAATCATATTCTTTCTTCAAACTGATCCTTACCCTGAAGATTTGTTTTTTTGTGACAGTAGACTTGGACAGCACTGGTCTCTCTCTCATACATCACAGGAAATCATGAGGGTAAGGAGTGACAGAAATGCATCAACCAGATCTAGGTCTCTTGCAAAGCTGTTTTATTTGGCATCACAATAATTACAGTTCAGCATGGAGCATTTCCTTCTTATAGGATCCTATATTCTTCTTTGAAAACAAATTAGGAAGGAAAACTCAGGAGCATCAGAAAGTGTAATACGTGCACGACTGGAATGTGAGTAAACTTTGGCTATCGCTTGTACAGTTTTGTTTTGTTTGTTTTTTTTTTCTCCAGAGAAAGGTGGGAAAAGAGATCTAAGTCTCTTTCCTGAGTACTCAAGTGGGCTCGAACTGTTACAGAGCTCTCAACACCATGGTCCTAAAGAGGGAGCAATAAATAATGTACTAGGTCTGATGTGGGTATTTTTTATGTGGTTGTAAGTTTGCCAGGTTTGTCTAAACTAAGGAGAGAGAACAACTGTGGACAACAGAACCCTGAGAAAATGAAAGAGATTTTGAATGAGAGAAGTACAAATGGAATATATTGTAATCATAGAAAAGGATAGAAAAGAGATGGGATAATGAAGAGGCCAAAACTCAGTCTGAGTCATGTTTTAGAGGAACTATGCTGAAAGATTTTTTTGCACAGATTTGTATTTTTCTAGACATTATTGACCAAGGTTAAAAACAACCCCCAAAACAAACGAAAAGCCTCAAGCCCCCATTGACGAAAATTGAAAATAAGAAAGTGAAGTGTGTGCCAAAGGGGAAAAATACTTTTACCTAACTGCGCAGAATGTGTGACTTTAGATTCCTGCCTTTGTCTCAGGCCCAGTGAGTTTGTGGACATGCCACTCATATAGAATAATAGAATCAAGTAGGTTGGAAAAGACCTTTAAGATCATCAAGTCCAACCATTATCCCAGGGTTGCCAAGTCCGCATCTGCTTTGTTCCAGAATAGCATTGAACAATTAACACGTGGCAACTTCCCTGGGAGACTGCTGTCTCCCCAGGTAGACTTCTTTGTGTTACTCCCCTGCTGACTATTAGAGAAAGGCAACAGTTGGAAGTCAGTCTTGGCACTGCAGTTGTAACAGTTGCTGGTCTAAGTGTGGAAGGGGTGATGTTAATTTTTGCTTTTCCTGGCTGAGGTCAGAGCCACTTGCATAAACTTGGCTAATGAAGCAGAATGGAAAAAAAAAATAGATTGCACTAGCAGCTGTGAACTTCAGCTAGGAGGCAGTCAGCGGAGGCAGTCAGCAGAGGTTGCATTGTTCTTTTCCAGCTGTGGGTTTCCTTTCTCGTCCTTTATTTTATTTCAAATTCAAAGCCAGGTTCGCTGTGTTTTAATCTTTTTGACTGGATGCTTGACTAGATCAGAAGAGACATACCCATGAAGTCATCTCAGCTGGGGAAAGAAATATCCAAGCAGCTAAAAGCATTGTTCTAATAATTCATTTGCAGCACACAGAAGGTAAACTCTAGTTCATTCTGATATTCACTGTAAACATCATGGGGAGTAGCCAGGAGGAACATATGAAACCTTTGTGGTATTGTGGTTTCCTGAGGCCGAGTAACATATTAAAGCCTGATGCTATTTCAGACTAAGGGTAAATCTAGATGTGCGCACAATCCATAAAATGGACAGATTTTTCTAATGCAGAAGAAAGAACAGCTATTAAGAGCTTCCTAAAAGATAAACATTTTTCTTCATGAAACAAAGGTCCTTCATGTTTGGAAGTCCAGCCTAACCAGGGATTCAAGTGTGTTAAAGGCACCGAGAGTACTGCCTTGCTGAATGCTGTACCTATGCATATGAAGTGAATGTACTGGTATATATGCATGCAATAGTGCATTTTTCTCTCTTACACATGTTCTTTGGTAACAAGGTCAGATCTGCTTGGTTGGCCTGATTTCCATGCAATGTTCACACTGAAACTGATATTCCAGTCAGTCTATATGATTTTTCTTTTCCCCATAAAGTACAAGTGGCTTTTCTTTGGAGTCAGTATTTAAGTCACATATTGTTTTTTTGGTTGTTGCTGCTGTGGCCAACTGTGAGTAACCCGAGATGAGCAATTTTCCACCTTAGCACAACTTCATGCTGTACAGCCTCTTCTGACAATGGCAGGTGCTGGTTAAGTAGTGAGCTATGCAGGTAGCAGTGTGCTTGTGTGCAAGCAAAATCAAGCATAAGTAGTATCTTTCAGACCATAAGGTGTCCTTTTCAGTTTCCTCTGCCTCAAACTGCTCCAGAGGCAGTAATTGGTAGAACTTAAACATATTTGTCCCCTTTCAGCAATCTTTAAGATATTCCCTGTGGGAAGCTTTCAATACTGTACCCTCACAATATCATGGTCATGTTTACAATTCCCAGGAAAGTTGAGGAGCTATTTCTGAAGCTACATAGAAAGTTTTTGTAATGGAGAATCACCTTAGGAAACTGAGCCAAAGAAATAGCATGCCTGAGTAATAAAGATAAAAGCCAATACAGAGGTGGACTACATGATTCTGTTTTTACTGAAGACCAATGACCAAATATCAGCCAGCCAGCCCAATGGCCAAAATATTGCTATCTATGGAGATTTGCTAACAGAGTCCTGAGGCAACTGAGATGTGATGATGGTCCTCTCCCCTAGCACTGCATTTTCCGCCTTGATAAACAGCTACAGACACAGATTTAACATGAAATTAAGTACTGAGAGATAGCATGAAAGGGGAAATGGAGAGTGAGAATTCTTCCCTGGCTTAGCCAAAATAACTGACTTAGATTTAGATTCTTTAATACAATATAGGGCTTCTACCATTGTCTGCCTTCTGGGAATCACTCCCTTAGGCAGCTAAGGAAGTACATTCCTGTACTACCCATGAAGGTCCTAAGCATTCAAGCTCAGTCTGAGCCTGAACATTGCGTTAGAGTGTTTATTTGTAGGTGCAGTCCTGAACTGCTGCAGTGTTTATCATTTCTAGACTTGCAGAAGTCAGAGTTTGTCATTTTGTCTGGAAAAGATGTACTGCAAAAGGCAGCTGATGCACTTTTCTCTATAGAGCAAAACTAGACAGTCCTCTCTTCTAAAAGCAAAAGTTGAAAGACTCATCTTCTAAGACAAAACAATAGGTAGACTCAATAGGTAGACCCAGGAAACAGATTTTGCATGGATTGATGCAGAGCGGCTGCTGCACTTTATGATACTGTTTTATAACATTTAATACCTTGGGTTCCCAGGTTCTCCCTAAATAGTTGCCATTGTAATGCTTTGAGTATTCTTATTTTGTCTCTGTACCTTTGTATGAAGGAAAAAAGGACCATTATTTACTCAAAACAAATGTCTATTGCACTACAACACGCACTGAGAACAGTCAAAGAGATAAAAACTGCTTATAAAAGTACTTGTCTTTTCCTTGTTGTAAAACATCCAGGATGTGTCTATGATCATGCAGCCTGACTAGAAATAATGATTTTCAAGTGTCTGTCATAAAACTGGACATGTTCTCATAGATATGGCTGGTGTCTATGTATCTAAAACTAAGATTCATCTAAAACTAAGATTCACAAAACGGCTGTAGGAATGTACTACCATTAAGTTTTTCTTTCAAGTAATGGTCTGCAAATATCAGTGGCATATTGGGGAATATCAGTGCTGATGCTTTCAGGTGCCATTGACTACGTAAATGTAAGTTCTTGATCAGGAAGGAAGTGACTTTACATAGCTTGTTCTGTGGCAGGCGGTAAGCTTAACATTGGTGTAAGACTGGTAATGACTGCGGTAAAAAGTGTTGAAAATAAATGTAGAAAAAAATAAAATAATTTCTGTTTCAACTTGATGGATTTGCAGTTGCTCAGAACGGAGGACCAAACTGCCATTCAGAGGGATCTCCATAGACTGGAGGACCCATCACAGCATCATGACAATTGGTAAAGATAAATGCACAGTTGTGCAATGAAAGTGAGGTTACCACATGCACTGGTACAGGTTGGGGATGGACTGGGTAGGCAGTGGTTGTACAGGAAAGGTCTGGGAGCCCGGTAGATAATGACTTGAACAGAAGTCCTGCAAGGTGAAAGACTAGTCACATGCTCCACTGTGTTAGCAGTGTTACAGAGGGGAGAAGTAAAAACTAAGGAGAATCTAACAGCAACATAAATAGCAAGGACATCTAGATGTAATGTCTCTGCTTCAAGGACAGCTGATAATTTTTTATGCAATGACTATTTAAGGTAGAATGTTTCAATTTTTATCAGTGCAGGGGTGATAACTGAGGTCTCTTCTGTGGCGAAAAATGCCCTTTTGGAGTCAGGCAGTGCTGTTTTCTGTGTCTACGGATTGTCATGTCCTCAGCTGTCATAGATTGTTAGTTTTTCAAAGTGATTGCAATTAAAATTGGGTTTTGCATGAGAGCCCAAGGGAGCAATGTGTGTCACATATGAAGTGAATGAAGACGTGGTAGAGCAAGACCATCCTTGTAATGTGAATGGTTTGCATATTGTGATTTTTCTGCTTGTTATGATTCTACATCACTTCCCAAATTTGTCACTGCAGATATACCAGTGGACCCAACAACATGAAAATGCTCAGAAATGTCATTGCGTCACTTCAGAACACAAGACTTGATGAGCTATTATGCTGTACTGTTCTGAAACTGTTATGTCCCTATATTTAGAAGCAGTTTATTTTTCAAGCTGTGGTTAGACTGATCCATTTTCAGTTGGCCATGAAACACTGATGAGACATGCACTGATGAGTTTCCACACACTGTCCTGAAGCTTCACATGAATTTGCTTCACAGGGAGGCTTTTGGTTTGGTTTTTTTGTTGTTGTTGTTTTATGGGAAATCTCAGAAGAGCTTTCATCCTGTGCTGTAAGTAAATTGAAACTGAATACTCTTCTTTGGTCCCTTATTGCATACCAAGCAGCATTTGCTCAGCATTCTTTTAGGAATTCATTTTATCTACTCTCTTGTAGGCCAGAGAAATAGGCTTTATTTCTGGTTTTGATTTTTTTTTTGTTTCTTGTGGAGTGTCTTGAAGGCATATCTGTCTACATCACCTCTTTGCAGGAGCCTTAAGAAAGCACATTACTGGTCACGTATCTGAGTGATATAATGGAGGAAAAGAAACTCTTAGCTGTTGTCTTTTAATATAATATTTAGGGTTCTTTAGCCTAGAATTGGTAGTTAATAATTCTGGTTGTAAAAAGTAATGAAAGGCACTCCCACCCTCCTAGAAAGCAAATCAACCCCCTCTAATTTGATTAACTTCATACTGCAGACCTGAATAAAAAAATAAATACTCTGGAGAAAGTACTTGAAGAGGAGAATCTCACAAAAAATATAGTCCTGCATGAGTAAGACTGTCTTTGCCCTGACAGAATTCTTCTAGATTTGTACCTCTAGCTTTGGTTCTGTAACTCAGAGCAGGCCACTCTGCTGCTTCCTCTGGTGAGGACATACCCTTCTGCCTGCAGCTGGTGCCACTCAGCACTGCATTTTATTCCCCCTGCTAGTTGCAGGCACGTCCCACATCTGTGCAATTGTCTTCTCACCTGCTGAGGTCTTTTAAAGTCTCTATCCTGAAGCATGTGGTGGGTGCCTGCATCCAGGTTTCCCAGTTTTCTGTACTTGTAAATGGCTTGACTTTTCTGGACAAATCATATAGCCCAATTGTTTTTTTAAGTAGAGGCACGAACCTCAGACGTCTTTTCAGGGCTGTGGGCTGCACTCACATTTTAGAGCACCTGTTTGGCCACAGAAATGCAGTTTGGCCAAAGCAATGCAGAAATATAACAATGACCATGCTGTTCTCTAGAGTTATGACAATAAACCCTTTCTCCTATCTAAATGTGACAGCAGCTCATAGGAATGCCCTGTGTCCCTTTTTCCTCACTGAGCCAGTCAATGCTTAGCATACTACTTTTTAATTTCAGTAGTTCAGTATAGATGTGTTCATGGCACCTACTGTAAAAATAAAACTCCTGGCTGTATTGCTTCTGAATTATGTGAACTATGTAGTTTCTTAAATTAGCTAACACAGAAGTTTGATCAACCTTCAGGTAGTTTTGTTTTGTCATATCAGTTATTAAAGACTGCATTATCCTGCACAATGCACCTGGAAATTTTAATCTTCTTGTGAGAATAATTAAATAAATAAAGTTTCCAAAATAGCATAAATGTTAAATGTCTTTCCAGTTTTAATCACTAACATGCTTTCCTACCTGTATTGTAGTGCTTGGTGCAGTAACATAAATCCTTTTCTTCTTTCAGCAGAAACTGTGGCAGAGTGAGACCTTCTGCTACTTGAACTGCTCCCTTTTCTTGCCATTCGAAAATGAGATCATTCATTGTGTATCCAACTAAAAAGAAAAGCAAAATAAACAAAATCGCAAACCAACTCTAGGTGAGCTTCAAACTTTGAAAAGCAGGGACATACCAAATAGTGTTAACTTGAGTAAATGTTACAAAATGGAGATAATAGAGGTCTGCTTGTATCTCTTAATCACCAAACATTCTGAACTAGAGAAAAATCTTCTGCATCCTTTGTGAAATCTTTATAGTCAGTCTATTAATGGAATTAACAAAAGCATCAAAATGAGCTAAGCATCCAATTTTCTTGGGTGCTTGGGATCATCTTACCCTACCCTGCCTGTGAAGGATCCAATAGGCCCTTCACACTCAGGTGTCTTCCTCTTTTTATTCGAGATGAAATAGTGGATTGTGAAAGCTATGTTTATGGATGTATGTAAATTTGAATTGTAAGGTGCAAACTCTTCACAGAAAACAATGAAAGAAAATTTCTGCAGGAGTGAGGTATTCCTTGAATTGAAAAAAATACTTCGAAACTGGTACAAAACAAGGGAGAGAAATTGATCGTAATCTTCTCATATTAGCTGACTCTGATGTATTATGACATTTAAAGACATTCAGTTTCAATATCCAGATTCCTGGATTTATCCTTACCTCATGCATGTTTGTATAAGATTAAATAAAACAGCAAAAAGCCATAATAGAAGTACTAATCAAGGGCCAGACTTTGTAAATTGCAAGTACTTTCCCCTGCTATTTCCCCCTCTCAGCTGAATATTCGCATGGGATATCACTGGGGGAAATATCTCTACTTCCTCTGGATATGTCATATATTAATTTTCCGGTATATCGCTGGCATTTCATTTTATTACTATTCTGAATATATTTTATCTGGTTATAATGAATTAAAAAAAAAAAAAAAAAGGATTCCTATTCTTGTTCAGTTTTCATTAAGACTTTCTCAGAATCTAATAGATTTGGACAAAGTGAGTTTTTAAGATTGAAATCTAAAACTAGATAGCTTCTACTGTTGTAATAATTTGAACAACAAGGGCACACTTGAGACACATATAATAGCTTGAACTAGAATGAAAAGAGAGGGGTTTTTATGTCTAAATTATATCTTTCATTCATCTATTTTGCTTCTTTGCAATATTTCCTTTCTGGTTTAGTCCAGTAGTTATGCGCTGCTGAGGATAACCTACTAACTGCAAATATTTTTAACCTTCCAGTAGCAAATTACTGTTCAATGTATATTTTTTCAGAACTTTCTGAGAGTAACTGTCTGCAGCAAATACTGAAATCTTGAGTTCCAGTGAAGGAAATAACTTCTTTGATGTGTGGGCATAAATCTTTCCCCTGTCATATTCAGTGACTTTGTTTCTCTTTGAATACGTAAATATGAATAAATGATATTCAGCCATAATGCCCTTATACGCTGACCTCAAATCTGAGACATACTTCATCTTTTTTGGTCAATGTTGAATGCACCTATAAGCTTTGTTGTTTACAAATTTTAAACTGTTTTCAAGACCTTCCTTCTAGATTCTTTCTTTTGGGGAGTACCTATACACACAGCTTTACAACAGACACTCGGGCTGACTGGTGGTTTACTTTGGTATTCTCTTGGGGCTGGATGAATTCGCTGAAAAGGAGATCATATCCTTTTAAATAAGTAATTAAGATAAGAAATTGCTCAAGTCATTACAGCTGCATATTAACTGTGCAAGGAAACAATTATTTTTCTGTCTTATTGTATGCATGACATTCCATATACACAGTATTAAAATTCAGTATTAAATGCCACAAACTTTAAAAATATCAAAAGTATGGGTCCTATCAAACTTTGCATGAATTCAGACAAAAAGCAGTTTTGTGTAAAGCAGATTATCATCTGAAGCATGTAGATTATGGCCAGAAGTCATATCCCCTGAATGAAACTTATTGAATTGACAAGAAACAACTGCTGTGTCAAAATGTATTTCAGTAAATCAGATTCATTCATCTCTAATTCATGCTTTTAATTTTTCTTATCTATCTACCCTGCCCACTAATTATTCTCTAGTGTGACCTGGTAAAAATAATGGCAAATAAAAATAAAATAAAAGCTGTTGTAGTAAGTAATTTTTATCATGTTTACATTTTAAATGCCCAAATATAGCTTTAGCATTCAATACTGTAACTTCCCTTTTGTAAGTCAAGATCATAGGTACGGAGAAAGTGTGTCTTAAAATATAGAGAAGCTTATTGGAGAAGTGAGTTTATGTTATACCAAAGAAATGTCAAATAGTATAATGTATATAATATTTCAACTACATATGTTAAGCAACTTAAATCTATATTAAATATATGTACCTTTATTAAATATGAAATACATGGCCCATTCAAATGTGCCCATGGAATTAGGGAAATCTAAAATCCTGTAATAGTCCTGTAATTGGGGAAGTGATGAAACATTAATTATTTAAGTATATTGAACTATTTGCTAGCACAAATTTGTCTCTACATTTTCTTTAGTGAGCTCTGTTAACAAGGACAGGTATTTTTGATTTTCTGACTGAAACAATTTTGTTACTTGGTACAGTTCCAAATGAACTGAAAATCTCTTTTATTCTCTTTTTTCCAACTACCGCATCATTGTGGTTAGCATGGGGAAAAGGAAGAAAGAGTACAGTGAAGAGTATCTACTCACCAACAGAGATAATGCAGAATAGGAGAATTTGCAAGAACAAACTGCAGCTCGTATCCTAGGCCGCCTATCCCAGTATATTCTACGCACAGAAAGGGCTAAACCTTACATTGTTCTGTTTTAGAAATTATTCAGGAGCAACAGCAATACTAATTGAACTCACTGAGCTTCCTAAATACCTCAAAACCAAGAAAATATTTTTGTTTTGTAAATAATTCTATGAAGAACTGCTGAATATCACACTCAAAATGCTCATGGTATTATGTGCATTATGCATAAGGGGAAAAACGCATTTCCATAGAAATGGCTTTTTGAAGGAGTTGGTCGTTACCATACTGTAGCATATATGCTACTACATTTATATACACAACAACCCTATAGATCAGTCCTCTTAATTTTGACAGTTTTGCTGGTTAATGTAATTAGTGTCCCTTATTGAAGTGTCTGGGCTCCCAAGAAGACATCATGGCAGATTTTGAAATTACCTTAAAGTTCAGTCTTAACAACAAAGTAGAATCTTATGTTACTGATATGGATAAGGCACTAAATTGCTCAGTGCCATTAAGAGCAGGGGGTGGAAGGGGCTTTAAGTGCACAGCAAATAGCAGAAATGTTAGGAACTTTGGTAATGAAAATTTTGAAGCTTCAAGGTCAGAGCGTTATTTTTTGGATTTAAGATCCTAGAATTGCCAGTCATAAAACTGTACAGTATTAGAATTATGTGGATTAATTCAAAATTCTGATGCTACTGCCTGAGTTCAATGGGACTATACAGATTTTCATGCATATGCATTTGTGATACTGAGGCCTACATTTGCAAAAGGGAAATGATTAGCTGCTGCAACAAACCTGTGGGCTTCAAATGTGAAGACTATATTCTCAGCAAATGTACTGGTACAAACTTGCACTAATTGTCATATATTCTTAAATATATTCCGTGTCTTGTAAGGACTGCATTGAAATATGTAGTAGTTATAAAAAATAAGACATCTTTATTGTGCTGTTAGGTTCATAAATACTGAATTAAGAGAAACTAGCTGTCAGGAAGAGCTGGCACAATCTGGGACCATGGTTTTGTGGAAATAAGAGGAATCAACTTGCAGTAAAGTCATAGAATGAGGAACTGTGCATCTTGCAGGTTTTCAAGTTCAGATTCATACCTGTAGAAGCCCTATCTCCCCAGTCATATTTCTTTCTAGATGGCTATGCCACAGAAGCCCATGCTAAATGTTAATGTGGAGATGAATTTTACAGGTTTTTTTGGTTTTTTGTTTTGTTTTTTTTTAAATAAAATACGTAATCATATTTTGTATGTCTCACATTTCTATCAGGAGGGCATTGTATTTTGTGTAGATAAATCATTTCAGTGTCCTTCTACTGAGCTCTGAGCATACAGAGATGATTTAAAGTCAATCAGAAGAGTGCTTTTATGAACTACACATAACTTTAAATGTTTATTAACTGTTTCTAGATGTATGGAGCTTATTCTGTAGTAGACATAAGTGCTTAGCTCTTGAATTCTGACTTCTTGGGTATGGATTGAGCATGAAATATCTTCTCTCTGTGCCTTGTTTCTGCTCTGTATTCTGCTTTCCATCAGAAATGTGGTGTGCCTGTCTGAAGGGAGTCCTAGCCTATGTGTCCCGAATTAAAATCTGTGAACCTATTTCTGAGCACACCTGTCTTTGACGGTAAAATTTTGCTACATAATGGTTATTCCTACTTTTAAATTCTTGCTGTCCAGTCCTACTATATTACCTGTCTTGCTGCTGGTTTTTGAGCAGAACATATATATCTCTCATTTACGTGTTCTGCAGCCCAACATGATATTCAAATTCTCTCTAAAAGGGAGTTTTCTTTTTTGACTATAAGATGGTTTTGATGACTATTATAAATTGCTACCAGATATTTTTATTATTGGTAATTGGGAAATACAATGTTATGAAGGAAAGTCCTAGTGGCTACCTATTAGTGTTGAAAAAGGACAGTCAGTCACTGGCCTAATTAGTATACGAAGGCATAGCTCACTTTTTCATTGTTGGTGGAAAAAGTGATCTTTTGATATTACAGAAATAGCTGAAAGCAATGGAGGCTATCACCTAGTATAGTGGTCAGCAGGACCAGGCCAAACTACAGTGGATTAGTAAGGATTTCTGTCACTCAAATGCAGTGGGCTAGGGTTTTGGTTTTCCGTATGCAAATGCACAAAGGTTGAGAAAGGAAGTAAAGGTGCCAAATTGTGTGTGTTATGGGATACAAAACAGCTGCTGTGGCTGAAGTACAAGGCAGTTTGCAGTGTATTTGTTGTCTGGCTACTGTCCAGATGTTTGTTCTTACTTAATTCTACAGAGATATTACTAATCACACAAAATCGAAGTGGTATCATCATAGAACTGGGAAGAAAGAACAAAACCCCTACATTGTTATATTGAACAGCACTGCTCAGAAGTTACATGACTGGTTAGGTTACGTTAATACTGCCTCTGTTAACTCAAAGTCTGAGGTCTTGCACATCTGTAATGCAAAAGCAGACGATAAATTGTTAATAAAAAGGCTATCATCCCAGGAGCAGAAGTTTGCCAGAGGGAGGATTTCTCAGGAAAACTCAGGAATTATGCATATGCATGGCACTGTAGCCTCTCAGCAAACAGCTCTCTTTAAAGAGACAACTCATTTTTAGGAGCCTGAAGTCATTCCAGGTAATTAGCTAGTGAACCACGCACTGGCCAAAATGAAGAACTGGCAAATTAAGTGGAATTCAGAATTAACTGGCAGTGTAGAGGGCCTGAAACAATTGGGAAAGTTGGATTTGGCCTGCAGCTCTTCTTTAACAAATGGTCTGTCACAGAGCTGCTGCTAAGTGTGAAAAAATGAAAGTAAAAAGATGTGGTCATACCTATTGAGGAAGGAGGTGGAAAAGACAATGAATTGGATGAAGAGAGGTTGTCAGGACTTATGCTTTGAATATCTGGACATAAAATAAAATGCAACTGTAGTGATAGTCTATTTAATGTGTCTAATCTATGCAAAACTCTGGCAGAAGGTGGACAAGGCAGATGTACTAATGCTAGCCTTTAGACAGCACTGAAAATCGTCTAACTAGAGTGAAAATTTTCAGCATGTTCAATTTCAAGTTTCAGGAAAAATTGCAAGGAAAAAGAACGTGATCCTTCTGAAGTATTTCTAATTAGAAAGGGAAACTATAGTGTTTGGAAAAAAAGAAAGCCAAACTTTTCCCTCTGTCTGGGTCATCTTTCCCAAAAAATCTTATCTTTTAAAAAATAGTGTTGACAAGTTATTATCAACACCCGTATGAGGTCCCTGAAATAAAAACGTATATAGTGTCTGTGGTTTGTTTTTTTTAACCCTATTATTAATCTTAACAATAAATATAATATTTCATTTGTGCAATTTTGAAAGTACAGGAATAAAGCCCTCACATATGTTGTAATATGTTTCATAAGAGGAACAAAGCACTCACATATGTTGTATTATGTTTCTACTAGTATGTAGTATGTTTCTTTTGTAACTGAGTATTTTTACTATTATTTGAATGTTCAGGGATACTGAATGTCACATCAAGTTGTAATATATGAAAAAAGGAATGCTATGAGATAAAAGTGAAATTTAAAAAAAAGAGACAGCAAGCTCTAGTATATGAAAGAAAAACGTTTCTTTCCTAGGAGACAGGCCACAGAAATAAATATGTATCTAGCTGACATTTCTTTTTGTCTTATTCAAGCAGAATAAAACTAAAATTATCTCACATGCCTATAGGCTACCCGGGTGTAAGGCATAGAAATAGAGAAGGGATCATTTAATATGTGCATTTTTATTTGCTCATTCAGCAGCTCATTCTAGTTGCTGAGAAATCATCTGATAAAATAAATCTTTTAAAAATAGAAGACATTTCCACTTAAATATTTTTCAGGCACTTCATGATATAAGTGAAGTACTTTAACCAGGGGCAAATTCAGCTGCTTAGACTGACTTTGAAAAAACATTATATGAGCTGGCTAAAAATAAACACATCATTTGGGAAGAAAAGCTATACATGAATTTTCCTCTGGAGCAACAGTATCAATATTGAAGGAAAGTATCTAGTACTAAACAAAATTATTATTTCATAGCAAAGGTAAAACCTAATCTGTCCTTTATAAGTAACGGTCAGTCTTTCTTTGCAACCTGGGGGTAGAATGAGTGAGAAAAAGATGAGGGATTTGTTAGAAACAGTCTGATTTACTTAGTGATGTATGCAGGAGCACGGCTTGCAAGATCAGATACATTTTAAAGAAACTGAGATAAATTTGTCTTGTAGATTCATAATCATACAATATCCTACCCAACTCGTCACTCAGTGGAAAAAAATCTATGATCATCACTTTTAAAAGAAACATCTGGAAGCATGGCTGCTGCTGTCTTGCTTCTGCAATCACTTTAATTTTTATAACACAGCCTGATGATCAGATTATTTACTCAGGTCATGAGATGACTGTGTTCTCTGCTTTGAAACCCCATATATTCCACTTCCCCAGACAGTGCATTAACCACCAGAATTAGTACTTTGATCCCCCTGTTTAAGTTGTCTCACTGTGAGCAAATAAGTGTAAGTCAGACAGCTACAGGAGAGGATGACACCATGGCCTAGAAATTAAAGGTGCTTGTATGGATTCAAACTCTTGGGGTTATGTCAGTTCTTACATCAGGACATTTGCTATAAAGCTTGGGAAGATGCTAAATACACCCATCCTCCTTTTCTTCTTCTGTAATTTTAAAGAGAACTGGATGTCTGTTCTTAGCCAAAGACTCTGGAATGTTTCTTCCCACCTTTTTTTAAGTTTTAGAAATTATTCAGTTTTCAGACTTGTACAAAACATTTTTTTTACTTTGTTACTTTCCTGTCCAGCATGCAGATATACTGTAACTCCTCCAATTTCCCTTCCTGCAATTCCTGTATAAAGAAACTGGGTTTGGGCAAGTGAATTCCTGCTTTTAAAGATCTAGGAGCTTGGAAATGATGCCGCTGTGCCTAACATCTTTGGATCTGTCCCAAAGCCATTTCAGGGAACTGCTGTCTTGTTCTTGCAAACCTAAGTGGTAGCTCCCCTATCAGACACATAGGTAGAGCCATTGCTCCTACATGCTGCAAAATTTTCTGCCTCAGGCCAGTTACTTTGCCTATATTCTATTTTTCAGTGTCTGGAAATGTAAAATAGAATTAGACAAGGCGACATGGGAAAAGCTTTATTACTTGTAACTTCCTTATGAAATCAAATTTGATCTTTCTCTGTAACTACAAGATTTTGAAGTACTCATTTGTATTTTGTTCAGGTCTTCTTTTGTGAACATTGCCTTTCTCTGCTCTGTAAACGTGCAGCAGGGAATTTACTCCCACAGAACCAAATGATCAAAAACAAGACTTCAATGAAAAATATTCTGCTGAAAAATACAGTTGAACATCTACAGTGCTATTCAGCTAATAAGTGTTGGATCGCTGTGGTGTAGTTTGTGGGAATTGTGAGCCCCTGCAAGGTTTCTATGAAGCAAATCAGATGCCTATTTGTTCAAGAATGCTCAATTGTTGTACAACCTGTCCTCACAAGGGCTGAAAGAGAGGAAAAATGTGTGAGCTTTATGAAGCTGTTAAAGCAACAATTTCTTAACTTTTAAAGCATATTATTATTTTAAATTATAATTATTAATTTTAAAATTATACCTTTTGCTTGTTCAGTCAAACACTATGGTACTTTCTGCTTGAAGCATAATTGTATATAGTGAATATTCCTGCCATCTGTATGTACTCTGGTACAACTGCCTCATATTAACGTTCTATTTAGCCACGTTAATTATAAAGGTGACATAGGTTATTAGGAGGATTATCTGCTTGGGTTCACTGTGAAGTTTTGCTTAAATATCTGCTTGGGTTCACTGTGAAGTTTTGCTTAAATACTGAATGTATAATATTGCCTAAGCTCCTTGACATTTGCAGCAAATAATTATCTTTCAATTTCAGTCAACAAAATTTCTGCTGTCAGATTCTGCCATTGCCCTCACATTGAAAGCCTGTTTTATAACATTACCATCTGTCCATTGTAATGAAAGTCAGAACAGGCTTTCATATTCACCCTGAAATTTTTTGTAAAAGCATTACATTACCTATGCAACAAACAGTTCTGACATACTGACTGATAGGTAATTACCTCCATTTTCTTTCAGATGTTACTTTGTTCTGGTAAAATAAGAACTCTCCCCAAGAAATAATTTTATAAAATTATGTGTGTTGTGTTTCTGATCTATGGTACATTTCAAATAATCCAGTTTGTTCATTCTATATGAAGGAAATTATTTTATGAGATCTTTTACTTATTGATCCTAAACCTGTAAATCTAGATCTGACACTAAGATGGGTACTTATTATTTGTTTTCCACTTGTTATTTATTTCCAGAACCTTCAGATTGCTGGAATTTTTCAAGGAAAGCTTACTTCATTTTATTTCTGTTCTTCACATAATTTTTCTGCCAGAAATCTCTTCCAAAGTACACTTATTTTAGGGGTAAAAGGCAATTTCCAAATACTTTGTATCACAAGGAAAATTAGAATTTAATGCATATCTGTGTCTTCCTCCTCACGCATCTTGTGTCAGCTCAGATCATGGCATCAGATAGACCCTTTGGTTTTGTCTTTTTGTGTGTCTGTGCCTTGAAATGGCATATCTGTTGTATGCTTTCCATCCACTTTTATGTTCTAAGCAAGATATCAAGGGAGATGATAAGTAGATTGTATGACGGGTTGAGTTAACAAATGCTAATCTTATTTCACATAAAAAGTATTGCTGTTAACTGAAAGATAATTCTGCAAAGCCTGTCTTATCTAAGCTGGTTTCACCTTCTCTGCTCTCCTCACGATATTTGCATATAATGCAAAATAAGGCTTTACAAAGAGATTGTTTGAAATAGGTGGAGTTGTAGTTTTACCTTTTCCATTGAAATTCTAATGTAACACTGGGTTTGGTCAAACTCTCAGATCTTTTCTGCAATATAAAGCTCTCAGGTCTTTTTTTCTTTCTGTGTTTTGCAACATGGTTTCAACGTCATGCCATCTGTGCTGCTAAAAATTGCTTTAAGCCCAGAGTCTTTAGAAGATGCTGAATTTTTCCAGTGTTATGACTGATGGTCAGATCATACTCACATTTTATCCCTCATTAAATGATACCTTGTTTGGACTTCTTCCTCGTTATAATGCAAGGGCACTATAGCCCTTCCCAAAATATTTCTGGGGCTGGCCCACTGATCCAAGATGCTGCCCAAGTTGAGGGGATGAGAACTGTGTAAGTGATATACCCTGTGTAGGTACAGTGCATAAGCATATACATAAGTGCATATATATTCTTTGCAATCTTCTACAGTTCTCTCTTGTAGTAAACACTTTTCCTAATCCCTTCTAGGCTTAGGTAAAAACTACATATATCTGTAGCTAAAATATGTAGGCGCGGTGAAGATCTAGGCAGGAATCTGCAGAGCAGGAACTTAGTATTGTATCATCTTGTTTCCAGCTTTTTAGGAAACTGAGCTATTACTGATTACGGGATATTCACATAAATCATATAAATCACTTCTTTAAGTTATTCTCATGTTTCATTTATGCTCTTCCATATTACTGCCCCCTGTATGTGTGAACAGAGGGAAGACTTAATGGTGAATTCCTGTGTGAATAAGTTTTTTACATAAGGATAAATTGGCACTGGGTACTTAAGTTCAGTAGTAACTTCAGATTTTCTGTACAAGTAAGGATGAAAGAATGTCTTCCTTGTTTGAAAATCATGTATGTTTCACAGATTCTTTTGGTAAAATAGAGGATTCTTCTTTGAAAATTTGTTCTTGTACCACAACAAGGGGTCTATCTACCTCCTCCATAGCTGTTGTAATCCCTGAAAAAGTATTTATAGGATAATACATTACGCAAACTTACAGCTTTCCAGCTGCATTATACATGTTTGCACATCCATTGGAAAATTTTTTAGATCCATCGGACAGGACAGTATTAAAGTCAATCTGAAAGAATACAAAAAAAAGTATTAAAAATATACCATAAAATGCCATAGAAGAGCACAGGAAGGATGCATGAAAATACTGGAAGTCATTAGGAATTGAAGAAAATGCATTTATTTTTTTTAATTAGAAAGCTCTCAAAAAAGCTATAGATTATCTGAACCCATTTCAATCACTCAGCTTAGTTTGATGATATGGAAAAAAATTATGGCAGACTTTCAGAAAAACAAGTTTTTAGTGGGGTTGCTTAAGTCTATGAGAGGTCTTAAGGAATTCAACAACGGCATGCTTTTTTGTGTTACAGCAGAATTATTGGACTGGTGCAGTGTTTCAAACATAAAATTCACCCAGAGTTACACGAATTTTGTAACAGATGTCAGCTGCAAATCATGATGGCAAAGTAATTTCTGTGTTATTGTTCTAAAATAAGGTGCTTAATTTGTCAACAAAAGGTTTAAGATAACATTTTATGATACTGATGGCACACTGAAACGTCTGTAATTTTGAACTGCAGCTGTGTTTCATGTTAGTCCTGATATTTCCTGTTAAATACTTTGCAGCTTATAAGCAAAAGGGGTATTTTTACATTTTATGTCAATACAGTAACTTATCTTTAAAGTAGTACTTCTGGGGAAGGGTCTGGTGTCTTCTGGTGAAGACTTATTCCCTGAAGTCTTATGAGGAACGGCTGAGGGAACTGGGGTTGTTTAGTCTGGAGAAGAGAAGGCTCTGGGGGACGTTATTGCTCTCTATAACTACCTGAAAGGAGCATCAGCCTCTTGGGGATCGGTCTTTTCTCCTGAGTAACAAGTGATGGGACAAGAGATAACGGCCTCAAGCTCCTCCAGGGGAGGTTTAGACTGGATATTTGGAAAAACTTCTTCACAGAGAGGGTAATCAGATATTGGAACAGTCTGCTCAGGGCAGTGGTGGAATCACCATCTTTGGAAGTGTTCAAAAACCATGCAGATGAGGCCCTCAGAGAGACGATTTAGTGGTGGTGTTGGTAATGGTTGGACTTGATGATCTTAAAGGTGTTTCCCAACTTAGCTGGTTCTATGGTTCTAAGAGTTAAAGGCACATATTTTTCCTCACTGGTGTTCTTTAGATATCCATTCATCATCCAGTGTCATGACTGTACCTTCATTTATTGGATCAGTTGGCAGAATGTTCTCCAAAAACCTTACATGGGTCATTCCCCTGTTTTTGGAATTAGGGCTAAAGGGAAGTGGGCATTAGGTGGCAAGGGTGGCGGTGTATTTCTTTAATTTTTCTTTTTTGCTCTCAAAAGTTTCTTGATTCTTTGTTACTATAACTTCTGTTTAGCCTACCAGTGACAGAGCTGCAGGGGGAGAGCCTGAGGAGGGAACTCAGACCCAGACCTTATTACCAAGCCATTAAAAATGGTCCCATACACAAAATCTGACTAATAGGCTAGTAACATGACAAGTAATTTCAGAGAAGAGGCACCTGGACTTTGCTTTGCGCTTCAGTAAGTAGTCAGGTGTTCATTGAATCAAGGACTGTAACCTGATAATTTTCATGGGAATATTATAATTCCAGTGCAATTAAGGGAGGAGGAATCATTAGGGAATGAAAGGAAAAAGAAAATTTAGAAGTATTCTCCTTTATTTTTTACTTTTAATATTAAATCTAGCATGTTAGCAATTAACATGTTGCCCCTCATCAAAAGCTGAACTGACTCAGCTAGAAGGCGGTTATATGATTTTAAATCTGTTTCAGAAATTGTAATACTTCTTAATTAAATCACGGCAACATAAACTTTCTGGCTCCATAAGTAACACAACAGCTATAATTTTCTTTCATCACTGTCAGTGTTTGCTTTTATAATTTAGTATTATAAATTTCTCATGTTTGTTTTCTTTCTCCCATTTCATGTGACCCTGAATTTGGTCTGAATTCTATTGAAGTTCCAATCCAAACTTGCTTCAGTTGAGTGGTGGTGTCTATACCCTGTGTTGTACGTATCTGGAGCGAGTGGGGTAAGGAGGAGGAGTTATTTGACTAGAGTGGAAAAACTGCCAGTGCCTCTCAGGGTGATTCATACAGTTTGGAGATAATTGATTTACCTCTTCTTTCTACTTGGGTCCAGAGAAAGAATCCTTTTTACTTGCTTTCCATCTGTTTCTAGTGACAGAATACATGTTGTGACACTGAAGAATGATTATGTTCCCAGACTGGCAGGCTAACCTCCTTTTGGATATGAAATACAGGAATTTTAACCCAACCCTTTCTTCCTATGTAAGCTTGGCAAGACACTGCCCACTTGCACTGCAAGAAAGGAGGAGACTCCCTTGACACTGATACATCCATGCAAGTCACAGATGTTTTGCTTTTCATTTAGTATACAAATTTCTTCACAAATTCCTGATGTCTCTTCAAAAAGTCCAATTACCTGTTAATGCAGTGTCATAAAAACATGCAAAGCAAAACACTAACTGGACAAGTGGCATGTTTACTTTGAAAAGTGTAACATTTTGCACATGTAGGTCACTGTATTAATATCAAATCTATACCATGTCTAATGGGGCTTTAGTATGCTTATATCTGATGTGTTTCTCACTAGATCAGGTTTTTGAAGGTAGTGGTAAAATGCCTACTAATGGCAGTATCAATAAAAGGAAAGTGGTGAGAAGAGAAGAGAAAAGAAGTAGGATAACTAGATTTTGTCAATACTTATGATTGCTGCTCACAGCTTCTTAAACCTTTTCAAAAGGTTACTTCTCACTTTTCTCTCCATTTCCAGCAGCAAGTGATCTATTCTTTAAATGTCATGCTTCCTCAAACAGGTCATGTTTCCATGTTGAAGTGCAACTGAAATATCCAAAAAGGTGAAAATGAAATAAAATTGGATTATCATGACATTTGGAGGCTACAGCATGTGAAACTCATACATAGGCCAGTTCAGATTATGCCATTCCAGGATTATTTGCTCTGTGCAAGTGTCCTAGCTCCACTATGCTCAGTATCTGTATTTTAAAATGGGAAATATACTTTTCTTACTATTTTTGCTATGTGAATGCCTAATGAGGAATCATTTTCAATTTTAGTATTAACAATGAACAGTAATGATGATAAAGGTCTGTATTCAAAACTCACGACTATTTCAGATATAGCTCTGCATGACTAGCAACTGAAGATATCCATTAGGATTTCTTTGGTACATTTTTGAGCTTCTGTCTGCAAAAAAAATATAATTTGATTAGAGACTCACCTGATGGAATAAAGTACATTCCCATTTTTGAAAATTCGCAACAACTTATTATCTGTTGTAACTTCATGAAAGTTGGCACCTTTTTCATTAGCAAAGAACAAATCAGGTTTCCAAATTGAATCCAACATGGATGGATCTAAGTCTAAAGAGTCATCTGGATATTCACTGTATGCGAGGCGTGGATCATTCCAATTCTGTCGGAGAAAGATGTTTACTCGGTAATCCTGAATGAAAGAGAAAACAAGCAAAGCTTTATCGAGCATAGGGATTTAGCTTTTATTTCATTTCTTAGCCATGTAATCCCCTGTCCATCTGTGGATGACAAAAGTATTACTTAGATGAATACCAGCATGATACCTATTTGTATTAATGGGGACACAATGGATAAGAATAAAGATGTATTTCAGGGCTATTGAAAAATCCCAAGCTAAGAAAAACCAGCCTCTATGTACAGTTCATAAAACTCCATATAACTCTACCCCTACAGTAACTTTGTCTTGAAGGCAAAATGAGAGAAGCATAAAAAGACTTTTACGGAGTTACTTTTTTCTGCCCAACTCCTGGCTGGGGCTTTCCCATTTCCCTCTCTTTTGCAGTGAGAATCTGTTCCACTATAAGAGAAGTTAATTTATTTTTTCTGTCTCTAATCCTTACGTATTTTAGACCCACCACTTACATTTTGTGTGCCTCAGTTCCCTGTGGAAAATTGTGTGAGAAGTAAGCTGCCTGACAACTGTCTGAGGAGGATGCATGTTCCTCCTCTCAAATACGTTGGAGATCATAGAGTCACAGAGTGGTTTGGTTGGAAGGGACCTTAAATATTCAGTTCCAACCCCACTGCCATGGGCTGGGACACCTTCCACTAGACCAGGTTGCTCAGAGCTCCATTCAACCTGGCCATGTATAAGATCATATAAGTCCTTAAGATAAATTAGCTTAAGTACAAGTGGAGTCAGCTTAATTCCTACAGATAGTCCTGTCTTAATCAAGAGTGCTTTTATAGA
Source organism: Psittacula echo (assembly GCF_963264785.1). Lineage (NCBI taxonomy): Eukaryota > Metazoa > Chordata > Aves > Psittaciformes > Psittacidae > Psittacula > Psittacula echo. The sequence continues at coordinate 39,710,892 of NC_137735.1, read as the reverse complement.
AAAGACGATTGGAGTACTTCAAACTCCTGAAATTAATTTTGAAGTTGTATATACTCTCTGTCAGAGACAATGTTGTATTTATGGTTGCACACATTCTTCAAGCTTTATCACTCTGAAAGGCAAAAGTATTTTAATAAAAGTGAATGTTAACATCTCATTATGTTATATCAAGAACTGACAGAATTGAGACACTGAGCATAAAGACATAGGAATGATATTTTTAAAGGCTATTACTTTTTTTTTTTTTTTTTTTTTTTAAGAATTAATTATTTTTTTAACCCCCTGCTTTCAGAAAAGGACGAAGAAAAAATTCCCTTCTTTTTCTGGCTAGTGGCAGCCTCAAGAGCCATAAAAATGTCTTAAGAGAAACTATTGGTACTTTTAATTGTTAGCAACATGGCATGAAGAAACCAGAGCTAGAGGTTTTTTTCTTTTTCTAAAGTAAGCAAAAACCCTTAGACAAGTCTGTGCTCAGTGTTCATAAAACTTAGCTTTTATTGTCTTCCATGCAGCAAGAAAACATAATATCCCCTGAAATATCCTTATTTATTTGCATGATACCCCAAATACCACATAGTACCAGTTCCCCTTCCAAATTCCTGTATAAAATCAAAGGCGTGGAAGAAGCAGGATGTGGGAGCAGTGACAGCTCTACTACCTGCCCCAACATGTGGAATGCTTGCACTGAAGGAAACACTAGCTCTAAAGCTGGGGCTCTGGGTGTGAGCACTGCAGCTCTCAGGACTTCCTCTGCACTTCAGCCAAACCTAGGCTTTTCCTTTAAATTTTTATAACCCAAAGTATGTCTATTGATTTTACTTTTCTCTGTAGAATATGATGAAATTCTGAATGGGATTTCTCAAATGTCTAAGACAGAATAGGTGGAAAACATATAGCAGAAAGCTGAGTGAAAATGGAGAAAGACAAATGGAAGAATCTGCTCAAGGTTATATTAAGCTATTCTGTGTGGCATTTTGCATAAAGTTTATTGGTTTAAATTGTTTCAAGCCCTAAAGATTAAAAGAATCCTAGTTAAAATTTTCATTGAAGCAAGTGAAGCTATTTTTCATGGTTCTTTCCCTTGAAAAGTCTGACTTAAATTGGCTCTCATTATTCACAAAAAAATTTCCTAATCTGTCAAAAGGAAAGAGATCTATTTGATTGCTGCAGTATGAAAGACAAGTATTCATAGTCTCAGTTTATAATTATACATTGTGAGCATAAGGCTAAACTGCTTTAAACAGGTAGAATTTCTTCATGTAAACACAGAGACCAGAATTTAACTGCCAGAATTGATTCGTTTTCCTACAAGAGGATTGCTATTCTCACGTGCTACTTGCCTGGAGGGGGTTACTCCCAACTCAAATAACTGTGTGCTGGGAAGGTTCCTTGAGGGGAGAGAGAAATCATCAAATCATCATTTAAGTTGTGGTGACTTCCAGAGCCTGAAGGCTACCATTGTCTGAACAGCTGCTGTACCCTGGTTCTATGGAGTGAGTCTTTATAGGTTTGCACTTGCTCCACTGTCCTTTGAAACCCTCAGACACAGGGTGAACTTTCTTACAGGGTCAGGATACTGGTCATCAGCTTCATAGGGCTCAACAAAATAAAAATTGGGAGACCAGGTAATTGTGCTTTGTTGAAGATGAGGCTATTATGGACTCTAGTAACAATTTCCAACACACAGTAAAATTTAAAGTGCTTACAGATTTCTTCTTCATTATACTGATACAGGTAGAGCTATATTCCCACAGCATGCAGAATATAGCTAGACTGCCTAATGGAAAGTTCTTCACAAATCCTGAAGATATTAATTGACTAGCTATCACTGGTTTCTTTAATGCATTATTTAATATGCACTATATGTGGAATCTTTCTAGATCTGAGAGAAGGATATATAAAAATTTCCAAAATATGCTTTAACCTGAACATTGCATATCACCTGCTGTCATAATTTTTGAATGCTGCCATTGGAACCAAATAATCAAATTTTCATGCATAAATGAATAATCTTCCAGAACTCTACTTGTTGAAGTTTCAAATACTATTACAATTTTGATTGATATATTGCCGTGGTTTAAGTCCAGGTCGTAAATCAGAACCACACAGTCTATTCCCCCCCCCCCCCCCCCCTTTCTTCCCTCCACTTCTGGAGGGACGGGGAGCAGAATTGAAAGAATGCAACTCCCACGGGTTGAGATAAGAACAGTTTAATAACTAAGGTATAACACAAACCACTACTGCTACCACCAATAATAATGATAAAGGAAATAACAAGGGAAGAGAATACAACTGCTCACCGACCGGAACCTCGCCCCCACCCCGCCGTGATCCAGCCTTTCCAGGGACTCTCAGTTCTACATCCTGGGCATGACGTGCTGTACCTCTTTGGCTAGTTTGGGTCAGGTGTCCTGTCCCTGCTTCCTCCCACCTTCTCCTCCTCCCTGTCAGAGCATGAGACTCACAAAGTCCTTGGTCAGGGTAAACATTCTGACCAGTAACTGAAAATATCGGCTTTATCAGCACTATCCCCAGGCCGAAAGTCAAAACACACCACTGCACCAGCTGCTAAGAGGTAGAAAAATGACTGCTACTGCTAAACCCAGGACATATATCCAAGTGAAATCTAGACTTGTCTTTTGCATAACATTGTAAGATGATTCTAGCTTTATCTGATCTAGCTCACTGTAAAATTTTAACATGAAAATCTTACGGACTTTCTATGAATACTTCTAAGAGTAAATTTAAAGCCACATTAAATTTATGGCTTTATTTTTCTCATATTATTCTTCACATGAACAACATGAGGAATATTGTTCTTGTGAAGATTTTTTTAAAATTTGATTACTGTGGCTCTTTGTTGTAATGAAAACTGGATATTATCCTCCCTTCCTAAGAAGATACCACAGATGTACTGGAAAGAGCTGCTCACAAGAAGACTGAAGTAAGGTATGAAAATTAGAAGGGTTACCTGCTGCTAAGGAATGAAAATTAGAAGGAAAAAATCTACAGAACTACTAGAGTCATGGGGGAAATAAGGGATTATTTAAATGGTTTATGCAGATGTTGCAAGGGAGAAGAATATGTATCAGATAAAATAAGATCCAAGGGAATCCTGGCCTAAAAAAATACCCAATGTCTTGAAGAGCCACTTCAAAATAAGTATACTTTATAATTATGATTTATTTAATTTATTGAATATGTTTATCACCCCACAGGGAATGAGACTATTTGGTCTCCCTTTATCCACCCTCACTCCCCCAAGTTGTCAGATGCTGAGTTATCAGGTATTCACTTGCTAGTAAAATAGTACTAGTAGTTTCATATTTCAGAACGGCATCCTTGGTACGCCAAAATATGAAGAAATACGTAGTGCATTTGTCACTTCCTTTTCCATTTTGCTTCTTCGATAAATGAAAAAAATGCTTGGTCTTTGTTCTGCAAAATACTGTGGTTGCCTTATGCATTTTCAATATATTTTGACATTTTTTTATTGCTTCCTTGATTAGTATAATTAGACAGGATGCCCTGTGGTATATTATTACTTTGTGGCAATCACATCTTTCCATTTCAGATTTCTTCACTGGCCCTAAACAGTCTGCCTGCACTTTAGGTAATCAAATTACTTTAGGTAATTGATGGAGTTTCCTTAGTTTTCCTTTACATAACTGAAAATTTCAGACTGGAACAAAAGCTATTCACCTCATGATTTCAATATGCCTTGATAAAATTTCCTTAAGATAGAAAAACAAGTATCTAAATTTAAGCCCCTGAAATTGGTATGTCATTTTCCATGCAGACTACCAATGTCATCGCAAAATCAAAGTAGAAGACTCTTGAAATTTACACTGACATGTAAATATAAACAAAATGCAAATATAGTTTGTATAATTTGAAGGATTCCCCCATATTTCCTCATGCTTAATATTTGGAACTCCATGATTACTGAAATTAATTATGATGAGGCCTCTTCTGTAGTCATGTATGGTCAGAAAAGGAATATATAGAAGAAGGTGCAGAAAAGGATGATGTAGGACTGGATAGGATAGCCAGTTCTGTGAAAATAGTCAAGAAAAGTTTGCTTTTTTAAAATCAGTAGTACAAAGGACTTATGAGTTGATTGATGACTTAATTGGCATCGATTAATATATTGAAGGGTAAACACTAGAGGCAGAAAACATTTTAAATCTAAGGACAAGAACTTCCTTAATTATCAATAAATTTAGGCTAGAGTGAAATGGCTCATCCTTTTGCTTGTCATGCTAATAAACATTGGTGATATTTTCACTTGCATGATTTATTATTGCAAATAAGGGGACTTTTTTTTATTACATCTTTTCATTATTGCAGGTCTGAACTGCAGCAAGGATAGTGCATATATCTATGGCAGTTCAGTTAATGAGTGAAAAAAATTACAACAAATTCCATGCTTCACCATAAACTGTAACTCATTAATCTGTCAGAGATTGCAACTAAAGAGAAATTAGCTGTGATTTAAATTGATTGCTGAGTACTTAACTCTAATTGACACATCAAATCTGTGTCAGAGTACTAAGATTTGATTAGTGCCAAACATCCCTAAGAACATGCTTTTCTGTACTGAATAGCTGTAGGGCATTCATTACAAGAAGCAATGTAGATATGCTGTTGATTATGATAGTTTGTCTGACTCACAGAATCCTTCCTGATGATCAGTCCCTGGATAATTCCATAGGTGGAATATTTCTTTCCAGATCAGCTTTCGGCAGTAAAACGAACCTTACTGTTCTCAATCTAGAATTATGGAATCCATAGAGATGCTGGGAGCAACTGCAGTACCATACCACTCCCTCAGTAAGAAACAGCTTTGTAGATTTTCCAGAACCACATGACTCCCTCATGTCTTTGTTGATGGGCTTTAAGAGAAAGTCTTCCTGTGTCCTGTGACTCTTGAAATTTTGCTGTATAAGGCAAGTTCCACACATGAAAACATGGAAAACTTTCCTGTCTAATCCTGGCTGAAGTTAGTTGGCTAAGCACTTTGCTGTTGATTTAAGCTCTAAATTTAAGCCCTTGCAGGCTGAGGATGAGCAGTAGGGCCTGTTCTGCTCCTGGATAAAACTCCAATCCCAGACTAGTTTAAAATTGTGGGTGTTCTCACCCCCTCCATTAAGTAGGACAGGCCAGATGTTTTGGGAATTTGAGTGAGGGCTAGCTTGCCTCTGACCTCAGGAAGCTTTAGGAAATTATTTGAGCTATTCAGAAAAGATTGCTGATGGATTTCGAATGAAGACCTCTCTTTCTTTGTTCATGGATGTATAAATGCAGATTTTAAGGTGTACATTAATATTTTTAATCTTTCTTGTGTTTTGTTTTGTTTTTCTTGTGCTTCTGAACTACCAGGTATCTTGGTGGGTGTCCTGTGAATAGTTTTGTTAAAGTTTTATTTAAATTTTGCCTAATTCCTTTTCAGTATTTGACTCCAATGACTGCCCAGCAGTATTCATATTGAAGTCAATAGAACTAGAATATCCTTGGCAAAGAACTAACTAAAACTAGGACTTCAAAATTGCCACCTGTAATATTATATCTCAGATTCCCTTACAAAACAAAAATTCAGGGTTCAGCAAATAAGTATATACACTACTTGTGCACCAAATACTCTTCCTAGGTGTGTCACCTGCTTTCATAACTTTGGGTTCTGAAATCATTTTCTCTACATTTTGGTAAGCTGGGAAACAGCCTTGTTACATTAAAAAGTCTAGTATAAATATTTAAAATCTGCAAAGAAGTTATCCAAAATCAATGAAAGACTTAACCAGTGTAAAGTATAAACATATACCTTGAAAACTGTTGGTTTTTAGGTATATATGTATTCTAAATTCTATATATATAGATTATATCAAGGTGTGCAAATGATGTATTTTCTATACTGTTTTCTAAAACTATAGAGTAACCAATTTCATAAAATTCACGAAAATAAGGAAAAATATATTGCAAAACACGAACTATTTATTAGACTGACTAGAAACATCAAATTTTCAGTATTCTATCCCTTCAATTTTACTAGGAGTTGAGTAGCTAAACCCTTTTTCAATTTAAGTCTATAAAAGTTGATAAAAGAACTAAAAAGAAGATTGTGCCAGATTCCACATATTGTGTCAATGTTTGTGGAAGGAAAGCAGACTAGCAATCTTCTTTAACTAGTCATGTTATGCCAATATATTGGCTTTTATATGTTCCTGTACATTTACATTCTGGAAATCTATTAAATGAAAAACAAATCTAGTGACTCGAAGGTCAGGCAATGCAGACTGCTTATTTTTTAAAGCAAAGGAATAAATCCAGATTCCCCAGAAATGCTTTTGAAGATTATTGTTAAATTATTATCATTAAAAACAGGTAAAGAAGAAATAGTGAACGCATACTTGTTTTTCATTAAGTGTATTCAATATATTTGTTTTTAATTTACCTTCAATATCTTTATGATTGTGATAAAGTGTTTGATCAATATCTGTTCACAATGGCTTACAATGTCTAACAACAAATGCCTGGAGGAGGCAGCTGCCTGTGTTTTTTTTTTTAATCTTTTTATTTTGTTTAGTTTGTTGGCTTTTTGTTTTGTTTTTTTTTGGAATGAAAGATACGGGATTAAATTTGCTTCTAGGGTTTGATAATATTTTGTAAAGGCTTGCAAGTTGGGACCTTTCCAAGCTGTGGAAAAGGCTGCAGCTACAGGGAGCTAATGTTTGTTGGCTTTGCTGTGTCAAAGCCCTGGATTGAAGTTGTTTTGGAAAAATAAAAGCCTCACCAAACTGGAGCCCTAGAGGCAGAGGAGTAGAGAAGCCTGTGAGCTGGGATTGATTACATATGGTTTGGAGAGAGGGAGGAAGGTGGCAACCTGTAGATCCTTGTTTTGAGACATCTATATAGTGAATCTAGATGGCAGGGTAGTGCCTCCTGCGTAAGATGGTTTATGAGCTGAAGGGACAATGGAAATTACTTGAGAGTGAGAGAAGGTACACAACCCAATTACAGAATCACAGAATCCCAAGGGTTGGAAGGGACCTCAAAAGATCATCTAGTCCAACCCCCCTGCAACAGCAGGGTAACCTAGAGTACATCACACAGGAACTTGCCCAGCCGGGCCTTGAATATCTCCAACGTAGGAGACTCCACAACCCCCCTGGGCAACCTGTTCCAGTGCTCTGTCACTCTCACAGTAAAGAAGTTTTTCCTGATGTTCACATGGAACCTCTGATGCTCCAGTTTACACCCATTACCCCTTGTCCTATCACTGGACATCACTGAGAAAAACCTAGCTCCATCATCCTGACACTCACCCTTTACATATTTGTAAACATTGATGAGGTCACCCCTCAGTCTCCTCTTCTCCAAGCTAAAGAGACCCAGCTCCCTCAGTCTCTCCTCATAAAGGAGATGTTCCACTCTCTTAATCATCTTTGTGGCTCTGCGCTGGACTCTTTCAAGCAATTCCCTGTCCTTCTTGAACTGAGGGGCCCGGAACTGGACACAATATTCCAGATGCGGCCTCACCAAGGCAGAGTAGAGGGGGAGGAGAACCTCTCTTGACCTACTAACCACACCCTTTCTAATGCACCCTAGGATGCCATTGGCCTTCTTGGCCACAAGGGCACGTTGCTGGCTCATAGTCATCCTCCTATTCACCAGGACCCCCAGGTCCCTTTCCCCTTCACTACTTTCCAGCAGGTCAACCCCCAACCTGTACTGGTACATGGGGTTGTTCCTCCCCAGATGCAAGGCTCTACACTTGCCCTTGTTGAATTTCTCCAGCCTGTCCAGGTCTTGCTGAATGGCAACACAGCCTTCTGGTGTGTCAGCCACTCTTCCTAGTTTAGTGTCATCAGCGAACTTGCTGAGGGTACACTCAGTTCCCTCATCCAGGTCGTTGATGAAAACATTAAACAGCACTGGTCCCAGCACCGACCCCTGAGGGACTCCACTAGTCACAGACCTCCAGCTAGATTCTGCCGCATTGACCACAACTCTCTGCTTTCTTCCTTTCAACCAGTTCTTGATCCACCTCACTACCTGATCATCAAACCCACACTTCCTTAGCTTATCTATGAGGATGCTGTGGAAGACAGTATCAAATGCCTTACTGAAATCAAGAAAAACCACATCTACCACTCTACCATCATCCATCCACCTAGTTACTTCCTCATAGAAGGCTATAAGGTTGGTCAAACATGACTTCCCCTTGGTAAAACCATGTTGGCTACTCTTAATGACCCCCTCAGCCTTGATATGTCTAGAGATGGTGTCAAGAATAAGTTGTTCCATCACCTTTCCAGGGATGGAGGTAAGGTCCTCCTTCTTGCCCTTCTTATAGACTGGCGTGACATTTGCCATCCTCCAATCCTCAGGCACCTCTCCTGTTTCCCACAACTTACCAAAGATGATGCAGAGTGGCCTAGCAATGACCTCCGCCAGCTCCCTCAGCACTCGTGGATGTATTCCATCCGGACCCATCGATTTATAGATGTCCAGATTGCTTAACTGATCCCTAACTCAGTCCTCATCTACCAGAGCAAACTCCTCCTTTCTCCTGACTCCTTCTGGGGCTATAGGAATCTGGGGCCCCCGGGTAGAGTCTGCAGGAGTAAAGACAGAGGCAAAGAAGGCATTCAGAACCTCTGCCTTCTTTATATCCTCTGTCTCCAGGGCACCCACCTCGTTCAGCAGTGGGCCTATATTTCCTCTCGTGTTAGTTTTATCCGCTATTTGAAGAAGCCCTTTCTATTGTTCTTAACCCAACTTGCAAGATTAAGTTCCAAGGAGGCCTCAGCTGTCCTAATTGCCTCCCTACATCCTCTAACAACTGTCCTATATTCCTCCCAAGTGGCCAGCCCCTCCTTCCATAATCCATAGATTCTCTTTTTCCACATGAGTTTGCCCAGCAGTTCCTTGTTTAACCATGCTGGTCTCCTGGCTCCCTTACTTGATTTCCTACCCATTGGGATGCTCTGATCCTGAGCTTGGAAGAAGTGATCCTTGAATGCTGACCAACTATCTTGAGCCCCTCTACCACCTAGTACCCTTTCCCATGAGACTTCCCTTAGCAATTGACTGAAGAGGCCAAAGTTGGCCCTTCAGAAATACAGAATTGTGGCCTTGCTAGGTATTCTGTTCCTCCCACACAGGATCCTAAACTCCACCATCTCATGGTCACTGCAGCCAAGGCTGCCATTGACCATCACCACTTCAACCAGACCCTCCTTGTTGGTGAGTACTAGATCCAGCAGCGCTCCTCTCCTAGTTGGTTTGTCCACCATTTGCATTAAGAAGTTATCATCAATGCACTGGAGGAACCTCCTAGGCTGTGAATTGGCTGTGTGAGTCTTCCAGCAAATATTGGGGTAGTTAAAATCCCCCAGGAGGACCAAGGCATGTAGTTGCGAGGCTGCTTTCAGTTGCCTGTAGAAAGCCTCATCAACTCCTTCATCCTGATCAGGAGGTCTATGATAGACTCCCACAACTGTATCACCCGTACCAGCCTGTCCCTTAATTCGTACCCACAGACTTTTAGTCAACTAACTGGGCCTGCTGAAGACTGTGTGATAAACGAGATAGTTTCTGAAGTCACACAGGTTGTTTTGTGCTGTTGAAGAAAGCAATCTCTCTCACAGATGCTGAGTTCTACTATTGTGTAAATTAGTATTAGAATCTAGGAGGATTTAGGGGGAAAAAAAAGAAAAAAAAAGAGGTCTGGCTCCATTGTTATAATGCCAGTAATGACACAGGGAGGGGCATGTCAGTTAAAATGCATTATCAGCCCACACCTTGCTGATCCCATTGGCTTTTAAAGAAAAGTAAAGCCTGAATCACAGTCTCATAATACTTCTTTTTCTACCAGCTGCTAGTGACCATATTTGACAACATGCTGTGTATTCATGGAAAATAACTATGTATGAAACATATTTTTACCATCTCTTTTGATAAATGGTATAATTTTACAGTTTAATATTAAAGTATTATAAGATGATTTCAACTTTTGGGATACAATTTAGGATATCTCTTTGCAATATGAGTATGATGTATAAAATATGTGAGTGCACAGCTCTTTCAGGCTAAGCGATTACTTTGGCTATTGTAATTAAAAGTGCACACCCAGAGTGCATGAAGTACCAAGTATTCCCAATAGAATGAAGATATGAGAACAGAACTGAATTTTTAAATGATGCCAAAATAACTCACACTTATTCAAAGAAAGAATTTCAAGGTTAATGCTTCATGTAAGACGATTATGCTGGAGAACTTTTCCAGCACGTATTTACTAGACTCAAGAACAGAAACCAGGAACAAAAGTGACAGTCGAAGAAGCCTTAATTTTCTTTATTCATGTTAATGTAACAGTTATTCTAAAGACAACTGTAGCTTTTATTTCTGTAAACAAAATGCTAGTAAATTACAGGTTAATGGAAAAACAAGGGAGAAAGGCTATATTCTTACAGTGATAGATGGGGATTTATGGACTTAACTCTTATTAGTGCTAATGGGAGTTAAGGACAAAATCCCCCTATATCATGATGAGGTTAATTTCCATTGCTTAAATACACATTATAAGGCAGCTATACTAAAGATGTTTGAACAACTATTTATTTTGGCCTAGTCCTTTTTTGTTTGTTTGTGTTTTTGGGTTTCTTTTTTTGTTTGTTTGTTTTTTTGTTTTTGTTTTCTTTTTTTATGATGTCTTTACATGATATCTGTGTTCTTATAAATTAAAAAAACTTTATGAGTGTTACATACTTATAACCTCAATGGAATTAATCTTATATGATTGCAACAAAATATGAAACTTTATAAACAGCATACTTCATACAGTGTGAACAGAGCTATGTAGTGATGCCACAATCATCTTTTCACAGATACTCAGCTTTTCCATAATAGTGACTGAGTAGATCTCAGCTTGCAAATTAGTAGTCTTTACAGCTTTTTCTGGGTAATCCTGTAATCACTATAGCAGGATATAGACCTTTAGCGACTGCTAACCTGATAGCTCCTATTCAAACAGGTTGAAAAGATAAATATGAAGATGTAAAAGTAAGTAAGAAAATGCTGGAGGGGATGAGAGAAACAACATAGGCTTTTATAATGCAATGCTGTACAAAAGCAAGCAGAAAAAGAAAAGTCAATGAAAGCAAATGTATGTAAGAATTAATAGGAGGTGTGAACTTTTCTTCAGCTTTTCTAGAACAAGATCAAATGGGTGTAGGTAAACACAGTACATAAATATTTGGCTAAAGGCTAAGTCTCCCTTGGAATGAGGAGATAAAGATTCTGGAATGACTTTTCATAAGGGCTGACATGTAAAGAAACCATGGGTTTTAGACAACATTAGAACAGGTGATGAATAGGATTATAAAGCAAAATTATCTGCAGTAGTAAAGACTTGCACTGACCATGTAAGAGATCCCTTCAAGACTTCTGTTCCTATTAGTTGCAATATATAGCTATGGGGAAATGGAAAATTTAGTGTCTTTAAATTGAGCTGTTCATCTTTTTGTATCGTACAATTTTAATTTTTTTTTTTAATATTAAGATTTTATCTTCAGATCTAAAGAATGTTTGTTAAGATGGATCAGATGGGGAAAATTATTTCCTATAGCATGTTTGGAAGAGCTGATTATAATACATATCCTGGAGAGTATCTAATTTAGAAAAACAGAAAAATTACTCCTAAACTTCTATGACGTAAGTACTAAAGAAACTGCAAGCCTGGATTCATTCTTTTCTTCAAATGTGGTAAAAAATATTTGAAGGTAGGTTCCCCTCAATGTAAGTGAAACTTTAGCAAAAGCATGGCCCAGCACACATGTGTAAGGCTACCACTGCTGCCTGTTCCTTAGACTAATGAAATAATCTCTCAGTGCTGTGTTCTAAAACGTTTACAGAATTAGATATACCTCAAGTTGGTATGGATAGTGGTATACCTGATTTGACATTTCACCCAGGACTAGGAAGTCAAAACACAAGACACTGCATGCATCTGGTGATAGCTGAAGAGAGTTTTTGTGGATGCCTAGCTTGAACAAGTGGATAAAGCCACTCAGCTTTCAGCACTAGGCCTTGAAGTACTAGAATATTTTCCACGTTGTGTGTGACAGCTGGGACTATAAATTGCTGATTGTTTTTCGTGAAGAATCTTGGAGATTTTATTCAACATTTAACATTTTGTTGTTGCTGTTGTTCATTACTGAAAACATTTGTGTGTGGATATATGTATTGGCAGAATACCAAAGTGTTTAAGTATCATGTCTTGGTCTTTTGTTCAACTGAATGACAAAAAACAACTAAAATTTAGGAAGATGATCAGTGTTTTCTTTGTAAAAGTCTGTATGCAATACTTTTCAATTAATTTATTTTGTATGTGTAGAACTGCATCTTCAAGCAGCACAAAAATAGATCAGCAGTGAGCAGTCTGCTTTAAAATGAGAAAGCCTGTTGTCAGTCTTATCCTGCAGCTTTTCTACTTGAGCTCAGAGTGCCTGTCTTCTGCATGTGCCATAATCTAGAAACACTGTACTTGGATGCCGGGAAGTAATAAAAGTTATGTCTGGAAACCTTGACAGCATCAGACAGGTCTGTAATTAATCATAAGTTACCCTTACAGATGGGTATTAGGATCCAGGTGGTCTGCTTATATCAGTAGGAAAAGTTAAATGGAACCAGCAGTCTTTATTTCTGACTCATATATTTATTCTCCATATTACATAAAGATCCCATTGAATTTCAGCTACAAGTTCCTAAAAGTGTTACAGAATTTGGCTGTGACTCAGACACCAAGCCTTACTGGAATAAGTATAAAAACTATTCCAACTCATCTTCTTCCAAAAAATCTTGAAATAAATTATGGGTCATAGTCACAAAAATTAATTACATTTACAAGTCAGAACAACTGAAAGGGGAATTTTAGTATTTGATTGTGAAAACCTGGTATATTATGTTTCTAGATTCCACTTTTAAGTCATTCAGTTTTTGCAAAGGGACCACACCTTTACTCTGTTTGTGCCCATTACATGACTGCTGTCAGTGAAAACTCAGTCTGAACTTCTGTTTTACTGTAGATACTTGCTATTATCTTTTCAGACCTATGACATGTTTGTGCACAGAATATAATCCTTTTCAGTTCCTGCATCACTTTTAAATTTCCATTGATGCTGCAAACACAAACTGAGTTGGATCCTCTGTGGCAGTACTTTCATCTAAGGCTATCAAAAATGTCCAAGACATTTTCAAGCAGCTTTTCATCATTACAGTATCACTTATTCTAGACTGTAACTTCACAGTCAATCTAAAGATGTTGACTGCATGAAATATTTTCCTTTCATACAGAAAGTTTCAGTTCTTCGTAAATCATTGAAAGGATATTTAGAAAAGGGAGGTTTTAAGACCTGGAAGCAAGAACTGACTCTTTTTCCAGTACTTTCTCAGGCAAATGCACTTTGTTATTAAGTAGGATTGCACTGTATCTCTAAAGCTTTCAGCAGAATTTGGCCTCAAGACAATATCTAAAATAAACTTGAGACTTGCTCTTGAGTTGGTTTGTTGCAGTGACAAACAAAAAAGTTTAACCTCATTTTTAATAAAACAAGATTATTCATTTTCTACTGATATATCTCAATTCATAGTTTATATGTCTGTTTTTCTGTATATCCATGTTGAATATACTGGCTTTCAAATGTGAAATATATGGAAATCATCCTGTAACTGAGTCTGTTTTTCAAATAACATAATCACACTCTGTTAACCAAGGAACGAACACTACTGCTCCCTAATAACTCACTGGAGAGTTGCTTCTGAAAACAGTTTTAAAACCACTGGAGGGACCAAGGAAAGAAGCCTGCCACTGGCTTCTGCAATGGTCATCAACTTCAGCAAAGGTAAAGCTTCTGGTGATTTTTAAAGATCAATGTAAGTAGCCATTTCTGCTGGTCCAAACCTAAACCAAACATGAGTCAAAATTTTTTTCTTCACTGCAAAGTTCATTTTCTGCACAAATTCCTGAAATTTAATTCTGGAATGATCCAATCCAAACACTGTCTATTATTTTTTCAATTTTTTTTTTTCTGAATCAATTATAAATCATCAAACGAATCAAAAAGGAAAAATCGACATTTCCTTTACTTTGTCAGAGTCATCAAAGGAGCCCAAACTCCTGTAGTTACTTCCTGAGAAAAATCTCCATTATAGGTGCCAGGAAAGAAAACATAAATATTCAGATCTTATAACACAGAAAGAGAAGGTTAGGAAAAAAGTATACAATAGTATAATCATCAGCATAAACATCCCAAAGGCCAGGAGATAAGTACAGTGAGATTATTTCTCCTCATTTCTGACTTGTGGTGTAAGGATGAGTTTCAGCGTTAATAGGGAACCAGATTTCCCAAGATTTGGAAATTCAGCTGTTGGTACCTGATAACCATCATGTACAGTATCATCTGTACTAGCCTCTTCTCTGCATGGTGTTAACCAACCTATCCACCTGCTGCACCATCTATTACAGTTCATCAGCAAACTAGATGCTTAACCCGCATGTTTTTATGCACAGCTCCAGTTGGTCTCATTCTTAATGGGCACCTAAAACCACCTCTTCTCCTCAACACCCAATAGTGATATACAATATGCACACTTGATCAGCTGTTGCAAGTAGTTGGTGCCATGCCACATCTTGTAACTTGGTTAGATGGACAGGAATTGGCTGTGCTACCATTGCCTAACTTTTCCTTGTTCCTCTCTGCTTCATCATGCTGTTGCACTGTTGTAATCCAGTAGACTAAAAGTTTCAGAGCAGAACTGCATAAAACAGTATTTTCCATTGCTGCTTATAAAACTGACCAGTTTGGAGCTCTTTTTTTGCATACTATAGAATTTCTATATGGTGTTGAAAATATGCTGTATCAGGGCAGGGTGATATGATGCTGTCTGCTTAGAATGCAAGCTCATCAGAGGGATTTGCATGGATTCATCTGGACATATAACAAACTGGACAGCTACAGATCCACTAGAATGTGAAAAATCTCTGCCTACTCCTGAGCCTATAACCCAGGCTCGGAGTGTCAGAGGCAAGTTAATGATAAAATGAAGGATGTTAAATAATCTGTCTTCCAAACTCACACAATAACAATTTAATGACTTCTCTGTGCCTTGATAGAAGGGAGTTAATTGTCAAATAGGTAAAAATGTTGAATGCTTTTTGTAATCTTGAAACTATAAAGTGGCCTTTATTACATGTTCGCTTATCTGAGATGAATATTGTGCAATGTAGATATTTGTCTGTCACGTCAGTATTAACACATCACTATATCCACTGCACAGATTTTTTTCAGCATATTTTCACCAAAGAAAGGCACACACTTCCTTGCATTGAGACAATCAACTACAAAGGATTTAGAAAAAATATTTGATGAAATGCTTCAGCATTAAGCTTTGCAATGTATACAAGTGAACACTCCTTTCAAGCACTCTATTTAAAGAGAATAGGTAGAATAAAATTTAAACAGAAATACTCACTTGAAGATGAAGCTAATGAAATTAAAAAGCTGTGACTTGTAAAGAAGAGTAATTATGATGGTTTAAAGATGGGTTAATGTAGGTTAAAAGCACATTTTATTTGTAAATGTAAGATAAACTTATTAGTGTATTAGAGTGCTAAAAGGTATATCACCTGCTTTCTAACAACATTCAGGATAATACAGTTCTTTAGAGACTGAGTCAAGAAATATACATCAGCAAAAATGTGCCAGGAAGAAGTAAGGGACATACGCTTTTGAATGTGTTAATTGTCTGCACTGTTATAATTTACCATTAGATCTCTCAGTGAGTGTCCGTTTCAATAAACTTCTAGCACGTGCATTACGCTAAGCATATTAATACACACTTAGTAAATACTGTTGTAAATCTGGATTAAGACCAAAGTGTTGCTCCTGACCTTAAAATTCAGAACACCTTGTGGAAGTTGGTCAATCATATTTACTAGAATAAAAGGCTTTTTGGTGTGGCCTACTATCTGCCCTTTAGCCTCACTGTCCTGTAGCCTTTGCTTCATGTATTCATTACTGTGTTTGTAAATATTTGTAGCTGAAAATGTTGGCATTGGTGTTATTCTTACCCTGTAAAATTGAATAGTATATTCTTTTTATGTTGACACCGCTCATTCTGAGATACAGTGCAAATACAACCTTAGCACAGCTTGAGCTACAAAAAAAAACCCAAACCCTCTGTAAGCTTTTGAGGCTGTTGTGATAAAGCTTGAAATTTCAGTCCCAGTGTATCAATAAGCAAATTATTTGGTTTCCTGTAGTATACAGTTCCCACATTGACAATATATATTTAACTTTACATGACCAAGCAATACTATTGATTTATCAGTCTTTTAAGGTTAAGTGTACTTCGGTAGGTTACTATTTATCTTAAATAAAAAATGCAAGATGTTAATTTATGTTATTTATGTTAATTTCCTATAATGAAAGAGTAATTTTATTCTGGGCTTCCACATTTTTATTTAATCTCATATTCCTTAAGATTTCAAAATCCCAATTGAAGAAAAGCATAATAGTAGCAACCTGTAAAGAAAGACTGGATGTAGATTTTCCCCTATGCGTATGATGCAATGAAAGTTTACTTGACTAAAGAATGAGTGTGAAATACTTGCTTTATGAAT
Organism: Psittacula echo; assembly: GCF_963264785.1. NCBI lineage: Eukaryota > Metazoa > Chordata > Aves > Psittaciformes > Psittacidae > Psittacula > Psittacula echo. The sequence continues at coordinate 39,694,208 of NC_137735.1, read as the reverse complement.
ATCATCAGACATGTACAGGTCTGGTACTACCATCTGGCTCAATAACACAGAAAGATTGTCAAGGCTGGACTTTAAGTCGCACCCATCAGGAAAGTTTGTTTAAGGGAGTTTTAGATTACGTGTTTTACTTTTTCTTTGGCTCCTCAGAGCGTATATGACATAAATTCCTAGCAAGAGGTGGTATGCCTTTTCCACACTATGAAAGAAGAAAGGGAATATGAATTCCCAGCAGTAACCCATACTCTAAATAAGTCAAAAGAAATGTAAAAAACCCCAAGCAAACCTTCAAAAAAAGAAAGAACCAATTTACAGAGTTTACCAGCTGCCGTAAGCCAAATTAAGATACATTGGTTTGACTGTCTCTTCTGATAGCTAGACCAGGTGTGCACGGGTTTAAGAGGATGCACTTACTGAAAGCTGATTTCTGCCACACACTGTAAGTTCCCATTGCGCACTGACAAATTCCTCTTCCTTACTGCAAACTATACAGTCCTATAACGTAAAGTGGGCACTGGGCTATTTTGCAGCTGATCCAAGTTTGGGGTTTTTTTTAACCCATTGTTTTTGTGTGTTTGCTGTGTTATACGTAGCCAAGGCAGCAGAGGGAGCCCAAAGATTTTGGTCATCAGTGAGAGAACCAGAGACAGGGAGAGAGACTGCCAGTGCCAAGAGCAACCACGATAGTGGCTTGGTGTACTCGGACTTCTTTAAAGCTGATAAATACACTCATATTCATTATTCAGCTGGTTTAAATATCAGCGAGAATTCAAGGTACCACTTAGTGGCCAGGTTTTATTTTGCACTTGTTTCTTACTTCAGCTCTTTTGTTTACAGTTTAGAAAAAATATTTATCAAGAATATAGAAGTCCTATGTGAGCCCAATAAATTGTTTTAATGACTCGTTTTATGCGTAAAGATTTAGAATAAATGTTAGAACACAGCTACCTGAATTTTAAGGACTACAGTAAATAAATAGTAGCATAGTGACAATTGGTAAAATACTGAACTGCGAAGTGACTTTTGTTCAACAATGCAGAAATTCAGCTTGCAAAATAATGAAAGATGGTTTTGATTGTAATTTTAAGATAGACAGATGTTCATGTTTTTCAGAAGATGTTCATCTTCAGATGTTCAGTTTGGAGGAAGTTAAAGCTAATAAAATGAAGGACTGAAAGTCCCATCTACATAAAAGTATTTGTTTTTCTGCAAAGGAAGATTTGGGTCTCTGAGAGGTCAACAGCTGCTGACCATAAACAAAACATACTGTGTATCAGTGAATACATTATAGACAGAATACCAGCATCATAAAGTCAGTATTTGTCTTGAAGTCAAAGTTGTACTTAATTGTTCAGTTTTTGAATGCATATAATTGACAGAATGAAAAACCCTGTGTTTCTGACCAGGTTTGGTATTTTCTGTAACATACTACCTATTTTTCACAGATCAGGCTTTAGTCTATCATCTCAACTCTTTTTAATGTACTTTCAAGGCAACACAGAACAGAATTGAATATCATTATAAAATAGAAGTATTGTACTAGGTTGCACTGAAAGGAAATGTTTCTAATTCTCTGGTCATAGAGAGAAAACACACTTGAGATATGAACTCAGACATTCTCTTCCCAAATTCAGGAGAATTTTTTAAAGTGGTAGCAACTTTGTTTTTATAAATATGCTTTTTATAGTGATCTAATTGCTGGATTTTTGGATTTTACTGACTCCGTGGTCTGTCTCCTGCTTTGTACCAGATACACCCATCCAGCCATTGAAAAGTAGCTGTGGAACACTATTCTAATCATGTGGGTATTGCTTAATCTCCTGGTCAAACCTGACTAAATCTCCTTGGATGACATGTCAATCTGTTTGGGATTTGCAATATGGCAAGGCCCCCAAATACAAATTAAAGTAATTTTCTACCTGGAAAAAATCATCTGCCTTTCTCAGTAACATCTACCACTATGTTCCAAGGTGAGTAAAGGTCAGACAGCTGTGATTATCCTTTGGATATGGGTTGCATAAATATTTGACTTTATGAATTTGTGTTATTGCTTTCCAAACTACAGGTTCTTGGGTACATTCAAAAGTCAAAGGTCTTTTCTTGCTCTTACTGGTAATTCAGAAGGAAGGCTTTTGCTTAGGATTATTCCCTCCTCTCTTTTTTTTGGCTACACCAATTATTTTTAATCTGTTTTGTCATTCCAAGTATGTATCCTGACCCCTGAAATTGTTGGGATTTCGGCATATTTACTATATTTGGATCTTACAGACTCATAGTTTTTCCTTCATCTCTCTATATTTTAACCCTCTCTGTCCCCAGATTGCTATGTAACTATTTTCAAAGGTATTTACTTGCCTTTCTTCAAAATATGTGAGCTACTTCTATGGGGAAAGAATGCCTATATCTCCTCTTTCACCAATTTTTAAAGAGTAAATCTGTGGTCCAATTTATTAGCATGTATGTTTTACATGTTAAATAATATTATCTAAGTTTTCTTTGTCAGTTCACAGTTCAATATCTAGTCTTACTGTATTTAGACTTGAACCTCTCTTTCCCTTATTTTCTTAAAATCTCCAGTCTTTTTGTACTCTATCTTCTGCCTTTCTTTAATAGACAAATTATAAGTGTACATACAAAAAGCATATTTACCACACTCATAGAGTTTATAATATACCAGATCACTGTTTCAGTTATTCTATTATGCCTGTGCAAAAGCTCTATTGATGAAGAACTTTTAAAATGAGGTATACATCCCTATATACACTGTATATAATGAAATTATAAAATATTTTTAACAAAGCAACTTAACGAATTGACATTTTTGAGATTAGAAAAGTGGAACACTATAGAAGCTAATATCTGTCTAATTGAAAATAATGATTTTGTTACAATTATCAAATAAAAGTTATGAAAAAAAACCCCTAATCCTTGGCTTTACTTGTGTGTTTGATGGTATAATGATGAATTTTCTGTTCGAAAATATCAGCTGCCAAATTAAATGTTCTCACTTCTGTTCTTAGAAGTGGATTTCTTTCTTCACTTAGTTCCAGGTAAAGAGAAGCCTTAGCTAGCTTTTGAGCTCATTGAGCACATTTAACTTGAACTTTAATCCATGCTTGAGGTAAAATATCTTACCATGGTTGTCTCTGCAATGGATCCAAAGCTGTTTATAAATATGTTGCATGTGACATTAACTGGAGGGCCTGCAAAAGAAAAAAAAACACCAGTTCCTTTACCTTACTGACTATAATATATAAAAAATTATGATTTTTTTTTAAATTCAATTAGGATGAAATAATGCTACATGCACAACTCATTTAGTGCACAATTAAAGTGAATAGTTCCTAATAAATTTCCTTTTGATTTTTCTCAAAGGTAGGCTACTTGACTGGCCAGTTTTAGCAGCAATAAAAAGAGACAAAGTTGATTATTAACTTGCACAGATGTTTCTGTACAAAAAAAACCAAAAAATCAACACCCTGTTTGAAATATGTAGTAAAACAGGGTTTTATGTGTGTTTCAGTAAGCCATATATGCACTTCTCACAACAATTAGGGACAAAAATAGCCTTCACTCAAGGCAGCTGTTACCTTTAATGTTATCTGTCGTCACTGGTAACAGAAATACATTGCTTCTGCTATTATCTTTACTGCTTACAGGAACAAATGTGGACAAGAAAGAAAGACTTAGATTCTATTCTCATTCCTCTCAAATTCACAAAATGGTTAATAATCTTTTTAAACTGAATTTTCTGCTACCATGAGTCTTCAGGCAACTGTTGTTCTGTCTTATCTTGCATGTGTGATGAATCAGTAGTGGCAGCACAGTCATTATGATAACTGAACAATGAATTGTCTCTTCATGGGAAAGGTTTTAAATTATTTCTATGAAAGTCTCTGTAAAAATGGCATGGTGGTAGAGCATGCTAATTTGTCCATTAAATCTTATCAATTTCAATCTCTGTGCAGCAGAAACAAGATTTTTCCATCACAAGTTTTTTTAGTCACCCTCCTGCCCTTTAATATTCTTCTATATCAATAATCCAGTTCAGCATTGGAGAACCTGGTTTCTTTTTGTAGTTTTAAGCAATCACTAATAATGAAAGATCTGTATCTGGAATTTGAGGATTGGTCTTATAAACCCTTTCTTAATATTTCTTTTTAGGGTCATTGAAGAAAGAAGCTGCCCTGCAACTGTTGGTGGATTGCAACTAAAAAAAATCTAATGTGACCAATGAACTCGATATTAAATACTTGAAGAACCAGAACATCCATTAAAAATTCTGCCAACAGGACAAAATTTGAAACATTCTTCTTTCTTTGTGAAAATAATTGTTTTGAAATACTGTGTAGCAATTTCAAAAAACATCACTACATGTACTTCAGTCACTGTAATACACAAGACTGCATCCTATGGAGCAGAATTCTCAAGTAAGGAGGTATCACTCTGCAGTCACTTTGACACTATTTTCACTTTGATATTCAGTTAATTATTTAGAGCTGATCTTGAGCATATTCAGTATTTCTTAGAATTCAGTAAAAGCTTAACATAGACAACTCCTGAAAAGGATCAAGGGAAAAAGAAAAGCAGGGGAGATGAACAAAGGCAGACTCAGTAAAAACTGTCAGGGAGAAAATTGTACTTCTTGGCTATGTTAGACTATTTCTTTGCAACACAGGTTTCCTTTCAAGCATTTTCATGTTATAGTGCTTTTCATTATTTCAATTTTAGTATGATACTATCTTGTTTGAATTAGTACTATGTTTTAAGGTATGTGTGCTATATCAACAAACATAGTTGCTTTTATAAACAAAAAGCCATAAATCACTACAATGCTTAATTTCAAAAGCAGCATTACAACAGTATATTTAACATCTAGTTTAAAAAAGTGCAAAAGGAGAAGCTAAAAGCAGCTTGCAAATGATTTAGAGATTATTTAAAGATACTGTGCTGAGAGTAAAAATGAACTTCCCAAAACATATTAAAAAGAAGCACAAATGAAGCTGTTAAAACTGGAAGTCATATTCAAACACAGGAACTCAGGCATGTGGAACATAGATTAAAGACAAGGAGAGAAAAAATAGAGCTGACACTCACTAGACACAAAAATGCTAATAATGATAACTATCTGCAAGGAGTTAAAAATAGAATCCTGGCAACATCTGGAAGGTGAATTCAAGAAAAGATGATTAAAAGTATCCATGGAAGTGAAGGTCAGAAGAGAAAAACTAAATAAAGTCTTTGTAGCAGCATTTGTTTCCAGTTGCTAGCTGTGTCAAATACTGTAGCTATTCTGATGGAAGATTTGAATGAGAACTGTAGAAGATGTTTCAGGCTAAGTGATCAGGACAAACTGACAGGCTGAGGTGATATCAAGCCAGACAATATCAAAATCTTTGTAAAGTTGTGGAAATATAAATCACTGTGAGTCAGCTATAACCTGCATCAGTTTTGTTATCAGGGTGTCCTGGGTTCAGCAGTAGCAGCCATTTTTCTCCTTCTTAGTAGCTGGTGCAGTGCTGTGGTTTTGACTTTCGACCTGGGAACAGTGCTGATAACACTGATGTTTTCAGTTGCTGGTCAGAATGTTTACCCTGACCAAGGACTTTGTGAGTCTCATGCTCTGCCAGGGAGGAGGGGAAGCCAGGAGGAAGCACAGACAGCACACCTGACCCAAACTAACCAAAGAGGTATTCCATACCACAGCACGTCATGCCCAGGATGTAACTGGCAGTTACCTGAAAGGGATAATTCGCTGCTGGGTGGGGGCAAGGTAACGGTCAACAGATTGTGAGGTGTTGTATTCTCTTCCCTTGTTGTTTCCTTTATCATTATTATTATTGATGGTAGCAGTAGTTATTTGTGTTATACCTTAGTTACTGGGCTTTTCTTATCTCAACCCATGAGAGTTACATTTTTGGATTCTCCTTCTCATCCTTCCAGGAGCGGGGGGAAGAAAAGAAGGCGGGGAGTGAGAGAGACTGCGTGGCTGATTTATGGCTGTCTGAGTTTAAACCGCTACACAGGGGAAACATGTACCTTGTCTGGCAAGTGTAACTTGAATTAAAAAAGCTAATCAGACTTCAGGTGTGATAGTGGATGACATTGACAATGAGCTTTATCCCTGTAAACCTTACCTCTGTACCAGCCAAACTGGTAGAAATTATGACAACTATTGTGATTAACAGCTGTGGATTAATATTATTTTTGCTGAAATAATGTCTCTCAGATCTACTGAAACTCTCTGAAAGAGCTGATGAGCACGTGGGTAAAGGCAGTCTCATAAGATTAAATAAGTATTAACTTTATTTGTAGTATATAATTAAATTAATTAAACTAGTTTATTTGGATTCTTAATAACTTTTCAACATGATCTTTTTTCAAAGGCTCTTTAAGGATGTTAGTCTTAAGTGAAAGACAGTGCTTTTTGCTTTAAAGCTATTTAATGTTAGGAATACATAGCCACTTTTTACAGTGCAAGGTGATTGCTGGTGCACTCCCACATGGATCTGCACTGAAAGGCCAAAACTGCTTCTAGAAGTGAAGAGATGAACATATTTATCTAAGTTATTTTTTTTTTTAATTAAATCTTGGTTTAAGAAGTTCCTAAACTAATGATTAGCTGAGTACTTTTAGGAAATACAAAGGCAAGGAATGCTTTACACTTTCCTATGTAAATCCCAAAATTTCCACGTTAATAGGTTGTTATCAGTGTTGTGATCTGGGCTATATAGACTTAAAATTATAACACCTCTTCTGTATCAGATTAATTCTGAGCATCTTGAGGCCATGACAATTTTTGCACATGGATTACATAATTGTGTCAAAATTTGAAAGACGATAAAGTATTTCCCATATTTGTAAGGAAGACAGAGTTTGGGATGTGGAACAGCTCAGTAAGAGGAGAAGCATCTTTATATAGCTTTGATATACTGGGTAAATAATTTGCGGCTAGAACAAAGATTTTGCAAGGTCTCTTAACTTTCTGGTTTTATTCCATAGCTAAATAAATACCAACAGTCTTCTCTATTGTTTCTGTTGATCAAGAACAGATATGCAGAATTCCTTATCCAAAAGCAGAGCACTCAGACAAAATATATAATTCCATGTTATTGACCAAAGTTAACTATGACTAAAATCAGTAGTTAAAGATCTTGTCTAAGTAGGAATTTTACTGGAAGAATAAATTATTTAAAATTATTGACTGAGTTCTCTTATTAGTACTCATTTTGTTTCTTTAAAAGTGTTGCCACATTACAAACTCAAAAAGGCATTAAACCACAGCACTTGCCACCAGAAAGTGGCAAAGCCACTGAAGGAGATACTTATTCTTAGTGATAGGTCTGAATCATTCTGGGCAGATTTGTTCAAAGTGTGTAGCTGTCTAGAAGATTTAGAATGTGCACTTTTTGAAAAAGAACAATGTCAAATTAGGTTTTGTCTCTTTAAATTTCAATTGTTACAAAACAAGGCTCTAAGTTTTTTGAATTATACTTTCAAGAAGTACTGTATTGAATTTGCTAATCTCTAAATCATCTGCCTATTCTTCACTGCAGCTCCATCAGAACATTGTGATTGTATGATGTCCATGGCAATCTCCAAAATCTAATCTCTAAATCAACTGCTAAGCTGTAAACTAATTTTTAAACACTCGTTTGCAAGACTTCAGGAAGCACAAAGAAGAAAGAATAAAAACCGCAGGGTTTAGACTTTGCCTGAGGTCTTCTGCCCAGCAAAACTTTACCTTAGGTTTAACCTGCAGTTTGCATGCTAAAGAATATACTGAGGCAACAAACCAAGGTAACTAATAAGGAGCAAAAATAATGTAAAAGCTACCATTCATGCAAGAAAAAAAAATTAGAAATAGAGTGTTTTGCATTACTTTCAAAAAATTGTTTGATATTGTGGAGCCCTTCAGGAAGCCAGGCACTGGAACATTCTTCAAAGTAGTTCTGGCAAGCAAAGTCCCGGGGACTTATTCTGTGTGGTTGCTAGGGATATTGATCACTGTTTTAAATCTTTTAGTGATGTGTTTGAATTTCCAGTGCCCATTTATCATTTTCTGAGAAGTATCAGCACCGTTAACTTATTAAAAGCAAAACATTTCCAGCTGCAGTAAATCCTGGTTAATAACTTTATGTATACAGCACAAACTGTTTATAGCTTACTGTGAGCAAGCACTTTGGCAAACTACTTGGTCTTTATGAATCAACCTGGGCAAATTCTGACAACACTACAAAATAGAGTCATAACCACTTACATTTCTGGGAGTTGGAGATGTCAAAAAATTACAAAAAAGTTAGAAAAAAACCACCCACCACCACCACAAAAAAAAAAAAAAAACCCACAAGAAAAAAACCAAACCACCAAACCAAAAAAAAAACCAAACAAAAAATACTAAACCCAAAAAAGAAAAAATTAATTATATTAGACGATGAAAACCTAGTGATAGGCTAAATTTCCAAAAGGTCTGTATCTGGGCGGTTGTAAAAGTGACAGGAATAGAGAATATTACCACTGAAATGAACTGTCATAGCAAAGAAAAACAAAAGAAGGCATATATTTTTTTTTGTTTCAGTGAGTGTACTTCTTAGTTTTCATATTTATTCCAGGAACTGCACTTGTGGGAGAAGAAATATTGAAATACTGAAAAACTAAAAGTTTAGGTTTGAAATTACCTTTGAAATTTGGTCTGATTCTTGCATCGTAGCCTGACATCCTTCCCATTAGCTTATCCAGGAAATCAGATGGCGACATCGGCATGCTGCGGGATCTTGCACTGTCTGTTTCCTTTGTGGCTACCAAGCTAATAGCAAGGAAAAGCAAACAAAGAAACAAATGGAACAAAACATTTTGTTAGAGATTTTGTTATGTATACTTTAATTTTACATAGTCAATAACTTACGTCATGTATGAACAAGAAAATAGGAAAGATAAGATTGCCTTTCCAGTTTATGCTTCAAGAATAATAGTAGCAAATAAATGCTTTTCCTATCTGTCATTTTACATGTAAATTTTATTTTGTTAAGCTGCTTAGTTATAGGTTGCTGTTAGGTCTTCTTCAGGATTTTGTAGATTAATAAGGTTTTCAGTCAACAGTAGTCATTTCATCATCACATAGTTAAACTATGTCATCTACACAAAAGCTGTGCATATGGAATATCATAATTTGGAGTCTATACTAAGATTAGTTTTTTTAACTGGGTGTGGTGTAACAGAAGTCCAGATGAGAAAGAAAATAGTAAGGACATAGTGGAATCACCATCCCTGGAAGTGTTAAAAAATGTGTAGATGAGGCCATTAATGACATGATTTATTGTGGTCTTGGCAGTCCTCAGGTAAAAGTTGGACCTGATGATTTTAAAGGTCTTTTCCAACCCAGTTTATTCTTTGTCTTTCATGGAATAGTACTACTACACCATTTTTGTTCAGCTGATGTTTTATATTGATATTTAAATGTAACACTGCATATTAAACAGTCTCTTGGCAAATGGTATTCTTTAACTGTGTCTTGGAGGTTATTTTTCTGTTAAAAAAAAAAGTACCTGCTGCAGTGGAAAAAAACCAACTTACTGAAGGAATTATTTTAGGGCAAAATTTTCATCTCAGGGCTGCTTGGCAAATGTCATCTCATATAGCCTCCTCTCCATATGCATACAGAACTCTCACTGACATTCTAAAGTGTGCTCCACACATGCTAAGTGAGAAGAGTATTGGCACTGCAATCAGCCAAGTGGACCCAATGAAAAAGCCTCTATTATTGTGGAACCCTTACTTGAGTGTTGGCCAATGCATTGAAGAAACATTACAGTCAGCAAATATATATATACACATATAAATTTCTGAGTACCATTGTGATACACAATGTAAATAAAACCATTCATGGCTTTTGGAGTCTCAAAAAAGATAAAGAGCTTTTAACATTTCTTCTGACTTCTTACCTGCTTGGTTGTCTCTTATTATTGTCAATTCACTTTTTTTAGAAGTGCTTAAAAATGCTTTTGTTTAGAAGTAGGGCCAGGGAAAACTCTAAAATTCTTAGGAATTTTCTAACATGTAAAAAAACTATGCCGGACTTTGCTTGTTAACAATGGATGGAGTTCCAAAATAGGAAAATTCCATACAGGTATGTGTGTATGCAGATGCAATGTTAAGTGCAGACTAGGAATGTAATTTTTTTCCTCCAAACACTGTGTTACTCAGGACATGAAAAGTTACAGTTTTATGTCAAATTCCATTTAGAAAGTGTGCTAAAAAAAAATCTGTCTTCAAATGTGAACTTTGTATTTAATATCTTAAATTAGTAATTATGTCATATTAAGATATATAAGTATGACAAACTTGGACATGCACAGAATATGAACATAGAAACCTCTAGAATGTTGTTGTTAACTCATATTTTAATTAAAACTCAGTTCAGTTTCTAAATTATAACATCAACTGAAATCAGAGAACTGAAATCCTTGTGCTTAATTTGTTACCTAGTGTTTATTCTGTTCTATGTGTGAGTTGATTTGCATATTTATAGATTGTTCATAAATTTCTAAATTGGAATCACCAGGTCTATAATTACTCTTGTCTTTGGTCTATTCTGTCTGTTCAATAAGTGTTCACTTAAAATCTGAAGAGAGGTTAGCTTTATGCCATGCCTTGAAGACTGTCATTGAAATTTCATGGACTGAGATAGAAAAACACATCTGCCACAGTGCATGACCTACCAAAAGTCATCTTTGAGTCAGAAACTGTTAGATCAAGCTGAAGACATTTATATTAGGATAAAAATATTAGAGAATAAGAAGCAGCCCACTACAGCCAAGATGCAGCTTCTCTAGAACAGCACCCACATCCTAAATTCTAGACAAAAAGCTATTGTAGGGAGTCATAGTAAGAATGGTGTTCAGCACTGCCATCTACCATCTGGAAAGGAAAAACAAAATCATCAATGGTTTCAAACTAAGAGTTGAAATACATAAATAAATAAATAAGGCATAAATAAGGTATAAATATTGAGGAGGGCAGCAAAATAACCCATTTTCTAAGTTCTGTCCATTTAAGTAGAATAGTTTAAAAGAGATGAAGGATGTTAAGAGATAGATGAATTGGGAGTGTGAGCAGAGTTGGACAAAGCAGCTGAGTCTGAAGAAGGATTTATAATTCATGTTGAACAACTCAGCCCTATTGTGGTAAAGTTCTCACTGCACTACTGTGCTATCCAATAGTGTGGAAATATCGAGAGTAGAAGCATAATGTTCACTTACTATTTTATATGATATTGATGAGGCCAGTTCTTGCACATTGCATCAAATTCCTTGTCCAAGGTTTAAAAGGACATTAAAACATTTATAAAGGTACTGAACAAAGCCACTAAACCACTGAGAGTTAGGGAAATCTTAAAGTAAGAGACTTTAAGAGATCAACCTGTTTAGTTTATCAAAAAAAAGATTGAAAAACAACATTGAAGTGTAAATACCTCAAAGGGGCAGAAAATGCTGGACATTGATCTGAAGAAGAAAGGCAGAGGAAAAAATCAATGAAAGACAAATTCAAATGGGAATTTAGGCAAGCAGTTTAATAGTTAAAGTAACTTAACAGAAGATCAAATGATACTGGCCAAGACAGTACAGCTTTCTAGAAGAAACATTTCAGCAAAATATAAGGTATTATGTTTCATGTATACTAGATGGTGAAAAGGAATGACCTATAATATATTATATAAAAGCAGACTAAATCCAGAATAGACATTACAAATATCATGCAAAAATAATCAGATTGTCAAAAGACACTTTCTGGACTTGAAAATCTTGAGGAATGGATGAAATGGGCATAGTTCAAAGTGGAAAATGGTGTCTTCTCAGGGTCCTTCTATACTGGGAAAGGGTTGCAGGCTTGTAGTTGCCTGTACTGTAACATGTAATCTGAGTTGCAGTTTACATGTGGTAATGTTGGCCCATTTTGCTCAATTCCTTTGATAGCTGGATATTTGACTTATCAAATAGTTGCATGAGCATCAGCTCCTTGCACATTATGGAATTAAGAATGAAAACTGCACTTGAGATTTCCATAAACTGCAGACACCTTAAAATATCAGATTGACCACTACTAGAAGAAACAAACTAATGTTCTATGAATGACATGCCCCTGCAAAGAGGAGAGAATTTTAAGCTAAATGATAACACTGTCATGAAAGCAAATGGATATGAAGAGGCAAGGGATAAATTTAGATCATGAATTAAAAGCCTTTCAACTAGTGAAGCACTTCAGTTCAGGAATAGTTTAGCACTATGAGTAGAGATAGTAAGTTCCCATGTGTTTCAAGATGGAAGTAATTATGATGCTGTGACATATATGACTGCAATTGCAGGTGATGGGACTCACTTCTAACCCCTCAGATAAGGATATGTTTGCATTATTGCTAATTCTTTTATGTATTTAAAATAATTACTACCGTACAGCTCTGAAAAAAAAAAAAATATAGTTAGCATAGCTATGCAGCCAGAGCCCCAACATCTACAGAATTTAAATGGGAGATCTCATGTAGCAGCTGGCAATTTTGCTAGCAAGAAAAATCATGAATCATGAATCTCTGCTCCTGAAATGTCTATTTAAAGTAGGCATGTTTGTGAGAGAAAACCTTATTCTCTTCCTTTACTCCAAAGGAAAATGATTGAGAAAAACTCTTCAGAAGGAATTTTACATTTCACAACCTCTACAAATGTTTTGTTCTTTAAAATATTTAAAGCTACAAAAATCAGATTGCTTTAAATGTTTTTTTTAAGAGTCACCATATTCCTTCTTATAAGCTATCTCTTCTCTATTTGCCCCAAACTTCTGTACGTTTTTACCAAAGCTTTATTTTTAAAAGTACATTTTCAAAGTTAACATCAATTGTACTGACTTTGAGGCTTTTGCATCATTTGTGTGCTACAGAAAGTACTGGTTTTCAGTGATTTTTCCTGTCTTTCAAACTTTTCATCTTCAAGGTGGATTCTTAAAAATAGCTTTAGTGCATATAGACTTCATCAAGGACTCTGGCGGTAGGACAAGAGGTAAGGGGTTTAAACTTAAACAGGGGAATCAGGTTAGATATAAGGAAGAAATTCTTTACTGTGAGGGTGGTGAGACAATGGAATAGGTTCTCCAAAAAAGTGGTAAATGCTCCATCCCTGGCAGTGTTCAAGGCCAGGTTAGACACAGTCTTGTGTGACATGGTCTAGTATGAGGCACTCCTGCCCATGGCAGGGGTTTGGAACTAGATGATCTTAAGGTTCTTTCCAACCCTAACTATTCTATGATTTTATGATAAAGAAGTGGTACACTATTTGCTGACTTCCCAGGTGGATGGCAGAGATAAAGAAAGAGTATGGCGTCCTGTAATAATACCTTCCACTGGAAACTTCCCAGAGAGAGGTTTCCAAGTCCAAGTAAGAGCAGTCGCCTAATTTATCCCAGTTATTCTGAAAGTAGTCTCCAGTCTCACTAACTTTTGAATATAACTGGTACAAACTATTTTTGAATCTGATTGTATGCTCATTTTCTTCCTTCCACCGTTAAACTACCTATGTATTTTACCTTGAAAGTAAACATACTTGTCTTTATATTAACAAGTATATTAACATACTTGTCTTATTTGGCTTTGATTTTTCTCATCTGATCATAAATTATTTCTTCTATCTCAAATGCAGTCTATCATAGCCATTCAGAGATAGAAGTTTTGTATTTCATCTTACAATGCGTGCTACAGAGCTGTTATATGATGCTTTGCATACGTTATTATGGTCCAGTAGCTTTTTCATTTCATTACTTAGCTTATTCTTTCAGACAGCAAGTGTGGCTAAACCCCTGGAGCAATTGGATCTTATGTTTGTGGTCCGTTCTCTCCAGCTGATGTTTGAATGTTTTAAATGCACTTTACATTAAAAAGTTTTGAAGAGAAGCTCAAGGAAATTAATTGCACACTCATAAGGAAAGGAAAACTGCAGCCAGCCAATATGCAATAAAATTTTAAAGCAATCTCCTCACTTTATGGGAAATTAAAATCCTTCACAGAAGACAAATACGCTTCTCTGACTGGAGGCTATTCATCAGCAATATTGATTCATGAAAAGCCAGGGCCATTCTGGAAAGCTAGGAGCTCTGTCAGAGTTCTACAGTTCAAGGTTAATGCAAGGAGATAATTTCCTTCCAACACCTTTCTATTCCAACACAAAAAAATTCTACTTGAGCTTTATTGGTGAATAAATTAATTTAATTCTGAGGGACCAAAAAAGATAAGAAGAAAAATCAAAAATGAGTTTCCAATGGTGAAAGAGTAGCGGAAGAGGGTAACATGTATTAAACCTAAAGAGAGTATATGAAGAAAGAATTAAGTTTACAATGTCTCAAAAAAGGCTGAGATTCCAAATTTCCTATTATTTCTGTTAAAATGGACAAAGTGTTTCTTGCTAATTAAAAATGAAATTTCTTTTATTTCCTGTAGGTCATGAAGTTGTCAGTTCCTACTGCAATGAAAATTCAGCTTTTCCTATCCTCCAATGTTTTAGATAACAATAATTGTCATATCAGAGAGAAGCACAGAACTCTTAACTCATGTTTGCCAGAGAAAAATCTGGCACACAGGATCAGAAGCATTGAATCACCAAGATTTTAAAGAGGTCTTTTCTGATTAAAATCCTCAGGAAAATTTTAAATATTTTATGTGATTACATTTTCTACAGATTTTCATGGTTTTAGCTTTTTCTAGTTGCCCTTTTATCCTCTTATTTTAAATAAATTTGAATGGACATATTAATTTTTCAATATAATGCTGCAAAGATAAGTTTGTCATGGAAGTGAAATGGTACAATATTTATACCTTATTTACTTTATGGGCTATAGCTTAAAAAAGTTTTGTATTACTGTGGAGTCTTTCATCTTTCCTTAACAAAAATGAAAGATAGAGAATAATGGGGTTTTAAATCTTCTGATTAAGTCATTATTACCTGATCATCATTCTACAGGTCAGAGGTTTTTATATTCCAGATAAGGCTAAATTTGCGTATACTTGTTTCTGTTTGTGACTCAGTACATAAAGCACAATGCTTTACTAACACCCTCTCGGGGAAAAAAAAACCTCTTAAGGTAAAGGAAGAAAACTAATTTGTCAGCATTCTTCATAATCCTATGGGCATGGCTTTCTAGCTAAATTAAGATATGGATTCAATAAACTACAGGTTGTCCCTCTAATTTTGTTTTCTTATTTAAGACAAGTTTATTGCTGCCAATTTCATCCATACAGCATTTGAATTTTCTTAAGATATTTTATGAATTATGACTCTTATCTGAATATTTGTTCATTGTTTTCCAAGAAGCAACTACTTCTTTGGTAATTTTTGTACCTGTTGTATACTTATTTTTATAAATGTTCTAAATTCAAGTCTTAATTTCTTGCTACTTCTTAATTTATTCAACCTACATTTTTTGGAAAAAGCTGACTCAGACTATAATACAGGGAGCAGAGAATGTTTCAAATATTCTCTGATAAATAAATAAAGACAAATCTCTTACTATTCTAAAGACATACTGCATAGGTTAAATTTTTGGCAACTTTAGTTTTTAATTAAAGATAGTCAGATCTTCCCAAAATTCAATTAAAACTTTTTTTTTTTTTTTTTAAGACAGATAATACTTGTCTAAAATGAATAGAATATCTTTGAAAATGGGAACTGTAAATTGTAAATCACAAATTTATAGTGTCTGAACTGGTATTACTATCTCACTATGATGACTAATTTGTATATTCACTGAATAACAAAGAAAAATTACTGGAATAATGGATAGATTGCAAAATTACCAAGTAAAATAATTTCAGGATATTATCTTTTATAAACCAGATGTCCTTCTATAAAAGCATGCCAAAGCTGAATAATTACATTTATTTTTGTGATTAATGAGTGAGTCCTCTAACTGATTGAATTTGTGCAGGAACTAGCTGATGTCTTTCACCACCATATGAATAGTAATTCAACAGGTGTCAATGAGGCAACATTGGGTTGAAAGCAGAATTAATTAAAATAAGACTTTTGCCTGGCTAAAAACTTCAAACTATTGTTTCCCAAGGCAAACTCTTTGCAAATCTAGGAGCAACTTGTGAATACTGAAAACAGAATTCTACAGATTACAGCTCCTAGGCTGATCCTGTATTTTGAATGCATCAGCACATGTCCTTTAAATTGCAGAGATGCATATTACTGTGACTTCTAGTTATAATTCACTGCCTAGATTATTTAGTATTGTTGTGGCAGTGCCCCAGCAGCTTACTTTGCATCCACTAGGTTGTTTCACTGTCACTCAATATAACAGCAACAGCGTCCCATGAACTGTATGTTTGTAGAAAAAAAGATATTTGTTGTAACCATATTTAATGACAATTTAGAATGTCTTAAGTCTTCTGCTCCTCCTTTGCCTTGTTTTACTTTAAAAAGTCCAATTTATGAGTTGAAAACCATAACTGAAACTAAAAACTGGGGTTCTTCAATATGTCTCTTTTCAAGCGATTCTTTTATCATTCATAAAAATATTCATGGAAAAACAATAGAATGAAATGGTTGAGATTTATCAAAACTAGATAAAAATTTGATTTTGAATTAAAACCTCAGGGTTTGTTACTACTGAAGTGCAATTCAATTAAACACTATTCCATTTGCCTTAGGAAAGATCTGCTTGTATCAGTACAAGAGTGTTGTCCTGCATCTTCAGTGAGCATGTCAGATAGCTGCTCAGAATGAGACTTTATCTCCAAAATAAGTTTGATAAGATATAATTTCAGTTAAAAAAAAAGCTGAATATATCCTGAAGAGCCACTTGCCTGAAAATAAAGTGTTTCAACACACAGGCCTACAACCCAGACAAGTCAAAACTTATCAGTAAGTAGAACTCAGTGCTATATAAAGTTCTCTCCCAAAACACTTCTCATTAAATTTATTTTGATCAGTCAGCTAATTATAGTGTAGATACTGTGTTATTACTATTGGTTAAGAATTTTCCATTAAGCCAAAATATTTCCAGTTGAAAAAATACTGCTTTCTTGAAATAGTGTTTTCTGTTTCAATGTTGTAATGTAATGCTGGCAAGCTTGTATGGAATAGTCTTGTGTCCTTTCTATTCTGTCAGCCACCACCAGTTTTCTAATGTTGATACGAACTGAAGTTGAGGGTTTGGATGCTAATTTTCAAAAACTTCACTGAACATCTTCCCTCACTTCCAGAATTGGCAGAGATTTTTTCCTGCTTTTTGCAACTTAAACTTCCTTTTATGCATTGAAAAAGCGATACAATATTTTCAGGGCTTTGGAATTTTCTGTGAAACAGGAATGGTAATGTTCAATCAGCTGTGTTAATTTACATGAGATATATGCATTACATAATTTTTTTCCTTTTTAGTATTTCTATTAGAAACAACACTATAATAATTCAGTATAAGACTTTCTTTAAGGAAAAACAGGATTAAGCTTCAGGGTGATGATGGGAGTGGCAGGATTCATGCTACATAATGACAGAACCTAGAATCCCTAATGCATGCACTGAAGCATATTCCTTACTGAATAAGTCAGAGAAAATAATATGAAGGTAAAAACCCCAGTGCTTCTAGCCTTTCATTTTTCCACCAGAATTATCCTGGTCAGCTACATATATTCTTTTTTACACACAGAAAATGTTGTTTAAACTTCCCCTTAGATGCATATTTTGCCTTTGCTACACTTGTACAATATATTCACCATATCACCTGATGCTTCAAAGCTTCATATAAAGAAGTGGTAATACGCTGGGTGGAGGAAAGATCATGATGTGTGCTGATCCCCCTCTGTCCCCCTGCACTAAGCAGGCTGGGTTGGGGGGCCTTAGGTGGTGCGGGTAGGCTACCTTCCCCCTTCCTCTTCCCTGGGCAATCACTAAGGCATAGAGGACATCTCCAAACACTGTTGCAGCCTTTATGATGTGCAAGACACTTCACCTCCTTGAGGAGTCAGCACTGTTAAAAAGGATGAAAAAGAGCATTCTGTTAACCATTACTTAGGGAGTCTGAAGAAGTGCATTTGTGCTCAGATTTTGATTAGAGGTGAAAATCTGAGTACTCTTACATCCAAAGATCAGTGTATAGGAGCAAGAAAAATACGTAAAGAGTTAGATACATTCTTAGAGTTCATTTGAACAGTGTTAGAAGCTTAGGATAACTTTTGGACGTAAAATTTTAATGCATATATGAGAATCTTTTTTCAAATATCATTTTTTTTATTCCATTTCTCTAGTGTACTGTACTTTTTGTAATCATGGATTACTGTTTCCAGTGGGTGCATTTCATATTCACTTTGTGTAGAAAAAATTACAATACTATGTTGAAAACAATTAAGCATCCAATATTTAGTATGCAAGATCTGCAGCAAAACAGAAAATAGTTTATTTTATTTTAACTCTTGCAAATTAAGAGTTAAAACAAACTCTAAGAAATCTTGAAAACTCTGATAAATCTGCTGCCATTTGTATTAAAAAAGAAAAGAAAATTTACATCTAGCATTCTTTCTGTTGTGATAAAGCAATGAGAAAACACACGATAGATTTAAAAAAAAAGCCTTTAATGGGATTTAGTCCAGCTTTCATGCTGAAATCTGTCCATTTTGATTTTAATTCTAACGCTGCTGAGTCAGAGGTAATAGATCTGACCTGATAGCATCAGGGAAACATTACTAAAATGAGCATCCCTTCATGGAGACATTATGTAGATGCTTAGACACAGTATTAACATCTACCTTGGAATAAGGTAGTTAGTCATAGTTTAGGTGTGTGAAGTCAGTGCTTTATTCCTGATTGATTTCAAAACCTTCATTTTTCCCTTCAAAAAATTAAGTGTTACCTTACTTTTGCAGCAAGTTACTGTTTTGTGACATTTTTAAATTGTCATTTACTTAGTAGGGCATCCTTAGCCAGCAGACATGTTGCTCACAAAACTGGAAGTTTAGTTGGTCTCTGCAGATGAATATGTCTTAGCCTACGCATGACCAGAGCATGGATGCTCCTGTACATTACTGAATCTAACAGATAACAGGACAGTTTTGAAAACTTTATGAAATTAAAAGCTTCAGCAGGAGGAAACTTCAGGATCTTTTTAACATTCAAGTCCCATTTTACCCCAGAACAGTTTAAACCAACTTTTCACAAAAAAGTCCATGAGCTCTGCAGTCTCCAACTAAGACATAAAGTAATAATAATTTTAATACCCAAACTTTTGAATAAACATACTGGTATAACTGTATGTACTGGGTATTTCTGCTGAGCAGCTAGTTGCGAAATTCAAGTTAATTAATTGTTAGTAAAAATTAGATAATTAGATTAGCCAGTTTTATAGAAAGTCATCTTGGAAATGATATATTCTAGTGCTTGTGGATCCTCAGAGATCATAGGTAGAATTACACTAGACTCATTTTTTACCTTTCAAAAGCCTGAAAGGGAGAAAAAAGTATTTTGTTAGAAACTGGAAATAAATTCTAGACGTAGTAGAGTCTTATGCAAACTATGCATAGTATGTGAAGCCTTGGGCAATGGTGAGATGAGTAGCATATTCCAATATTATTTTTTTATATCAAAGGTATTTTTATACATATTTTATAGCAAAGATGGAATGCAACAAAAGGCAAACTATTAAGACAGTAGGTTATGTAGTTATAACTGCAGCTTGAATTTTAATCAGGAAGAGGAAAAACGTTTGCTTTTTTAAATGTCATAGCTATACTGTTTCTGCTTAGGATATCCTTCCTAGATTAGTTTCAGCTGCAAAAGTCACATACAGGTTAATAGCACTTAACTCCAACTCACAGTATGAGATAATTTAATACTCCAGGTTTTGCTTTCTACTCACTTTATTGTTTCACTCAAACAGTTTCAGGACAACCTGCTGGCTTGCTGTTTCCTATAGCCGTTGATCTGAATTAGACAGCAGCCCCACTACTTATGTAGCTCCACTATTCCAACGGTCCCATCAGTCACTACAAGATTATCACAGGATATAGCCTTCTTGAACATTTCTACATTTTCTGTGATCTCAAAACTGTTTCCCTTGGAAACTGCATTTCTTTAATGTTACACTTCACCAAATAGAAACATCAGTAATAACAATATAGAAGAGGGTTGATCTTCCTTAGGGAAATTTCTACATGGAAATGTCACTGACACTCCCCACTTGTCCCTGTTAATTTTGCATGTCTATGGTAGGTCTAGAAAGTGGTATGGTCACGTGGTGGTATATGGCATAAAAAGAGTATAGAGGAAGTGTTTGTTATGTAGAAGTCCACTGCAGTGTAGACCAAGCATTATTACCTGTTTGCTGTTGAGTAATGTTGGAGCAATTCATTAGACAGCTGATTGGAAGACTAATAACAAAATGCATTCTTTTATAATTTTACTTTTGTACTTTTTTCCTTCATTCTTTCGTTTTACTCTCACTACTTGGCATTTGTATTGACACAGTACCTAAAACCATCAGTCAGGAAGGATCATATTCCTTCAGAAGCCCTACAAAATAATGGACTATAATCTGTGCTAGGAAAATGTAGAGCATCAAATATTTTCACCTTTTTTACTCTCGACTTTAGTGAGAAAACTGTTCTGCTTCCTGGTGCTCTTCTCATTCTTCTGCTTTGGGCCTCCATTCTTGCTGCACATAGTTTCTAGCTGTGTCTTTTCCTGTTCTCATAGATGTTCCCTTTCTGTTGGTCGTTGATATTCTCAAAAAGGTGCCTTTTACTTGATCTGTTCACGATGCCTACATACCAGTGAAAGTAAAGCTACTCATTTTTAGTTCCTACCTCCTTTTACTGATTTTTCCAATAAATGTCTTGAAGATCAGTAGGAAAAGTAATAAAAAGGAGAAGATGCAACACCACACACAAGGGCTCTTCATTGTTCATTACTTAAGAAAAGCTGATTTGTGGGAATAATTCCCTATAGTTATTATTACATAATACCCAGTAAGGTCATTTGAAGCTTGCATTCTAAATCTGTTAAAATAAGACGCTTTAATCTTATAAAAATTTTCATTTTCTCTAATTGTCATGATTCCTAGGATATCTGGACAAGACTAATCTGATAGAGAAGCTATTACATTTTTCATCATAGAGAAGCACAGCACTTATCTCACAATATTACTTGCTTTCAGTTGTTGTTAGCATCAATTGGCTAAGAATGAACTAGAAGAGGCTGAAAAGTAAGAAAATGCCACTAGCACAGTAAGAATTAAAAGATTCATGTTTTTAATTGAAATTTCTTTGTTATTTAAGTTTCTTTATAATGTTATAAACTCAAAATTTAAATTATAGATATGAAATAGTTTTTAAAAGTTTTGATCAAAATCCTACTTATGACAAAATTCGTATTTGGTTCCAAGGGATTTCAGTGTTTTCACTGGTATAGCTGAGATTTGAATCACATATTTTGTCCCCCCCTCAGCCCCCCCCTCCTCATTATCTGAGTTTTGGGAAGTAAAATGCCTGCGTATGGATACATTCTGCAGGGGAATCCAGATGCTCTCCTCCTAACATTTTGCAAGGACCCTGAGCACATTTCCTTCATCACAGGGATTTGGTTACCTGGTCACGGTACGAATCCAGCTCTGGTAAATACAGCGTAGCATTGAAGCAAAGCTGTTTGACAAAAAGTTCTATAATCCTCAGCAGGGGTTTACCCCTCTTCTCTCAGAAGCTGTTTTTGTTTTTTATTTATTTGTTTGGGGTTGTGGTTTTGTTGATGTTGTAATTTATTTGTGTTTGTGTGTGGTTTTTTTTTTTTTTTTTTTGTTTGTTTGTTTTTTTTTTTTTTTTTTTTTTTTTGTTATTTCTCCTTCAGGAATTCTTGGGAGATGCTCTTGGACTCTGCACAAGCTACTGTGCAAGTATACTTTTACCCAGCCTTGTACCTTCCTAATTCTGACCTTCTGACCTGACTTTTTGGCTTGGCCTTGGACCTACCTCATCACTACTAATCTTGCCTGTCACCCTGAATGTTTGTTTGGGCTGGATCTGCTCTGCTCCTGCACAGGAGCTGTGGGACTGTAAACTTTGTTGGCAGGATCCTGCTCCTGTCTGCCTTGCTCTGAGCCTGAACTCCCAGCTCACCTTCCTTTTCCTTGCTGCTCCCTGAGACATATCAGATCTTTTTCATTAGGACCTGGAGCCTGTTGACTGATTTATCCCACAGAAAAATGTGTTTTCAAATTAAGTCTGGGCTGCTGAGGAAAGGTACTGTGCCTCAGTGCTCTCATCTTGAATTACTATATTGCCTTTGACACATCCACACTATTTTATTCACATCCTGATTTTAACAGACAGTTCTGTTTCTTGAATAGAATCATAGAATAGTTAGGGTTGAAAAGGACCTTAAGATCATCTAGTTCCAACCCCCCTACCATGGGCAGGGACACCTCACACTAAAATAGAATAGTATTGCAAGTATAATTCTTAACGTAATAATAAGCTACTGAAGTCTTTTTATAACATCTGAAAATCTTTATTTTCAAAGATGTTTGTGATGATATGTCAGATTTAATATTTTTTACCTGTCATTTCTTTTTCTTTCATTATTTGGAGGAACTAATGCTGGCTTAAAGGATATTGACTTCTGTTTCTTAAAGCTATTCATCTGAAAACAATTTCCAGTGTAATGCAAGAATAATTTCAAAATCAGTTAACTGTGAGCTCTCAGACATGCCCCAGAGTTAGGTTACATGGAACTTTTTTTCACAAGAATCTGGTCTCTAAGTGCAACTGGCTGTGCCTGTGGTACTGTTTCCTTCAATATAAGGCTGATGGAGTAATGATAAGAACAAGGAAAGAGGCACTAATTTAATCATGGCATGTTTCATGGTCTATGTTAATATAGATAACTAAAGAAATATCATAGGGATAATCTATTTTGCATCTCTATAGTGCCACCTACCTTTTCATCCTATGCTTTCCAATACACAGGTCTACATGTAAAATACCAATACTATACACTTTAAGGAGAAAGCAGAGTCCCTGAAAAGTCCCTGAAAGTGTAGTTCTAATAGGCCTGTGCTGGTGCCTATGTAAGTTCAAGAGCTGTCATAAAACTATTTGACTCTACACATATAATCTATCTTGCAGTGTGACCTGTCGGAATCCAGGTAAATGAAAAGGAATTTTTGTTAACACTATCACTTTAATGAAAACTCAGAGGAATATTTGGTCTTAAGGATTATTATAACTTCATAGCATATCTTAGAAGTATTTATTTTCCTTCTTTTGTGGGAAGCCATTCTTAGACTCCATTAAATTATTTTCCCTAGCTTTCACAATTAATTTTACATCTCCACCCTGTTCTTAATATCACACTGGGGCTTGGCCAGGCAGTTATTAATAAATAATATTTTTTTTTATTTTGTGTCTCAGCATAGCTTTTCTCCCAGTCCTCAGATATACACCTGAAAATGTAATAGAGTTCTTAAACACTTGCATTTCGTGTCTAAAATCTATTAAGGTGTTATCAATAAGTACACTATTTATCTAAGACATTGTACTACAAACATGAACAATATTATGAAAGGCTGTTGACAGTGTTTTATTCTTTCCATAAGTCTTCCATAATTAAATAAATCAAATTAATAATTAGATCCTAAAATGATCAATATACATCTTGTTTCGGTCATTTCAACTTGAAAAGCCTTTAGATGTGAGATGAAAAATTAATTATTAAAAAAAAAAATAGGGTGCAGTTTCCTCTTGTGAAGCATGCCAATCCTGAAACTTTACAGTAGTAAGCTTGTAACTTTATACTTTCATCTGACCTGTACTGAAAATAAAACTTAATGTCTATCTTTACAGACATATCATTTAAACAATAACTTTAAACAGCCTCAGGGCTGTTGGACAAGAATTGAAAGTTTTTCCTGTTAGATTCATTCAGTCTTCTCACATATCCTTAAGTGCTTTTTAGTGAAAACAGAAAAGTGTTAATGTTCCAAGGTGTAAGAGAGGGTACATTATTTTTTCATAATGTCCAAGCAAATAAAACACAAGCTTTGTTTTTTCTTAGAAATTCCTACCATATCCATCTTCTCACAGAGGGGGCTATATAGGTGCTAAGGCTGAAGTCTATAGTCCGATAGAGAGTGAAAGCAGCATCATACTATTCCCTGTTCCCTTTGCTCCAATGGAAATAATTTCACCTGACTTCAGTTGGAAAAGAAATAAAATTAATGGCTTCAGGAAGCTTGGGAATTTTAAAGGGTTTAGTATTTTAACTCTTTTTCCCTCCTTTTTTTTGACACTTTTCCATTTCAAAGCATGGAGGACATTCCTGTGTGTCTCAAACTGGCTCATGTATCTCAGGTAATACTGCTAGACCTAAAATCACCAGCAGTCTCTATATAGAGATACATACCAAAGATATACATAAGTTCTGAGCAGCTTTCTAAAGTCTTTCTCACAATACATAGTCTTTGTGCACCAGTGACCATGTTTACTGTGATAAAATGACAATTTAAGAGCAGAAGACTAGTGCAATGCAACAGTTATTTGATCACTGAACAGAATAATTTGAACATATGCAAAATAAGATGCCTGTATACATCTTGAAACAATTTCATAGTAGTACAGAATTACATGATAAAAAATACATGTATGTTTTACAACACTGACTTTAAAATTTTTTCTTTTTTCACTTGGAATATAATATGTGTTATTATATGATTAAAATAAAGGATGAATCATTCCACAGTAGAGTGACACTTAAATAATACACCGAGGAAAAATAAGTTATATAAGTACATTGAAATAGAATAATAATAGCACAGTACTGCTTGTATTGCCTACACTACTCTACTATTCTGAACATTAAATATTCAATATAACTGTAAAAATCTAAACTGTAATGAAAGTGCACTTACTCTTTCCTCCCAGTGTCAATTAATCCCTACCATGTGACCCAGTTTCTTAAAATCTCTTTATTTTGGCACAGTTACAATAAAATCACATCATAAACTATTTGCCTATGTTGATACAAAACAGGCCATTAAACTAATTTCAAAAGGAAAGACTTGCTAAAAACCTGTGGACACCTGTGAAGTATGCCATCCTTGTGGGCTGCTACATGCTACTACTTTAACTTTGCGATCATAGATCTCTTACACATATAATCCCTGAAGTCTCCCTGGAGAACCACTTTTCAAATGTAAGTTTTAATTTTTATCTTTGTCAAGTAACAATGTGATTCTTAAAATAGCCCAGAATTGTCATGCTGTATGCCACAGTCTGTTTATTGTGATCCAGAGCTAGACTGTATGTTGATAACAAGCATGCCTAACTCTGCATCAGCAGTGAATGCACAATGACATTGAACTCTGATTCTTTACGTCTGATTTTTCTTTATAAGGTTTCCTTCACCTTTAAACAGAGGACTCAAGTTTATTTCAGTCTGTTGTCATCACAATTCCAGAGCTATGTGTCAAAAGAATGCTTGCATTGAAATCATAGCATTACTTCAGCTAGCAAAAGTCTGCTGGGCAGAAAGTAGACAAACCATATGAACCTCAGTTTTCTACTCAGGTCATGATTTCTGGATCTGTTGCTATCTTTCATAATACAAATCCTAGACTACTAGTAGTACAGCAAATGCTTTCCCTCTCAAGGGAAATCCTGCAGACCATATCCTCTGTTCAGTCAGCTATCATCTTTCTGTTTCTGTATAAGACTTCTCTGACCTAACGCAAAACCTTGATTTTTATTTTACTGAAAAGAACTGACAGTAAAAATAAGTCTATATATTCCCAAATCAGATTATCTTCCATAACTTTTACATATAGACACTTTGCACCTGAAGAATTTCAAGATCATTAATGCTACAATTCCTGCTAAAAACAGTGATAAAATTCACAGTGATAAAAAAGTGATAAAATAGGGAAACCCTTCCTACGTGCAGATGAAGGACAGGCACAGCCTTCAGGTCGCAAAACCTGAAATCTAATTCGAGGCAGTGCAATGTTAAAAAGTCATTCGTGAAATGTAGACCCCATGCATGTCGCTCCTGTGCCCGCAGTCTGGCTTCCGAAGGTAGCCGGACTGGCGTTAGTGGTGAGGAAAAGCGGTGACCGCGGTCTCTCTCCACGCCAGTCCCGTGTATTTCACCAGCCAAGGAAAACCGGCGGGGGGACTTTTGCTTCCCCGAGGAAAGCAACTCACCTGAGCAGTACTGCTGCTTCCCACAGATAAAATCCCGATACAGCCGCTCTGAGGTACCTAATCCGGGCCATGCTGCTCGGAGGCTCATCGGAGCCCTGGAGCAGTGGTGTCCGAGCCATCGGAAGCTCTCCGTGGCTCTGCTCGGCTCTGTTCGGCGCGGCTCTGAGCGGCTCCTCGAGGGCAGGAGCGTCCCAGGCACCCTGGAGAGCTCCGGCAGCGCCGCGCCCGCCGCCAGCCTAGTGCCCTGCGACGCCTCGCTCCCTCCCGCCGGGCCCCGCCGAGCCCGCCCCGCCGCTCCGCATCGCAGCACAGCGGCCCCCAATTCCCAGCCGCGGCGGAGGCAGGAGCCCACCGCTCCGGCCGCCTGGTTCCGGCTCCTGCCCGCAGCCGGCACCCTGCAGCCGACCGCATCCCGGGCGCGGGGGGTGCCGCGGCCCCGGCGGCGCGGGGCGGGAGGGGTGGCAAGGCGGGGGCTGGGCACGGCCGTCCCCCCCGCAGCGTTGTTTCTTGCGGAGGCCGACGGGGCGGGATCGGGGACAAAGAGGGGGCGCCCTGAAGAGGCTGCCCCTGGAAGGGGAGATGACTCCGCTGGGGGCGCAGGGAGGGCTGATCTGGGGGTCGGGTCCGGTGTTTGCCCCCAGAAGAGCCCCTGACTGAATGTCTGCCGCTGCGGGAAGAGGGATGGGAGTTACTCTGCTTTGCCTATAGCACCTATAGCGCTTTTCTTAGGAAATTTGGGGGGGGGGGGGGGGAGTCCTATTTCAGTCTTTTCCTGAAAGTTCAGTGCTGATGGACACACAAAAAATATATCCTGTTCAATTCCACTTTTTAGAAAAGAGTCTAGTGCCATGAGGCAGACTAGTAGGGAGATCCAAGGAGTTTGAAAGTTTTCCTGGGGAGAATAGTGGAAGGGATTATGGGAAACAACAGGGAAAGAACATTGTAAGGGAGAAACAGGAAAGTTATTAATGAGAAAAGGGAGGGACAGAGAATGAGTTTACAAATACAGGTGACAGTAGGAAAGAGAAATTATTACAGTCAGTGTTAGAGAAAGCAAACAACATTTCTGCAAGCCAGGAGCTGCTTGTATTGGATAAAGATTTCTGAGTGATCTTGAGAAACACTGTTTTTTCTGAGTGATCTTGAGAAACACTGTTTGAGAAATTCTTGTGGAAATCTTATGGTTTGTGTATGCAGTAAACTAATAAATGTGAGGAAGAGACATATACCTGGAGAGGGACAGAAAAGGAAAATATGTCTGAGATTGTGGAGTTGGGATATTCTGTGAATCTAAAAAGCAATGGCCTTTAAACACCAACATCATGTCTTGGAGAGCCAGTGAAAGAGGAACTATGGGAGTAGTTCAGGGAGAGATCTCTGCATATGTGAAATATATCTGGCAAGGCACGTCCCTCTCAGTGTTAGCCTCAATATAATCTGCTGGCTTCCTTTCCCCTATAGCCACTAATTTGTGTTAGATTTTAGACAGCAGCCCCATTCTGTGTTCAGCTCCACTAGTTGCACAGTCCATGTGATTGTCTTGGGCCAGAGTCTAATTTAACTATTAAAATGCTCTACAAAGCTCAAGTGCTGACGAAGGAAGCAGACGTGGAAAAAGGCAAAGGTTGAGCAAGATTAGGCACATGAAGCAGAGTAAAAGAAACTGAAATCTGAGGGAAATATAATGAAGCAATTATAGAAAGAGAATGAAATATAGAAAAACTTTTTACACAGAACAGAAAAGATTAAAAGCTCATTCAGTAGAGAAGACGCAGGAAAGAAATAAGAAAGAGGGATTTTACGCATTCCTCATATCCAAGGGTAGGGTGTGTTTTAGAAATAGGGCATTTCATTAGAAATCTTTACTATAATCACATGTTCCACCTCCAGGTACATTGTCTTTTTTGTTTCAAAAATATCTCACATGTTGCTTTTACCTCAGTTCTTAATTTATGTTTTCTATTTTGCCATATCCTTACTCTTTTTTTAGCTCTTCTTCAAGGTTGATCCAGCGGGTATTACTAAATAATAACACCTACTACACATTTTCAGTCCAGTTTGGATTTATTTATTGATATGTATCAAGTGTATGGCTGAAGAATGTCCTAAGATATCACTAACTTATTTCCTCTGTTCCTGAACTGTTTCATTCTTAATTTTTCTTTTTTTTTTTTTTTTTCTTTTTCAGTAGTAGTGGTTACATAAATTCAGGGACTCTTTGTATTCAGTACTCCAAGTTTTCAAGAAGTTTGTCCTTTCGTTCCCGTTCTCCCCATAGCTCTGTGTGGAAGCAGTGGTCATGAAAATAAGCTGTTTAAACCCTTATACTGAAAACATAATAGCAAACAAAGTAAAGAATACCTGTATTGTTCTAGGACAGTCTGTCAAGGCAGGTGCTCTACAGAATCAGTGTAGAGTACTTCCCTTCTATATTCAGAACGTTTCAGTCTTGTCTTTCCTCTTAAAACTAGTGTTTAGTGAGGCTGCTTCTCAATGTGCTGTTTATCTTTGTGAGTTATGTACTTCAGCGGTGAATTGGCCTAATATTTATTTATGCTGAAGGAAGTGATTTTTTTTTTTTTTTTTATGATACTATTAGTTAAAACTACCAGCATGAACTCTCCAGTAGGAACAGTTCTATTAATTATAAATATAGGCTATACTTTAAATCTGCAGAGTTCAAACTTCTCAAAATCCCCGTGGGAAAAACATACACTTCTTCTGCTTTAAGTAGCAACTTTGTTGTTGCATCATTTTGTTCTGCTAAATAAGAATGTTGTTCTCAAGCTCTTGAAAATTTCGTATGGATAGTGTTGAATATTAAAATATTCTCTTCTGAGTGGATTCAGACAACTCCCTTTGATTCATGAAAAGTTCAATTTCAGCAAAGCACTCAAGAATATGTTGTTGACTTCAGTGAGATTTAGAAGCATAGAAGCATGCTTTGTTTTCAATCACAAGCTTTGATAAAATATTCTCTGTTTAAAGTGTTTTAATTCACTATTGTTTTAATTACCATCTTCTTATTCCTTCCATCTTGCTACTGGTAGACTTACCTGTTATACAAAGCTGAACACAAAGCTGTGCCCAGTCTTTAGAAGATCTTTATGGTACCTTTTTATCCTTCTGGTAGATACGGTAAATTAAAAGGTAGGACTTGTTTGAACATCCATTTAAAAAATAAAATTCATGGAGTGTCACTGTAGTATGATTTTGTCTCAAATATCAATGTTGTTTGTTTATATATGTCTTGAATACTTGGAGAACAACATAATAGAATATGGCTCATCCTTCAAAACATGAGAGCTGGTATGTGTATTATATGTGCACACAAAGCTGAAATGTTTAATTTACTTTCAGTAGTATTGAAATTTAATTGAAGCATATTCTTCACAAATGTAAAACACTAGTATATTGAAATGAAAAGTTTTCACCAGAATACGTTAATATCAATATCTAATTCTCCTCATAACCAGCAGGGTGTATAGCTACTCTTTCTCTGGTCCAACCAGTATTTAGGTATTTTTGAAAATAAACCACTTGTATTAATGAGCTTGAGATATGTACACCAGGAGTAGCCTAGGAGTCAAAAATGCCATAAGGTTACTAGAAGGAGATGATCCTAATGTGAATCAAAACAGTAGATTACCTTTTAAATGGGGATACTTTAACAACCTCATGTATTTGCACTCAACAAGATAAATATAAGTCAATTTAATAGAGTAACTCACTTTCATTTGAACACAAAATTTATACAACTGAGTGCAAGATACTGCAGTTACTCAATAGTATTCATAGAGAGAAGCCAATGTGCAGATATGGATTGAAGGATTACTGCACGTACTTTTTGGTGTGACAGTGTCCTTGTGGAATATTAGATTAATCATAGTGGAAGTCATGAGAAGTTGCTATAATTATTTTAGTGTGCCCAATCCTGGAACATATTGTAGTTCAAAATGTTTAAATAATCATTCTGTAAAAAGGGTGCTGACAAATTTGAAAGGTTTCTGGAAAGAACTACAAGACATTACGGTTTGGAATACTTTCCTAACATAAGATTAAAGCAGATTAACTTGTAAAAACCAGGAAGGTTTAGATTTGTCTTTAGACACCTTGATGATGGAAAAAAGTACGTGAAATAAAAGCAATTTTTAAATAAGCAGAGGTAGTAAATTAAAAAGGCTGGAAACTGATAAAAGATTAATTCAGAATAATAAAAAACCCCCAACAAACCTACTTTGAAGCAATTGAAAGTTTGAAACAACCAAAAAGGAAGCAGAACTGATCACCATTTAAATTCTTTAAATGTAGGTCAGCTGTATGTTCTGGGTTTGATCCAGAAGCCGCTGGGTAAAATTTTATGAGCCTTGAGATACAGAAGTTCAGATTAATGGCTCCAGTGTTAAAACATGTGAGTCTATAAACCCAAAGTGTTTTGTCATGATATATTCAGCTACAAAGTTAAAGTTGTGTGCTTCCTTATAAAAGCAATAAATTGACCTTACAAACAAAAGATTGGTTTCCAAGCTGACAGAGTTGAAAGCGATGTATATCATAATGGTAAGGAATAAAGATCTCACATATGTAGTCTTTACCACACTTGTATTGCCAGTTTGAATATTCCAGCATTTTAAGAGGGTGTTGTGATGGGATATGACATCACTGTAGTTTTAGATTCTGGTCTTACTGAGACATGTTTGATTATGTTAATTAATTTGGCTTTCTCGGTACACAGGATTCCCCAGGATGTAATTCATTGAAGTGTGAAACCCCAGAGGCTTTGACCTATTACTAAAAACAAAGCTACAAACAGAAGAGAGTTTTTTGATAAATGCAATCCTAAAATAGGAAGACCAACTTTAAAATATGGGAGTAAAACCACTAAAAAGAAAAATGTAATTGTTCAGTGTTCCTCAATAGGCAATGAAAGGCTTAGCAATGTATTTCAGTCTCTGAAAATAAAGTGGAGAGTCTGTGTAAGAGCATTTGCCAGCTTTCTCTATAAGAAATATAGGTGTTCACCACAAGGATGTAACATAGCATTCTTCAGAATGTATTAACTCAAAAGCAAGTCTTGGTGTAACTGAAATAAATAGGCTTTTTAGTCTGGTTTGCATAACTGTTGGCTGTTGCATTTAATTTCAGGATGCATACAAATTGTTTCTAATTCATGGTTAATTAGATTATCAGCCTTTTGACAAATTGAAACGACTGGCAAATTGCCTGTGTTCAGATAGATTTCTTCTCAAGCACTCTCTATCTTAAGCCTTAATTCTTTTCATTCAGATGGAGTTGCCCAGTTCCAGTGGCAACTGATGTCTTTCTATCCATCATGTGCTAAACCTAGCCTCTGGGGAGGTGGGTTATAGTAGCAGAAATTAGGTGGTCTGCATTTTACTCTCAGTGTTAGAGCTCATCCAGTGTTAATGAGTGGTACATTACAGAGTAATAACTTGTCACATGTATGTATCAAGTGCACATGCAGCAGAATTTGGAAAATATATTGATACAGGGAGAACAGATTGGCAACTTCAATGAAAAACCCCACTGTGTGTTGTAATCAACAGGTATAAATGTAAAAAATACCCCCCAGAAATTGTCTAATACCTAAATGCAACATTATTATCAAATATTAGCAATTATGTTTACAAAATGTGTGCATGCATATTCACTTTATATAAAAACAACTAAGCAAGGATATAAATAAAGTGTAAATTTGTACTCCATAAGTAGTCAGCACTGAAAAGAACTGCTGAAGTGTAGCTGATATGTTTATACTCAGTACAGTGTCTTGAATGCCTTGGAGCAAAATCTGGTCTTTGCTTTATGTGCTTATAAACAGATTTTCTGTTAGATAATGAGAGTCAATGGGAAGTTAGTATTTTCTCTGTTTCACAAAAAAGAACAGAAGAAACAGTGGTCTAATAAAGAGGCAGAAATGCCTGTGAACTGCTGTGCACAGAGATCAGCCAGAAGCAGAAATATTTTCAATCAAATCTCATACTTTGTTATTAGCTCCTTTTGTTAATCAAGGCTTCAGTCCATTAAACACTGTTTAGCTCAAAGAAAGTGAGCTGTTCTGCTGGAGTCAGCGGCCCTGTAAATGTTTTGTTGTCTCAAGCCTCAAGGGAGACAGTTCCTGCTAGTTAGTCAGCGTTCCTCTGTTTTTATTTAATTACTCCTAATCATAGCAGAACAGTGCTTAAATATCTAAAGTAGGCTGCAATTTTCCCAGTGTGAAACTTTCAAGTTTCTCCATTTTTTGAGTGTTGTTTTTATTTTTTCTCTTTGCCTGTGGGATAGTTTTGCATACAAAAATATTAACTCTGAGAAGCAAATTGTACCTGTGAAAATAAACTCACATGGATTTTGATGCTAGAAATACAATTGCTTCCATACGATAAACATAGTATTGGTTGAGACCATTTAATGATGCAGCTGAAAACATGTGGGTCTTGCAATGAGTGGAATTATTAAAAGGACACATCAATGGTTTACAGTTTAGGCTATATTGATATTTGTGCTCAGTCAGGGGTTTAGATATGACATTTTCAAAATCTGCTTGTGTTGGACTAGGTTTGTTTCTAATGGAGTATTTTACATTTATTTATATGTATATAAAATAGCTTTTGAATAAGCACTTTTCAGTGCCCATGAGCAGATGCAGCAAAGTCATAACGATACCAGGTGTATGTGAAATAAAAGGAATCAAACCTCTGAACCAAGATTTTCTCATCCTGCCACACTTAACAGTGGTTTTTCTTATTGGAGAGTACACAGGTTTTGCAGCATGTTCTGGAAGCTAACAAACACAAGTATGAACTTAGGGAGAGGGTGAATTCTAAAGATGTGGGCCAATGTGGAAGATCTCCCACTGTCTCTCTCTTGTTATGGTCTGTGCTCAGATCCAATGTTTGTGCTGACTGTACATGCTACATCTACCTTAAGGACAAAGAAAAGGCATAAATCTATTAAGAAAATTAGGAGCAGTATTAACTTCCAATAACTTTTTGAATTCTTCTATGACTTATATAACTTGCAGGGGATCCTTTATAGTGATCAGGAAAATTATTCCAAAATGCAAGGCCTGGCATAGCTTAGTTTGGTAGCTGGCTATTACCTTATAAACACTGCTACTCCGAACTTTTTCAGAGTTGTGACTGAAAACCAAATTATTTTTTGTCCACATTTTCCTCTGTAGTTCTTTTAAAAACATTTTGGCACCTATTGTCTTATTTAAGCTAATTAATTTGCTGGAAGATATATTATTTTGGTGATAATTAATTACATAAAATTGTTTTAGTACATATTACTCTGTATATGGAATAAATGCTTGACAACATGTTTTGACTTGTTTATAAGGGTATGGATGACTGGATCATTTACATTAAGGTGTAATTATTCACCTTCTGATCTTTCCTTTTCAGCCTATTTGAGAATCCTGTATTTGGAAGCTCTTTCCAGAAATATAGCAAATAAACGTTATCTCAGAAACATAATAGAACAAAGCAAAACCATCCCTCACTGTTCTATACAGCAACCAAACTACTAGACATTTCCATTTGGTCAGAACAGGTGTTATAACAGTTTGAAAAAATTGACAGTATGTAAAATGATAATTTATGAGCAGCGTATATTACAATAACACACCCCAATGTATATTCCTTTTACAGTAAGTAACTTGATACCTTAAGATTTTGAAAAATGTGTTCATGTGAGCAATCCTGCTGAGGTGCATTGTGAACTAAATCTTCATTAAAGGAGCTATATTTTTTCACAAAGAATCTCTGGAGTACCAGGGGTACCACCTTTAAGGGAAGGTGAAGACTTCTCCTTCAGACTTGCTACAGAAGGAGTTTAGAGAAAAGATCCTGGAAAAATAACATGTAAAACTTGGGCTTAAGACTCAGTTTTAGCTTGAATGTTGTTCCTCAACCATTGTAAACCCAGCCCTTAATCTCAGATTTCATTATATCCCAGTAAATCATAAAATACCTGATAAGTCCCAAGATTTTGAAGATGTTCATGTTTTAAGTCAGAAACAAATACTTTCAATTTTTCTGATCCTTGTTAATGTCTTCCTTTACTTTTTTGTTGAAATCAACTGGAATTTAAAGTTATAGTTTCTGTAAAAAAGGCAACAGTTGCTCTTGATCTGGATTCGTGGCTGTCAGGGAGAAGGATTTAAAGCACCTAAGTCTATTATGCATGATATTTCAAAATTACATATGTAATAGCAAGCATCTTCACATAAATCATTTTCTTCATTGGTATCAGTTCTTGAAGATAAAAAAATTGCAACAGTATTAGCAAAAGATTGAAAATTTTTCATTACAAAGCAAATGTTCTACAGTTTGATACTTTTGTTTTAGTAGTGATTTTAGAATTGTCTTAAGAGTGGTGGGATTTATTAGCATTATATATTATTATTGTTTATTTTACTATTAATCGTT
Source organism: Psittacula echo (assembly GCF_963264785.1). Taxonomy (NCBI): domain Eukaryota; kingdom Metazoa; phylum Chordata; class Aves; order Psittaciformes; family Psittacidae; genus Psittacula; species Psittacula echo. The sequence continues at coordinate 39,659,540 of NC_137735.1, read as the reverse complement.
AAATGCATTAAAAAATGGAAAAGTAACACATGCTAACAATTATCATGGTTACAGCTATTTTCTCTTTGTGTTTATCCTAGCTTCCACTGAACTACTTTCAACACAGAGTGCTTTCAGTAGTGCTTGATGACGAACGTGAAACCAGTGTCTGAGACAGAGAGGAGGACTGCCCTATGAATCTGCTGGCAAACGGTCTGAGCAGCACTATAGTGAAAGAAGTGTTATTACTTATGATTCTACCTGATTCATGGTAGTAATCTATGAAGATGCTTCAGCCAGTTCGAAATAATTTGCGAACACCAGTAACCACGCTCTCCCTTGGCCTAATTAGTTGTTTTGGGAAGGTGCTGGGAGGGGAACAGGTTATGCACCTCTTTGAGTAGCACTAATTTCTCTACCCATTGAGATCCTTTGTTTCTTCAACACACTGGTATTTCTGTGTGTACTGTGAAACAGTGAGTAGGTCTGGAAGTTGACTTTTGAGACACTGGGTTTAGTCCATGGCTATTTTGGGTAATTGCATCATGTAAAGTCATCTAAAGTTTGACACATGTAAGTCACATTGTAAAAATATCTTTTTCTGCTGCTGCTCTTAGAGGAGTAGTATCTTACCGCTTTCATGATTAGAAGCTTTTTTCCTAGTTTCAAACCTTGATTTATTTCTGGCAGGTTAAAATTCACACAGTTTTCTGTTTGATTGGTTGGATTTTGTTCATTTTTCATTTGTTTGTTTGTTTGTATGGATTTTTTTTGACAGTATTATTATTTTCCTTCCCTTGTGTTTACCTCAGGAAATGCATTTGCCAAATGAACCAAGCTCTTGCAGTCTCTTGAGTGGCTTTTCTCACCTTTTTTTTCCAGTTTGAATTTCTTTTTCTCAAAACTAAATGATGAGAATAAAATGCAACATTATGCCTAACGGCAGCTCAGGACTTTATAGAATGATCATAGTACTTTCCTAAGAAACTACTTTTCCAGTATTCTGGACATAAGCAGTATTCATTTGGAAACAAACCAAAGAAAATAAAAATCTCTTCATTCATAAGTTTTGTACCATCTAGTTAGATTTTATTTTAGATATGTTGCTTATCTTGGTCCTTCATGAGCTCATGAAATCTACTGGATTCAGAAGCTTTTAAAACATTTTATCAATAATTTAATCACATTCTGGAATGTACTGTAGTGATCCTGTACACTCATGTCAGGGTCCTAAATGTGCTAGTGACATTAATGACCCTGACAGCATCATGTGTAGCCTCCAGCCACATGCAGCATCAGGAGGGTCATAAGACTGCTGTCACATTTTTTGTTATTTCCATCTTTTACTGAAGATTTTGTTAACTGGCTTGAAGCGCCTGTGTCTTTCTTACTGAGATGACAAAAGAACCAGCACCTCCTGAATGCAAAACAATACTTTGCTTGAGCCAGGAACCCCATTTAAGCTCAAGACTGAGCACCTGGTACCAGCCTGGACTATACTGTGAGTGTACCATTTTCCAGTCATGCCTTACTGCTCCTGGCTGGACCTGTGCTGTAGCCTTTCCTCTTTCCCCCATCTACTGCTTTCCCTTGATAGATCTCATTCCCAGATCTGGTTCACCTCTTGACATGTCTAGTGCAGTCAATGGACCCTGTTACTAGGGTGATTGTGCCCACCCTACTTGGGTACTGTGGGACTGCACCCCACGTAGAGGGTATGGCTTGTACTGGGCATGCCCGTGGCCCCGGCTCGCTTTCCCTCTAGGGTCAGCCAGCCCTCGTGGCTTCCTGACGCTTTGCTGTATGTGTAGCTGGAAACCTGTAAGCTTCTAGGAAAATGAAAAATCTCTGTGAAAGCGCATTGAAGAGCGGGTATGAAAAGCTTCTGTTCTCACATGGTAGCACTTTACACCTAATTTGATCCTACAAAAGGACAGGCTGTGAAGAATCAGCAATGCTCAATATACAGCTTATTGTACCCACATCCATGCTTTGATGATATAAAAATATTTGCTAGTGTTGGCAGCTCTCAGAGAATATATCCTCCATTGGCTTATTCCTTGCATGTCAACTTCAATGAAATAAATTCGTGTCTAGCTTTCAAACTAAAAGTATTAAACAACTTGATATGCCTGACTAGATTTCATTTTTTCCTGTACTAATACATATTTATTAATGCAGAAATGCATAGAACAAAAATATGTAAGTTTGTACATTAATCTGCTGACTTGAATGCTGCTATGTGGTTAATACAGGTACCATTCACGATCAATTGATGATAGATACTACTTTTTTTTTTAAAACTTTAATAAACACCATGTCAAAGTATAAACAAAATATCAGATATTTATACAAAGCATGTTTAAAATTCATAAACATTCTGAAGCAAACTTATTTATCTCCTATGAAAGTTTTGAGAAAAACTTCTGGCAATAAAACATTGCAAAAAACCCCCACTTTGAAGTGGAATAGTTGTCTCCAGATTATTTCTTCCTAAGCACAGCGCCTACCACTCTAATTCACACTCCAGATGGAAGCTAATACTAGTACAGACCAAATCAGACAGTCAGAAAGTGAATTAAATTAAGCTCCTAACAAGGTAACTAAAAAACCTGGACTCCTACCTACTGCTCCTTTCTTTACATTAGGAGAAGCAGATCAGATATGCTCTTCTGATGTCCTAACCTGCTGAAGCAGTACAGCTGCCCTGAAAGGTAATCAACATATGATTTTATTTTTGTTTTGTTTTGTTTTTTTTTTCTTTAAAGTTTGTTTGTTTGTTTTCCCCCCAATGTTTTTATGTTTTTAAATTAAATGTTTCCTGTTGCTGGGCTGCTGTTTGTTCCTTGGGAATATGGTTCTTTGGAGTTGCCTAAGGAGGAGGTAGATTGCTTTGTATGTTTTGTTTTCATTCTGTGAGTATTTTTTGAGTGCAGGGACCCATTACCTGGAGTAATGATTTTTAAGGTAGTGAAGCTTAATGCAGTTGATGGCTTGCTGTTTCTTTGTAATATGCTTTTCTGACAAATTCTAGGAATGCCTTGAAATGTTGAAAAATACTGTTCTGCTTTTGGATGCTAGGGGACTATTTCAGCTGCTTTATAACTGTAGCTGTGTGCTGCTGGAGTATAAAGAGTTTGGAGAAAGTCTCTGCTTTCTTGTCACCTTTTCTTTCTGTTCCAGTTTTCAGCATGGAGCTTATTGTGCAGAGACAAAAAGACAGTTCTGAGGGAAGAGGAGGTTGTGCTGACAAGATTTAGCTGACTACTAGTATAAAAAAGGCATTGCTGATTGTTTGGCTTCCCACATTGATATTATTTCCCTGCCTGATTGTTTCATTGTATTAATTCTTAAATCAACCTACCTCCTAACTTAAGCTTTTACTGTTTTATGCCTTATTTCGTGTTTGCAGTATCTGTAATTCACATCTTTAAGGGTTGGAGTTTGGTTTTGTTTTAACGTTTGGGTGTGTTTGTTTGTTTGGGGTTTTTTGTTTGTTTGCTTCCCCTGAAACAAACTCATAAACTTGTAGGGTTTGGTTATTTCCTTCTCATGCTTTCTACTTAACCCTTTCCAGCTAGTGCTGATCATCATTGAATTACAGATGTGGTGAGAGAAAACATGTATTGAAAAGGGCTTGTGAAATGACTGTTAATTGGCATTAATACAGCATTTCCAAAGTCAGTATTGGTTTTGTGCCTATATTTTTAAGTTGTTTCCAGGTGGTGTTTGGCATTGCCTTTCTTCCTGGGTTTGCCCTAAATGAAGACTGTCTAGGTGACTCTGCTTCCAACATGAGAGCAAACAATGAAATGGAAGTAAGCATGGGTGGAAGGAACCTTGCTCAATGAGCTGATGTGAACAAACAGGAAAGTGGTGCCAGAGTGCAAGAACTTTTCTATGATCAGACATAATGCAATTCAGACATAATGAAATTCAATTGTGCAACTAAACCAATGGGGTGTGTACAAGTAAGCACATATGTATTTCTGCTTAACGGTAGCTCGACAGTGGGAGAAGATTGTTTCAGTAATTGACCATTGGGTGTTCTTAGAAGCACTGTGCTACTCTCTAGCTGTCTAGCTTCTATATGTGTGTGGCAAATTACTTTATATGGGGAGGCATCTAGGAAAGCTTTGAGAGATGTAGTTCTACACAGTTTCTCCTGCTTTGTTTATTTGACAGACCTTTTAATGAATGTTTTTCTAGCCTTGTCCTTCTGGGAAGGAAGAAGGGGTAAGTGCATCATACAGTTATATCTTAAAGGGATACAATTTGAAAACATTATGCAAGTCTTGAGATCTTAAACTTTCAGTAGTATTAAAATTGAGTAAGGGACTTCTTGTACTAAGAGTTCCTGAAAGTTAGAAAATTGGAACAAATGAGATTCACCTGCTTCTCCAGGTGACTTGTTTCACTTGTGTTATGGAACAAGTCTGTCCACCTTCTGAGGCTCACTTCTCTAGGATTGGCACATGCAGACTGTAGGACTGTTCTTCAGCATGCGTATTTAAACAGAAATGCATAAAGGACATAATTTTGAGAATATTAAACACTAGATTGTGCTAGATAGTAAGGCTAGCAGGATTAGGTAAGTGATCTTCCCACTGTAGTTTGCACTGGTCAGGCTGCACCTCAAATACTGTGCTCAGTTTTGGGCCCCTCAGTGCAAGAAAGACATTGTGAAACTGGAATGTGTCTGAAGAAGGGTAATGAAGCTGGTGAAGAGTCTAGAGCACAAGTTGTATGAGGTTGTATCAAGTTGATACAAGGTGTATCAGTCTCTTCTTGGTACGGAAAAGAGGAGAAGGGCTCAGAGTTTCATCAGGTAAGGTTTAGGCTGAATATTAGGAAAAAATTCTTCATGGAAAGGGTTGTCAAGCATTAGAAGAGGGTGACCAGGTACATGGTTAAGTTGCCATCCCTGGAGGTACTTAGAAGATGTGTAAATGTACCTCTTAGGGGCATGATTTAGTGGCAGACTTGGCAGTGCATTAACGGTTGGGCTTGATCTTAAAGGCCTTTCCCAATCTAAATGATTCTTTGATTTATATGAAATTGTTAATTTTTAAATTGGTTAAGCATATATTAAAATAGTTTATACAAAATGTGATTTTGAAGTTGTTTGGTGCCCAATCATTTACATGCACTTTACTGCATTTAAAGTCCTCATATCTACTGATAAGAAACTGTGTCATTTGATATAATTCAAAATCAATAGCTGTCTTCATAGCTCTATGAAGATTATTATCCTGTCCTGGTATGTGATTCTGATATCCATGCAATGCTGTCTCCAAGTATCTATATCCAATAAGTAATCTTTGGCTCAGTCAGATATACACTTCATTGTAATCCTTTTGAAAAAACTTAAATTTTTGCATTTAGTGCCTTACTGTTGTGTCTTGCAGTGAATAGCTACATGCTGTTCCCAGCGAATAAATTTGTTCAGTAACAATGCTCATCACTTATATTTAATAAGACCTCCTTTGTAGTCAGTATCTTGATTCATTATTTAATATGAGGCTTCATAAGTATTCTTTCTGGTAGAAATTTTATGGGTTACAGATTAGGTTGATAACAAACAAGATAATTAAACACCATTTTTTTCTTGCTTGTCAGATTTAAAGGTTAACTGCTGCTTCTATAACTTGTGCATATAAAATGTTATAGAATATAAAATGTTACAAAAACAGCTTTTCCCCTCCAAATTCACTATAACAAAAGGCTTTTACCTCAGAGGTACTTATCTCATTTCCTGATTATTAATTTTTATATAAAATAGATAGTTTTATTTTTTGCCTATATACAGTAATTTTTTTAGTCACTATTCATCAGCCAGTATTTCCTACGTGTGTCATGATCATGCATGTGATGCAGCTCACCTTTAAAAATATCTAGAAACCGTTGAATCTTATTGAACTGACCCTTAAGATTACTTAAATGAAGCCAAAATGAAAACAAGTTTCTTTGCTACCTCTTTTCTAATCCTGTATAGCAATTATTTTGTTCCTGGATGATCTAATTACTGAAAATCTGAACTCTGTGCTCCTAGATGCTTTGACAGGGGGTTAGGGTGACCCCCAGACACTTAAAAGCAGGAAGCTGGTGTCACTACCCTACTCTCGCCTGTAGTCAAAGTGTAGACAGAGGAGAGATGTGACAGGCAGCTTGTGTTACCTAGTTGCAGATATTGTTTTGTTTCTTTTCTGTTTTACTAAGAGCTATGTGGTCTGAATCAGATACACGTACTTGTTTTGAATGTAGATTATAAATGAATATATAGCAAATGCTTAAATATGATAAAGCATTACATTCTGTCTGAAAAATTATTAAAAAAAAAGAAAATCTCATCTTGAACTAGTGATTGATCATATTTATAACTTGGTTTCAAGTATTTATTTTCTATTGTCTCGATTATGTGGTATTGTTGAGTGGCGACAACTTTAGAATTTGCAAGTCTCTTCTTTGACATAATCACATATTTTGAAATGTTAATTCAAAGGCTCTTCAGAAGTAGAAAATTACAATGAACCATAAAAACAGGTTATCTTTTAGTAAAGTATGTAGTTCACATTAAAGTTAATATTCCTGACTGTGTCTTAAATTCAACATAACATGAATTTTAATTCAGCTACAGATGTAAAGCTGATGTTGAACTTAAGACTTTATTTCATTTATTAATAAAGAAAGCATATGAACTAACTTAAAGAATTTCAGAAAATGGGCATTGCATAAAAAAAATTACAAAAGTGCATTCTTTCATTTGTAAACTCATTAGATAGTATAAAATCACAGTCAAAGTGAGAGTTTTATTTCAAGGTTTTATTTAAGCAAATGTTTTCCTAAGGTGAAAAATGGCAGTGCCTTTATGAAGGTTTTACTTTAATAAATAAAACTAAATTGTGGACTTATTAATGTAGCCACTTCAAGAGGATACCTGCTGGGAAATGAAGACCCTTGTTCCCATACTTCCATTCACTTAGGTCATGCGTGTGTTTCTGTATTCAGAGAATACCCTCTTTGCCATTGAGTAGGCTCTTGCAAGGCACAGTCCCATGAAAGGCCTGATGGTACTGTCTACCTTGGAGGAAGTGTGCCCTGCTCTATTAGCAATCTGGTGTGTGGTCATTCAGAGTGGTATTGCAGAGAATGTTTTTGCACTACATAGTTACAAGAGTGAGGCTTCATGGGCTGCATTTTAAGGTAACTTTAATACTTCAGCTAATGAATAGGAAGCTAACAGTTGCTAAAAGCTTCTAATTTTTGTAAGTTCGTGGACTACAATATCCTTAAGAATTCTCTGGGACATGAAGATAAAGTGATCAGTAGAAATAATGTAGCTTCACATGCTCATGTTGGAGGTCTCATAGCATCAATATGCCTAGTTACTTCAGGGTGAAAAATCTTTCTACATCTACAAAACAGAATGCATGAAGGGGAGCTCCATGCATGTTGGCAGGATGGCACATTCCCATATACCTCGTAGTTTTAGCCTTACTGGAGTTTGGAAATGATAAAAAATGAAATTAATAATTTCATCATTAAAAAGATGAAAGCACAGAAATATCTCTTGTGATTATCAGCCCCCTTTGTGCAGATAAGGTGAAGAGTTATTGTTTCTATTTAGGAAGTATGTTGGGGAAAAGGATGCATTTTATTGGAAAAGGAATTTATTTTGTGTTAAAAAACCCCACAAAACCTAAAACAAAGGAAAAGGTAAAAAAAAAAAAGGGGGGGGGGGAGCATAAAACCAACCCACAGCTAAAGCAAAACACACCAACAAACAAAACCGGCCAAGAAACCCCAAACCATAAACCCCAGACAAATCAATTTGTTACTATATGATGGTAGAATATTTGCATTAGTAAGGAAAACTGGCTTCTATGTGCAGTTTCCAGCTGGTAACTGATTCTAAGTTGGTGGGGTTTTTTGTTTAGGTGGTTTTTCTGTTTGTTTGTTTGTTTTTGTTAAAACATTTTGTTGACTTATAGAAGGAAAGGGTGTATATTCTGTATGCACTCACTCCTCCACCCCCATATATTTTTGCATGCTCACATGCCTCAAGGAATTTCTTTTTTTAACAGAAGGATGTGGTACTTCAGAAGACACAACTGCTGACTCTAATGAAGCTGTCTTAAGTTGCTCCCCATCTGGTATGTTCGAATCTGTTGAAGGAAATTTTACGACTCCAACTTGATCTCAAAAAAACAATTTAAGGTGTATGCACTTAAATATTTCATTGGTGATGGTATTTATTTAGGAGAGTTGAGTCCATGCAGTGCTCATTGACGTGGTCTACAGTACTGTTCAACAGTTTGTGTTGATTGATTTATGGTTCACCAGTGTGATGGGAGTGTGGAATTACTCACACCTTCAGGCAACTGGGATGCACTGCTGGGAGTGATAACCAGCAGAAATAAGAAATGGGAAGAGGAGAATGAAAATGAAATTCTGCAGTTTATCACTCTATGTTGAACAAAGTGTCTCTTGGCTTTTTCAGAAGAGACAAGGAAGACTTCTTTCTTACCAACATATTAGCTGGAAGGCAGGAAAGAAATGAAATTTGTAATTTATAGAATCATAGAATAGTTAGGGCTGGAAAGGACCTTAAGATCATCTAGTTCCAACCCCCTTGCCATGGGCAGGGACACCTCACACTAAACCATGTCACCCAAAGCTCTGTCCAACCTGGCCTTGAACACCACCAGGGATGGAGCATTCACAACCTCCCTGGGCAACCCATTCCAGTGCCTCAACACCCTCACAGTAAAAACCTTCTTCCTTATATCCAATCTAAACTTCTCCTGTTTAAGTTTCAACCTGTTACTCTTTGTTCTATCACTACAATCCCCAAAGAAGAGTCATCCCCCAGAATCCCTATAGCCCCCGTTCAGATACTAGAAGGCTGCTAGGAGGTCTCCACACAGCCTTCTCTTCTCCAGGCTGAACAGCCCCAACTCTCTCAGCCTCTCTTCATACGGGAGATGCTCCAGTCCCCTGATCATCCTCGTGGCCCTCCTCTGGACTTGTTCCAACAGTTCCATGTCCTTTTTATGTTGAGGACACCAGAACTGCACACAATACTCCAAGTGAGGTCTCACGAGAACAGAGTAGAGGGGCAGGTTCACCTCCTTTGACCTGCTGGTCATGCTCCTTTTGATGCAGCCTAGGACACGGTTGTCTTTCTGGGCTGCGAGCGCACACTGAAGCCGGCTCATGTTCATTTTCTCATCGACCAACACCCCCAAGTCCTTCTCCGCAGGGCTGCTCTGAATCTCTTCTCTGCCCAACCTGTAGCTGTGCCTGGGATTGCTCTGACCCAGGTGTAGGACCTTGCACTTGACATGGTTAGACTTCATAAGGTTGGCATCAACCCACCTCACAAGCGTGTTGAGATCCTGCTGGATGGCAACCCTTCCCTCCGGCGTATCAACTGAACCACAAAGCTTGGTGTCATCAGCAAACTTGCTGAGGGCGCACTCAATCCCACTGTCCATGTCACCGACAAAGATGTTGAGCAAGACCGGTCTCAACACTGATGCCTGAGGGACACCACTCGTTACTGGTCTCCAGCTGGATATTGAGCCATTGACCACAACTCTTTGTGTGTGGCCATCCAGCCAGTTCTTTATCCACCAAGTGGTCCACCCCTCAAATTGATGTCTCTCCAATTTAGAGACAATGATGTCGTGTGGGACAGTGTTGAACGCTTTGCACAAGTCCAGGTAGATGATGTCAACTGCTCTACCACTGTCCATCAGTTCCGTAGCCCCATCATAGAAGGCCACCAAATTGGTCAGGCAGGATTTCCCCTTAGTGAAACCATGCTGGTTGTCACCAAGCACCTTGCTGTTTTTCATGTGCCTTAGCATGCCTTCCAGGAAAATCTGCTCCAAGATTTTGCCAGGCACAGAGGTGAGACTGACTGGTCTGTAGTTCCCTGGGTTGTCAATTTTCCCTTTCTTGAAAATGGGGGTTATATTTCCCTTTTTCCAGTCGTTGGGAACTTCACCTGACTGCCATGATTTTTCAAATATGATGGCCAGTGGCTTAGCAATTTCATTCGCCAGCTCCTTCAGGACCCGCGGGTGGACTTCATCAGTTTATTTAAACTGCAGCAAAAATAGGAGACTACCAACAAAATAGTGGTGGAACAGCTACTATATGTTTCTTTCAGGGGCAGAGGAATGTGATGTGGTTTTGTTGAATATGAGCAACTTGTATCATTGGACAATGTGTTGTTTCTGTTATACTAATTGCAGTCTTATCTGGAGTATGAAGCTGTTTCATTCTGAATGGTGCTCTTGTTACGGTTTTGCACCTTTTTTTGCACCTTTATTTTTTAACCCTGTGAGAGGCAGAACATGAAACAATTCTATTTCATTCACGGATACAAACATAAAGGTTCATATTCTACTGAAATCACCAAAAGCATATGGAAATAGGGGTATATTTTTGGAATGCCTTTTAATACTGCCGTTTTGGTTGAACCCTGCACAATTCTACAGCTACTAGAAGAATTAATAAGATCAATTTATCATCACTGCTTCTATTATATATAGGTGGTACTTCTGTTCTTTGTTTTCAGTAAAGGTTCTTCTTGCTGAAAATATCATCAAAATACGTTTCATTCCAGAAAGAGATGAGAGTCACAAATAAGAAATATGCCTGTAATTCCATGTAAGATCTTGAAACAGATGAGAACCTGATGGACTATGTTCAAATCATTCGTAATTGTTTATATGGAGCTGTGGTGTATATGTAGAGATGATGTTGAAGAGTGATTCACACTTGCAATCTGGAGATGTAAATGTGCAGAGCTTAAATAGTCTCTGGCTAGTGAGTAATCCAGTAGTGGATTTTTGAGACTCATTCCTTGGAATGAAAAAGTTGGATGGAAACCCTGCAATAAGAATGTCAATAGCCTTGCATTACATATGTAGTGTGTCAGTTCACCAATTAGGATGTCTAGCAGTATGAGGCCAAGGGAACAGGACCACAGTAATGGCAAAACATAAAATAAGCTGCTTTGCGTTTCCTGGGCCCCAGAAGGTTTAGAATATAGTCTTGAGGACTACAGATTCAAACTTATGCTGTCAGCAGTTCTTTTCTTGTATCTTTGGCACTGCTTCAAACCACTTTTGGGGAAGAGAATGGAATGCAAAAGTCAGCAAAAGAGTTGATTTTTGTTTCTCAGAAGAACCTAATTGTCTCCAAATCCTTTGGAGACAGAAATGTTCTTAAATCTGGAGAACATCTATAGCTATTTTTAAAATCTGTTATATGGTACTGTTATTTCATTTTTTTTCTTTCCAAAGTCTAAAATGCATGTAAAAATTCTTTTCCTATAGGTTTCTTAACATAGCTGAATGACTGAATATGGATGCAAGATCCATACAGCTCATTGGATACAACCCCAACGATGGACGTAAAGAAGAAATGCCATCTGTGAGACATTACTAATATATGCATAGGACTTTCAAGTAGGCCTGAGATGCTGGAAACTTTACGCAATTTTCATGAATGTCAGGATACTTCTGTTAGAGGAAGGTCCAAAATATTCTTTGCTGCAGCAAAAATACCCCATTCATCAAAATCTTCTAAGAATAGCTGAAGAGTTGAAGCTTTTAATACATCCTTGTCAGCCCATAAGGCCACAAAACATGTTTAGGAAGATGACTGCTATCTCCATTTAGTTTGAACAGCATTCAGCAGCATTAGTAACAGAAAAATTTTGACTTAGTTCAGGAGCTCTTTGTGCAAATAAAAAAAAAACCAATGCACTGCATTCACAAAGAAGTGATAATAAAATTATGTTTAAAACAAACACAAACTGATTCATAGGGAATTCTTGAAAGCATCTAAATTCTTTACTTCTTCAGACATTAATAAATTGTTTGCTTGGTTTACAATTTATTTCAGTATCTCACAAAGATTAGCAGTGACTAGAGTGAACTCTGATGTTAATAGAGTGTGAAACTTGCTAAAAATGCTTAAAAATTAAATTCAAGTGTTTTCTGTGTTCCAGATATCTGAGCAATATCCATTAAGAATCTAGGTTTCAATTATGATGATTATTTTTCTTTCAATATTAAAAGATGAGACAGAATAATTTTGTTATAATGCTGTAGTGGGTGCAGAGAGAGGAGGAAGGTTTTAGAAATGCATTTAGAGTTATACCAGCATTTGTGCTTTTATTGATATGTTCTATTTAAAGGATTGTATGTAAAATTGATGAAAAGTGAGATCAAGTAGTGTGCTTTGAAAAAACCTTCAATTCAATATAACCAAGATGACCCTTGTTTAGCAGTGCTGTTTCTTAAATGTAGCACATTTTTTTATTATTACTTCAGAAACATGCTTTCTACCTAGATACCTGTGGGAGCCTGCTTTGAATAAATGAAGGCTGTTAGGTGAAACAAACATAAAATGGAAAAAGTTCTGGGTTATTAGAATTAATAACAAAGCTACTTGTTCACTATTTGCAATTGTTAGCTATAACATCCTTTACGGGTAGGATGTACATGTGAAAGACACCCTGAACTTGGAGACAGCATGCACATTTTGCATAGTTGGCAGGGAGAAATAAATTTCTCTTGGAAACCATGAGACTAGAGCCTGCCATTATAGTGAACCAGATTCTTCCAGGCACAAAAAAGGCAAAAATCAGTTCTTTGAAACATTTTCTCTGAAAATAAGTTACTGCCAAGCAGCTTATCTCAACAAAGCAAGGAAGATGTCTCAGTGTTCCACAGTTTCTTTTTCCCAGCATAGCATTAAAAAAGTTTTAAGATGCAGCTATTGTATATAAATGTGTCAAACTGGATGGTTTAGTGTGGGTTTGGTTGGTTGTTTTTTTTTTTTTTTGTTGTTGTTGGTTTTCTTTTTAACTTATTATTTATTGAAAAAAAGCAAACTGGAGCAATTTCAGAATGCTGTGAACATCCTAGTATAAAATACTAGGGTACTGGGAACAATCTTTCCAGGGTTGTCCCAAGGAATTATATTTATATATTATATATATAATAATATATATAAAAATATATATAATATATACATTATATCTTGAAGATTTTCAAGATATAATTGAACAGGTGCTAGATAATCTCAACTAAGCTCCCTTTCCCATGGAAGTTTGGACTGGATAATTTATCAAGATCCCTTCCAACCTGTTCTGTGGTTCCTATGTAATAAGTAGCTTTTGAAAGATGTATGTTGTACTGGGGCTCATGCCGGTTGTTTTCAAATGTTGACAGTTCTTGTCAGTGACTTCTAAAGGGTTTGTGTTTACTGCTGTGCAGCTGAGGTTAGAGGAGCTGTTCCTTAATAGTTTTGAAATATGATTTTCTTTTTTTTTACTGGCAACTTGTCAAGGACAACCCTAACTTATGACCAGCAGTGACTGAAATACCTTGTCTGAGATCAGTCACTTTCCAAACAGTGAAATAAATTAAAAAACTGCTGTTTGTGTGTCAGCTCTGTTTATGGAAAAGCTTTACTATTTTGCTTAGCTGACTAGCTCTAAGACACGACCATTCTACCAGGACAATTTTGATTAGACCTTCTTGCTAGTTCATAAAAAAATTAATCAAAACCCCAAAATCTTTACTTGAGATGAAGTGAGTCTAGGTAAAGCCTGAGAGTGGCCTTCCAAAGCAGCCTGTGAAATGAAAAAATACTTAACAATGAGGGACTCTACAGGACTCAGCTTTCAGCGCCACATCATTTTCCAGATATTTTTGCATCTCTTACTTTATGAAAATTAGTTTATGTTATGTTGTTCTTTCACAAAACTACCAAGGACATGAAGCGACTGCATAGGCATGAAGCAAGCATCCCTGCGTTTGCCAAAGAGAAGTGACAAGGAAAATAACTTGTTCTTTCTGTAGTTTTTCTCACTAAAGGTGTTACTTTTTCTCCAGTAGAAAATGGAAGCTAAAGAGGTAATGATAATTCTTTTCAGCTTTGTGGTCTGCGGGGTGTGTGTATATACATATGTGTGTATGTGTGAATATATTTGTGTATATATGTATATATATGTGTGTTAAACATCAGGATAGCCTGTTAAGGAAACATAAGGATTTGTACATGTTTTTAATTAAATCTTTAGAAGGAAGAGACATGGATCAGCTTTGCATAAATGTAGACTAGTCCCCTACTTAAAATCTACCTAGCATTCAGTAAATGATAGGCAAAAGTCCAATGGAAAATTAAAACTGCAACTGAAAGCTACTGAATATGCTTTATTTATTTCAGCTAGGAAAACTGCTTTTCAATGGCCTGTTACCCTCTCACAAATGTGATCTGTCACTATCCAGAAATGTACCAGATTCACAAAACTTCTTTGCCCGAAGAGTAAGCAGTGCTGCAGTTTTTAATGCCTTGAGATCTGTGAAGAGAATTCCCAGTACAATTATATTGGGCTTTCAGTTGAGTGGTAAAGGGAGGGAAGTACAAGCAAAATCCGAAAGGCATTCACTGTATTCCCCCAAGCTGGGTAGTATAAATGAGTTTAAATACAATATTTCACCCAGGCCTTGAAGGCAGGTCTTCAAGGACTGTGAAAGTTCATGTGTGTTGACTCCCTGTGTGCTCAGGAGCTTGTGCATGTTGGAGATTTTAAACATTTATCTGTTGTTGCTAATTCTAACAGAGTTCTGACATATGGTGTTGCACTTAAGCTTACTGACACTGTGTTGCCTAACTGCTAATTTCCAAGAAGTATGTAGCAGGAAAAGCTGTTAATGTGCTATGAATTTGTAAAATCCCTTTAAAAGGATAAAGTGTTATCCGAAGTGATTTCTCCAATGTTTTCAGCAGGATGCCTGGTCAAGGGTTTTGGCTCAGCAGTAACTATGCTGTCTGACAAGACATAAAGCAGATTACTATATGTGGTATTTAGACACATTCCTGGCAGGGAACTCCAGGATTTCTATTGTAGGTCTAACTCTACTGTATGGGTAAAGTTTGACTTGCAGCAACTCTGGAGTTAGACTGTAATGACGATTCTCTGGAGCTAGAGATATGTCTATCTTTCACTGAGCTGTTTTAGGTTTCCATCTCCATAACACTCATGATGGCCAGCTCATGAACGCTGGGGGTTGGATTAGATGATCTCCAGATGTCCCTTCCAATCCTAACAATTCTGATTCTGTGAATAGAAATTGAAGCTTTGTACCAGTACACATGGATTAAGTCACAGCTTACCACAGAGAGGCAAACAGTTTCAGACTTGAAATATAAGCAAGACTGGCAGATCTTCATCTGCTGCAGGTGTTACTGCAGTTCCCAGTTCTAAGATTGTAACAGAAACTAAGAAAGTTCTCAGTTAGGTAGCTGAAATCTTTGCTTCCATGCTTCGGGAATAGGAGAGCTGAACTGCAGTCTTATGGAGGCAAAGCACACTCAGTTCCAGGACTGTGAAGCATAATGAAAATAATTCAGTGGGATTCTGCATTATTGGAGGTGGACCTGCTTGTAATAGTTTAATGGCTGTGTGGAAAAGTACTGGGCTGATTTGTAAAAATGTCCTTTGATTACCTGTGTTTATGCTTCCCATAATAAACATCTTTGCACTTGTTTACATCTTTGCAATTGTTTACATCTTTGCACTTGTTTACATAATACACAAAGGCAGGCAGGCTTTTATTCAGATAAACTGGAAAAATAGAAACTGGTAAACCACTGCTTCAAGAATTAATAATGGTATATTAAACACACAGATCATAGAATGTTTTGGGTTGGAAGGAATCTTAAAATTCCAAACCTCCTTCTCTGAATGGTCATATAAGATTTTTAATTTCTTTTTTTTTTTTTTTTTTTTTTTCTGCAGTGCAGTATTAGTGGGTAGTGAACTTACCACGGAAAGGTTACAAGAAAGTAAATATTCATGTTTAAATGTCTTATAGAAGGTAAATTAGGATACTAAATGAAACCGAAGTTTAGAAACATAGAAAAATGTATTGACAATTTAAGTTTTGACAGATTTGTCACTTTTGGTTTCTAAGATGTGCATGGGGTGAGGCTACTGGGATGGGGTGCATGGTTATTTGTATGCATAGAAGTTGATCCTTATGACTCCCCACCTGTTTAGAAGTCAATTTGTGGGAAAGATGGCTTTTTCAACAGTTATAGTTTTATAACTATGAGATTGCTATTGAAAGCAAACTTTAAACAAAAACTGGGGCAAATATTGTGATTACCTTAGGACCTAGGATGTCTGAAATACATTCAGTCATTTTTGAACTTACTCTGATGTTCATTAAGTATCTATGATATCACACATTATAACAATCTCTGAACAATTCAATTAATAAAAGAAGCTAAGACTGTAAATTTTCTGTCTTCAAATATTTGCTAATATAATTCAAGGATACTAAGGCAAATATTAAACAGCAGCATGGCAGAATACTCGTGGGAGTTCCTCTCTGAGGCACTTCTGAGGTGGAAGAATAACTGGACTACGTTGTCCATTATAAAAATCAGGGTTTCTGTGTGGCAATAAAGTCTACTCTGCCAGACTCCACAGGTTCTCAATGTAATTCACTGCATGGATCCTGTTGACTAAATGAGCAAGATCCTGAATATAGTGTAGGAGCATGTCAGCTACCTTGAGTGTACCCATGTACACTCTGAAGCAGAATGCTTCCTAGAAGTTGATAAATCCACAAAGATGTAGAAAACCTAAAAATTCTACAAAAGTGTAGAAAACCTAAATGTTCCAGATGCATTTTGTTTCAAGAGCTAGTAAGCCTTAAACCAGTGTCAATTATGCCATCTTTTTTCTTTAGGTCTTGGACTGTGATTGGTTATATTACTACTTGAATAGTACCAGCTGCAAGGAGGAGGGAGTTTGACTTGACGATCCTTATTGGTCCATTCAAATTGGAGATATTCTACGAACTGCAGGTGTAACTTTTCCTGATTAGGTAATGAGAAGCCTCAAATTTGTGGATTTTATAGACCTGAATCTGGTCTGCTTCTAAACTGTAACATTAGAATTTTCTTCTTATTTGTACTAAACAAGAGAGAAACTATGGTAAATGAAAATTGAAAGAGCATTCAATAGTTTTAAGATGGCTATTAATACCCATTATTTTCTTGATGATAAGTATCTTTCAGAAATTTGCACTCTGAAGTTTTAAAAACAAAGCTATCTTTGACAAATCAGTTTTGCAAAATCTTGTTCCAAAAAGGTCATCCGAAGTATCATAGAGTGTGCTATTGCATCTCTGGAAAACTGATAATTTAAAAATAATTAGGCTTCTACTTAGATGCAAGGCTGGAACTCTTGAAAACCGAGAGACAGCTGGACGTCTGTAATCCCAAATATTATCTGAGTTCTGGAAAACAGTCTTTCTGATAAAATACCTAGTCTATTCTTTTCTTTCCCAGAATATGAATAGGATAGCTGCTTCTCTGTCTGTACGATCTTAAGAAATACTCAAATATTCCTATACTGCTTTGTTTTATGCTTTGTTATTGCCTATTTTTCTTTAGTCTTTTTAGTGTGTTGGCATTTTCCCTACAACCTTCTGCCTACCCTACAGCACTTCTAGCAGCAGATCTGTTTTCATAAATCACTTTGAGAGAAGCCAAAACTCATAAAGAAAATATATGTTGATTTCTACACTGTTCTGACATCTAACGGAAAGTTAAAATAAAGGCCACAATAAAATTCTGCTGCAATTCGTACCAGGCTTGTTTTGTGTTCCCTGAATGTACAGTTTCTCTTTTTAGATTAGAATATTATTCTGATTTTAATGGGTTTTTTGCTTGTGAAATAAGATGGCAATGAAATGAAACACAACTAGGTTCCAGCCTTGAGATCTGTTCTCACTTTTTCATAAAGGCAAAGCTTTCACTGATGTCAGTGACAGTTTTGCCTGAGTCAGAATTGCAGGACTGGGCTGATAATGTCTGAGTTAATGAATTTCAAAGAGATTTCCTTTTATGGCCAGACAGATAATTTTGGAGCGTCTTTCACAGCCAGTGGAAATGCTTCTTGTGAATAATGGTTTTGTTTCCTTTCTGTTTTCATGCTGCTTTAAAGCTTTTTTTTCCTGGGACTTGCTACTCTAACAAATGAACAGGGTGTTTTATTTAAAAGGATAATAATGAGGCTAGTGTAAGAGCATTTAAAAACCTCACAGAAAGATGTGTGGATTTTCTTGGTGGTGTGTCTTTTTGCCCCCTCAACCCCTTTTAGTAGTAGGACTGAAAAAGGTTTGAAGGCCGCAACCTTCTTTTTGTTTGAAGTTTGTGTTGCTGCTTAGTAACTGAGGCAAAGCTTATTTAATTAAATGGGAAAAAAAAAAAAAAAAGCCCACACATTTGAATCTACTTAAGATTGGTTCACAATCACAGAGATCAAGCAAGGAGAAGCCACAGAAGGAAGAGCGGTGAATTTCAGAGTCCATAGTTAACACAGGAAGAAGTATGTCTGGCGGGGGTGTTTGTGCTTTCCCATGGGTCCTTCTCCATTTGCTTTGAAAAAGAGCTTGCTCCCTGTTCAGCCTAATATGCACTACTCTGCAAGTACTGCAATTTTTGAAAGTAATAAATGCTGCCAGTCCTAACCTGAAATCAGGCCTTAGCCTGTGGGAGTTGATAAAGTACTTATTTTTAGTGGACTTGCTATGTAGAGCTTGCTATGATACCTGTTTGCATGGTTTGGGGATTTGATTCTTCTCTTCTAAAAAAACACAGGCAGTCTTTGTATATGAAACTCTTTACCAAGCTTTGCAAGTGGCCTTAACCTAAGGTTACCTTTTGCTGAAATGGGGCAACTCAACTTAGTTTGTCAGCCACAGGCAGTTTCGTAAATTATGCTGCCTACTAGTATGCAATCTATAGCTTGTCATGATATTTATACTTGAACTGTAATGACCAGCACTCCCTCTTGGCCTCACAAACTATGTGAACAACAATGGAAAACAGTTTTTTATCTTTATTTAAAGAGGGACAAACATTAATTTAATAAATGTTTGTTGTTTTTTTTCCCCTGCAATTGATTGATATACCCATCTTTTAAATGGTGCTGAATCAGAGCTATGGTACATGGTTTGCTGGAGCTGGCCTTTGTAAATATTAATTGTTAGAAAACATGCATTAGTAGTAATTTCAGAAATATTCTATAAGGTATTAAATTGCTGTTTTACAAAAGAAATGTAAATGTAGAGGCTGATAATGGCAAACTTACTGAACTGAACTTTGTCTTCATATCAGACTTTCTTCCTCACATTTTCCCTGCTATTTGAAGCTTGTGAGGAAAAGGCAGGGTACTAAGGAGCTGAAACTATGTTTCTTCGAAAAGACTGAAAACAAATATTAGGCAAGGTGAGAGAGATGGATCAGGATTGTGGGGAAGATGTCTGTTGATCTGTATCTAAATATGTGGCTATTTCTGATTTTTAGATAGACTTTTATTTCCCTTTCCCTAATGGGGTCATTGGTATGGATATTGCTTTCTGTGTCTATCACCAATTAAGGATTAACTATTAATGCTGGTGTGAGTGCAGTGTGGCTCCTCAAACAGAACAGTAGAAAAAAACTATGGAATTTGAGGCATGGCCTTTATAAAAGCTATAAAATGTGATGGTGACTACTGAGATTGGCACGCTTTTCAGAGAAAATTTACTCCTGTAAATGATATTTTGAAAGACACGCATGTCTCTACCACCTGTCTTTTGGTAGCACTTTTCTTCTTGTAGCACTCTAGCTCTCTTGCTCTGATTCTCTTTTGATCCAAAGCTCAACCCAAACAACCAAGAGTGTATTAAGCCATAGTAACAGATACAAGCAGTTATACAATCATAAAATGTATTTACTGTTGAGCTGCTGAAAGAAGAAAAATAAAAAAGGTTAAAACAACCATAGGGTACTCTTTAACTGAGGGATGTTTAGTTATGTGCACACCCATGCCACTTGAATTTCTCCAGATATTCCTAATCTATTTGTTGTCTCATGCAGAAAAAACGAAGTATTGAATTTACTTCTAAGAATCCTTGTTCATATTTCTGATCTTCCAAAGGGAAATGGGTATCCAAATCTACTTATTTGTCAAAAATATAGGTAAGATTGTGACTATGTTAACATATACATGCAATGACAAAGATGCAAAAAACCCTTTCTCCTTGCAGAGACATGAAACTCGTGAGGCTGGTATTAGTTGAGCTAATATTCCAGACTTTTAGTTCTGGATTAATTCCAGAATTTTAATTCTGATATATTACCTTCTCAATATATCAGCAGAATTTTTGTTGGTTTAACTGGAGAAAACAGCTCAGTAAACTCACTTTTTTCAGGGTTTTTTTTTATTTTTCCTGGTTTAATTTGGGTATAATATATTTAAAATCTCTGAAGTAGTATATCTGGGATTGAGTCCTAACATCAGTTACAAGATTATGGCTTAAGTACCAAAACTTTGCTTTGTACAATGAAAAGTTTGGGGAGGAGTGGAGGTAAGACAGCTGGGAATGCACTTCAGAAATTATTCACACTAATGCAAAATATCATACCCGTGTTGTACCAAATGACTTTGTTACTTGTCAAAGTAATATGATTCCAGAACACCTGAAATTCTTTAGAGTTGCAACAGTTCAACACAATCAGTGCTCTGCTTATTGCTGGTTTTGGACACCAACATGTCCTGTTGGTATCTGACAGATTTAGAGCAGCAAGTGCACATGCATGGAACACTCTTGGACTTGGTCTGAAGCACTGATATTTAGGATCTTTCAAACTGTTCTTCCTATACATACCTCATTTATAATAGCCTACGTGTTTAAATGTCATTGCTGGATTTGTGAAGAGGTAAGTGGCTGTGTAATAGTGTGTACATTTCTACAATTTGTTCTTACACTGATGAAAAGCCTTCTGTCAAACAGAAGTGATAGGGATAATAGGAATGTGTAAAATGATAGGGAAGTTTTAATTCCCTACTGTTACATGGTTTCAGGGTGCCAGTAACTCCTTGTGGTAACAACTTTCTGGCTAGAATCAGTAATTGTTGATTACTAGCCTTGGAACAATTTATGGAATAAACATGTTATACCCTATAGTAAAGGGGAGGAGCTATGAATTTATTTGTACTTTTATGCAGACTTATCAGCACAATCTGAAGTGGTTAGCGACAGCCCAGTGAACTTAGTGTAGTATGGGTTATTAGATGCAACTTTTATGTCAATCAGACAATGTTATGTCCCAACTAGAAGGAAGTGCAGCAGGAGGGCCAGGAGACCTCCTTGGATGGAAAAGGAGCTGCTCAGGAAAATTCAAGGAGAGAAAAAAGAGGCTTATAGAAGGTGGAAGCAAGGACAGGTGGCCTGGGAAGAATACAGGGATGTTGTCCAGGAAGCTAGGGACAAGGTGAGGAAAGCTAAGGCCCAGTTAGAATTCAACTTGGCTAGGGATGTTAAGGATAATAGGAAGGGATTCTATAGGTACGTAGCGAGTAAAAGACAGACTAGGGACAACGTAGGCCCCCTTCAGAAGATATTGGGAGAACTGGCTACCCAGGATTTGGAGAAGGCTGAGGTTCTTAATGACTTCTTTGCCTCAGTCTTCACTGGCAAAGGCTCTGACCGCACCACCCAAGTCTTGGAAAGCGGACGCAGGGACTGTGAGAATGAAGACCCTAGGCCCACTGTAGGAGAGGATCTGGTTCGAGACCATCTTAAAAACCTGAACGTACACAAGTCCATGGGACCTGACAGCATCCATTCGCGGGTCCTGAAGGAGCTGGCGAATGATGTTGCTAAGCCACTGGCCATCATATTTGAAAAATCATGGCAGTCAGGTGAAGTTCCCGACGACTGGCAAAAGGGAAATATAACCCCCATTTTCAAGAAGGGGAAAGTCAACAACCCAGGGAACTACAGACCAGTCAGTCTCATATCTGTGCCTGGCAAAATCTTGGAGCAGATTTTCCTAGAAGGCATATTAAGGCACATGAAAAACAACGAGGTGCTTGGTGACAACCAGCATGGTTTCACTAAGGGGAAATCCTGGCTGACCAATTTGGTGGCCTTCTATGATGGGGCTACGGAACTGATGGACAGTGTTAGAGCAGTTGACGTCATCTACCTGGACTTGTGCAAAGCCTTTGACACTGTCCTACATGACATCCTTGTCTCTAAATTGGAGACATCAGTTTGATAAGTGGACCACTTGGTGGATAAAGAACTGGCTGGATGGCCACACACAAAGAGTTGTGGTCTCTGCTCTCATGAGACCTCACTTGGAATATTGTGTGCAGTTCTGGTGTCCTCAACATAAAAAGGACATGGAACTGTTGGAACAAGTCCAGAGGAGGGCCACGAGGATGATCAGGGGACTGGAGCACCTCCCGTATGAAGAGAGGCTGAGAAAGTTGGGGCTGTAGCCTGGAGAAGAGAAGGCTGTGTGGAGACCTCTAGCAGCCTTCCAGTATCTGAACAGGGGCTCTAGGGATGCTGGGGGATGACTCTTCTTTGGGGACTGTAGTGATAGGACAAGGAGTAACAGATTGAAACTTAAACAGGGGAAGTTTAGACTGGATATGAGGAAGAAATTCTTTACTGAGAGGGTGGTGAGGCACTGGAATGAGTTGCCCAGGGAAGTTGTGAATGCTCCATCCCTGGTGGTGTACCAGGCCAGGTTGGATGAGGCCTTGGGTGGCATGGTTTAGTGTGAGGTGTCCCTGCCCATGGCAGGGGGGTTGGAACTAGATGATCTCAAGGTCCTTTCCAGCCCTAACTATTCTATGATTCTCTGTCTTGCCTCTAATCTGATTCAACACAATGCTAGGTCAAATCTCTTACTAAGTGTCCTGGTTTAGCAGTAGCAGTCATTTTTAGTCCTTCTTAGTAGCTGGTGCAGCACTGTGGTTTTGACTTTCAGCCTGTGGATAATACTGTTAAAACTAATGTTTTCAGTTGCTCGTCAGAATGTTTACTCTGACCAAGGACTTTGTGAGTCTCATGCTCTGCCAGGGAGGAGGGGAAGCCGGGAGGAAGCAGAGACAGGACACCTGACCCAAACTGACGAAAAAGGTATTCCATACCGCAGCACGTCATACCCAGGAAGTAACTGAGAGTTACCCGGAAGGGTTAGCTCACTGCTGGGTGGGGGCGAGGTATCGGTCGGTGAGGTGTTGTATCTCTTCCCTTGTTATTTCCTTTATAATTATTATTGGTGGTAGCAGTAGTGGTTTGTGTTATACCTTAGTTACTGGACTGTTTTTATCTCAACCTGTGGGAGTTGCATTCTTTCAATTCTCTTTCCCATCCCTCCAGGAGTGGGGGGAAGAAAGGGTGGGGGGAAGTACACTGCGTGGTTCTAATTTACAGCCTGGGCTTAAACCATGACACTAGGGGAGAATAGGGAGTATTATAGCTTGCTCCAGGGCAGTTTAAAAATTAAGATATCAGTCACCATGTCTTTCTCCAGTTCTTTGCTGTAGCTTTATAGTTACAAAAGCAGATATTATTTCCATTCTAAGTTGTATAAACTAGATATTGAAATACTGTTAATCAAAGTCCAGAACAGTTTTTCAAGCCTGCCACAAACCTCATGTGTAACTCTTTGCAATTCTTCTGTGGTACATAGTCCAGCAAAATAAATGAAATAGCTGTCTAGCTTCATAAAATGTCACATAGCTGACTCAGCCATATGCAGAGTCTACTTAATAATTCATGTTTTGCACCAGAAAAATGGAAGGGGTTTTTTTTTTGCCTTGAATGTGTGATACTTTGGGAAACCTCTTGAAACCTCTAGATGTTGTAGAGAGTTCTTGTTGAGATTGATCTTGCAGCTGACAAAATTTCAATATGATACAATTTTAAGACAAAGATATGTGGCATTAAGTTATTTCTGCTTTTGAGTCCTGAATCTTAACAACATGTAAACGTGTGAAGAAGAATTGAACCTTTTCACCAAAAATTTAGCTTGATTTGCTTTTACTTCAAGTACCATGTAATACATATTTGAATAAATGTTGGATCAGGTGAATTTTTAGTTGGCCATATTTTGATCCTGTGTCTGGATGTTGCAGTGAAATGAACAAATATACAAGATGCAGAAAACAGTTTTAGCCCACTAGCCAAAAGGTAGGCTCAACAAGAAATATGAGTGTGGGTCAGACATATTTACTATTGCAATGAGTCATGGCTTAATCACATCTTAATAGCAATGTTAAATCAGTTGACATCTGAAATTTAAAAACTTTATTATGAAAAATAATGCAATGTCTATAGTAAATTGAATTTTAAATACACTTTTATGTTCATACAATCAGTTCTGTCTTCTGAGTTCTTGGTGACTAGTGAACCCTTTGAGAAGCTATCAGTGGAAGTGTGAGTTTTTTGAAGGCAGATTGCTCATGAGCTGTCTTAACATTAGACAGGAAAAAAAATTTCTTTGTGCAGATTTTATGAGCAGGGAGGAAATAGTTTCCAGGGTACTTAATCTAGCAATGGTATTATCTGGCAACTATTTCTCAACAAAAATAGCTCAAATTAAACCTGGAAAAAACTAAGGAAAACCCCCTTCCCCCCCGCCTCCCCAAGTAGTTGAAGTAAAACAACTTAAGCTGCTGCTTAGTGCTGATTACAACTATAAGAATTTATGATGAAGTTGATAGATTGATATTTGGCTTTCTAGACACCACTGGGAATTGAAGTCTGGAACATCTTGGACAACAATAAATAAGATACTTTGACTTGCATACTTGGCTTACAGATGTCTCACTTAAGGAAGGAGAGAGATGAAATCTCTTCTTTCCCCCATGCAAGATTCTGACCCTACACCCTAAGGATCTCATGAGAAAGGGACAACATGGATCAAAGAAGCTGGAGTTTCTGGAAATATCGTGCCAGAATATTTTCAGGGTGCAGGTATCCTGTAGTAAAAAATCGCAGAATCGGATATATGCAGTTTATCTTAACTCAAATCTGATACTCTGCCTGTATTCTCAGTATATACTTGATAAAAAAATTTCACTGTTTCTCAGGTAATCTCACTTCATGTTGTAAACACTGCTAAATCATCAGCCAATTCTTGTTTTGTTACTAAAAGTCACAAACTGAATTTTACACAATACAGATATAGCCAAACCATGAGAGTTTATAATGAGATATAAAAATCTTATTTTTTTCAAGCATAGATAAATTTAACACAGTCATTTCAGAGCTTTGACTTGAATTGTTATATAAAATACAGAAGCCTTTTACAGCGTGGTTGCAGGATCTGTCTCATTTTATTGCCATTTGTACTACAATAAATCAGAATGATGCAGGTTTATTCACTGTTCTCTTCAGTGATGCCTTAGACATAATAGAAATGAATTTGAAGGTTTTTATGTTATTTGTGAATGGAAATGACAATGCTGAAACTGTTTTTTATAAGCCTTCTTCTGGTTTTCACCAAGTATAATAAGCATAATCAGAAATCTTATTGTTACACACTCCAGTACACTGTTGGGATGGGGCTTGGGGGAGGCATTTTCAGGCTGTTAACAGGTCAGATACAGAAAGGATTCAGGGTCTGTTATTCCTCTTCAGATCAAGCTTGTGACCTGCAAAATTCACCTAGTTCTGTTGGCAGTTGTCTGCAAATACACAGAAATGCTTAATCTCTGCTGAGATAAGCAGCCCTGGGTGTGCTGGGTGTTCAGGGAATTTTTTGTTTGGTTGCGGGTTTTTTTGGGGGGGTGGGGTGTGTTTGTGGAGTTTTTGTTTGTGGTTTGTTTT
The DNA here is from genome assembly GCF_963264785.1 of Psittacula echo. Taxonomy (NCBI): domain Eukaryota; kingdom Metazoa; phylum Chordata; class Aves; order Psittaciformes; family Psittacidae; genus Psittacula; species Psittacula echo. The sequence goes on along the minus strand of NC_137735.1, from coordinate 39,633,831 downwards.
GGTGTTTTTTTTTTTTTTTTTTTTTTTTTTTTTTTTTTTTTTTTGAGAGGATTTTCTTCCACTCAAGCCTTTGTCCCTTGTCCCAGTGATTACAAAAGTCAGTTGCAATATAGAAAACTGGTTTTGGTTCTGTTCTATTTCTAACTATTTGTTTGTTTCAGTCTTCATGTGTTGATGTCAGATGCTTAAGTTTGTATAAGACTAACAGAAATGATGTCCTGGGTTCAGCAGTAGCAGTCAGTTTTTCTCCTTCTTAGTAGCTGTTGCAGCACTGTGTTTTTGACTTTTGGCCTGGGAACAAAGCTGATATCACTGATGTTTAGACTGACCAAGGACTTTGTGAGTCTCATGCTCTGCCAGGGAGGAGGAGACGGTGGGAGGAAGCGGGGACAGGACACCTGACCCAAACTAGTCAGGGAGGTATTCCATACCACAGCACGTCATGCCGGGGGATGTAACTGGGAGCTAGCCGGAAGGGCACGTCCTCTTTTCGGTCGGGCTCTCTTTTCCGGCGGGCGGTATCGTATTCTCTTCCCTTGTTATTTCTCTTCTCATTATTATTATTGGTGGCAGCAGTAGTGATTTGTGTTATACCTTAGTTACTGGACTGTTTTTATCTCAACCCGTGGGAGTTACATTCTTTCGATTCTCCTCCCCATCCCTCTGGGGAGTGTGTGTGGGGGGGAAGTAGACTGCGTGGTTCTGATTTACAGCCTGGGCTTATACCACGACAAATGAGAATGACAGGAGTAAGGGAAATATTAAATCTTTAAATGTACAAGAAAAAGACAGAATTTCTTTATATATTCTGGCTGTTAATATTCTGATTGGAGGTGTATAGGTGACAGCTAGAAATTGGAAGATTACTATTGTGGGGCATGGAGGAATCTTCTGGCACTTTTCTTCTTCCTAACCTCCTGCCTTACTAAATGATAGGTATGTTGCACATTGGGTGATGAAGAGGAAATTACAAACAGAATTTTTTGATGGACTTTCATGTGCAATAGAAAACAAACTTCCTTTTCAAAATACACCAGAACATGGGAAGGATAAGTACAGTGATGGCCTAAATCTGTTTTTCCAGAGTGAAGGGGTAAAAAAGTATCTAGTAGAGCAATATACCTTTTACCTGCATAATGTTGTCTTCTTCTTTTTTTTTTTTTTTTTTTTTTTAAGAATTAATGTCGGGGGAACAAAGAATCAAGTGATATGACTGTAACTTTATTTTGTTAAAATGTTTCACAGTTTAGTAAGGTGAATCTCATCTTACTAACATACTCCTTACTTACATCCTCACATATCTACTTCTGACCATGTTTCTTACGCACCTTCCCAAATTCTATCAGTCTTCCATTTCTCTTGTGTTCATGGGAGTATCTGTTTCAAACACAGGCATTTTTGTTGCACTAAACATTGCTTTCTAGTATGAAGTGTAATCTATTGCTTGTCCACTAGTAGTCTGCTGCTACCAGAAACACTTATATGTGGGTTTGAATTTGATTATATTCCTGGTGCTAGGGGCTAGCAGTCCTAGTGGGACTAGGAAGAGGTTGATTGATTTAATTATACACTGAGGAGAGGTCAGAAAAACTTTGGAAAGACCAATCAGTAACCGACTCCTCCATCTCTTGGAAGAGCAGAGGCCAGCTTCTCTGGTGACACATGTAGGCTCCTATTTTCTCTTGACTTGCCATTCACATTTGGCCTCTCATCCCTTAATCTCCTCTCAACTTCACACCAAATATATTCATCCCTAGCACTCTCCTTTAAGGTTTGGTTGTGTTTGGGTGTTTGTTTGCTTGGTTGTTTGGTTTTTTTTTTCCCTTTCTGTGAGAATGCTGGTCTTTGGATGAGGCACTAGCTTTTACATTTGTGAGATTATTTCTTTCTTACTCCTGTGCTTACATGTATCCAAATATCTTATTTCCACTTGTAACAGTCATTGATGGAGAAAAATACCTGTTGTTAGGCACTTGTGGCACATTACTGGCTTTGAATGAGAACCAATTTATATCAGAGTGGGACTTGATTTGAGATGACTAATCTTGAATATAATTTCAAGAATACATATGTTGCATAAATTAAAAAAAATTATGGTTTTGTTTCATTAGACAATTTGAAAGAATATGTTATTTGAGGGAGAGCAGAGTATCAATATTTGCAGTTTGATGTACAAGAAGGGTAATAAATATTAAACCTGTCCTGCGCTTTTGTTTGTTTGTTTTTTGTTTGTTTTGTTTTGTGTTTTTTCTAATGGAGTTTTCTCAAGGAAAATTCATGTTTTACTGTTCTATGGCAATGCGTTACACGTCATCCTAATGAAAAATATTTTTAGCTGGCAGTAGGTGCTGTAGAGTTGTGCTGAAAAATATTGATGCAACTTAATACACAGATCCTAAGGGGAAAAAAAAGCTCATAAGATACAAAAATATATTAGATTACCAAGTTTTCAGCAGAGTCTTTTGGAAAATAGATTTTAAAAGTAAAGACACAAATATTAGGTAAAGGTTCGTATTTCCAACATCAGTTTGCTGAAGCATTTATATCTAGTAGAGACTTGCATTATAACCTACTGTGTTGGATGTTGAAGCCTTTCATGGAAAAGCTGAAATTTATATAACACGTTGTTTTTTATGGTCTAATGCTGCAGCTTGACGAGTTTTGTCAAACACAGAAGAATTCAAAACTAGTGTTGGTTCTGTTAAATATAGCTGGTTATGGATCAAGTAATATACAATGTTGTTATGGTGAAACTGGAAGGAAATGTAAAACTTGCACATACTAGCTATTAGTATGCTTTAGTCTGTTATTTCAGAAGCTGCTAGGAGGAAAGAGAAGCAGATTGATTGGTTTTATTGTACTTTGTTATGCTACAAATAGCTGCAAATGTAATAATTTGGAAAAATGTAAACCCTAATGTACTAACTAAAAAAATTAATATGACAAATTAATGTGCTTTTTTATGTTACATGGTCTGCTCTGATTTTACACTCTGTTTCTGCAAGATACCTACAAATAGATCAACTTTGTGGAACTTAGCATTAATGAGAAATAGGACGCAGCAGAAATTTATTATTTTTCTTCTGTCTTGTGGAGTAAGCTTCAGCATGAACAAGTTGAGAATTGAAACTGAATGCTTATTGAACTTTTAATCTTGTTTTTGGGGGTGATATTTGAAAGAAATTAAGTCTAATTTCCTAGCACAAAATTAATAAAGTTATGTCCAGGAAGAATCTTGCACACACAACGCAGAACAAAGGTCTGTTTAATATCTGATGTAAACTCTATGTGTGCATGTTATACATAGAAGTAAACATTTATGTAATAGAAGAAGGCAAGGAATCTATGTGTGCAAATAGGAAGTGTATTTTTGCTTTTGAAAATTCTTCTACCTGACAGGAATTCCTAGTAAGCCTTTTCCAAAATTTATTCCCCACTGATACCTTGGGACTTGTATGGCAGGTTGATGTGCATTGTCTCAGATGCAGTCATCTCTCAATACATCTGCTCTGCTTTTACTACAGACTATGCCCTTTTTTGCTTGTATAGAGTTCCACCAGAGGGACTGATTTAGGAATGGGATGACCACATGTGACAGTGTCGTGGTTTAAGCCCAGGCCGTAAATTAGAACCACGCAGTCTACTTCTCCTCCCACCTTTCTTCCCTCTGCTCCTGGAGGGACAGGGAGGAGAATCGAAAGAATGCAACTCCCACGGGTTGAGATAAGAACAGTTTAGTAACTAAGGTATAACACAAATCACTTCTGCTACCACCAATAGTAATAAAGGAAATAACAAGGGAAGAGAATACAACACCTCACTGACCGATACCTTGCCCCCACCCTGCAGCATTCCAGCCCTTCTGGGTTACTCCCAGTTACATCCCTGGGCATGACATGCTGTGGTATGGAATACCTCTTTGGCTAGTTTGGGTCAGGTGTGCTGTCTGTGCTTCCTCCCGGCTTCCCCTCCTCCCTGGCAGAGCATGAGACTCACAAAGTCCTTGGTCAGGGTAAACATTCTGACCAGCAACTGAAAACATCGGCTTTATCAGTATTATTCCCAGGCCGAAAGTCAAAACCACAGCGCTGCACCAGCTACTAAGAAGGAGAAAAACTGACTGCTGCTGCTGAACCCAGGACAGACAGCAATATTAATAACCTGAAATTACAGTTATGAGAGGCTCCATAACCTGGCAGCATGTATGGGGTATTGCAGTGTTAATGGCTGGGTGCTCCAATGCTTGCACATTGTGCTACAGAAATGAAACTTTAACCTTTGTTCACAGTGAATGCTAAGAACCAAATGTTGTGTCTAGCCTAACTGAACTCCCTGAATTATTTTTATTTTTAAACGCCTGTATCTGTGTACTTGGAAACTTTATCTTGCTTCCAATTACTCAGGTTCAGAATCTTGTGAACTGGGGGTGAACTCATGATATTAGTCTCAGTGTGGATTAGCTAAGATTTTTCTAAAGGGCTTTAGACTGTCTGACCTCTTAAGATGAATGTCTCCACTCTCCTCTTTCTGTAGAGACTTAATTTACTTTTGTTTTCATTTTCCTCTTAACCTTCTTGACCAATGGTCTTCAGGTCTGAGAGCTTGTAAATAGAAGAATGTCTTAAAGATTTATTTTTTTTTTTTATATTTAACTACATTGTTAACTTTACACATCTTTGCTGGATGTGATATTGGAATTGAACAAACAGTTGAACAGACCTCAGAAGGAGATTAGATATGAACTTTGAAACATGCATATTATTTGACAGTTCAGGAAAAGAAGAGTCTTCTTCCTGCTCCATCTTGAGCTTTCAGCCTATTCACTTGGGCTGTTTTATTATCTGAATGGTCACACTTGTCTTTTCTGTGTGTTTGGAATTATTTTTTCCTCACCTATTTGAAGCTTCAGTTGGCATAGTGCCTCTCAGTAGAACATGATGAAAATTACCAGTATGAAGTATTGCTAAAAAGTCTGCAAGTTTTAAGGAATTCAGTTGTATATATGATAAAGCAAAGATTAATACTCCTTTATTTTAAAAGTATATAATGAGTACTCTTTGACACTTTTTCTAGGGTTTACTTTCTAAAAGAATCTTTTAGTTGCATAAGTCCTGACTATATCTATCTTAAATGAAAATTAAAAGCATCATACAAGGGTAAGGATTGCAATATCTCCCTTCCTAGTCTTATTTATCTTTGGGATTTTGAAGGGGTTCAGTAAATTAGAGCAAGATAGTGCTGTTTCTGCAATCTAAAATGTGCCTGGAGTAAGGATGGCCCAGTATAAATACTTTCTTGACTTGCTGTTAGGTAGTCTGGCTCATGAGACTGGGTTTCACAGTGCAAAATTAAAAGCAAAGTCCTTTACCTTGTCCCTGTGAAAATTCTGCTAAATTCTATTGACGCAGCTATTGTTGATATACTGGATTATGCTACATTATTTTGATAGCGTGTCCTCAAATCCTAATATGCATTTGCAAATAGCTTTTCTGGTATATTTTCAGAATTTTAAAACGTTTACCCTAGAAAATGGGCAAGACTACTATCAGAATAACCTCTGATAGAAAATACATGCTGGCACAACTGTTTACAAAGATATGAAAATAAACAATGACTTTTTTGTTTTCTGTAACATTTTGATAATACACAGACATGTCAAAATAAATGTAAAGCATTAATTTTAATGCCACCAAACTGAAGTTTGCAAATTAAAATACTGTCATAGTGAAATATGAGACTTGTTTTGTCCTCTTTTTGCAAATTACTTTAGCAGAAGTGCTGCACTTTTTGCTAGTTCACAGTACTGCTTCAGTCATTAGTGTTGGAAAATTGTTCTTACGGGAAACAGAATTACTTTAGACCTAAGGTGGTCTGGCTACAGTCAGTTAGATCTCAAAATTGAAACCTGAATAGCTGTCATTTTATTTTTTTATTTATTTATTTTTTCTAAATAAAAAAAATTACAGAATGGGGAGCATATTTCAGGCATCAAAACAATGTTTCTGTTGAAACAACATGCATACATATTAAATGAAAATCAGTTATCTCTAGTTTTGGAACACTTCCTAGTTGAAAAAGCATAACACCCAGCTAAAAATGTTAAGTTATAATTATTATATTGCTCTAATTGTATGGAAACCTAGTAGTTAAAAATTCTATAACATGATGTAGATATATTAGTGAGGGGATAAATAGTTCACATGCTAACTTATGGACTAAAATATTAAAGTGTACTAGGAAGAAAGGCAGATGGAATTGTACAGAGCTGATGGAACTAGGATCATTTCACATATTGTACAAGAAGTAAAGGGTTACTAAAGTAAAAATTTCATCTTATGATCCTTCTCCCTGATTTCTTAATGCGAAACTTTTTTGCTGAGGAGAAGCAGCAAAAAAAAAAAGTGGTAACTATACAGCAAGAAGAATAAACCATTTTACTGTCTGAACAGTGTATATTAATCTGGCAGGTTAGGAATATGAAAATATAGATATATGAAAAACTAAGTGGTACTTCATCATGTACGTAACTTACTACCTTTTTTTTTTTTCTTAGTTTCTCTCTTCCTGGTAAATACGACTGACTTTAGGATTGTTTTCTGGGTATGCTTCTCTCTCTGAGCTATAATACAGAGGGTAATCTTCTATAGGTTTTTTATTTGTTTACATGGATCCTTTCCAAGTCAGAATCTATTCCAAGAGTATGATGTAGATTCAACTTTATGTGCTTGCCTGTGATAGAAAATATATTCAGCGGGTGATGCTTGAATATCTGAATAATATCTGATGGTAAGAAAATTCAAACACGTCTCTGTTCATTTACAATGATTTAACTGAGCTGACACCTGGAAGCTAATTTGTGTAAGTAAAAAGTGTAGAGTTTTCATATTGAGTTAGCTGCAACTTAGTGAACATCTGACATTTGCCTTTTTTCTATGATTTTATTTTTTTTTAATCTTGTGTCTTATTAGGACAAATTCTAAACTTTTCATTGGTATGGAAATCCAAGGAATTTAGGAAAACATCAGTAAAAATGTTAGATAATTCAGCAGACTTGGTGGTACTCATTGTACATGTGAAAGGCTCTATGAGACATTGCTAACACGAGTATAGCATAGAGAAGAGGTTTCTATTTTGATAAGCTTAATCTGTAGGTTACCATTTTGTGTGTCTTTCTGTAGAACCCAAAGATCAATTCGAGGATCATGAGGTGAAATCTCATCTCCCTCTGTAGGTCTCAAAGGCATTGCTTGTACAGCAAATAATATACCCCTTTTTTCCTGCTTTCTGAAAATGGAGATGGTGATGATGGCATGAAATAGAAAGGGAAGGATTATAAGGATCTGAAGAATGTTAATGAGCAGCTGCAGGCCATGGGGTTATTATGAAGCCAAGAAATCCAGAAACATGAGCAAAAAGCAGCTGGAAGACTTGGAGGTTATGAGAGGGAGCATAAGCTAAAATGAACTACAGTGAGAATGCAAAACATTGAAACTATTGCAAAAAGACATGGGTGTTAGCAGCTAAGAGCAGGTGGAGCACTGACACGGTGCTGCAGGAGGGTGCTGCAGGCTTAACAGCAGCAAGAGGGGAAGCCCCAGGGTGCTGAAGAGCACAAGGAACCAAGCTGTTTGTGTCTTGTCTTGGATGTGCCTGCAAACAAGTGGAAGAATGGGAAAAAAAATTAATTCTGCATAGACATTTCTTTGTGCTTATATAGCCATTAAAATGCTGTTTACTTTACTAACCTGCTCCAAGCCATGCCTATGTTTTTTTCCAGCAGACTGCCATCACAGTAAGTGTTCTCAAATGTTTTGCTTCACTCTGTAGCATTCTGAATAGTGTCAGCAACACAGCCTCTGTTAGAGAAAGAGGTTTATTTCGGTCTTTGCCTGTATCTCTGTCTTGTTTTAATTGGTGCTTTACACATTTTTAGATGTAATATTGATATTAATATGAGGGAGTTAAACTTCATAAGTTCTGTGGCTGCAGAATAATGCTTCATAAATAGACTACTCCAATATATCTGACACTTTCAGTGAATGATTTTCATTAGTGTCCCTAGGAATTGCTAGAAAACAGGGAATAAATTATTGACTTTTAAGCTTTCTGTAGCTTGAAGACAGTGAATCAAAATGGTAAAATAGTGATGTTATTGAATTAGGTGGCTGCTTTTTCATTTGAGTGTACTCAGAGTCTGAAAGTAATGAATAGAATTACTGAATGTAAAAATCACTAGCAGTGTAAAAGGTTATATATTTAACTAGATTTTGATTTCAAAGGTTAGTGAAGAAAAACATGAAAAATATATCGTCTTTGTATACAATACATTTTGGTCTAACATTTAATTGCATTCAGAAAGTGACTTGATGTCTTTGTAAGATATTATTCCTTAAAACATCATGAAGAGACTCCCATTCCCTGTCCCCCTGCACCACTAAAGAGGAAGAGGTAGAGAAAATCAGGAGTGAAGTTAAGCCTAGGAAGAAGGTAGGGGTGTGGAGGAAGGTGTTTTTAAGATGTGGGTTTATTTCGTATTATCTGACTTTGGTTTTATTAGTAATATATTAATTTTCACTAAAGTCTGTCTTGCCTGTTACAGCAATTGGTGAGTGATTTCTCCCTGTCCTTATCTCACATGTAAGCTTTTCATTATATTTTCTCTCCCCTGTCCAGCTGAGGAAGGGTAGATAAAGTGGCTTTGGTGGGCACCTAGTGTCCAGCTAGGGTCAACCCACCACAAGATGTCAAACCCAACATCTGCTATTTTATGTTCTTGGAGGATTTTATTTTACATGAGTTTAGAATTTTTGATGTCTTCCATCTATTGATGTTTGTCAAATTTGCAAGTTTTTTTCATTTTTCCTGTAGGGTTTTTTAGGGTATGGTATTTATACTTTTTTTTTTTTTAATAAATTAATGTTCATGTTGGACAACTGCTTTATTACACTTCAACTGGTTTTTAGTCATCTTTTGTATGTACTTTAGAAGGGAAATTATATTGCTAGGTCAGTTTAAATACTTTATTGTGGGCTCTGATAATGAAGTTGTACCTCAGAAATACTATAGTTTTTTTCTAACCTGCATTTAAATATGATCTTAGACTAGGTCCATGGTATATGCAGACATTGCCGACATCTTGATACCTGTGTTCAAGAATGAATCACTTCCTTTCAACAGAGGTTAGGTGATCATTTGAAGTGCTAAATTAAGATATTTGAATTTTTGGTGTGAACAATGTAGTATGTTTTAATGTTTTTTCTTATTTCAGTGAGCTGGCATTTTTATGAGTTCTTGGGTGAGAAATTTTACAATTGATTTTTGCTCTAATATTTGAGATCTTGGTGGCTGCCAGAATGAAATAGTTTGTATAAGCAAAAAACCAAAACACCACTGGACATAAGATTTCTCTCTCTCTCTTTTTTTTTTTTTTTTTCTTTTTCCCCTTGAGGATTTGTGATTTCACTCCAATTAAAAATGAAGCGACGACATCCAAATACTCATAGCTGAGATTCTGGAGTTCCTGTTAGGCAGGAAAACCAAACTTATCAGATCTGATCTGCAAACCAGGTCATCCACAAAATATTCTGCTTTTAATGTTTGTTTCCTTTTTTAAAGTGAGGTTCTACTAACGCAAATCTAACTTCTTCCTCTTCCCTGACCCCCGGTATTTATTTTACCTTAAAAGACATTAGATTTTCCCTTTCTGTCTGTGATCACTACCTATGAAGTTACAAAAGGTAAAAATGGAAGAAGAATAAAAAGCTAAAAAGCTTGGGAAGTGTGTGTGCTTTGATTGATACTATGATGCAATATTCTCTGTGATTTGGACATATTACTAGCATTGCTGGCTTGTAGTGAAAATGGATGATGTTTGAATCAGGAGTGAAATCATTCTGGCATTTCTGATGTATCTTCTTTTAATGTACTCAATGCTGAAAGCCATATTTAAGAGGATTCAAAGGTCTAGAGTAGAAAATGTCTTACAGCAGCACAAAATGACTCAAGTGCATGTTAGAGCTCTTCTTTAGACCTGTGGACCTGTCAGTCAAGACTATTTCTTGCCTTCTTTCCATTTACAATGAATTTCTGCAGGCTGGACGGTTCTTGTGTGTTTGTTGTATGTTCGTTTGTGGGTTTTTGTTCGTTTGTTTTTGTTGTGTTTTTTTTGGGGGGGAGGGAGTTTGTTTTTATTTTTTTTTTTTAATGCTTCTGTGTTAGGGTTCTTCTGGGAAAGATTACTCTTTTCCATAATACATCTTGTATAGCTAAGATCATGGTTACCTCAACTAATTCAGGAAGCTGAGAGAGACAGAAAGGCTGCATAATTTTTTTAGTTGTTGAACTTAAGCAGAATAAAAACTCGAGCCATCTGGAAGCAGCTTTGGACAGATTATTTTATTTTTTTTTTTTAGGAAACAAAATAACTATTTCTTTCATCTGCATATGATACACTTCTAGAGAAGTAAAATACATAAATGCTGGCCAGTTAACTAAACTCAGTTGTAGCTGTTATGTGTCCAAGATGTGTTTCAAATACTTGTCGCTTGGATCTAAGTTGAAACGGCCTAGAGGTTTAAATCCTTGCTGTGAACATGTCAACTTTGTCCAGTTACATAAGGAATTGTCCTAATTATCAGGCTGTCAGGTATTTTGAGTTTGCCCTCTCTCAGTGTTTTTTCCTTTTAAAAATATTTTTTCCCCTTGGGATTCTATTCTAGCTTTGAGTAAATTCTAGCCTTCAGTAAATTCTTTAAAACTGGAGAAATGTGAAAAGCGAATGATATTCTAGGCTGGCATGTTGAGTCACTGGCAGGAAAGAGTACCCTTTAGACTCTGGAAGATTCCAATTTTGAAATGTGACCTCTACCCGTTGGCCATTATCTCAGAAGATAGCATTCTGTTCCTTATATTTGTTCAAGAAGGGAAAAATAAATAATAAATACATTCTCAGATGATGAAAAAAAATATTTTATTAAGAAAGAAAAATTTAAATAAAATACTTTTTCCAGCTTACTGAAATTGTAGAGAAGAGAGATTTCATGATCCAGGACAAATGTTTTTCCCGTCAAGTACAGGACAAATCGAGCTTCTAACCCACATCATCACAGAGCTCTGTGAAACAAAGGTGTTGCTTTCCGTTCTGTGATTCTATGGTTCATATGTTCATACAGGACAAAACGAAGGAAAATGTTCTGCCTGAATGCTACAGGGTAAGGGGAAGGGAGTTTCAGAAGAGCATATGTGAGTAACTATTTTGGGCCTACAGCTGGTCTGAACAAGCACAAATGCAGAGCTGCCTGACTCTGAGAAGTTGAGGGGTAACATGTCCTGGAGAGAAACCACAGACCTGTAGTATTTGCATGAGCATTCAGAGCCTTAGTGAAGCAGTGAAAGCATTCTTCCACTGCTGACTGGGAAACTCGTACAAACTCCACAATTTTGAAAGAGAAATCTGGTTGCAAACACTTACTTTCGCTTTTCCAAAGCAAGTAACATTTCCCGCCCCCCACCCACCTCCCCCCAAGTCAAGGCACCTGTGTCAAGATATGTGTGATGTATTATACCATCTGACAAATAATCCCTGCTTATGTATTTGGTGGCAGTTTTACATAACAGGTTTTTATTCATAAAGACTTTCCTTTCTACTCAGGATTTACTGAGCTCTTCTAAAGAGCTTACTATGTGTACATCTTTCTGCCTTCCTTTTTCTTTCCCCCTGCATCCCAACCTATTTAGCCCTTTACTTTGACTTTTCACACTCTCTCTTAAACAGCAGCAGCTCCTGGGCTTTTGAGAGAAAATAATGTGCAGCTCTTGTTTATGTGGTCTGGTTGCAAGGAAGTATTTCTCTGAAAGGTGCCATACATTTATCTTCATGTTACTGAGAGATAATATGTTCATTTTACCTTAGGCAAATATAGTCTTTCTCAATATCATTTCAAGTGAAAATAATGCCTTGAAATAGGTTGATGTGGTAAAGGGAGAGTTTCCCATCATATGACAGCAGCTATTAAGGGAACATATTGTTACCTAACATATATGCCACCGACTGTTTTGATGAAATAGATCAGCCAAGCACCATCAGGATATCGCTCTGACAATCCCACAAAGATCGTATTCAAGGCAAGGTGACGCTGATGTTCATAGTCCTAACCTGATATGTCTGATAATGAGATCTTTCACTTATGTTTGGAAGAGGTCAGATTAAAATAGCTCTGTCTCATTGTCTCATTTAGGTTAGCCTTTACAAGGTAAGAACTGACAATTTTTATTGCCTGCCACAATAAAGTTAGAGAACTTTAGACATTAACAGAGGGAGCTCTATCATAATAGCAGTTAAAAGAGTAATCATTCTGCCTTCTGTTTTTCTCATCTGGAAATGAAATAGAAGAGCTTTCTTGCATCATGGTCAGGACCAATGGAAGTGCTAATGACATATTAAAGATATAAGCAGGACAGCTGCAGCCTAAAGAATTGTCAAGGCAAACTCTGGTGTGTTTTGAACCACGTATTTATAATTTCCAGTATATGTGGATGAAGGATAACTCACAGATGCAAAAGTCTAATAAAGATTCCATTGTTTGAAGGAGAGAATCGCTTTCCCCCCCTGCAGCTTCTGATGTGTATAAAGTACCATTCACAGAAAGCTAGATGACTCACATATGCATGGGGCTATGCAGTATGCTTGTGTATGGCACAAAGTTAATAGGGCTGCATTTTACAAAGGAACTGAGAGATTTTTATCTGGTGGTTCTGGTACCATTTCAGTCAGTTTTCAGCCAGTTGCTGACACCTATGTGGGTGTGTTAAGTTTTGACCTTTTTCTCACCAGTGGTAGTAGCAGTCCCAATATTTGGACAAAGTCTAAAGGTATAGCTTTAGTCATGTTAGATCTACAGTCACCCAGAGTTATAGTAGTATAAAGTTTTATTTTGCAGATATTGCCAGTAGGGGAAGAAAATAACTCAAATGGATAAAATTGCAGTTAGGGCTGGTTTGTTGGTTGGTTTGGTTTTGTTTTGTTTTTTTAAAGAAAGTGAGTCTACCAGGAACATTTTTTACCATCACACTAAAAAGATTGAGCCCTTAAAGAAGTAGGTATATGGCTGTAACTATCGACAGTAATCAGTTTACCTTAAAAAGATACAACAGTTAAGGATTATTTTCTCTCTTATATCTTCCTTTATGTAGCCCAGATTTATAAACATAAAGTATTTGTTTAGTGTTAACAGAAGCTCTACCCTCTCTAGAGAGGCTCTTCTTTTAAACTTGCACTCAGCAGTTCTAAAGGAGCCAATTGCTGCTAAATTAAAGGGAATCTAAAATTTTTTTTTCCTTGGTAATTGTTGCTTTTGAATGTCTGCTTTTCCCCATTGTAGCGCTCTGCGACTTTGGATTGTCCTACTGATAAATCTTTATTAGAAATATTCTTGAAGATAGTCTAATTTATCAGTTCAATTGTTAATTTCACAAGTCAGTGATTATTTCAAAATACACACTGGTTGGATGAGTTACATCGTAGGCAAATATTGATTTTTTTTTAAAAGTTTTTTTTATTTTAAGCAACAAACAAAACACACACACAGATTAAAAAACAAACAAACAAACAAAAGCCAACCACCACAGTAAAAATTGGTTGGGAGGGTGATATGAAAATTTACCTCAAAGGATTTTTATTGTTACTAAAAAGCGAAGACAGTTTTCATTTTATAAAATATATACATTTAGTGTCTGTTTGCAGTAACTTCTTCCTGGAACTGTATAATCAAAAGTTCTCTCCCTATCTCCGTTTAAACCAGTGGAGACCCTCAGAATTAGAAAGATGTTGTTAGCTAGCAACAGCTTGCTGCTACTCTCTTGAGCCTCTGTTCAACGCTTATGTTCCACAAAGCCTATTAGCAGCTCCATGCCTTTTAAATGCAACGTTTTTGATGTCAGTGGGAATGATGTACAATGTAGACATTTTGATGCCTGTCCAATGTGCTGTGCTAGTGGAAACATTTTGTGACAACCAGTTTGGAAGAGTCATAACCAAACAAATAACAAAGTCTGTAATAAAAGACCTTGTCAGTCCATTGCTGTTTCAACAGTTACATATAGAAATGACAGGAAACTATTGCACAGGGAATCTTGATGTTCAGATTCTAGAGCTTTTGTTTTCATTGAAACTCATTGTCTCACAGAACATTTAGCTTTTTGTAAAGTTTTATGCACATCAAGACCTCTTTTGCTCCATCTGTGATTCTTCCAGTGGATCTATTTTGACTTTTCTTTTTAAACTCCAGTGTGATTTCTGCTGCAGGAACTTTTAACCTTTGTTTAGCTGCCTCTTTACATGTAATGTGAAAGGAACCTTCCTTCTAATCATATAAACAAATGTGCCTTGTAAGCCCTTAATTTAGGGAATATTTGTATTGTCTAATTTACAAATTTAGTTTTGTGCTTAGACATTGATTCTACCAAATTATATTAAATAATATTCCAGTGCTTATTGCTAGGAACTAATCATGTAATGTGGATATTGAATCATGAGGGTCAAATCTCACAGAATAAGTATTTATATATTCCTATGGTATGAAAAGGAAGCAATGAAAATTAATCATGGGGTAGAAACTTTCATAAAAAGCAAAATGACCATTCTTCAATAACTTCTTATTTAAGCAAACCACAGAATCAGTGGGAGTTCTTCCTATCTAATAATCAAACAACAACAAAATTTAGACTGAATATTATGTGTGAATTTGTAGCACAGGTTTGTAAGTGGAATCTTTATAGAAAGATAAACTTCCATTGTAAAAATAATCTGAGTGAATTATCTATACAACTCTTCTATATATTAATAGCTTCAACAGTCCACTTTGAAGATGTTAATAAGGTATCTCTTGATGTCGCTTTCAGAAATGTCTGGCTTAAGTCAGTTTCTGAATTATTCTTTTATTTCTGTTTTGCCAGAAAAACTTCTAACCGTTTGTCAGTGCAGAGTAGCAGCACCAGAATTGTATGTAACACCACAGTCTAAGTGGCTTTTTGTTATTGTATAGATAAGCCAAAACTACATCCGCTTTGGAAGATGCTTTTCAACTCATTATTGAACAGCAACTAGATCTTTAAGGACAGGCTGTCCTTCTGGAGTGACTTCCGCTGATGAAGTTGAACCATTGAAGTTTTCTGGAACTTGATTGGTTCAGTGAGGAATACAGACCCTTCTTTGTGTACTGGTAAAATATATGTCCCTTGTCTGCAGATCATAGATTAATGTAATCAGTAAAGAAAACACCATTGATAAGACTGCTTAAACACTTCTGGTATCTGTCTTTCCATCTGCAACAGATTCAGTAAAATTACATACAACTAGAAGTACAGAAAACCTTTACCCTAGCTGTAAAGGTGTTTGTGTCAGCTAATTATGGAGGTTCTAACTCCAAGATATAGTGGCCCCAAGACATATTAGGGACTAAAGGGGTGAAAAGTCTGTTTAGGAAACCCAACCTGATAGTTCCTTCTAGACGTAGTGACTCCAACATTTG
The DNA here is from genome assembly GCF_963264785.1 of Psittacula echo. Classification (NCBI taxonomy): domain Eukaryota; kingdom Metazoa; phylum Chordata; class Aves; order Psittaciformes; family Psittacidae; genus Psittacula; species Psittacula echo. The sequence continues at coordinate 39,618,304 of NC_137735.1, read as the reverse complement.
GAAGCAAGGCTCTGGGTATTGTTTTTAAGAGAGAATTTTCTTTCAAGGCTTTAAAACAATGTCAACTTCACAGCCTTTCAAACACTGTTTGAAAGTCTGACTACCACAAAAAATCTGAATTGTATAAAAGGTTTCTGTACATGGCATTTGAGAAAGTAATCTTGTTTCTCAAAGCTAATTTTTAACAAAGCAATGTATGTGTATACAGTAAAATAATAATAAAAGGCAGGCAGCATTGTTTTCACAAAATAAGTTTTAATAAGTTTTGGAAAAAAGTTCACGTTTCTGATATCACAACCTAAAGTGTTCCTGTTAGATGTATTAATTTTTCTTGTATTCGTTTCTGAATTATTTTTCTGAAAACAGAATACACATTTACTCTCTGTCAGAACGTCAAAGGTATTAGAAGCAAGATCAAGTATCCTGTCATGAGAAAAAACACTGTTCAGAAAAATTCTGAATAGTGTGGAGCTGTTGTCCTTTTATTTCTTCCTTCACAGCTGAAGGTGATACCAAAGAGTGCTAAGATTCATAATCGACAAAGACTGAAAGCTGGACAGAAATATATCAGCTTATTCTGTTTTAAAAAGAATGATTATGCAGAATTGTGTGATCTCTCTATTTTCACCTGAAAGCTTCTGAGAACTTGCTGTAGCTCAGAAGCCTGTACTGAAAAGTAATATCAGCTGCAGATTCTTGAAAAGATATTTGAGATATTCTTAACATCAATTACACCAATTCCTAATGTGTGGGAAAAATTACTCAGTAAACTTTATTTTTAAAATTTCTTATTTTCTACGTACTATTGTGTAGCAAAATTGATGTACTTAGCTCTTGTAGACAATACCTCAACTACTTTTAAAATGTGTTAGATAAGTATTTAAGATGTATAGCGTTATGTGCTGCTGTATTACCTAACTTAGCTTTGTAAAACCTTGATTCTGTGCTAGTTTTATTCAAGTTTCAAAGGGCTAAATTCAAATATATAATTTGGGATTACAGTGTTTGAAGTACATTGCTGAGTACTACTAATGCATATGGTTTGTGATTTCTAATCCACCTTCTTCTTTTGTCTAGTGTGTGATTAAATAAAAAGAAACTGATCAGAGCCTAAAATTATATTTTCAAATTAGTTGTCTTTTGCAAGCATATTTGGAGAGGATTCTAAATCAGGATAGGGTAATATTTTGCTTTTAATAAAAGAGTTTATAAAATAATAATGCTATTTAGATTCTATCCTTATGAGTAGCAATGTCATTTAAAAAGAAACAAAGAACCCTCATCTAATGTCCATTCTCTGGTCTTGCTTTCGGCAAAGTCAGCTTGCTTCACCAAAGAAGCATCCTTTTATTTGACAGTCAAGTTAATGCCAACAACTGAATTAATTTGGTTAAATCCCATATAGTTCAGTTGTAGATAAAACATCTCAGAGTTTTTTTTTTCAGAATTTGAATTTGCTTGTTTGGTATCGTGGAAGAGTTGTAATGAGGAGCTGCAAGTGTATGTGTACAAAACCACATGCTGGAAGGAAGTCAGTACTTGCATGCATGTGCCACACACAACTTAGACTGTCTCTAATGGAAAAATATTTTCACAGACCTAGATTCCTAAACAAACTCTGTATTTCCCACCTTACTTGAGAAGCAGAAGTTTATCTGAGCCATTTGCTCTACTTTCTGTCTCATTAAGATGACAAAACCTTTAAATTATGAGTAAACCAACTCTTTGAACTTGTGAAATAAAGTGAAAATTATATAGTTTTAAGACTTATTTTGCAAGAGAAACAGGCATATTTTCTGATCCTTCAAAATGCTTGTTATAGAAATTGCAAGATCAGTTGTACCTTAAAGTAAAACTGAAGCATAAAATAAATTTTTTTTCCTGATTTTTCTGATTGTATTAGGCATCTAAATCTATTACAGGCTTGTTGGGGGAAGTTGTCACACCTTTTGTTCTTTGTACAGTACTAGATTATTCCTTTGCTTCATTAATCTGTAGGCATTTTCCAATGGTTATATGAAATCAAATAGAAAGCTGTTGGTTATGTTACTACCCTTTTAAAGCCCTTCTTTGGGGAAATAGACAAACATTCCTTTTCACTGTGTTTACATATTTCAAATCTTTCACAGATTGGAAGGATGTTAATTAGAGAAATAACACTTTTTCAGTTATAATATTGCTTTTGTTCTGCCATTGAGGAGTGTGGAAAGCTTTTATAGAAATGTGGGTTTATGAGTATTACTGCAAAAAAATCCTAACTTCATTTGACAGATAAGAAGTAAGCACTTCAAGTTCCTCAAAAAAAAAAAAAAAAAAAGTATCAATCATATGAACTAGTGACATATTTAAAATTATGCAAATAACTGTGTATGATTGATACCTATGCTGTGTTGTTCTACACTAGTTGCAGCCTGTAGACTTAGGGCTTCACATAAAACTTGATTACTTTAATTCTTTAATTTTTGAAGTGAAAGGCATAGCCAGATAAGAAAGTACATGCACTGATTGCTTCTGTAAACTATTTTCATCTAAATACATGTGTGTATATATGTGTGAGTGTGTATTTCCAAGCTGAAGTGATCTAGAAAATATTTCATCCAGATTAGTAATGGACAGTGATTTAGTTTAACAAACACTCTCCTACAAAATCTGTGCAGAATTGCAGTCTCTGGTTTGTTACAAATACATACACAGAGTTCAAATATAAAACGGCTCTGGAATCAGCATAACTTTTTCATAAGAAAAAAATACTTTTTTTTTTTTGTAAGAACTGAATTACCATTCAAGTTCGTGCGCTTAAAAAAATGCTACGCTTTATTTGGCAGGTTTTATCTTTTCCAACTTATTTTTAACATAATAGACTGCAAGTGGTGGAGATAATACAGAGGACCTAATGACTATTTCTTTCTTGAGGAAGAAGATATTTATAAGAGATGTATAATTAACCGATAGATCATGAACTGTGCAGGGTGTTCCTTTGTGACTTGCTTTCAACTATTGTTTTCTCTTATGGTAGCAAGCAAATATAATGGACATAAGGCTTTGTGAGGACTTTAGTTCACTTCAGGTGATTTCAATGAATATTGGGAACTGTATAAGGTAAAATTAATACACATGGTCTATTTCTTTGTGTGTAGAAACCTGTCTTCAAGAGGAAAACTCCTAAGTGGATTCAAGGTAGCAATACAAATAAAGATCTGTAGCTTTTATTTTCATTTGTTATCCTCTGGGTTGAAATGCCTTCCTAATGTGATGATTTTTTTTTTTTTTTTTTTTTTAATTTTAGTGAATATGTTAACAAATTGGGCATTACAAATATATTTTTAGGTACTTTGTGACCTTGGAACAGTCTTCTGTACTGTTGCCAGCTAGACCCAGTACAGCAACGACAGCACACATTTTATAGGTTAGAGTTTCATGAAAAATCTGTAGATAAAACACTTTTTTCCTCAGATATTTGTCACAATGAGCTCATTCAATAAACATTTATGTATTTCTCTTCTGAAAATGCAATTGTTTAAGCAGGTAATGCTTATTTTAGCATTTAAAATATTGTAGTGGGACTCAAATAGTGTATTAGAGTAGAAAAATAAAGTGATTTAGGCATTTGTTACATTTCAGTGGTGATATATATAAATTATAAAACTCTTGTATCTCTCATGCTTAGATGCATGTACTATAATCTTGGAGAATCATGTATCTTAGTCCCAGCATTACTTATCAATGTGAATACCTTGACCCGGCTGGGTTTGAGTAGGCTGTTCCAATACCTAAAACTATTTTTATCTGCAGCTGTTTGCAGGAAAGAGAGTATAGCTATTGCTAGTTATAATTACTGTATTTAGTAATTATGCTAATATCACTGAATGTGTTTAACAGAATTGTTCAATACCAAAAAAATTCTAAAAATGACTTTTTAAATAAATAATGTTTTCATTAGGCATGTTAAAGATTAGAATTGGTAGATGTTGTTAGCTGTGTGCACTTTCCTGGGTGGGACTCTGGTTGGAGCTCAAGATGAGCTACAGTGATGTCTTCTGGATATGTCTGATCTGAAATCACTGTTATAGTTGTATCTCTGGTAGATTTATTCTTCCACCCTAAATTTAGATTTGTCTCTGCAGACCAGCTGTTTGGCTGGATAAAAGTAATAGATTAGAGTTGTCCTATGGAGGAGACATAAATGACCCTCTGACAAAAAGATTGATTTTACAAGAGTCCGAATCTTATCAAAGTACTTGGTGCACTTTTTGCTGCCACATTCACTCCCCAGTGATCAGAATCATAACTTTCTGTCAAAAAAAAAACCCAAAAACACCTCTGATATGAAAACAGCAAAATGGTCCCACCCCACTCAGTGTCATTTGCAAACTTACTGAGATCAATCCTCTAATCCGCATTGTCAATAAAAATATTAAACAGAACTGGCCCCAGTAATGAGCCCTGGGGAACACCACTTATGACAAGCTGAGAACTGGATTTAATTGCACTCACTGCAACTCTTTGGCCTTGGCCATTCAGCCAGTTCTTCACTCAGTGAAGAGTACACCCATCCAAGCCACAAGCAGCCAGTTTCTCCAGGAGAGTGTTGTGGTAAGCTCTACTGAAGACTACTAAAGTCTAGGTAGACAATAACCACAGGGAGTCTCTACAGAGGGATCTGGACAAGCTGGATCTATGGGCTGTGGCCAATTTTGTGACATTCAACAATGGATGGAGGGAGCAAGTAGTTGGCTCATCTCTTCTACCAATTAACAAGTAAGATGGCCCAGGGAAATGGTTGAGTCATCATCCCTGGAGGTATTTTAAAGGTGGAGATGTGGTGCTTAAGGCCATAGCTTAGTGGTGGACTTGGCAGTGCTGGTTTGTTAGCAGAAAAAGACCTTTGTTTTGTGCTTGTGTTGAGCTGCCTTCTGCTCATCCAAACTCAGAGGTGAACCTATCTCGAATCTTTAGCTTTCCTTTTGCACTCAAAATTGAGAAACACTTCTTCCTTGCATAGTTTTCTTCTGCTGGAACCCATGCTAGAAGTATTTCCTGGTTTGCTGTGAGTCAGAAGGACTTCAGCAGTTGTTTGTGCCCTGTTAAGGCACATAAGTAATCCAGCCAGGAATAGTGCAAAACTGCTGACTCAGCTGAAGACTGCCCTGCTTCAAGGATGTATGGGCCTACGTTTAGCAGATAGAAATTGGACAGCATTCTGGCTATGGATGGCAGAATATGTAAAAAGGCTGGTTTTGTTTCTGTAAGATAGGTTTGGCCAGTTTAAGTTTTGTGCTCAGTGGCTTGTTTGCCCTTTTGCCTGTTAGGTCCTGCAAAATCACAGAATCACAGAATCCCAAGGGTTGGAAGGGACCTCAAAAGATCTCTAGTCCAACCCCCCTGCAAGAGCAGGGTAACCTAGAGTAATGTACCAACTTGTAAACAGGAATGAACAATCAGGAAGTTTACCTTTGAAAATAGGTCTGATTGTGCATTTAAAGTGGGACCTAAAAGTACTCAATGACCCAAGACAGTGAAGGCTTTTTTTTAAAAAAAACCCCAACAAACCAAAAAACCCAACAAACACACAAATCTCAACAAAACAAAAAATCAAAACCAAACCACCAACCCCAAAACCTCATTCTACCCATTAAAAACAAAGCAAACAAAAAAAGTCTAATTTACCTATGGTAACTACTCACACAGTGATAGCTGATCAACCTTATTGAAGTGCTTTATATATAAAAAGAGTGTGTAGGTCTGCATAGCAAATCAGTTGCTCAAATAGCTTGGACAGCATGCTGTGGCGTTTGAAATAAGCTGCTGGTAGTGGAGCTGCTGAGTTGTAAACGTTGTGAAGTGGGAGTTAATTGCACATTTTGGTCATGCGGGCACGTACTGCTGTTGCTAGGTTATTGCAGGATGAGAATAAATGCTGTCTGCCAATTGCACAAGGGAACAAAATGTTTTCATGTCACATCAGATACGCTGAGACCATGACCTCATCCCACACAGACTTATTAGCAGTGATGAGCATGAGTTAGGTCTGTCTACCCATCAAGCAACTAGTCTGAAATACTTGATGCTTAATATTAAAATGACAAGTCTGGTATTAATGACAAAGGCTTACATATTCCTGTAGATAGGCAAGCTACATTTTTAAATGTGAAACAGAATATCAAGACAAGCTGTGCTGTAAATTTTAAGTATGTTTCTAGGAGTGACTCTCTTTTCCCAATAATATACGTACCATGTCAGAAATTTACAATCTCCCTTTACTTTAGAGGTAACAGCTTTTACTTATTCAAATGTGTCCCTTTATCTTAGGTGTAAAACATAACCATAACTAAAAGAAAATTTTGTTAGAAAGTAAGTAGAGAGGTATCCCTGAAATCTGTAGGCATAGTTACCAGAAGTGTAGTCACCACTGCATTTCCTCAGTTTTATGCCCTTATACAGTAATAGAGTAGTAACCTATCACAAACCTCGATGGAAAGGTATTACTCTGAAGGAGTGACTTCAGTGTGACCTTGACAATAAGTATACACTGTCCAGGAGCACCTGTGGTGTTCTTATCTCTGTAAATAGTCTATCTCAGGGTCAGTTTCCTAAAATCACCTTTTAAAACAAGGTTACTGGAAATTACGTACGTGCTGTACATCCAGTATTCAACACTGGAAGTAAGTTTAATAAAAATATGGTATTTCTTAAGGAACTATCAATTCTAGAGGCAAACACCAAATTTAAACAGGTAAATTAAATCATTTAAGAGGTTATTCATTGCATGATTACTTAAATTTTCTCGGATGGATGAGAATCCTCATTTGAGGGTATTTAATAGGAAAAGTGAATTGCTATACTTGATTATGTTTATTTTCTAGGATTATTTCCACACATCTGTTGTGGCTCCAAACATCTAAGTAATCTTGAAAATATCACTTTTTCCCCCTAAATGAAAAATTGGTGTGAAGAATTGCTATAAATAGCGTGCATAAAAATTATCTTCACTGACAATAACCATCAAAAAATGTTAAGCCTTCTATCAAAGTTTGTGTTTTAGACTATAATTATGGAAGGGAGAAGCACCTTCATAAAGTTAACTTACCACAAAGAACATTAGGCTGTGAAAAATGAAGGAACTGAGGAATTCCAGTCTTTTTCCACTATTTGACTAACTTACAGTGGGCACTCAATTCTTAAATAATTAAACTTGGATGAGATGGATCCAGTACATAAAGTTCAGTAACAGCAGACATTTAATGTGATTTTCTGCTCAGTTAAGTGGATTCAATTGAAATAGGTGTCTTCCAGCATAGGATAACATAGATAAAAGCAATTCAGGAAAAGAAGAAAATTTAGAAAGAACAAGGATTCCTGGTTTTCAAGATAAAACCCCTTATGTTGTTATTAGCATAATATCTTACCGTAAGCTTGGCAGACTGATGTTGAATATAGGACATACAAGGCAGCTACTGGTGACAAGATAGCTTTGTGTTCCTTGTAGAGAATATATTATGTAAACCTTTGTAGACAACTACTCAAAAATCTTCTGAAATGTCCTATAGAAGTACAATCTGGACCTTGCAATGGAGATATCTTGTGACTTGATTTGACTTGACATTTCCTGGGTCTGGAATATGATTTTGATACTATATGACACAAATGTGCTTTTATTCAATATGACCTGTCATGTTACTTTTTTCCTTTTTGGGTGCCAACCTGTTTTTGGCTGCAAGTGTGTCCAAAGGGACCATAAGGCCTCTGTACCATTCAGGGTAGTAAAAAATATGGGTATACCATGGGGTCCACTAGTTGATACTCTTGAGTTAAGCAATTTTATGCCAGCAATTATTTTTTTCATTCCTGCAGCAGCAATTCTTAGGGACATACTATGAGAATGGGTGAATAAACTGTTCTTTGCTAGGTATAGTCATGGTGTTCAGCTGTCCTGGTTTTGGTTGGAATAGAGATAATTTCCTTCCTTGTAGCTGATGCTGTGCTATGTTTTGGCTTCAGTCTGAGAGCAATGCTGATAACATACCAATGTTTTTAGTTGTTGCTAAGTAACGTTTAACCTGATCAAGGACTTTGCAGTCTTTTACACTTTGCCAGTGAGAAAAGGCATGAGAAAACAGGAGGGAGCAGGGACGGGACACCTGACCCAAACTCGCCTAAGGGGTATTCCGTACCATAGCATGTCATGCCCAGTATATAAACTGGGGAGAATTAAGCTGAAAGGACCAATTGCTTGGGTTGGGCTGGGTGTTTGTCAGCAGGTGGAGAGCAATTGCATTGTGCATCGCTTGTGTTTACTGTTGGTTTTTCCCTTTCCCCTTTGAGTTTTATACCTCTCTGCTTGTTATTTCCATTGCTATTATTAGTAGTATTAGTAGTGTTATACTGTACTTTAGCTATTAAACTGTTCATATCTTGACCTGTGGGTTCTACATTCTTTCAATTCTCCTTATCCCGCCTGGGGATGGAGGAAGAGATGGGTTGAGCAAATGGCTGCATGGTACTTAGTTGCTGGCTGGGTTTAAACCATGACATAAGCCTTGATGGTTGTGGGTTCTGTGCAGTGGAATGTCTTGTCTTCATATTTTCTTAGAGTTCTGTTGTTCTTGCTAGGCATTATTGGCATTATTGACATCATTATGACAATAATTTTAAATTATTGACATAATTACAATGAAATGAAATTGTCCATGATTTAGACATTAGATTATAAAAACAACATTGAGATTCCACAAATAAAATAATTCCCATTTCACTTGACTGCAAACTATCTGAATGTTTCTGTTTAGAAAATTCGCATGTACATCATAAGCATTTATCTTCAGATCCATTTGTTTCTTCAATATTATTGAAAGAGCTTCTTTTTTGTGTTAATATTTCACATACTCCACTTATCACTCATTTTCAGGATCAATGAAGTTTTGTAGACCACTTCTGCATTAAACTAAATTCAGATAATGTTCATAGACACTTTCTGCAGTGCCTGTTGTGCATATCTTTCCTTCCATGCAAACAAGCATGAATATTTTGAATCTGAATCTTAGGTAATTAATATCCTAGCACTATCCATGCTGAACTATTTTTCCTTGTAACAAATATAGCTCACAGAATCTTGCAAAAAATTAGTCTTTTTGAAGTTCTTATTTATTTCCTCTTATCATGTCCTCACAATGATGAGGTAAATCAGAGACCTTTTGGCCATGGAAGGCAATTTAGATAAAAAATGAAAATTTGGTTTTCAGAATGCAGTTCTGGAAATAGTCGTAGTACTCATTGTTACTCTACTAATTCACTTTATCTACTAATTAAAAGGTGTTGGCTCTGTTTAAACATATACTTTATTTAAAAATTATATGCAGTCTAAAGAACAACAAGGCAGAAGGGCAATATGTTTATAAGACTATTATGATATCATATTTATTGTAGCTATATAAAAATATTTTTTCTTGAGTCTTAGTGAATGTTGAAACCTTGTGAAACTTATTCAGAAGTTTTTTAAAGCTTAATAAATTCCATCTAAACCTACTGTTCTCCCATTATCAATAATCTTTCATTGTTTTCTAATGTGTTTTTACTTTCACCTTTACAACTTTAAATTTCATAATGAAAGAATGTGTTTTCACTAAATGGAAATCTCTAACAAAGTGTGAAATTGTACTTGTTGGTACCTTATTTCTGTAAATGGGTATTAACTGTCTGTAGACCACACGTATCCTTGCTACTTTTCTTCTTTTTTTTTTTTTTTTTTTTTTTAATAAAGGATTATTCTCTTGTACCAAATAGACCATTATATCATTTAAATTTATATTACTTTCAAAAAAAATTTAGCATTAATTTGAGACATGTGCAAGCAGTGGATTAAGATTATGACAAAAATCCGTGTATTCAAATTTGTGAGGCTAAGAAAGAGATATTGATGGGCATCAATTTTGACACAGAAAATAATGATGATAGTGAAGGGGAAAGATAGTTTTTTCTTAATAAAGCTAATTTTTTGTGAAGGTAGGCAAAGAAGGAGGCAGGGGATGGAAGTTCTTGATTTTGAAATTATGTTTTGGGGAAAAACAAAGTCATGGTCTTATGCATATGGTGTCAGTCTTAACAGCTAGTTATGCTACTGTGAGCTCTCACTCAAACAGGAGGAAAGTAAATTTTGCTCTTGGTGAAAATCTGCCTCATGAGGACTCAAAGGATATATGCAAGAAATGTGTAGAACACTACAAACATCTAAACCAATAATGCATTATTCAGTAGGTTGAAAACAGGTGTTAATGTGCTTTGCAGATGCTCCAAGCCAATTACACACCAGTCAGCTCAGAGTCACATAGCAGCATTAGTGAATGTGATGTATTGTGCCCATCAGGAAAGAAAACTCAGTACCTTAGTACCATAACAATGCAACTGAAAAACTCCCATCCAGAAGCTGCTCACATCCATTTGGGCAAGGGGAAACACACAAGAGAACCTATATGGGAGACATTACTGTAGGGATCTGTTACAGACCGCCTGATCAAGAGGAATCTGCGGATGAAGCGCTCTACAGACAGATAGGAACAGCCTCACACTCACAGGCACTTGTTCTCGTGGGGGACTTCAAATACCCTAATATCTGTTAGAGTGACGGTACTGCCCAGCACAAACAATCCAGGAGGTTCCTCGATTGTGTTGAAGACAACTTCCTTCTGCAAGTAATAGAGAAGCCGACAAGGAGAGGTGCCATGCTTGACCTCGTGCTCACCAACAGGGAAGGGCTCGTTGGAAATGTGACGCTCCAGGGCAGCCTTGGATGCAGCGACCATGAGATGGTTGAATTAGAGATCCTCAGGACAGTGAGAAGAGCTTGCAGCAAGCTCACTGCCCTGGACTTCAAGAGAGCAGACTTTGGCCTCTTCCGGAACCTGCTTAGTAAGGTTCCCTGGGATACAGCCCTAGAGGGCAGGGGGGCCAAAGACTCTTGGTTGTTATTCAACGATCACCTGCTCCAAGCTCAGAAGTGTTGCATCCCAACTAGAAGGAAGTGCAGCAGGAGGGCCAGGAGACCTCCTTGGATGGAAAAGGAGCTGCTCAGGAAAATTCAAGGGGAGAAAAAAGAGGCTTATAGAAGGTGGAAGCAGTGACAGGCGGCCTGGGAAGAATACAGGGATGCTGTTCAGGAAGCTAGGGACAAGGTGAGGAAAGCTAAGGCCCAGTTAGAATTCAACTTGGCTAGGGATGTTAAGGATAACAGGAAGGGATTCTATAGGTATGTAGTGAATAAAGGACAGACAAGGGACAACGTAGGCCCCCTTCAGAAGATATTGGGAGAACTGGCTACCCAGGATTTGGAGAAGGCTGAGGTTCTTAATGACTTCTTTGCCTCAGTCTTCACTGACAAAGGCTCTGACTGCACCACCCAAGTCTTGGAAAGTGGACACAGGGACTGTGAGAATGAAGACCCAAGGCCCACTGTAGGAGAGGATCTGGTTTGAGATCATCTTAAAAACCTGAATGTACACAAGTCCATGGGATCTGACGACATCCATCCGCAGGTCCTGAAGGAGTTGGCGAATGAAGTTGCTAAGCCACTGGCCATCATATTTGAAAAATCACAGCAGTCAGGTGAAGTTCCCAACGACTGGAAAAAGGGAAATATAACTCCCATTTTCAAGAAGGGGAAAATGGATGACCCGGGGAACTCCAGGTAAGTCAGTCTCACCTCTGTGCCTGGCAAACTCTTGGAGCACGTTCTCCTGGAAGGAATGCTAAAGCACATGAAAAACAACGAGGTACTTGGTGACAGCCAGCATGGCTTCACTAAGGGGAAATCCTGCCTGACCAATTTGGTGGCCTTCTATGATGGGGCTACGGAACTGATGGACAGTGTTAGAGCAGCTGACGTCATCTACCTGGACTTGTGCAAAGCATTCAACACTGTCCCACAAGACATCCTTGTCTCTAAATTGGAGAGACATCAATTTGATGGGTGGACCACTCGATGGATAAAGAACTGGCTGGATGGCCGCACGCAAAGAATTGTGGTCAATGGCTCAATGTCCGGCTAGAGACCAGTAATGAGTGATGTCTCTCAGGGATGGGTGTTGGGACCGGTCTTGTTCAACATCTCTGTCGGTGACATGGACAGTGGGATTGAGTGCGCCCTCAGCAAGCTGTGTGGTTCAGTTGATACACTGGACGGAATGGATGCCATCCAGAGGAACCTCGACACACTTGTGAGGTGGGCTGATGTCAACCTTATGAAGTTTAACCATGCCAAGTGCAAGGTCCTACACCTGGGTCGGAGCAATCCCAGGCACAGCTACAGGTTGGGCAGAGAAGAGATTCAGAGCAGCCCTGCAGAGAAGGACTTTGGGGTGTTGGTTGATGAGAAAATGAACATGAGCTGGCAGTGTGCGCTCGCAGCCCAGAAAGCCAACCGTATCCTGGGCTGCATCCAAAGGAGTGTGACCAGCATGTCGAAGGAGGTGATCCTGCCCCTCTGCTCTGCTCTTGTGAGACCTCACTTGGAGTATTGTGTGCAGTTCTGGTGTCCTCAACATAAAAAGGACATGGAACTGATGGAACAAGTCCAGAGGAGGGCCACAAGGATGATCAGGGGACTGGAGCACCTACCATATGAAGAGAGGCTGAGAAAGTTGGGGCTGTTCAGCCTGGAGGAGAGAAGGGTGAGTGGAGACCTCCTAGCAGCCTTCCCTTATCTGAAGGGGGCCTACAAGGATGCTGGGGATGGACAATTCATCAGGGACTGTAGTGACAGGACAAGGGGTAACGGGTTCAAACTTAAACAGGGGAAGTTTAGACTGGATATAAGGAAGAAATTCTTTTCTGCGAGGGTGGTGAGGCACTGGAATGGGTTGCCCAGGGAGGTTGTGAATGCTCCATCCTTGGCAGTGTTCACGGCCAGGTTGGATGAGGCCTTGGGTGGCATGGTGAGGTGTCCCTGCCCATGGCAGGGGGGTTGGAACTAGATGATCGTAAGGTCCTTTCCAACCCTAACTATTCTATGATTTTATGATTCTATATATAAAAATGAAAACAAAAACTGGAAATCTGTTGCACAGAACTTAGTTTAGCACACACGATATGATGGTACCAGCTGAATGAATTTTCATAGGCGTTTTCGCCGCTTTTCTGGTGTGAAAACTTGAGTTCTAAACCAAGGGCTCTCCTAATTTTGCTAGAAGATAGTTTCGTTGTATTTAGCAGTTGTATAACAATTTAATATAAGGCTTGAGCTATCAAAAGAAATTTGAAATAAAAAGACAATTGAAACGAAAGAAGTATAATAAAAGAAGTTATGTACGCTTTTTCTTCATCCCTAAAATGTGTATGTGGGGGAGAGCACCATATACCATTAACATTGTCATTGTCATCATCATGTTTCAAAATTAGTTTTGTTTGTAAGGATCCTTGCTTAAATCACTATAACATATTAAAAAATATATTATGCTGATAATATATTGATTTTTTAATATTTCTCAAAATATGAATTTTGTGTCTATGTATGTTACTTAGTATAAATTGCAAGATTTTTGTAGCTGGTTCTACTTTAGTGCGTGCTGTCAATAGCTTATACTAAAGGTGCTAAAAAATAACAATAGTAAATTGTGGCTTGGGTTTTGTTTTGGGTTTTTTGTTTTGGTTTGTTTGGTTTTTTTACATTGAATGAAAAATATTTTATAGAGACTTGGAAAAGTATCCGAAAGAAAACTGCTTCGAAAGGGGTTTTTTTGTATTTTTTTTTTTTCTTCCTGAATCAAAAATGAATTAAAAATTCTAAATCTTACCAGATTGTTTCAGTTTTTTTCCTGAATGATTCTGGAAGTGTTCTGAAGGAGGTGTACATTTTAACTGCAATCTTTCATATCTTATACTTCTACATCACTTGGTGAAAGGAACCAGTTACATAAGAGTGAAATATTCTGCAGAATCTACATTCAGAGTATCAGAAGCTTCATGGTTTACTCTAAAACTCCAGTTTGCTTAATTTCTATTATATGAATGATGTGACTCTACATGTGCATGTATGGGGTTCAAAAATTTGATACCTTTTTTGTCTTTTGCTACATTGCCATTGTAAATAGTAAATTCCAAAAGTCTCCTCACAATAAAAGATTTGTAGTTATTAACAAGTGCAGCATATTTGCTGTTTTTTTTCTGTCTTTTTTTAATCTCTTATTTTTTTACTTTTCTTAGCTACTGAGCTATTCTCTGTCCCAGAATATGCCACTTTCATCTTTCCAGGCATCCCACCTTTTCAGTGATTTATTGATTAAACAGAAACTCCACTTAGATTAGAAAATGGCAATTAATGATTCTGTGTGGTCCACCAGTCTTTGACAGTTTCCTTTAAGTTTGTTTGCTTTGTAGCTCATTTCTTTATGAATTTTTATCCAGAGCTTTTTTACTTCCTAGTTATATTTCTTGTTCATGTGTTTATCCTGCCTTGTGACCTGTGTTATTTACAACTGGTATACTTTCAAGATTTTCCTACTTATATTGCAAAGTCACACACCTTGGCAGGCCAGTTACTCCTCAGGCTGGCACAGCCCTCCCCAGCTTCCCTCAGTCATTGCCAGTATATTGGAATGGGTGCTACTCACACCGTGGTCAATGACTGTGCCCATGGAAAGATCCCAATAGCTCTCTGCAGAAACCAGAACGCTTATGGTTATATGCTTGGTAATTTTGTTTGTTTATGTAAATGTTGAAGGTTTTGCTCAGAATATTATTGGTTTTTCACAGATACGTATGGTAATCATCAATGCAGGCAGCATGGTGCTAGAAGTAAAATGTTTGGTTTTCCTTCTACCTTTATATGGTTTTATATAGCTGTCATTGAACAAGGAGCGGGAAGGAAGGCAAGTTCTGACTATAAAGAGTTCCAGCTGTGGCTGCTTATAATATTCAACAAATCTGGTTTTAGCTGTAATTGTCCACTGTAGGTGATCGTGGTGGCTACTGCATGACATAGCACTGTTATCTTGAAAGAAATGTGTGTTTATAAATATACCCTGATGGGACCAGAATTTGTGATGTGATTAGTCAGCTTCTGGGCATTTCACTGTGTAAATGAATAGCCTATTGAGATTAGAGCACAGCATCTAGCTATAGTTTTGGACAATGAAACCAAGTATTTTACCAGCATTTCATCATTTTAGACTGTCAGTCCTATGTCTGAGTAAGATATTTCTTCAAGCACACTTAGCAGTGTCAGGCAATTGACCCTTTGAAATACAAGAGGGAATGTGAATCAAGAAGTATTGCTCTCCTGTATGGTGAGTATAATAATAGTTTGTACTATGTGGTTTAGGTGAAGCAGGATTCCATGCTTACAAGAGCTTATTTGCTAAGGCAGCCACAGGACGGAAAAATCAGTTTGCAGTTTAGTTATCATCTTTCACCAACACTTTATAACAAACAAAATTTGTATTTGTAACTGAGCACGTGTGCATGTGCATTATGGATGGTGTGAGTCATTATTTGTCAAATTGCATGTGTATGCGGAGACCTGTCTCGATCTTATTTGTAGTAATCAAACTGCCCTTTTTTGTTTGTTTTTTTTTTTTAATAAAAGCAAGCTGGTCAAACGAAGTTCATGTTGGATATGAGGAAAAAGCTTTTTACTGAGAGGGTGGTCAGTCACGGGAACAGGCTTCCGAGGAAAGTGGTCACAGCACGAAGCCTGTTGAGTGTTCAAGTAGCATCTGGACAATTTGTTTAATCATATGGTTTAGTTTTAGGTAGTCCTGCAGCAAGCTGGACTTGATGATCCTTATGGGTTCCTTCTAACTTTAGATATTCTACAGTCACATGCATCCCTAGGTTTAGATATTACAGTATGTTGCTGGATAGTTCCAGGCCTGAAGATATTTACAAGCAATATGCCAGTGGATGCCACCGGAAACAGAATCACCAACAAAAAGAGAAATTAAAAATGGTGGATGCAGTGGGGTCACTATCAGATGAAATAATCTCAACTAGGCTAATATATGTATTACTACTTTGATAGGCTTGCAATCAGGGTCTGGAATTATAACTCAGATGAGCAGAAAATACTCAGGTAAGAAGAGGAAAAATTCTTACTTCAGGAGATAAATTGGTAGCCAGTAGCTTAATCTGCCTTCAAATGAGCTTATTTTTTTTTTGTAAACAGTACTGGTTTAAGTGGTTTTGTTTTGGAAATAACTGCAAGGTTAATTTCAAAAACCTTTTCCAAATTTATATATCCTTGTTAAATATGAGTTCTCGTGACAAAGAAAAATAACTTTCTTTTAAAATATCCAAATTCTAAACTAATATGGCCCTTTAAGATAAACAGGAGTTGTATGGCACTGATAAAATATTTTGGGACAGAAAAATACATTTGTTTTGCAGAACACTGTTTCAAGCAACAGCAAAAATGTTTTAAGTAATAACAGTTAACATTTTCAAGGGAAAAATATTATAAATATTATGTGAAAAGCTGAATCTCTCTCTCTGAGGTATCCTCTAGGTATGACCATAGCGATACAAGTGGGCACTGTCTTCCTTCATTTTTCTGTATATCTGAATTCTTACCTGAATTTATAAGTTGTTAAAAATTTCAGTGATGCTATATTGCCCTGAACAAAGAGACGTTGTGGTGATCATAAAAGTCTTCGATATGAATGCATATTCTCTTATAAATGAGAAATGGAGGGAATGGAGTATATTTTTTCCAGAACAACTAAGTCATACCTCAGGTACGAGTCAGGCTTTAACTCAGTTGGTCCCTTAAAAAACAATATGGGTTGTTTGAGTGAATCACAACCTGAATATGATTAGTACATGCCAACAGCTTAATTAAGAGTACTCGAATGCTCTTTGAGAAGCATAAAGGGATTGATTCATAGTATAGTAATATGCTCTGATTGGAGTATTTGTCATTTTTTTATCTTAATTTTTATCTTTCAGGAGCCCTCAAATTTTGGTTCTGGCTTCTAATGAACGCTCAATTGAGCATTCAATCTTAACTTTTTCAGTTGTCTTTCCCTCTCTGCCTGATTTCTGTCTAAAGACCAAAAACATAGGTAGGTTAAGAGGAGGAGCCACTGGCTTCATAAATTAAAAGGTAGTTCTGATACTGGTTGTAAAACAAACCACTCAGAGTTGAAGCAACATCTTCAGATCTTGCTTATGGGTTTCATTGTCTAAGATCTTATCGCATTTCTAGAAAGAATCCAGTTTCCTGGGCCTCTGTGTAGAGGGCGCAAATTTCCCTTTTTATTATGAAATATATATATGTTTTAATTTACCCTGTGATCTAAAATGCTGGCTTTGAAATAAGTCTGTGACCTGAATCTTGCTAGCTAATGAAATCTTTCTGAACAATTTTTCCTTTACTGAAGATAAAAGTTTTAGAGATGGCTTGATATGAAAAGGCTGTTTTAAAATTGGAAAACTATATTTAAATTAAATACTGCTTAATAACTTAAATTATATACATATCATTAATTTTTACTGTAACTTGATTGGGTTTTGTAGGTCATACCTTTGATATTTTTATTTCTTTTTTTTTTTCTTTAGGATAGCTTAAGTTTGAAATATATGGTTCAGCAATGGGTTTGGCTGGCACAAAGATAAAAATGCAATTATATTTATGCAAAATCATGTGGGCATAACTTTAAAAAATTTTCACATAAGATATTTCCTCAGAGTTTTTACCATCACAATAGACTAAACAATCTGGGACCTTGAGGCTCTGAAGAAGCAGCTTTTGCTCTTCTGTGACAGTTACTCAAAACATAGCTCAAGGAGGCCAGCTTTTGCAATTGGACAAGTAGCCCTTGACAGTTCTTCCCTGAGGATTAAATATATAGTACTGACATGAATGCAAAATCTATTGTTATTGCTGTGTTAGTTTAAATGCTGACCTACTCTTATCCCTTAGATTAATGAACACCATTGCTGCACTTTATTTTGTACCTTAATTAAGTAATGATCTCCAAGGGCTAAGTGTTATGTATACAAAGCTGTTATTGACCTCAGTGGGAAGGAACAGTATGTACTTTTCTCAGGGTAGAAGTGATGATTAAAAAACAAGAGGAATTAACAGACATGAGAACCTAAGTTTGATCTTAGTCTGTACACCGTTCTCTCTTGTTCAATCTCATTCTTTCCCTGAATGCCTTTTCAGCAAGAATTTTTAAAGGGAAATCATAATGGCAATTGGAGTTTGCTGTGCTTTCCTAAGCTAACTATGTCAGCCTTAATTTGATACTGCTGGTGGTGTAGATCATCTCCGTACTATACCAGTAGACTGAAGTCTTGTTCAGAGCTGACGTTTTTGAGGGTTGATGTTTCTTGTTAATATTTGCAGCATGATGATTCTCAAAAACGCAGAAAGATTTGAGTCACTAGGGGAACTTTGAAATTATGTCCAATCTCCATAATGGTTTGTGACATTTAATACTATGATACTTTAATATTGCACTCACTTTATGCAAAATATTTCGAAATAGTAATTTATATCGATTGGTTTCTTTCAAATCATATCCAGCATATATTTTTTCTGTATTATGGAAAAGAAACTGTTTCAAACATACAAAATAAGAGTTGAAATCATACCCTCTGAAAATAAATCTAAGTTCTGAGAGGTCCCTGACAGTGCATTTGTCCTGATCTATTTCAACTAAAGCGTGTATTTAATAATAGATTTTATCGCGACAAGAATAGTTATAAAAAAGAAGGCTAACATCCGTCAACAGGTATTGAAGACTATCTTGCTGACAGAAGTGCTTTTTGTAGACATGCTGTTTCTATGAGTCCATGGGGAGATCTAGCATGTAGAGAAAATGGAATGATTTCCCACAACTACTTAGTAGGATGGGCATGATAAATTATTCCAAAAATATGTGGAGTGGGTAGATTTATTATTATTTTTTTAAATCAAAACAAAGCCATAGGAAACTGGAGGGTTTGATGATAAAATGAAACACATTAAATTGAAAGATTCAAGAATTTTGGAAAATGTTCTGTCTTCCTGAAACCAGATATGAAAATAACCTCTTAATTTGATTTTAATTTGAGCTTGAACTTTTCTAGCTTTTACTGATCTTAATTTTAATTTGTTTCATTCTCTATTTTATTATGCATATTATAAAGTACTTATAATTTTATATGGATTCTTAAAAAGTTGAGATTTTGGCTAATTTATATATTTTTATGACTTTAGATAATATAAATAAATGAAAAATTGAGATCTCTAATTGACATCTCTGTCATGGTTTAACCCCAACCAGCACCTTGGCCACCCAGCCACTTGCTCACTCCCTCCCGCAGAGGAATGGGAGAGAGAATCTGTAGGGTAAAAGAAAAAACTTGTGCATTGAGATGAAGACAACTTAGTAGGTAAACCAAAGGCTGTGCACTCAAGCAAAGCAAAACAAGGAATTCATTCACCACTTCCCATCAGGAGGCAGGTGTTAGGCCATCTCCAGGAAAGCAGGGCTCCATCATGTTTAACGGTTACTTGGGAAGACAAATACCTTAACTCTGAACATCCCCCCTTTCCTTCTTCCCCCAGCTTTTGTTGCTGAACACGAATATCATATGGTATGGAATATCCTTTTGGTAAGTGATGATCAGCTGTCCTGGTTGTGTCCCCTCACAGCTTTTTGTGCATTCCCAGCCTCCTTGCTGGTGGGGTGGAGTGAGAAACAGAAAAAAACCTTGATGCTGTGAAAGCACTCATCACCGTTAGCTAAATCATTATCATTGTTTGGTCACAAATCCAAAACACAACACCATACAAGCTACTATGAAGAAAATTAACTTTATCCCAGCCAAACCGAGTACAGACCACTTACCACTTTTCAGGTTTTGTTCCACAAGTAGAGTGTAATGGTTTTCATGTACTTTTTGATGCCGTAATGGCTTTAGCCACGGTTTTTCATTTTTCTGACTCATAGAAAGGCATAGAAAACACAGAAAACAGTTCTGAACTCTTTCACTTTTTTCTTACATGAGGGTGTATTACTGACAGTTATAGCTTGTATTTGCATGAAAACATGTATTTATGCCAGAAGTTTGAAAGGCTTGAGGTCATCTAGTTGCTGGCTGAACACTGACAGAAGATGTTTTTAGCATAAAATGCCTATGGAAACATTATCCAAAGACAGATATCTCCTTGCAACAAGATGTCTAAGAAGCAGACTTAGTGCTACGCTGCTGGTCTTGTTGGCTCAGTTCTGTTGATGGGATAGTGGGGGTTTGACTGCTCATTCAGACTTGCTCACATACGAAGTTCTCTTCAGCACATTGAATGCTGCATAATCTCACTTACATTGTGTTCCTTGTGCAGCAGATTTGCCAATGTGCATTCAGATCTCTCCCACAAAGTCATGGAGGCACTTGTATTTTGCAGCCCATGGGAGCATATACGGTTGTCAAATGAATGACTTATTTTTGTGAGTGAAAACAAAAATAGTTCTCCTTAGCCATGGGATTTCATGTTTTTATTCCTGCTTCTGGCTGTCATCATATGCTCTTTAGTTTCATAACTGGGTGATGTATGTTCAGTTTGTTACTATACCACTTGCACAAACCCCGGCAGTTCCTCTAATACTTTTTCCAATTCCATTGAAAATCAGGAGATGCTTATCTTAGAGGATAATAAAGGTAAAAACTTAGATTTATATGTCTAAGGTTTTGGCAGAAACAGAGTAAAAACTTTAATTGCATTACTTTTATTTACCAGATAGTACTTGACTGGTAGTGTTTCAGCACGCTCTTAAGAAAAGGCAAGAATATACACAAATAGTAAAGATGAGAGAAAAAGAACAGGAAAACCTGAAAAAGCTTAGGAAAGGCAGGGACTGTGCATTACACTTGCACTGATTTAAAAGCAAACAACAAATCTTAGAAAATGTGTCTGTCCTTGGGTACTCAGCAGGCCATTACCACTCCAGATAAAGCTCTGGGGATGGTGATATAGTTTCATTTACAAAGCTCAGTGTTTATTGGAGAACAAAACTGAAAACAGGAGTTTATACACTGGCAGGGGAAAAGAAGAATGTTGTCACTTTTACTTCTATAGAACTTCCATCCCTCATCTCAAAATGGTTGTAATGGAATGGAAAAAGATTAGAGAAGCACAAGAACGAATAAAAGGCCTTAGAACAATCCCTGTGGAAATAACAGCTTTCAGAATTAGAGCAGGGGAAAATAAACCAAAGGTGAAAAGAGACATAAAATTAATCTGGAGAGGAAAGATAGAGAGAAATTATTCATCATCTCTTCTGAACAAAATAGATTTTGAGGAACCAATTACTGTAATAAGAGACAAGTTCAAAAGAAGCAATGAAGCCATTTTTTGTGCAGCAGATCACAATAGTGAAATTCCTTGTCAAAGTTTATTGTAGATGGGACTTTTGCATGAGCTTCAACAAGAGGCTGGATAACTGCTAGGAAAATGGTTTCACTGAGCATGCTACACACAAATGAAGTTCGTTTTTAAAAATGGATGAAAGTACTCAAAGTACCATTATCCCATTCTTCACTCTAAGCATCCACTTTTCAGAGGCTGTCAGAGGAAAAATACTGAAATAACTGTACTTTCAGTCTAACTTACGGCAGTTTTTGTTGTCTCAGACTTTCATGTTGAAAAGTGTGGGGGGAAAAACAAGTTGATTTTGTTTGATGGGGTGCTTGTTTGGGTTTTTGTGTGTGTGTGTTTGGTGGGTTTATGTTTGGTTTTGGTAGGGTTTTGTTTTTTTTTTTTTTTTTTTAGTTTAGTGTGGTTTTTGTAGGGTGTATTTTTTTGTTGTTGTTGTTTCAAAAGAGGAAAACAGGCTTATAGTGTGTTTAAGAATTCTGTCATCATAATAAAGGATGGACCAGAAGAAGATAACGTCTTATCATAGAAGATGTTAGTGTGACATCTTATATATGCAAGATTTAGCCTGGTTTCTATTATTGTCAGTATTAAAATCTTGCAAAACCCTGCATAATTTTCATTATGATTTTGTAGGAGATTTTTTCTAAAATAAGTCATTCTCAGAACAGTTACCCTTATTTCTTCAAGTAAATATCTTAGCATGAAAAAAGAGAAAAGGAAAAGAAATAAATCCCAATCCAAACAAACATGCAAAACCCCACAAAAAATTATCATCCCCCCCCCAAAACAAACAAACAAACAAACAAAAAAATCCCCCAAACCCACACTACAAAACCAACCCTCACTAACCTAGCTGTTCACAAAGAGAGGCAGGATTGGCTCAGACAGGATGGTATTTTTCAGTGGTTTTAATAGATCTCTGTTCTGGAAGCACTGACGTTGATTGTGGTGGGAGACAGCAC
Organism: Psittacula echo; assembly: GCF_963264785.1. NCBI lineage: Eukaryota > Metazoa > Chordata > Aves > Psittaciformes > Psittacidae > Psittacula > Psittacula echo. The sequence continues at coordinate 39,595,990 of NC_137735.1, read as the reverse complement.
AGGGCTATTAAGAATGTTTACTGCTCTTTAAATCACTGATTACTTTTCTTGAAACTGCTAATGATATTCAAATTGTTCAGCAGTGTTTTTGAACCACATATATCATGAAATTCCTCTGCCAATGTCACCGTGGTTTTGCATGGCATGGGATAGATGGGTGTTCCTGCTTGGCAGGGTGTTCAACTGAGTGGCCTGGCAGGCATGCTTGTATTCTCATGATGGACAGCGTTGTATTGACAATCAGCAGCATGTCTCAGAGCAGTGGATAACAGGGCTAGAGTAGTGTGATGGGCTACAAATGCCTGCAAGGCCAGTTATAAACTTTGGAAAAGTTTTTACTGGGGCTCTGTGATGAGGTCAGATGTTGTAAAGGTACAACTGGATAAAATCCAGTATTGGGCATATTTTGTTCCTGATCCTCAGAGTGAAATTAAGATGCAAGTGAGATCAAGTACCACACTTGGTCAGCTTGTTTATTATAAAAGAATTATTATTACAAAAAAGATAGTGATAGGACAAATAAAAGAAAAAAAAAGGATAGAAAATAAGCAAGAATTCTGAGTGCACAGAGAGATCCTGTGGATCCAGTGGTGTCCCAAGGGTCAGTAGTTGTCATCTTTGGTGGTGGGTGTCCCCAACAGCAGTTAGCTTTTTCCTCTTTTATAATACGTTAGGGGGAAGTGCCTCTGTTCTTAATGTCAGGTACTGCGCATTCCTGTTGGATTACCTGCATTCAGTCTTGCAGTCAGCTCTTCAACTGCATGTCTGTCAGCAATCCTTGAGGGAATGGACAGCAGTTCCTCACACCAATCCTTGAGATAATGGAGTTTTAGCTCCTCCCACCTATCTCTCAGACAATGGAGTCCCATCTCAGCTCTTCACACCTGTATCTGAGATAGTGGAGGTTAGCTTCTCACACCAATCTTTGAGACAATGGATAATGGAGTCTGATTTCAGTTCAGTCTCTCCCAGATGTGAAACTGGAAAGACCAGTGAATGTTTGAGCACTGTGCTGAAGAAAAGGGGGCCTGAAGAAAGTTAGGTTAAGGGGTGTTAGTGCTGAAAATAGGATGCAAAGAAGTGGGGGTGAGGGAAGCAATAGGTAAGGGTGATAGGGCAGGATATTTCCCCTCTGTCTAGCAGGCTATTATTAGAGCTCTAATTAGGCTAAACCTTGCTAGCTGCATGAGCTGGGAAAGAAGGAAGAATCATTTCACCTGTTGCAGAAATAAGAAAAATGTTTGTCCCCAGCATACATTTAGAACTGAAGATAGCAATGGCGTTTATCAGTCTCAAACATCAGTGTAAGGTTGAAAATTTGTGTTCTTCAGCTAGCAGTAATTAACTAGATGGTCATGTAATTGTGTACTTTAGGTCATAATGTGAATTGTTATCAAACAGAGAACACTAAAAATTCATAGATAACGAGGGAAATTATTAAGTGCTCTATGGGTGAGGTAAGCAGTGCTCCTTATCAAATATCCTAGCATTTTTATATTTATGGAAAAACTTCAGTTTGTACGTGGAGCATCTTCTTGAGAGGATTATTTGGCCTTTGAGTGTGCAATTTTCTAATGGTTTTCATTATTAAAGCATTAAGTACAATCCAGCTGCTGACAACTGAACAGAACAAATTTCTTGGTTTATAAAATCTGAAATGAATAATTATTCTCAAAGTGCAATAAGTTGTCACAGTTAGTGTAACATAGGAGACAAATTAATTAGAGATTGACTTTTGAAACTTCATAGTCTTTTCTATTCTGCTGTTTCTTTTGCATTCATTAGAATTTTGCTTTCATGCACACTGCTGTTGGAGTCAATATTTTGTCAGAATTGCTGTCATCACCAAGCATACAAATAGCCCTTTGAAAAAGGAGTCAGAATAGCTGCATAAAGTACTTATTTCTATAAAATAAGTCTGTGTCACATACTGAGGATGCAGTATGTTCAACTTCATATTTATGCAACAATTATGTAGTCATGGTATAGATTAATAACAGAATTATTGCAGTCCCTGGGTTATGTAATAGTATAAACAGAAACTTAAGTATATGAGCTGACCCCTTGAAACATCCAGTGCTCAAGCTCTGAATCATCCTGGATAGCTTTCAGTGTGCCTTGCTGAGGGGAATTGCTTTGTAAATTGCCTTCTGGACAGTTTTCTTTGAATTGTATTTTCCTGCAATGGTGTTAGTTAGCTAGCTTATTGTTGGTGAATGTATTTTGCTGGATTTACTGTGGATGCAAGTCACTACTTTTCAGCTGCCTACAAGAGAAATTGTTTCAAGTAACTGTATATGGAATTCCAATAACTGAACTTCATCTGCTGTTTTTCATTCATTACGTGAAAACATGAGTTCTTGTTTAATATAATTTTCCTTTTTTAAAAAAATAACCCATTACTTTATAAATGCTTAAGTGAAAAACTGTATATTTTGAAAGGTTATGTGTTTCTCTGCTCCACCAGAATTTGAAGAAGTAGTCTGATATGAAGCTCAGTCTTTGAACGTTGAAAAGAACTCTGGGTTATGGCACCAAATAAAGAGATTCTTCTTGGAGATTTGACATCATTTTGGTGAAGGTGCAGCCTATTTTAGTATGATCTCAGATATTAATGGGTTAGTTTATATTATTTTCATAATTCTTACACCTTTTCTTACTTTTTGGGTAGCAAGGAAATGTCTAACTTTTTTTTAGTTTTAAAAATAAAAGGTTTTGTTGGTCATATTAAGGAAAGATATATATAACAAAAATCTTGTGTCCTTTGGAGAGACAATATAGTCTTGCTTGCTATTGCTTGGTATGTGATGATCTTTAATATTTCATAAGTGTTACTGTTCTGTGTTTAGCTGTCAAGACTTAGACTTACTGTGTCATGTTATTGCTGGCAGCTAACTTGAAACTGAATGTCAAAGAGCTTCTTATATTTTTCCAGAAAGGGTTCTTAGGCTGGCTTGGTTCTAAAATTCAGGTATACTGAAGGAAATGAGGAAAAAATTTTAATGGACAAAATAAACTTCTGAAAGCACTGCAAAAAAATTGAAATGGTTCTGTTTACATGACTTGATATATTTACAAATGATTAAGATTTTGCACAAAAAAGTATACTAACTTCTATGGCTGTACTTCAAAAATCTCTTTAGCTGCCATAGATGGTCCTTAGTATACTGTTTTATTCTAGTGGAAAATGCAGCTTTCATTATTCTCTAGGCAGTATAATTTGTTTTTCATGAGTTACAACCCCCTCCACAATATCTAATAACTCTTATAATAAACATCGATCTATTATGACATGAAAAGAAATCACACTCCTAAGTTATATTAAAACTCATGTTTTGACTCTACAGTTTAGTAATAAATTATACTAGAACACCTTGTTTAAATTTTGATATAGTCTAGAAATATTATATTTCACTGTGTAGATTTCATAAGAAATGTTCACCTATTTGAGAAAAAGTATTTTACTTTATGCAAAAAGTTCAAATGTAGACTTTTACACTGTTTATGGAAAATATTCACAGAGGGGTGCAAGTGAATTCACTTTGGTATTATGCAGTGCTCTGATTTCTTTTTTTTTGTGCGTAAGCAAATGTCAATATTTCTGAAATCTCCATTGATGGGCTTCCTTCTTCTATTTGTGGGTGGTTGGGGTTTTTTTGTGTTTGTTTTCTTTTATAACTTATTGTAAATTTAGCTCAGAATTACCAGTTCTAAGAACTGACTTTTTTCAACAGAGCTTAATGGCCTCATGGGGAACTCAGTCATATGGGGACATCTCTCTTGTGACTGATTGATGAAAGATAATGTTATTTTCAGGTTACTATATCTGATCTTTGTCATGGTGATATATGTAATCTATTTAACTCTTCCATCTGCACAGAGACTAGAATAAATGAATATGCTTGGGTAGGGTTCACAAACACATAAGTTTTCTTAATTATTTAGTTTGCAAAGATAAACATAGAACATAAATTGGCATTCCCTTTAGAAGTAATTGAAACGCATTAAAACCCTCAGAATTAATTATAGACATATATATAAAATATATATTGTTATTTATTTATTTATTTATTTTAACATTTTAGGAATATCCTGAAGTTCCATGGCTATGTCAGGAAACTTTCACCTCTGGAAGCACGGCAGATCTTTAAACTATGCCCATGTACTCCTTTAGTTCTCAGTAATGCACTGTACTTCTATGTTCTATAGAAAATAGTCTACTATGCATTAAGAGGCAAAGAAGAGATACATCTTGTGTCACAAATTACCTGATCTAAAATATATCAAAGAAGGAAAAAGAGCCCAAACGGTGGTTTTCCAGCATGTGTTACAGATGTGACTACTGGATTTTTTAGAAAAGCGCATATAAAAACATTTATAATCTGTCTACCTGGATTGATTTTTTTTTTAACTTAGATCATTTTTAAACAAGAATTATTCTCCAGCAGTAAGACAGAGATTAATATTTTGCCTGATTATGAATTTCCATCTGCAACATATTTGATATTTAACCAACCATTCATAAAATGTGAGCACAAAATAAGTAGCATCAGCTCATGCCGACTCAGAGTGTTATGAGTTAACTAACATCTTATTGCATAAGTTAGGTCTGTTTCTTTGGATTCTCTGCTGCTGTTAACTTACAGACTTAGTATGACTCCACACTTGTGTTTTCTGTATCAACCAGGAAAGTTGGTTAGGTCTATGTTGCAGTCTTTGTGAGGCTGAAGTATTTTAAAGGAAAACACTAGCAAACAATGAAAGCCAACCTGTGTTTGGAAAGAAGAGCAGCTCATCATGTACTGGAAAGTTAAGCTCCCATAACTGGTGTAATAACAACATCAAATGTGCTTACGATCAACATCACCATTACTTTGAGAAAATACCTATCCAGCTCATTCAGCTGACACTTGTTCCCATGCATTTGTATTCACTAAATCTTTGCCAAAAGTTGTTTTCCAGCTCATGTAAATTGCCAGATATAGCCTCATATGTGCAGGCTTCAACAATTCTGAAATACATTTTCCTATTTCTGTGACGATTCATATGCAGCTGCACCTGAAAGGTTAAAATTTGAAATAATGAGTAATATTTAATTGGAAATATTTTTTTTTCAAATGCTCTAATCTAGATTAGAGATTAGAAAGATTGGTCAATTACCTCAAATAATCTGGCTTTATGATGATTATTGGTGCAAGGGTGACCTGTACAGTTTGAAACTGATACAGCCACCATCCCTGGAGGTATTTAAAAGATGTGTACATGTGGTGCTTAGGAACATGGTTTAGTGGTGGTCTTAGCAGGCTGTGTTTACAGTTGGACTCAATGATCTTAAAGGTCTTTGCAAACCTAACAGATCTTATGATTTATCTCTAGTATAGATAAAATTACATAGCTGAGTATAGCTGCTGTGTTATAGCAGATATAGCTAGATGTTGTTAGAAACAAACAATTATATGAGTCTAGTGGAAAGGAAAGTGTAGCAGCAAAGAGGGGGGAAGTAGCAGAAGATACAGTGCAGTGATTTAGCTGTATTTATTTCTCTCAGGGCACAACTGTACCTGAACCTAAAGACTCACACTCTTTCGATTTTGTTTTCGACTATAAGAGCTTCACTCACTCCAGAAACTGGAACAAGGGAAAAAAGTCAGAAACAATTGACCTTAAAAGCATGTTCATTTAAATTTAAAAATCCTTTTACCTGATAGTATATTAAAACCAGCTTTTCACAAAAACTGTGAAGAAGGCAGCTGCCATTCAGGTTTCATGCCCTTTCTTGAAAAATAGCTGTTCTGTGGTGTTGAAAAGCACAGTAACACCATGTTCTTTGATTTTATAACAAGTCCTTGACATAATGTTTAGAAGTGGGCTGCTTGCATATATTGTTTAAAGAGCACTGACATAAATTCCTGTTTGACACCCAACTCAAAATGAATACAGATGATGTACTACAACATGGAAATATGTGAATTTGACACTTAGGTCTCAGATTGTTTATGATAGAGGTATTCCAAGTTTTGTTCAGTGGTTATATGTCTGAAGTAAATACCACAGAATTTCAAAATAGTTCAAGCAGGAAATGATGTCTGGAAGCTGTCTAGTCCAATCCTTGTGCCCAAAGCAAGAGCACTTAGAGTAGTTTGTCCCAGGCTATGTCCAGGGGCCTTTGAATATCTCCAAGGAGAGAGACCCCACAATTTCTATGGGGAACCTGTGCTAATGTTTTATCACCCTCAAAGGAATATAATGTTGAAATGGAATTTCCAGAATTCCAGTTTATGCCTGTTGTCTCTTGTCCTGTATATAGGAAGTACTAAGAAGAGTTTGGCTCTTTGCCTGCCTCCAAGAGGCATTTATCAACTGCTGGCTCTTTGCAGCATGCGGTCTGGTATGTCTTTGTTGCTCTGGGAAGCTCAGAACTGGACCTAGCATGGCAAATGCATCTCACCGAAGCTGAACAGTGGGGAAGGATCACTTCCATCCACCCCTGATGCTTTGCCTTATGCATCCCTGAGTGCAGGATTCTGAAGTGTTTGCCACAGAGTCATGTTGTTGGTTTATGTTAAGCTTGCCGTCTAGGAGCACCCCCAGGTCTTTTTTTGCTGCCATGGCTGCCTCATCATCAGTCCTGAGGCAGAGGTCATGGCTTTCATTGCTGCTTTTCCATGCTTAGGGTGACTCCCACTCCTCGGTCTCCCAGACCATCGTTTCCAAAGAACTGGTATACATCCATGGTACTGGTCTATGGTGTTCAGCTGTCCCAGCATGTCTCTGCTACCCCCATGAGACCTGTAGCCCTGTAAATTGACTCTAGAAGAGTCTAAAATTGGCAGAATAACAACATAGAGAAATGCCAGGATACCTAAATTGTGTGTGATACAGGAAAGGTAGTGGCAGTAATTGCAAGAGAAATAAGTAATTGCTGAAAAAAAATCATTTAAGGAAACTAATAAATGCCTTCTTGCAAAGTTATTGGCTTAGCAGATCTTTTTCATGAATAATTACAGGTCTCACTTTGTGACTTCAGAGTTGGAAAATTGTAATGGAGCAAATGTTGGTTACAATGTTTGTTTTGATTTTCCCAGGATACGAAGAAAATTTGTTATGAGTTGCCTGCTTGCATGTGCAAGTAAAGAAGGAGGAGAAAGAGAGAAAAGAAGGCAGGGAAGGATACAACAATAAGGGGATATTGAAGATGTGCACAAACCTGTTTTATTTGATGGTAAAATTGTGGCAGTTGCATCTACTTAACTCAGGTGTATCTTTAAACAAATGCTTGTGTTCAGATTTTTATTGGCAGTATGATAATGTCTTTAACTTCTGCTCATGTAAATATTTTACATGGGCATTTGTTATGGGGAAAAAAATAGATTTTGTAGTTACTTTCAGTCCCTTAAATTGAAAAAAAATCTATACTTTTACTGGCTAAAATAGACAATTTCTGCCTACCTAAGCATGTTAAATTAGCTCGTTTGATACAGCTGCCAGTGTTTGACAATTATGCCCAATGCATCTTAGAATTCATGAAAAACAAGAGGTCATTTATCTTGATCTCAATTTAGAAAGGCACTATTTTTGTAAAAAAAAAAAAAAAAAAAGAAATTAAGTTTAGCCTGTTATCTGTCTGAATTTTTTGCTATAGCTTTTTCTGCAAAAGACTTTTTTGGCATTTAGAAAAGCTACAATCATGCTAGAAATCACAGTTTGCTCATTGTGCTTTGCTTCCATAAATGTGAACAGTACATGCTCAGGTTAGTGTTTCAGACTTTGCCATTATTTATTTGGAAACTTGTGTTTAGAAGTTAGGGTGTATTTGCGTGCTAACAGATGTCTTTAGGTTTTTAGTATCTGAAGTCTCCAAAAATAAAAGATGAAAGATGAGAAAGAATTGGAAATAATGTTGGAGTACAAAGTGACAATAAAATCTGATGTCCTTGTAGACAAGCTTTCATTTGAAGATGTGGCCTTGAAAGGTCTCAATTTATAGTATGTGTCACATTTTCTGAAGATTTTATTTGGGTGGATTTACAGTTAATCTTCCTAATCAATATGGCCTTTAGATATTAGGAAGGAGATTAGTCCACTGGCATAAGATTCAGCCTCCAGAAGTCATAAATCACTTGAAAGAAAGCAATAACTATAGCTGTAAATTTTGTATTCAATATATCAACTTGGTAGCAAACTCTGAAATTCTAAAATCAAAATCAGCTCGGTTCCGTACTATCCATAAGAATATTATCAGTATTCCATGATCCAAGAGGTGAGCCAGCAGTTGCTAGCTTCCCAAAAAGTTTCTGTTGTTTTAGAGGGGCCAAAGGAGCAAGAATCAGGTTCCAAACCAGCTGCTTTTTTCTGAAAAAGTAATTGACATCATGCATAAATAGTTCTGCCTCTCAAAGTTAATCTAATTCTTGTTACTCAAAGTATCAGATTCAAAGCTGTGTAATCATTTTGGTGGCTTTTTGTAGAACAATTAATCTGTTATTGAATTTATTAACATTACTATTATAATCATTTTTATAAGCCTACTGTTATTCAAGACCATTTTATTCACTTTCATCTTGTGTTTCTAAGTACTAAAATTTCAACTTAATTTTACTTTCACACACTATCATAGTACGCAATAAAATAAAAAAATACTGTTCTAAATACTATTTAGCAACATCTAAGATTCGTTGCTTGGAGAAAAGCTGATTTCTTATATTTTCCCACTCTCTGCCTCCTGATTTCTTAGTATTTCTCTTCCCCTCTCCCCCACTTCTCCCCCCATTCTTTTTCTTGTGTGTTTGTTAATTTTTAAATGTTGCTTGGCATTCTGTATCTGTTATTGTAGAAATATTTTAGCAATAGCTCAACTTTTGTGCCACTATAATGACTCCATAATTTATCCTCGTTATATATTCATAGTACTAAACTTCCTGGCATAGCAAACTCTTATATAGCTACCATGAATCACACCATGTTAGTAGGCTACATATTTCACTGAAGACAATATTGATCATACTGGCTGAGCAAGGAGTTATAGGATTAAGAGTCACATTTCATGTTTCAACTACTTTTCAATGGAAGACTTTCCTTTCTCCATTCTCTATTCTATTTAATGTTCAATAGACAATCTGATTTTTTGAATGTCTAACATAGATTGTCTTGGGGGCTTTTTTGTTTTGAGCACTTCATTTTTTGAGCACTTGGAATACTTTCAAATCAGTAGAATAATCTTGCTACAGCTTTTCTAGTTCTTGAGGGAAGATGAGTACAGTCATTTTTGTCCTTCTTCATTATAAAATGTAGGTTTATCTTGCAGGCTGCAGCTGAATCCACATTAAAGCACCATTGAATACAACCCTGAGCAGCAGCACTGCTTGGGAAGACAGGCTTTACTGTTGCAGCCCTCCAACAGCAGTGAGGCAAAATGTGCCAGCTGAATGGTTATCTGCAAAGAAACTTGAAAATCCCTTTTAGCATAAACATCTCATTTGTGTATCCAGCTGGACAGAGACTTGATTAACCAGGTTGTGCACCACCTGGAATGGTTCTGCAGACCAGGGTATGGCAGATGGCTATGCAGAAGCACAAAAAACTTCATCTCTTCCTTCAGTACAGCCCTGACTCTATGATTTTAATGTCATTTGGAGTAGTTAAGAAACCTAGAACATCTATATTTTACCAAGATCTCATCCTGCTTCATCATCTTCAGATTATTAGATAGCAAGGTACACTCTGAGGATACAGTGGATTAAAAAATAATATTAAAGCTTAGATGCACTGTTTACAGTACATAAAATTGTTATGTATTCCTGCTGTTGTGAACTGTCTGGTGAGCCTGTAATGCTACCCAGACCATGGTTTTCTTTGGTGTTGTTTTCACTATTTTTTTCTTTCCATTTTAGGATTTATTTATAAGTTTCTACTTGTTTATTTATGCACATATTTTAAGACCTATTTTCCTTTATATACTATCTATGCCCTTTTGCTGCCTTTTCTCCCCTGCTTCCTCCCCAGGAATCATTTTTCAAGTTCTGACTCTCTTATTACAGTTTTAATTTCTGCTATGAGAATTCTAACTCCGTTCTTCTCAGTCTTTCTTATCTTTCTCTTTTCCCTATCTTTTTCACGTATGTATCAAATTGGAAATACCACAAAGCATGCCGATTCCTCATTGGAATCACAATGAAATACTGTGTGTCTTTGAAAATGCCATCATAATTAAAATTAATTTTATGCAAAACATACAATAACAAAATAAGTGCCTTATCATTCCTTTTACTGTAATGTTCCTGGAATTTGGAGTGGTTGATTAATGATGAGCTACTGATGCCTTGTATGATGAAGAGCACAGACTAATCAAACAAATACTTAAACTATGTGTAGTGGGCAAAGTAATTCTGAAATTGTACTTTCTACTAACATATCAAAATCACTGTATTGTATTGTTCCCCCCACCCCAATCCCAAATTGATTAGTCAATTAGTAGTTAATGAAATAACTTAAACCAAACAAACCCACAATTAAGAAAAGCTTTTTTTTTTTAATTGACAGATCTTACCTTTCCTATCTTGGTGAGAACTGTCTATGACTGTACTGTGAAGTCACTTAATGTTACTGTGATGCGTATTCCTTGATTTTTCAAGCAATGAAAGGTGTGGAAGAACAAAAGCATGGCCAAATGCTATCAGCTAGGCGCTATTTCCTGAAAAAATTAGTGTCACTGTAATTCCTATCTATGCTTTCAGACTTTTCCACACGTGACACAAGCACAGATGGCAATGCAATAAGATAGTAAATCCCATAGTAAGCTTGTTGCCATTGAAACAGGTGAGGATCAGTACAGAAGGGTTGTCCTTATGTGCAAATGCCTCAGTCTGCAACAGAAGCTCAAATCTGCGAAATTTATCCATTCATCTTGAGTAATTTCTAATGGAGGGTGACCACAATTCTTGCTCAACCTCAGGGAAACAAACCATGCATGCTAAATCTCTCCTGATTATTGTGATGTACAAGCACCATAGGCCCAGATTACAAATAATGTTTTTAGATGCTTAATTCATACTGATTTAAGTAGGGCTATATATCCAAGCAACTTTGACATTAAAAACATCCCCTTCTGCTCCTTAGTGCAAACAAAATGACTAGTGTTGTATATTCTAAGTGAAGTTGTAGAAAGTAAAACTTGAATCTCTATTTTCTTTCCTACATCTAATTGAAGAAGCAGGTACAATTCTACGATTTTTTTTCCCCTTGTCCTTTTTTGAGGATTCACTTTGGGTTCAATCACATTGTATAACATAATAATATGTTTATTTCCAAAGGATGTGTGATGGGGCCTTGATTTCTTGGAAATGTCTAAACATCTGCCTGCTAATGAGAAACAGTGAATGAAATTCTTGTTTTGCTTGTGTGCGCAGCTTTTGCTTTCCCTATTAAACTTTCTTTTTCTTAGCTCACAAGTTTTCTCACTTTTATTCTTCAAATTGTCTCCCTTATCCTGCTGCAAGGAAGTGAGTGAGTGGCTGGTGGGGCTGAATTGCCAACAGGGTTAAACCACAGTAACTGTGTATATAATCTGTGTATTGTGAAAACTTTTGGAATGTCATAATAATAGTTGGTAGTTAATGATTTTGAAATAGTAAGGAAACCTGGAATTTTTATTTTTTTTATTTTTTTTTTTAAGAAGAAAAGCTTAGGGAAAACTTTATTGCAGAGCACCCAGCACTTTCAAACATGAAGTGAAATGCATTTTTTTTTTGTAAACATGTATTTTTGTTGAGTACACTTCAAACTTTTTTGTTTGGCATAAATTTCTCATTATGCTCCAAAACACATTGACTGACTCAACCTGTGTAATGCATTCCTCCTTAAAGTGTCAACTGGATCACCTTTACAACATGGAGGCATAAAATCAGGAAAGATCTATGAGATGTTTAGGTGAAGTATTGCTAATGCTCAGGAAGCAAAGATAATTGCAGATGGTAAAACCACACAACAGTCCAAGGGAAAATGGAGATTGGTTTTAGCCTTTAGAAAAAGCTAGAGGGAATTCTAAGTTTGAAGTGGAATCTGAAACCATGTAATTGGGCTTTCGTACTGAACGTTTGTCAGAACTCCAATGATTTTCACTTTTCAGCAGTCTGCTTTGTGACAAAAAGGAGTATCCCTCTGTTGTCCTGTGCTCTGACAACATCAGCCGTAATGTTGTTGTATATGAAGTCTTGGACATATAATTGATTTTCACTTCAGTTATATATATGGCCAGACCTTTTAAAATAATAAATGTATTTTGATTCAATTCTGAATCTTTTACTTGATTAAAAAAAAAAAAAAAAAAAAAAAAGGAAAGAAAAAATACGTATTTGCTGTTAGAAATACAGGAATGATCAGGTCAAATACAATTATTAAATAAAGTCATAAAAAATGGTACTCATACTGAAGTTACAAAAAGCTATACAAATACAATTTCGTTTCCTATGATTTCTTTGTTTGTATTTTTCTGTAAAATACACATTTACTTATATGATGGTGGTAGTAATCCAGGGATATAACAGATGAAGGAGAAGGGAGAAAGCAGCTGTAGGAGATAGAGGCTTAAAAAGATGCCAGTGAACAATAGAAACACTTCCTAACATCTTAAATAAAGATCAGTGTGATAACATTGCTGTTGTCCAGGGAGCTGTATAAGCATGGGGTGGATTTGATACGGAAGAAGATTGTATTTGCTCTTGAAGCTGCAGTTCCTGCTGGGGTAGGTGTTGAAGGGCTTTTCTCAACAAACCAAAATGCTTGTTCTGTCTCAGAGCTGTTTTAGCTTCCAGATGGGTTGGAAAGTGCTTGCAGGCTGGCTGGAATGGGACAAGGATGGTGTTACTGCCATGTTCCACGGAAACGGGGCTAAGTGTGTTACTATAAGGTATTTGCCTGTTCGAGGTGATTTCTGTGGTTGCATATGAGGAAAAACTAAACAGTTATAGTTTGAACAGGAATAAATTATTCTGTCCAGTGCTGGCAATAACTCTCAAGCACCTGTCCACCTTTTCTGTTCAAAGCATTTGTACTTGAAACACAGCAGTAGTTGTTGAGAGGATAAACATTCGTGAGCTGAGAAAAGGATACGTTTTGATGCACAAAGTTAGACATGCTTCTTGCAGGGAAAGAAAATTGGACACACTTGGTTGTGATGAGGCTCAGCAAGACTTTCATGCACAAAATAGTAACTGCCAGATGTGCTTTATCTGTGCTCGATGGGAGAAGAATATAAATGAGGTCAAACACCTGTGTGTGTAAACTGAAATTTCAGATAACTTTTTTTCAGACTTGGTATGTTTGTAGCATTTAGATTTGTCACTTGCAGAAACTGCATGACACTACTTATGTGTCATTAAAGAATGACTTAGAGCTAGGGACTTTTAATTAATTATACTACTTACAAAAGCATCCCAAATCATGATTCCTGGAAAAAAGAATAGGAATTGCAGGACAGTTGAAATGTGATTTCTGTTTCATGAATGCTGATGGTAGCAGTGACTATGAATCTTTGATACAATATGCTCATGGATGCTCATCTTCATTAGCAGCAGTATCATTGCTAGACCCAAGCAAATGAACTACTATTTCTGCTTCATAGGAAGGTGTACCATGGATTGTTTTGTAATGAAAGAAAATATGGCATGTTGGAAAAGTAAAAAACATCACAGTAATTACTCTTTAAAAACCAGCTCTTAGTATAGTGAGAATATTTCCTTATTTTCTCTGGATAATTATTTCTGAAATATTAAAATTCTAAGCCTGCTGTTCATATAAAAATTTAAGAATTTACAGAAGTTATGATAAAATGAGAAGAGTTGAGGCAGAGAAGAAAGCTGCCACTGGGATGTAGCTCTTACTATTTTCACCGATATCAGTAACATTTGGCAAAATTCCAACACAATTCTGAGACTTCACCTGCTTATGTTTGCAGACATAAGTGAAATAATTTTTATTCCAGAGACTTAATTCCCAATATTTTCAACAAACTCGATGTTAGAAATCTGGAAAGCTTCTACTGAAATAGTTGGATTTTTAGCTCTGTATTTCTACTGGGAAAAGTGACAAACCTTAGTGAATAAGAAATTATCATTTATAAATTGAAACTATTTTAATAAAAAGGTAGAAAGGAAAATGGACACTTGTACTAAAACATACAGCAGGTAACATAAAAAAGATAACTTTTAACTGGAGAGAATTGGCAGGAAAAAAAAGGAAAACTGCTTCTACAAAACTATATGATGATAAATTTGTATACATTTTCCACAGAACAGATAGGAAGAATGAAAGTGGATTGGCTATTAATAATCTATCTGACACAGCACTTATTTTTCTTATATGATTTGTCTTTATGTACTGCCTTGACATTAGAGAAAGCAAGTATTTTCAGATTAGTGGCATGGTACTTCTGATATTTAAGATAAGCTTTCTTTTTTGCAACTACATCATAATTAAATTTATTTAGGATTTTATTAAGTCATGATGAAAGCTTTTGGTGGATACATCTGATGTGCTGAGTTAGTCAGAAGAGCTCTTATTTCCTATACAAGTAGGAACTTTGAGCACAAGACATTAGACCCATCAGATAAAACTGCTCAACAATGCTTATCTTAATAAGGTTCTGAATATAAACTACAGAGAAAATTTTGCATCTTCATTAAGTCTCCTGTCAACTTAATGTGTTGGACAAATGTACCTATGATCAATTATTTTTTTTTCCTTCCTTTTGTATTATAGTGAAAAAAAATTACATCTGTTTTTTACTAAGCTCAAGGTTTTATGATTTCAGGACAGTCTAAGCAATATTATTTATTCAGCCATATTTCTTTTAATTAAAAGCCTTAAAATCAAAATATGAGTTCCAGACATTGGTTAAGAGAGGATCCAGTTCATGTATCCATGTGTTTGTATTAGTGCTATCTTAGCTTCAGGAAGTGCACAGAAAGACTCTTTGCCCTATAAGTGTGTTTGCTGCTTACCATATCTGCTATGATTCTACAATTATTTTTAAACATGCTGTCATTATTCAAGACTTTAGAAAAATCTTGACCAGAAAGAACAAAATGCAACCCTGTAGCAATAAAAATAGAACACCGACAAGAATTTCTTTTCTTGACGGAAAATAAAGACCATATTTCTTACTACTGAATATATAAACATTATAAAAACTTGCCAAAAAGATAGTATTCATTATAGTTTGGGTTGTGACTGCTCAGAGTATTTCAAAAGGACACTATCAATGAGTTTATTAATATATAATGACAACTGTCATTTAAGAAATCTGTTATTGATGTAGGTATTTTACTTATTTTTTTGACAGTAATCATTTTGCAGTACTCCCATTTACAGTAATTTGAATAGAGAATGTTATAGAAAAGTAATCTCCAAACTTGCACAAACAGGCAGTGCCTACAGACTTATGAATCAATGCACTTTTGGATTTTGTGTTGAAAGATTACTTGAATAATGTCCCAAATAGTCTGAAGATTTTGACTCGTACATCATGTCAGACCTCTACAGCTGGTAAGACATAAGACTGTTGGGGTGGAGAGTGGGTTTTATATCTCATATTATGTCCACAGCATGTGAAATCTTTTTAATTTTTGATGTGAAAAGGAATTTCAAAATCTGACAGAAATACTCCGAGAAACATCAGGTGTGACACTTGCTGCCAATAATTCTACCGCTTCTCCTGATACCTGATAGACATCACTGCTGACTCTGAGTTATACATTTTGAGCAGTTTGCTGTTTGGAATAAACAGCTAAGTGATGGAGAAATTAATTTTCTGCATCAAATGTTTGTGGTACTTGGGGAAAAGAGCATATCACTTCACACTGTATGACTTGGGTTTTTCTAATATGCTAATAAAACTGAATTAGTCAGAGTTATCATCTTGCAGTTTCCCATAATATCTTGCCAACAGCAGGCAGCATTTACCTCATTGGCTTTTGGCAGTAAATATTGCTATTACTACACACTGATCTAACTACTACAGACAGATGATTTTTGAAAGCCGAAATCTAGGAGGACATCACATCCATGAAACTTAATGATTACATGTATGCAAGGTGAATGCTTGAAAGTATTAAACCCAATATTTGTGATCCACTTTCTACAAGTACTCCATCTAATTATTCTATTGGCAAAAATGTTTATCAAATGTTATTTTGGACCTAATGCTATTGTTCACCTTGCAAAGTCATTTTTGAATCTGTAAAGGCAGGTATGCCCTTTGGAAATGGTTTGATTTTGATCACTTACCCAACCAAAAAAGGAAATACGCTGTGGACGTCTGAATATGTCTATCCATTGTTAATAAGATTCTAAATAATCTATACCAGTTAAAAAAAAAAAAAAAGTACTCACTACATACAAAAGATCTATTGATTTCAAAACAAATTGAAATAATGTTACCTAAGAGACAAACTCAATAAAACTGTACCCTGGTTACAGGCAAGCCATTGGAAACGAAGCTTAAAAAGTCCATATTGTATCATTTCTTTATTATCCAAAATTGAATGTAGAAGGATGATCTTGTGATTAGGGCAGTGGACCAGAAAATAAGCAATTTAAGTTTAACTGCTGGTTCTGCCTTGTCTTCCATGTATGATACAGACAAAATGACTTCTCAGCTACATAAAATCACGAGTTAGAAGTCTTTCATGAACATAAGATGCAACCAACTGATTTGAAATATAAATTTTGACTAAGTAATAGCCATAAGTTAACTTTGATTCTCAATGAAAGTAACTATGCATGAAACAACAATTCCCTTTTTTGTGTCATGGCCTCCCCTCCCCCCCCCCCCCCCCCCCCGTAGATGGTAAAATAAAAACCTATTCTGCTTTGGTAACCCATGTGATGATTTAAAAAAAAAAAAAAAATTATCAATTTTCAGTCTTTTTAGCTGTAATTTTTGTCTGGATTTGTATGTAAGTTTGGTGTTTGTAATGGAGAGTTTCCAATGTCCTTATCTCTATACGTACCACCTCAGAAGTTAGCAGGGGTTGAGTCCAAACTTATAGCTATTTCTACAAATAAAATTACATTGGTACAGATTTTTCTGACATGTCTGTTCAAATCCACTGAGCTCATGTTTTCTTTGTGGTGCCCTGAAAAAAATAAGGATTCATTAATGAATTAAAAAGCATATGTCTATTAGGTCTTACATATTATTGTTGTGCTTCTACAGTCATTTTATAAAAGCTTAACAACTTGTTTGTAATGTGGAAAGCAGGCTAGAACGAATTAAATACTTCACTAAAGAACTGTGTGTGAGGTATATAACCAGATGTACTAAAGCTAAATAATATTGTTTCTTCACTTCAGCAGGTTGATTTATATTTAAAGGAAAATTCTTTAAAACCTCAACTTTTATTTTTATGCAATAACAAAGACTCTGAGGATATTGAAATTAATTGCTACCTTGCATGCATGAAATTCATGACTGCTATTAACCACTGGATATTTATTAGTTTTGCAAGACAGCAAATAAGAATGTTTTTCAAATTTCACCTTTTGAATGTTCATTTTTCTATGCCACTGCACAGAAAAAGTGGGATCTGGATTCCTAAAAGAGATGGCCATGTTATAAACCATGGTTTTACCAGTGATAGCTTATTATGCGAGATAAACATAACGCAAACCAAAATGCTCACAATTAAAAGAGAGCGTGGGACCTTGAAATTAATAAAACCTGTACAGAGAGCATAAATAGATGTTTTTCAATGTTATTAGCAATGGTGAATTAGTTGCTGAGAGTAGCAGCCTGTTAGGAGCAATAACAACACTGTCAGGTGTCCATTTATCAGATGCCAAGTTCACTGCTTCTGTTGTCTAAGGAGTGTTGGGAAATGGTGATAGGGGTAAGGAAATTTTCACAGAAACTCAGAAGCCAGGATGGACTTAGCTGATTACCAGAAGCAAAATTTAACTTTTTGTCTCCCCTTCTAGGAAGTATCTTATTCATAATTTGATATACTTCAGGCAGTTCATGAGTGCTATGAAACAGGTCTTTTTTTCATACATTATCCTTTGCAATGATGTGAAATCATAGCAAATTCAATCCTATAAAACTATTCTTTCATTACTCTGTTAGTGGTTTTCTTTGTCAGTGTTATTTATAGCAACAAGTTTTGTTCCGCTTTTTATCCTGTATATATATACAGTTGCTTTGTAACTGAAGTACTGACTGGAAGATGATTAAAAGTCTGGATGTAGATAAGCACCTCACAGTTCAGAAGGCAAGATGACAAACCTTCTGTCTTAATGTCTTTTGAAATGTTAAAATAAATGTTCAAGTTATTTGGGGTTTAGCTTTGCAATGAACCATACATGCAGGTTTTTATTCTTGTGCTTTTAAATCTAGGGGAGGGGTGGAATAATGCTTGGATTACCTTCTTAAATTCATGAGTCAGGTGACCAGGTGAAAGAAGTGAAAGATGACAGTTTCTTTTCAGTATTTGTGATAATAGATCCACTGGTGTATGTATCCCCTTTTGTGAGTTCCTAATTTCTTGCAACAAAGGCATCTTCTTAAATATTTTTAGGCAATTGTTATGCAGCCTTCAGCTTTACCGGGGTTTTTTTATTGCATATTTTCAAAACAATTAAGTGACAAACAAAAAAGTCTTGAGGTAATCCTCCACAGAAATGTCCAAAAGGAAATGAAGTCTAATGTAGGCTAAGGTCAAGAAAGTAGAGACTGTATCAAGAATAAGCAGGACATGCTAAGGATCCAGTTTGTCCAAGGTGGGAAAAGTATCACAGGCTACCGGTCAGGGCAGAGACAAGGTAGCAACCTTGCAAGTGTGGAATATGCACCAGTGGTTAAACATAGATGTGAATTTGGTTATTGCAATGCTGTGGTCAGTCTGGTTTTCACTATGGTTATCATGAGAACTGAACTATACCTTACAGCTACCGCCTAACGTGTTGGCCTGAATGCCTGAGCAAAAGAAAGTGCCTGAGCACTTTTATAAAGTTCTGTGAAACACTGCTGTGTGAAAAATAGCTGAAAATAAAACTGTGGTTTATTGCAGACATGGATTTAAATCCTGGAAAATCTAGCTGCTGTTACTTGTGTCCAGACTATACTCTGTTCTGTGCAGACAGCCCATCCGTAACTGCGAAGCCCCAGGTGATTCATACTTATTCTGTTGTGAAGTAGACAGGGAAGTTAAAAATGAAGGAACAGGCCTGGTGTTTGTTCACTGACTGATAATTTATACAGAAGAATAGTGTTGAGATACTACAAAAAAAAAAAAATAAAAAATGCAATAATCACTCCAAAAGACTTTCCAATAAACTGTTTTTTAAATGATTGGTTTTTTGTGAGAAGTTACAGAAGTTTAGTGAAGTAAATGTATATTTTTGGGACTTTGGTTTGGGATTTGAAGGGTTTAATTGAGAGAAAAAAGATTTACCTGTAAATTAACAGATTCAATGAAAAATATAAAGTACAAAAGATGCTGGAATATGGTAATACACATTTTTTAAAATTTATAATTTTTTCATGATGATTTCAAATTTTCATAATAAGCTAAAAAACCCACATTTTTTTATGATTTGAGATTTTTTAGGGGTTTTTAAGTGACCTAGGAAACAGATTGTTACAATTGTGCAGACTTAGATTGTCTTAAATGATCAGAGATGGAGTTATTATGCCACACACTGTAATAGGTAATTAGGTAATGAATATTACAAAATAAAGTATAATAAAAACATTAATAGTGTGGGGGTGTGGGGCACTAGGAATCAACTTTTGTCGATCACCATAAAATGACATATAAAAAAAAAATCTAAATGCACAGTTTTTCCAGCTACTGAGCACAATCAGTAGGCACTAAGGAAGCATAGGGATGTGAGAGAAATTATTTTACTTGTGGTTGCATTAAATTTTCCTGTGTGTTGCTAGAACATATGTGAGGTTTTGAACTTGCCAATGCCACAGCTGAATCTTGAAGGACAGTGTCTGTAAATAGTATAAAACTGAAACTTGTGGTTTCATAGTTTACCTAAAAGTATAGATTTCTCTGTTTCTGGAAGTGTGCTGCAAAGCAACCAATAGTCTGGGATAAGAAATAAGGTTTTATTTCTTATAATAACACTGTGATTTCACTCAGACTAACACCTTTATGCATATTATTTCTCATCTGGCTGAGGAAAATAATTTACTGAAGTTGACTTGTGGAAACATTTTGTTAGCTGTCCTAGAATTATCACCTGATAACCAACCTTTTGCTTTCTCCTTATATGAAGTAGGGACCTGCATATAGCTAGTTATCTCATGTTGCAGAAGGCTGACAAAATCGAAGCATTGTTTGAAAATTGAATAATTTCATTAGAATATGCCTGCAGCCACTTTCCAGATGACACAATGCACGATAAGCCACAACTGTGGTATGTAGCAAGAAAATAACATATGCTGGTGGATAAAGTATAAGATAATCATCACTGTTAAAATTAAGCATTCGTGTCAGTGATTGATTTAAACTTGGCTGTGTCTAATGGAAAGTGAAAGAAAGAAATTTGTGTTTAACAAAATTGCTTCATTTGCAAATGTATCTGTATTTTAGCTCCCCAGAATTGTGTTCATATGTATTACAGACCTACATAATTTTTTTCCATGCTCTTGCCATATCAGAAACAACATTTCCCTCTGAAGGCTTTTTTTCTGATGCAACACCAATTTTTTTATTTGCTTAATCTATTCCTGTTCCAGTATGTTTAGTTCATTCAGTGGCTCAGATTGTAGGACCTGTCAGATAACAAACAATATACATGGCAACCTCTGCCGAATGCAACAATGATTTCAGTCTCATTCCTGAGAGGACCCACCACCTCTGTAAGTGCAACTCTTGACCTTAACTGTAGACCTTGATCTGTAGGTACCAGAGATCAATATTTAAAAGTTAAGGAGAACAAAAATGTATTTTCAGATTTGTCAATGTCTCTTCAGCAGATAGTACAACAATGCAGAAATGGTTATAGATATTTTCTAGAAGAAACTTATGAACAGGTTTGTAAGAAAAGTGTAGCAAACTCTCAGGACATAATTAGCCAGGATGACAAGTATGAAGAAGCTGTATAAAACTTAGTAATTTCAGCCTGTACAGATTTTTTTGTTGATGTTCAATGGTGAGTAAACAACTTTCAATGCACGATGTGACAAAAATTTTGTCTTTTGAAGGAAAGGAAGACACAGAGAAGATGCAACACTTATATACTTAAATGAATTTTCTTTTTCTTTATTGACCCTAAATAGTTCTGTCAATTACTTGTTTTACACGGCGTATTTATATGTTCAGGTTTTCCCTTGAAATTGGTCTTCCCACTGACTTGATGTCTTGGTTGGCTGAAGACTGCAAAATGAACTTTTAAAATGGAAATTAGAGCATGTATGGATTTAGTTTCTGAACAGACTCCACTGAGTTGACAGGAAAGCTATTTCTTGATTTACTAGATCAGGTTTCTAGGGGCAAATTTGGAAAACAGTTTAGCTCAGACTCCATGGCACTAGCTGTCTGGATGCCCATCGCAGTGTGGTAGCTGGGGGCACCACATTTGCTTCCAGGGGCAGATGCTGCCACGTAGGTTGCAGTGGTGACCTCTTCCTCTTGGCTGGCTTTCCCTCTCCTGATGCCGCCACCCTTTTCCTGGTGAGTTGCCCAAGTTTCTTGTCCAACATCTAGAGACGAATCAAGTACCTTTAAATGGAAGTCATTTTCTTAACAATATGCTTAAAAAAATTATCAAGAAATCAAAGAGCAGAAGTGGAACGAATGGAGTGAAAAATCATATCTCATTTAGCCAAAGTTTTGCTGATGAAAAAGATGCAGAAGCATCTGCATCTCTAAATTATCTCTAAAGCAAAGAACTTGTTCCTGTCCTATGGAATATAATGGGAAAGTCCTCACTTGGATTGTGAGAAGCACAGGTGAAAAATAAACCTAAATCTTTCTTTTGTTCTTGGAGACTTGGCTACGGCATATGACATCTGAAAATGTCAGACCTTAATTCCAGGCTGCAAGATACTGTAGGCTGGTACTATTGCTTTTCCTGATGTCGTTGTGCATTTGACTCCTAATTCTGAAGTGCTAAAGTATTTGTTGAGGAAGATTACACTTGAAGTTCTGTCTTAATAATAAATCTAAGCTATGCACATTATTTTCAGTTTTAGATCAGACAGGGTAAAAGCCCTTTGTCATAAATCCAGAAAATATATAAACAGCTACTACTCCAAAATATCTAACAGTGGTAGAGTCTTTAAAACATGATATAAAAATTAAACCAAGGAGAGCTTGGGGATTATTCTTCAGCATTACATCTTGATTCTGTAGCTGAGCTCCAGCAGATACTTAAAAATTCAGATCTCTCATGCAATTCCTGATTGATTCACATGCTATCAAAATTTCATGTTGAAATGGCATTTTCATTCATACTCTTCTGTAACAAAACTGAATTTTGCACTTCTGTCCTTAAGCAAATAAAAATAGAAAAGTATAAGAACGTCAACAGGAAAAAAAGTTCTCTTCATTTTAAATGAAAACCAGACAACATACAGTAATGACCTAATATAGTACCCAAAATGATCATACTGACTTTCTGTACTTGTAATATTGACATCCATACTTGTAATATTCAGTTCAGCGCTTGCCAAACCCATAATAGTCTCGTTACTGATCATCTTACTAGTTCCAATGAGATAAATATTTTAAAATGCTACAATACAAAAATTGAAGAAAATATTAAGAAGATATTAATGGCATGGTATTTCAGGGTTTGTTTGTGTAACAAAATACATCATAGCCCAGGTAAGTCCCAAAAACTGACTGATAGAGTCAGCTTGCATGATGCCATGACTAAAGATTTGACAGCTAGTGGGCTCATGACAAACTAAGGGACAGCATTCTCTGTATGCAAACTCAGACCTTTCTTTGGAGACCACCACAAGGGTAGATAATTTATAGTTATCAGATTATAATTTTCCAGGCAGTGGATCTGTTAGCTATGCAATCTTCAACTGGGAGAAATTAAGGCCCCAGAAGGCTCACTGATCCTACATACTCCGGATTTTAAGCCAAGAAAATTGGCTAAGGCAGCTCATCTGCTGCTTTCAGTAGCCATATTGCCCTCAAGGCAGGCAAGTGTTTTCTAGACATCAGTAAAGCTGCTGGGAGAACCAGACAGCGCAGCTCTGAACAGTTCATTATCCATTTGTATGTCAAAGAAGGTGTTGAAATGCTGTAGCCCTCTAGTGCTTTGCACTGTGTTTGCAGGCCTAAGTGGTTACACAGAGTGTAAAGCAGCAATGACTTAAGCCTGCAATGTTTGCAGATCGGATGAGCAGCACAAGCATAAGACCTCATGAGACCTCCTGTGCCTGCATTTTCAGGCACTAGATATTCATATAATTCAGATAACCCCAGAAAAAAACACTGACTTTGTGAGGCCCTTCTGAATTAGCACAGGTTCTGAACTATATAAAACCTCCACCCTTCCCTCCCCTTATTATTTCTTTTTTTCCTCTTTTTACCCAGAAATGGAATGGAATATTTGATAAAAAGAAGTATATATATTTGCATACAGTCAACAATTGTTTTATATTGCTAATGTGAAATACCTAATAAGTGAAAGGAAGGAATCAGTTTTATAATGTTAAATGGTTTTGATGTGTTTCAGCTTTCCATCTCTATTTGCAATAATGTTCTTATTTGCATTGTATGAACATGTCTAGATACAGAAAGCATTCTGCTGGCCTTCAGCTAATCAGAATTAAAGCATCAGGGTATGCAGGAATTTTCATACTAATTTAAAGATTGGTGATACTTCAACTTCTCATGTTTGTTCTTTGATTCACAGAACAACTTCTCATGCTCTTTACTAGCTATATATGCATCCTGTTTCCTAGAGCTACAACAAAAAAATCACAGTGGGCAATTCTATTTCTGAAATTTTGTACCAGATTTCATTGCCCATGTAATTGTTCTTTCACCAGTTTTCTTTAAGCATTCCTACATGCTGCAAGGCTGACTTTGTGTTTCCTTCCCCATATGTTCTCCATTTTTAGCATGTTCAGATGTTTCAGCCCTCAGGCCTTTACTTTGAAATGTAGTAACTGTAAACTTTGGACTGCCTTTCTTATCTTTACAATCCTTTCTGTTTTCTCCTGTATTGATAGATTTTCACACTATATGAAAGAGTTTTTATTAAGATCTTAATAGTCTTGATCACATCCAGGATGTCGGTAATGGTCTTAGAAAAAGTGCTAACAGAAAATCTTAAAATAACAAAAATTGGAAATAATTAGCTGTACTCATGGTACCATGTGAAAGAGGATAAAACAGGAATAAAAAATAGACTTACATGAAATTTAAAGCTTAACTATGCATGTTAGAAAATACAACTACTAAGTAAATTGACTCCTGATGTAAAATATAATTCATTTAGAGCATCATCTATTCAGGTTGTTTATTGCACAGAGAAATCTTATGGTTCCCATCAAACCTGTTCTCTGTATGGAAGTGTTGTGGTTTAAGCTCAGCCACTCAGCTCATTTACTCACTCCCCCCTCTTTCTCCTTCTGCTCCCAGAGGGATGGGGAGGAGAATAGAAAGAATGTAACTCCCATGGGTTGAGATAAGAACAGTCCAGTAACTAAGCTATAACACAAGCCAATACTGCTACCACAAATAATAATAGTGATAAAGGAAATAACAAGGGAAGAGAATACAATACCACCTACTGACCGATACCTAGCCTGACCCAGCAGTGAACTCCGTCTTCCGGGTAATTCTCAGTTTACAACCTGGGCATGATGTGCTGTGGTATGGAATACCTCTTTGGCTAATTTGGGTCAGGTGTCCTGTCTCTGCTTCCTCCCGGCTTCCCTTCCTCCCTGGCAGAGCATGAGACTCAGAAAGTCCTTGGTCAGACTAAACATTACTGAGCAGCAACAAAAACATTGGTGTTATCAGCGTTGTTCTCAGGCTGAAAGTCAAAGACACAGCACTGCACCAGCTACTAAGAAGGAGAAAAAATGACTGCTACTGCTGAACCCAGAACAGGAAGGAAAAACTGTAAAAACAGTACCTTAAACTTCTTAACCTGAAACTGCAGTTTTAAGGAAGAAAAGTAGCACATCCTCCTACTGCTCCGTGAGAAAATAAATTGCTTTGTGAACGTGGATTCTCACCATTTTTAAAACTATTCAACCACACTTTCATTACAAAGCTGGGAAGGTTTTGGAGAAGACTGATGAGAACTTACTGTTTCTTTTGGGGTCCTGCATGGAACAGAGGTCAGTAAAATTTTGTCTCTTCCCATCCTTGCTTCTGTTATTGCAGCGCGAGACAATAAATGCCCTTGTCTTCCCCTTCTCATGTATTGGGTAGAGTAACTCTATCTGAAGTATCAAGAGATTGATTCAGAGTAGCCTAGTCTGCCTTTTCATTTTATATTAGAGAACAGACTTTTCTTTCTCTGGTCACTCTAGCTAAACACACTGCTGAGATGGAAGCCACAGAGTATTGCTGTACATTACCTTACTTACCTCAATGGTTTGGAAGCATTTCAGCTTTTTGCAGAACATTTTCTTGTTTGTTCTTTCTAGGGGTAGAAAGGCTTTCTTCTCTTTCTAAGAAGTTCATGTCATTCAACTTCCAATGGTTTGAAACAATCAATTAAAACAAGATAGATTTTATGTCAAGCATTGTTATAAATATGCTAGTTATTTTTAGTGATGGTAAATATCTGTTTGTAAGTATCATGTAGTGAGGGGCACAGAACTGAACACAGTATTTGAGGTGCAACTTCACTAGTGCTGAGTACAGGGGAACAGACACTGCGCTAGTCCTGCTGGCCATACTTCTGATACAAGCCAGGATGCTGTTGGTCTTCTTGGCTGCCTGTACTCAAGACTTGAATTTTTTCTGCTTTCAGTCAGGTTTTTTTGCTTTATTTTAAATATGAAATCACACAATGCAAGAGCTACTGGGTGAATTGTTGTTACAGGGGGACTCAGAATAGATATCACAAATATTTTCCTTCTTGTTTTCTAATCTGTTTGCAGTTTGATGTAGTCTTATGTAAAATTCACTGAGGACAACTTCATTTTGGAACTATGTGTAAAATAATAAATATATATACATTTGTATCAGGATGGTGTCAATCTGCATCACAGGGAGAGTTAATATTCTGTTGCCATTTCCTGACAGTATTTGTCATGGTCTTAAAGTAAAACAGTCATAATTGAGAGGTATACTAAAAATCTACTGCGGCTGGGCTGGTAGCCAATTTATCCCCAGCAGTGCATCTGTATATTCCATAACAGATACTTAGCTGTCACTTATATTACAAATCCAAGGGTTAATCATGTAGTGATATTAATAATTTTCTTTTTGTAACTCCTTGCAACTTATTTTACCACTGCTGTTGATATATTATCCCTGGCACAGGACACTAAGCCTTTCAACTACCAGTTATTTGAGTGCATGCTCCTATAATGGTCTTGGACTGCTGTTATGTTTGTTGTGTATTCTTCCGTTTACCTTGTGTTCAGTAACGGATGTTGCTTGCATTAAAAATGTGCCATAAATAGATTTTCTTTTTTTTTTTTTTTTTTTTTGCTGCTGGGAGTCATACCTATGACTGCAGCTGCACTATGCACTATTCATGAGGGAAAAAAGCCCAACACGTTTAAGAGACTATGTGAAATTGATACATGTCAGTGAAAGAAATGTATTTTAATATGTGCTGTAATGGCTTTATTTTCCATGCCAATTACACATTAAGGTTCTTAGGAAAGGAATGAGGATTTTTTTTTCCTCTTTTAGTCTGTGCATTGCCAGACTTTTTATATTTATTCTAATGACATCCTAAAGTTTAACCCGTTGCAGATCACAGATCTGATATTATAGAATCATAGAATAGTTAGGGTTGGAAAGGACCTTAAGATCATCTAGTTCCAACCCCCCTGCCATGGGCAGGGACACCTCACACTAAACCATGCCACCCAAGGCCTCATCCAACCTGGCCTTGAACACCGCCAAGGATGGAGCATTCACAACCTCCCTGGGCAACCTACTCCAGTGCCTCACCACCCTCGCAGAAAAGAATTTCTTCCTTATATCCAATCTAAACTTCCCCTGTTTAAGTTTGAACCCGTTACCCCTTGTCCTGTCACTACAGTCCCTGATGAATAGTCCATCCCCAGCATCCTTGTAGGCCCCCTTCAGATACTGGAAGGCTGCTAGGAGGTCTCCACGCAGCCTTCTCTCCTCCAGGCTGAACAGCCCCAACTCTCTCAGCCTATCTTTATATGGGAGGTGTTCCTGTCCCCTGATCATCCTCATGGCCCTCCTCTGGACTTGTTCCAACAGTTCCATGTCCTTTTTATGTTGAGGACACCAGAACTGTACACAATACTGCAAGTGAGGTCTCACAAGAGCAGAGTAGAGGGGCAGGATCACCTCCTTCGACCTGCTGGTCATGCTCCTTTTGATGCAGACTAGGACACAGTTGGCTTTCTGGGCTGCGAGTGCTCACTGCCGGCTCATGTTCATTTTCTCATCGACCAACACCCCAAAGTCCTTCTCTGCAGGGCTGCTCTGAATCTCTTCTTTGCCCAACCTGTAGCCGTGCCTGGGATTGCTCCGACCCAGGTGTAGGACCTTGCACTTGGCATGGTTAAACTTCATAAGGTTGGCATCAGCCCACCTCACAAGCGTGTCAAGGTCCCTCTGGATGGCATCCCTTCCCTCCGGCATATCAACCGAACCACACAGCTTGGTGTCATCAGCAAACTTGCTGAGGGCGCACTCAATCCCACTGTCCATGTCACCGACAAAGATGTTGAACAAGACCGGCCCCAACACCCATCCCTGAGGGACACCACTCGTTACTGGTCTCCAGCCGGACATTGAGCCATTGACCACAACTCTTTGTGTGGCCATCCAGCCAGTTCTTTATCCACTGAGTGTTTCATCTATCAAACTGATGTCTCTCCAATTTAGAGACAAGGATGTCATATGGAACAGTGTCAAAGGCTTTGCACAAGTCCAGGTAGATGACATTAACTGCTCTGCCCTGTCCGTCAGTTCTGTAGCCCCATCATAGAAGGCCACCATATTGGTCAGGCAGGATTTCCCCTTAGTGAAGCCATGTTGGCTGTCACCAACCATCTTGCTGTTTTTCATGTGCCTTAGCATGCTTTCCAGGAGAATGTGCTCCAAGAGTTTGCCAGGCACAGAGGTGAGACTGACTGGTCTGTAATTCCCCGGGTCATCCATTTTCCCCTGCTTGAAAATGGGAGTTATATTTTCCTTTTTCCAGTCGTTGGGAACGTCACCTGACTGCCATGATTTTTCAAATATGATGGCCAGTGACTTAACAACTTCATTTGCCAGCTCCTTCAGGGCCTGCGGATGGATGTCGTCAGGCCCCATGGTTTTGTGTACGTTTAGGTTTTGAAGATGGTCTCGAACCAGATCCTCTCCTACAGTGGGCCTAGGGTCTTCATTCTCACAGTCCCTGCGTCCACTTTCCAAGACTTGGGTGGTGCAGTCAGAGCCTTTGTCAGTGAAGACTGAGGGAAAGAAGTCATTAAGAACCTCAGCCTTCTCCAAATCCCGGGTAGCCAGTTCTCCCGATATCTTCCGAAGGGGGCCTACGTTGTCCCTAGTCTGTCTTTTACTCACTACATACCCCTAGAATCCCTTCCTGTTATCCTTAACATCCCTAGCCAAGTTCAATTCTAACTGTGCCTTATCTTTCCTCACCTGGTCCCTAGCTTCCCAGACAGCATCCCTGTATTCTTCCCAGGCCGCCTGTCACTGCTTCCACCTTCTATAAGCCTCTTTTTTCTCCCCTTGAATTTTCCTGAGCAGCTCCTTTTCCATCCAAGGAGGTCTCCTGGCCCTCCTGCTGCACTTCCTTCTAGTTGGGATGCAGCACTTCTGAGCTTGGAGCAGGTGATCGTTGAATAACAACCAAGAGTCTTTGGTCCCCCCTGCCCTCTAGGGCTGTATCCCAGGGAACCTTACTAAGCAGGTTCCGGAAGAGGCCAAAGTCTGCTCTCTTGAAGTCCAGGGCCGTGAGCTTGCTGCACGCTCTTCTCACTGTCCTGAGGATCTCTAATTCAACCATCTCGTGATTGCTGCATCCAAGGCTGCCCTGGAGCGTCACATTTTCAACGAGCCCTTCCCTGTTGGTGAGCACGAGGTCAAGCATGGCACCTCTCCTTGTCGGCTCCTCTATTACTTGCAGAAGGAAGTTGTCTTCCACACAATCGAGGAACCTCCTGGATTGTTTGTGCTGGGCAGTACTGTCACTCCAACAGATGTCAGGGTGGTTGAAGTCCCCCATGAGAACAAGGGCCTGCAAGCGTGAGGCTTTTCCTATCTGTCTGTAGAGCGTTTCATCCGCAGATTCCTCTTGATCAGGCGGTCTGTAACCGCGGCATGGGGAGTGCTGGTGCAACACCTTGAAAAGAAAAAATACAACATATGAGGCTTATGAGCACATCACACCTGTGATAGATATGTATCTATTTCTCTTTCCACTAATCTGGTTAGGCATGTGGGAAGGACATGTTGAAAAAGACCATCAGATGATTCTACAAAACGATTTCTGATGTCTGAAAAAAGATTATTTCACTTTCTTGCAAGGAAACCAGATGAGAGATTCATGGGATTCAAGCATTCAGTTAAAGACCTGGTGTGCTTAACTCAATGCCTGCCTTCTAGCATTATTTTAGGCATGTCATTCTCTTTAACCAAATTTACTCTCCTAAGGATGTTCAGGTTAGAAGTGATTGTCTTCTGTATTTGTACATGGCCTGGGACAAAAGGAGATAATTGTTTTTGAAATACCACCAGTAAGCCTTATTTCTAAAATACACTCAACCAACACTTTTCTCCCAAGAGTCATTTTTAATTAAAAACCCCAGAGAATGTATTTAGCTGAGAACCTCAAAATAAAGAATCCATGTAATTTTTGAAGGGTCTCTTGCAAAACAGTGTGTGTGGTGTGCCATCTCTGAGCCTAGTTGGTGTTAAAATTGGGGAAAACCAAATTAATTAATAAATATCTTGTTTCATATGAGGTCATTAGGGTTTTAATTAAAATACTTAAGAAAAATTTAGAATAACAATAGAGTAAATTTTATAAATCTATTTTCTGATGCAAATTCTGAATACTTCATCCCCTAACTTCCCTGTTATTTTTTTTTTAATGACATTGAAAATCCCTTTTTTAAAAATTTCACATTCAGTGCTGTAATTGTGGATAAAATGTTTGCCATTGGTCAAGCAACAGAAAAGAGGTGAATCAATGCATTACCTTATTAGGTAATATAGAAGTATAAGTAAAGAAACTGCTTTGTTAAAAAAAAAAAACAAACACCAAACAAAAAATCCCCCCAAAAACCTTTGAATTTCATTGTAAAATGTCTAGCATTCATGTGTGAGGATAAAATTCACTATGACTCAGATATCATTAATAATATTGATGCTGTTTGAGGAAAGAATCAGCAACAAGGAATTGCCATACAATTGAACAAAATGAACATCTGAAAAAGCCACATAGCTCTAAGGTGTTTGTTATGCCATGAAATGAGCTAACATTTTATTTTCAGAAGCATTTCTCTCCATCTTTATAACAAACAAATGGAAATTACTTTTGCAGATCACACTTATTGCATTTCTCCGTCCTGAGGTGAGGATTGGCTATTACTGGCATCACTCTTAAGCCTTGACCAAAAGCACAACAGTAGCACTATAGTTGCTTGGCTGTCATTGAAGAGCTTAATCATCACCTGTTAAAAATCTGCTTCAATAGCTGTTGCTGTCACAGCATTTCCTGTCCTTCATCCTACTACATAAAACTTCCTGAATGTAAAGTTTGTGCTAAAATAACAGCTACAAATACAGATACAATAGGCTACAGACCAATATTTCTTTTCAATGTTATTTACATTTTGCATTGATGATAGAAGAAGGGAATAGAACATGGTGTCTGTGGGTGTGCAGCAGCAGCTCTCTTGTATTTATTCTGCATTATGCTGTAAAAGTCTCACTTTTTTGAGCAGTGTTGTTGTGATACAAATGAGAGAGGTCTTACAGTACCATATATCTTTTCTAGGCATTTAAATTGTGGATATTTTTAAGCATCTGTCTACATCATCTCTCCATTATGCATTTTCTTATGGGAAAAATCACTCCTGTATCTGGGAAACTTCTGTGAAACTTTTCCAGGACATATTTTCAGGGAATGGTAGAGTATGTCTGCATAAAAGAAATCATTCTGTTCTCAGTGACCACCCAAGATCCCTTATGATCACAGTAATTGACATATTGGTTGGAATAATTTAATGAACTATTGATGAAACAAGTATGGCACGCAACTCATTATGAATTTATGAAGGATGAATAAAAATGTAGTAAAAAAGTACTGAAACACAAATTATTGCAAATAAAATACAGTAATGTTTTTATATAATAAAAATATAAAAATGCAGTAATGTTTTCTGGTAATTCAACAACTGTTAGTTGGGTTACTGCTGCCCCTGGGTAAACCGACATTTTTGTACGCACTAATTAGCAAAGAGGTCAAATGAAATTTCAAATGAAATACTTCATTTGCAGTGTTTTGCCTCTGTGGTGGAACTAATCTCAAGTAAGCTCTGGAATAACTAGTGAAGTAAAACAAAAACACTAGGTGCATCTGTTCTGCCCACCACGATTGGTTATTATCTGCATCTAATTAACTGCAAAAAAAAAAAAAAAAAAGGAAAAAAAATGCATTTGTAGATTTTAAAGATTTTTTTTATTTTTTGATGAATTAGCTGTATGGTGAAGTGTAAGATGCTGCTATGCCCACATACGCACACTTGCTTTTGGATATAATCAAACACTGGAGCGTGTAACAGTAATGCTAAGGCTGGCCTGGTGAACTAACAATCTTAATATCTCTTCCACTTGCTAGGCATGCCTGCAACACTATGTGCTTGAGCTGGCAACAGCAGTCAGCTCTCTTGCTAATTAGTGCTCATAGAAATACCCAATTACTTAGGAGCAATAGTGACTTGAATAGAGACTGCTGAAGTACTAGAAGAAATTATAAACTGTATTTCTAAGCCAGCCACAACCTCAATTCGATTTTAATCACAGAATTCCTAAGTTAAAGTTTCCAGCTGTTGCAACCATCATTTTATTTCCATAAAAATGGAAGAATAAATGACGAAACAGCTAGTAATAACACCACCCATGCTCTCGAACCTGTCCCTGCAATGCAAGTGTTTACAGAATTATAGGATATTCCTATCTAAATCAGCAAAATTATTCTGTGTTTTGTCCTAATGAAAAGCCAAAAGACTGCATGAATTCCAATGGTATGTCTCAGTTCCCTGCTTTCTTTGGCCCACTTTCTTCCCAGTGAGATGCTGTGCTCGCCTTGCACTGCTCGAACAATGCAGGTTCGCATTGACTCTTGACACTGAGAATATCTTTTCCATTTTTTCAGAGAGAAATGAAACACTCCAAAGAAAGCAGTACAAACTGGCTACATTTTGAGCACTGTATGTACTATATATTACAACAAATCTCTGTTATTTTTTTTTGCCTCCTGAAAAATTACATGCACCTGTTATGCTATACATATGCTTTAAAAGAAAGAGGTTCCATAAACACATGGCACCAGTAATGCAGAAATTAATTGCATTTATCTTGTCGCATTCACCTTCACACTGCTCAATAACCCACACTTCTTCAGGCCCTGTCTATTTTAATTCTGTTTAAATTTATTATGAGCAAGAATGAATCCTTAAATGCTGTGCTGTGCCACATGCACTGGAAAAGAAGACCTTATTGCCCTTGAACTTGTACTTTCAGCTCCTGTTGCTTTCTTTTCTGATTATTAATGCTTTGTTAAGCATGCAGAATGAAATCATATGGAACTCATGCCCTTGTTTGGGCTTGCTACTTCCAGAAATATCTAAAAAGTTTAAAAGTTTTAACTATGTTATTTGTTGCATCTAAAAGAAGAGATGGTATTTATTTTATATGTTGCATAGAGGGCAAAGTCTCTGCTTCACTGAAGGCTGTGGAGGAATGCACACTAAAGACAAAATTTCCTCATAGAATCTTAATGACAACTGCTCTGAACACTTTAAAAATCATTCTTTTCTACGTTGACCTACATTTTTTTTGCCAGATAAAATACAAATCAGTTGTCTTTACAGGGATATGCTTTTAATTACGCCTTCCAGATTGTTGTTGTAGTTTTTATTTTTTTTGTTTGGGTTGGTTTATTTTCCTGTTTTTAATCAAAGTAGTAGTTCCAAATAAATTTTTGACAGCTGAGTTGTTAATATTTACTATTTCCCATGTTTACACTCACCAGGCTGTTGTCAGCTTTCAATATACAGAATTGTAACATGGACGGTAAACAGGTAACTTCCCACATGTATTTGTTAATGACAGTGCTAATATTTATAGGTAAAAATTTAGTGATAATGGTATTTATACATCATCTCACTCTGCTAGTAAGTCAACAGAAGAAAAGAAAAAGCTCATAGCTCTTAATGTGTTACAGTTGGTGTAAGATATATTGAAACAGTGAACTATTTCTTTCATTTGTGGGCCTGTAATGTCTTCTGGGAACACTGAAAACAGAATCTGGTTTTGAACAGAAACAGTATTTGGATAACTGCAGCATTACCAGCCCTCACAATTTGTTTAACAATGCTTTCACTTTGCCTGATATTGCAATTCTTGAATTGGCTGGTAGTCAGACCCCTGACAGAAACAGTGCTTCTGCTGTCACCAGGCTAAAGCCCCAGTGGTTTTGCTGCTGATGTCACTGCAGTGAGCTGTCAGCTCCTAAAGTACAGAAGATTGATTAACCATTAAGAGTTTGGGGATTGTATACTTATTTTGAAAAAAATGAAAGTTGGCTACTGGAGTATTGTGTCTGGATGTTAATTACTTATTGTCTTGGAGGCAAGCTCATTTACTGAACCATGAGTTTGCCAGGCCTCTGAAGTGTATTTTCACTTGTAC
Organism: Psittacula echo; assembly: GCF_963264785.1. Taxonomy (NCBI): domain Eukaryota; kingdom Metazoa; phylum Chordata; class Aves; order Psittaciformes; family Psittacidae; genus Psittacula; species Psittacula echo. The sequence continues at coordinate 39,561,911 of NC_137735.1, read as the reverse complement.
AAGTTATATGGTGAAATGATGCCTCAGGCTATGAAGAGCAACTTTCTGTTATTTTAAAGCATTATTTTAAAGCAGTCTAATCTAGGCTGTGCAATGAGGAGAACTGTGAGGTGGGGAGGGTCAGTGTCTTTCAAGTGAAGATTTGATGAAGGTAAGTTTATGGGAAGCACATAAAACCTTCAGCTGTCAATCTTGTTCCTCTGGGCTGTAGCTTTTGCCAGCACTTTGGCTCTTTTAAGTGTCCTCTATTTGCTAACTTCTCTGAAAATCAGCAATATGAAAAAAACCCCAAAAAACCCCAAACTTGGTTACTGATTCATTCAATAAAAAATATTATAGAATAGTTGTGGCAATCAGTCATGCAGAAAAGATTTTAGGAGGAGCATGTTGATAATAGCAGGATCATTGACATAATATGTCTTTTTAGAGTTATCTGAAATATGTTCTAAATCATATTGCAAAGTTATACACATGTGCGTAAATTGCAGATGTAAGCTCTTCAGATTTTAGTCAATCATTTATAAACTACCACCTAATAGGACTCATGATAAAGATCCAAAGATTCATATAAGGTAATGCTGTGAATATATCGAATTAAAATCTAAGTGACTTTTATATAAATTTAATCTAATTTAAATTTTTATGCTTCCTTACATGATGTTGGAGGGCTGATTAAAAATGTAAGCATTGGTTTCACACTGAAAGTTATAATAGATAATAAAGTGAGATTATATAAAAAACCTATGTTAATTTTCAGTAGTTGCCACTGAAGTTATTTTGGAAGCAAGGAATTATTGTGAAGATAGTTTTGATATTCGCAGATGGAAAAGTTGGTGTATGATAGGAAAGTAAAAATACCTGACAAACCAGTTAAAATGGACAGAAGACATTATGTTCTCATCTGGTAATGAAAATCAGCTCTAATGTACCCTCAGAGGAGGTCACAGAAGACATGTTGTTTTCAAAAGTACATGTTAATGTAATTTAACTGCTGTGCTTCTCTAAGGTAAGCATAGAAAAACTTTGGGCTTTTGACACTAATTACTCAGTCCTCTGTTCCTTGGAGGCAAGTATGTACATTTATTGAGGTGAAATGAAAGAGTGTAAGACAAATTGCCCGTGTCAGGCTGAATGCACTGGAAGATTTAGGTATCACATACAAAATTGCTTTTGCTAGTCATAGGTGAAGTTAAATCTTCTGGAGAGGGGAATGATTTGAGGGGTAAGGGGTTAAAACTTAAAAAGGAGAAGTTTAGATTGGTTATAAGGAAGACATTCTTTACTGTTAGGGTGGTGAGGCACTGGAATGGGTTGCCCAGGCTCTGTCCTTGGCGGTGTTCAAGGCCAGGTTGGATGAGGCCTTGGGTGGCATGGTTTAGTGTGAGGTGTCCCTGCCCATGGCAGGGGGGCTGCAACTAGGTGATCTTAAGGTCCTTTCCAACCCTAACTATTCTATGATTCTATGATTCTATGGTACACACTTACTTCACAACTCCTGTATTATCACTTTGCCTTTATGGAGAGGAGACTGAGCCAGCTTTATTGTAAACTGTGTGCATGTTTTCATACAGGGGTTTGAGGACAAAAAAAAAGAAGAAAGGATCAACTTCTTCTGGCCCAGTACAAGCAAGAAGGAAGATGAAGTTTCTCTTACACTAAAAGGAGTTGTTCTGAAGAAAAAGGGGAAGAATATACCGTTACTCAAGCTGAAAGCTTTCCTAGAACATAGTGTGGAATGGGTGAGAAATAAGGGCTCTCTGAGAGTAAGGACAATTTAACTGTGTGTACATGGCACTTAGTAGGCATGTTTGGGATTTTCTTTAGTAGTGAGCTGTGAAACTAGGTGTGCTCTTGCCCGTCTGAGCATATGGGATCATACTGTACAGCCTACTGCAAGTGCCAGCAATATTCAATGGGCATACAGATATTTTTAAACCCTCGTTGCAGTTTTAAATTAATAGATGATGTACATAAGGCTACTATTATATACAAACATGCAAGCAATAACTCAAACAGAAAGTGGAGATAAGAGCTTTACGACTCCATGCTTAAATCAGATTATTGAAGACCATGTTCTATAAAACAATGTTTAGTTCTTATGATAAAACATGTTTTGAAAACTGATAAACAGTTTTCTTATTGAAGAATGTAATTAACATTTTGAAAAATTTTCTGTTACCTAAAGGTCTCATATTTTTAACTTGAAACTCAAGTCAGCTTTTCATTGCTTATGGCATGGGTTACCATAAAATCTTTTTATCGGTAAGCCAGCTTCAAATCAGAGCATCTCACACCTAAAAGAAAAGACAGTAAATTACCAAAGGTAACTTACCTTTGTTTTAAAATTTTCTTTTGTTAGCTGTTGTCCATTCATGCAAAAGTAAAGTATTGGCTGTGAACTTGGCTATCTGTATAAGGGTACCTAGATAGGATACTGGAGCTTGATTGCCTAGACAATAATTTCTTCTCACCTGAAAATGCATAATTACAAAATAAAATTAAATAAAATTCTTTACTGTAGAGTTAGGTTGTAAAAATCTAACTAAAAATAAACCCTGTTTCTGCTTGTAAGGACAAGGGAGGTTAGTCAATCCAAAAGTAGTCTACTTATATCTACAAATTTACAGAGAAGACATGCTTTCTTCTACATGAAAATAAGGTTTTCAAAGCAAAATGCAGAGTTATTCATAACAACAGCAACTTTTCCTCCAAAATATTTGACAGTCAGAGGGTTATATGAGCACTATAAAAAGCTGCTTTCCAACATATAGGCATTGAACTAGCCAGAGGAGATGTTTCCTTTTGCTAGGATTTTATTGATGGTCTATTTTCCGATGGTATTTGTGTTGCAGATAACCTCCTGCTGCCCTAAGAAAATTGCATGGAAGTGGTGTTACATTTCAGAATTAGAAGCATGTTTATACAAGCAGTGTATCTGGGAATAAAAAAATTATTTTGAGATATTTTTATCTGCAAGCAGTTGCTGCTTTCAGTTATATAGGATGTTTCTGCTGTTACTGTGCAGTAATACATTAGGCTGGGCATGTAAAGTAATGCAGTGTGACTGATACAAGCTGATGTTACACTTCACAGCACAATGCTTCATAACATGTTATGTCAATGAAAGCATTTAAGAAAAAAAAAAAGTAATTCTCCAGAAAGAACTAATACAGGAATCCAAGAATAACCTTCCCTCTCCTCCTCCTGTCTCCCTCCAAAAACAAAAACCACTGAGAGCAGAAAGCAATTGGTATTTGACACACAAAAATAACTTTAGGAGGATCCATAGAAGTCGGTCATTGAGTAACATACTTAGAGCTGATTTAAGAAAGGGAAATAATTTTTATCTTAAAATCTGTTTTTCTTTTTACAGAGTGAAAATCACTTCACAGTTGTGATCTTTACTGGCTTTCAAAGCTATGTACTTTAGAGAGGTAAGAGTAGAGTATTTAATATATAGCATTTTCTTCTTGTAAGGCAATATGCTTCTTCAGTTCCAAACAGAAATATGAGGTTTACTGAACTTTTGTAGATTCCAGTTCATTGTACATTCCTTTTCTTTCTTTTTATTTTCAACTTTTATGTGTATTTTTGAAGCTACATTTTATTTTATTTTATACCTAGACTTTTCTTGAAGATCACATGAATGTATAGAAATGAGTGTGGTGTTTTTGTCATGTTGTCTTTTTGGGAATTCTTTTGTGGTGAGGTCTCCTACAATTTGGAAGTCTTTCCATCATCTTCTCAAACTCAAACGTCTCAAACTAATATCATTTAGTCTGAATCCTGATGTTATTGATACTAGGTGAGCTTTTAGGCACCATTTGCTGCTGCTAATTTTCTCCCCTGAAAGTTGCTCAGAGTCTCGTAGTCCGTGGTCAGTGAGAGAGAGAGAGCACTTCCTGTAGCTGGTGGAGTACACACAGAACTTGATGAATACTTTGGGCTGCTCTGTACTGGCACACGTCACGTTTTTGTGTGCATCTTCTCAGTACCTATCGTCTGCATGTATGTTAAATTGGTTGGATGGTATCCAGGCCTGGAAAAGTCTAAGTTTAATGATGTGTTTAATGATTACAGTAAATAGCAAGTTCTCTTTTAAAGGTATTTTTTATCACAACATATCCCACAACAGCCTTTTGTACGTAGCTTGACTCCAAGAAGAAACTGAAGCCGTTCCTATGAAGTTAGAACAGGACCTGAATAAAGTTGGTGTTCCTCACACAGTGAGAGGACAGCTGAATGGCGGCTCCTGCCCGCCACGCTATGGTGTGCTCAGGGAAATACAGTGCCCACCAGAGGCATGCAAGGGCTTGGACTGCTGTCTTCTCGAATCAAAAGCAAATGGACACCATTGACTTCTGCATGAAGGAGGCAGAGAGCTAGAAGGGGTGGGGAGAGTCTGTGCCTTCCTTACTCCAGCACAGTACTCCATGCCTGATGAACCTGAAGGCACATCGGTCACCCAGGAGGAGTTTCTTAAAGTCTGGACGGGCAACTTTGTGTTTTCTCAGGACAGACATGATCTGTAAGAGACGAATTCAAGAAAGTAATTGAAACTAGCAGGTAATGAAAATTCCTGTTAGATTTAGACCATTAGATGCTGATATTGAGATCTGACTAGAAAATGGGTGGAAAAAAAATCCAACAAGGAAAGAAAATTTAAACTGCTCAAAATTCTTTAGGTTAGAAAACTTTCTTGATAAATCAATTTTATACCACCTTTCACATATGAAGCAAGAGAAAATTCAGAAATTAGTGAAACTTCAGCGTTTAGAATAATGAAGATGGAGGAATGAAAAATAAGGAAAAGTTTGTCTTTAATAATACAAGAGTTTTCTTTTGCAAACCAATCTTTTTGATTCTAGGAGAAAATACATTTTATTCTTCCATACAAGAGTCAGATCATTATTTTGTTAAAATCCTTATTTTATTCTCCAACAGATTGCTTGTCTCTACATTAGTTTGACAGTAACAAAAGGATTTAATCAGACTGCCTCTTTATCAGTGCATCTCAACTATCCAAAGATTATTCACTCAACCCTGGTCACCTTCCAGGACAAATTGCTTTTAATATCAACCTCCATAAAATATCTCATCCCCTTAAAGTTGCAGGTGTGACCTTCATATGAGAGCTAAACAGTTGAAGAATGGGGAGCACCTTCTTATTTTACCATGCATCAAGAGCTCCAACCTCATTATACTCTTATTTAAGTATGGTAAGAGAGTAAAATAAGATGATAATTTGTATTGTTAACAATTCTGGATAATATGGTCTTCTATTGCATTGCCTGTACCTGGTATGTACGTGGTTACAACAGCTTAAATTTCACACATGATCTTTTGATTTTGATGAAATTGCTGAGAGAGATTTTGAAACACAGGCAGTCTGCTAAAGCCAACCTGCTATTAAGAGAGAAGATCACTCTGAGGTTTACAAGTGAATCATTATAATGCCTGCAGTGAAGCCTACAATCTCTTTTGCCATCAAAAGAAGGAGGAAATAGGACACTTAAAGATAACTTTTTTACACATTGCAGACCCCACCTTTGGTGCTGGGGAGACAATACACTTACAGCTCACTTTCTCATCCCATTGGTGGGATAACCCTTCACACTCCACTCAGGCTTGTAGAATGTATCACTGCTTTTAAAGACAGAGGATTTTTTTTTCTTTTTTCTTTCTGCTGGCTCCAGGAGCCATTCTAACCCCAATGATGGGCAAATGGAATGAGTAGAGGCTTTTTCAAGTTTTAAAGTTATGAACACTTGTAAGATACAAATGACAATAACAGAACAATTTTAAGATAAAAATAAAGATATAAACAATTTAATAAAGGACAAGTCATATATGCAAATAAGTTGACAATGGAGAGTCAGGTCACTGCTCTTGGAAAGGAGCTGTGTCTTGTGTTAGGTAGCTGGGGCACCCAATGATAGCTTTCATGATGTGATCAAGCACCAACAGAAAATCTCTGAAGTTCTTTTTCCCACCGTTCACAGGGTTTTTCCAGAGTCTCACTTTTTGCTTTATATGCTAAATTTGTTAGTATAATCAATTATTCTTGGAAACTTGCGTAGAACATTTCTTCCCTAGTGTTAATTCCTGATTTACTTTTCAGCTTCTATTTTTCTAGTCTAAAGAAGGGGGGGGGGGGGGGGGGGGAGGGAGGGGGGGGGGGGGTGGTGGTTCAGTCTTGTCTTGCAAAAAATAGGTTTTCCATTTCTCAAATCACTCTGAATAGCATTTCCAGCACCAGTTCCAAATTTATACTTCTTGGATTTGAACACAATTGGTTACAATTAAGGTCTGACTGAGGAACAAGATGAAATCTAGTAAATAGCTCTGTGTTTCTACAGATCAACAGCATGTAGATAACTTGGCTAATATAGCTTTTACCCTATTTCACAGCCACAACTTATTGATTGTTCATAATCATTGTGAGCTTGGCTAATATGAAATAAACTTTAGTCTCCTACATTGTTTTCAACAAGGTGGGAGCTCCCAACATAAAGCAAAATTTTCACTGCAGAAAAAAGCAGAATGGTTTCATGGCAGCAGCTCATATGCTTCTACAAACCCAGGTAATAAAGTCATTAAGGCATCTTCTGTAACGTGTTCTATTCCAACATGCTGATCTTACCAATTGAATGTCATCATTAGTATAATCTGTTGTTATTGTGGACATGATCCAATTCCAGCTACCCCACACAGTTAAGGATTGAATTATCACATTTACACTATATTCTACAGCTATTTTCTTCCAATCTGAAAGGAGAAACTAACAGTAAGGATAATTAAGTCTGTCATTTTTGAATTGAAAAGGTCACTTCACTTCCTCAGAATGGAATTGGTTTTTCCTTTCTAATACCTAAATCACCCCTTTTAATTACAGTAGAAAAGAAATAATAGTTTTTCTTAATGTATAAGCTTCTTTTAGTGTGTTTACATGTGCCTGTTTTTTTGCTATAGTTTTTTTCCCAGAATAATGTCAGCCTGTGGAGTCTCAGAACATTACTGTAAACAATGTGACAAGGCAAATATCGGAGACAAACAATATATCACATCAAGAAAACACAATCTAATAGATAATCTCAGGTGTTTAAAAACATTAATAGAGATTTTCAGTATTGTTCAAGCTTCCATCTCTGAATTCTAGCTGATGCTAATTGGTTGAGAGGCTGAAATATGAGTCATATAGTGAGAAAAATTCTACAGGTGAGTCCTAAATTAACCACATCAGTGTTGATGTAACTCCATAAAGTAGTCTCTCTGTGTACTATTTACACATATAGGCTTTGTCCCCTGCTGGGAGACACTACCCAGAGATTATGCTGACTGCTCAGAAAGGATATAATGAAAAGCTTTCTATGTGTCTAAAATTTAACATAAGTTCTTTACTTTAGCATCATGTTCCCTAACCTCTGTTACTGCTACTGCCAGCATCCTTTAGGATCTTCTGTTCCTGACACTTCCTTTGCAAAGATAAGAAACTCTCTTTTCTTGTCATCACTTCTTTTACTTGGAGAGAGAAGAGAGCCAGCCTGTGCTGCTGAGCCACAGGTAATGGAGGGTCCTGCTGTGTCTGGCAGGGCCTTGCTGCCTTCACTCTATGCAGAGCTGCTCTGGCTGCTGGGATTCTCCGGTGGGAGAGAGCTGACCTCCACTTTTCTCTGCATGCTTGCTTCTGCTCTTTGCTTCTAAATTTACCCTGAAAATACTCTTTTTTATTTCTGCCAAGAAAATGGAAATAGCCAACACTGGACTTGCACTTTGCAGCATGGTATATTCTGCTACTGTAATAAACCATTCAGGTTAATTTGGTTATGGAAAAATGAAGGTCAGTTTCATAACTTCTCAGTGTCAGTCTTTCTCTTTCTTTCTTTTCCTACTTCTTGCAGCAGTAAAACATGATGCAGATATAAAAATGATGATTATTTTGTTTAGACTTTTAATACCCGTACACCACAACATTTTGCCAATTGCACTAACTTGGTGCTTTTAAGCCAAAAAAAAGAAAACTCTGTGAATACTTGTGCCTCAGAGTGTACTTTTACATTTGAATATTAATAGTAGCAATTTGCCATTATTGTGGTGCTGTTGATGTTTAGAAGGATTGCACAGAGATTATGCTGTGGGATTAATTTTTTATCCTTTTTCTGCCTATACTGTAAACATCTATATATATGTTAACCTTTTTCATCAGTGAAGATACAGAGGCAGTTTCAGAGCAGTTTATTACTTTATCTATGGGCTTTAGACTTGATGACTCAGTACTTCTCTCTAGGAATAGAGTCCAGATAAGAGTCCCCAACACAAGTTTGACATTTAAATCTAATCTCAGAGAGGTCCAAACCAGGGAGCGTCATGAACATGTAGACACAACAAATAGGTGTCAGTGTACAGCCTCTGTTTGCTATGAAAAGCACCTCAGCAAAGATCCTAAATAGTTGTTGCAAGTAGATGCTGAATTAAACTAGAATTAACCTGTGTTCACTGGGAAAAAAAAGAAAAAAAAGAAAAATCAGTTCTTTATCCACAATTTCAAAAGATGAGAGGAAAAATAACAAGAAACAAGTGCTGTCCCTTTTGTTTGACTACGTGCACTAATGGGTTTAAAATATTACTTATGTTTTATACTGTGGTTCAGAAAAGGCAAGGGAAAATTAAAAATTAGTTTAATCTTTTGGTGTGGGCCATCTAACCCGCTGTTGACGTGTGCCAACCGCTATGCCTGGGTCTTATGCACTACGTGAACACAGATGGTGGGCTGCTGGGAACAGACACACGCTGTGTTACAAGTGCCAGCTCTAATAGTTACATGCTGTAGTACAGAATGGTTCTTAGTCAGACAAGTGCTTTCATACTGAACATTTCACAGGAAATGTGATTATTACTGGAAAGTAGCATTAAAGCCAACATGAAAACTGACTAAAGGTTACAGCATTTGGCATTAGAAATCTTTTACAGTTAGCATGTAGTCCTCTAGAGGTGAGGGTGATGGAAGCAAGGAGCAAGTGTTGTAACACAAGATCTGACATCACCTGATTTATTCATGTGCTTCAACAATGGGTTATGTTACCTACTTGAGTCGTACTTGATTCATTTAAAAAGGAAATTATTATAACTGAATTTTAGCCACAGCCATAAAAAAAAAGGGATTCAGCTTGGAATGGTCTAGAGAAACAGCTCATCAGTATTTGAGTTCTTGTGAATTTGCTTTGTTTCTTTTGCATATGGATGAACATAATGAAAGATGGTGATGTGAAAATAACTGAAAACCTCTGTTTTCTTTTCCCTGTGTTGAAGAGAGATGGACTATATGGAAGGAAGTTTAAGACATCACTATAATCTTCTCGGAGCTGGAAAAGGCACCAGGAAGCTGCTTTATCATAAAATAGTTGGGGTTGGAAAAGGACCTTAAGGTCATCTAGTTCCAACCCCCTTACCATGGGCAGGGACACCTCACACTAAACCATGTCATCCAAGGCTCTGTCCAACCTGGCCTTGAACGCCGCCAGGGATGGAGCATTCACAACTTCCTTGGGCAACCCATTCCAGTGCCTCACCACCCTCACAGGAAAGAACTTGTTCCTTATATCCAATCTAAGCTTTGCCTGTTTAAGTGTCAACCCGTTACTCCTTGTCCTATCACTACAGTGCCTAACGAATCCAGCATCCTTACAAGCCCCCTTCAGATACTGGAAGGGTGCTATAAGGTCTCTGCGCAGCCTTCTCCAGGCTGAACAGCCTCAACTTTTTCATCCTGTCTTCACACGGGGAGATGCTTCAGTCCCCTGATCATCCTCATGGCCCTCCTCTGGACTTGTTCCAACCTATCTCTGAGGGACACCACTCGTTACTGGTCTTCAGCCAGACATTGAGCCATTGACCACAACTCTTTGCGTGCGGCCATCCAGCCAGTTCTTTATCCACCGAGTGGTCCACCCATCTAATTGATGTCTCTCCAATTTAGAGACAAGGATGTCATGCAGGACATTGTCAAACTCAAACGCTTTGCACAAGTTTGGGTAGATGACGTCAACTGCTCTGTCCCTGTCCATCAGTTCCATAGCCCCATCACAGAAGGCCACCAAATTGGTCAGGCAGGATTTCCCCTTAGTGAAGCCACGCTGGTTGTCACCAAGCACCTTGTTGGTTTTCATGTGCCTTATCATGCCTTCCAGGAGAATGTGCTCCAAGATTTTGCCAGGCACAGAGGTGAGAATGACTGGCCTGTAATTCCCTGGATCATCATTATTTTTTAATCATCATAGATTATTTTTATATTTTAAAAGATCAAATATTTATGATGACTATAACCTCCAGTGGTTTAAGGCTTTTTTTTGGGGAAACTGCAGGGAGACTAGAAAACTGGGTCTACTGTTTCTTGAAAACTGATTGTACTTTCCTATTCTTAGGTCATTGAAGTAAAAACGACTTTTCTATATATCCACGCATTGAAGAATTATGTGCTTAGATCTAAAAGAAAGCTTTAATACACATATTTATGCCTTTCATAAAAATAATTTTTTTCGCTTTTAACTATCGTTTGCCTAAATTAATTTCTATACATATGTTTTCAGTCAGCTAATTTACAAAAACTAGAATATTTAATCAGTATAATCCATTCTTTCAAAATAATATTTCTCTGGTAGAAAAACTGATAGTTTATCCATATACTTCTATTCTTGACCTTTTTTTGGGAATTATTCAAGAACCAGAACAAAGGTTGTTAAAGATTTTTGTCTGCTTATAGCAAAATCATGTTTTGGGGAAAGAGAGATACATACTATTATATATTGCATTTCAGGGAAAAAACCTACTACATTCAAAGTTTATTCATTGACAGTATGTAATAAATAATATTAATAAGTTTTAATTATAGTAATATCTTTTCTGGCTAGAAAACTAATACTTTATAAACATTTTAGAGGCTTTTTTTTTTTTTTTCTCTCCACATTCAGCTGGTCTGTAATTTTATTAGAATTCTTTCTTTTTCTGTGTCTAAGATTTAATTTCAAAATGTTGAGTCGTTTTGCTAGGGCATGACCCTGTACTGGTATCCAATTTTTATCTCAAAGCTCTGGATTTGTAACCTTTCATGTATAAACTAATAAAATAGGATAAAACCAGATCAATAGTTGGATGAAAGATCTGCTATCTCACAGGATGACCTAGTAGCAACAGATAAACTCTTACTCCTCGTTTAGCTCTGAATCATTGTCACTGAATCATTGTCACTGTCAGAATTGCTGTCTTTTGCTAAGACATTCAACATAAAGATCCAGCTTCTTTGCTGGTAGAAAAAAAGAATTTAGACATAGACATATCAGTGTTAGTTCAGGCTGAGTATTAAATTCTCTTTGCCTAAACCTTTATTTGTTTGTTGTTAACTGAGTAGAAGAATTTTATATTCCGAAAAAAGAAGCTATCTCATTTCACTGCCATGGACCCCTGAATCCTAAATTCCTTTACAGATAAAAGAGCAGTTATTCATTTTGAACATCAGCATTATCTGAAAGTGAGATAACTGTCTTTAAATGTATTACTGTATTCAGACCACAAAGCACTTCATACGGTAAGACAGAATCATTATCCACACTTTATAAATAGGAACAAAGCAGAAGGCATTGCAAGCTTGAGATCACCAAGGAGAAATGCCAGAAAAGAAGATATGCCTTTGAAGTCTGTCTGATGACTATCCATGAAGTGAAACCTTTTTTTGCTTGAGTAAAAGATTCTGTTTACTGATCAATCAGTGAGTTGTTCAACCCCTAAAACATTGGAGAAAGATGTGGAACAACACTGTAAATAAATGAAACTAAAATGCAAGGACAATAAACAAAAGTTAAAATATAGCAAATACATTAGGATGAGCAGGTGTTAGTTTAAAATGTGGTTGCAGAGATGTAAAATGCAGACAAATTATAATCATCCAATGAATAATCCCAATTGCTTATTTTGAGTTGATGAAGTTACTGTCATCTTCAGGCTAGCCTAAGTTAGAGTCCATTGCTCATAATCACAGACTTAGTAAATAGACACATATAATCAAGAATTGTAGCTACTGTAGTTATTTAAGATACTGTTTTACAGAACACATGTATATATACTTAAGATTTATTAATATTATTAAGTTATGAAAGACGTGCTACATGATTTTCATCATTGTTTGTAGACTGGAAGGCCTAAAATATTATAATGTATTGAATATCAAGGGTCTAGTCTGGTCATTTTTGTCTAAAATATGTCGTCACATTAAAAAAGCACAGGGCTAGTTCAAGGGGAACCACCTAATAAAAACAAACAAACAAACCCCCCCTCATTCTTAGTAGGAATTACTTTTAATAAGCAGGAAATATTCTCCCATAAGCAATACCCATTAAAATATTTAATTACCTAGATGCTACAAAGTATCTCCAGATTTTCTTTTGAAGGTTTTAACCTTGCATCAGGTTGTAGATCTGTCCTCTTGCTGGTAAGCAAGAAATATCAAATCATAGAATGGTTAGGGTTGTAAAGGACCTGAAGATCATCTACTTCCAACCACCCTGCAGTGGGCAGGGATGCCTCACACTAGACCATGTTACCCAAGGTTCAATCTGGTCTTGAACACTGCCAGGGTTGAAACATTGACAACTTCTTTGGGCAACATTACAGTGCCTCACAACCCTCAGAGTAAAGAACTTCCTCCTTATATGTGACCTGAAAATCCCCTGTTTAAGTCACAAAAATCTTATAATATCTGAATGAATTACTAGTGTAAACATTCTTTTTTCCCTCTGTAGATTGTTGGGCTGACATGACTGTTTCATTTTGTTCTGTTTTGTAAATCCAAAAAGCATGACAAAATATTTCAACACATGGTGTGCATCAGAACACATTAGGTCCATATAACAGTCAATCAAACAAAGTCTTTTAAGATTCAGTTTAAAGTTATTCTGTGTCACATTATTCAACCTGTTACAGTGTCAGCTGCGCTTTAAAAATCAGTTCATCATTAAAACCTAAACTTTAAAAAGCTGTAAAATAACAAATTGTTTGAGGGAAATTAAAGATAGAGTTGCTTTTACTGCCAATTTATGCTTCTTATGATACTTTTGGAAAATATGTTCTAAAAGTAGCTTTAAGTATATTTCCATTAAACAGAAATGAAAACATGATGTATTCTGAGTGAAGTCAAAGAGAGCAGTGACATTTAATGATGGGTTTTAAAGGAGGGTAGACAAGTTTTCAAACAGAGTTTCTGAATGCATAAGTAGTTCTAACAGTTGAAAGCAGAGCATTTAAATCCTTTTGACATTCTTAATTGGATGTTCCCTTGCTCTCTCGCCTGTCTTGTTATTTGCCTTTATTTCTGTCTGAGTTTTTTAGAATATTAAAAATGTTCATAACCTTGCAGAAATAATGCACTTAGATATTCTTAATATATATGAGGTCAAATTGCATGTACAGCACAGAACCATTAGTGTCACTGGAATTATACTGGTGATATTTTACTGCCCCCAATTATCAGTTAAGGCAGATAAACAGATGGGTACTCTTCTGTAAAATCTTATATTTACCAGAGATTAGGTATGTGAAGAATCAGACAGACAGTAACGAAGGTTTTGGTACAGAGCAAATGTAGCATGAGCTCTGCAATAGTGTCTATGTACGTTTATATGTGTTCGAGTGTGTATGTATATGTGTGCCAGTATATACCAAGAACGTTTTTGGTCAATTTTTTTATCCCAGAATCTAGACTCTAGGGAAGCTGTTTCACATTATATGAAATGTCATTATTTTTTGGCTGAAGTTTTTATATTGCATTTGTTGGAATGTCGTATGGGACATGTTCACAGTACAGTAATATAAGACCACTAAGCATGTATCACAGAGCTTTCAATCACAAAACCCTTGCATGTAGAGGAGGAAGGGAGGTGTAGTCTACTGTGTTAAAAAAAAAAATAAATAATTATTTGAAGAAAATAAAGCCACCCACAAGATTATTCTAGTGTGTATGTCTGTGATTTATTCTTGGTCTTAAAATAGTAAATACTGTTTGTAAATGCAGTCCTCCCAATTAAAAAAAAAATAAAATGTTAGAATAGGAAACAGCTTAGAGAAGAACAAAAAGAGTGTTCAAAGCTATGGAATAGCTTCCATGCAAAGGATGGCAAGTAAGCTGGGAGTTTTTCTGGAGAACTAGCAGAAGATATGAAAGTGGCCTATGAAATCATGGTTGTAATGCAGAAAGAGCATACATATCAATAGTTATTGTCTCTTCCAGCACAAACCCCAGAAAGTATCAAGTTGAGGTAGAAGGCAGCAGGTCTAACACTAGTACAAGGACTTTTGGGCCTTCATACAGGATGCTGCAGATGCTAGATGTTTATATGAGTTTACATTGGTACTGGACAGGAAAATACATTAATGATAGAAACCCATGACATGAGCAATTGTAGCCTGTGTTCAGCTTTGCTGAAGTACTCGGTGTCAGATACTTAAAAATATTTAACCTATGACATTTATGAATTTTCACTGTGTATTACATAGTTCTAGGCTTTGTTTTCCAGGGAAGCAAACCATTAATATAAGCAGAATGAAAATGAATACTGTGGGAACATTCTTAAGCCCTAAAGCTGAGATGTACGCAATACGATGTGACTGTTTTAGTACAAAGTTTAATCTACCACAACATAGGTACTGCAGGCATAAAGGAAAAACCCAACTGGTGAGTTTTATGAAATTTGGATCTTTTCCAATAATCTCTATTTTTCATATTTTTCTGAAAGATTAAGTAGATCTTGTCTCAGCTGGTCTTGAGCTCATACTTAAACTTTTGAAGTCAATGTCACTGAACTTTTAATTACTGTATGTATGTCTTTACCCTTCTTTATTACGTGATGTTTGAGACATTTTTACTATGTTAATAGTTTTGTATGGAAGTGGCTGGTCTAAACGATCTCTACTTTTTTATTTTGTTTTTTATTTTATTTTAGTTCCCCACCCCCTCAGTTATATAACTGTGCTGTGTTCTTCTGTGGTTGGTTTTTGTTTTTTGTTTTTTTTTTTTTTTTTTCCAAACCACTTGCTTCAAAACATTTTATCTGTTTAGCACAGTACATCCCAAGCTATTGAACATATCAGCAAAGACAAAATGTGGCAGCCATAGCCTCAGGTAACTTGCAAATGGGCTGTGTTCACAACTGAGAGAGTGGAGAAAAAAGCACGACTTGCTGTGCTTAGTGGTAACTGAGGAAATTATTTCCTGACATTGATATTCCATTGTAATTGCCAGATATCACAGGATTCCACAGAGATCCCTAGGTTACCAGGTGATTAATGAAACTAAAAGAAATAAAATCAGGATTTTCACAAACTGCAGTTTTCTGAAAAGGCTATGGCAGAAACCATAGCACACAAGTTCTTCTTCCTCTCCTACCTCCCTCAGGTACCTGATACTGACCTCAGGCAGAGCTGAGCACTGGGTATGGATCTGTGGCCATCCATGGCGAATCCTAGACACAAAGTACTGTGATAGCTATGCACAGGTGACAGTTAAAAACTGAAAACCCATGCATCCATGGACCTTCTTATGTCTGTTGGTCTTGCTGAGGGGCTGACTGCCTGGAAATTCTCTACCAATAAATGGCAAAAACCCCTTTTTATTCCCTGGAAAGGAGAAGACATGCTGACAGAAAAAGAAGCTCAGCTGTGAAAGACAGGACATGTTAGGAACTGCACATCTTAGGTCAGCCGTCAGCAGAGGAAACAGCTACCAAGAGCTGAGAGAAGCAAGGTTTTCACGCTAAAATGACTGGATGGTTTATATATGTAGGGCAGCTGCTGGAAAAGAGGTGATGTAGTAAGTTATTGATCCTATGGAGGCTGAGACCACTACAGCTGTAATGTATGAAGTTGAGATGCCTTTGACAGACACAGAATAGAAACTAAATTATTTAGGAGAGCACTGAAATAGGTCTGAGTGGAAAGGAGGGACACCACTAGTGAAAGAAAAAGGAAAGATGGTGAACCTCTGTCCAAAATGATGCACAGTCTAATCCAAGATCCTTATTTAGGAGAGAGTTAGGTGATTACTACAATGACAAAAGTCAAACCAAATGAAAGAATAGGCCACCGTCCGGTTAAGAAAACCCCTTACATTTCTGTTAACACACAATATGAACCACACAATGTTGGGGTATCAAGTACCACATTCTCATTTAGAAATACAGATTTTTCATGTTTATCATTCACTGGTAAGTATTTCAAAACTTCCATGAGGGGGTTGTGCTACACCTGTGGCCCTGCAGAACATTACTCCATTGACTATTTTGTCTCACTTTCTCTTTGGTAGCAGATTTGATGGGCAATAGGCCTCCACTGCTTTGCCACATAAAGGGGTACCACAGCAGGATCTTGGTGTTGCTTCTTTTGGTGCAATAAATTTATGCTTCTCTGTTCCTATATCAGAGCCATGAAACAAAGAAACATTAAAATTATGCACATAAATGCTTCTAAGATGTGAAACTTTTGTGACAGCAGTTTTTGCCCCAAGAAGATAAAGGTTATTTTGGGATTCTTGCAATTTCTGTTGCATAGATGCAGGAGAAACGGATGGGCTAGTGGCTGTTAAAGACCTTTATGCATGCCACAGTAGTCTGATGTTCTCTGGCAATTACTTGAAATAAGGAGAAATAGAGTTTTCAAAGGCACAGATGGCAATGAGTGAAGCAGGTTAAAAAACAAGTTATTTTTGTGTCTTGGGGTGCATTTGTGCCTTGTGTCTTTTGCCTTTGGATGAAAATACCTTTTTGGTATTTTTGTTTGGTACTTTTTTTGGAACACAAGCAAATTGGGGGAAGTGGGTCAAATGCTATTTTAGTACCCAAATAACTAAAAAAATCCACAAAAATACCCATTCCTCTACCAACAACTTAAAAAAGGGTCAAGCATAATGACCTTTATTTTGGAGTCTATTCAGAGAGAAGTAATTTGTTTTCCAGAGCTCCTGAATGCTGATAATGAACAGATTAATAAAGAACAAAGTAATTATTCAGAGTGCAGGATCTGGGGAGAGATAATGGGCAAGGAGAAGAGAACTGACAAGGACCAGACTTCTACACTGTCAGTCACAATCTTTGTTAGTAGTGGCTAAGGGTTTTAAGCTAAAAAGGGGCTCTCTCAGCATGGTTTATAATCCTCAAGTTGAAAGTTGCTTTCTGAATTTGTGTGTACAGATGCTTAGTCTTCATTTATGCCCATAACAGAAAAGAAACAGGGTTTTAATTCTGACTCTACTGTTGTGAGAACACTTGACAGTCCTCTCCTTAGGAGTGTCTGTGTGTAATTTAATTATTACTGCTGCTGTGCAATACTTCAGAGCCTAGAGGGAGGAGGGGGTGCTGTATCTTCCTCAGTTTGCATCCTCTGCCCTTTGGTTATCTCATTATTATCACTCTCAAATTATTTTTTTAAACTGATCTGTTAAAGATTAGTAGTGCTGTTTGTTTTTCCCCACAGCAGCATCTCTATGCTTTTCTGGACTGTTAGTAGGAGGTGTACGGTTATGATGATGACAACTGCAATCACACTATGATCTGCGTGTTTTTAACAACCCTCAGGTAATTTCTACTAGTTTATTATTTTTATTATTTTCTCTACTATTAGTGCTATTTCTACCCTCAGCTTAAAACGTTTTCATTAGAATGAAAATGTTCATCCATAATTTAGTACTTCTTTTGTTTTCCCATAAGACATGCTGTGTTTGCTCAGATGTTAAGAAGTAGTTTGAACAACTCCAGTATTTCCTAAATGTACTGTCTATGTGCTAAGGCATCTAGCATAAAAAGTTGTTTGGGATCTGTCCTGGTTTAACAGTAGCAGTCATTTTTTTTCTACTTCTTAGTAGCTGGTGCAGTGCTGTGGTTTGACTTTTGGCCTGGGGATAATACTGATAAAACCGATGTTCTCAGTTGCTGGTCAGAATGTTTACCCTGACCAAGGACTTTGTGAGTCTCATGCTCTGCCAGGGAGGAGGAGACGGTGGGAGGAAGCGGGGACAGGACACCTGACCCAAACTAGCCAAAGAGGTATTCCATACCACAGCACATCATGCCCAGGAGGTAGAACTGAGAGTTCCCGGAAGGGCTGGAACGCTGCAGGGTGGGGTTGAGGTACCGGTCGGTGAGCGGTTGTATTCTCTTCCCTTGTTATTTCCTTTATCATTATTACTATTAGTGGTAGCAGTAGTGATTTGTGTTATACCTTAGTTATTAAACTGTTCTTATCTCAACCTGTGGGAGTTGCATTCTTTCGATTCTCCTCCCCGTCCCTCCAGAAGCGGAGGGAAGAAAGGTAGGGGGGGGGAAGTGGACTGCGTGGTTCTGATTTACGGCCTGGGCTTAAACCATGACAGGATCAAATACCTTTTCCCAAGAAAATTCATTCTTTAATTAAAGGAAAATATTCCCATTTTGCCTGTGTTGTTAACCCTATTCTCAGCCTGGATACTGTGTCATAGGTAATACCTTACTTTGTGCACTTTGTAAGTTCCCTTTTGTTAACTCTTTGACAGGTCTCTGGTGCATGTTCGCTCTCTTAAGAATGATAGTAGCTAACAGAAATATGATCATGCAACCAGGTAGGATGATAAACACTTATCTGTAAGGTTAGTTTTATGTTGACTTTTTCCCTATGCAGTCTGTACCGACACTGAATGCACCATCATACTAGACCGACTGTGCTGCATTTCCAGCTATGTGCTCACTGCTCACCCTTCTTGAGTATGTGAAGGATAGTGTGGATTGCACTTTTAGCAAAGAAAACTGCCAGGATGAACTGAAGTTTCCACACTTGGACACTTACATGTTCTAGGATCAAGGATTTGTTCAACTTTTTTAGAATTCAAAATATTTCAGAAATAACTTGATGTCAAGAATTGCCATATTCAGTTCTTTTGGTTAACTTGTATATGCTTTGGAGCCACTTTTTTGCTCTTGGTTTGGGTTATATTGTTTTGTCATAATTTGATTTTCAAGCAAAAAGTCAATATTCACTTGTGTCAGAGGATGCTGGAATATTCTTTCTGTACTTGCAGACACACTGACACCCTGAAAAGACACACAAACACTCACGCTTCCCAGTCAGCAGCGGTACATTATTTCTGGTTGCTTTTATTAGCCTTAAAGAATTTGAAGCTTTGTAAACCTCAATCTTTTAAAAAATTATTTCTATATAACAGGTAATGGGATCATCTGACTCGCATGTGCCATACATTCTTGCAAATAGCACACACTACCTGCAGGTTCTCTGTATGCACAGCTGTTCAGGATCTCTGACTCCTACAACACACTCAAATTTGATGCTTAACCAGTATCCAGATTGTCAGGTGCTCAACTTTTAGAAGCTGTAGCAAGACATCTGTAACCATCCGCACAGGGCTTGGAACCACATCCAAAAATCTATCAAGTGAAAGATACTGAACAAGCTGCTGGAGCAGGCCCAAAAGTATTACAGCAGAGTTCTTCCTGTGGGGGCTCCTCTGTAAATACAAGCACCCCTTTGTTCACTTTTCTCACATCATTATGTGATGAATGTTGGTGTCACGTTTTAGTCCCTTTTTTTCTGAGATTTTTTTTTTTCCCTATATTCTCCAGTACTGTATTTTAAACCTTTCCTTGCTTAAAAAAAAAAAAAGCAAATCCAAACAGAAAACCCTAAACTAGTGCTAAGTACTTGCTACGAAGTTGTGCTATTCCTCCGGGAAATCAACTGTCTTGTTGCAGCTTTATTTTCATTAGATACTAAATATTAAAAAAAATCTTATAGTCAAAATAACATTACACCATTTACATAGAAGATTGTGGAACGGCTATATCTTCCCCTTAAGGTCCAAAATCAAGTCTTTTTCTACATAGTTGAGACTGGTTAAACAGCTGAAAATCATAAAAAAACAGGCAGAATTTTAAGCTGTGGAGAAATTCAATTTGTGCCAGTTTTTAAAAATAAGTCAATACAATTTGCTTCAAATTTAATGTTGAGTCCAAGAATGGAACAAGGCAGCCATACAGGGACAGGTAAAGTAATAGCAAAATATGACTCTGGATGTGAGAAAATGCAGAAGCTATACGTGTTATGTTATTAATTTGTATTACAGGCTTTTCAACTGTGAACACATAAACTTAAAAGATAATGACATTCTTCCTTTGTGTTAATCACAGCCAGAGCAAAGCTTGCCCACCAATGCTGAGAGGATTTCACTGTCTGAAGAAATTGCTTTGTGAAGGAGGTTGGCATGGAGATAAATGTAGACTGTGGCAGGCTCTGCATTATTTTAAGAATCTGTAACACCAATGGGCAAGTAAACACAAACCAACGCTGTTTCTTTAATATTTCTAAAATTTTTATATTTGGTTTTTTCCTTATTTTGGAGTCAAATTGAATGGTACCTCACAGCCCATCGTTTAAAATATGGGAAAATTGCACATAGTGAACCTTTTTTTTTTTCTCACACAACTGTTTTTTTCTTATTTGCTCTTTCTTCCTGGAATATTATTTACAGATAGTTTTTATCCCCTCCAGAACTGTGATTTTGAAAATTCTGAAGTTCAAGTCACACAAGTTACCTAAAATGCAATCTCTGAGAGGGTGTCCCAATACTTTAGCCCTACTTACAACAGGGAAACTGTAGTGTTTTAAAAACTACAGTTGATGCCAACTAGTTATCAAGAAGGCATTAAATTGAGAGAAGCATCATGTGATGGATAAGTTTTGTGTATTGGAAACACCTTGGTCATTCAACAGTGTGCTGTTTAATTCCTATCTTATGTAATGCTGCAGTATGCTAGTAAAACCATAAGATGTTCATTCCAGGGATGGTTGCACTTCATCTGTGAACAAAGTGATTCATGTGTGTATCATGACTGGGTATATTCTCTGTCATACGGTGAAACTCATGCAAGTCCAACCAATGTAAAATGGACTTGAATAATTAAAACAGAATTTGACCTATGTATTCTCACTACTAAGCTATAGAAAGCATTTACAATCCATGTAAATAAAGACAGCTCATGTACATTAATGCAATTTTATTCTAATAAACTTTGCATATGGCATAGCAAAAATTGTTACTATTAAAACGTTAAAGTAAGATGGAATTGAATATTCATAATTTAGTTCACAGTACATTGCAGATGTTTTATGCTGAGAATTAATGCTGTGCGAAGTTATATATAAATTTGACATTCTTTAATTTGACTGCTTGTGTTATTGATCATATGTCTATTCTGTCCTTGATTATAACCTTCTGGCAAAAAAATAATAATAGTAATCTATGAAGTTTTTCATAAGAAAAAAGCAACAAGAACTATAAATGAAAAAACTTAAATTAGTCTTTTTTCGAAGAGTTACCACATCAGTCTTGAAAGCTTTTTGCTTGTCTCATTACTAGAATGAAAAAAAAAGATATTTATCTTTCCACCTCCCTACTATAGTTGATATTTCCTCCCCCATTGGTTTTGTATGGTTTCATCGTTGCAACTTGCTTTTCTTCTTCATATCATCCTACTGTCCATTTTCGGCCCTCCAGATTTTTAGAATTTCAATTGAAAAATCCAAATCTTTGCTTGAACTGTAGTCCTTGTGAATCTGAGCTATTGTCTGTTGAATCCTGCTGGTGTCTGAGATTTAATCTTTATAAATCTGAATGCAAAACTGCCTTATTTCAAATTTCTTTTTGCTGCATAATTTCTTTTGAATTGTCATTCCTAGGATTGCATTTAGACTTCTGGTCTGTTTTTCTCTTACCTTCACTTTAACAATTAGTGCTCTCTTGCCTTCTTCAGTTCAACTTTAGCAAGTTGTCATTGCTCTCTGTAGTGCTTCTCTTTCTGAGCTAGTGAAAAAAACCCCAACGAGATCTGAAAATACTGTAAGAAAGAGAATTTACTTATGTTGTGGTTTAAGCCCAGGCTGTAAATCAGAACCACAAAGTCCACTTCCTCCCCCCACCTTTCTTCCCTCCGCTTCTGGAGGGACAGGGAGGAGAATCAAAAGAATGCAACTCCCACGGGTTGAGATAAGAACAGTTTAATAACTAAGGTATAACACAAATCACTACTGCTACCACTAATAGTAATAATGATAAAGGAAATAACAAGGAAGAGAATACAACCGCTCACCAACCGGTACCTCACCCCCACTCCGCAGCATTCCGCCCTTCCGGGGACTCTCCGTTCTACCTCCTGGGCATGACGTGCTATGGTATGGAATACCTCTTTGGCTAGTTTGGGTCAGGTGTCCTGTCCCCGCTTCCTCCCACCGTCTCCTCCTCCCTGGCAGAGCATGAGACTCACAAAGTCCTTGGTCAGTCTAAACATCTGTGTTATCAGCCCTGTTCCCAGGCTGAAAGTCAAAAAACACAGTGCTGCAACAGCTGCTAAGAAGGAGGAAAAATGACTGCTACTGCTGAACCCAGGACAGTATCCACCCCTTATTCCATACCATTCACGTCATGCTCAGATCCCACATTTTCAATATACCATCACTTTCATCTCAGTGTACTCTTACTTAGTGCACGGACCAATCCCTATAAAGCTGCTGAGTCCATTCGGTCCATGATGTTGGGCTCCATCTCTTGTAACAGTCTTTCAGAGCAGGAGAGGCTGTGTGCAGTGTGCACACTCGTGAATAACCTGGGCATTAGTGTCTATTGCTAAGTCCCCCCCTCAATCATGAGTCCATCTCTGTGTTGCATCTCTGTCCTGATGGCCTGAAGTGCCATGGGCCCATCAGGCTCAAAATAATTCACCCTCCCCTCCAGCAGTTTCTGCAACTTGTTGTTGGGGACTCCACACAGCTGCCTTCCATCTCCGACGCTTCCAAAGCACTGGAGGGGCCCAGTGAACTAGATACTCGCCCATGCTGTCCCACGCACCGTGACACTCATGGCTGTGCATCCTTGAGGAAAACCTCTTGGTCCCCCTATATCGTCGTCTAACCCCAGGCAAGACCCAAACCTGACTCTGCTTAACTCTTGGGATCAGACAAAATGGTCGTGGGTAAAACACACTCTGTGTGTGTGCCAACATGGTGATCCCCATCACAATCAGCAGGCAGGTCCCAAGGGTACCCAAAGGCCATTCAAAACCTTCAGAACTCTCAAATGATGCTGCTGTGCTTGAAGGCTCTCTCACCACCAGCTCCTCTTTTTCTGAGTCCATATCTTCCTCCTCTGCCTTGCTGGGAAATGCTGCGTGGTCTCCTGCGTCCTCCTGCGGCTCGGGCTCATGAAGCTCAGCGGGCTGCTGCTGGGGAATGCTTTCAGCCGCCGCGGGGCTCAGCTCGGCCATGGGGCTCGGCTCCTCTGCCGCCTCCTCCCGCTGCTCGGCAGCTGCCTCCTTCCCCTCCTCCGGCCCCGCTCCCGCCGCCACTTGGTCCCCGGGGCCCCTCTCCCGGGCCACTTCGGCCTCTGCTGTCTCCCAGGGCCGCTCCCCCTCAGCTCCCCGCAGCCTCACAAAGACGCAGGCGAGGACGAGGGCCAGGACGGTGAAGAGCAGCGGGACGAGCAGGTACAAGTCCACAGCCACGTCCATCCCGCCCTGCTGCCGGAGCCCGCCCGCATTACAAGCCATTACCGTAAAATACAATGAAACAAGAACCTTAGCCCAAGGCCCACACTTGATAAACACTAACACAGCAAATACCGGCTCCAAGCAAGCTACAGCATACTGAAACTGTGACATCAAGAGAAAAAACTTTGAGAGCCAATAAATCAGCATTGTGCCTCGGTCAGTTCTGTCATTATCTCAACCCTTCGTGCCCCACGTTGGGCGCCAAAAAGAACTGTCGTGGTTTAAGCCCAGGCCGTAAATCAGAACCACGAAGTCCACTTCCTCCCCCCACCTTTCTTCCCTCCGCTTCTGGAGGGACGGGGAGGAGAATCAAAAGAATGCAAC
Organism: Psittacula echo; assembly: GCF_963264785.1. NCBI lineage: Eukaryota > Metazoa > Chordata > Aves > Psittaciformes > Psittacidae > Psittacula > Psittacula echo. The sequence goes on along the minus strand of NC_137735.1, from coordinate 39,537,966 downwards.
TCCCACGGGTTGAGATAAGAACAGTTTAATAACTAAGGTATAACACAAATCACTACTGCTACCACCAATAATAATAATGATAAGGGAAATAACAAGGGAAGAGAATACAACCGCTCACCAACCAGTATCTCGCCCCCACCCCGCAGCATTCCGCCCTTCCGGGGACTCTCAGTTCTACCTCCTGGGCATGACGTGCTGTGGTATGGAATACCTCTTTGGCTAGTTTGGGTCAGGTGTCCTGTCCCCGCTTCCTCCCACCGTCTCCTCCTCCCTGGCAGAGCATGAGACTCACAAAGTCCTTGGTCAGTCTAAACATCTGTGTTATCAGCCCTGTTCCCAGGCTGAAAGTCAAAAACACAGTGCTGCAACAGCTGCTAAGAAGGAGGAAAAATGACTGCTACTGCTGAACCCAGGACAACTTATCTTAAAACTAAATAATACCACCCCTTTTCACCACTGCTCATTTTCCTTGGGACACAAGCAAGAAAGTCTGAGAAGATTTCATGAGCCCCATTTATTTTCCTTCTGTGTGTTACCCCATGCCGTTGCTGCAAGCATTCATTTTCTTTCCCCTTGGAGAAGCACTTTTATGTAGGAAAACAGTGTCTTAGCATAATCTGTTCTCTAGAGATAAGTGCCCTAGGTGTTTTTGGCATTCCTTTTCCTCCTGAACTAGACCTGCTCTTAGAAACTTGTATATTAATACAACAGCAATTGACTTTCAGATCTTTTAAGTTTCTATATAATTCAGTATGCTTTCAAGAGAAACTAATAGGTGGTTTATAGAGTGTAAATATACAAATTCCATTATATGCACTTAAAATTGTATATGCATATATGAATATAAACTAAACCAATGAAAGAACTGCTTTTTGATTTCTAAGGCTTTTCATTCTTCAGGCAAAGTTGCTCTGCCACCAAATGATAAATGAAAAGGGATTAAAATATAAATTAAGAATTAAAAATAATTTCCAGGGAAACCCCCAAGTACATCTTAAATTGCATTAATTAAGGCATATTTCAGCAGATGCATAGCTTGAGATAAATACATTAAGAATAATTCAGCAGGGTTAAAGCTCACAGATATATGCTCAGAGTACATGTAACTAAAGTTTATCTCTAAGTACTCTTCAGTTTTGCACATCAGGCCCCCGGGATCACATTTTCTGGATGCCTGGTTGCATTATCTGTGCCTAGCACAAAAGTACTGACCTGAAAGTCTTGTTTAAGTGACCATCTAAGACTCCTTTTTAAATTGAGTCACAAGCATGGGCAGGGTCCTTTTCTCTAAAGAAACATAAATTATGCTGCCTTAATTACAAAATCTTAATTTTTAAACTGTTTTCTGTGTCATTTAGTGCATATCTTTATAGCAATAATGTACAAACCCCATGGATTAATTCACATATAAATTTGAATTGTCTGGTGTAAAGGTATTTTGGACTGAATGAGGCAATGTTGAGGAGGAAGTATGTGGAAGAGAGAGGAAAACCTAGTATAAACTTGTTTTCTAAAAGACAGTATTTTTTAAAACCCATCTTTCTAATTCATCTAGCAGAACATCTATTTAGTGAAGCAAGGCCTACTGCTTGCTTAAGAAATATTTCGTTAATATTTTCCCACCTAGCACTGTCTAGAATGTAAAAAAAACACAATATCAATGCCAAAAGCCCAATGACAAATTTTCAGAATTAACAGCATTAACATCGGGGGAGCACTTAGTTTCATGTTTCTTATGTGCTTTATTTCGTCAAAATTCTCCTGCTTTCTTTTGCAACAAGTTCTTATGTTTATGACAGAGTTCTAGGTTGTGAATCCCAGGTGGAGAAATAAAACACTTTGTTTCCTTTGGCTAGGTTAACCAGGCTTTGATCTTTCCTCTGACAGGTTCTGGCTACAGCCAAATGGTGTATTTCATTTTTCTTTTCCTTTCTTTCCTTTTCAAAGGTTGGGGGGGGGGGGGGGGAAGTGTGTTTGGGAACACAACATGTTATGTGTTATGCTGCTCACACTATCTCATTCTCTGCCAGCTTCTAATATAAAATGGTACTGCTGTCTAGGGAGAATTGGTTTACATGTGTTTTTCCAAAGACGAGCATAAATTCCTCCCCTCTCTAGTCTTATTGCACAACTACACTTTATATCTACCTAGATTATTTTGCCCTTCATGCACACATATCTTTCAAAGAGGGCAACACAAAGACTGCCTAGCACCAGCTCTCAATCATCTAAGTTCATTCACCGCTATTTCTCAGAAGACTGAAGAACAGTTCTCTATCAATACTCTAATTTACATATAAAAGCCGATCGGTCCTGCTGCAGAATACCCAAGCATCAGGAGCAGCCTTCTGCTGTTCAGGCATGGCTCTCCTGTAAAGCTCCATTTACAGTGTGAATATTTTCCTTCCCCCTGCTGAAACATGACATGCACTTGTGAAGTTATAAAATGATACAATAATGCAACACTAAATTAGATTAATCAATGAAAACATCTGGAATATTCTTTCTATTCTAGTACCTTTCACTTCACACCTTATAGGTTAAGATGTAATTTTTCTCTGGCCTCCATGTATATATAAGTATATGCACTTGCTGTGAACACATAGTAACACAAAGTAGCTTTGCAAATTGGCAGATCCATCCCTAAGGCCTAGAATAAAAAAAAAAAAAAAGAAATCTCTGATTTTATAGTGACTATCTGATCACTATGCAAAATTTAAAAGGGAGCATGGTTTTCAAATATTTAATTTAAAAAAACCTATATTTTTGTATCAAAATAATTTTGCAGGTTGGCTAAGTATGTGCACTGACACCCTTTATGTTTGAAGTAGTCTGCTGAGAATTGTCGTAAAAGCTTGCATTTCTATTTAGCCAGAAATATGTTTGTTGTTCAATACAGCAATCATGGAGAGGTCTACAAGTGATAGGTACACAAATGAAAGGTTTTTTGCACTTTTCCTGGTGGTTATGTTATAAAAATATTATCTGGTACTTCATATACTCCCAACCAAACAGTATTATGCAAATTAAATTTGCAACATCAATTTTTTTTTAAAAAAAGTATTATCCACAAATACTAAGGAATTGTATTCACAGGTGACTTAAACTGAATAGAAAAACCCAACAAAAGTGCAACCCCCCTAATAAAAATAAAATTTAACCCCCCCCCCCCAAAAAAAAAAAAAAAAAAGAAAAGGAAAAAAAACCCAAACCAACCAAACAACAATTTATCTATAAATTTCTTATCAGATCAATATGTAGATGTACTCATAACAAACTAAGTAACCATAGTTCTTGAGCTGGACTTAGCTGTACTGTGGTTGGTTTTGCTGTGCAACTACATGCCTTCAATCACTTCAGCAACTAAGAGAGCAATTGTATGCATTGATGCAACAGTGCTAGACAGGAAGAATCATAGTATGACATTTGCAACTATTTTGAATCTACCTTGAAATTTAAGTTTAATGAAGTCTAACATATGCATTTTAAACTGAAAACTCCATCAGAAGACAATAAACTAGTATTTTTCAGGGGTCAGATGTCTCAAGTTAAGTTTCATGCTCCATTTTTGGATTTAGTTTGGTTTTGAACAACAACAGTTTAATTATTTTGTGCAAAGAATCTTGTGTGCAATGGAGAAACGTAGGAAAGCGAAGACAAAATGTCCTATTTCAAACCAGGAAAATAGGCTTGAGAATCTGTTTTTTTCTGCTTCTCACTCAAAGACTTTGGGCTACAAGTTATTCTGTGATGGCTTTTTTAAAGGCCTTTCTGCTCTATTTGGTTTTCTTCCTACTCAGAGGGGAAAAAAACCCAAAAAGATAACATTTTTAGATAAGATTTACTCATGACTGCCCTTATAGGCAAGAAATGGCAGAATTACTGTAGCTAACATTTAAAAAACTTCTTGCACTTCCAAAAAGATCCATGTGAAAAAATGAAGATTTAAACTTTTTATAAAATGAATTGCAACCCCTTGGAAAAAAATATAATCAGATTACCAAGTAAAATTACAATCAGATTACCAACTATTTTAATCTTGTGGAATCAAATTTCCCCGTTTGGGGTGATAGAAGAGAAAGTTCACCTTGAAAAACAGAATTTTACAGCTCTTCCTTTTTGATAAGACATTAGAGAGAACTGATGTGACAGCTCAGTCTAACAGAAACAAACTAGTTTATTCTCCTCTGTAACAGCTAGTAGGATGCAATTCAGTGTCTACCAATTAACTGAATCACCTTATCACAGCTTTTACATACTTACCTTAATAGGCAGCATGCAGTATGTATCGAATCTTTTCTGTGTCATAATAGGAAAGAAAGGGAAATAAAATGCAACTTACTGTTCAGCTCTTGCCTTATAAATATTTATCAGCCATCAAAATGATCCACAAGTGCTTTCCTGGGTTTCTTCACACATCAAATATCATGACAATACATTCAGCCCTTTATCACAATATGCATAACTGAAATAATTTCTTCTTCACAGAACATGAAATCCCCAGTTCTTATTCCCATTTTTATTGAAACAATAATCTTGAAAATACACATCATCCACAACAATATAGTTCTTGTCAGCAATGATTCTTCAGTACAATCCAATGTCAGTGACCTCAGCTAAACTGGGGGTGGGGTGGGGGAAGAGATAAAAAAATAAGCTGTTTGAATTTTTTTCCATTTTTTCTTTCCAGGTAGAATCCTGTATGACAAACCCTTTGGAGGGTCTGCAGGAGCAATTATCACATTTCTTGCTCTTACTCTTTTTCCCTGCCCTGTTTCTCTCACACTTTTCTGCCTGTTTATTTTGTTATTGAATAAGCTTTCCAAACAAGAAACATGTCTTTTTCCTGGACTGGAAAACATTTTAATACTTTAGGTACTATTGCGACATACAAATACTATTATGAATGATAGAATCTTATTTAATAGCAGTAATCCACAAGGCTGGTGAACTCGTGGAGCTACAGATAGAGCAGTTCTTAAAATATATAAAATCGAATGAAGGTGTAATTTGTCTCAGCAAAAGTGATACATTATCATCCGAATAATGCAGTTGCGAATTTTACTTGGTTTTAATCTCACAAGATCCTAGTGTTTATCTGTTCTGACTCTCTAGCATTTTGATGTTGATTCTAAACAGTTTTTCCATCTATCATTGGGTACTGTCTTTAAGAGGGGAAAAGAAATGATTCAGACTTTGTTTGATGGCATTATTTTTGTAGGAAGAATTTTTCCTTCCTTTCATACAGATATTACATAAACACAAATGCATTCTTTTAACTTCTAGTATTTTACCTTCAAGAGCACTTTAGAAATGCAGCTCTCACTTTATTATGTATTAAAATGTTTGATTTGCTCAAATATATTCTCTTTAATGCAGGTTACTGTGTACAGGGTTGAAACTTATTTTCTTCAGTGCCCTGGAGACTTTAAGAATAAGTCAATTAGAAAATGCAAATGAGGTCACTTTCTCTGGAAAGCTTTTATATAGAAAAGGAATAAAATTCGTGGCATCATTGGAACAGTGTAAGCTGACTGGTTTTGAGCATAGAAACTGATGCTGCTACACAATGTTTTCAAACAAAAAGATTTTTTTGTAATAGTTTCATTATTACCCAGTCTTAAGAGTGAAGCTATTTTATGCTACTGTTAAGTTACTCATTATGGCATTGTTCAAATGATCATAGAGTCGTAGAAACATTTAAATTTAAAAGACTCCTAAAATCATCAAGTCAAACTGTCAACCTAAGAGATCTACCTGATTAGATAATACCACAACAAAAACTGATAGGAATTTTGAAGTGATTCTAAAGTTTTATGGAGTATTTATAGCCTAAACCTCAAACAATTTTCTGTTTTCTAAAGGTTTTTTTTTTTATGTTTCACAGTGGATGAAATATTCATATAAAATTTGTTTATTTCCAAATACTCTATGCTGAAGTAACACTACAGAAGAGTGCTGTTATCTCATCAAGATCAGAGTGAGACTTGCCCCAGCAGCAGTTTTAGCTCTGCAGAATATTTTGCTCTTTATGCAGGGGGTATATTTCCATGTTGTTTTTTTCTTGGTGTTAAACAATGCTACTACAATTTGGCAGGCTGTTGCAGGTGGGTAGATATTTATGTGATTCCAAAATATATCACACAATGCAACAACGTTTCACACAAAGCAACATTCAAAAGGTTAATTTAATGCTGGCTACAACTACTGCTATCTCAGAAATTATTTCTTTAAATAGCTCTGCTCCATGTTCCTTGTGGTTCATCTGTACTTTGTTGAGTTTCAAATCAGTATTTTTGGCATATCTTCTATATCCAGAAAATTCTGAAATTCATTAACTTATTCATAAATCATGAGAATTAGACAGTTCTTTCAACCTACACATTAGCTAATGAGGTCACTCAGATTTTGTGTATGAACAGGGTTTTTTTCTCTCTATCTTCAGCCTCTTTTGGTTCAGAAATCACAATATCTCCTCTGGTTTATTCTTAATGTCAACAATAATACCTATAGATTTTCTCACCATCCAATTTACCACAGTCTAGACAGTAACAATTCACAGTATAGATCTCAATTTCTTCTTCAAAGTAGCATGCTTGCTAATGTACTTGTTCATGAGCACATTCATCCACCTGGACCCCACAGTGGGAATAATGGGAAGAATCATTCAATAGCTCAGAGTGCTCACCTGGCAGAACCATTTTACCTTCTTCATGAAAGGAGTCAGTTACATCCCCTAGGAAGTCAAGGAGAAACCCTAGTCAGTAGGACAGACTGAATCCAGACTATGGGATTCCTTACAGTCAATTATTTTATGACCTTCCCAGTGATTTTGTTCCACTTTCCACAAAATGAAAGAAACCGAGAACCCATCTTAACTGGTTGAAATAAGCTTTTAATTAATCCTACCTGTGATTTTTTTTTTTAATTTTTTTTTTAATGCATTTTCGCTCTTGTTCTGAAGTGCCTAATCCTTTGTACAGATATACATTAAAAAAACCCCAGGCTTTTCACTCAGATTTTGGGTTTTACCCTAGTCATGCCTTCCAAAGTTAAATTTGGTAGTCCTTGGCTTGTGTCCCCAAAGTCCCTGTAGGGTTCTAATCCAAAGTGCCTGACAAAAAGATAAAAGCATGAAATCTGTTTTCTAAGATCCACATCACATTGCTAGTGCATGTAACCTCATTTTAACTTGTATACGACTATAGCTCTCACAGCTAGAACATTCCAGCTAAAAGGTTGCCTTCCTTGTGAAGTCAAGATCACTTATACCCCACTTGAAATTATAGTCATTCTAACACTAAAGTTAGGTGATCTGAAATACAGTAGTGTTACTTTTTTAATGGGAATGTTTCATAGAAAGTGCAACTCCTGTATTTGTAAAGAAAAAGTATATTTTCCTAAATATTTTGTACATGTACCAGTCTTCATAAACTGCTTATGTATTCTTTCTGTGGGGAAAAAATATTCAAATTTTTTAAGAAATAGAAGTAGATTCTGTTAAGAAATAAAGTCATACCAAGAAAACACAATAAAACAAAACAAAAAAAAAGAAGAATGAAGAAGTAAGAAGACAAGTAATATTATTCTGAATTATTTGGGACTAAACAAATAACTTATTTGGGCTGTCAGCAAGCTTGCTAAGCCCAGGAAAAAAAAAAATAAAAAAAGATAATATCTATCCAGTAGAATTTTTGGGCATAACATTTATTCTCTTAGTTCGTTTGCTGTATGGTGAAGTGCTGTCCATTTCCTTCAATTGACCAACACAAAAGAGAGGCAATTCCAAACAACAAGTTATCTGAACTTTATCACTTTTCCCATTGCAAAGTTAAAGGCAGATGCATTTGTGTTATCATTACCCAGACAAAGACATCAGTGATATGAAACTGAAGATACAGAGAGAATGTCTGAAACCCTCTAGGTTGAAGTGTAAAGCTGAGAGATAAGAAAACGTTCCAATTTTAGATAAAAGATTCTGGTTTTGTATTGTATGTGTTCCTTTGGTTTATACAAGAATTTATATTTTCGCTTATACCTTATTTTGACAAGCTGTCTGGAAGCTATTTGAAGACAGAAAAAAGACAGATAGGAAAAAAGAGGAGACAGTCATTATTGGGAATGATTTTAGAAATCATTGCTTCTTACCAGATTAAATGATCATAGTATTTTTTATATGTGCTTAGAAAATGCAGTTGAATTGATCTTTACTAATCTAAAATGCAATTCATGAATGAAATAGAAAAAAAAATATTACATCATTAGTTTTTCATTTAGGCCTTCCTTCAAAGAGGTTATTGCATTTATAAAGCAAGACAAAAGACTTCAGGAACATAACAAAGGAAAGAATGTTTAACAAAAGTTTAATAAAATTCGCAGTAGAGAACAGAAGAAATTAACTTGAGGTACTTCTATCTCTCTAGCAATTATTTTTCAAATGTTGTAGGGGTTGCTAAATTTCCCCAATTTTAGAAAGTGAGAAAAACAGTTATAAATTTTACCTACCTAAATATCCAGACTGAGGGGAAGCTGGGAAGAAATTACGCATAGAAGGAGAAGAGATGTCAATGCTTTGAAGAGTAGATTAAAATTAAAATTTAATTTTTTTATTTTTTCATATTAGCTATAACTCCCCTGACCCTCTGCCAAGCCAAAAGTGAAACTCAAAGGAAAAAAGAGACTAAATTAAGGAAGAAGAAAAAAAAAAAAAGATTCTCTGATAGAAAGTAGTTTGATTAGAATACAGAAGCATAGGATGGTGAAACAAAACTGAGATTAAAACTACTACTGCATCCCATCAAGATCACCTGTAGAAAACTGAAAGAACTAACAAGTGATTGGTTAATAAGAATATCCACAGAACTGCCAGCCTGCTTGGCACTTGTTAAGTGGCAGCTGGTCCAGAAATACAACTATAACTAGCACTATGATCCTAAAAAAATCTTGAAAATCTGGAGGGAGTCCAAAGAAGAGCTAGGTGGGACAAAAAACGTCTGGAAAATATGGTACATTGAAAGACTTGGATATTCCCTATTGGGGAAAATGGGAATATGTAGTTAGCTTAATTCCTATTTAAAATGAAAAAATAGTTTTATAAACTGAAAAAATCTATCAATAGAGAGAATTAGATATGTAAAGACCCTTCATTGAATGTGCTTAAAAAGAAAAGGTAAAATTTTGTTCTTAAATCTGTTACAAATGGTATATGGAGACATCATTCTGTTTCATAGCTGGGGAACTATCCATTCTCCCTTCCATTTCTGTTATTGCTATTATTATTCATTGTTATTGTTATTATTAATTGATGATGATATTATTATTATTGTTATATAAACCCACCTGTACATCCCAGAAATTAAAGTTTTAATCTGAGCTATCTAGATTGTATTACAGTGTAATTTAACATAAAACTTTTTTGATTCAGTGATTTAGGAGAGAAATTAGTTTAACACCCCATGCTTGTGGAAGCCAAATACATGAGAACAGAAGAGATAATGTGACCTAGTTCTTATGCAAGATCCTAGAAAGAAATGAGGCAACATCTATTTTGTATCAATAAATCTTAGAGATTCCAAGCAACTGCTTTGGAAAAATGAATTTTCTAGGCTTCTGACAACCATGCATATATTTCTGAAATTTTCAACACTAGCATATATATATAAGAAGTTACAGGACAATTTATATTTATTTAAATCAGCAGACAGTTAACAAATAAAGTTATTTCACATTGATTGTTAGACAAATATCCATCTGTTTTTGTCTAACAGTAGGTAAAGAATATTGTTAATAAAGTTTTAGCTTTTCCTTTAAAGCCAAGCTTTACAGAGATGAAAAACTGTTTCCTGGAGGTCAAATGTTTCTTGATACTGCAAGATTTAGTTCTGTTCAGTATTCTTGAAACTGGAGGAATAAATATGAAAGAAGTGAATCTACTGCTTTGGATTAACAGGATCTGACTGTGGCTTTTTTTGAAGGTCAGTAGCTTTTGAACCTATGGACAACAGCAGTAATGTATACACAAAGGAAATTAAATTCAGAAGCTGGTTGCTAATCAAATTTAAAATGGCTTAACACAGCTTGAGTTGGTTAATGGGGGTGAACACTTACTTTATTCCAGAAGAAAGTGCATTTGAATCATGAAAGCTGCTCATGAAAGAGATGGGTCATGGGATGTCAGAAGGAATGCTTACGATCTGTCCAGTCTTTTCCTTTCTTATCTTGTTGAGAGCTAGTCAATGAGACAAGTCGACAGGAATTCAGATTGGACACTTTTAAAATATTTATATAAAGGTTTTGGGCATGAGCTGGGAGGAAACTAGCAAGTCAGTGAATGAAAAAGCAGCTTTTATGTGATATTTGCAAGCATTAAATTCAGAAAATTCTATCACCTGTGGCCTAAAGGCCAGCTATAGATAAATAGCAAGCTTTGCTCTACTCAGCATGCTCTCTGTAACTTGTGGAAAAGAGGTTATCAATATAACATTTGAATGAATGAGTTTTTTGTACGGTTGTCTACCATGTAATATCTGACAGACAGAAGGCATTGATGTCAAAAGGACTGCCACAGACTGACCTGTGAAGATCACATGAGATGAAATTCAAGATACTTTCATTCCAAAAACACTTCAAAATTGTAAATTACAGCAATAGGATATTTGAATTAAAAAAAAAAAAAAAAGAGGAAGAAAAAAACAAACAATGCAAACCCACAAACCTCCAAGTTTTATTTTTACATTGGAATTATTTATCTTGACTTTTTTATGCAAACACATTTGATTTCCTATATCTTACATGTTTTATAATCATTTTATCTGCCAGCTCATAAAAAATTTTTGGAAGACACGTTTCTGAGTTCACAGCCTAAAATCTACCCCTTCCTTTACTATTGTCATTGACTAGGATGCATCTTTTCAAAAGTGCAATTAGAAAATAGAATAGAATATTTAGTTAGAAGGGATCATCTCGTCCAACTGCCTGACCACTTCAGGGCTGACCAAAAGGTAAAACAAATTATTAAATTAAATTTTCTGAATCTCTCTTAAACCATAACAAGCTTGGGGCATCAACCACCTCTCTAGGAAGCCTATTCCAGCATTTGACCATCCTCTCACTAAAGAAATGCTTTCCAATGTCCAGTCTAAACCTCCCCGGCACAGTTTTGAACCGTTCCCATATGTTCCATCGCTGGATCCCATGGAGAAACGATCAGTACCCCCTCCCTCTTCAGGAAGCTGTAGAAGGCAATGAAGTTGCCCCTCCGCCTCTTTGTCTCCAAACTAGACAAATCCAAAGTCCTCAGCTGCTCCTCATAGGGAACTCCTCACAGCCCTTTCACCAGCTTTGTTACCCTCCTCTGGGTACCTTTAAGGACCGTCATATATTTCTTGAATTGTGGCACCCAGAACTGCACAAGGGGTGAGGTCACACCAATGTGGAATACAGCAGGATAATCACCTCTTTGACAGGCTGGTCAAACTGTGTTTGGTGCAGTTTGCCCTCTGGGCTGCCACTGTACTCTGCTGACTCACATTGAGCTTGATGTCAACCAGCACCCCCAGATCCCTTTCTGCAGGGCTGCTCTCCAGCCACTCCTCTCCCAGTTTATACTAATAACTAGGAGTTAGTCCATCTTAGCTGCAGAATCCAACATTTTTTTCTTGTAATATTTCATGCCATTGATGGTTGCCCAATGCCCCGACCTAAAGTTGTTAACTGAATAACTAGTATTTCTCAAAATAAAATGTGTTATGATGACCATTAGTCTGTACAGTTTTACAGAATGCATTATACCTGAGTTCTTAACTCTAAATACTAATTGTGTATTGCAGCTAAAATTTTAAAGCAGCTTGAAGCTGGTGGGGAGGAGATAGAGAAAAACGAAGCAGGGGTGGGAGGCAGAAGAAGAAAACAGAGAATAGGGTCTGAAATAGCTTCAAATATAACTTTTTCTTTATTTTCCTCTGTCTCTTTCATGTCACAACTCAGCAACAAAGGTTGTAAGAATGTGGAGGAAAAGCTGTTATCTTTACATGTTCTTTTGATGTCATTCTGCTTTTGCACAGGCACATTCCTCTAGTACTTCTTTCTCTCCTCTTAAAAGATATGTCTTTTCCTCCATTTCCAAAGATTCATAAAATGCTCTGATATACCACATCATAGGCTAAATTGCTCAGCTTTATTCAAGTCATTAGAAATGTATATTGCCTTGGAGAACTTGCAATATAAATACTGTTTTAAAAATTTCCTTTTTAAAACTAAGATGTCTAGGTAAATGGCAATCCTTGGTTCTGTTCTTGTTTTAGTGGAAACTTTTATGAATCTTGAACAGTTTAAAGGAAAATAACAAATTTATCTCTTTGCTCATGTGACTAATAGCTTTTAAAGTAAAGGTTGATTAACATTGCAACTGCATAATACTCTGAAATGGAATTGATATTATAGAATAGAATTAAAAATATAAACCAGTTCCTCATATTGTAAGCAGAATAAATAATTTAGCTGATATTATTATGAGGATGAGAATTTTTTAGTTGCTTTGTGGATGTTTGAACTCTGTAGCAAACACCAAAGGAAAACTTAATTTTCCTTATACAGTCAGAAGCTCAAAATGGATTTAAAAATTAATTAAACAGAACCACACTAAATTTAATTCATATTCATAAAACTTCTTGGAGAGGTGTAGAGTTACAAAATTGTAAATTCAATGCATTCAGAGTTCCCTATTAATTAAAACAGAGTAAGATGGATTTTTTTTCCCCGTGCAGCACAATGTGAGTGGCTGCATGAACTAAACGTGCAGTGGCACTAATAAAAGAGTTACCCTACTCTATCTCCTTGGAGCAGAGACCAGATAGTCCTGTAGGAAGAAACACTTGTGTATTTATGCACCATACCCTATTTCATTTGACGTTTCCATTCCTGAAAATGTGCTGAGATGGAAATGAGTTCAGCTTATTAAAAACATAATCTTATCAGTCGTGTCAGAAGCTGCCTAATTTAGTAATTCCTATTTTCAGTTTGGTATATAGTAAAATTAAAACTAACTTCTCATTCAGTGGATATCTGAACATGTCTCATTATTGCTGTTGCTTAGATACAATCCATGGTATTTCATCATTCTACAAAAAAATATTTTTAGGGTGCTATAACCCCAGCTAAAACAATAAAAAGAAAAATTTAGCTGATTTCTTGAAAAATATCTTGATTGCCTGATGTTTTAAAGTCTTAACTGCAGAACATTCATATATTGCTTACTATAATTCAGTAAGGGTTTTTTAATAAACTTATAAAAATAAAAGAAAAATCTTTTAAAAATAGACCTTATTTAACAGAGAACTACAAGATAAATTAACTATTCATTTTATTTCTTTAAATGCACATTTTGTAGTTCCCATCACTTCATTTTAAAAGACTATAAAGAAATTATCTGTACTGCCAAGAAAACATCTTTCAGCTTCCAGCTGAAGTTACTCAGGAAAGGTATATATCTTAGATGTCTGGTAAGGACTTGTCTTTTTGTGTCTCTTTTATCACTACAGAGTTTACCTATACTATAAACATCAAGATGATTTAGAGATAAAATTAACATAAGTAAGTAGTGAAGTAGATGACACCCTTAGCACTCTATCAGAAGGTTAGCAAATGAAATTTCTAAATCAGTTTACTTTTTATACTCTTTAGTAACTACTATTAATTATGCACATTGTACTGATTTATGGGCTGGAGTTGTTTCCTACCATAAAAACCAAAAATTACAAAAACAAAAAAACAACCCACACCCCAAATTTTTAAGGTATCCTGAAGATGAAGCAAGATCCTTAATGCTAAGGCAAACAGACTCTTTGACAATGCTTTACATTTTTTAGTAGTAATGGATGAACATTAAGCTATCAGCATGGCATGAATACTATTATGTTAAAGAAAGCTTGTGTAATAGATCATCAGCATTCATTTTCAAATAACTTAGGTGTTATTAATGCAATGGGTACTGGACACACTAAATCCACAAATGTATTGCAATGACTGGTCATCAGTTCAATTTTCATTCTAAACAGGTAGCAAGACTCTATCTCAGGGCACTTAAGAGGTGGGAAGACTGAAAAAAAAAATAAGATGATTTGGTCCAGGCTGTACTTATTTTTAGAGCTGGGACTGAAAACCAAGAGAAAGCAACTGTGAGTCTGTTAGCATGCTCTGTAGATATGATATTAAGGCAGTGTTTACCATTTTTCCTGTCTAGTAATACCTCCCAATAATGCTTGCTTTGTCACTTTGGAAAAGGAAGTAAAGCATTAGAGGTAATCTGAAAGAAACAGAGGTGTGGAGTAGCATATTTCTATGCAGTTTTTAGCAATAGTTTCAGGAAGTGAGAAAATTGCTCTGTGGGGTGCATTTACTATACAGAAAACAACTCAATTTCTACAACCTATTGCTTATTATAGAGCTTCTGTTTAAAAGTCTATTATTTCTATACTACCTCTGACGATATCTATCTGATCTACCCTTCTCAGACTTATGGTGTATTAACTTTGTACACCTGAAACACCAGGATAAAAAATTTTCTCTGCAACCAACAGATGCAGACGTTATGTTACACTAGAAATACAGAGTACCATGACACTTTCATGCCACCAAAATGTAATTATTCTGTGATAAAATAATTGTCTTGAAAATCAGCAAATTTATTCAGTTGCATTTCCTTGGCATTTTGATTTTTAAAATCTATTATAGTACTGTCACCAGAAATAAATTAATATAGGCTGCAATTATTCATTAATTTCAGGTAGAGCTTTTATCTTTTCTGTCTGCCTTTAAGGCAAAACTACTCACTCTTTTTAATACTGAAGCTAGAGTAAACACTAGTTGACCATGTTTCAGATTTAAAGGAATAATGAGATGCATTCTTCCTCATCTATATATTTAAAATGTGAGAGTGCTTGCCACAAGAGATCATGTGGTTAATTCTGGCCATTTATAAAGCCTGAAAGAGAACTGGTTGCAATTCAGAACACATACTTTGATCTCTGAGAAATTAACATCTTCAGCAAGTAACAAATTTATACATATAAGCGTTATACACTAGAATATTTTATAGTGGTTTGATTTTAAAGCTCAAAGGCATCATTTAACAGTCCTTACTAAAACAATACCTCTTCCTTTTCTTATAAAGATTTTCTTTGCTGGAGTTACACATTGCAATTATTTAGTTGAAAAAATTCCTCTCAATACATCTGATAACACAAAATTATTAATATACTCTGATCCCAGGAGTAATATAGTATTTTAAGAAAGTATGAGCTCTGTTTAATGGTCTTTTGAAATACAGTAAAGAATTTTGTTGAACGAACTGAAAGCTGAAAACTGAACCTTGGAAAAACAGAAAGAAGTGACTCATTTTGGGAGCCAAAAGCTGCAAATAGTATCTTTGAGAACCAAATAAATGACTCACTTGCGAAACAGAGAGCAGCTGATTTTCTCCATCGGAGCACTGATTGGCAAAAGAAAGTGGAAATAGTACTCTGGAAAACAAACATCTGTACAGTATATATATGTAAAGTGGATTGACACATCTATTCAAAATCTGAAGTCTTCGTATCCTGTCTTTGAACTTCCACAATAGTATCCACTTCAACTGCAAAAGTAGTTCTGCCTGCAGCAATGGCACCCTTTAAAATATTTTAAAGCCAAGTATAATCTACTTAGGACAGATTATACTTGAAACAGGGCAATATAATGGAAAAGTATTACAAAGGGGATCAACAGAGTTGTCACACAGTTGACCACACTTACAAAACCAGTGAAAACCTGCACTACAGTCCTCCTTAGGCTGCTCTCTCAAAAGCTAGCATGCTTCAATGCTCTACACCGTTCATAATAGAGAATTCTTTAAATTGTATTAATGTAATTGTTCTTTACCCAATGATGAACAAATAAAACTCCCCAAGCAAAAAACCAGACAATCTACAGTTCTTTCAAGCCTGTTTTAACTACCATGTGCCTCAGTACAGGAACCCGATCCCTTTCACCAGAGAGAAACAGAACCTTAGAAATTGCTCCAATTGTATCCGATTTTTTTTTTAAATTAAGCTCTGACTTTTGTGTGACGAACCTGAATCACAAAAAGGCTTTCAAGCTGAATGATAAAAGAAACACTTGTACTTGAAATATTTAATGGTCTGCATTGTCTTTAATTTTGTCAGAAATAGTGAATATATGAAACAATGAAATATACTCTGAATGGAAAGTAAAAATTTTTAACATCATTTCAATTTTGAAAACAGATGTTATTTTTGGTATTGTGAAACTGTTAGAATCATTTTTTTTCTAGTTACCAGTACCCTTAAAAAGCATTAAGGACACAGTCATATCACATTTCCTTATTCCTGAAAAAGTTTTTTATGAACATGAAAACAAAGAAAATAAATGGATTATTCAGGAGGAAATATAGTATGGCAAACATAAATATTTCTCTATTGCAGTATAGTTGAGTCTTGAAGAGACATCTGGACATAATCTATTCTACCACCTTACAATGAGATGACTTCAGGAAATCAAACACTACCCCAAACATAAATCAATGAAAAAAAAATCGGTAAGCTCTGCATAGGTGATGATTCAAATTTCACATAATCTCTCTTTGCATAAGCATTAAGCAGGCTAGAGGTTAAAAACCTCAAAGTATAAAGCCACACAATCGTGTATGTTATTCAGTTAAGTTGACAATTACCTCCCTAGAACAACCAGCTATTTATCCATATGTCTCTTTGGGAAAGGTTTCTCCTCTTTCATCCAGCTTAAGCAGGGCTTCTAAGGGCTTAGAAGTTCCTGAAAATGTCTCCTGTGAATCACCTTTCTTTTTCAAGTTTTATTTGTGCACCCCTCTCTACAGAGTAGCTAAGATCCAGGTATAATTTCCCATTATGATACATATTCTAGTACCTGGTCTGTAACAAAACTATTCATGTGATAGAGAAATCCACATACTTTGCACTTGGTTATGAATTTTACAGAGAGCCATTGCAATGAAGGCACACGTCAGCTCAACCTTGCCAGAGTTCAGGGTCCTAGTGAAACTCCCATGTACGCAGGCCAGAAAAAAGTAGATAAAGTAACAAGGTCTCCAATAATCTACAGTCTCCAGAGATGTAAAATTAAATAACACACACAAGGAAAGGGTGAGAAAGAAACTATACAAATAAACTTTGTAAAGAATTCAAACAACAGCCACTTGAAAGTATTAACAAATTGAAAGCTGGACAAATATAATATCCGTGAAGGTAATTTTTCTATCACTTATTTATAGAAACACAGTAAATTGTCTGGCTTAGCAAACCCTTGTTGTATTCGCACTTGGTAGCTCAGTGTACAGTTACTACAAACACTATGAATTCATCTGCATTTTGAAGGAGTTCAGTGCAGAACTTGTATCTATATAAACCCACCTTATATGACAAAGCTTCTATCTGTCAAAATCTGTTAATATTCAAAACAAAAGTCAGTACCTGTGGAGCTGATTATCTAAATTTCTTTACTTATCTTTGTTTAGATTTGGTACTTGAGTAAATTAGTCTGATTTTTCAGTGGTACTATTTTGTGAGAAAGAAAATGAACCAATTTTATTTATTTGCACAATCTGATTAACAGTAATTTAACTTCTAAAAATTTTATACTGAAATTTTCCTGGTTTTAAAAGATAGAACATTATATTGGGGATGATTTTACTGTGTCTTTAAGAAATCACAGTTTATTATAATTGAATTTCCTATATAGTTTTGTGTAGACCAATTTTATTGATCTATCTGTGTAAAAAGACAGTAAATTCAGTACCAACACAATGTAAAAAACTATGTACAAATGTACAAAATTACTTTTTTTTCTTTAAACATCTGCCAAGTAAAAGGCTTTTTCCTTTCATTCAGGAATCATGGATATACTCTCATCTCGCATGTTACAAATTAGACTTCCCTTCTTACTTTTACTATTTGTACTTAAGGATTAGATGTTTAAAGTAGTTGTTGGAGAACAAAGACATCAGTATTTTGCCAATTTAATGACAGTCTCACTTTTAAAATCAGTGAGATATTTGTTAATGTACGTAAACAGTTTCTTTGGGATTGCTGTCAACAGGTATCCTGTGTTTTTGAAAACCTCAGAGTAATTTAAACAATTAACAAGTTGTGAAATGCTGGTTTCAGGAGCTATCTATGTAATAAGAGAACAGCCACTGTTCACATTCCACACAGTCCACATCAATATGTTTGCTGTTTCATTAAGTTTCACTTCTATAAAAATGTATACAAATAGGATTACAAGTGAGATTTCATATGCATTTTTTGACAATAATTATGTATTGCTCAAAACATTTATGCCTGTGATTCATTTAGAGTCAGTCCATATCAGGTCAACTCAGTTTTGATCTCATTAGAGATGAACATACGTCAAACCTTGTCGCCTGAGTTGAGACTTAGGTTTTCAAAGATCCACAAAATCTAAACTACAGTGACCTGAAGTAACACTGATGCTTGTCACCTCAAATGAAGATCAGCAAAGTCATTGGTATGGCAGAGTTTATAAGGCAAGCAAAAACTCTGTTGTTATGACTAGGCAAACCCAGAGGCATCCTATTCTGGACTGGATACAGACTTCCTTTAGTTTGGTGATGTTTTGTGAGCTGACTTCTAAATTTCCTCTTGGATCATGAATGGCTGAGCCTTGACTACATTTTGACTTATTGCTGTTTCATGCTACACATTCAGTGCCTCTCTCAGCAGTTCCAGGGTCAGTATGATTCTGTGTGAACATTCAGAGTATATAGAATGAGCATTACAAAGCCGCAGGCTAAAGTCTCCCACTGTGTATCATTAAATAAAGACAATTCAGCTTGATAATCAATGTTTAAACTTTTCTGGATGCTCTGCATGCTCCTGCTCAGGCCTAATTTTATGCATCTCCCTATCTTTCCCCTCACTCTCCAGAAAAACCTCCAGTTTTCCTGACCTGAGGTAGCTCTTGCACACAACAATTTTCATCATAATTCTTTTATCTCTCACAGAACTTCTTTCTCCTCCAGTCTTTGGTCCTCATTGCCTCATTCTATACCCATATCATTTTGTTTGTGAAGTCTGTTTTGGGAAATAGTTAACTACCTTCAAAATTGCTTTAAAGAAAATATTAAATCTGTTCAAAACAATAATAAAAATCCACAGCAACCACCCTATCAAGTTACTTTTTAACTTTACATCACCTTGACAACAGGTGAGATGGATTCACAGCGCATTACTTTGATTCATTCACAGACTCACTTCATAGAAATCTCTTTTCAGATAACTCCTAGTCAGTCAGGGGTGTGAATGTGTCTGTGCCTGTATCTTCCTCTAACCAGCAGCACGTCCTAGCTCAGCTAGTATGCCATAGTGAAAGAATATTCAGAATTCGAATAGTGAAACAGTTCCAGCTACAGGTGTTAGAGTTGAAATACTGCATGTAAATTCTAAATAAAGAAAGGTGTATTTGTACTTGGCTCCTGAGGAAGACGTAAAAGCCCACCATCACATATCTTAATAACTCCTTAGTCAGCTGATAATAGTCTTCAGTCACAAACCCTATATCAAAATGCAGCAAATGTCAAGGTAATTTGAATAACATTTTAGGAAACATGAAGTGTTTAAAAGAGAAAACCGTCTTCATGACAGTTGAGCTGGAAGTGCACTATAATTCACATACTGAACTGGAAAAGACATCATCAGCCTCTGTGCAATATTCAACCTTCTTTATTTAAGAGAAGGAAAAAATTTTGTAAGGCTTCATCAAGAGAAGAAAAAGTTTCACATCTTACAGACATATAGCACAGAGCAGCAAAAGCCGATAGATACACATTTGGTAATAGCTGGTCTCCTTTTCAGTTTGTAGCAGTGTGGAAAAGTATTTAAATTGTAAGCATCTAATAGTACCTAAGTGATAATTACAGAATTAAAACATTGGATTAAATTTAAAGTGTCCTTAAGTTTCAGGTTCTTGATCACTATCAAGCCCATTAAAGACCTTGATTTTCAGTTCTGTTGAAAAACAAAAGCCACATTCAAATATTTGTAATATGCTCCAAAACAAAACCAAAATCCACTCCTTACAACCATCTTCAAATATTTAATATTTTTTTTAACATTAAGAAGAATCACTATATTCATGCAAAGTAAACTTTCTGAAATTCATGTTTTAGTTCCATGTGTTGCAGGGTTTCCTCAAAATGATCCTTCTTTCTAAGGACCTTGTATTTTCAAAACTATGCAAAAAACAACAGTATTGTTCCTACAAAGGTATAAAGATGGGAGTTCCCTATTCTGAACAAAGAATCTCCCAGCAATCCATTTTACAGCCTAGTGAAGCAGGACATCTTTCCCTTATTCTTCTCTACACAACTTAACGGAATGATGTTTCTTCCAAGAAAAGTATATAAATTATCTATACATATGTTTTGTGCTACATTTAGACTGCAGGGGTATTAAATGTCAAGTAGTGCACAAGGTACTATATAAAGTCCCTCCAAAACAGTTCTGATTTAATCAGTGCATGCACTTTTCTTGTCTATGTCACAGTTTCTGTCCTAGTAAAACCTTCTTAGTGAAACATAGGACTGGGTGTTGCATTTGAGTCTGTCAGTTTCATTCTGTTTGTTTATGAATTTCTGATGGTTTCAGTAAACTGAAGAATTTTGGTTGACTTCATCAGCACACTATCTGGGTATAGAGACTAACTTGTCCCAGAAGTGGATCCAGCACCCCTGCTTTGACATGTCACCCACTATTGACCTACGTTTTCGACTTGGCCAGAGGAATTTAGTAGCTACAATAACTTATGTTTCTGCCATTCTCTTGTGTGTCATTTTTATTCTGGGAGCTTATCACCCTTCATAGGCTGTTTCCTGCTAAAATAATTTTCTTATTTAGAAGCTATATAGCTTGAGCAGGAAGTCAGCTGATGGGGCTGTGTCTATTCCAGGTGACCCCTGCCCAGACCCGTCACAAGGCACGGCTTCTTTTCTTCTCCTTAGGTTCTAGGACAGAAAACATTTTTATTCAGCTTGGTAGAAAGAATTTTTTGTAAATAGATGTTGGTTAGAGAATAATAAATCTTGATTTTTCTTCACTGTTAAGACCCCTCTTCTTCCCTTTTCTAGTTTTTACTCCCATAATTGCAGTCCAATATGGAGATAGAGATACAATTCTATTATCCTCCACATTCAAAATCAGTGCAATAACTAGCATTAAAATAGCATGCTAAAGAAACATAAATTTATTCAGACAGTGACAGACATCAGTATGTCTTTCTAGCATTAAATTTCTCTTAGAAAAAAATTTGTATATGTATGAGAAGTTTGCAATTATCTTTATTTAAGTCCCCACATATTTTCCCTAACATAATTATAAATAATCCCAACAATATCTCAAAAAATTATGTAAATTTGAATATTTAAATGATGAGACAAGTTGAGAAGCACCTCCTTGCAATGTTAAATATGAATGATCATACATCAAGGGTGATCTCTGGAGGGAACAGTTGCAAGCTTATGTGCTTTCATAGTAATATAGGTTTAATAGAGCAGCAGTCTAAAAATAGTCATTTAACGTTTCAGGATGAATGGAAAATAAAAATTCTTTCCCTAGACCCTAATCTTGACCTGAAACTAAAGTGCTGTTCCTCTAAAGGATCAGTATAATGTGGACCTACATTGTAGAGGTATCTGAACCATTTGAAAAGAGCAAAAGTCAAATATCCCCATATGACCATTCCCTCAGTATCTGAACCTCCTTTCAGTAAAGCTTATTTAGCTGATCTGTGTGAACACAACCATATGAGAGAGAAAACAGCCACACAGACTGGTCTAGATGCACAGAAGCAGCCCCATATCTCAAGTAGCAGAAGCCTACTGGTTTGTTTCTCCGCCTTCTAGCATCAGTTTAGATTTCCTTTATACAGAACAGAATCTCCTTGCTCTGAAACTTTTCAGAATGGGTAAGCAGCCCAAAAGAGTCTGATTCTACATCATACATTTTATATTTTTTAGCAAGCCTTTAAAGCCGTAAGGTTTCATGCACTTTTACCTGCAAATTAAAATATATTAACCAATGTCTAACCCCAATGTCTTCTCAAATTACCACTTCCATATACCACAAAAAATGGTGCATAGTAGAGCATGCATTCTGGTTTAAAATCTACTGCTTCAGCAAAATTTTCTCATTGGTTTGTTTCTGCATTTGGATGCAAACAGGAAGACAAGAGAGATTCTCAGTTTTCTGTTCCCTGTAATATTTCTGACTTAGAAGAAAGATGGAAAACATGTAACTTCCCACACATAAAATAATTATTTGCTACCTGTAAACACTAGATGGATGCAATTGTAATATAAGGAGTTTAAATATATAATTTTTTTCATAATTTCTAAGGCATTAAGTATAAAAGTAAGATTTGCCTTACAATTTCTCATTAGTAACTGTTTTCTCTATCCCAGGCAACCAACTCCCATGCAACTTATTCCTCCACTTGTTCTCTACATCTTTACAACCCTTTCAGTGCAGATTAGTTGCTGCTATATAAACAAAAGGTGACACAGTGTCTGAGACTCAGAGAAGAAAATGTTATTCACAGAAAATTCCTCTGTGTATAATTTCCATTATATATGGAAATTGTACAAATGATGATTTTGGTATAGATAGAGTGAAAATAGTCTATGTTGTTGTTGGGAGGCGGGGGAGGTTTGCAGGCTCTCACAGAGAACCATATTGATTCTTCAAGAAAATGGCTTCATTTGCCTAAAATACTTTCTTCTCCTGCAATATACTACCTCCAACTCCGTAGAATATTACTCAAATTTTGCAAATATTATGCAAATATTGCCAGCAAGTCTGTGGAATTAAATGCGAACTTGCCATGAGAAATGGCAGAATGGGAGAGAAGTTCAGTTTAATCCTGATACAACAAAAGAAAACAGCCCTGTTTTTTCCGCAAGAAGAGGAAATAGATAAAGGAGAAAAAACTTTCTCCTATATAAAAAGTTAGAAAAAAAATGGCATTTCATTAAAAAAAAAAAAAAAGAAAAAAAGAAATTCTCAGCAGACAGAAATAAGAGAAACAGGTTATGAAGTAATTAAGGGAAAACAAATGTTATCTAGGTTATTAAAGCGAAATAACAAAGTTTGAGGTACTGAATTGAGATTAAAAAATGCTAGCTACATACACATTATTGCCTCTGTTCATAGTTATGCTCAGTGATTAATTTGTTTCTTTAAAATGAGCAATAAACATAAAAACAAAAACAAAAAAATCCATAACTTGAAACAAAGGCTATTTTATCAACTGGGTTCCATGGCAGGAAACATAAAGGCAAAGCTCTTTGAATCTTTAAAATGCTGCTTAGCATGGGTATTCTGTGATTTAAATTTAAAGTATGTAAAAAAAAAAAAAAAAAAAAAGGGTAAAAAAGCCAAATAAGTCAAAAGGTTATACTAAACAGCTAATATAACAGCCAAAAAAATCCCAAACCAGAATGATTGCTATAGCTGAAGCTTTTGTGACTTTCACTTATATATATTAATATTTTTCAGAGTGGTGGCATTTTAACAGTATGCTTTATGAGACACGATGGTTTAGAGAAAATTAAGGAGAGATGATCAAAGATTTCATTTGGTTACTATGCACAAAAGAACAGAGGTTAAAAGAAACCCTAAACAATTTCTGATGAGTGCCTAACTCATACCTTTACCACTAGATAATGTTACATCTTACTCAGAGCCTTCTAAAGGCATAAGAAGAGATATTGCTTACTATTTCTTTTATTATGTACATTATTTATTTAATAAAGATCAATAATAAGTTGAAATGTCCACGGGCCTATTTAGAAGTTCATGATCCTTTGTATTTTAAGTGTTTTCAAAATGTTGATTCTATGGCATAATTTTATAGGCTGAATTACATATTGGCTTTCCATATGACTTAGTCCACCTCAGTGGTCGTACTTTATTTATTTAGCTTTGTTGTACCAACTGCACTGCACACTTCAACTCATTCTATTCAAGATCAGTGCTCACTTGGCTCTCTCATCTAGTAAGATCTCCCATTTTCAGGTTCCAAGGAAAATTCACTGCCCCTGAAAAAGAATCACAAGGTCCTTGCTGTAGGAGAGTTTTCTTCCTTGATCATCTAAACCAGGCAGTTTTGTTTAAGTCTCAAATTCCCTATTTGTTTAGAACATATAAGACACAGTCCAAAGCAAGAAAGTAACTCAACACCATAAATTGCAAAGGACTTCTTCTAGCCTTTAGCGCTGTTTGAACTAGAAAAGCAGTATACTATTTATTAACTTGTCATTTTCAGTGTTTACTGCAACTGTAAAAACAGATAATTTGCACAACTAAAAAGAAAGATAAGAACATAACGTTGGTAAGCACAAAAATATATCACTGAAGATATTCAAACAGTACAGAGAAAAATGAAGAATGATGTAGCATAGCTACAGAAATAAAAGTTCACCTTTGTATTTTGCAAGTTTAAATGAGACCCTGGTTTAATAAATACAGGGTGCTTAAAGAAAGGAAGATAGCAACACAAATGAAGTAATCACTGGGATATCCACAACATTTCAATCAATTTTCTGCTAAGGTCAAAATTCAAGTAATAAGTGGTGTCACTTTCTGATGTGAAAGACATTTTCCCACTTTATTACAAATTTTGTTATTGAGAACTGTTAACACTACTGACTCCATAGAATTGTGTGCATGGAGTCTGAAAGAGATGACTGGTAATAGCAATTAGTTATTATGAATAGAATGAACTGCCTCTGACTCTAAACTCATCAATGCTACTCACCAGCAGTCAGTTACTGGTTATCAAAGAAATGCAGCTCTGGGAGATGAATAAAAACAATGTTGGGGTTAACAGAACAAAGAACAGTATGTAACACATATCACAGATAGCAAACGTAGATGTAACATGTAGGTTTGAACCAAGGAAGAAAGAGTAAGGTGTAATGTGTATTAGCAACGTGTAGAAATACTACCAAGTAAGTTCTCACATGTGGATGAAAAAACCATCAACATCATACTTCTGACAAAGAGAGATGCTTCTGACTTGCTACACCATTGCCCACTGCCAGCCCAAAGCCCAAATCTGAGGACTTGGGAGAGCAGTGGAAGGAAAATACTGTGTATAAATCAAAAAAACCCCAAACCAACAATTTAGAGAGATATTAAATATAGAGTGAGAGAAATTGAAAATATGTATATATGAGGAGTATAGACTAAATTTGCATTTTGTGAATCCTTATTTCTCATTGCCTTTGTTTCTGAGCTTTAACAAGGCTAGTAAGTATTAAAATGGCAACCCTAGAAACAGAGATCTCAGCCAGTGAATTATTTTCATTGTTATAACATGCTGATAGAATCACTGTACCGCAGAATGTATTTTTGAGTAAGATTTCTATTTAATATGGTTGTATAAACATTCCTGTTCCAGCATAAAGAGGAATCTCTGGAAGTTTTGCCAACCCACATCTGAACACCATGTAAAGGTTGTCCTCCTGTAGATGTAACTAGTGGCAGTAGTTAAGGGAGATATAACAGCTCCTTCAGAGATGACTTAGCCCAAATTTTTTAACAAAAGAAAAGAGCCAGAACACATTGTGCTTTTGCTTTGATTTTAAACTCAGGGACTTGGACAAGCAAGCAGTTGTAGCCTCTTCACTAGGACGTAAAGCCTGTACATATTTCAGTATAGTGAGTAGAAATGCTATCAGGCTACAAGATTACTTTATGCACAGAAGTTTCACTTTGTTTTCTGGCAAACACAGCAACAAGATGTACGGCTGTGTAAGTAAACGAATGAGCTTATAAAACTTTAACAATTAACTCGTGGACACCAGAGAAAATGCAGTAGACATAAGCTTATGTCAGCTAAGACTTAGTTGATATCCTATTTTAAACTTATAGACTAGGCATTTTTTTCTGATGTTCTTATTGCTGAAAGTTAGATTAGACCTTTAGAACAACTTTGAAACACTTCAGTAAAATAAACCAAGAAGACACCACTTGAGTGGCTCTAAGTGGACAAAGTAATCCAAGATGAAGGAAAAACTGACTAAATTTCTTGTTGACAGAGCCTTTGGGCTGCCAGCTGCAACATTACAGTAATTTAACCTGGATTTATATCAGAAAGTCAATTCTCATTTTCAAATAAGGAAGCCTAGGATTTTTTTAAATGTTGATAATTAGTAAATAGCAATATATTTTTACTTTCATTTCCATTTTGTTTCTGATTAATATCCTCTCCAGTCAGCTGTTTTCACAGCCCTTGCATGCACATTTGGAGAGAGTGACTCAGAAAAATAACAAAACCAACTGAAAAGCCAAGGAGCTCATTTATTTTAAGACAGCATTTTCCCTGAAGTAGTCACTTCAAATGTAGAGTTGTCTTTAATTTGGGTGGTCCTACAATAAATATTTACGATTCCCTAACTAACAGATTCCATTTCAAAAAAAGCATGTTTTTGCTTTCATCTGCATTTCATAGTCAAAGGCTTTATGGACAGTCAGCTTCAGGGGGTGAAAGTTATAGCCAATCCAAGGAAATTAAAATATGTTAATTCTAAAGCAGCTACTATTAACACCATTATTTGAATTTCTTTTTCCATTCAGTTTCATTTCCATTTAGGCTGCACTCAGATTGCTGAGTGCAACCACAATCAATCAGCTGTTTTGCACTCAGATATTACACCTGTAAGAAGAAAATGTTATATCATTCATTTCTTCTCATAAAGAAATTTATGATAATATTATGATATTATGTTAGTTTTCTTAAAACTATAATTTTTTATCTATGGTCTTTACCTTCTGTACTTTTTTTTAAGCTGAAGTAAAATAAAAAACACCCACTTCAAAATGTTGTCGATTTTGGTCACCAAATTTCTTATAATGCATCTACAAAACATCTGAGCTATCATGTCCACACTTTAGTATTAGATAGTTTGCTTATTCTGCCTACATCATATATAAATATAATATGTCGTATATTTTTAAATGTATGGCACAGAAAAGTCACAGTTGTTAGGAGGAATGGAACAGTCTGCAGAAAGTCCTAACTATAACTTATTGCATGACTTCAAGATTTAAACAAACTAATCTTCGTTTGGCTGGTAAACTGTTCAAAATTTTCTACAGGCCCTCTTCCAAAAATAAGCTGTCTCCTCTCTTTCAGAATTACCATTTAAAAACTATGCAGATGGCAAATGTTAATTCCATATATGCATTTGCCATATAAGATTTGCCAGTGTCTGGAAAATAGACATGGCAGCAATCCTGCTGATGTACAGTAGATGCAATGCCAGATCTAGCAATGCATGCACTCTGAAAAAGAGGAACATCTGTCTGCATCACTTTTGGTTCAGCATCTCTCCATTGGAACTGGGCTGTTGTAGCAGCCTGGTTGAAATTCTAGTCTCAGGTTACACAACAGTCTCTTCTAGGAATTATCGTGAGATGTGGTTATGACTGAGATTCCCTTACAAATAAGGGATACTTATTTATATTTAGGAAATCTAACTGTTTTAAAGAAGCTGTTAAATGTGCTGAAAGAATGAGGTAAGGTGAGTTTTGCTTATTTTGTTACAAGAAAGAGAGAACATCTATTGCCAAGAAAAGTGTTGCAGGTTGAAGATTGACAGACGCAGCATCTTCCTGGAGACATAAAGAAAACTACTTAGGAAAAAGACTAAGATCTGCTCTGTTTGCATATCAGGCACTCCCAGTAACTGGTGGTTTTATTTTAGACATCGCCTATGAGGGATTGAGAATAAGCAGGGTTTTTTAAATTCCTAACTGTTTGTAACCTCTGCATCTTTGTTTCTGCACTGAGTCCCAGAAATCCCAATTATTTTGTCTTTTAGACTCAGCTAGCTATGAGAATCTGAGTTTAAAAACGCAATTTCAGGGCACATAGTCTGACCCTGAAAAAAATCAAATTAAAATAAAGATAAGGATCAGAAATATATTCAATGACTAGCGGTTTATAGTTTTCCAAAGGCAGCTTCTTCTAAGAACAACTAAGAAATATATACTCCCCAGGTAATAAACCAAATCCTTAGTTGCATTAAAAGCAGCATTGAACATAGTTGCAGATTCATAGTCAAGTTTATGAGTTTTTCACAGTTTGCTTTTTAAATAAATCCATAGTTAGACTACCATTTCTCTTATATGCAAAACCAGCAATTACTCTTTTAATTACACCACTGTTACTGAAATACTTTCAAGCTTGAATTACATACATATACACAATCACACGTACAGGTTAAACATTTTGGGTACAATCCTGGTAACTTCATATATGGCAACATTGTTCCCCTTTCTGAGACTGAAGCAGAAATAAACCAAGAGAAATTATGTGGAGAACATAAAAAAGAATGAGCTGCTACTTGTTTTGCTTCTTCTGTTTCTCTGTTTCCTAGATTAAGGAAGCCACTGCTAATCCATCAATTTATAGTCACCAGATGAGGGTAACCATGAAGTATTCGTCACAATTTCCTGCTCGTTTGAACAATCTGTGACACTTGGTATCATTGCTGGTACCATTACACAGCAGAAAACTATCCTTGCAAACAAACAAGAGCGGTGGAGGAGAACAAGGATGGCAGCTTTATGTTGTATTAGCAATTTGAATCTACTGGAGGAGAGTTATGACAAACTCCAGAGCCAGTCAAAGGTAGTTGGTGAAAGTGTGCAACCTGGATGTTGTGACTTAACCCCACTAGCCAGTCAAATCCCACACAGCTGTTTGCTCACTCCCCTCTGTGAGATGAGGAGAGAATTGAAGGGATAAAAGTGTGAAAAAATAATGAGGTGCAATAAAGACAATTTTACAGGTACAGCAAAAACTGCACACAAAGAAAATCAGAAATTCAGTCACTACTTCCCACCAGCAGGCAGATATTTAGCCATCTGCAGGAAAGCAGAGGCCTGTTACACGTAACTGATACTTGGATAGACAGATGCCATAACTGGAAAATGATAAAGAGAAATCCAAAACATAATTTAAAGAAAATATTTCTAGATATTTGTATGTTTAGCAGTCTCAAAGATACAGACAGTTCATAGGAATGTGGTATTATTGCAAAATATAAGATCAGAAAGGAGAGTTGTCATTGGTACTTGCACAACAAAAGGAGAGCACGTGTATTTTTAATATCCAGATGTGAGCATTTCCATTGGTAGATCAAATTCCCTCTGCTTCAATATAACTATGAAACAACCTCTTTCATTGCATGTGATGGACACCACCATATAGAGACACCATTGACTGTAGATACTAGACTCAGTAATTTAATAAAAATGCAATGATTCTCTAACTAGATGGAAAATTTGCATGCTGATTCCATGCTACTGATTTGAAAAGAGGAGCAATAATTTATGTATGCGTATATATATAGTTTGTGTGTATATATTTACAATCAAATTCTTATCTCTTCTGGTTTGCTTAATTTTAGCAGAAAATTATTCTGGTATATGTAATCAAACCCACAAAACAGTGTGTACATATATTACATTATATATAGTGTAATATTTCAGGTAAGCCCTCTGTGTTTCCAGTAACAATAAGCAAGGCTATTTAAGATGAGAATACTGTTTGAAGTCTGTACTGAAGACAGGAGAATGGAGTTTGAAGTGTCAAAAAGGAATCATTTTTCCTGCTTGCTGAAAGATGCATCTGATGCTAAGGTTCATTTAAAAGTCTAACACTGGAAACAAGGAAATGTATGACATCGGATAACATAAATCAAAGTGTCTGTATATGATGCAGCCTATTTAGAGATAAGAAAGAAAAAACAATATGTCAGGCAACAGACTGTGCATGAGATAGTTTCATGGTTTTTACAAGCACGTATATAACAGTCACACTGTGTGAAAATTCACTCAGAGATTCTAACCAGACTCAAATATTATTTGCTCCAGCTAAGCACACTTTTCAAGGAAATATTACTGAGCAATCATTGTAAACAAGATGCCTTTGGAGACGTTGAGAGGGTGCTAAAGTGAATTTCCTGTTAGATCAGATACTGTTGAGAAATACATGCAGTTAGTAGAATGAGACTGCATTCAAAGCACGAATTTGTTGTCCTAATATAGAAATATAATGACAGTAGGAAAATGCATCAGCCTTCATTTCAGTTTGTAGCAACAAATATAACAGAATTCATTGCACAGTATCAAGAGTAAGAAAACTTGCAACATCTTACACTTGCTTTTCAAGCTCTTCTCTTTTTTCTTGCATTATGCTTCAGGTTGTTTCTTATCTGTCTTTGTCTTTCCAACCACATGAAACCCATCCCAACATTATATCGACAAACTATCATTCTGGGCATCAATTTTCTCAATCTCATGACTAGTTTATCTAGTCTTTTGAATTCATAGGTCTATCTACTTTCTAATTTTAAAAGTATTAATGTCAGAGCCATGAATTTATATTCATATAACTTAGTTGAAGACAATATTAAAAAAAAAAAAAACCCTCAGAAATTCAATTTTTATCTTCTTGTCCTCTGAGGAAGCACATTATTTTTTTCCTGCTTTATGGTCTATTTTACAGATGGATCCATGTATTAGACTTGAGGGTATATCTATCAGTAAGTAATTCCTGACTGAAAACTGAAATAAAGGCATTTTTCCAAAATATGTGTACAGATTTTGTCTGGCTTATTTGGGCTTTGTTGTAATTGAATGGCATCCAAGTAAACTAGTTGAATGGAATCCAGCAGATTCCGATGACATCCTTCAAGATTTTTGCTTGAACTTTTTGAAATGTGGAGCAAAATCACAGTTTCAGGGAGACCTTCTAAGCTTAATGATATTGGTTATTCCTTTAGCACAAATGACAAAAAAGTTACAGTATACCCTAACAATTACTCATCGGTAGTCAGCCTCTACCATTCATTCATTTAGTGCTGTGCTTTCAAGCAAGAAGGCACTGGAGCAGATCTAAACAACTCCCATATAAGACCTTGTACACAAGTGTTTGTCTCTGCAGGATCAGAATTTTTCTCCCATAAATTGACTATTGATATTTTCTGAAATTCAATTGTCATGATTTCTGTTGTGAGGGTTAGTTATTCCGCATTATAGACTGTAGAACTTATACTTCATTAATGGAAAATATGTAACCATTGGCACTTTTCAGCAAGATACATGAGTTATAATGCATTCTTTCCTTTTATATTTGTGTTTCTATGGGCTGTACAAGCAGAATCACAGTTCAAGAGTGACCATTCGTTTCATCTGTTTATCCGTAGTTATACTTTTTGAACATAATCAAATAATTATAGTAATAAAACCCCAATAAAATAAAAACATTATAAAATAAATTTTAAAAAGGATATGATTACATCTGGCTTATTAGGTAAACAAACAAAACAGCAAACAAAAAAAAATGCTTATTGAAAGTTAGAAACAATTACTCCATATCTCAATTAGCAAATTCCCAAGCTTATAAATCCTTCCTCAAATACTTCTCCTTTCATCACTTTGAGGGCTGTAAAGAATCCATATCTGATGCAACTTGTCGCTATGAATAAAAGATCAAACACTGTGGGTGGTGTTTTGCTGCTTTCATAGGCAGCTCACTAAATAATTTCTGTTTGTGTTTTCAAATACACAACAGTTACCAGATGTTATCTACTGGCACAATGAAGCTGATAATATTTTTCAAAAAAATATATATTTTAAGCTGACATGTTGTAACATACTCTTTCCATTCCTTTTAATATCACAACTGCATTCTAGAGTCATCTAAAAATAGTACCCTCTTACTAAAATCTTCATATCTTTGTT
This sequence comes from Psittacula echo, assembly GCF_963264785.1. Taxonomy (NCBI): domain Eukaryota; kingdom Metazoa; phylum Chordata; class Aves; order Psittaciformes; family Psittacidae; genus Psittacula; species Psittacula echo. The sequence continues at coordinate 39,506,107 of NC_137735.1, read as the reverse complement.
GATATTGTGAGTCATATATGATTGGCTAAAATAAGACTTTAAAATGTTTTAGTACTTTTCAAAGTACCAAAAAGCCACCTAAGGGTTGAAAAGTCCCCAGACACCTTACAATCAGATGCTAGGTAGTGCAGCAGATTTTTAATTTTGATCCTGAGTTAAAATCTGATTTAAGAGCCTGCTTTAAAATCTTTACACGCATGCATTTTGTTCACTGCTTGTAGATTAAGGCCAAAGGTAAATTTAAGATTTCCTAGCAAGTTTTATAGCAGCATGGAGCAGCCTATATATTCCTAAATAAGGATGTAAAGGAAATGGGTGTTCAGCACAGAACTGGGTGTTTTGTTTTTTGGTTTGTTTTTTTTTTTTCAATTTATGTATAAAAATTTTAATTATGGATATCAAAATATTCCATTGCACCCTATGAATGTAAGTAGATCAGAAAAAACTGTCAAGATTTAAATCTCCTGTTAGAAAATTCTCATTCTTTTTTGTAAAGTAAAACTGAATAAACTAAGCTGACAGATGAGGAGACAAAAATTGCCTCCTTACTTCGTTTTTTCAGGTCCTAGTTTGAAAGTTGGCAATGAGAAGCAACAAATACTAAAATTGACAGATTTGTCTCTTCAGAGGCAGAGGTGAAAAAAAAAGACTTCCTAGGGTATATTTCTAATTCTTATAGCTCTGTATTTTAAAAACCTCTAAGGCACCTAACATCTTATAACTCTATCAAGAAATATGAAACTGAGGAATTAAGATGATTAATAAAAAAGAAACCAAACAAAACAATTGCTTTTGCATGCTGTTAATGTGAGGTGGACAAAAGAAAACGAAAGAGGTAGTAAAATGTGCAGCACTAGGAAGGACAGGAAAGCAAGGCAAGAAATCAAGGAAGAGGCTCAAACTCCAAACCTGGATTGGCCCTGTACGTATTCCTTAAGAGTCGCTCATCAACTTGCATATTTTTTTTTTACACTAGACATAAATAATGTATCTCATCCATCAGACCTTTTTGTAAACACAACTGACATCTTTTAATTCAGTACCAAAATTATTTCAGAATTTCCTTAATTTTACAACCTGTTACAAATTGACTTTGAGCAGAGCATTGGACTAGAAGACTCCGTAACAGCCCCTCAAACCTAAATTCTCTTAGGTTTCTAAATTTTCTAATACACACTTCTGTGCTTTCTCTCTTACTGCTTCAACTAACCAATTGTTCTCCCTTTAATTCTGCTTACAGGTTTGTATACCTACAGAAACTCAGCATGTTTAGTCTGCATTGTACTGACACAATTATTTACATAGCTAACCAACACTGACTGCTCCCATGTCCTCTAGAGTATCTGATTTTCACATATCACCACTTAACAAACACTTAAGATTGCAAATTCCCTGAAGCTCTGTTTCCATACCGTTAGGCATAAAAGGCTCCAGCCAATAGCAAGAACTCCTGAACACTGTCAGGAGTTAATATGACAACATAAATAATAAAGAAAAAATTATTCACAGATTAAGTATGATCATTATCTTGAAACAAGCTTTATTTTCTCTTGACTATTTTTTCAATTCTACTAGTGTTTTTATTCTATTATAAACTTATGTTTTTATATTAATGGTTCTTTTTTAAATATAAGCAAACAACACTCCATCAACAATCTACTGTGCATTCACCACTGTACCAGGTCATGTGTTACCATATTAGTCTACCACAGATGAATTTTCATAGCTAACCCTCTGTGCACAGAGTTTCTTTCTATCACTGCAACATTGCAAATAATTTTTATACTTTATTATTTGTGTCCAAACATAGTTTCCAAGGTTTTCTTATTATAACCACATTGCAGAAATGAGATTTGTTGTGGGACCTGTCACACTATGTGAGGCATGTCTGAAAAGATCAGGTTTCATGACTGGGTGCAGTCTGCAATATCATAGTAGACCTTGGAGGAGTCCACAACCTATTAAAATTCTGGTACATACATCCCTTTAAAAACATCCCAAATGTCTCCAGTGACTGAGTTTGTAAGCCACCATTCTACAAGATGTTTTAAGACTCAATGTTCTGTCAAGATCCTTTTATTCTCCCTAGAATGAGTTATCTATGTAAATATAAAAATATTTCATCACAGTTTTCTTCAAAGGTAAGATCACAGTTCTTTTTTGCCATATGCTTTAAACCAAGTAATAGCATTTGTCATTTTGTTTCACATAGGGCACACTGTAGTTGCCAGCACCTATAAAGTTTGTCTTGCCAGAGAAGACAAATTATTAGCTTTGTATCTTCTACTAGGATCAAAAACTTTGAAAAATCTTCTTCACTGTAGGAGTTTAATATTCTTCATGTAAAAGTTAGACAGGAGTTTACTCTTCATTTTTCATTTCATAGGTAATAGGATTGTGAGATTTTTATCATCATAATCAATCTGAAATATCTCTATGTCATTGGGTATAGATTTATTATGAAAAATTCTTACATTAATAAGTGATTTCCATTGGTCCATTTCTTCCTAAGTTAGCATAGAATTTATTCTGAACAAATAGAATGCACTTCTTCATATGTAGTCCCATCACAAACAGTTTCCTGAATGAGTTCTGAAAGTCATAAATAAATAAAAATCTTTCACATTATTGGAAGACACCAGCCAACCAATTCAGCCTGCTTTTCACTGAAAAGTGGAATTCTGCTATGGTCAGTGAAAGCCTTGATGTGCTCTGTCTTATCTACAACAGTAATATTTGGACTCCTGCCTAAATATGTTCTGCAACCAATAGGAAGCATTTTCTAAAGCATCACTGGAATTTACAACAAGCTCTAACCAACCCAGGACTATTTGCACTCGTAAATTGCTTATGCACTTTTCTACTTCAAGCAATGAGCAAAATTATGTAAAATGACTTTTTATTAAAAAAATATATTTTCTTTGTCTTAAACAAAGTTTCTTTTTTTTTCATACAATGCTTTTCAGTGCTTTAACTAATTTTCTCTAAAGGAAAAGCATTTTTCATTTTAAATTATTGGAGTGGAAAATTGCATGTTTAAAAATTTATGAAAAAAATATGTAAGGGCCTGTGGTCTTATAAAATATGTATCATGTAGCACCATATTTATTCTACTTACTTGTTAAGTTTGCTTAAAGTGCCCACTGTGATTTGTTTGGCAGAATGTACCTTTTTTTCCTATAAAAGGCTGTTTTGTACCTTACATAATGTTATCTATTGTTTGAATTGTGCCAAGGAAAAAGAAAGCATAACACTTCTGACTATTTTTTCCTGTCCTTATTAACAGAGGTTAGCTTGTAGGGGTAGTTTAAGAGAGCACTTTCAAAACATTTAGGACAATTTAAAGATCACCTATTAAATATTATATCAATAAACACTATAGGTTTTGTAGTCAAATGATAGTTTGCATCAAGATATAGAAAGCTGGAAGGAAAATATGAGTTCTGTTTAGTAATAAGGTTATTTCTGATTATGTCTATTCAGTTACAAGGCTAAATATCAGATACTTGACTTGTAAAACAAAGTAAAAACCTTGTCAGTGAAATATCAATATAAAGTCATTCAATAGGGTGTAAGGGAAAAAAGTTACCCTTCCCTCCTGAACACATCAGGGTTTTTCTTTTCATGCCACTTTAATAATTTGTACACCACATATGCTAATTAGTTCAGTATTTATCACATTGATAATATTAATATTAATATTCATTGCTAAGAGCATAAGAATAGTCAAAGAAAGCAAAATAAACTTTTTAAAAATATCTTTCATTAAAAGAAATCACATCTACTTTCTAAATGTTGAAGCAATTACTGAGTTTAGTTTACAATAAACATGTCCATTTCTATTTATTATACAATACAATAAAATAAATACATTGAATGAGGCTTTGAAATACAAAGCATTGTTCTGTAAAGTGATAGAGTTAATTTCCTGAGCATTACAGAGAAACCACAGGAGAAGAGTCAAAATCTGATATTCTATTAAAAGGATCTTTGTTTCTGAAAGAAGCAGATGATTAATGTTTTTTTTTTCATTCAAGAAGCCGTAATGCAATAAATGCATTGCACCTCAAACATTTACTTCCCTCTAGGAAAATAGTACACTAATTTTTGTCTTGATTAGTATTTTGTATATTTAGTCATTCATCTGTGTTTTAGAGATTTACTTATAAATTGGCTTGGCAGCACTGTTGCAAGGTTGCTGCAACACTAACAGTTTAAACTGAGATTTAACAAATGGTGCAACTGTTCAGATGGGGAGATCTGCTGACAGATGAGGAGACCCTTTGCCACAAATCCACTTAAGAGAATCCAGGCCCTTGAAAATTCCTGAGAAAGAACCTTTGGCCTCTCTTCAAGATTCTCTTTTAATTTAAAACAGTTACAAGTGGTGGAGATTATTTTTTTTTTTCTTTGTGTAGCTTTGGTTTGCTTTGACCTGTGTATTGGTGATAATTACATGTAAAATTTCTTCAAGAAGAAAGGGGACTGTTCCCTCAAAATTCAACCCATTAGTGATTTGGAGAGAATATACCTTGTTTTCCTAATATTCTAATATGCTAAGCAGCAATTCAAGATATAGATATGAAATCCTATTATAAACCCTGCTATCAAAGGTTGCAATCAGTTGTATTTCAGAATATGTAAAATGATATTTAAAAAGATCTCCAGTCTACTTGTTTGCTGATAATCTGTATGATTAGCGATGGAAAATTTTGCAATGAATACTAACAGCCTAGGTTCAAGACAAAATCACTTTAGCAGTATTTTCTTCAAGAAAAATCAAATATATTTATCTCTGAACAAGCTTGTAACAACAGAAGAAAGTAAGCAACAAGTAAAATAAATCTATTATTTGAGGATGAAAGAGTCCATATATTTCTTCAAACTACTTCTGAAGTCCTAAAAGATGTGCACATAATTCTGTCTCATAGGTTTTCCTGTAATCTTTCCCGCCTTTAAAATTCCAGTGAATGTGCAAACATCAAGTTTCTTTTTAATTTCAAAATGTCACTGTATCACATGATCTTGGAGCATTTTCACCCTTTGATAAAAAGAAACTGAGTTTTTTTGTTTTTTGTTTATTTTGCAAAAAAGTCTTCAACAGAGAGTCTTGTCATATTGGCTTTCATTATTTTTATGTATTTATATTAAGAGAAACATACAGTGTACATATGCTTAGGTAGTCATTAGCCTGAAGCATAACACTTTTGATTTAACATTCAGTACATTAAGCACATGGTCAACTTACTAAATAAAAACTATTACAGAGTAGCTAGTTGTAATTTGCACAGCACGAATACTTAGTGATCTGAATAGGAATGCATCAGTCAAAAATATCAGCAATTTTTAAGTGTGTTCACACTGCACCCTTTGGATAAAGACTATAAATATTTCACAAATTGGATAGGGAATTTTTCTGGCTTTCATGAAAATAAATAATTCTAAAGTTAATAAAATCTTTGTGTAGCTCTTCAACCAGAGGCATGTTAGCTGAAATCTGTTGCTTTTTAATTGCTGACTACAGAAATACAGTCCATTCACTATGCCCATATCTCCCAGAACAAATGGATTTACCTGGCTGATTCCATCCATGCACTGGGATTTTCTCCCCAGACTGCATCTAGAAGGCTCTAAGTTACCCCACTCCTCCAGGTCTTTTACCTGTATAAAAATCCTTGCTGATTTCTGCCCATTAACTTTATTGCTAGAGATTGTTTGCCTCCCTGCAGTGTTTTCTACTAGGAATCCCCCAAAGCTTTCCCAAATCTTCCTCAAATCTTTTTAGGTCCAAAGGATAGTTTATGGGTCCCTGAGGCTACAAAGTCCTTCCACAAGAAGGCCTTTTAAAATAAGCTTCAAACATTTTTGTTTTAATCCCTCAGCACCGGGGGCTGCAGGATGCCATGCTTGATTGTCTTATACTCCAAAATAAATGTCTCCATCTCTGCATCCAGTGTGATAGTATTATCTAGAGCATTCAGCAAAAACCACTTTCAGGCAAATTACTGTAAATCAAGTGCTGGGGATAAAAAAAAAAAAAAAAAAGAGAAAATAAAAAAAAAGTGTCAGCTTTTTTTAAATACTAAAAATATGTTCATTTTTTTAATGATTAAATTGCTCCATTTGATGAGACATATTACTTTATGTTGACTTCACCTATAGAGATACTAAAATGATAGAAAAATAAAGTTAATGTTAGACTTTTAGAATTAGCTGATAATTTCACTTGTAGGTTTTGCTCACTCTATCATAGATGTTATTATGTTATCTAATCCTTTAAACAGATATATTAAAGATTAGATATGATTTTTTTTTTCACTTTCTTGCAACAATAATATCTAGCTTTCTTTTCCTTCTTATATTAAATTTTGTTTTGCACCAATTAAGAACAATTTTCACACTGTTTGGAACAGGTTCAATAAACAAAAATAGAGCATCATGCTGATATTAGATACTGTACTGTGAAATAAAAAATATCTTGACTCATTGCAAAACGTAATGCTTGTGCCACATATACTTAAGCTATCTATACTCATCCAGTGCCACTCTGAGGCACTTACACCTATATGCTCCCACTTATGAATATGAATACATTTGACTGCTTTGGGGTGACCATGGAAAGGATATATTGCTTTTCAAGGCATCCTTTAGAAATTATCCTTTTATATTGCTAGGACAAGCATTCTAGTTATTTCTAAATTCAGAAAAGAGTGCAACCTTCTGTTCTTGTTTCTAGATTATCAGACTGAGGAATTTACTGACGCACACCACTATCCCACTGCTCTCTATTCGTGCAGCTATTGCACCAGGACACAATAGCTGTGGTATAGATCCCATCCCAACACACAATCAGATGTGGTCAGAATTCATTCCAAGTTCCTCCAGTTTAGCCATATTCACAAAAGAAAAGATTATTTTGGTGGGAAATTTCCCTATTCACAAAGATCTTGATTTAACATTTAGCTTAGACATCTAACCTTTACTTTTCTTATGACAATCCTGCCTTCCTACCCTTGTGAGACTCATTTCAGTACGTTATTCCGACTTGTGCTATACATCAAAGCATGCATAATGAGGTGAACAATGCTTAGGTCTTAACAGTAATGTTTCTTGTTCAATTACATCAGATGTTTTTATCAAGACATGAGGTTAAATTAAAAGATAATGCAAAAAGATATGTCTCATATAGCAAAGCTAAGAAAATAATGCTGGTGATCAATATGAACACACAAACAAGATCATAGTGGTTTAATTACTTCTTTATTTGTCTTTAACCCTTTAAAATAGAGAAAGAGGATATAGGAAGGGGTGGCACTGAAACAATAAATAAGATCTCTACATTCATCAGAGCTAAGGAATTATTGAGCATTCTGAGACTGATGCACACAAAAGAAATATAAGTACCATTATCTTTTGTGTCAAAACTGAAACAAAGCAAATTATAGCTACTTTTAAATGTCAGTTACTCTTTCAGTGTAGTTAGGCTGCAGTAGATTTGCAGGAAGAAATCACAATTAATTAATCATAATGAAGACCCTTCCAATTAGGTGAAGTGGAATTTTATGCTGAAAATACAAATCTTTAATGTCCAAGAATGTCAAAATTCTCGAAGCAACTCTAAGCAACAATTTTAATTCAAAGGGTCATGTTAGTGAAACTGGGTAAGTAGAGTTCCAAAGAAAAGATACACCTTTTTAACATGTTGTTCTGGGAAAAAGTAAAACAAAACAAAACAAAACAAAACAAAACAAAAAAAACAAAAAAAACCAAAAAAACCAAAAAAAACCCCACAAACAAACAAAAAAAAACAACAAACAAAAAAAACCCCAAAACCAAAACAACCAAAAAGCCAAACTGTTTTATCCCAGTTTTATTTTATTTGGAATTATATAGGTGGCATCCTTAGGCTGCTCTTCATTCTTGATCACATTAAAAATGAATAAGAAAAAATATAGGAGATTACATGCAAAACTGAGTCCCTCTAAAAAACCAGATCGGCCAACTGATTATTGCTACCCGGAAGGTGTATTCTCCTCTCCTTAGAGATGCATTTCCTTATTTTTCCCCTCTTCTACCTAAAAAGAAATAAATAATATTTTTAATCATATAACCTTGAAAAGTTCTTCAGAACATCTTCTAGTTCAAGTACAGAACATGCTTGTATGTCCTTAAGCATGATGATTGAGCTCAAAACAAATGCACATCAGTTGAACAATAGGAGAAAAAAAAAAAAAAAGGATGGCCAGCAGGTTTTAAAATGTTTCTCAGTATGCACATATTTCCTCTGCTCCTTCTCAGTGATTTCTGTATCAATGTTTCTATCATTCCACTGTAGAAACAATTAACTTACAGCTGAATGGCCTTTACATCACTGACTTTCATAACTAACTCTCAAGGTACATTAGATACAGTACAGTTGATCATTTCAACTAGAAATGATTTTCCTCTGGTGAAGAGCCAGGAAGTTGCATATGTTAGTAGCAGCTAACTGCTATACCTAAAATGTAACACTTTCATAATCTTACTGCAAAACTCAGAGATATCAAACATCCTAATCATATTCTCTTTCCTGGCTCAAGATTTTACACTGTATTAATTGAGGAATAGTGAAGCTGTAAAGATTTAAAACAACACATCTTTTGAAAATATTAGAAGCACATTACGCTGTAAACAGATTATATTTTTGTTACAGCTTACTCCTGTTTGTAGATGATAACCCACTTTAAAAACCCAGTATGTAATAGAAATATTTTTATTCTCTTTGACTAAAGACATAAACAATTATTCCCATAGTAATTGTACCTTATTCTCTTTTATTATTAGAGTGTTTGTCATTGAAAAATATTTTTTCAGAAAAAAATATACTTCCACACTATTATGTCCTTCCATGAGTGACTTAACATGACTTAGAAAACTGTAAAGTGTCATGAGTTAAGGTCAATCTGCCAGCACGGCATTAGCAAAATTAGTAAACCAGGGAAAATCCATTTTTTGACAATGAACAGAGAAACTCAAAAAATATTCAGTAGTTTTTTCTAGTAAAAAAGGTAAATTAGAAGTCTGAAAAAATTTTCATATATATAAGCTGAAGGCAAAGTGAGGAGCTAACAGTTAAATTTATCAGTGTGAGTATCTGACCTCAAATTTGGTATATCTGTCCTTTCAAATTTATTTTTTTGTGAACTTGACTTCATGGAGGTTCCACATCCTGGAAGAACATATTCTTTAACCTCCTTCGCTTCTTTAAGAAATCAAAGCATATTATCCTCTGATATAATACTGCTAAACTTAATCTCATAAAAAGTTTTTAAAAGTCTCATAGAAAAACTTTCCAACTGGAAATTTATACATGAGCAGTTATGAACAGTAAGTGCTCCAGGTTTGTTTAACTTTATCTGTAGAATGTAAGATCAATCAAAACAAAAGATCCAGAAGGACCTAGAATACAAAATACTCACTGAAAGAAATACCACTGTTAGATATGCTTTTAAGCAGACAAGAGTAAACTTAGAGGCATTTGCACTATTGGCATAATCAGAAATGTTGAATTTCATATTTTTATGGCTCTTAAGTCAACTCTGATACTAGAGTCTCAAAGCATAATATCACATTCCAGCCTCTGAACTCTTTGGGATGTCAGTGTCTAAATAAGCTGCTCCTGAAGCAAACAACATGCTTTCCACATGAAGAACTATGGGAACTAATCTGTGTGGCATCAACTTTCATGAGAAGTATGCAGTAAGATGAGTCTTCATCTCACCTTAAAGTAGGAAAAATATTAGCATTTGACCACGCAAAATCTGTTTCACTTTACATTAATGCTAAAAACAAAAAAAGGGCTCTGACCAGAACTGTGATAAGGTTATAAACCACTGAAATATCTTGTGTGAATATTTTGATAAAATATATTCAAAGGAGGAAGGGCAGACAGAAAATAAGACCAAACTGATTACTAACGTGGTGAGAAGTATATTTTGTGTTAGATCACGTGTTCCAAACAAAGCTAAAAGCTTTGTAATGCATAAAGCTGCAATAAAGAAGTGTTACAAAAAACTCTATTTTCATTTACTTTACTCACTGTGAACCTAATCTAAACCTCTAAAAAGTGGCTGACAGTATTATGACCAGGCCCTCAAGATGCATGATTCTTTATAACCTTTACAAAGACATCATAAAGGAAGAGCTTTATTTCAATAAATAGGAGTTTAAGAAACAGCAAAGACCCCATGGTATCAAAAAGTGCAGGGAGGAATGGAGGAAAGAATAGAATTAGGAGGCACACAGTATTACAGATAGATAGAAAAAGAAACCTCACAACTGAATTATTATTCTCTTATTTTCTTGTAATCTAAAATGCTTCTGTAGTGGGAGGAAATTGATTTCTAATAAAATGTTATATAATATAGATTTTTTTAAAAAAATAAGTAGAAAGGTACTTAAAATGTAATTTTTTATTAAAAAACCCAGCATTTTTCTAAAAAAAAAAATAAAAAACCCACAAACAAAACAACCTCCAAAATTCTACCTTTCTATCTCTACTACATAGATTTCAAAAGTTGTATGACATTTTTAATTTGGATGATTTCATTTATTTAAATGTAAATTCAGAAGCTTTATAAATTTGAAGCAATCCGCTCAGAGTTCACACTACTAGGAGTTTAATTAAATTCCATTACCAGTAGTTTCTTTAAATATATTATATATTGTTTTCTACTATTACATTGATAATAATGCATGCTAAAATTTAAAGCTTTTTCCTATTTAACTAAAGTTGCAGCATAGGACTACTGAATAAAAACACAAACTATGCCCTGAAGTACTTTCTTCTGCCTTCTCCTGACAACTCGTGTCAGAAGACAAATAACTCTACATCTCTATTGCTTATATCCAATTCTCTCCACATTTTTAGTATTTAAAATTACTATTAAAGATTGTGTTATATAATGTATAAAAAATTTTCATCCCAGTAAGATTGCAACTGAAAATAAAAGAAAAAATTAATATACTTTATAAAAACATTAAATAGATGGATCTTGATTTTTCATTCCCATGAGCTTTATGCTCCATCTGTTGCTACAGCTTCACAGTACCTTGCATTTAGTATCAATATTTCCAGACAGGACACCAAAAGTAAACTCTACCTATCAATATTTGTTTAAAAAAAAAAGCATAGTAAAACATGATATTAAGTGGAACAGGGTGGTAGTAAAAAGTCCTTAGCGTACTGAAGAAGATAAGATTTTAGAGCAGGTGTGAAAGTCTTCACTTGTAAGATGCTTATATCATAGATTAATCTGCAGATGCTACACCATATGTTTGGTCACAAAAAGAAATTACCTTTAAAATTGATACACAGTCGCTTATGTGTATGAAAATGCAGCAACCAGAACTATGATCGCTATGCCTATGGAAGTAGAATATAACTTTTATTTTACTTATTTTGGAAGGAATTGCAGCAAAATTTCAAAAGTACAGATCACCAATCTCTGTGCAAAGAATTCCCCTAGGCATCAGTCAGTAACAGAATTTTGTTTTGTTAATCTAAATTAGGCAGATTGCAGCTGCTCTGGGCCTCAGTGCCTCCTATTTGTAATAAAGAGGTTGCTGTAAAATGGATTCAGTGAGACTCCTTTCCCTTTCTTATCACAGAAATATTATTCCTTATTCCTAGGAACAGGAAAAGTGAAAATAATATACGACAAATGGTATATATAAGAAAGTAGAAGAAAAATGTTTCAATAAGAAGGAAGAAACCTAAACAATTTGTACAAAAGACATTTAGTGATGATAAACACTGAATGTTTGAAGAACTGCTAGAGACAAATGGAAGAGCAGAGCCACTGTGTATTATTTTGATTTTATTTTTCAGCTGTATTAGGAGCTGCTAGCAATGAAAAGGCAAGGTTCACACATTGCCTAAGGTCCTTTATAACACAGACACAGACTAACTCTGCTTCTAGGGGAAGCATGCACCTCAGAGAAGTTCACTGGCTTTTCCAATTGCAAGAGCAGTGGTAACAGTGGAGCTAAAGCATGTGCTTCTAGAAAGCTTGAATCAAGACTAATGACCAAAAGGGAGTGGCACAGATAAAAAAATGGAAATAGTTTGTTTTCATGTAGCTTAAATAAAAAGTACTTTAATGTGTCTAATCATTCCAATCAATTACATTTCTGAAATCTAACAATTTAAATAAAGCTAAAATACATAACACATATTCAGAAAGCTATCTTTATTCAGAATCACCTAGCTTCTGAAAGAATATATGTGACCCTTCAGTGTTATTTTAATACTTTGTAATGTGCTTCTCAAAAAAAAGGGACAATGACGCAGCGAATTGGTAAATTTAAAAAAAGTTTTCTCTGCTGGAAAATAATTTCTGATACAGTGGTTAAAAAAAATGGAAGAAAATCCCCCCACATAATGAATGCTCTTAAATGTATTTTTTCAAGAATGTTTTTAGTGTGGAAGATTCACATCCACATTCATTCTGGAGCAGCCCCTGCATCAGATAGCAATTTCTAACATGACCATTTGAAAGCAATCCCCTTATACTTATTGAAAATTGGTAATTCTGAGGGATTTAGTTGAAACTGCTGTACTACAGTAATATGTCTAAGTCAACTAACAGTTTCAATGTCTAATCTTCATATGGCAGATAATAAAATTGATAAATTGTTTGACTTTCAACCATGGATTTCTATCAATCGTTAAAATGAAAACTCTCTCTTCTCAGTGTAAAATTCCTGTGCAATTTTGGAGATGACTTCCATTTACCTGCAGAAAATTTTAGTTTCATATTCTCTTAGTGGAGGGCAAAGAGCTATTTATTTCCTTTATTCACATTCTCTGACGCAACAAGTCCAGGCCCGTATGTGAGTGATACACTAGCACCAAGCAGGAAAACAAACATTTCGGAGTGATAAGATGAAAGTTTATGGAAACATTGTGAAGCTCAGTCTTAAGTCAATAAAATATTTTCCCAGATTTCTTTTAACAAAAGAAGTAGATAACATACATCTGTTATTAAAGTATTGTGTTATCTGCGTGAGAAAAAGAGCAGAACCAATTTAATATTCTGTGAAAACTTAAAGAATTATATCATTCTTGATTCTGACCTGTAAGTAGGTCTTTTGTCTATAAAAATAATGGAAAATATGTAACATTTACAGTTACTATAATCTCATTCTTTCAAACCGTAACACACAATCATGAAGACAACTGCTTAGATTGAGAGATATGAAGTAATTTATTCTTATTGCCACCATTTTACACATTGTTAGCAAATGTTAATGTAATTACATACATTTGTATCCAAATCTCTGAAATTGCATGTCTTCTCTGGATTTGAGTATATACTTTCTCTGACAATTTAATTCTCTACCCTGAAAGGCTTATTCATCTTGTCTCAACTTTTATCTTTGCTTCCATATCCTTTTATTAAAAAAAAAAAGAAACCAACAAAACAGAAAAAACCCCACATTCTGAGCAAGAATGAGGTTGTAAAAATAGCACAATATCAAAATCCTATCTGATGGCCCAGAAGTTAACTTTTTCACCCATATGAATTTATCTCAGCTTATATGCTAGAAACAAGATATTATCCTACATATGCAAAATATGTATATGTCTTAAGTACATTCACTGGCTTAAAGTCTTTTTATACACAAAATTCAGATCAAACCTGGGAACCTGTCACTATCTGTAACTTAAATTTACACTCCAGCATCATCCAGCATCTTCCATATATTTGTAAATATGTACCCATATATGTTTATATACTTGTGTTTATATATTTGTGATCATGTGTGTGTACCTACTCATACATATGCTCTCAAACATATCCTGCTCTATTTCAAATATTGAAAGTAGCTTAGGATTGACAAGGATAGCAAGAGGTGGGCTGGGTATCAGTCAGCAGGTAGTGAACAATTTTGTTGTGCATCATTTGTGGTTTTTTTTTTTCGTTTTCCCTTTCAGTTTTATATTCTCTCCCCTTGTTAATTCCGTTTTCATTATTATTATTACTACTAGTAGTATATTGTACTTCTGTTGTTAAGCTGTTCTTATCTCAGCCCAAGATTTTACTTTCCTTTGATTCTCCTCTCCATCCTGCCTGAAGTGAGGAAGGGTGTAGTGAGAGAGAGGCTACATGGTGCTGAGTTACTGGCTGGGTTTAAACAACGACATAGAGCATGAGTCACCCATATAAGATTCTGGATACATATCTGAAAGCATTAGGAGGTCAGAATTTTCTGATTAAATACAGATATATGGAAAAACACACAAATACTGACTGGTTTTCACAAATATTACTTTTGGTGAATCTTCATTTAGCTACTCTTTTAGTTACAGTCGGTGTACTTGATGGACTAATTACAGTTCTCATATTTATCCTTCTAAATGAAGCCTATATACAGATTGCCAGGCAGTCTTGGAAGTCCAGTCTCTAGTCAGGGCTTGGTCTTCATCTCTGCAGCAAGAAAACTGAAAATTTTTATTCTCTCAGACTCAGATGGATGTCTTGTGGCCTGTATAAACTAAATAATTATTCATGCTACCAACTAAGAGCCTTAAATTCTCTTTTCAGAAGAGAGAGTTGAAAATCCTGAAAAATCACATCTTAAGCAGAGGGAACACTCAGATATCTCTAATTCCCTGTGAAAGGGGTCAGAAAAAATATAACATTTCAAAATATCTCACGGAATGGAAACATCCAGACTCTACCAGCTCAGTTTGTATTTTCAAGTGGATTTTTTTGGGGGTCTGATGGATAGGAACAGTCCCTTAGGAAATGAATGTTACAGTTCTAAATATTCTCTTAGTTTAGGGAGTTAGGATTTCACCGCAAGATATGATCAAATTGAAATATTGATATTTATTTAATTAATAACAAACCTGTACATTTCAAGAATGCAGCAGTTATGATAATGGACAGCATTAAGAATTGAGCATAATGTAAAATAAGAATAGAATTTTTTTTAACATTAAAAAAAAGAAAAATACCAATAAAATTTAATCACATTTATTTCATTTAATGTATTAAAATGTCAAGTCTTTACTTAATGAAGATTTTTAATTTTTTTTTAACTTCAAAATGTCCCCATATATTGAAACAGTATTTTTGCAATGAAAAATAATTCTGACTGAAAAGTAAAGATAAGTTCTAGTATTTCTTAGAGTAAGAGAAATACTTCTTAATATAACAAAAGTAGTTCTGCTGTAGCACAATGAAAGATGATTATGAAAGAGGAAATACATGCAAGCCATAACCAAAAACTTCCTGATACTTACATACATTATTCATAACACTGATAGAAGCATTCAATCTAGCCTTGCTTTTGGTATGACTCAGGGTATCAGCTTTCCACCAGTTATATCATTATTGATCCAAATAACTCTTCTTTGGCTGAAATGAATCTTTGAAAAGTCAGAGAGTCATCTACCCTTGATAACAAAAAAGAGGGAAAATCTTCATTTAATTTTGTTGTTTCTCCAGAGACTAATTTCCCTCACTGTTAAAATTTATGTCTAATTTATACCTCAGATTTTGGACACTGCCTCTATAGTATAGGTATAGAGCATTTTGCCCAAATAAAAAGTATTAATTATCAAGTGATCTTTTAGGTTTATTTTAATAAAACAATCAGATATAGGTCTTCAAGAGTAAAGTTTTATCACTTGTTAAGAAATACTAACAAAGATATTCGAAAACCAAAAAAAAAACCCAACACGTAGCCGTGAGAAAATATTTTCTAAGGTCAAAACCAGTGACTGAGCTCCTTTGAAATGCAATAGATAGAGTTACGGGTGATCAAAAAGTTTTACAGGAAAAATTCATGTTTCCAGAGAAGATCACTAATCCCCTACCAGTTCACAATGAACTTTAAAAATTAAGTCTCTTCAGAGTGCTTTGGGTTAAGTATCTTGTAAATCCCCTGGATGGAAGCATTTCTTTTCCCTTCCACTGTTTGTATACACATTTCTGCCTGAAGAAATAGCCTCATACCACTTTATTCTCTTTTTTGCTGCCCACAAGAATCCAGCTTTTTGGTATAAGAAACCTACTGAATTGCTTTCTCCACCTCCTACAGCTTACTGTGTATCTAGAGTGGCAAGGAGGAGGATACAAAGAAGTAGGAAAGAATCCAAAAGGAAGCTTCAAAAGAGAATAGCTACATGCATTGCACTGACTTTTATTCCATCACACTGAGTTTTATTCCATGCATTATTTCACTGACTTTTATTTTATAAAAGAGCTGCAGATGCCATCTGTCTGTACTTCTGTAAGGCCTTTGGCATGGTCCTTCACAACATCCTGCTCTCTAAACTGGAGACATATGGATTTGTTGGGTGAACAATACAGAAGATGAGGAAGTGTTCAAGGCCAGACTGGATGGGCCTTTGAGCAACCTGGTCTAGTGGAAGGTGTCCTTGCCCAAGGCAGGGGGGTTTGAACTAGATTTTAAGGTCCCTTACCATCCAAACCATTCGATGATTTTCTTTTTTCCCAACAGCAAAGCTAATCTAAGACATTAACAAACTCTCACGTCTAAAATGCTTGTTTCTGCTTCTTAGCAAGAAACACTGTTGTAAACAGATTATTAAAAGAAAAAAAGATTAAAGTAGATTTTTTCTAAAGTTAATTATTTCAGTTTTTTTCCAATATTCATTTTTGTTTTCAGCAGCTATTGTAGTTATTAGCTGCAAAGAATACACCGGAACAATAAACGTAATCCTGATATGCATGTCATTTTAAATAATCCCTTTGTTATTTTATGGCTACTTCTATGTTTTGTAAAACACCAGTAACACTGACAACAGGGCATATCTTCACAGGTGGCATTCAGCTAAGATACCACTTCTGTGACAGATTCAGTTCTAGCCAGGGTGTGATTCACCACATCCTTCATAATCAAGCCAATGTTTTATATAATAAAAAACAGTATTTGGAGAGGCAGTATAGGGGACGTTTCATATGTTTTTTGTTTATCTCCTAGGACTTAAAACATTGATTAAAACATGAATCTAGGGACAAATATGTACACCAAACATATTTTTAATTATTCCAGATAATACATTTGCTTCTTTAATCTTGCTTAAAAATATACTGCATGACAAATCCACACTTAATACACTTCTGTTAAAGGCTTTATATGATACTGAAGATTAACTTAGTTACCAAATAAGTTAATAATAATAACCAAATAGTTAACAAATAAGAGTTACCACTTTATTTGTGAGTTACATGTAAATAATTATGAATATAAATGTGTCGTGGTTTAAGCCCAGGCCGTAAATCAGAACCACGCAGTCTACTTACACCCCCACCTTTCTTCCGTCCACTCCTGGAGGGACGGGGAGGAGAATTGAAAGAATGCAACTCCCACGGGTTGAGATAAGAACAGTTTGATAACTAAGGTATAACACAAATCACTACTGCTACCACTAATAGTAATAATGATAAAGGAAATAACAAGGGAAGAGAATGCAGCCGCTCACCGACCGGTACCTCGCCCCCACCCCGCAGTGATCCAGCCCTTCCGGGAACTCTCAGTTCTACATCCTGGGCATGACGTGCTGTGGTATGGAATACCTCTTTGGCTAGTTTGGGTCAGGTGTCCTGTCCCTGCTTCCTCCCACCTTCTCCTCCTCCCTGGCAGGGCATGAGACTCACAAAGTCCTTGGTCAGGGCAAACATTCTGACCAGCAACTGAAAACATCGGCTTTATCAGTATTATCCCCAGGCTGAAAGTCAAAACACAGCACTGCACCAGCTACTAAGAAGTACAAAAAAATAACTGCTACTGTTAAACCAGGACAAAATGGAAGATTGAGAAACGGGCAGCAAAGACCAATGATTTTAGCAGACTCCTTCAAAATTCCATTTACTGCAACGAAAAAAAAAAAAAAAAAGAACCCTGAGAAAGACAAAACTTTCCAAAACTGCAAATCAAAAGTTTGAGTGCTAAAATAACAAGTGGCCCTGTAGCCAAGAGGATCAATAATCTAATGAAAGTTTCTGATTGAATTAGCTTTCGGTTTTTATTTAAATTAATTCATAAGCAAACTAAAACTTTTACACATTCTGTGCAACTACTGCTATACTCTATGCAGAAGACACAACAATTTTAGGTTTAAGGTTGCTTAAGTACATTTTACCTCAAGATAATCACACACACACACACACATACACACAAACCCAACAAAAAACAAAACCCAAGAAAACAGTGATTTACATCACTCCTATTCCTGGTCCTTCCCTGCCACAGCATTCAAAATATTCAACCATAGCTGTTCCATAATTCTTTTTCAGTTCTTGGATATAATCCTAGTACTCATTGCTTACAGTCATTATCAAATATAGTACTTCATATCTGATCTAGACTAAAATTAATTTTCTGCTAATTCATTAATTCTACATAACACACTATGAAGCCAAATTACTCATTTGAAGACAGTCCTTGGAGAACTTGGCGCACCACCAGTAGGTGCTTTGCCAGTGGAACAGGGAAATTAATGAGCGAATTTTTCATGGTATTTGATGTAACAAGACACATGCATATGAGATTGGCAAGATGTTATTTTCCTGTTAACCAGAATTTTTCTATATTGACATTTATTACACTAACAGATATTACACCTGAGCTATTTTCATAACAAGTCAATTATATAGGAATTGTATGGGAGAGAGTTTGGCTTTGGTTTGTTTTTTTTTTTTTTTTTTTCTCTCCTCTAACAAGTTACTCTCCTCTGTCTGTGTTTTCTTTCCTGTGTTTCTGTGTTTCCTGTGAATCCTCAAAATGAGATGCTTGTTTTCCATCTTTTATTCCCCATTTCACTGTTGAAATTGGACTGCTTATTTTGAATCTAAATATTAGTTTAGTGATCTTGGTCTTGTCTTTGTCCACTGTTCTTAGCCACCATATAGTCAAAAGCAGAACCAGAGGATTCTCAATTTTGCAGTTATCTGTTTGCATCAGGCAGTACTATATATTCTATCCAAATCGTCAGCACAGGAACAATTTCACAACTGACTTAACATCTCAGCTGACTTGTGCTCCTCTTCCTGAACTGTGTTCAGGCAGAAACTAATTTACAAAAATTAGATTCTAGGAGGCTCTTTATGTATTATATTATCATAACATTGTTATTTAAATCCTTCCTTCTGACTATGGTTTAGCAAATTGGTTGGGTTTTAGTCACATTAGTTGCTAACACAGATTAAAGGCCTTATGGAAATAAGCTATCCCTGTCCTCAAGGATAGCAGCATGTTTTAGAACGCATGAATATGTGATGCCTCAACCACAGAGCATTTCTATAGTCTGCTTAGTTAAGGACAGCATTTCTACATTCTATGTGAGAGAGCATGAAAGACATATTTTGGGGATCTAATTCCACTTGGAGTTAATGCTGACTCAGCTGAAAGATTTACAGTCTAGAACCTTTAATGAAACTTTCAGGTTTTTATGCGTCTGACAACCATAAAATGCAATACTTGTTTCCACACCCTGTTGGAGCTCAAATGCAAAGTCAGAGTTAACAAATTAAGTTGTAAATGTAAAGTGGTAGAACAGAGCAATTTTCTTCACAATGTGTATTACTCAGCTCCCCGTTGCCAAGAACTGTGTCAGGGGGTGATATAAGCAGCTGCTGAAATTCAGGATTTCTACTGTGAGCAGTACAGTCACATTTTCCAAAGTGCAGGCAGCTTGCTTATTATCACACATGCTCGTGACAACTTACTTTTTCTGTCATTTTCTTAATAAATATGGAATAGCCGAAAAGATGGAAGTGATTAGTGGCAACTTAGGCAAAGAAAAATACTGGTCAAGAACTGAGATTCCTCTGCAACACAACCCCTAATGCTCTATTACAGCTCATTAAAGCACACAAGTTACCCAGGTTCTAGAGGATTTTTGATTCTTTTTCAAGTTTTGGGAGAGTTTTTTTAGATGCCCATGTGAACAGTTTTTTTCAGCACTGTCCATTTTTCATAATGTGTAGGCTTTTAAAATAGTCCAGTGAATCAGAGCAATACTTAGATAGACTGATACTGCAATAAAAGACACATTTATTATGCATTTCAGAAATAAGAATGATGAGAATTCATTCTGAATATTCAGTGGTGTTGTGAATGTTTAGTGAATGCTTAGCCAGTGTTGGTCGTTTTGACAAACATGAAAAATTTAGCTAAGCTTAATTTTTAATGAACATAATAGCAAATAGCAGAGAAAATATACCTGGTAATACCACCAGCTGATAAGGTTTTTGGGTGAGTAGTCTGTGTACTGTACCATACCAGAGACTTTGAAGGTAAGTTAAATGAATGTTTCAATAGTATTTCAACTTCAGCTGGCATTTTTCTGCAGCCAGAACATCATCGCACAAGCAGTATGGTTGTTGAGGACAATTAAGACTTTTCCTGAAAAGCATTACCAAATGTATATGCATTTTCTATATGATGACACTATGTTTATTCTTCCACAATATTTGTGTAAAAAGAAAGAAATTAAGGCAAAGCAATATCCTTTTCATAAACTAAATTTTATATTAAAATCCAAGTTTTGGTACGTTTAGAAGCAGCTATGATTAAACTGCAATAGCCCGTATCAGGCAGATACAAGCCAGCTCCAGTCCAAAAGCTGTACAGCTACAAGCAATAAATCACAAACCATGAAGAAAAATGAGGGATATTAACCCAAGAAAAATCAGTATGCAAGTATACATTTCAAGTATCCAAAGAGATAATATCTGTCCAAAGTAATTCCAAATTTTATTGCATGTCTGAGGAGGATGTCCAGGATGAATGGGGCTCTCTTGAAACTTAAATACTTTATGGAGCACAGAAAGAACTATATGTGATAAGTAGCGTAATGTACCATGTAACACATTTTTTTCCCATTAACTTTTTTCCAACTCTTAAGTACTCAGTTAACATATCCTGATATTGCCATCAAGCATTTACATGTTTCTTCTTTCTGACTAGTATTGATCTTAACATGGTGAAAAAAAATTGAGTCACGTGATCATAATTAGTTTGTAATGGAACTGAGCTCTGTAACATCTGGGCAACTGTAAAGAAGAACACAAATGATTTTTTTTCAAAATTGTCATAACATATTCATAGCCACATAAAAATATTTTGAAATTTTAGTCCCTTTACACTTTAAAGCTTTATTCTAAAGCTCACTTCTACAGAACAAGGTATGTGATTGTGCTTCTCCAGAGTGTGTTTTATCTGCACACAATGCTGCCGCTTATATTTTAGAATTAATTACATAAATAGGTAATCCAGGAGGTTCCTCGATTGTGTGGAAGACAACTTCCTTCTGCAAGTAATAGAGGAGCCGACAGGGAGAGGTGCCATGCTTGACCTCGTGCTCACCAACAGGGAAGAGCTGGTTGGAAATGTGACGCTCCAGGGCAGCCTTGGTTGCAGCGATCACGAGATGGTCGAATTCGAGATCCTCAGGACAGTGAGAAGAGCGTGCAGCAAGCTCACTGCCCTGGGCTTCAAGAGAGCAGACTTTGGCCTCTTCAGGAGCCTCCTTAGTAAGGTTCCATGGGACACAGCCCTAGAGGGCAGGGGGGCCAAAGACTGTTGGTTGTTATTCAAGGATCACCTGCTCCAAGCTCAGAAGTGTTGCATCCCAACTAGAAGGAAGTGCAGCAAGGAGGGCCAGGAGACCTCCTTGGATGGCCAAGGAGCTGCTCAGGAAAATTCAAAGGAAAAAAGAGGCTTATAGAAGGTGGAAGCAAGGACAGGCGGCCTGGGAAGAATACAGGGATGCTGTCTGAGAAGCTAGGGACAAGGTGAGGAAAGATAAGGCCCAGTTAGAACTGAACTTGGCTAGGGATGTTAAGGATAATAGGAAGGGATTCTATAGGTACGTAGCGAGTAAAAGACGGACTAGGGACAACGTAGGCCCCCTCTGGAAGATATTGGGAGAACTGGCTACCCAGGATTTGGAGAAGGCTGAGGTTCTTAATGACTTCTTTGCCTCGGTCTTCACTGGCAAAGGCTCTGACCGCACCACCCAAGTCTTGGAAGGCGAACGCAAGGACTGTGAGAATGAGGACCCAAGGCCCACTGTAGGAGAGGATCTGGCTCGAGATCATCTTAAAAACCTAAACGTACACAAGTCCATGGGACCTGACGAAATCCATCCGCAGGTCCTGAAGGAGCTGGCGAATGAAGTTGCTAAGCCACTGGCCATCATATTTGAAAAATCATGGCAGTCAGGTGAAGTTCCCAATGACTGGAAAAAGGAAAATATAACCCCCATTTTCAAGCAGGGGAAAATGGATGACCCAGGGAATTACAGACCAGTCAGTCTCACCTCTGTGCCTGGCAAACTCTTGGAGCAGATTCTCCTGGAAGGCATGCTAAGGCACATGGAAAAACAGCAAGATGGTTGGTGACAGCCAGCATGGCTTCACTAAGGGGAAATCCTGCCTGACCAATTTGGTGGCCTTCTATGATGGGGCTACGGAACTGATGGACAGGGGCAGAGCAGTTGATGTCATCTACCTGGACTTGTGCAAAGCGTTCGGCACTGTCCCACATGACATCCTTGTCTCTAAATTGGAGAGATATCAGTTTGATAGGTGGACCACTCGATGGATAAAGAACTGGCTGGATGGCCACACAAAGAGTTGTGGTCAATGGCTCAGTGTCCGGCTGGAGACCGGTAATGAGTGGTGTCCCTCAGGGATGGGTGTTGGGACCTGTCTTGTTCAACATCTTTGTCGGTGACATGGACAGTGGGATTGAGTGTGCCCTCAGCAAGTTTGCCGATGACACCAAGCTGTGTGGTTCATTGATACGCCGGAGGGAAGGGATGCCATCCAGAGGGACCTCGACACGCTTGTGAGGTGGGCTGATGCCAACCTTATGAAGTTTAACCATGCCAAGTGCAAGGTCCTACACCTGGGTCAGAGCAATCCCAGGCACAGCTACAAGTTGGGCAGAGAAGAGATTCAGAGCAGACCTGCAGAGAAGGACTTGGGGGTGTTGGTTGATGAGAAAATGAACATGAGCCGGCTTCAGTGTGCGCTCACAGCCCAGAAAGCCAACTGTATCCTGGGCTGTATCAAGAGAAGCGCGACCAGCAGGTCGAAGGAGGTGATCCTGCCCCTCTACTCTGCTCTTGTGAGACCTCACTTGCAGTATTGTGTACAGTTCTGGTGTCCTCAACATAAAAAGGACATGGAACTGTTGGAACAAGTCCAGAGGAGGGCCATGAGGATGATCAGGGGACAGGAACACCTCCCGTATGAAAACAGGCTGAGAGAGTTGGGGCTGTTCAGCCTGGAGAAGAGAAGGCTGCGTGGAGACCTCATAGCAGCCTTCCAGTATCTGAAGGGGGCCTACAAGGATGCTGGGGATGGACTATTCATCAGGGACTGTAGTGACAGGACAAGGGGTAACGGGTTCAAACTTAAACAGGGGAAGTTTAGATTGGATATAAGGAAGAAATTCTTTCCTGTGAGGGTGGTGAGGCACTGGAATGGGTTGCCCAGGGAGGGTTGTGAATGCTCCATCCTTGGCGGTGTTCAAGGCCAGGTTGGATGAGGCCTTGGGTGGCATGGTTTAGTGCGAAGTGTCCCTGCCCATGGCAGGGGGGTTGGAACTAGATGACCTTAAGGTCCTTTCCAACCCTAACTATTCTATGATTCTATGATTCTATGTAGAAAGCATGGTGCATTGGGTTTTTTCTTATTTTTTGGGGAAGTTGTGTGTTTCTTTCTACATTTTTATCTGTTTCTCTATGAAAAAGAAGAATTTCATGAAATCAGAAGCCAACCTTCCACATGCACATACACACGTACATACACATATACCAGTTAGTATATTCCTTCCCCACCTCTCACCCTTAAATGAAAGTTGAAGATTGCTGCAGTTCACTGTTTTCAGACATGCAGACCCATTGCTTATGCCTTACACATGCACTTGCAAGAAAAGAAGCTGTGCATGAAACACTGTAGGTGACTTTATGAAGTTATAAGTGATCAGGGGCACTTGAAATTATCTAGAGATATAAATCTCTTTCTACATTGTTTACCAACATATGGTTACTTTAGAATCTATGACAGATATTCAATACACAGACATTCACACTTTTAAATACCAAGCCCAAACATCAATATCAGGCCACACCAAGAGCACAAAACGAAAAGGTCAAATTAGAAACTCAGCATAACATATCTTTAATCTTGTGTCCATCTGTGTCTGCTACCAGACGTTTCAGAAGCACACACACAAAATCTAGAATTGGATTTAACTGTCACATCATATTAAAAGCCAGATATTAATTCCCAAATATAACTTCTTTTAGCCCTGAGAGACACAGGTTTCCGTCTCTTCTAGAGTGCTATTAATAGATGACACTTATAATTCTGGACACCTCCTGTTTGCTGGACAGAAATTCAACATCTTAAGAAATATTCTTGAATTCTTTTATACTAAGGTTAGGCAGATTTCAGGCATGTAAGGTAGAGATGAATATAGACTCTGATTCCCAAGTACAGTTAGGGAACGTATAAAAATATATTTTAATTATTTGTATACTTAGAAACAAAAAAAGAAATTCTTGTACAGTTAGAGTATTCAGGTAGTTAGGGTGCTGCATCAGGAAGTGCTAGTCTTAATTTCTAGAGCAAGTTAAAATCTCTCTTTTCTACTTTCTATCACATCAGTTAACCCTAACCTCACATTCTTGACAGTGCTAGTCTCCAGTTCTTCTGATGAAGCTGAACTAATATTTTAATAAAAAGTACTTGTTCATATGAGCAGAAAAATCTACAAAGAATAAAAATTTTTTAGGCATCAGAGAAAATAGGATTGTCTTGAGAAGAATGACTCTTAAATTCTGAACCAAGAAATACACTTGTTCAGTGTGTTTTTGTACTAAAGAATACCTGGGTAGGGTAGAGAAAAACCAGGTAAGTACTCTCACACTGTGATGATGGGCAAAGTCGCTAAACTTCCTTATTAGGTAGATCCTATACTGAACAACACAGCTGAAAACAGAGTTTAAGCCATTGAAGAGCTTAAACTGGAAGCCTGAACACATGGTGCAAATATGGCCTGCACAGTTTGATACAGTAGATAAAAATTCCTTTAGGTTATATGACAATTATACATTGTTTGTGCTGTCAGTCCTTTGTAAGTAACACTGATTTGCACTTATTTTTAGAAAATATACTGTCTTTTACATTCAGAGGAAAAGGGATGTTAATTTTTTACAGCTTCATCTAAATATAGATGTGTGCCTAGCTGCATCAAATTTAATACCCATCAAAGAAGAATGAGTCAATTTTGGAAATGACATGAACCACTGTGCCAGTATATAGTATGAAGTAAGAGGACACATTACTTGTAATGAAGAGATATGCATCAGAATGCACATAAAACTCAGAAAATTTGTGTTTCTCACGTATGAGACTTCTTAGTTTGCATTTTTAACATATAATGTCCCTGTTGAAGACTGGATATTTTTATTCTGTTTTGCACACTATTCTACAAGTGTTGTTTTCAAGAGCTGCTGTACTGGAGACAGTTCAAAACAGAAATTTATTATCATTAACTGCATCCTTTGGATGACAGGGAACTTGCATGAATCCCTAATTGTATTTAATAACTATAAAACTTTTCTAAAGAACAGCAACGAACTCATGGAAGCAGAGAAATGACAGCTTTCAGCAAAGTATCAGTAGACTTCATTTGTTTCTGGCCCACAGAGACATTTAGCTTAAGGCACTGCCTCAGGATTTTGGGTTTCTTAAATCTATCTCCTTGAGATTATTTACATTGCTTTTTACTTCCCGCTAAACAAACCTATCTTAATATTTCATCACCCTAGTGCAGTTCTGTGTTCTAAATTCAGGAAATACCTTTCTAGAAAGAAAAAATATAGAAAAAATAACTAGTATCCCACCTTTAAAACATAATGAGAGAGAATAAAAAATAAGGTAAGTTGTCAGTTATGTTTCATAACTGATAACATAGATAACACAACATAACATAGATACAGTAAATCTCAAGCTGTCCATTGACCTCAACATCAGGAAGAGGAATACAGAAAGTAGAAACTAGGTCAGCATCACAAAGATGAGCCTCCTTGTACTGAGCGTGCTGGAATTAAATCAAAAAGGCCAAAGCATAACAAAAAACTGATCTGGAGCAATGGAAAAATCCCTTCTTACATGCTCTGACCATCATAATGTGACCAAGGAGGAACTTCAATCTGCTGCTTAGTGCAGAGGGTAGGTTACTGACAAGTGACACCTACAAAGGAGAAAGTACCTAGAAACAGAAGATGCTTTCAGCTTGTCTGGATCTCATGGACTTTTCTGAGATACTTAAAAATAACCACTAGGTGATGTCTTGGAGAACTTGAGATGTTTTCAGATTAAGGGGAGGAGTCATGCTTATTTTAAAAACTGGATTGGGATTAAATGATTGATCCTGGAACCTATAGGCCAGGAAAATGAACTTTATTTCCTTATGGAATGACTGCTGAGACCAACTTCCTGCAAGCACCTGGGAAGTAACAGGAAAGAGGGGTTTGTCAAAACCAGGTTTTCTCAACCCAGTCTGATTGCCTCTTGTAACCTGCTGAGACCCTGTGAGTAAAGGAGAGGCGGATTTCATATTACTTCTTTTTACAAAGTCTTTGGATCATGTCTCCCATGGCATTATTTGAGAGATCAGAGTGCATTGGGATACATGTGGGAAGTGCTGGAGAGCATTCCAAGGGAGCTGCTTTTTAATGGTCCACATCAGAGCGAAAGAACATACCTACAGGTTTCCAATTTCTGAGGTCCTGTTCAGCATCTTCATTGGTAGATCATCTGATAAAGGAGACCATATCCTTATCATATCCTTATCAAATTCACAGGCTGTTCCAAGCAGCAAAGTAATCCAAGGACATGGGGGAATGGGGCAATTATTCAAAGTGCTCAAGACAAATTAGATAAATATTTGGAGGGAAATGAAACACCTTGAAATTCATATGCATAGCAGGAGAGCCCTGATGACATATCTAGTACTTATTCCCCTTCATCTTGCATTATCCACAGAGTTAACAAAGATCTGAGCAGTGGAATGGATCAGATAGAGACAGAGGTACCATGGAATCAGACCAGCCTGGGCAGCCATTAGAGGGCAGAGCACAAGACCCGTATTGTAGATATCAGCACTGATCTGAAAGTTACGGTGCCTAAAGCTATTGGTGTCTGGTGGTGATGTGATGCTGACTATGACAGTGGTGAATCCTATAGGCCACCATGGTGCAGTATTCAATGGCATCATGAAATGGCATTTTGGCATGAGCTTCCTCAAAGATTCAAATGCCATTCCCAACATCAACACCATTAGGCCCCCAGCTAGATTGGCAAGACCAGGTTTTGGCATCTTATGTAATAAAATGAGTCATCCAGAAGGAATCCAGGAGTGAGAGATCTCTGCTCTGAAGAACACAACTCTTGATGAACAACTGGATAAATGCATTACTTCTTAAAAGGAGACTGGAGACCTGGGCAGAGCCTTCACGTACACATGTGGATTCTGCTCTCTCTGCCCAGGCTGGATGAAACAACCATGTATTGAACTAAACAAGACTCAGTGCAGTTTGGGTTACACATTAGGAAGGTTTCTCTATCTTTCCAGGATATTGGAACAGTCCCTCTGGGCAGAGAGTGGTGTCTCCATTATGGGACATCATTTAGGTAAACCTAAGCATAATTTCTCTTTAGTTTGGTTGGGAAATGCATGGGATAACCTTTGAAGTCAGGCACATGTCTCTATCTCTAATCTTATGACTGAGTTTGCTGTTGATTTACTGTGTGCCTGAGATCAAATGACCCAGTGGTTTGGAAATGTTTTCCTCACACCACTAAGTCATGAAACTGAAACTTGCACAGTTACCCTGAAAATTATTAACTAGTGGAAATGTGCCCTGAAGCGAAAGACTCCACAATTGCCTGGTTAAACACCATCTGATAAGCTTCTTACCAACATCCTTGCTAAATGTTAAAAAGAGCACGATTAATCCCTGCTAGTTTCTTTCAGTTTAATGCCTTTGTAACTGCCACTGTAGGTTTGGTCTTTAGATGGTGGGACACTGGCACAGGGTGCCCAGAGAAGCTGTGGCTGCCCCATCCCTGGCAGTGTTCCAGGCCAGATTGGACACAGGGGCTTGGAGCAACCTGCTTTAGTGGAAGGTGTCCCCGCTTGTGGCAGGGGGTTGGAACTGGAGGAGCTGTAAGCTCCCTTTCAACATAAACCAGTCTGTGACTCTAAGCATGCCCCATCCCATTCATCAAAGATGTTTTATGGAGCTTAAGGGGCTTTGGATCCTGGTCCTTATGACCCACCACCTATCACACGGCAGTGCTCAACATCACTTCCTGTGCCCAGGGTACCTCAGTATTTGGAGCCCACTTTTCCTTGCCTGTAGCTCCTTGTCCTTCCATCACTTGGGGGCAGGCACCAGATGTGGAGGGAGCATCTCAAGATGCTTCCACATCCCCATGGCAACCCTGCAGCACCTCTGCTCGGTAGAGACACTCATTAATCATTACTCCTGGTGCCCACCCACCCCCACCCCAGCTTGCTCACCAGTGATCTATCTGCCTGTTCAGCCTGAGCCCCTGCCTTTTGTTCACCATTCCTGTATATTTATTCATCAGGAGACAACTTCCCTTTGCCACATAATCGATTGTTTCTGCCTCTACTGCATATTCTGCTTCATCCCTGCCATGTTTCAGAAACAGGGGCTTTCCAAGGAGGTTATTCATTGCCCTGTGGGTTTTTCTGCATGCTCAGTCCATCAGCTGCCCTGTCCCCTGCCCTTTGTGGCTGCTTCCCCACATGTACCCATTCCTCAGAGAGAACTGATTCACCATTGAGGTTTCATACTGGCTTCCAGCTGTTGCAGCTGCCTTGATCTGGTGTGTTCGCCTTTGCTCCACCTGTGTCTCCCTCCTCCTCATTTCCTCCTGCTGTTACTCCTGATCATATTCCTTCATCCTTTTCCCTTCCTTCTCCATGCAATGCTCAGCTGTTTTTAATGTGCCTCATCAATGATGAGCCCAAGACAAAGAGCAGCAGCAATAGGGGGAGGTTTTGCAAAGCAAAGGAAATATGGGGTGAGCAGGGCTTCAGGGCCATGTGCCACCAGCCTCTGGCTGTCAGGTTCAAGTTTAAGGGTTGCCATTAGGGTTCCAGGGTGAGCACGCAGGGCAGTGGGTTATAGCCCATCTTTAAGTGCTCACTCCTGGGTTACCACTCTATAATCTCCCTTCCCATTTTGATTCTCTCCCTTTGTCTCCTCTGTATTTGTAAAGCAGAGAAGTCAGTAGCTGTGATTTAACCAACCTGTCACTGCATCCACAAGGCCTCCTCGGTGCCAGTATAACTTTGACCATTGGGCTCAGATCCCCATTATACCCAAAGGAACTGCTGCCCGTGAGCTGATGAACCCAGTGCAGCCACAGAATCATGCACAGGGGGATATAGGCAGCTTGATGCCAACTGCATCACCTGAAGCTAAACTGTGGCTCTGTAAATCCCCAGCTCAGCTGCTGTTTAATCCCAGAAGCATCTCAGTGCTGCAGATGCCCTCGGGTGATGTTGCCCAGGCAGGAGGACATGTCCCAGGCAGTGCTGGAGAGATCCTCTCATCCCAATTGTCAGACCTTCCTGGATGTCCAAATTCATGCAGGGTCTCAGTAGAGGTGTTGTCACGCACGGAGGGAACACAGCACAATCAATATGATTGATAAGAGTGATCCGTTTATTGTGCTCAAATAATGGATATATATAGTGTCAAACTGCCACATACACACAGCTTCCCGTAGTGATTGGTTGGCATATACAGCATTGGGTACATTCCAGGTACATTTCTGTGGTTTCTTTTGTTTACATGTGCATCCTCTTTTCAAGGTCCTTGTTCCTGATTTAGAGACAATTTGTTATACTACAAGGCCAGCTTACCCTCTATCTCTGTTAGTTAATTTCCAGGGTTTTTCCACCGCTGGTGACTGTACACAGCTGGTGTTTTGCTCACTTTCACAGAATCTGTGCTTGATTAAGCTCAGACATGGGAACGTGACCTTTATTTGCTAACCATGCTTCCACAGTAGAGGGCTTAGTCATTTGGTTCTCTCCAGGTCACAGAAACCAAGGCCAGGACTGGGCTCCCTTGGCCATGGTACATGGTGTTGGGCAGAGGTTGACCCTCCTCACATTGAGCTCAGATTTACCCCTCTGGGAGACATTTCTCCAGCTTTTGGTTCATTCCTGGGTCTCTCTTTTGAAATCCTTCTTGTTTTCCAGCTTCTTTTTTGCAGTATGGACCCCATGCTCAGCATAGCATCCCTGGGCTTCTCTCAACACTCTCTCCCTGCCCTGTTTGACATTCACTCACACAAGCCCTCAGCTTGGGTCATGCTCGTGTGTTCCATTTGGATGACTACTGACCTAAGCCCGATGTGTTCTGGGGACTTCCCATTCCTCAGGTCCAGGTGCCAGCCCCACACCATGACACCCCATTAGTTATACAGCTCTGCAAAGCTCAGCTTCTCACATCAGGCAATTCACCTCACCCACACCCGTAATTTTCTCCTCCCATTTCACCCAGCAAACAGGATTCCAGTTCCCTCTGTGGCAGTAGGGAACAGCTGGGAGCACAGATCTGATCCCAAGGGCAGCCCCATTTGCAGTCACATTGGTGCTGTGCTGGGTCTAATGTGCCCGATGAGGATGTTTTCAGCCCCTTCATGAACATATCAGGGAGGGCTAAGCCAAACACCTTCTAAACCCTGAACATATCACAGCCCATGCCCCCACATGTGGAACCCTGTACGTATCAGCTGCACTACCACGGTTTGCTGTGGTCCAGCATCCCGTGCTACAAGACACAAATGCATCACCTCCTGCTCTCCCGAGTCAGCGCTGCCATGAACCTGCGCTGCTGGGTTCCGTCCACTAGGTTGCAGCATTAACATTCCTATTCCTATTCTGTCAAAGCCAGAAACTGGAGCCTCTTTGAACAGGCAGCTCGGCCTTGTCAGCTCTGTGCATCCTTACCGAAATCTGTGGGGTTCCTATGGGGTGACTTGGTGTGGGGTGGTTGGGGCTTCCCTTAGACTTGGTTCCTATTTGCATCCAGAAGTCCATCTTCATTATGATAATAGTTTAATAGAATAAGTCCAGTCAGCTGAATGGGACAGAAAAGGGAAATATTGTAATAATAATCATCATCATCATCATCAGCAGCAGCAGCAACAATGATTACGTTGTAAGCATGCAGCATGAAGGAAGGGGTCAGTGAGCTTCCTGCTACCTCTCCTTCCAGACACCTTCACTTGCTGATCTTAAAGGTCTTTTCCAACCTAGTTGATTCTGATTCTTCCATCTATAAGCTCTTTCCTTCCAATGTCAACGGTGAAATTGCTGCTGTTTTACAGCTTCATCCTCATTTCCCATCCTGATGCTTCACAAATCTTACTGAGGCTGCACCAAAGCGGGTCCAAACCAGGCAGGCCACAGCGACAGTGGGGATTTTGTGCTATGTGTGATGTGTTGGGGTTTAATCCAGCAGGCAGGGAAACACCTCAGGGGCACTTGCTCCCTCCCTGCAGAGGAATTGGGAAGAGAATTGAGGAAAGAAGGAAAACTTGTGGGAGGAGTGAAACAAAGTTTAGTAGGAGAGATAATAATAATAACAATAATAATAATAACAGTAACAATAGTAATAATAATAACGAACAAAAAAAGAGATGCCCAGTGTAATTGTTCACCACCCACCAAACAATGCCCAGCCAGTCCCTAGCCAGCGGCCCTCAGCAGCTTTCCCCCAGCTTTATAGGCTGAGTGTGACCCCATATGGTGTGGGATAACCCTTGGGACATTAGGGATCAGCTGTCCTGGCTGTGTCCCCCCACCAACCTCCTTGTGCATCCCTGGTCTGCTCCCTGGTGGGGTGAGGAGCAGAACAGGCCTTGACTCTGTGCAAGCTGCTCAGCAGTGACTAAAACATCCCTGTGCTATCACCAGTGTTCACATGAGGTGCTGGCACAGGGTGCCCAGAGAAGTTGTGGCTGCCCCATCCCTGGCAGTGTTCAAGGCCAGGTTGGACACAGGGGCTTGAAGCAACCTGCTCTAGTGGAAGATGTTCCTGCTCGTAGCAGGAGGCTGGAACTGGATGAGCTTTAAGGTCACTTCCAACACAAACCAGGCTGGGATCCCAAATCCGAACCACAGCACCACACCAGCCGCCAGGAAGAACATTGATTCTATCCCAGGTATAACCAGGACAGGTATCACTAGTGGAACATCAGAGGGGAGTCACTTGTGGTCCATCGCTGCTTGGCTACAACCACGCCAGTGGGTTGAACTGGAGACTGCCTGGATCTGATGTACCCCAGCAAACCTGTGTGTGAATGAACTGCAATGTAGGATGGTTGCTATAGAAGAGGAACAACATAAGTGGTGTTTCCAGCTCCTTCCCATGCCACAGCCCTATTGCCATCACCCCAAGCCCAACTCTAAGGGCAGGATATGATGCCTGGATGCTCTCTCCTGGGTCTACCAGGGTACCTGGGCTACAGTTGTTCCTTCCAGAGCTTTATCTCCCCATAATTCACCATTTCGGGGGTGTCTGCTCTGCAGAGTGGAGAAAGCTGCCATTTGGCCTCCTCCACATACACATAAAGCCACTAGCATGGGAAATGAGGCTGAGTCCATGGATGCTTGTGGTGGAGCGACTCATCTCCTGCAGCTGTGTGCATGGATGCTCATGGTTTTGGGAGGGCAGAGCAGGGTCTGAAAGGCAGTTCCTGTGCTTTTGCTATGAGCAAGTGATGTAATAGGGGGAAGAAAGCCCTACAAGGAGGCCGAGCTTAGAACTTTAATGTCCCATGGGTCAGCTTAGAACTTTAAGGCCCCTTTCAGCCCCAGTCTCCACATACACAAAAGGTGGTTGCAGAGACACAGCCAAACTCCTCCCCGTTGTGCCAAACTAACAAAAGGCATCAGCTGCAAACTGGGAAGCTGAGGTTGGATGCAGGAAAGGCTCTCACTGCGGGCTGCTGCTGCCCTGGGACAGTGTTGTGGTTTAAGCCAGTCGGCAAGTCAGCCACGCAGTTTCTACTCCCCCCACCTCCCCCCCCCCCCCCGGAGGGATGGGGAGGAGAATCGAAAGAATGTAACTCCCACGGGTTGAGATAAAAACAGTCCAGTAACTCAGGTATAACACAAATCACTACTGCTACCACCAACAATAATAATGATAAGAGAAATAACAAGGGAAGAGAATACAATACCACCCGCCGGAAATGAGCCCGACAGAGAAGGGAACGTGCTCTTCCAGGAAAATCCCAGTTACATCCCCGACATAACATGCTGTGTTATGGAATACCTCTTTGGTTAGTTTGGGTCAGGTGTCCTGTCCCTGCTTCCTCCCGGCTTCCCCTCCTCCCTGGCAGAGCATGAGACTCACAAAGTCCTTGGTCAGAGTAAACGTTCTGACCAGCAACTGAAAACATCGGCTTTATCAGTATTATTCCCAGGCCAAAAGTCAAACCACAGCACTGCACCAGCTACTAAGAAGGAGAAAAAGTGACTGCTGCTGCTGAACCCTGGACAGACAGACACTCCCGAGCTGATGCAACCTCCATCTTTAAGGGGTTTAGGACTTGGCCAAACCAAGGCATGAGTAACAGCCTGGCACAGTCCTGCTCTGGGTGGAAGGCTGGATCCCAGAGGTCCAATATTTCCATGTGAGTTTGATCTAAAATTACCATTTTCCTGGTTCCAAGTGCCCTCAAGCTGCTTTTGCATCATCTCCGCAGCCCCAAGTGCTCCTGTGTGCCTGCTTATGAAATAATGATGTTTCCAACAGCAATAGTGATGATGCAGAGCTGCAGAGGTGAAGGAGACAGCAAGGAGGAGCGGAGGAACCCTCTGCAGCAGCAGGAAAAGCTGGGACACGTGCGCAAGGCTCCATTCAGAGCCATGCAGGCATTGCTCCATCATTCCACAAGCTCTTCTCAGCTCCCTCTTATTCAACCCCACATCCCAGGAGGATTCTGAGGTCCCAGCTCACCCATTTCCTGTTCTCCACTTGAGATATATCCCTCGTGTGTTCACAAGGCAGACAAACAAATCCTCCCTGGTGCCAGGCTGGGACATCCTCATGCCATTGCATTCTTCAGCCCAAGCCGAATGCCAGCTCCTGAGGCTAGAGAGTGTTTTCAAATGTGGGACACAGGTTGTGGTCACCCAAAAGCTGCCTGGGAAGAGGACTCTGTGGGCAGAAATAAAAGGTGGATGTGCTGTCACGGGCAGCTCCTGTTTGGAGGAAGCCCAGGACATGTTGTGTCCTTGTGCGAAGGGATATGGATGTGCCTGGGCAGCTGAGAGCACACAGCGCTCAGCACTGCTTGTCCCCAAAGGCCCCAGGGGCTTGGTAACATCTCCTAAGTTGCACTGTGGCCTTGCCCTCAGGGTGTTCCTGGAATCCACCCAAATCCCACAGGTACCAGCTATTCCCAATGCAACAAATACACATGGTACGGCCGGTTTTCCTTTGCATTCCCATCTCTCCCGTGGCTCTGCTTCCACCTCCTCTACACACAGCTGAGCACCATGTGGAGGTTAAAAGCAGGTTTGCTATTAGAGATGCAGACTCTTTGTGCTGTCCTCGCTGCCTGATGGGTCCCATGGAAGTCACAGGGGGTAGGAGAGTTGAAGAGATCTCCACATCGCTCACGTCTATTCTGGCTTTAATGATGTCCTGTACTTTCCTCCCAGCCCTATGGCTTTTTAACTGTAGCGACCTTCCCTGACTCCTTGTTTACCTTGTAGCGAGAGGGAACAGAGTGCAGCTCAGCTGCAGCTTTTCAGCCATTGGAGCAAAACACTTGAAACCTCAAGAGAGCATCTGAATATACAAACCACAACGAGAGCACCCAAGGGGTGGGCTGGGAAAGGGCACGAAATGAAGCAGGGTGGGTGGAAGGAAACAAAGGCAGGCACAAGAGGAATCTGTGCTTGCGACATTGAGTCCCGAGTACCTTGCGCTCCCTACTTCAACCTGGGCACCTGACATTAATGGATTCTTTGACCTCCAACTCTCAGTGCTCTGGTTCCTGGTTTGTGAAGCAGGAATGGCAGCAGAGCTGCTCAAAAAGGAAACAAAATCAATGTCACGGCAGCAATTGCTTCAGCCAAAGCTCTTGGATGCTGCAGAGATGAGCACGAAGAAGGGAAGTAAAACCTGCTCCAACTGAGTACCAGCACCACGTGCATGGAGCAGGGCAGCATCCCATGGGAATAACTAACTTCCCATCATGTAATAAGGCCAGCATGACAGCACAGGCACCCACAGAGCTGCCCAAAGATGGGGGTCTCCTAACTTCTAAATGCTTCTTCAATATGCAATTTAGGCAGTGCTGCTCTGCTGTATTAACAGTGACTCTATATTGCAAACCACCCCCTCCCAGCAGAGTATTCCCCAACAAATTCCTGACATGTATTCCCCAACAAAGCAGTGAAGCTGTGAGCTCTGGTGTGTTGGGAATCATCACTGATCACATCATCATGGTACGTGGACCTCACTGACAATGTATTATTGAATTTGTTACAGAACCATGTAATTAACTGGGTTAGAAAAGACTTTGAAGTTCATAAAGTGAAACCTTTACCCCAGCACTGCCAAGGCCACCACTAACCCATGGCAGAGAGAGCCTCGTCTCAATGGTGTGAACACTTGCAGGGATGGTGACTCCAGCACTGCCCTGGGCAGCCTGTTCCAATGCCTAAGCACCCTTTGAGGAAGGAATTCTTCCTCATCTCCATCTAAACCTCCTCTGGTGCAGCTTGAGTCCATTTCCTCTTGTCCCATCCCTTGTTTCTTGGGAGAAGAGCCCAGCCCCCTCCTGGCTCCATCTTCTTGTCAGGCAGTTGTAGGTAGCGATAAGGTGCCCCCCTGAGCCTCCTCTTCTCCAGACTGAACCCCCCAGGTCCCTCAGCCATTCCCTATCACACTGTGCTCCAGGCCCTGCACCAGCTCCGTTGCTCTTCTCTGGCCCTGCTGCAGCACCTCAATGTCTCTCTTGTAGTGAGGGGCCAAGAGCTGAACACAGGATTCAGGGGCAACCGTGCTGCTGTGCTCGGATGTGAAGGAACGTTAAAATCCCTATGAGAGCATCATGCCTGGTTTGTGGAACTTTGCTACTTTAAACATATGTGGGAGGGAGGGAGGGCTGGTGAATCCTTGGACATTTTCCCTCTTGCCTCTGCTGGACTGGGCTGGAGCTTAGTCTGTTTTTTCGTCCCTTGTCATAGCTGCTGTTATAATGATTCATCCATCTGGTTTTCTGGGAAAAGAAACTGAGCTGGGAGACGTTTCTTCTTTTTTTCCCTCAGTTTTTGGCTGTTTCCTCAGTTACAACTCAGCATTTGCGGAGGGGATGGAGCTTTGCACATTGTGGCTGGAGCAGAGGAGTGACGAGATGCCCATTCCTCAAACCCAGACCATCGCAGTGATGTCCTTACCCATGATTCCAGGAGCAAAAAAGGATCTAGCAAAAGGATTCAGGCCACCTTCAGCGGGTGCACTGGACAAACCCCCATTCTGGTGCACTCCAGGGGACCATAATGGTCCCCTGCATCCAAAGGGATCCCCTCCATCCAAAAGGGTTCCCTGAGTTTCCTCTTTCACCTGGCTCTCTGCCTGCCTGAGCTCTCCAGCAATGCTGTGGGATGAACCACAGCTTGGGAAGAAATCCATGTGGAAAACTTTGGCACTAGAGGGTTTCTCATTGGGTTTAAACAGCTGCTCTCATAACTGGTGTATTTATCATGTATTAGGTAATAATAGAGGGGTGGGAAATACCCTCAGAGTTCACACTGGATGATATTTAATCCCACAGCACAAGAAGCAGCCACACTGGTTTTTTCTTGCTCATTTGTACTGGGCAAGGACCAATATTGCTTAGTTGGAGGCGATACACCCATCCAGATGGTAGCAGTGAGATAACCCACCTCTGGGGTAAGGGAAGTGCCAATGCAGCCTCTCTTTGCCTGCAGCCCTTAGAAACACTGATTCAAACAAGCCAGAGGAGATCTTTTTCTCCCTCCTTATTCCAGGAACGCATCTTCCTTGGTCCAAGTTTGGTCAGAGCATTGTCCACTGGCATCTTCTGTGTCCTTGAATGCAGACTTGCCATGGATTCACAGAGCAAATACCACCTCTAGGGTGCTCCAGGGCCTTAAATACCCCACATAACAGTTGTGAAAATGCCCCCGTGGTTTCCATGGAGATGTCTATGCCCTCACCAGTTCCAAACAGTCCCAGCTGGTCATGGGCAACTCCACAGCAACCACTGAAGCTTTGTGACAGCGGCAGCATTGTGCCCATGGATTTACAAACAAAAATAAAGTGTGTTCTTGGTTGAACAAGAGTATGAGTCTACTCTACAAAACTCTGCTCACAGGGATAACAGCACAGGCTTTTGTCAGTGTAACAATCATCAGTGATGTGTTTTTGACAAATCCTGTGAATAGAATTGGTTTTTGCTTACTTATTTTATGCAATTTAAGAGGTAAAATATGCAAGTAGAAAGAATTCCTTCAGCAAGTACAGTGGCTTCACACAGGGGCCCTGCCAGTGCAGTTAGAGTAGCCGAGGTCTGCAGTGTCATACACAGGGATCTGCAGATGATACAGAAATCCTTATCTTTTTTTAACCTGATTTGCACAGAATTTCCCATCATAAACTGTGAAATTCACTGAAAAAAAAAGAAAAAAAAAAACCAAAAAACCCCCAACTTGGTTAAACTTATTTGTAACACAATGCAAAGCTCATTCACCCACAATAGGTTGAGTCCTTTGTTACTTACACCACTTCAAAACTCTGAATGTGTTTCCAGTCCTTAAGCTAAATTTTCAACACTAGTAAATATTGAAGAATAAAATTTTGCTTTAAGGGAGTAAATGCCACTAAATCATAGAATCATAGAATTGCTAGGGTTGGAAAGGACCTTAAGGTCATCTAGCTCCAACCCCCCTGCCATGGGCAGGGATGCCTCACACTAGACCATGTTGCCCAAGGCTCTGTTTGACCTCGCCTTAAACACAGCCCAGGATGGAGCATTTACCACTGCTTTGGACAACCTATTCTACTGCCTCACCACCCTAACAGTAAAGAATTTCTTCCTTATATCTAACCCGAACTTCCTCTGTTTAAACCCATTCCCCCTTGCCCTATTTCTGCAGTCCCTGCTGAAGAGGACTATATAAAGCTTCCTTCTCTAATTTCAGAAAAATGTTCTTGCCCCAAGAGTTTTAAATATTCATTCAGCCCAGAGGTTTTTGGGGTTTTTTTTCTAATTTTTCTGGTAGCTTAAAACTTAACACTATTGTAATTAATCAAGATTTTAAATAAACAGAATGCAATACAATCAGCAATTGGGAAACTAATGAGGAATGTTTACTCAGCTATTATGACATTACAGAAGGCAAAATTTCTCATTCACATGTGCTGTGCTACTCACAAAGCATAGAAAAACTACTGCCTATAAATCCCTGTAAGACCTGCACAGGTATCTAAGACAGTATTTGTCTACTGAACTTCTTTTAATCATAGAGAACATTTAGAAGCTTCCTGGATATGCCCCAGGAAGACAAACTTGTGAAAAGCAAACCTGAAATCCATCTAAGTGTTTAAAAGCCTTTGACTCCTGCCTGGAGCTGACTCCCTTCACCAACATGCATCCGTGATCAGCATAATAAAAGACAACACTAAAAGACCTGGAAAACAAGCATCACCATTCTCAGAAATGCCAGGACATGCACAGGACCAGTCCTCCATTACATACTTTTTTCATCCTATAACAGGAGCTCTAGATTGTACAATCACGTAATAAAAGTCTAGACCGCCTACGCTGCCAGAATCAGAACCTGTGTCACCCTTTCGATGATAAACAGATCTAGCAGATAAATTCGAACACCTAGTGCAGCTGTTTTTTCTCTCAGCTCATTGTCACTGAAAGACAACATGCCCCCTCTCCTGGATTCTGTTCCTGATCATGCATTGCTTTGAAAAGCATCCCATTGATGAGCAATAATAAAGTACAATTACTTTTTTGGCACGCCTTCAACATTTAAAATAATTCAAATACTGTACAGAAGTGCTCTGTAAAGGGATTCAGAAGTGCTGAGTCCATGCGGACAAGTACTTACTTTACAGATAAGTATTCTGGTTAATATAGGCAGCACCTGGGAGACTGATGGGGAAGAATGCTAACCCTTAGATCCAGCTCTGCTTCATTTTCCTGAATACAGCAGGTGATGGTGAAAATCAGGCCTTTTCCATCATATGGTGGGAAATGGAAGGGAGAATAAGGAGGAAGAGGAAGACACAGGGAGGAACTGGAATCAGTGGAACAACATGAGAACACAAAAACTGCGAGCTAGGACACATGCCCACAGATGTTCTGCAATGTGCGTGTACCCAAAAAGAAATAGCCCTGTAATGCCTACATAAATAACAAAAAATTCTCAGCGCAGTCCCCATAAGTATCATTGATATCTGACTTTCTTCTGTTTAAAGAATATAATTTTACACAAAGTTAATGTTGTAATCAAAACAAATTATTTTGCCTCATTGCTATATATTTCATGAATTCAGTTAGAGTTTAATCCAAATAAAAAACCTCAAAAAACCAAAAGAAAACAAGTAAAACTCTCCTACATTTTATAGACATATACAGAAAATGTAGGCTGATTCACAGGGAGATTCTAATTTAGATTGTATAAATTATAAATTTTAAATTAATTGATATGGTATTAATCTCATAATTCTTTCTCCACAAATCCATTGTTTTACTGTTAAGGTGATCTTACTCTCATGGGAAATCTGTTCTTCCTGACAGATGCCTCCCACACAATCCCCTCTCGCACCACCTTCCCCCAGAAAACATCTGTAACAGAGCTGCTTTATTATTCTGGAAAATTTGTTTTCTTCCTGCAGCCTCCAGACTCACTACTCATTAAAAATGTTTAATTTTATTAGAGATAACACCTGCCTTAGAAGGGCTCCAAGGGCTCCTTGGGCAACATGTATGCCAATCTATTAAAGTTTTTGAATTTGTAACAATGATCACACAACTGATCTGCAAAAGCCACATAAATAGGCAGTTTAATCTGAATTTGCTCACTTGTATATTGTGTGAAAAAAAATGAAATGAAGGGGGTTCTTTTAAATAAATACATTGCTTGCATCCTTGCATTAGGATAAGCTACACTCCCCTACACTTTTGCTCATCATAGAGAAATCAGGAAACAAGTATAAGGTCCCCTGCGAGCTAAGCAAGAAGAGAGAAATGGAAATAAAAGTTCAGCTATTGAGGACCCACATTTCACTGGGCCCAAAAATTCATGGCAATCAGAAATATGAAATGAATATTTCCTCCTCCTCTAATCTCCCACCCCATGTCCTTGCTTCCCTGAACAAGGCTATAGCAAGCACAATTCTCATGGACCCGTCTCCTGGATGTCATGTTCTCAGGCCACAGAGCAGATTTTACGCAGTTGTTTCGTGTTGTATCCTTGTTCACATGATGTGAGTCTCAAAGGTTGAAGTGTGTGATGAATAGCAAAAGCCAGGCTCAGATGGGTCAACTTTGAACATTTAGAGTAAGTCTTTAATAATATACTGTATCCAAACCAGTTATTAGTACTGTTGCCTTCAAAACTACCAGCGATATCAGCTTTTTGTTTGAAAATCCATTTCTATGTGTTTTATTAATTTGCAAATCCTGGTAATTTTCACACTAGTATTATGTAACCTCATTTGCATAGTTTCTCAAGCTAATAGTGTCTCGTCTCACTTTATAGTTTCCAAACTTTGGTTTATTACTGTTCAAAGCCTTCTAAATCCATTTGTAATTTATATAGAAAATAAAAAATAAAAATCTGACTTGATATGATGCCGCAGTATCACCTCAACCAAGCTTCCAGTAGAAACAGAAAAAAAAGAAAACATTGTTTTCTTAGAAAATTCTTCAAAGGAAGAAGGGAAAAGAAATTTTAAAAGTAAATTAGAATGACATAATTTGACTTTGCAAAAAAGGCATTGCCTGTATTAAAAAGAAAAAAAATTACGAGCTACTACTGATATTATATGAAGTAGAAACAATGGGTCTCTAAGCTTCTGATAAGCTAATTTTTTTACTCACATGTCAGGGTAAATGATTGTTTTAAGAACCAAACCTAGCATCAAAGTAATAAGTTGTCCAACTGATTAGAATCTTTCTTCTCTACCTTCTCCAGTAAAATTCTCAAAACACCCTTAAGCAACAGGCAGATCCATAACCCTTTGGAACTATTTAAAGGTCAATTCAGCTACACACTATATCATCAAATTACTGCACTATCCAAGGGATACAACTCATTTTAATCCAAAAGTGAAGTAGATGTAATGAGACATGACCATGGGGCCTGAACGCTATATAAACAAATAGTTTACATGCATTCAGTCAGAAATTGATGTATTAGTGTATTCAAGAAAAAAAACAACCAAACAAATGAAAATACACCACTGATTCCAAAGTAAAATGGTTGGGGGCTCATGATTGCATGTTATTTTTTATTACACATATTACAGTG
This sequence comes from Psittacula echo, assembly GCF_963264785.1. Lineage (NCBI taxonomy): Eukaryota > Metazoa > Chordata > Aves > Psittaciformes > Psittacidae > Psittacula > Psittacula echo. Next base: position 39,464,422 of record NC_137735.1, on the reverse strand, counting down.
TTCTAAATACTTTATTTAACCAGAATATTTATGTTTTGCTGAAGACCTAAATCTTTATCAAGCATGCCATTCTGAGGAGCAAGAAGGCTGACAAAATGATAAGTGGGCAAATCTGTGCTACATACATGAAAATAAAGATGTGTAAAATATGAGAAATGTATGAGAAATTAGACACTGAAATTTAAACAAGTAAATTGAGATTTTATTTGTTAAATTTAAATTAGTTAGACATTAGAACTATGAAATAAAGCTTTTTTTGCTTTTGACACATTAAGCAAACAGTAACTATTTTAGTTAAAAATGAGAAATTGTTTAGTCCAAGTCTTCCTTACTACATGATACTTGACAATTTAAACAGTGACTAGAACAGTCACAACAGGCTACTGAAAGCAACCTTGTCAAATGCAAAGACTCATAGTAGTCTTCAAATTCCATAGTTGGTAAAATAGATACTTTAGTAAAAGGGATTACTTCCTTTACACTTGAAAGAAAGCAACATCTTTCAAAAAGGAGTAAAATAGTAATAAATAATATATAATCTTATAATAAAAATTGAATTCATAACTGTGCAATTATTCTAAGATTAAAAAGCATACCAATTCTTAATTAAAATATTTTTCTATTGGATACTTGGATTCCATACAAAATAGGAGTTGTTCAACTCTTGCTGTTTAATAATTTTTACCTTTCCTCATTTTTTTTAAGATCTAAGCTCAGGTTATATTTCAGAGAATAAAACAATGCCTTGCAATGATATCCAAGCTAGTTCTTATTTCATAAGCAGAAAGCATTTTAGAACTTAGACTCCCCATAGACTAATTATCAGCCCTGTTGTAGCAATTACATAGTATTTCAGTTAGGCTAGTTAACCTCGCTTCTGGGCATTAATGAGTATTACATTAATGTAACCATATAGGTGCTGTGTCAGCTTGTCTGTCCAGACATTGCAACACTCAGAGCTGCAAGTTTGAGAGCAACAAGAGTTTAAAACAGATTTAATTTGATGAGAGAAAAAGGCCAGGTTGGATAGAGCCTTGGGCAACATGGTCTAGGGTGAGGCATGGAAGGACAGGGAAGCTGGAACTAGGTGATTTTAAGGTCCTTTCCAACCCTAACCATTCTGTGATTCTCTAGGATGAGGAGGATTTGTCTTTGTTTCGTTACATGAAGGAAAATATGTTCAGCAACGACTGAGAGACTTAAAACTCCATGAATCCAGCAAGACAGCACAACAGCTTGAATAAACTGCATTTAAATAATCCTCAGACAAAGTAAAGAAACAAACCAGAATCTTTTGCAATCTGGTGCAATAACCACTGAACAATCATATGATTTATGATCAAAATTTCATAAAATCATCAAAAAAATCAAATCATAATCAAAGATTATGATCAAAGATTTATATGGGCATCCTTTCTTCCTTCAGCTCTCTTCAGCTCATATTTCTGTGATTCAGGGCTGACAAACACAATACCCAGATCTACAAAAGAGTGGCCCTTAAAGCCCCTGTCTTTTCAGAAGTTCCTGAACAGTTCTGCAGGTGTTGTGTGGGCAATAAAAATGCTTGATAAAGAATAGCAGTGACCAGAAGGTATGCAAAGAGTTAGCACTGCTGTTTAACTAGCTCATTTTCTTTTCAAGAGAATGTTTCTCTCAAAAAAAATTTGTCCCGCTATAATGAAAACTAACATTGATACAATTTCTTCCAAAACCAGCTGGAATGCACTCTGACTTATCATCTTCAGTGGGAAGGTTCTCATTGTTTCTTGCTCTGCAGAGCCTGTATGACAGCTTGGCCTGAAAGAGGTTTCAGGAATTTATTAATGACTGGATCACGTATGGGACATACTTTTATAATTTCTCTACAAATTTACTAATATAAAAGTACCTTGGGAGTAAAATATACAGAATCAGATTATGTTACAAAAATTGACATTTACAAAATACTACACGGCTGAAATCAGAGCTTATTCCATACCCTTCAGAAAAGTAGCAACGAGAAGTACACATAGTCCATTAAAAGAAAGTTGAATTACTACCAATTAATAAACACCTTAACTCTAAAAATAATAATCCACTTTATTAAAATTAAATTGCTCATATTGTGCCTAAGCATAAGCTTTACTAAAATATTCTTACTTAAAATACTTCTGCCACAAGTAACGATCATGATTTAAAACCTTGGATTAGTCTGGTCTAATACATGCGACTCTTTCCCCAAGCTACTGTTGGGTAATTCAGAATCTAGAATTGCATGTGAGCTATGGTTTCTAAAGGTTTACAATTTAAATGGCGACCTCCAAAAAAACTTCGAAAAATCTTTTGAGAATTTGCTGTTAGGATATACCCAAGGCAATTTGTGGTTTTAACTGGGTTTTCCTCACATAAATAATTTGCAAGATATATTCAGCCTCGTTGCCATTACTGTAATAGGGAACTGATACAAATCCCACTGAAATTTTAAGTAGGTGCATAAAGACCTTAAGGAAGATGAATGCAATGGGATGTTTAGATATAGGTCAAAGACAATAAATGTGATTTACACTGTTTTCACTGAGCTTGCATCAGCCTTGTGATAATTTGTATCAGCTACAATAACATTAATCACCTTAACAGCTTGTTTACCCTCTCTGTTTTATGAAAAAATGTCAAGTTATTGGTGCTTGTTAGTGAAACGGTATATTTACCTATATGCTATACTTTGTTTTATCAGTGGATAAATCAACACACTGTAGTTTTAGAGAAATACAGCTTTACAGGTTGCTTTCTGTCAAAATTCTACAAGATAGTTAAAAAGCAACATTCTGTGAAGTCTTTGACCATCATGAATATCAATAGCTCAACATTCAAATATTCTGTGAAATCTTCTCTACACCAGAAACTAATTTTGCATTAATAAGCACCTATTTCTCTCATTTTACTACAAAGAGCAGGAAGAAACAGGATAAATAAAAAGGAGAAAAAAAGCAATTTCATTTTAAAAGACAGTATTTATACACAGTTACATTATACACAAGAGAAATATTAATTGCATAAGCACAGATGAAAGCGAAAATTAAATTTAATTAAAGTAGCTAAAAATAAAGATCATTATTCATGAAATTTAAGAAAATTAAACAAACTTGTTGATTTGCCCATATCACCATCTGCATAGCCAAAAAAGGAAGAATGTTACTGTTAACAGTATGCTTTACCATTTTCTCCAGTAGCATGGTAGCTTCCAAGGGAGACATACTAAACATGAATAACTACCACCCTTAGGCACAAGTGAAAATCCTCACAGAAATATTCAAAGAATAGTCACGTCTAATAATGGCACAAGAATGAGGGTTAAGAGGTAGGTCATTGGCAGTAGCATTAGCTTTTTATGGGGAAAAAGTAAATCAGGTCGCTTTCGGCTTCTTTCTCTCTCCCATTACTCCAAAATAAATGCAAGAGATGAAATAGGCTATGAAGGCAAGATCTTTTGGAGCATTTCTCTTGGTCTAAAAATGGCAGTGTTAGAGTTTTGAATGAGCCTGGTTCTGGAAATTTAGCAAAAGTTTTAGAAGGTCTAAATTTACTCTCTTACAACAACCAGGCAGAGAAGGTGTAGAGTTTGACCCTCTCTGTACATATTCCTATTTTTGACAAGAACAGAAACATCAAGTGACTTACTTAATTTACCAGTGAATAGAGACTTGCAAATTGTAATCCTAAGAAGTTTACATAATTGATCTACGGTGCAAGAATTATTTGCTGGAGAAATCAATGAATTTTTATTAGTGAAGGAATTTAAGGTTATTGTATTTCAGGCAATTTCCAGATGGTGAAGGGGGAATATATTTATTGAACAAACTTTTCATCACTGCCTAGCTACAGAGCTTAATGTCAGACCTTGGAGATGATACTTGGCATCTTAACACTAAGAAAAGCTGCTGAAGTATTCTGATAAGAGGTCAGTGTATTTTTTTGTTCCCTGAAAAAAATCCACAATCTTGTTATTATTCAGTCTGTAGGCATCTTTATTTTTTCGCTAGAGGAGCATTAGGAAGCAACTTGAGAGACGTCCTGTTCTCTCTCACTACTTGGTCTCCAGGTGAAAGACAATTTTTTTTTCCTTTTAAAGCAGCTTTCTGAATCATTTTGGATACAATTGGAAAGAAGTAAGCTTTTTTCTTCTTGTGACATCCAGAGTTTGAAAACTGCTCACACACACACATGTATATGACAATTAATGCAGAAACAAGTGTGTGTTTATGCATATTTATATAGTCTAGTTGTTCCAAAGCTAAATTGTGCCTCACACTTCTATCTCCCAACTCAAACATTTAATACTTGCTTCTTTCCCTTTTTTTTAAATATTACTCTCTTAAGTCTTTCCATAATTTTATACAAAATGTCTGTACTGCTGTGAAGTTAAGCTGTTATTAATTAGTTAGACTCATGCTGCAGTGTAGTGTTAGTATCATCTCTGCTAAAACTTTCCATCACAAAGGAATTAACCAAACACTGGTCTACATTCATGACTGGTCTATATGTGCTGCAAATTATCCATGTCTCTGTTAGCACTGGGGAAATCATGAGCATAGCATCAGGTTTTTTGTCAGGTGTCTGTTTCATGAACAAAATAAGAAAAGCAATCAGTTCAAATACTGTTCCTAAGTAACTTATTTGTAAACATATACCTTTAGTTTTCTTAGCAGTGCTATGCCAACCAGCAGATAGCATTCACTGATGAATTAATGATCAGAAAATGCATTTTCCTTTGACACTGGAAAGGAATATTATATTAAGAAGAGAAGAGGACTCTTTAATCTTCACCTATCCTCTGACAGATAATCAGTCCCTAAACTGAATTTTCAATTTGAATCTCAGTCTAGAAATACTGAGATTCATAAATACTGGAAACTATTACAGGGGAATATGTCAAATGAGATTATATTCTCTCCTATAGATTAGAAGGGAAATACATGGATGTACACCAGAATGGGAGAGGGACAGAAAAAAGGACAGACCAGGATGGTGTAGGCATCATCTCCCTGGCACAAACATCTGAAGGGTGAATGGCTTTGGAAGCAGACAGAACACTTCTGTTGTAGTGTGGGGGTGGAGTATTAGGAAGAACTGAAAATATTTTCAAAGATGAGATGCGGGGACCAAACTAATTTTCCTTTCTCCCAAGTGAAGATTTTATTTCATGACAATTTCATTTGACCTCAAAAGTATAAAAGTCAAAATGTTCTGTGCATCATTTGAAGCAATAGAATGCTTATTGTCATTTCAGTGACAAAAACAGTTTCAGTTCCTGGAAATTCAATGTTCTGAAGAGAGTCTTGTATACTGCTGGCATTATTGTTGAGGCTGGGAGATAAAACAGATGCAGTATTCTTAAATATAGGCAATGCATCTCAGATAGTGAGTAGAGGTTAAAACCCCTCAGTTTTCAGAATATTCTCAGATTACATATCCCTTCCCCAGGTCTGTTGAGATATCACTTCTCCTTACAAACTTGCTTTGGTGAATGCTTAAAACCTAGATGCTTTTAATAGATGCCTGTTCTCTAGAGCATAATTGAAAGTAGACAGGGAGGTCACTGTACTGATTTTGTACCAGTGAAGGGTCCTCTCATATCACAGAATTTTCCTGAAGCAGAAAATGTTACTTTGTATGTAAAAATAGACCAATTTTCAAATTAAAAGAAAGTTGCGAAGTTCAAAGCCTACTTTTTTCTGTTAATGTCTATCTTTCTCATGTTTTCCTGCAGCTGAGTTCTGATGTATGTTTTCTACAGTTAAAATTCTGTTTTCTGCTTAAACTGCCTCTTTCACATTCCTCCCAAGTGTTTTGTTTTTAAATGTGTTTATGTAATAAAAATCAAATTTTCAGCTACAATTGTTATGAATTATTTTCAAAGAATAGCAGCCATCACTAACATGCAAAGTGACTAGTTTTGTGGTTACAGAACTTTGCATGACTGGACTCAGCAACCTTAAAGCACTTTAAAATTGTATGCTTTCAAGGGTAACAAAGACAGATGTGGATATAATTTACAACTCCTCAGCTGCAATAAGTATTTTAAAATTCAGCATCAGTTAGTAAAATATTCAGTCATAGAATAAAAATACCTAAGATGGTTTTAAATAAAGGTGTATATGCAGATAGTAAAAGAATCAAAAAAGTTCTGCAATTCCTGAGGTAAAATTACCACTCCAATGGAATCATTAAGAGACACTTTCAAATGGAAAGAAGTTGTGGGTGTTATGGTTGAGTTTTGTTGGACTTCTTCCAACCTCTAAGGAGATTAAAGATATCATAGGGATATTTTTATTAATTTTCACAACTATCACATGGTATGATAAGAAGAAGTTCTTTACCATGAGGGTAGTGAGGCACTGGAACAGGTTGCCCAAAGAAGTGCAAATGCTCCATCCCTGGCAGTGTTCAAAGCTAGGCTGGACTAAGCCTTGGGAGACATGATTCTGTATCAAAGAAGCTGTGTGATTTTCTCATTTTCCAGTGTTCATTCTGAACAAGTTGGTGATCATATTTTCTAGAAATGTCATGTATGTCCTTATGTCATGACATGACATAAATATTTATAGAAATACATATTTATAGCATACAATATAGAAATTCAGCAGGTATTGGGGCATCAATCTAACCACTCCTTTCAAAAGCATTTCATCATTACCTTCCTATTTCTCAAAATATTTTAAAAACACCGGAGGTTGGGAAGACAATAAATGAATAAATGATGAAATAATATTATAGTTTTATTTACTTTTACATCAGTAGCAGTTTCAATTAACATCTGGTGAACTCTGAAACAAATTGATTTAATCACTGTTTCAGAAGCTCAATTATTCACAGTGCCATTTTCAATTCTACTGGCAAAGCGCAGAATCAGTAGATTTTTCCAACAGAGCTGTCCCCTATAAGGCTGATGGTTTTATTTAATATCTATTTTACATAATTTGTGTTTAGAACTGAATTCCAGATTGCTTCTTCCATTTTTACCTCAAAAATTTGATAGGCATTGCTTATATGCTTACAGGGCCTTGTTCAACACTATCCAGCACCTTCAAAAGGAAAAAAATGTCCCTGGATCTGAGAGCAAAGCAACAGACAGTGCAGCTACTCCAGCTCCGAGCACAGCAGCTACACCACCCCAGCGACAAGTACAGCCGCTACTCAAACTTCGACTGCAACAGACAGTGCAGCTACCCCAGCGACAAGTACAGCGGCTGCACCACCCCCAGCGACAAGTACAGTTGCTACTCAAACCACAGTGATAATGACTGCAGCTAAATCAGAGGACCAATTTGTACCAATATTGATTGCCCCTGTACGCAAGAGAAAAAGCAAAAAAGAGGCAAGAAGGGTGAAGCAAGATGAAGAAACAATGTATTCACCACCCGGGCCACCATCTGATCAGGAGTCATCATCACATGACAAAGAAGAAGAAGAAGTAACTTCTCGACATTGGACCTCAACCGAGCTGTGGAATAAGCAAAAAGATTTTACCCATCAACCAGGGGAGCACATCATCACCTGGTTGCTACGATGCTGGGACAATAGGGCTAACAGTCATGAACTAGAAGGTAGGGAAGCCAAGAAGATGGGATCACTTGCTAGGGAAGGGGGAACTGAAAAAGTGATTGCAAAAGAGAAATGGTCCCTCAGCCTTTGGAGGAGGCTCTTGGCAGCTGTGGAAGAAAGGTCCCCATACAAGGATGATGTTATGAGTCACTCAGCCAAGTGGACTACTTTAGACAAAGGCATCCAGTCTCTGAGGGAATCAGCCATCGTAGAGATGATCTATCACATCAAGCCAAATAACAGGAATATACACATAGATCCAGGTGAAGTCAAACATACACGACCCATGTGGTGGAAATTTACATGGAATGCACTGTCATCATATGCCCATTCATTTGCAACAGTAACCTAGAATGACATAGTACCACTAACAGTGGATGAAATTATTCATAAACTCCGAGAGTTCGAAGACAATCTCACACCTTCCATCATCTCAGCTGTGGAAAAACTGTCCCAGGATGTCAAACAATTGAGAGATGATCTATCTGATTTATCCAGCTCCTCACATGTACCAACACAGGTCTCAGCTATTAACAAAAGGCATCCTACTGTTCGAGAGAGAAGATACAGAAGGTATACGCCACAGGCCACCCTGTCGTCTTATCTGGGGGATCTCGGAGAAGACATGACGAAGTGGGATGGAAAACCTACTTCAGCTTTGGAGGAACAGGTGCATGAATTGAAAATAGGAACAAGGGTCAAGACTAATCATCCCATGAGAGCTGCGGCTTCAGTCTCTGGTGAGCAGGTTCCCAGATGGAGTGGAAGAGCTGATTTTACTCCAGGTCCTGCGATAAAGAATAATGCCTGTCAACAAGACGGAAGTGACCAATGTGATGACTATTAGAGGGGCCCTGCCTCCAGCCAGGTGGAGGTAGGGGACAATTGGATTTACTGGACTGTGTGGATCAGATGGCCTGGCACATCAGTTCCACAAAAATATAGGGCTCTAGTAGATACCGGTGCACAGTGTACCCTGATGCCATCAAGCTGTCAAGGGGTGGAACCCATCTATATCTCTGGAGTGACAGGAGGATCCCAAGAGTTGACTGTACTGGAGGCTGAGATCAGCCTGACTGGAAGGAAATGGCAAAAGCACCCCATTGTGACTGGTCCAGAGGCTCCATGCATCCTCGGCATAGACTACCTCAGGAGAGGGTACTTCAAAGACCTAAAAGGGTACTGATGGGCTTTTGGTATTGCTGCTTTGGAGACAGAGGAAATTGAGCAGCTGTCCACCTTGCCTGGTCTTTCAGAGGATCCTTCTGTTGTGGGGTTGCTGAAGGTCGAAGAACAACAAGTGCCAATCGGGACCACAACAGTGCACCGGTGGCAATATTGCACCAACCGAGACTCCCTGATTCCCATCCATAAGATAATCTGTAGACTGGAGAGTCAAGGAGTGATCAGTAGGACCCACTCACCCTTTAATAGCCCCATATGGCCTGTGCAAAAGTCCAGTGGAGAGTAGAGACTAACCGTAGGCTATCGTGGCCTGAATGAAGTCACACCACCATTGAGTGCTGCTGTACCAGACATGCTAGAACTTCAGTATGAACTGAAGTCAAAGGCAGCCAAGTGGTATGCCGCAACTGATATTGCCAATGCATTTTCCTCAATTCCTTTGGCAGCAGAGTGGAGGCCACAGTTTGCTTTTACTTGGAGGGGGGGCGTCCAGTACACTTGGAACTGACTGCCCCAGGGGTGGAAACACAGCCCTACCATCTGCCATGGACTGATCCAGAATGCACTGGAACAGGGGCAAGCTCCAGAACACCTGCAATACATTGATGACATTATTGTGTGGAGTGATACAGCGGAAGAAGTCTTTGAGAAAGGGAGGGAAATAATCCAAACCCTGCTGAAAGCTGGTTTTGCCATAAAACGGAGTAAGGTCAAGGGACCTGCACAGGAGATTCAATTTTTGGGAATAAAATGGCAAGATGGACGTCGCCAGATCCCTACAGATGTGATCAACAAAATAACAGCAATGTCTCCATCAACTAATAAGAAAGAAACACAAGCTTTCTTGGGTGCTGTGGGGTTCTGGAGAATGCACATCCCAAATTACAGTGCAATTGTAAGCCCTCTCTATCATGTGACCCAGAAGAAGAATGATTTTAGATGGGGCCCTGAGCAACAACAAGCCTTTGAGCAAATTAAACGTGAGATAGTTCATGCAGTGGCCCTTGGACCAGTCCGGACTGGGCCAGATGTAAAAAATGTACTGTACAGAGCAGCTGGGGAGAATGGTCCTACCTGGAGTCTCTGGCAGAAAGCTCCAGGGGAGACTCGAGGTTGACCCCTCGGCTTTTGGAGTCGGGGATACAAAGGATCTGAGGCCAGCTAAACCCTAACTGAGAAAGAGATACTGGCAGCCTATGAAGGGATCCAGGCTGCTTCGGAAGTGATTGGCACTGAAGCACAGCTCCTCCTGGCACCCCGATTGCCTGTGCTGGGCTGGATGTTCAAAGGCAGGATCTCCTCTACACATCATGCAACCGATGCGACATGGAGTAAATGGGCTGCACTAATCACACAATGAGCTCGAATAGGAAATCCCAGTCATCCAGGCATCCTAGAATTCATCATGGACTGGCCAGAGGGCAAAGATTTTGGAATGTCACCAGAGGAGGAGGTGATGCGTGCTGAAGAGGCCCCACCATATAATAAACTGTCAGAAAGTGAAAAGCAGTATGCCTTGTTTACTGATGGGTCCTGCTGTATTGTGGGAAAGCATCGGAGATGGAAGGCAGCTGAATGGAGTCCTCAACGACAAGTTGCAGAAACTGCTGAAGGAGAGGGTGAATCGAGTCAGTTTGCCGAGGTGAAAGCCATCCAGCTGGCCCTGGACATTGCTGAACAAGAAAAGTGGCCAGTACTTTATCTCTATACTGACTCATGGATGGTGGCAAATTCCCTGTGGGGGTGGTTGCAGCAATGGGACCAGAGCAACTGGCTGGTGGGCCCATGACACTTCAGACCATCAGGGTAGAGATGAAACATACAGATGGGCTCATGATTGAGGGGTGGACTTAACAATGGACACTATTGCCCAGGTTATTCATGAGTGTGAAACATGTGCTGCAATTAAACAAGCCAAACGGTTAAAGCCTCTTTGGTATGGAGGACGATGGCTGAAGTATAAATATGGGGAGGCCTGGCAGATTGATTATATCACACTCCCACCAACCCGCCAAGGCAAGCGCCATGTGCTTACCATGGTGGAAGCAACCACCGGATGGCTGGAAACATTTGCTGTGCCCCACGCCACTGCCCGGAACATTATCCTGGGCCTTGAGAAACAGATTTTGTGGTGACATGGCACCCCAGAGAGAATTGAGTCAGACAATGGGACTCATTTCCAGAATAACCTTATAGACATTTGGGCCAAAGAGCATGGCATTGAGTGGGTATATTGCAGATAATTTTCTGGCAAAGAATGGCCACATACCCAGATCAGCAAGTGCCTACGTGGAGTTCGACATGAACCGAGGGGCAACTAAAGGTGAAGGAGGATGGGAGTGAGGCACTGGGAGTGAGAATCCCAGCAAGATAAGGAGCTGGAATTTACTGAGTTGCTAAATTGAGGACTGTTGGAAAACTTTGAAGGTCAGGTTCCCACACATGTGCTTAACGAATTATATGTTAGTTGTTAAGGGCCTTAAAGATATGTATGCAATCACAATGGGCCAAGTTAGTGTAAACAACTTTAAGAAATAGTATATAAAGAGTTAGTTTTCTATAATAAATGGCTTTTGTCTGATCACATTGATCTCCGACTGAGTCCATTCCGCGACAGTATATCACATCCCCTACCATGCACTAGCCTTTGGGAAAATCGAATGGTACAATGGGCTGTTTAAAACTACACTGAAAGCAATGGGTGGTGGGACTTTCAAACATTGGGATACACACTTACCAAAGGCCACCTGGTTGGTCAACACCAGAGGATCTGCCAACATGGCTGGCCCAGCCCAGTCAGAACTTTTGCATATTGTAGAGGGGGACAAAGTTCCTGTGGTGCACATAAAGAATTTACTGGGGCAGACAGTCTGGGTTATTCCTGCTTCAGGTAAAGGCAAACCCACTCGTGGGATTGGTTTTGCTGAGGGACCCAGATATACTTGGTGGGTAATGCAGGAAGATGGGGAAGTCCGATGTATACCTAAAGGGGATTTGATTTTAGGGGAAAACAGCCAATGGACTCAATTGTGTGCTGTTGCCTGCTATGTAGCACTTTTATAGCCCACCAACTAGATGTCTTCAGGTCACCAGCGACTGGCCCTGACTTCCCTCTGACCATTATCCCAACAGAGACTGAACTTTGATAGAACCAGACAAGTTCTGCGATAAAGAAATGATCAGCATCAGCAGGCAACGATCCAACACTGCACACAGCCTCTCCTGCCCCGAAAGACTGTTACAAGAGATGGAACCTATCATCATGGCCCGAATGGACTCAGCAGCTTTATTGGGTTTGGTCCATGCACTAAGGAATGATCTCTGTCTCTGTCTTTGTTAGTGTGTATGTATGTATATATGTGTGTGTATATATATATATATATATGAGTGATGGTATATTGAAAATGTGGGATCTGAGCATGACATGGATGGTATGGGATAAAGGGTGGATACTGTCCTGGATTCAGTAGTAGCAGTCATTTTTTCTCCTTGGTAGTAGCTGGTGCAGTGCTGTGTTTTTCGACTTTCAGCCTGAGAACAGCACTGATCACACTGATGTTTTTAGTTACTGCTCAAATGTTTAGTCTGACCAAGGACTTTGTGAGTCTCATGCTCTGCCAGGGAGGAGGGGAAGCCGGGAGGAAGCAGGGACAGGACACCTGACCCAAACTAGCCAAAGAGGTATTCCATACCACAGCATGTCATGCCCAGGATGTAAACTGAGTGTTACGTGGAAGGGCTAGTTCACTGCTCGGTCAGGCTGGGTATCTGTCGGCAGGTGGTGAGCGGTTGTATTCTCTTCCCTTGTTATTTCCCTTATCATTATTATTGGTGGTAGCACTAGCAGTTTGTGTTATACCTTAGTTACTGGACTGTTCTTATGTCAGCCTGTGGGAGTTACATTCTTTTGATTCTCCTCCCCATCCCTCCGGGAGAGGGGAAAGGAGCAAGGAGGGGGAGTGAGCGAGCAGGCTGCATGGATCTGAGTTACTGACTGCACTTAAACTACGACAAAAAGAAAAACAGAAGAAATAAGTAGGAAAAGTCTAAGAGGATGACTATATTGCAGCAGACTAGAAAACTCAGAATTCTTTTAAAATTTCAACAGCAAGTCTCAGAAATTCAAAATTTTCTGAATTTTAGATAATATATCCATTGAATTTTTACCTTATAAAGTAATAAAAAATAATATTAACTGACAAGTTATTTCAAAAAATTAAAGATATCAAAAGATTTATTCATAAACTACAAGCATGTTTTCACTCATTTTGTTTCAGTTTTGGAAGTCTCTGCCCAAAGTTGGTTCTTGACACTGATTCACAGACTAATTTGTTGTTGATGAAAATCTTTCTCTAGGAAAAAATTTTCAAGAAAATATTTTCACCAGTTCTGGTTAGTTTGTGAGACACATGGCACTTTCAGAACATTTGAACACATTTCAAGGTAAAACCTTTTCATACTGAATTGTTTTTATAGAATAAACACATCACAGACCATTTGTTCTCTGCTTCATGGGAAACAAGCAAAGACAACTCCTTCAATCATTAGGGAGTTTCTCTGAAATAAGTAAAACAGAAAATAGTCAGACTATTACCAGTTCTATTATAATTAATCTGCTGCACAGAAGACATTCTCCTGACAACCTGAAACATTCTTAATAGTTAATGCACCTGAGAATATAAGAACACTATTAAGCTTTTCTGAAGCTTAGTTAGTGCCAGTTTCTGTAGTTACTTTCATTCTCTGCCAGACTCGGTGGTATTTTAAACACATCAACCTATGTGAAGCCAGAATCCATATTCTCCTGCTGCCTCTAGATTGACCTAATTAGTTTGAAAAGCTTCACCATAATGTATCCCTTGACATTGCAGAATCTAAAGCTGCCACCACCATCACTGTATATGTACTCAGGAAGGCTGTTTGTTTTACAAGACTCCAAACTGCCATGATAAGCAGTTGTGCTGCTTTTTTTAATCTTTCAGGGAAAATGAAAACAGAAGACAGTATACTAGATGTCCTGGGAGGAAGAATGTCAAAGGCTTCTGCTTACACAAAGTTTCAACATCCACCAAAAGCCCACTGGTTCATGACATGGGAGAACATGGAGGGCAGCCATTTCTTTGTGAAATACTGGGGCACAGGGGCAACAAACTTCCCTTCAGGCTCATACTAGTGTTTCCCCTTCTTGGACAAGAGCAGCTGTTGGAGTCATACCCGATAACTTTAAGAGCTAAGAAGTAACTTGGGTTCTCATTTTTTTTTCCCAATTCAGATGCTCCCCATCCAACCCTGAGAACCCCTTTCACTACCTGTGAATCAAGGTACAGCTCTGGCCAGAGCACACCAGGAGAGACACTGGGTGTGGCAAGACAGGGTGGGAAATGGGGGAGAGAAGAAAGCTAGAAGCAGGACAAGGAAACTCTTGACATGAAGAAGCACTTGGAAGCTCACTGGGGACAAGGCAGATGAGTAAGGGAGTAAACGAGTGGCCATGAGTGTTCTGCCCTGCTGTCTCCTTCCCTCTCCATTGCTCTGAGGGCTCATGGCCACCATAACTGCTTCCTGCCTGTCCTCTCCAAAGGAACCTGGGCTGAGGAAATGGAGCAAGCTGAAAGGGAAAAGAAAGATCCAGAGAGCCCCAAAATACAAATGAAAAGGAATCACTAGAAATGGTACCGTGGAGTACCGAAGGGAAAGGAGCAGGCAGCAGGGGAATGATACAAGAGGAGCTGCGAGAGAAAGCACCATAGAAGTCAGCAGGTACCATGGCTTTGCTGTATACTCACCCAAATGCCCACTCCCGTTTCACACAACATAGACCCTATTGATTTAAATCATTTATTCATACATGTCAAGTGCAAGGTCCTACACCTGGGTCAGAGCAATCCCAGGCACAGCTACAGGTTGGGCAGAGAAGAGGTTCAGAGCAGCCCTGCAGAGAAGGACTTGGGGATGTTGGTTGATGAGAAAATGAACATGAGCCAACGGTGTGCGCTCGCAGCCCAGAAAGCCAACTGTATCCTGGGCTGCATCAAAAGGATCATGACCAGCAGGTCGAAGGAGGTGATCCTGCCCCTCAACTCTGCTCTCCTGAGACCTCCCTTGGAGTATTGTGTGCAGTTCTGGTGTCCTCAACATAAAAAGGACATGGAACTGTTGGAACAAGTCCAGAGGAGGGCCACGAGGATGATCAGGGGACTGGAGCACCTCCCGTATGAAGATAGGCTGAGAAAGCTGAGGCTGTTCAGCCTGGACAAGAGAAGGCTGCGTGGAGAAATCATAGCAGCCTTCCAGTATCTGAAGGGGGGCTACAGGGATGCTGGAGAGGGACTCTTCATTATGGACTGTGGTGATAGGACAAGGGGTAACGGGTTAAAAAACAGGGGAAGTTTAGATTGGATATAAGGAAGAAGTTCTTGACTGTAAAGGTGGTGAGGCATTGGAATGGGTTGCCCAGGGAGGTTGTGAATGCTCCATCCCTGGCAGTGTTCAAGGCCAGGTTGGACAGAGCCTTGGGTGTCATGGTTTAATGTGAGGTGTCCCTGCCCATGGCAGGGTGTCATGGTTTAAGCCCAGACGTCAACCCAGAACCATGCAGCTGCTCACTCATTCCCCCTTGCTTCCTCCCCCCACTCCCGGAGGGATGAGGAGGAGAACTGAATGAATGTAACTCCCACAGGTTGAGATAAGAGCAGTCCAGTGTCTAAGGTATAACACAAATCACTACTGCTACCACCAATAATAATAATGACAAGGGAAATAACAAGGGAAGAGAATACAACCACTCACCACTCACTGACCGATACCAAGCCCGACCCGAGCAGTGATCTAGCCCTTCCCGGTAACTGCCCCCAGTTTACATCCTGGGCATGACATGTTTTGGTATGGAATACCTCTTTGGCTAGTTTGGGTCAGGCGTCCTCTCTCTGCTTCCTCTCAGCTTCTGCTCCTCCCTGGCAAAGCCTGAGACTCATAAAGTCCTTGGTCAGAGTAAACATTTCTTAGCAACAACTAAAAACATTGGTGTTAACAGCGCTGTTCCCAGACTGAAAGTCGAAAACACAGCGCTGCACCAGCTACTAAGAAGTAGAAAAATGACTGCTACTGCTGAACTCAGGACACAGGGGGGTTGGAATTAGATGATCTTAAGTCCTTTCCAACCCTAACTATTCTATAATTCTGTGATTCATCCAAATCCCATCACATTGTATTAACTTGTTGCTCTTCTCATTTTGGAAACAAGGGGAAGAAAAGGTGAGACTTTTAAAATGTATTTCCTTCCACTCCCATCCTTCTAGCTGCCTTTGAAGCCAGGCATAAAATGATTTAGTTGTTTTAAAAGAAAACAAATACAAATGGTTTCCTTGCAACAGGAGTTGCAGTATTGGGCTCTGAGGAATCTCTCCTTGGTGTTTTTAAGGCTTCCTCCATTTACTAATATTTTTTAAAAAAAAAGTACTCACGTCATATTAGTGTGATTTCTTTAAGCAAGCAGAAGCTTTTATTGCTTTTCAGCGATGTAGAGGTGGCAAAGCATGCTGTTATAAGAATTCATATTCCTTGAAAAAAGCAAAGAATTTCAAAACTGAACAGAAACCTAGCATATCTTCAGCAGGGGCAAATAGCTTTATTTCACTTAATGGTACAGTGTATGATATCCCTCTGCAAACCTACCAAGCTCTATTTCAAAAAACAAACCTAGCAGTGCCTTGAATTGCATAACAGTTAATTATTCTAATATATGAAACTGCATTCCATGAACTAATACCCTTCAAATTATTTGGCAAAAAAAAGTAAAGATTGTCAGACTTGGACTGCCTGATGACTGATAACATATTAGGGCAGAGAAGTTAATTAAATACCAATATTTGACCTGTCTGAGATGCTTTAGGGCCTTCTGAATACAACAGATGTAAGCACATCAGGGAGACACATAATTCTTGTATTTGAAAAATAGTACTGTCTTGAGGAATTGTGAGCAGATGACACCAAAATGAAGTGTTTAGTAGTATTAAAATAAAATGAAGAGGATAAGATGTAGAGTTATATTAACCAAAGCAACAGAGATATGGTCCTAGGAAACTTTCTATCAGGAGTTGCAAAGAACATTTCAGAAATGGCCATTGTAGGACTTGGTTGCACACCCTACTGAAAAGCCTGTAATTTAAGCAGAATAACAAAATAAAGTGATCATTAATTTGCACCAGCATGAAAATACCTGTCATTTTATTTATTGGAACTAACTCGCAGACTAAGAATAGCTGTATTATTTTGGAAAAATGTTTTTTTTTATTCTGAAATTACTTTGAGAATAATTTTTAATGTTTGCAAAAGAGTCAAGAAGAATAATGAAACAAAACGTACACCTTCTATTTTAAGATCATCTTTGTTTGTCTAGGTTATGATTTTTGATTATCAAGATAGAGTAAACAAGTGCCAAACTTTCATTGAGGGGAAGCAAATAAATTCATTTATGCTAATGCCATTTCTATTGGCTCTATCTGAAAAAACAAGTACAAACTTATGAAAAGTTACCTGTAAGAAAATACATTACCAGAAAAAAAATAATTGTACATGTAAATAAATATGGGAGATAAGCAAAAAACACCCCAACAGATGCATGCTTTCTGCTGATGAAAATCAGTCTTAAAATAGTTGAACATTAAGATGTCCATGGACTAAATAACAAATAAAGTGGGAACAAGGAAGATGAGGAAACCATATCCTTCTATCTGCCCCAGCCTCCCCCCACAAGCTGCTGTTCTGACTCATGTTAGAACAAAGGTTCATGACTGCACTAGGAACCAGGCTGGGGAACTGATCTAACTGCAAGTAGAGGAAAGGGTTTGCTTTTCATCTTCATGTTTTTGGGGAAGTGTGGAGGGAGGGATGTCCAGTGAAATAGATTTGGTCGCCAAAACTCAAGAGCACACTTACAAAAGGAATAGGAAAAAGGAACAGATACTGCTTGTTGCCAAATATACTTTTATTGTGAAATTAAAGATACTAACCTATTTAGGAGAGATTCCAAGAAATCTCCCTGTAAATTTCATGTTTCTTCAAACAACCACATCTACCAGCCAGCTTGTTTTGGAAGAGTCCTCTTGATATCAAAGCATCCTTGCACATGTCAATAAAAACGTTCCAAGCAGACACGAATTTTGCTTGATCTAAAAATATAGAATTCTGTCTCTGTTAAAAAAAAAAGAAAAAAAAAAAAAAAAAAGCATCATAGGATATAGCTATTCAGAGAAAAATACAGTTTATAATTTCCTTTTTCAAAGCTGCCTAGATGTATAAAAAGACACTGTTCGTCAGTAGTAAAAGTGAATCTATCAAAAAAGGATAGAAATACTGCTTCGAAGGGGGATTGATTTTTTTCTTGATTTTATGTTTTCAAAGAGAAAGAGAAAAAAGATAAAATAGTGATGTCTCCCTTTGGATGAAGTACTCTGTTTTACCCAGATAGAGTGCTGCTTGAAACCCTGAGTGCTCTAGTTCTTCTTAGACCGAGGGCTAAATGTGAAACTGAATGACCTGGTAGAGTTCATTCCTTCTGCAATTGCAGAAGCTGATGGAGGAGGCTGGATAATGCAGTGAACATGCTGGGTATTGGTCTCCCATGTTAAAGGTGAAAAAAAAAAAAAGAACATTTTGATACAGGAAGACAATGCTTACCTGTTTTTAAGCAATTTTTATGGCCAGGAGCTCTAATTAAAGTACACTTAAAGAACACCAGGGAATATATACTATCATCTTGTTTATCAATAGAGTGTCTTTATACCAAGGAGCTCTACATAAGAAAACAGCTTTGGTACTTCTTATAGCTAATCTGCTTCAGAAAGAAGACTCTTGAGAGAGTGTGATAAGCCATCATTTATTTGGGGACTATAGTTGTGCAATTGTAACTTAGAGAAATACTTCTGTTTGCTTAGACTTTCATGTGATGTGAAATTAAATATCACACTCATCAGTACTGATGTAGACATGCACTGTGTCCTGACTGGATTCTGGGAAAGAAGGTACAAACACCATTGATCAATAAAAGAAGAGAGGAAAAAAGAAATAAAAGATACTTACACAACTATGAGACACTGACAGAAAAGCATGAACTTGTTTAGATTTTTAACAGGAAATACTAAATTCAATTTGATCATTTAACATATCTGCAACTTTCTGGAAGGATACACCAGTCCCAACCTTTTATAAAGCTAATACTTTATTGTCCTGGGTTCAGCAGTAGCGGTCAGTTTTTCTCCTTCTTGGTAGCTGTTGCAGCACTGTGTTTTTGACTTTCAGCCTCGGAACAGAGCTGATAACAGTGATGTTTAGACTGACCAAAGACTTTGTGAGTCTCATGCTCTGCCAGGGAGGAGGAGGGGCCGGGAGGAAGCAGGGACAGGACGCCTGACCCAAACTAGCCAAAGAGGTATTCCATACCACAGCACGTCATGCCCGGGGATGTAACTGGGAGCTACCCGGAAGGGCACGTCCTCTTTTCGGTCGGGCTCTTTTCCGGCGAGCGGTATCATATTTTCTTCCCTTGTTATTTCTCTTATCATTATTATTATTGGTGGCAGCAGTAGTGATTTGTGTTATACCTGAGTTACTGGGCTGTTCTTATCTCAACCCGTGGGAGTTACATTCTTTCGATTCTCCTCCCCATCCCTCTGGGGAGTGGGGGGGTGGAAGTAGACTGCGTGGTTCTAATTTACAGCTGGGGCTTAAACCACGACAGTTCTTTTTGGCGCCCAACGTGGGGCCCGAAGGGTTGAGATAACGACAGATCTGACCGGAGTGTGTCTAATCGTATTTGTGATAAGCATTCAGTGTTTTAGATTAATAGTCACTCGTCACAATGCTGATTTATTGGCTCTCAAAGTTGTTGTTTTTGATCTCACAGTCTCAATATGCCGTAGCTTACTTAGAGCCGGTATTTGCTGTGTTGGTGTTTTTCAAGTGTGGGGCTTGGGCTAAGGTTGTTGTCTCGTTGTATTTTGTGGCAATGACTTGTAATACAATAGAAGGATTGATCATGAAACTGATCTGGCTTGTGTTCCCAGTGTGTTCACCACCTTTATACTTTGGGAGGTATATAATACAAATGCTTAGCAACTATACATCTTTTTTCTCCTTCCTGGGTGGTCAACCTATGAAGGAGACATTCTTTTACCCTCCCAGTGCCCCTCCCAGACCGTTTACAGCATCGTTTGAGAGTTTTGAAATTTTTGAGTGGCCTTTTAATATTGTTGAGACCTGTTTGCTGATTGTGATGGGGGTCACCATGTTGGCACGCATACAGAGTGTGTTTTGTTCACAACCATTACGTCTGATCTCAAGAGTTAAGCAGAGTCGGGTTTGGGTCTTGTCTGGGGTTAGACGACAAAATAGGGGGACCGAGAGATTTTCCCCGAGGCTGGACAGCCATGAGTGGCAGGGTGTGTGGGATAGTATGGGCAAGTATCTAGGTCAGTGGACCCCTCCAGTGTTTTGGAATTTCACCACCGAACAAGTGCAAAATCCAGAAGAATTAGTAAAACACTTAAATGAGGTGTGCTGTCATCCTGGTCATACCAGAGAGGGACAAATCATGTCAACGTGCTGGGGCTTGGCCTATGCCTACCGGGCCTTGTTCAACGCTATCCAGCACCTTCAAAAGGGAAAAAATGTCCCTGGATCTGAGGGCGAAGCAACAGACAGCGCAGCTACTCCAGCTCCGAGCACAGCAGCTACACCACCCCCAGCGACAAGTACAGCCACTACTCAAACTTTGACTGCAACAGACAGTGCAGCTACCCCAGCGACAAGTACAGCCACTACTCAAACTTCAACTGCAACAGACAGCGAAGCTACCCCAGCTCCAACCACAGCAGCTACACCACCCCCAGCGACAAGTACTGTTGCTACTCAAACCACAGTGATGACTGCAGCTAAACCAGAGGACCAATTTGTACCAATATCGATTGCCCCTCTACGCAAGAGAAAAAGCAAAAAAGAGGCAAGAAGGGTGAAGCAAGATGAAGAAACAATGTATTCACCACTCAGGACAGCATCTGGTCAGGAGTCATCATCACATGACGAAGAAGAAGAAGAGGTGACTTCTTGACCTCGGACCTCAACCGAGCTATGGAATATGCGAAAAGATTTTACCCGTCAACCAGGGGAGCACATCATCACCTGGTTGCTACGATGCTGGGACAATGGGGCCGATGGTCACGAACTAGGAGGTACGGAAGCCAAGCAGCTGGGATCACTTGCTAGAGAAGGGGGAATTGACAAAGCAATTGCAAGAGAGAAAAAGTCCCTCAGTCTTTGGAGGCGGCTCTTGGCAGCTGTGAAAGAAAGGTTTCCATCCAAGGACGATGTTACGAGTCGTTCGGCCAAGTGGACTACTTTAGACAAAGGCATCCAGTCTCTGAGGGAATCAGCCATCGTAGAGATGATTTATCACATCAAACCGAATAACGGAGATATACCCATAGACCCAGATGAAGTCGAGTGTACACGACCCATGTGGCGAAAACTTACACGGAATGCACCGTCATCATATGCCCATTCATTGGCAACAGTAACCTGGGGTGACATAGTAACACCAACAGTGGATGAAATTATTCATAAACTCCGAGAGTTCGAAGACAATCTCACCCCTTCCATCATCTCAGCTGTGGAAAAACTGTCCCAGGATGTCAAACAATTGAGGGACGATCTATCTGATTTATCCAGCTCCTCACGTGTACCAACACAGGTCTCAGCTATTAACAAAAGACGTCCTATTGTTCGAGACAGAAGATATAGAAGGCAAACACCACGGGCCACCCTATGGTTTTACCTGCGGGATCATGGAGAAGACATGATGAAGTGGGATGGAAAACCTACTTCAGCTTTGGAGGAACGGGTACGTGAATTGAAAATAGGAACAAGGGTCAAGACTAATCATCCCATGAGAGCTGCGGCTTCAGTCTCTGGTGAGCAGGTTCCCAGATGGAGTGGAAGAGCTGATTTTACTCCAGGTCCTGCGATAAAGAATAATGCCTGTCAACAAGACGGAAGTGACCAATGTGATGACTGTTAGAGGGACCCTGCCTCCAGCCAGGTGGAGGTAGGGGATAATCGGATTTACTGGACTGTGTGGGTCAGATGGCCTGGCACATCAGTCCCACAGAAGTATAAAGCTCTCGTAGATACCGGTGCACAGTGTACCCTGATGCCGTCAAGCTGTCAAGGGGTGGAACCCATCTATATCTCTGGAGTGACAGGAGGATCCCAAGAGTTGACGGTACTGGAGGCTGAGATCAGCCTGACTGGAAGGAAATGGCAAAAGCACCCCATTGTGACTGGTCCAGAGGCTCCATGCATCCTCGGCATAGATTACCTCAGGAGAGGGTACTTCAAAGACCCAAAAGGGTACCGATGGGCTTTTGGTATTGCTGCTTTGGAGACTGAGGAAAATGAGCAGCTGTCCACCTTGCCTGGTCTTTCAGAGGATCCTTCTGTTGTGGGGTTGCTGAAGGTCGAAGAACAACAAGTGCCAATCGGGACCACAACAGTGCACCGGTGGCAATATCGCACCAATCGAGACTCCCTGATTCCCATCCATAAGCTGATCCGTAGTCTGGAGAGTCAGGGAGTGATCAGCAGGACCCGCTCACCCTTTAATAGCCCCATATGGCCAGTGCGAAAGTCTAACGGAGAGTGGAGACTAACAGTAGACTATCGTGGCCTGAATGAAGTCACACCACCATTGAGTGCTGCTGTACCAGACATGCTAGAACTTCAGTATGAACTGGAGTCAAAGGCAGCCAAGTGGTATGCCACGATTGATATTGCCAATGCATTCTTCTCAATTCCTTTGGCAGCAGAGTGTAGGCCACAGTTTGCTTTTACTTGGAGGGGGGGCGTCCAGTACACTTGGAACCGACTGCCCCAGGGGTGGAAACACAGCCCTACCATTTGCCATGGACTGATCCAGAATGCACTGGAACAGGGGCAAGCTCCAGAACACCTGCAATACATTGATGACATTATTGTGTGGGGTGATACAGCGGAAGAAGTCTTTGAGAAAGGGAGGGAAATAATCCAAACCCTGCTGAAAGCTGGTTTTGCCATAAAACGGAGTAAGGTCAAGGGACCTGCACAGGAGATTCAGTTTTTGGGAATAAAATGGCAAGATGGACGTCGCCAGATCCCTACAGATGTGATCAACAAAATAACAGCAATGTCTCCACCAACTAATAAGAAAGAAACACAAGCTTTCTTGGGTGCTGTGGGGTTCTGGAGAATGCACATCCCAAATTACAGTTCGATTGTAAGCCCTCTCTATCATGTGACCCGGAAGAAGAACGATTTTAAATGGGGCCCTGAGCAACAACAAGCCTTTGAGCAAATTAAACGTGAGATAGTTCATGCAGTGGCCCTTGGACCAGTCCGGACTGGGCCAGATGTAAAAAATGTACTGTACAGAGCAGCTGGGGAGAATGGTCCTACCTGGAGCCTCTGGCAGAAAGCTCCAGGGGACACTCGAGGTCGACCCCTCGCCTTTTGGAGTCGGGGATACAAAGGATCTGAGGCCAGCTAAACCCCAACTGAGAAAGAGATACTGGAAGCCTATGAAGGGGTTCGAGCTGCTTCGGAGGTGATTGGCACTGAAGCACAGCTCCTCCTGGCACCCAGGTTGCCCGTTCTGGGCTGGATGTTCAAAGGCAGGGTCTCCTCTACACATCATGCAACCGATGCGACATGGAGTAAATGGGCTGCACTAATTACACAACGAGCTCGAATAGGAAATCCCAGTCGTCCAGGCATTCTAGAAGTCATCATGGACTGGCCAGAGGGCAAAGATTTTGGAATGTCACCAGAGGAGGAGGTGATGCGTGCTGAAGAGGCCCCACCATATAGTAAACTGTCAGAAAGTGAAAAGCAGTATGCCTTGTTTACTGATGGGTCCTGCCGTATTGTGGGAAAGCATCGGAGATGGAAGGCAGCTGTATGGAGTCCTCAACGACAAGTTGCAGAAACTGCTGAAGGGGAGGGTGAATCGAGTCAGTTTGCCGAGGTGAAAGCCATCCAGCTGGCCTTGGACATTGCTGAACAAGAAAAGTGGCCAGTACTTTATCTCTATACTGACTCATGGATGGTGGCAAATGCCCTGTGGGGGTGGTTGCAGCAATGGAAGCAGAGCAACTGGCAACGCAGAGGTAAACCCATCTGGGCTGCTGCACTGTGGCAAGATATCGCTGCCCGGGTGCAGAAGCTGGTGGTGAAGGTACGCCATGTAGACGCCCATGTACCCAAGAGTCGGGCCACTGAGGAACACCAGAACAACCAACAAGTGGACAAAGCTGCTAAGATTGAAGTGGCTCAGATGGACTTAGATTGGCAACATAAAGGTGAATTATTTTTGGCTCGGTGGGCCCATGACACTTCAGGTCATCAGGGCAGAGATGCAACATACAGATGGGCCCGTGATCGAGGGGTGGACTTAACAATGGACACTATTGCCCAGGTTATTCATGAGTGTGAAACATGTGCTGCAATTAAACAAGCCAAACGGTTAAAGCCTCTTTGGTATGGAGGACGATGGCTGAAGTACAAATATGGGGAGGCCTGGCAGATTGATTATATCACACTCCCACCAACCCGCCACGGCAAGCGCCATGTGCTTACCATGGTGGAAGCAACCACCGGATGGCTGGAAACATACGCTGTGCCCCATGCCACTGCCCGGAACACTATCCTGGGCCTTGAGAACCAGATTTTGTGGCGACATGGCACCCCAGAAAGAATTGAATCAGACAATGGGACTCATTTCCGGAATAACCTTATAGACACTTGGGCCAAAGAGCATGGCATTGAGTGGGTATATCACATCCCCTACCATGCACCAGCCTCTGCGAAAATCGAACGGTACAATGGGCTGTTAAAAACTACACTGAGAGCAATGGGTGGGGGAACTTTCAAGCATTGGGATACACACTTACCAAAGGCCACCTGGTTGGTCAACACCAGAGGATCTGCAAACAGGGCTGGCCCAGCCCAGTCAGAACTTTTACATATTGTAGAGGGGGACAAAGTTCCTGTGTTGCACATGAAGAATTTGCTGGGGAAGACAGTCTGGGTTATTCCTGCTTCAGGTAAAGGCAAACCCACTCGTGGGATTGCTTTTGCTCAGGGACCTGGATATACTTGGTGGGTAATGCAGGAAGATGGGGAAGTCCGATGCGTACCTCAAAGGGATTTGATTTTAGGGGAAAACAGCCAATGGACTCAATTGTGTGCTGTTGCCTGCTATAGCCATCAACTAGAAGTCTGCAGGGCACCAGCGACTGGCCCTGACTTCCCTCCGACCATCATCCCAACAGAGAATGAACTTTGATAGAACCGGATGAGTTCTACAGTAAAGGAATGATCAGCATCAGCAGACAACGATCCAACACTGCACACAGCTTCTCCTGCTCTGAAAGACTGTTACAAGAGATGGAGCCCAACATCATGAACCGAACGGACTCAGTAGCTTTATAGGAATTGGTCCGTGCACTAAGATAACAGTGCACTGAAATGAGAGTGAGGGTATACGGAAAATGTGGGATTTGAGCATGACGTGAATGGTATGGAATAAGGGGTGGATACTGTCCTGGGTTCAGCAGTAGCAGTCAGTTTTTCTCCTTCTTGGTAGCTGTTGCAGCACTGTGTTTTTGACTTTCAGCCTCGGAACAGAGCTGATAACAGTGATGTTTAGACTGACCAAGGACTTTGTGAGTCTCATGCTCTGCCAGGGAGGAGGAGGGGCCGGGAGGAAGCAGGGACAGGACGCCTGACCCAAACTAGCCAAAGAGGTATTCCATACCACAGCACGTCATGCCCGGGGATGTAACTGGGAGCTACTCGGAAGGGCACGTCCTCTTTTCGGTCGGGCTCTTTTCCGGCGAGCGGTATCATATTTTCTTCCCTTGTTATTTCTCTTATCATTATTATTATTGGTGGCAGCAGTAGTGATTTGTGTTATACCTGAGTTACTGGACTGTTCTTATCTCAACCCGTGGGAGTTACATTCTTTCGATTCTCCTCCCCATCCCTCTGGGGAGTGGGGGGGGGGGAAGTAGACTGCGTGGTTCTAATTTACAGCCGGGGCTTAAACCACGACATTTATAAAGCTTATAAAGTTATAATTTAGGCTGTTCTGAGACAAACAATGACTTCAGCTGTATTTGTGACTAAAGGGGAAAGCCATTTGAAATCCAAAGCTGGGCAAATATACTGCATGAGGGCTGCATGAATACTATTAGTCATGAGGAAACACATACAGCAGTACTATGGATTTAATTTTGCTGGCATACCATAGATTTTATTAACCTAATTTGCTATCTTGTATTTAGTAGTATCTGACTCAGCCCAATATTATGGCTTCAATTCTCCTGTGATACTCTGCACATGTAAAAGATTTTGTGATGCAGAAGTGTGTCACAATTACCCATACCACTATCTGCTTTTAGTAGTAAGTCCAAATCCTAGAAGTCTTCACAGTATTTACTAGTTGCTAAAAAAAGTCACAGGATTTCCCTTGCAAATCTGTACCAACAAACTCCACAAAACCACTATATATTGCATTTAAAATCTTGGCTTGTTAATAAATGCAGTAGTCCAAACTATTCATATTCTGCAACAGCAGAAAATCTGACTGGAAAAAACAATGTGACATAATAGCTTCTTCTTGTATGAACAAAGTGTTTATACAACATTGTTTGTATACCAAAATGGCACATTTTCTGGTCAATGAGCATCCACTGAAAAGCTCCAATGTTATCTGGATTTTACAAATAATATAAATAATACAACTAACAGACAGTATATTACTATTACTTATATTACTTGCTAAAAGTAACAACGCCAGCAGCAAAAGTAGCATGAAATTTAATAAAAAAGACATATCAAAGCACTGTCATTCTAAAAATAAAATGTTTCCACATCATCCAGAACTAATTTACTGTAGTATAAGGTAAAATACTACAGTAGTCAATTCTTTATATAACTTGAGAATATGGTGCTTCTAAGCAATTTTCGTGTGGGCATTGCAGTAAAAAATCAAATGGATTATAAATTTGGCATCTTTTTATATTAGAAGTAGAAACACAAAAGTTTGCTTCACTTCAGTGTTGAAACAGCAAGAAAAAAGAAAAACTTAGGAATCGTAGCAAAAGAAACAGAGAACAAATCCATGGTGCAATCGTATGTTAAGTGTGAAGGTTTGATCCCATATTTCAAGAGATGCTACAAGAGAAGTATTATAGAATCATTTAGGTTGGAAAAGACCTGTAAGATTATCTAGTCTGATCATTAACCTAGCACTGCCGAGTCCACCACTAAACCACATCCCTAAGCACCATATCTACACATCTTTTAAATACCCCTAGGGATGATGACTGGGAAGCTTCTTGCAATGCTTGCTAACCCCTAGCACAATTTGGGGCTGTTACCTCTTGTCCTATTACTTGTTACTTTGGAGATGAGATCAAGATCCACCTTGCTACAACCTCCTTTCTGGTAGTTGCAGAGACCAACAGTCTCCCCTTTACTTCCTTTTCTCCAGACTATATGATCCAAGTTCCTTCAGCCACTTCTCATCAGACTTGTTCTCCAGACCCTTCACCAGCTTCATTGCCCTTCTCTGGACCTGCTCCAGCACCTCAATATCTTTCCTGTAGTGAGGGGCTGTCCTGGGTTCAGCAGTAGCAGTCATTTTTCTACTTCTTAGTAGCTGGTGCAGCGCTGTGTTTTTGACTTTCAGTCTGGGAACAGCGCTGATAACACCAATGTTTTTAGTTGCTGCTCAGTAATGTTTACTCTGACCAAGGACTTTATGAGTCTCAGGCTTTGCCAGGGAGGAGCAGAAGCTGAGAGGAAGCAGAGAGAGGACGCCTGACCCAAACTAGCCAAAGAGGTATTCCATACCAAAACATGTCATGCCCAGGATGTAAACTGGGGGCAGTTACCGGGAAGGGCTAGATCACTGCTCAGGTAGGCCTGGGTATCAGTCAGCGTGTGGTGAGTGGTTGTATTCTCTTCCCTTGTTATTTCCTTTATCATTATTATTATTGGTGGTAGCAGCAGTGGTTTGTGTTATACCTTAGTTACTGGACTGTTCTTATCTCAATCCCTGGGAGTTACATTCTTTCGATTCTCCTCCTCATCCCTCTGGGAGCAGAGGAAAGAAGCAGGGGGAATGAGCGAACGGCTACGTGGTTTTTCTGGGTTACCGGCTGGGCTTAAACCACAACAGGCGGGCCAGAATTGAACACAGTATTTGAGGTGTGACCTCACCAGTGCCAAGTATGGGGGATGAGTTAGTACTGCCGACTACACTATTTCTGATGCAAGCCAGGATGCTGTTGGCATTCTTGGCCACCTGGGTACACTGCTGGCTGATATTAATCTGGCTGTTGACCAATGCTCCCAGATCTTTTTTCACCAAGCAGCTTTCCAACCACTCTCCCCCAAGCCTGTAGTGTTACGTGGAGTTAAAATAGACAAGAGAATAATCAAAGGCATAAACCAATTTTCATATGAACAACAAGTAAGAAGATTCATCTTCTAACACACACCTCTTTAAGAAGGCTGTGTGTTTTATATAACAAGATGGAAAGGGCATTCTATCTCTCATGTTAAAAGGGTGGACTGCAAAAGTGTCTCTCACAGCTCTTATCATTCACACCAGCTTGAAGGCTCGAAGGTTCTCCTGGGTATTCAGGTGAAATCCATCCACCAGGAGAATTGCTCTGCTCACCTTCTGAGATATGAGCTTCTGAGACTCTTCTTCTCTGCAGCAATCTCTAAGCCACCTATTAATCTTTCTTGAGTTTCTTTACAGTTGCCCTGTATTTCAGACAGCAGAGTATTATAGACTTTCACAATAAGTTAAAGTACTTAAGAGTGTGTTGGGGGATCCCAAGCTGTTTTCAGTTAGCTGTTGTCAGTTACAAAGTCATTTAACCCAAATGAGAACTGCCAGAAGCAAGTATTTACCACCTGGCTGTAGCTGAATGTAATACCAAGTCTGAAGCTTGAAAAGGAAGACATCTTAGACAGTATGATGTTTAGGTATTCCCACCATCAAGTTGTCTAGAGGAATTGCTCTCATGGTTATGTTTTTCTAAATTACTGCTGTAGTTTTGTATATAACTTGATGGAATTTTAATTGCCCTGATTCAGCAAACAAAATGCTTTGCAACCAGTGTGGATCACATCTGTTGGTTGCTTCACCATCTAGTTAGCAAACTGTAAGTGATAGGGAGGTCCCAGAGTTTGTCTTTATTTTATGACTAAGAAACATGTCTGCCAAAGTCCAATGTTTTGTAAGACTGGGCCTGATTCAGCAACTAAAAGCTTATTAAATGAAATTAAAAGGGTTTGCCACTGGCAGCTATACCAGTCTGCCTGCTTTTCTAGAAAATCACAGTACTCTAGGCTGCTTTAATTATGTATTCACACTTCTTCTAACATTTGTTATAGAGGGAAAAAAAGTTCTTTGCTGGCCACAGTTAAATTGGCCATAAATTTTTATTCATGAGTCACAGAAATAACAAATTTTTCTCTGAAATGCTGCACATTAAAAACTCACGATGCAAATATGGCACATTTATGTATTTAGTTAAGTCTCTGTTCAGTCACTCTGGTGCATTTTCCAGTTCTCATCATTATAACTCACTGGCTCAGCTGCTGGCAATGAAACAAAACCAGCTTTGTTTAAACAGCATTACTATCATACTGGCAAATTGACACCTGGCATAGAAGGGTGTTATGCAGAAAGCTGACAGTTCATAGCACTGATCAAGTAGAAAATTGACTCAAAATTAAGAGAATGGCTTCTATGATCTTCTAAAAAAAAAAAAAAAAAGAAAAAACCCAAGCCAAAAAACCAAACCAGTTTGGTTTGAGAGGAGCTGTCTCTTATCCAAACCAACATTTCATTTCCTTTTTGATTTTTTAAAGTGTCTTTATATTAAATAGAGGATTTTTTCTTATTAAAAAAAATGCATCATGGAAAACTAATATCTTGCATTTTGTAAATATATAAATGGAATACTATTTCAAAAAAATTGTTGCCTTAGAGCAGGAAAGGAGGGAAATTTCACCTAAAAAAATTCAACGATTTCAACTCAAATTTGTAAATACTCCTACTCAACATGTGGGCACAGTTTTGGGGCTAATATTTAGAACAAAAACCATCTCATGTTATGTTGGGTATCATCACAATAGCAAATTCTTTGGTGATGTTTACTGATCATGTAAATGACTTGGTTTTTCTATTTGCAGGAAAGATTGATATGAAAGATTGAGTCATCTTTCATAGTTAATTAACTTTTAAATAGTCTGATGTAATTTTCATGAAATAAGGAAATAAAGCATTTTCTTAGAAAGTTCAGATTGTTTACATTTCTTATTGCTGTAGCACATAGATACCTATGACAAAATGAAGCCTGTATGCCTCTTTGAATTTCACTCTGTGCCTCTGTGAATAAAGGCACAGAGAGGTAAAATATATTACATGCTGAAAGCAAGACTAGATCTAGAATTATATGCCCTATGTTGTGCTGCTATGTGTATTTTATACTTGCAATTTGATTGCTTGAAGCACCATAGTGCACTGTTTTCAATTATATTTTTGAAGATCAGCCATCATTACTATTTTTGCAAAGTACTATACATCAGCAATATTGCTGTCTCTGAAGTCCTGCACATTGGTTATGCTTGCTAAATGGCATGTAAACTCAAAGGGACATGAAGTGAATGTTGATAGCAGCTCAGCTAACCAGAAAAGTAGAGTTGCTTCCAGTCATATATAAAGTCCTGCAAACCTTTGCTATATTTGAGTTGAAAAAATATTTGCAAGAGTTCTGAAGACTTGCATCTGTAACTACTTCTATGACTACTGCTGTGAGAACAACAATGTGACACTTATGGTTAGAGCTTCAGAGGAAGCCCTGCTGTGTTCAAGACTAGGCTTAAACTGCTACATATTTTCAGATTTCTTATTGTGCATTAATTAGCAAGTCATGGAAAAGACACACAAAGCTAGGAAAAACCTGCAGTAGTTTTAAAATAAGAAACACCATATTTTGTGGTAAATGTAAAATATTACTTCAAAATAGCAATAATTTCACATTATCCACTGCAAATTTTGAACTTACTACTGTGAGTGGTTTAGAAAGTAGGCAAAATGCATTCGTTCCCATATACAAATTTATCTAATGTATGTTTGCTGGTAATATATTGTGTTTGTGTTCGTTGGAATATATGGAACCTGGAAGAAGTAAATATTAAAAAATTTTGCTTTAGACACAAAAAAGCATATAGAGTGGAACCTACCTCACAATGCAACTTATTCTTTAGTGCTAAAAGATAAAATAACATTATAATGGACTTCAAAACTAAACAGTCTGAAAAAACTCTGGGCAAGCGTTTATACTGCTAGAAAAGGTGGAAAGCATTAAAGATGCAGGGGTTTATTATAATGGGTTTTTATTGATTTTCTTTATAAATATATAATTATTTATACGTACTTGTGTCTGGTAAAATAATATATTTAGCTAAGATTATAATTGGTTTCTATCAGTTACAGTTTATTATCACTGACTATATAAAATGATTCAACCGTTATAAACAGGCTGCTTTGCAGTAAGTCCCAGCAGTAATATTCCCACACATGATATTCAGACCAAAGTAATTGCAT
Organism: Psittacula echo; assembly: GCF_963264785.1. Classification (NCBI taxonomy): domain Eukaryota; kingdom Metazoa; phylum Chordata; class Aves; order Psittaciformes; family Psittacidae; genus Psittacula; species Psittacula echo. Next base: position 39,432,933 of record NC_137735.1, on the reverse strand, counting down.
AACAGCCTACACATCCTATGAGGAAATACGCAGACCAGTACAAATGTGACTTACTATACCATTATTTTTGATCCCTATTTAAAAGCTGAGAAAAAAAACATGAAAGTTTTATATTGTCATGGGACATGGTTTTGTGCTAATATCTTGTTAGGGGCACATACTTTAACTCCTTATCAAAGGAAGCCTTTTGGAGATGTAATTTTGAAGGCCATAAAGCTTGTCAAGACTTTGCCATGAACCAACACTGTGATCATGCTTCATAAGGTGCAGTTCCTGCCTGAGTCTGGCAAGCACCTAGTTGTCTGACATTACAGTACTGATAACACTGGTGGTTTTACTACTCTGATTTTAGAAGGAATTCATTTGGAGTTCATGAACTCTACTATTCGTTTCGGCAGCTGTTGAGATAAAGACTGAGCACTTCTGGGAAGCCAAGCACTCTTGGGGACAACTGAGCACTTTCAAAACACCTTTCCTGCCCTTTTGTTTAGCATGGCTTGACAATGAATATAACAGTAATTTCATAGTTGTCGGCCTGTATTACATATTGCATTGCCACATTCAGTAATTCAACTTGAAACTGCACCTCCAAGGTGATCAGCTCACATACCCATTTTAGAGATGACTGAGCTATACTTACATGAAAAGCATTATGTGTTGTAATTAACAGATAGAGAGAAGAGTGTAGCATCAGGACTGTTAAAGTATCTCTACATAAAAGCACGTTACCATGACACTGAACAATTTTGATGTTTCTACAATAGCCTGTCAAGAAAACATATGAAATCAAATTAAAAAGTACAAATTGAGAGCAAATATTAATACATATATCTGGTAAAAATATCAGTTACATTTTTCTAAATCATCCTAATTGCATAGCTTTAATCAGGGGAATAATCTACTGTCCAGTATCCCATAAGATCAACGAAAAAGAAGTAAGGTCATAGACTTCAGCTATTTATATTATCAGTTGATCTCAGAATTGTAATATATGACATTTAATTATGGTTTTTAACTAAATATATCTTTAGAATTAACATCACTTAACATAAGGATTTTAAATGTATTCATTTAGTGACCATTTGCAAACTTTCAGAAAACAAGACTTTTAAGAACAAAAATCTCATAGGTTGTAAAACTTTTCCTAATTGATTTGAGTTTTATTGTGCTACTTCTCTTTATGCTGTAGAAAGTAAAAACTTAGTTAATAGTAGTGCATGTATATGCATACATATCAAATGCATGTCCATGTGTAATGACATACATGTATATAAATGTATATATGTATGTCATTATTTCATACATGGTCCATATAAACCACTTATGTATCCACGATATCTTTAATTTATGATAATTAAGTTATACAAAATATATTAAAATATATTATAGTCACCTAATCTAATATAAAAATTTACACTAGTACATATGATCAATTATCCAATACTAACTCTAAGCTGCTGATGAAATTTTCTCATGTCTTCTCTTGATACTTAACCCCTTACCAGACAACCACTAGGCTTTTAATGAAGAACAGTAGCTCACAACATACTTTTAGGAACTGTGGTTTAAATGTTATTTATGAAAAGCATGCTTAATAAATTTTGTTATTCAAGGAGAAAATATATAAAGCCAACATTTTATATAGTGGTGTGATTTGGCCTCAGCATACTCTTTTTCATTTGAACTGCTCATAGAGCAGAACTTCTTTTTATGGAATAGAATCACAGAATGATTAGAGTTGAAAGGAACCTAAAAGATCAATGAGTTCCAACCCCCTGCCATGGGCAGGGACACCTTCCACTAGACCAGGTTGCTCAAAGTCCCATCCGCCCTGGCCTCGAGCACTTCCAGGGATAAGGCATCCACAACATCTCTGTGCAACCAGTTCCAGTGTCTCACCATCCACATAGTGAAGAATTTCTTCCTAATATCTAATCTAAATCTCTCCTCTTAGTTTAAACACATTTCCCCTTGTCCTGTCACTGCATGCCCTTGTATAAAGTCCCTCTCCAGATCTTTTAGGCTCCCTTTAGGTACTAGAAGACTATTACAAGATCCCCTCTGAGCCTTCTGTTCTCCAGGCTGAACAAGACCAACTCTCTCAGTACTCCCAGAATTCCGAGTAACAAATAGGTCATTCAGCTATAGAGAATATATATGTTCCCCATTGCTAGCTGAAATTTTCTACCTCTGGCTTTTTTATTTTTATTAAATGCAGAAAAAATACATTTAAATTTAATCCTCTTTTCCCATATATACATATATGTAACAAATATGATATTTCTATATTGATATGATATATTTCTATATATCTCTATATTCTCTACATGAATATATATAAATACCAACTTATTATTTTAGCATTTTCTAAACTATAACTGCAGCCTGAAGAGCTCCTACTGAAAAGCACTGCACTTAAGTTGTCTTGATAAAAGGCAAGTTAAGCTGAGTTGAGCTATCCATTTTTGAAAGTAATTTACAAAGCCTCATATGGTTCTGTAGCAACCTGAATAATTTCCAGCATATACAGGAACTGATACTTGAGTGCTTCATTTCAGTGTGTCTTCTGTCCCTTCCTCTGTAGAAGCCACATTTCTCCTCAACATAGAAATGTATGTAGAGCTGAAGACAAACAATTATAATTTCTAAGTACTACTTTTCGTTTGATCACCATTTTCTGTATTCTGAATACCTTGTGTTACCCACAGAGTAGGGAAATGTACTGCATATATTACCTGAAGAAAATTGGTCATAGAATAGTTATTTTTTCAATAAAGTGCAAAAGGGTCATTTTCAAACTTTTTTTAAAAAAAGAAAAATCAACAATTTATTTGAACTGGTCTACAATTAACTATTCTATGATTCTATGATTTTGCCTGAAGCTATTACTGAAGACCATAGACAATTGCTGGAACAGTCCTTTAATGTCATTGCCACAGAATCTTTCTTACAATCAATTACAATAACTCTGTATTCTTCTGTTAACCATTTATAGTCTTGATTTGAATGGCTGTGTTGCATTAAATATAGTGCATTTTTTTAAATGATTTTTTGGAAAATGGCTTTGACCATTTACCATTATTTTCCTATGCTTAACTAAATGCAGTTAAAGAAGGAAGGTAGGGTTGTTTTTTGCACAGCTAGTTTAACTAAATTTCATGTAAAAATAATGATCCAGGAAATGCTTCCTTATAAAGTAAGAAACTTAGCAGCTTCCTGTACCCAAGGCTCCGCAAAAATGTCTATCATAACCCCACAAACTAAATTACTATAGAGTTAACAAAAATGGTTGAAGTTGTGTAAGAACTGGACTCCTTCCTATGTACTTTATCAAAGTCATTATTGTGGGTGGAATATTCCATGCCTCAACAAACAAAGCAATCACCAAACATCTTCAAATCAATTGCAGTACAAAGTAAACTTTTTAAAATGTGCAGAGATGGAGTGTAGAGACTGGGCTACCAAAGAGTGTCTACTTTTGAGCCCTGTGGAGTTGAAAAGTTGCTTCTAAATGAAATAGTCTGGATTTTTTTTCTTGTCTCTTCATTCAAATATTATACTGCAATGCAGTACACTTAGAACAAGAAAAAGAGGACATAAAGTATGGCTTTTGAGCATTCAACAGTTCTGTTTTAACATTTATTTGGTGTAGATTTTTGATGTCATTTCAAGGCACTGCATGCTTACTTCTTACTGTGTCAGTTACAAAACCAGAACTAGTCCTAATATTTATATTAAAGTACCTGACATCCAGTTATGCTAATTCACTCATAGTCAGTACTTGTGCCTACCTCATACAAGCAGATTATCTTCCAGCCTTCTAGACCATTCAGCAATTATGCTAAACATTTCAGGAATATTTACACAATGGCTGATATTACAGATTGCATTCCCTTCTCTGCTGCTGTATGACACACATATGCAACGAAGACACTGAAGAGCCTTCAGCTCTTTACAGACGAACTAAAGTCTTCACATTAAACTCAATAGACATGTTGATTCTTCTTCATTTTACTTTCCTGACACTTTGGTTTTTTGCCAGGAACACATGCAATCTATGCATTCCAGACAAAATTACAAGTGTCAAACGTAATGTGGAACAATAGATTAGCAAAGTCTTCCTAGATCTGAAAATTCATAAAGAAAAAAGACAAAACAAAAAAAAGAAGCATAAAGTAAATATCCTATGCCCTTGTATTGCTGGTGAATAGAATATTGAAATTATCTTTCAATGGCATATTATGACATTGTCATTTATCTTTTTACTGCAATATAGATAGAAAAATATACACTGTTCTAGAGAGGTGCAAACTTCTTTTTTTAACATGGGAAATCTCATGTTTTTAATGTAGAGTATTCAAACAAAAAAGAAGTGATAGAATAGCTGGAATAGTTAAGAGAACAAATAAGCTGCTTTTTATTTTTGCTAGGGTTGATACTATTTTGTTTGATAATAAGGTATCTAGCTTTTTTTTTTTTTTTTTTGGTTCACTTCAGACAGTTAAATTGCAACCACTTTCAAAGTTTTCATTAGATAGCCTATTATTCCCTTGAAAGAAATCACTGTCTATGCATTATTCATTAGAGAGAGCAACTGTTCACAACAGCCACACAGGCTGCAGTATTCAGTATCACAGAACTACTTAAAATTCTATGGGTTTTTCTCTATTTCTGCTGAATTTAGCTTTGGTCTAATCTCCATGTATAATGCAATATCTCTGGCTAATTCAGATATAGTAATGCTGAAGGAAATATGTATTCTTTCTTTGTTAGTGCTGAACAAAATACCCTCACTTTTATTCATCAAATACTTGTAGTTCACTTTGTAATAGTTTCCTCTTTTTTTTTTTTTTTTTTTTTTAACTTGGCTAGCGTATACATCCATATGGAGTGGAAGTCTAAATAGAATATTTTATTGATGCTCCCCCCTGCTTGCCTCCTAAAGTTATTTTTAACCAAGAATCTGGCTTATGTATACCTTAGTAGCTTTTTGTACTCGTTAAGGCTATTACTGTGTGCTTCCCTAGCAGTTTCCTACCACCAAATAAATTATACTTTAATGGAGGGGAAAAAAAATCAGTCCTTATTTCATACATATCAGATGTTGCCCATTTGACAAGCTGCATTGAACATGGTGTGGGCAGTTAACTAGGAAATAATTCAACTAGTTTTCTTGGGTCTTCTGTTTTTCTCTCTATCCTCTACATATTCCTTCTAAGCAACGTAATATAAGACAAGTCAGACTGTAGCTCAGCAGAAAGGCCACTGCACAGAGGCATGAACCTTCAGCCCGCTCATGACTCAGCCATTGACCTTCCATGAGCTGCTTCTATTTTCTGTTTCTCCCTCCACCCATACTTTTGCATGTCATTTCTGCTTAGTATATAGATAAGCAGACAAGGACTGTCATCAGATATACATATACTCAAGCGCTAGTAAAATCCCCATCACACTTGGAAAATCCAGAGGCTATAAAAACAATTTTTAAAAAATCATAAGGGGTTTTTTCAATTGCTAATTTTTACCTCATGTCATCACCTTATATCAGCTCAGCTACTGAGTTTATTCTTTGGTTCTCTCATGTTTATTGTCACTGTGTGTTTTCTGACTACTCTCAGTTCAGGTCTTTTTAAGTGTAGAGCTTTACAAATTAATTAGGAAGGAACTCATTCTGTTTCAGTCCAATATCTGCTGATTTGTACCTTTTCCACCTTTCAAAAGATTGTATCTTTGCTACAATAACTGCTGCTAGAGTACTGTGTATCCTTCCTTCCACTTTTGAAACCAAGTATGCTGCCATAGATGTCCCAAATGAGAAAGATCTTCTTCATCAGAACTAATTTTTGCTTAAGTTATGAGACACAGATTTTCACAATATCTCTACTTTTAACACTATCTTTTTTTTATTATTTATTTTTAGCTCTATTTGCACTGCTTACTGCTTGGTTTTCATAGAATCATAGAATCATAGAATAGTTAGGGTTGGAAACGACCTTAAGATCATCTAGTTCCAACCCAGGGACATCCCACACTAAACCATGTCACCCAAGGCCTCATCCAACCTGGCCTTGAACACCGCCAAGGATGGAGCATTCACAACCTCCCTGGGCAACCCATGCCAGTGCCTCACCACCCTCACAGTAAAGAATTTCTTCCTTATATCCAATCTAAACTTCCCCTGTTTAAGTTTGAACCCATTACCCCTTGTCCTGTCACTACAGCCCCTGAAGAATAGTGCATCCCCAGCATCCTTGTAGGCCCCCTTCAGATACTGGAAGGCTGCTAGGAGGTCTCCACGCAGCCTTCTCTTCTCCAGGCTGAACAGCCCCAACTTTCTCAGCCTGTTTTCATACGGGAGGTGCTCCAGTCCCCTGATCATCCTCGTGGCCCTCCTCTGGACTTGTTCCAACAGTTCCATGTCCTTTTTATGTTGAGGACACCAGAACTGCACACAATACTCCAAGTGAGGTCTCACAAGAGCAGAGGGGCAGGATCACCTCCTTCGACTTGCTGGTCACGCTCCTTTTGATGCAGCCCAGGATACGGTTGTCTTTCTGGGCTGTGAGCGCACACCGCCGGCTCATGTTCATTTTCTCATTGACCAACACCCCCAAGTCCTTCTCTGCAGGGCTGCTCTGAATCCCTTCTCTGCCCAACCTGTAGCTGTGCCTTCCCTCCGGCGTATCAACCGAACCACACAGCTTGATGTCATCGGCAAACTTGCTGAGGGCACACTCAATCCCACTGTCCATGTCACCCACAAAGATGTTGAACAAGACCGGTTCCAACACCCATCCCTGAGGGACACCACTCGTTACCGGTCTCCAGCTGGACATTGAGCCATTGACCACAACTCTTTGTGTGCGGCCATCCAGCCAGTTCTTTATCCACCGAGTGGTCCACCCATCAAATTGATGTCTCTCCAATTTAGAGACAAGGATGTTTTTAATTTAAAGAATTCAGATTCTAACTAGTATGAGAATGTAAAATAGAATACAAGACTTTCTTTTTATTTATATTTTCTTCAGAGAGATGGAAGACTATCTACAGCTTTGAGTATGGTACTGGAAGGCAAGGTCTTGAACTGAGACAAATGATTAGCATTCCTATTTTGCAGAAGATAAATTTTCATATTAAATATACAGACAGTCATGTATACTGAATGTCACTAGGGATTGGCATAATATTTCTATTAGTAACGCTAGCTTGTCTAACTGAGCAACAAAGTGTAGTCAAGAGCAAAGCACTGGAATGGTGAAAATTAGGTTTAAGTGTTTCTAGAATGGGTTAGAGAGAGAGAGTCACCCCTTCCACAGGCAATCATTTAACCTTAACCACCATATTTCCAACAAAAAAAGTCTCTGTCCTTATATAACTGATTGCCCTTCCTTTCTTCTATATTCCAGTAATTTCTCCCTTGCTCCATCATGCTGCTTACTCCAGACTCTTCACTAACTGAAATGTAGGAAACTAAAATTCTACCATGGAATTGGAAAACTGAAATCATTGCCTTGATACCTGACTGTAGAAATAGACCTTGTGCATGTCAGTTACACCTTTTTCAATGCTATGTAAATCCCAAATAATAAATACAGTATTTTTTGTTATTACGACTACTATTTGGTTTTGCTACTGCAACTGATCAATTAGGGAGAAATTCCTTTCTTAAATCCTACATTATTCATTCCATGTCCATCTTTTCCACAGGTGTTATAAATATGATTTTTCTCTCTCCACATAGATTTAACAGAAGGTGTCCCTGCTCTTTACATAAATATATGAATATTATATGAATAGTACAGATTAAGTTTACACAATGAATTGCATAAGGAGACCACCCTTGATGTTCTCTCGGAAGAGAGTTTTTGGGAAGATGCTGTGACTTTGATGAAAGTACAAAGAACTGTGACAAGTTTTCATTTGTAAGCAATTGGGTTTCCTTTGGAAACAACTTTCCACATGGAAGACCTGGTATTGCTTGCATATTTTTAAATATTTTAAATTTTACCTGACTGAATTTTATTTTTATTAAATCATATAGAGAAAAAACTAGGGTCTTGATAGAGCTTTGTACCCCTAGCTGAAGACAGTGGAGGCAGAATGGAGAACAGTGCCATATATTTTAAAATACTGATATTTATTTCACTGTTAGGATATATAATGCATATGCATATACAGAGAACTATATCACTGTTGATATGTATTCCAAATACAGTTATTAGTTTTCAAATTTGAGTTGAAATTAATTGCATTACCTTTAGATAAAAGTAATACTCATTAGTTAATGACAGGGAAACCCAAAACATGATAATTTAGGTGTCAGCAGTACCCATGAAAAAGCAATACTTTGTGACAAACCATAATGCATTGATTCAACATATAGGTCCCATTATACTTCCTGCACTTTACATGCTTTTATATCAAATCAGAGAGAGGGTAAACTGAAACGATATTTTAAATAATTCCCTCTAATTCTATGAACAATTCAGGGACATAGATTTAAATTGGTTTTTAAATCTACTGCAGCAAAATGTATCCAAACTGGTCTTCCTTGCTTTAGCAGCAATCAGTGATTAGAGCTGACAGAATACGAGAATTTCCATTCTGCACAAACTTGATGTGAAAGGGGGGAGAGAAATTTGTAGCAGAAAAGAATTTCGAAATTTTCTAACAATCAGGAATTTAATTTTATAAAATTGAGCTTCATTTGGAGTTTTCAAACAAAATTAGGCTTCAGTATTCCTGGGCTCCTAGTTTCTTACATATTCTTAACAGACTGTTAAGCAGCTAGAACTCAGAGCAGATCTTTCAACCCCCCAGCTCTGCAACAGGGAATATAAGGAGGATGTATGATCCAGGCAGTGGATGGAAGTGTACACCATGGAAATCCCCACCAAGGAACAGAAAGCATCTCACTTCCAACAGAAGGTTAGTCAACAATTGAACTGAATGTTTTATATATTATCATCAGCTTCGTCATGTGATGTCAGGTTAATGTCCTTCTACCCTCTAGCTTCCCTTTCCTTATTTTTATTTATTATTTCATTAAGACCTTGCCCAGCTAATGTCTACCATAACCCAGGCACCTTAGTGAAAAACTTTCATCTTTCTCACAATGGGAGTAATCCAAAACACGATTTATTGTGTGGCCCACCAAATCTTGCCTTCTTCAGCAGTCAAAAGAATATTCTTATTTTGGTAGTAGAAGGCCATTAGCAAACCTCATGAACAATTTATGTTCCTATCCCTATGTGATGGATGACCAGTCATAATCACTTGATATATTTTTCCCACAGAAATTTGTTCTCTTTCTTCCAGTATTGGTCTTTATGTTACCTGATGCATGGATTTTCACTTGGCATCAGCTCATTAAGCAGAAAAAAGCCATCTCTACTACTTGCTTTCCTTACCTTACCAGTGGTTCAGGGTCTCAGAAAGCTTTTTTCACTTTCCAGATTCCTTCATAGCAATTATTACTGACTAATCATGAGCTTTATACATTTTGTCTTCACGTAGAAACATTATTCATAGAAACATAGAATCAAATAGGTCAGAAAAGACCTTTAAGAGCATCAAGTCTAATCATTACTCCAGGACTGCCAAGACCACCGCTAAACCATGTCACTGAGGGCCTCACCTACACGGTTTTTGAACACTTCCAAGGATGGTGATCCCACCACTTCCATGAGAGCAGCCTGTTCCAATACTTGATCACCCTCTCAGTGAAGAAATTTTTCCTAATATCCAGTCTAAACCACCTCCGGTGCGGCTTGAGGCCATCTCCTCTTGTCCTATCGCTTGTTACTTTGGAGAAGAGACCGACCCTTACCTCACTACAACCTTCTTTCAGGTAGTTGTAGACAGCAATAAGGTCCCCCAGGAGCCTTCTCTTCTCCACACTAAACAACCCCTGTTCCATCAGCTGCTCCTCATAAGACTTGTTCTCCAGATCCTTCACCAGCTTTGTTGCCCTTTCAAAGACACTCTCTGCCTTTTTCATTCACGACAGGTTTTCCTATTGGAGAGGATTAAGCTGAGACAGTCTGTCGTCATAACAGTTCTCTCAACACTGCTTTGAACATCTCATTTGGCACAACATCAGTGTGTCTGTCACCATCCTATGTCTCATCATCTGAGCAATAGGAGCTCATACCACAACAATAGACTCTTTGAAGCTGTTATTTGAACATTTCTGCCCCTACAGTTTTCTCAGATATTTTTACTAAACAGTTTTACATAAAATCACTAGTCTCTGCTTATGACTTCATTATTCTTTTCTTACATTCTGAACCTGCATAGGTTTACAAATCTTTATCATCTAGCCCAAACTTAACAAGGATTTGGCTGTAAGTCCCCAGCTGTACTCCCACTGAAGTACAAATTTTCTGTTGATAAATTTAGATATAAACATAGAAACAAAATAGAAGGATAAAGGAAATAAGAATAATTTTTTCCTCTAAAGTCTAAAAGATGTCTAGGTAAAATTTAATAAAAATATGTATGATTACTTTCTGTTCCACACATCACCATAAAAAATTATATGTATCTTGCGTTCTAACTGCGAATATTAAGTTCCCTATGGCTATGGCTTTGAGCCGCATACTTTCTAATTTATTTTGCTTTGATCTATCACCAGATTACTACACATTAAATAAGAAAAGTGATATATATAATATCTGAGAATCATTAGCTTTTGCAAAATATTTGTCCACAAAGCATGAAACAACTCCTTATACTGAAACCAGAGATATTCTTTATTATAATGCTAAAACCATTTGTTGCTCTGTGGATAGCATTTCTATATTCAGGAACGAATAACAATAACCATATCTTAATCTTATCAGTACAATACACAAGGGAATTGTGTCATTGCAAGTAACAAAAAAAATTACTTATGTTTTTCCTTTCACAATAATATTTCTTTTTCATATGGCCAAAATAATTCTGTTTGAAGTTCATAAAATATCTCAGAGGTGCTGAACAAATATGTAATTATTTAATCAGGAAAAAGGGCTTATATTTAAAAGTAAGGGTCCTCTTTGAATTTTTTGCTAATTGTTGTACTGGGAGTCAGATCACAGAAACTAAGGATCATTCAATTACTGCAAATATCTTTAAGCTGTAATGGAAGCCCAGGTCATTAGTTAATGGAACATGGGCTAACTTAGGATAAACACCAAATTTTTCCTGGTCATGTACACTAATTAGATCAGAAAGGTCTGTGATATCAGAACAAAAAGGCAACCTTACGTTGCATTCATTTATTAATAAGAAAGGATGTAGTTTTCATCTTTCAGTAGTAAACTCTGAAATATCATAATTTTTCATAGAATCAAAATTCTTAGAAGAGCAGAATTCTCCAAAGAATTGATTTGCTGTTCCCCTATGCATCTCAGTTGTGCAGTTTGAGCACAGATCACTATAGGTCAATGTGCTGTTCAGGTTGCTTTTCTAAATGAATACAGTAAATGTAGACCCTGTAAGATGCTTTGGGTTAGTTGTTTTTCTGTTTTGTTTTCTTTTTGTATTTTTTTCCCGTCCATCATTAATTACATTGTATTTCTCAATAGCGAACTTCATTAGAATACTTTGGAGAATGCTAACCCACACTAATAGCTGTGAGGTTCAGAAGAGTGAAGGTACTTTGCAGAGTCATGGAATTGGCCCCTTCACTCTCTGCAAGGTGCAGGATCAAGTCAGACTTTCTTATTGGCATTTTATATGTGTTTCAGTGATTCATCATTTAGTGTGAAACCCTGAATCCCTACATACCTGCACTCTCAATCACAGTATGGGGTTCTTGAAAATTTTCTAACTCGTGAGATATCTAAATGTTAAAATTAAATATATAAATATATATAAACATATAAATTATAAAAATAATTTGTTTAAATATTTATAAATAAATTTATATAAATAGAAATATATAAATATACATTATATTATCACCTATTCAATATCCATCAAAGAGTCCAAGTTTCTCTTTATATCCTTTTGCTCCTAATTAAATTGATTTTGGGAACTCAGCTAGAAGCAATTAGGTCTGAAAATTTTATCTTATTCTGCCAAAAGTAATTTTAATTATATTTCTTAAAGTTCATATTTTGGGAGAAAATCACACATCAGTCATAAAATTTTGTCTTTATTACATCCTCATATTCATAAGGAACTCATGAGGAATATAAATCTCTGCTTTCAAGAACTGTGTACAATAAAAAACATATCTTCATTTTCATTATGCAGGAACCCTTTCAGAAAGAATAATTAAAATTCAAGACTGCATAAAAAAAATGTTTTAAAAATCCTAAGCATTCCTAGCCTTTCTTTGATTTTCTCTCTCTTTTTTTCCAGTTGTTTATTTATTTGGGTTTTTTTAACTCCTATAAGCATATGTTTCATCTCATCTAAAACAGCTGTTACCCCAGCAGCGAATGCTTTCTCAAATGCTGGCAGTGTTGAAAGGGCTGATATAAAAAACTCATGTATTTAAATTTTTTGTATTCCAAAGTGACCAAATAAAAACTATGGAAAATATCGCAAATATTTTTTCCAAATATATAACATAGTTCTTTGTATTTTCATTGCAGATTAATATGCAAAATAGAAAATCAGTTCTGGTTTCTAATTTATATTATTTGTTTGTATTTTTACAACCCTAACTGGTTATCTTAGCAGGCCCACAATGACATCTTGTGGCTATTCTGGGCCAATCTTTCAGTGGCTAACATGATGAAAATTTCTAGTGACTTTCCTAGAAATTTTTCCTGCATGAACAGAAAAGTTAACCTTGGTGAAGAGTCTGTATAAGACAGCTGCCTGTGTCAGCGGTGTCTGGTCTTTCTAACTCATGAGCAATCGTTCCAGTGGCTCCATTTTTCAGTCAGAGGGAGATTAACCAATTATACATATAAGCCCTTCTTCTGTGGAAGTGGCTACATTACACTAAGTGACACCTCAATGACTTCAAACTTTCAAAAGCTGATAGATGAGTATAAATCCACAACATTGGGAATATGGAAACTAAAACAAAGAGAGTGATTTACGAAGTTGGGTCCAAAATAAAACACTTCTGAGGAATCTTCTGAAAGTTCTTGTTCTTGCTGCTGTTTAGGATGGATGGTTGTTAGGTTGGTTGGCTAGTTGCATTTTTTGTTTTCCATCAGTCCTGAAATATTTTGATTAAGTATCCATTCTTATTCACTTCTCTTTCTGCAAATATGAATTACAATAAACTTCTTGAGACATGTATGTATATCGAGAACCATAGAACAAATGTTAATGTTACTATGACTGTTTCATTATCTGTCTACAAAATCTGTAGCTCTGACTTTTTACACACTTTTGATTCTGACTGTTTCTTCAGTTGCTTCTTAATTTCAGGTGAATTCTTTCAGTGACTGTTTTGGTTTTTTTCCTTAGATATTTCCCATGTCTCCTCCTCTCCTTTGTTAGCTCATAGTTTCTGAACTGAAAGTGCTTGATAAAAGTTGAGGATCCATCGCAAATGTTAATTTTAACAATTCTCTCAGATCTTAGACAGATATTTACATATTTGCAAGGCAGTTGTCTGCTTTCGGGTAGAACATCAGCTTTCTAATTTCACATTTTGCGGAGTTATGTGCCTTCACAAAAATAATAATATAATTTTCTCCATGACTCACTGCGGAGTTGTCAGCAGCATAACTCCATCTATTATTTGATTTCAGTGATTTTTGATTTTTTTTTAATGTTTGGAAGCTCATTGCATCAAATGATCATTACAATTTCATAAAAGTAATCCAGTGAGCAAGCCCTTTACCTTTGAGCCAGGTCACAGTGACCTATATATGTGTGTGTGTATATATATAAATAGACGCACATATTTATGCACATATATATATCTCCATAGACATATATATATTCACATATATGTATATATCTCCATATATACACTTGAAGTATATGTTCTTTAGGGAATTTATTGAAGACAAGAACATCGCCCATCCTTTATTAAATCTAAAATTTGTGTAGCTATGCTTGATTTTCCTGAATATAGCATGTGGTGAATCTCATGAAATGCTTATTACTGCTCTTCACTGAATACAGACAGCATTATACAAAGTCTTGGCTGAAGCATGGGTTATGTAAAACACAGAATTTTGGCTCAGGGGGAACAGAGGGGGAGGCATCAGCTGGCTGAGGGGTAGGAAACAGCATTATACCCCTTCCAGCAATACAATGGGAGGGTCAGAGGAGGAGCTGGAAGGATGGAGATCCAGATTTACTGATGGCTGAAAACTCTCACTGAAGAAGTCAACATCAGACTGAAGATATGATCATCAGTTGCATCAAGAATCAACAGCAGCATGAGGTGAACTCTGAGGCAGAAAAAAGGTTTTGTCAAAGGGAGGCTGAAAGGCTGCAGTACAGCAATAAACAGGAAAAAAAGTGAAGGCATGTTGAGAATTCCTTCCATGATTGCCAGTGAAAGTGGCCCAATATAGCTGTTACATACAAATGAGTGAGAATGAGTGGGAAGAATGGGGAACGCTCAATAGCTAAGCTTACCTCCCCCCCCAAAAAAAAGAAAAGAAATTATTGTGAGATTCAAGCTCTAGCTCTAAAATGGCATTGAATGTCATTCTTGGTAGGAAGTTGCAGTTTTTCAGCTGCTGCTAGTGTGGAGTTGATGGGCTGGCAATTGCCAAAATTAAGAATTACTTGTTACTGCCAACAGTATTACACTGCCTAGTGGTACGTTTTAAAGTGTGAACTACAGCTTTGAAAACCTTTGGCAAAAAAGAACTGCCTGTATTTGTTATGAATAATCTCATTTCTATTAGCTGCTTAATTGAGCTGATCAGTAGCATATGCAACAATGCTAGCAAATAGCAGCAAATCATAGAAACTGAATTAAATGTGTTGGAAAGAACCTCCGGAGGTCTTCTAGTCCAAGCTGCTGCTCAAAGAAGTCCAAGTTGAAGCAAGCTGATCAGAATATCTCCAGTGATGAAGATTCTACACCCTCTCTGGGAAATTTGTTCCAGAGTTTAACAATGTCTCCTCAGAGTAAAAAAATATTTCCCCACCCTTGAAGTTAACTTAAATTTCTTAATTTACTTTATCTTTGCTAAAATTTGGTAGCTTACAAGTTAATAAATAGAAAGTCTTACGTGTTTTTCATCAAGCTACAACTACAGTGTCATGTGTTCATTCACTTGAACTGGCATCCAAACCAGAATGCAGATAGAAAAGAAATTTATTTGACTTTACATTTGGAGATGTCTTAGACATCTGCTGGCAATCTTCACTAAAGCATGTTCCAGAAGGTGCCACTCTCCTGGCAAAGGTACAAATCCAGTTGCCTCAGGCACCTTAAAATTCAAAAAATAAGTGTTGCACCTTGGTTCCCTAAGGACACTGATTCAATATGCACTGACAGACAAAAAGAAATTCATTTGGAACTGACTAATTAGGCAGAAAAAGGCCACTCCTTTTGCAGAACAGCCTTATGCAGGGATCTCAAACCACCTGCGTGCAGCCAGCCTTATCCATGAACAGGCACAAGCACAGGGAGGTCTTGTTTGACAGTAATTGTGCATATGTTGCTTTGGTTTGCTGGACTGTCACTATCAGCTGACTGGCAGCCAATGTCAATCAAATAATGTGAAGCTCTTGGCTTTCTCATCCTAATAATTCATCAGGTCTGGTCAAAGAACACAAGCAGTCCTGGGTTTATGTTTATCCTCAGGGTTCCAGAATAAGACCAGGTGCATACTGTGTTGCTGAGGTGAAAAAAGTTAAAAGCAAGATGTAGATGAAGGCATGGTTTGGTGTCCCACTGCAAGAATGGGTTACCCAGGGACGTTGTGAATGCTCCATCCCTGATGGTGTTCAAGGCCGGATTGGACAGAGCCTTGGGTGGCATGGTTTAGTGTGAGGTGTCCCTGCCCATGGCAGGGGGGTTGGAACTAGATGGTCTTAAGGTCCTTTCCAACCCTAACTATTCTATGATTCTATGAAGAAAGTCAAGAATTACACGAGTGAGGTGGCAGGAAAGGCTATGGAAGTGGTTTACTGTTACTGTGAAAGAAGAGGACTAAGCAGCATATACACACACTCTGAGATAAATTGCATTTGCTCATCCAACCTTTTCCTCACAAACGAGTGAGTGAGTGAAAGGCTCAAGCTCACTTCCACACTTAAAAGTGTAAGGAGGGAAAAAGAAAAGGAAAAAGGAAGAAGGAAGAAGAGAAATAAAAGACGGGAGAAGGGAATAAAGGAGCATGTGATCATCCTAGACAGCAGGTCATTTATACAGCTTTCTACAGTGTGACCCATTCTTCCTGAGCTTCCTGTTGAATTTAGTGAAGAACATAACCAAGATTATGAGCACTGTAGACATAGGCATGATGCTATTTGCAGCTACAGCTTGTACTTCTGACATCTTTGACTTTTGCCCATTGTGAATGGCTTTTTGGTTTTGTGTTTTCTTCTAGTTAATAATAAAAGATACGAACTCAAGATTACAAGCAAACCACAGTTTCAGACCACCTCAGTTTCTTCTCCAACCTTTGAGGAGATTTTTTACAAAACATACAAATTTCTATGAGATTTTCAGAATTATTGCAGCCTACACAGGAGGCTTCCCTGTATTCTAGAATTCAAAGTCTCTCTCTAACCTGAAACGGAGAAGTCATTGGAAAACAATCCTATATCTATTCACTGTAATGCAGGTCCTAATCAGGTCACATCACTTTGTGTCACTCTTGTCTTCTACCAAAATCTTACTCAGCACACAGTGTTCCAAAAGGACAAGACATGAGTAGGTGTGAACCTGATGGAAGCAGTGGAATTTCATATCCTCACTAACCTTTCTTGTGATAAGGGAACCTGTGCCAAGCTTAATGTCAATACATGCAGAAGGAAAGCAAAACTGTTTGCCTATCTTTGATAAATTCAGAATTTCTTTTTTTGACTCTTCTTCATATAAACCTAATAAACCAGCAGTCAGATCTTATGCTGTATCACTAGTCAAAGAAAATTCTAGTTGAGGTTAATCTTGCTGGCTCACAGGCACCCTGAAGAATAGTTTCTTCTGAGACTCAAAATACTATCATCATAGAATCACATCTACATCACCCACATAAATCTGCTTATTTTCTATACTTTCATTCTAATCCCTGGAGTGCAAACTTTAAATGCACTCAAGGATTACTGACAGTGCCATATTAGGACAGAATGCTACCTCTCCCATTTGCTTCACACCCCAGATGCTTGATATCATAATGTAAAGTCAGCCTTGAAAAGGAAAGAATGAATAATAGAATTCATTAGACTTTATTGCTATTGTAAATTATCCTGTGGTGCACAAACCATCCTCTTGTTACTTTCTTCATTACAACAAAATTGCACTTGTCTGTTGTAACAAAGTTAATGATCCAATAGCATTAATGGAATGCTAACATCTAATAAAAGTGTTATTAAGTAATGTATGCAATTAAATAGCATCAATTAATGTATTTATGCCTTACTGATAATAAAAGTACTCTGTCATGTACAATGAATTTTCATCATGAGTAAGAATTGCAGAAACCATACTAACACATTTTTTAGTAAAAGAATTGTCTAGTATAGACCATGATTCTGAAGATCAAGAACAATACTTCTAAAGTCAAACATGTAAGATAAAGCACTGATACACAGGCCTGAGGAATGTGAATACTAGTCACTAGAGCCATGTTAAGGACTCAATCTTGAACATGCAATTTATAGCTTCAGAATAAACTACTGCAAAGAATGTTTAAGGGCTTAAAAAACAATGAAAAATATTCAGTAGACATTTGCAGTGTTACAACGGAGAAGAATATAAAACCAAATGTAATATGTAAATCTATATGGCCTCAATTAAACATTATAGGGTAACAGTTGGACTTGATGGTCTTACAGGTTTTTTCCAACCTAATTGATTCTGTGAATCTGTGATATTGTGTTGCTTATGACTGGAACTTGAGTGCATCCCTAGAAACCAGATAAAAGAATAAAACCAAGAAAATTGGCATGACAAAGACATAATGCATAATTAATAAATTCCAGACAAACAGATGAAAAGTTACGGATTTAGGATCCACAGCTATTGTGTGGCTGTAATTCATTGCCACTTTATAGGTTACCTGCACACATGCCAGTTGGTACACTTCCTACCTATTCATAGAATCATAGAATCATAGAATCATAGAATAGTTAGGGTTGGAAAGGACCTTGAGATCATCTAGTTCCAACCCCCCCTGCCATGGGCAGGGACACCTCACACTAAACCATGTCACCCAAGGCCTCATCCAACCTGGCCTTGAACACCGCCAAGGATGGAGCATTCACAACCCTCCCTGGGCAACCCATGCCAGTGCCTCACCACCCTCACAGGAAAGAATTTCTTCCTTATATCCAATCTAAACTTCCTCTGTTTAAGTTTGAACCCGTTACCCCTTGTCCTGTCACTACAGTCCCTCATGAATAGTCCATCCCCAGCATCCTTGTAGGCCCCCTTCAGATACTGGAAGGCTGCTAGGAGGTCTCCACGCAGCCTTCTCTTCTCCAGGCTGAACAGCCCCAACTTTCTCAGCCTGTCTTCATACAAGAGGTGCTCCAGTCCCCTGATCATCCTCGTGGCCCTCCCCTGGACTTGTTCCAACAGTTCCATGTCCTTTTAATGCCAAGGACACCAGCACTGCACACAATACTCCAAGTGAGGTCTCCTGAGAGCAGAGTAGAGGGGCAGGATCACCTCCTTCGACCTGCTGGTCACGCTTCTCTTGATACAGCCCAGGATACAGTTGGCTTTCTGGGCTGTGAGCGCATGCTGCCAACTCATGTTCATTTTCTTATCATCAACACCCCCAAGTCCTTCTCCGCAGGGCTGCTCTGAATCTCTTCTTTGCCTAACCCGTAGCTGTGCCTGGGATTGCTCCGACCCAGGACTTTCCATTAAATTACTGCAAAATAGTGGACAGTAACTCCGGTGTCAAGTGGAGTTTTGCTGATAAACCACTCTGATCCCACCAAAAGAGGTGTGAATGTCTTCCTGAGCTAGCCAGACCCTCGGGGGAAGCATACAATGGCTCAGCCTGACACAGACTATAAAATCTGAACAACCAACAAAATTACCTTAGAAGGTAGAGGACTTGAGCAAGCTTCAACTAACATATTCCTCCCAGCAACTCAGGAGGCCCAGCATCGTGACAGTGAGCATGCAGACATGAGTAATGGGAATCACATTAGTATTGCGATCCAACTGTATGTTGCAATTGTTATATTGTGCTTATTCTGTGATTTTGATACAATGCTGTGTCATGCTGCTAAATCAAAAACATATCTAGAGTCAAACATCTTCAAATAAGTAAATTTGGTATTAAAACATTAAACCTTTCCTATGTGGAATATCTAAATAAATCTGCTCAGAGAATATTGGACCCTGACATAACCTGTCACGCAGAATTCACCTAAACTGGAAAATTGTGTGATAGTTTGCAAACACATAAATGTTTGTTTCTTGATTTGATTGCAGCATATGTCTCTTCTTCCTGATTTGTTACATGCAGTATTTATTCCATTTCTATGTGGTGTGTAACACAACACAAGGTTAAACCAACATGGCTGATTAGCAGTCTGGTTCTAATACCATGAGTTTTCTGTTTCCTGTAACTCTTCATCAAGTTAATGTTTAATTTCCCCCTTAATAACCAAAAGTTTTTCAAATCTCTTTCAAACAAGCAAGTGGGTGAGCTCTGAAATAATTTGTGTCTCTTCTGAAATAAGAGTACTAGCCAAACTAGGCAAAACATTCTTGTAAATGAATTCATTAATACCGTGAATATGTAAACCCTTTTATTTCTATTACACTTAGTTCATAATTTCCTTAGATCTGATTTATATATATTATACTTTTTTTGCATCTATTTTTCTCTTATATTATTCTGCAACAACCATTCTTATTTGGATTCAGTGTTACAAGATGAAATTTTATGTTTATAAACCAGCATATTTTTTCATAGTTATAAAACTGGAATGTTGAAGTTCAAATACAGGGTAATAAAACATTGGGCAAATGAAGCATAGGTTTAATTTTAGATCAAACAAAGTGAAAAATATTGAATGGAACTCTCTCAGGACCAGTGCTTAATAACCCCTAGGATTATACTGTTCAAGTTATTAAAACAAGTCTAAATTGTATTGTGCATCACTCTGTGAGAAACTGTTGTGTTTTCATTAATATTTTATTTGAATCCCTGACTTATAAGATGAAATTTCACTTCTATAAACTTTTTAAAGGAGTACAAATGATAAACTAAGTCCTGTACAAAGCGAACTTCATGATATGAAACATCAACTCATCCCCACCTTGTGGAAATTTTCTGTATATACTATTACTTAGTTCAAAAACAAATTTGATGATTGAGATCGTTGCACTTGGTTCTTTACTCATAAAAAATACCATAGAATTATTTCAAAATGACTGTTAAGTTCTGTTTAAAAAGATATTTTTTCCTTCTATTTCCCATTAGAAAGCTGCTGCAGAAAATCTTTACATTAGTGGTCTGGAATCTATTTTTTTAATTTCCAGCTTAAAACTAAGACAGTTAACTTTTATGTATTTATTCTCATACTTTAGAATTGATTGAATAACTCCTTCTCTCATGTTCACTGTCATACAAGTCTTCTGTTTTAGTGAAAAACCATATCCCCTGAGCTTTGCTTTGCTTAGCTGAATATGTCAGTCTTTTTCATTTACCTGGTCATCTTTGAAACATTTCCATGCATTTTTGCTGGAGTCAAGTCCTTTGAACTACAGGCATTGTTTTAGCTAAGACCTTACACAAGCTCCTTCTGTTATCGTATTAAAGCATGTATTCCCAGGTAGCATGACAACAGTATCACAGTTCTGCAGAAACTCAGTCCACTCTGTCTGTGTTTGGTATGTTCAGAAGAGAATTATCTTTTTTTTCCTTGAATTCTTGTGTCTTCCTTTAGTCCATGGGTAAAACTTCTTTCTTAATGTGCAATAGAAGAGAAACAACCAGCAGTAGAATGAGAGAAGGGGGTTGCATATTAATTTTCAGCTAATAAAATACTGCATTTTAAATACTTTTTCCTAATTTTTGTTAAGCTTCAAATCCAATATATGTACTAATAAATGCTTACAAAAGGAAGATTTTGTAAACCAATAAACACAGAGAACAAGGCAAGGGACCAATAGCCAGACTTGAGCCTAAGAAGTACATGCTGGCCATATCCATACTGCATAGCTCTTGACAGTGTCTCTCTTCCAGCCTGCATAAGGCGTCTTTACAGCTCTATAAAATAAATGCCATTTTCTTTAATCAGTTAAAGTTCAGGGTGACACATATAAAAAGAAGGGTATATTATAGTCCATCAGAATGTTTTTACATGGGAAACTGAGTAAGGGTGTATAAATTTTATATGCAAGCATGGAAAAATAATGGAGAAAAACTTGCTGGATTACTGGTAAGGGACTTTGTAAGGTGACAGGCCAAACCTGGCACAATCTCATCCAATATCCCTACTGAACACCACTCCAAGAACCGTACCTTGGCGTTGGCATTGTCTGAAAATATACAATTTGACAAACTGAATTAGCAATTAAGCAAAATGAACAATCAGCTACATAGTGCTTGCGTTCACCTTTTGCCTTAATCAGAACATAATCTGCCTACATCTGCAGAAAATCTGAAAGGAGCTCTGAGAGAACTTTCTGAAACCAAATACAACCACAAGGACCAGTGATCTGGAAGGATCCACATTCCAGTCATTGAGTGATTATTTCTTGGCAGATAGGCAAATGCTGCTGGCACTCTTCTCTGTCTTACAGAGTTAGACAGAAGCCTCTTAGTTTTATTCTTCATTCACTAGATTTTCATTCACCCTGTGAGAGATTTGAAGCTTTTAGATTTCCTGCTAGGAAGCTGCACTATTTTCTTTAATAGAGCAGCTGTGCACATGCTTTTATGTGCTTATGTAAGCAAGAGATTTTGGGAGTGGCAGATATGTAAGTGTCTGTAGAGCAGAGAGCTAAACAGACTCCAGTTGACATTCCAGCACAACATCTAACCCCATAATTTTTTTTTTCCCATGCAAGCTTTTGCATAAGTAAAAGGACAATGCAATTCACAAGTTTTCATTTTTATGTCATTATTAAATTAGTCAGAAAGTCAGGGTGTGGTGTCCTCTTTCAATCTTACAAACAAAATCTCCAGTAGTTGCTGGGAAACTGAATCTTTTCTTCTTGTTTAAAGACTATTTAGAAAGTACAATATTACAAACCTAATACAGCCCTGTGGGTAACTTTTCCAGCCACTCTGTGTGACAACACTAGGTGGCAGCAAGAGAGATATATGGATTTAGCCTTCAGGAAAAAACTGGGTACAAAGCATTAATACAGTAGGTGAGAGTTATTTTCTACTGGAATGACTCATCTCATGAGTTTCCTCCAATTCAAACTGTTATTTGGGAAAGTGTTCCAAGATGTTGTTGGTTGAAACTGAAATAAAATATTTGGGTTGGTTTAGTTCTATCTAACTCTAAGCTACCTGACCTGTTTCATTTCAAACTGATGTTAAAAATCCTAAGACAATAAACTGTTTCCTTAGGGTAGTGCTTTAGGGAAGAGGTGATGTGAGGCTTTATAGTCTCCTCAGATGAGCTCCCTAATGCTCTGCAAGCAGCATGAGCATTTGCATTATGGGCCAACCAGCTCTGACAGCCAGGTCTGCATTGCACCATGTCAGTCCTGCAAGGAGCTAGTGGAGGCTTGAATTATCATTCATGTGAGGAAAAGCAAAATAATTTAACGACCAAATAAAATATTTCAATCTTAAGACATTCTGGAATAGAATGTAATAAAAATACATCAGGACATGTTTGCAAAATGCTGAATTCTGTATAATTTGGGGTTTTTTTTTTTGAAAATTTTTGAAATGTAAATTATTACATTTACACACACTGAAACAGTAATATTTCTGAATATCATTAATTTCTAGCTACCACATCTCTCTCTCTATTTTTGCATCCTCTAGCTAATCTGAACAAACCCTTACCAGAATGGACCAGAAACTAGGTAATCTTTCATAACTTTCATTTGTTGTGTATGTAATATTTGTATCCCATTGCATCCTCAGAACAGTACATTTTTGTGCTGTTTGCTACATAAACATAGGATAAAAAAGCGTTCCTGAGATCTGGACAACTATAGAAAAGAAGATGCAACAGACAAAAAGAAACTAGGAGATAACACTAGCTAACATGAAATGCTGTGAACAAGTCATCAAGGTATATAGCTATCAGGAGCCAGAGAACAGCCTCCTTTTGATCAAAACACTCCACATACAAGAGACTCAGCAGATAATTCCAAATGAAAAGTATAAAAGAGAGAGGCTGGTAAGGACAACTCGGATGATTGCAGTTGCCAGAAATATGAAAGTGTAACACTTTCTGAACCTAAAAGCAAACATTTGTGCTATGGTTAATTTAATTCATTTTGTTATGTCTTTTTCATTACTATTGTTATTTTCGTAATTAAAAAAAAAAATAAATAAATAAAAGTTACCAGCAAGTGGTACCAGCCTAATCACACAGGCTAGTGGTTTTCAGTGATACATTGATAGGCTTTCAAAATGTGAAGATTCAGTCACAATATAATAAGACATTTTCCATTTCCAAAGTCATGGAGAAAAGCAAACTACAGAAGACAAGGGAAACAGCAGTATAAATTACATTTACATTTTTATGGAAAGAAATTACCTTTGGGAATGCTTGTTTTACGTCTTTTAATTACGAGTTGTATAAATTCTTAATACTCTACATAACTTTTTCTAAAACACATCAGAGAAATCCGGTCAGATGTTTAAAATCTTTTTGCTGCTTGCTATAATTCTGCAGTGACTCACAGACTTACAGACAAAGATTTACCTTTCTTTTTGCTTTGTATTTCAGCCTTATTACAGGTGTTCCCAGTTGTCTTACTGTCAAGAGGCACTTAGTATAAGTGTCTCCTGGCAGTTCTTTCTATTATTATTTCAAGGTCCCACTGGGTTTGTAAATTGTCCACGACTACTTTCTCTCTGGACTAATTTCCAAAGAGAAAGTAGTCTCCAAATTTGGATCTCTAAATACTGCTAAATAGTTTTACATCTATGTATTTATCTATTCATTTTTTAATAATTTATTATACATTTATTATTGCCGTCTATTGGGGTGTGGATTTTTACAGTTCTTTCCCACTCATTCAAATCTGCCCTCTAGTCTCATATCAGATTGGGGACTGACTCCCCTTACAGTGGGTTTCCCACCCTGGCCCTTGTTCCCAACGTGACCTGTCTGTGCTGTTTCCACTCTCAGGGCTCCCTGCTACATTGCCTCAATTCTGATTCACCCCCATCCCCTGAAGGCCCTTAACTGCTGTTACACTGTCATCATTTTTTCTTGTCTCTTCTTTTTCTTATCACATAACTTTTACCTTATTAACAATACCCATTTGCCCAGTTTTCCATCAATTACTTTGTATGTCCACCCGTTTCATTGTCCACACCAGTTCATGGGAATAGTTTGCTCTTCTCTCTCAACTCCAGCTTTGAGATAGATATACACAAATTAGCAAAACGTGTAACAGTAGTAATGTGTACACATGTTGTTATGTGGTGGTTGTCATAAGCTTAAATACTAATATGTGGAAAATGTACTGCACCAAATAAAATGATTGGACAAGCATATTTTAAAACCACACGCTGACAGTCCCTTTGCCTGCATTTAGTACCAGAAGCCAAGTTCCAGGATTCTTTCCAAACTTCAGAGGCTGCAGAAATAATGATGAGTGCAGGAAGATATTTCACATATTTAAGGGCTGGGAGGGGGGAATGACAGTGAAGTCAGGCTTTGGCAGCTAATGCACTTTTAAATATGACTACAGATATTCTGACTTTGAATTTGTCTAGTCACTTATTTTAGTGTCTCATTCTTGACTTAGAGCCTGACCTTCTGTAAAGCCAGTTTTGAATTAGTTTGAAGAGAAAAGGTTTGTGAAGAAATCCATGTCTCAGTAACTTCAGAAAGGAAGTCCAGCATTCAGGAATCTGGTGAGAATGCCTTCTCAACTCAGATTCACTGGTTACCTCTCTCTAGAAACTCTTTCTGCTTTAACTGTAGAGACCCATGTCCCATACTGCAGTCCTCCTGCTCCAGGTGCTCACATCTCAGAACCTCTTTCTCATAATAGAGTACAGAGCTTCAGCTCTTTGTCTCTCCTTTTCACTTGTAGCCCTTGTTTCTTTGTCATTTACTACTCTTCCCTGTGTTCTGTGCTTGAAAAGTTTGTGATGGCATTTATCTTGAGTTCTGTATATTTCATACCACACCTTTCAGTTTAGCTTTAGCCCTTACACTTAATTTGGAAGCCTTAAAAACATAATCTGGGCATAACTGCTGGATGAACATCTGTCTGAGTCTGCAGTAAGGCAAAACAGGACTTCCAAGAGAGAAAACTGCTCTGGGCATTTCAGATCTACTGATACATTACCTTTCTGATATACAGTGAGGGATTCTCCAGTGGCAGAGCTATATCTTAGATATCAGAGCTGAGTCTCACTGTGTATCAAACCCCAGCTGCAATGGGAAAGGAGACCTGTACCCCAAGTCTTCTTGGTGATTAGATTTGTATTCTAATTAAATTAATTTTTATACTAATTAAAATGGAGTTCATAAGGTTGTACTTCTTGGTCTATATTGGGCTTATCACAAAAACCCCCTACAGTAATTACTGAACCCATTTTTCAATCATGGACCTCTGTACATTTTGGTCACGTTTATTTCCCAAATAACACTCCTACTTCTGGAAATTTCTGAAGTATCAGGATGCTTAAACACCCAAGTTTAGGTGTTTGTATGTAAGCAAAATGTGTAAGATCTCATTATAGCCAGTTTAGATCTTAGGTTCAACTCAGCCACCTGATTGCATGCAGTGCCTTCTGGGATGATACTTCCCTAGCATAACTGTGATATGTGCATGGAACTGGCTCTTGTCTCAATGGATCTGACATAAGAATTAGAGCAGACTTACGTTTGTCTGTACTGGCAACTGGAGGCCAAGTGGGATAGCCGACAACTTCTCAGTAAATACTTATGGCTGGCAATCGAATCCATAGTCAATGGAGCTTGGAGTGTTACTTGCTGGTAAGCTCCTGGGCATCATCTTTTGCTGGTCTGAATTGCTTTCTAGATTCCATGTGCTGGAAGAGGATCTGAGACACTAGACTAGATCACATACATGCATCATGCATGTGGATGCTTCTAGTTATCTTATTGTGGAGCTGAGTTCCCCTCTATTGTCTCACTCAATGGCAACACTCATCTGTGACCCCACATAGACAGGAGAAGGATCTTGTATCTTTTTCAGGAACACACCAGTCAAATCATACATTCAGCATGTTAATACATAAAAAAAAGAACTGCAACTTGTTTTCAATCATCACTATTGAAAAATTGAGAATAATAACTATACAATTTTGGAAACTGACGGGAAATATCAAAAGCCACTTCTCTAAAATAAAACTGTATTCCAAAGTGGTCCAAATGACTAATATTCTAGATAGCGTTTTTTTATGTGTGTTTAAAAAAACTTTAATAAATATATGTTTATGATTTTTCTATTGTATTTACAATTACTGTTATGTATACAATCCTTAAACAGTAACAATCACTGTGATTCCCAAAATAATAATTTTAATGTGAATAGTCTTTAAGGAAGGCATTGCTTCTTCTTCCTAACAATCTTTAAGAGAATGTTGTCCTTTATTGATTTTGGCAAAAATATTTGTTAACAAGTAATTAATTTTTAATTAAAATCAATATTTTATATTCAAATTAAGTTTTACATTAATGCACTTGTTATAATAAGGTAATTCTCTATAATTTTGCTGCATTATCCATTTATGTTTTCATATGGTAATGACATCAAATAATTAATCTGTTAGATCTTTACATTTTGTGCTGCAAGAGTTTGTATTACCGTATTAATTCTTTCTGGAAAATATAATTTTAAAAGTTATTAAAATGCCAAATTCTTCATTTTCTTTGATGTTAAACAAATCAAGACTTTACAGTAACAGAAAGCCATTTTCATTAGCAGTCAGGAACCTCTGGTAAGAGGTAATTGATGTTTTCCTCATGTACGCTAGACCAAATAATATTTGTGCTAACAGTTACCAACATTTCTTTCATGATGTTGAAAAATCATATGCAATACACATCTTCTTTTAACAAATCTTAAACAAACAAGCAACTAAAGTGAAGAATGTTGTTTTTTGGAACAACAGCTGCAGTAAAACTCATAGAGAAGCAAGGGTTTAGCTGAAGACTTCTATAGAAAACTGCAGTAAAGCCAAAAGTACAACATACTGAATTCAAATAAAATTAACCTGAATATCTGGGAAGTCTCAATGCATCAGGCTCCAACAACTAAGTTTTTTATGTTTCTTGGTTTGGGGGAGAAAACAAGTTTTTCTAAGGAATGTCTCCAGTTCAGCTTAACAATTGGTTCAACCAAAAAAGAAACCAACCTGTACTTAATGCCAACTTTCATCATTTAGACAAGACCTTTATGCAAGTAAGCTTAAAACTAAGCAGTTGCATGGGCATATTTGCCATACTTGAAAATATCACAATATGTTTTCACAGTTTTATTTATAGCACTATTTTTGTGTTAGCCTGCAAGTTTCTTTCTGGGAAGGGACTATTCATTGTCAAACTGAGCTAAGGAAGAGCTAACAAAATTACATGTTTGGGGAGGCATTAAACTCTTTTATTTTTTTTTCCCCAAAGGTTTTGCTAAAATCTTGTTTTGATAATGACTTAATTTCTAAGATTCCCTCATTTGAAAAAAAAACAGCTGAATATTGTTACTGCATTAATAAAAATATTTTTTAACATTAAAATAATTATTATTTTCCATTTCATTCACTAAATAAGTCAGCTCTATGAAGGCACCAGAACATGAAGGGTGAATGTTCTTATCTGTCTTGAGACATAATCCTTCCTATTTTCCTTATTAAATCAGATCTATATTTTAATTATCTGATAAGAGGAAATGCTATATCAATAGCAAGGCTACATGTGTGATGTGCAAGTTGTTCCTCCAGCTGGCATCCTCTGAGAGATGGAAAAGCCACAGATGGATATGCCTATGTTGTCTTCCCACCAAGGAACCCAGTCTGGAAGGCTGAGCTAGAGACAGCAGCAGCAGGGTTGGCTCTTCTGACTTCCTTGTGATGAGAAGCCTCAGGCAAAACACTGGAGATCAACAGATGTAAGACTCACTCACCTAACTCTAGTATCTTCAGTGTCATTGTGCATGTTTTAAGGGTCACAGGACTAATAGATGTGAGACATGTCATCTTCAACACCCCTTCTGGAGTAGTAGCTGAAGACCAGGAGAGATGTCCTAAGGCATTTTAAATGCCCATAAGTGTCATCCAGTCTATCCTCCCTTATGTTTTAGGCTCTAGTGATGACACAGCTTGCTGTTGAACAGCTGCTTGGCTAGCTAGATATCAAGGCAGCTTACTGTGAAACTTCCATGTCTACAGAGGTAACATCACTTACTGCAATCCTTACCAAGTTGAGCTGTCTTGTGGTTTCCTCATGATCCCTTTAGCTGTGCTTTAGAAACAAGCACAGCTCTCTTCACATCAATCTAGAGCTGTGCTGTTTCTTCAACTCTAAATAAGGTTTAGACACGGCTGGAAGCTGCTGTTGCTATCACTCATTAGTTTAATTATAGGTATGTTTAGTCTAGAAAGTGATAAAGTGCTTCTAAAAGGACAGCAGCCTTGATTTTCCACCAGGGAAAACAAGTAAGTAAGCATCATTAAAAAAAAAAATTTAAAAAAATCCCTTTTAGAATAATAAGGTAGGCCAAGAAGTCAGGCTCACCACTGAAATTCCTTAATTATTCACTTCCTGACTATTTACCAAATTCAACTAAGACTTAAGGGATGAATCTGCCTATATTTTTGTATAAAAACAGAACATTTAGATTTTTTTATTGTATGTTACAGAATAATTTCTAAATACACAGAACAGAAAAGAAACAGATTAGAATAATCTACTGAAAGTGATTATTTAAAATCATAATCTTTTAAAGGGACTACCCAATCAACCACATCTTTCTGTTCTAAGTAGTTTTACCACCAGATGTCGGTATTCTACAAATTTCAGTATGAGATTTACCACAGTCTTTCCCTTCAACCATTTTTCCTTATTGTCGTTAAAAGCCTCAAAATAATACCTTACATGGATGCTCTTTTTGTGCTGTGGGTTCTTTGTTTGTTTTTTTTTTTTTTTAATATGTAAAGTCATTTAAATGTAATGAGGAATAGTCATGAAAAGCAACATGCATCGTTTACCCACAGTAGTGTCTTGTGCTCCTGCTCTGGCAGGGGGATTGGACTAGATGATCTTTTGAGGTCCCTTCCAATCTCTAACATACTGTGATACTGTGATACTGTGATACACTGCTATGGTTGTAAAACTGAGCTCTCTTATATGGGCAGAAAAAAAAATACAAATTCCATAATAGTTTTACTGATGTTACGGTTTTCACCGCTGTTTAACTTACATTAAACAGGTTTGATGGGTCTGGTCATCAAGAAACAAACTGCCTGAATTTCATAGAAAGACAGTTCAGCCAGCACAGCACTCCACAGGCTATTTTGCAGCAAATGCTGACACGTAATTCAGGACAAAAAAATGTCTCTAATACACAATTTCAGTGTCACCACACCACTTTTACTTGATTATATCCTTTTTTTTTGTGTGACCCAAGGCACTTGGGTAGAAGAAAGATACGCTTTGAACTTCAGAGACCTTTTGAAATTTATAAAATTATAATGCTTTAAAAAAAAAAAGGATGAGTACATTTAGTTAGTTTGCTGACATTTCTTAGTCCAAACAAATTCTTAGAAAGAAATTTAGCTGAGATTATTATATTTTCAAAAATTCACACAGAAAAAAATATATAAACAATAAAAAAGGTAATATTGCCAAAAACTTCACCATCAGACAAATGGAATATTATTAACCTTCTCTCTACTTAAAACACAAAAGAAATTAAATTGTATTAGCTTTAAGTATATGAAGTCAGGACTGTAGCTGCCAAAATATAAACAAGGGTACATTTCTGCAGGCAAGTGAGAATTTTGACACAAGATTTTCAAGGCAACATATTCTGCTATACTGGTTGACCATAAACTATGCTTCATAATTGAGAAGATCAAATTGAAGTGTAACAGCAGGTTACATATTTGTTATCCCTGACTATCACTGAACGAAAAAACCACAAGCAGTAGCCAAAAAAAATGCTGGATCAAACACAGCTTTGTTTTCATTCAGAAAGGTCTCTATAATTTTGGGTTTGGTTTGGGTTTTGGTTTGGGTTTTGGTTTGTTCTTTTTTTTAGTCAGATAAAGCAAAACAAAACAATAGAATTACAAGAAGGACTATGACCCAAAAAAACCTGCAAATTATGCATTACTCAAAATGTCTGACTGCCTATTCATAAATACCTGTTCCACAGATCTGGCCTCTATACTAGTCTGGAATTGGATGTATTTTGTTCTCAAGAATTTAATCCAGTTAAAGACATTACTGCAGATAACAAACTCTTACTGCTCCCCATGGCACACAGAGAAAGCTTTGGTGTGAGGAGACAACTTTCACATATTGACAGCTTCTTCAGTGCACATGGAACTCTATTATATTTTAATGAAATTAAATAAAAATTAATATGAATCTGTGTATTGTCAAAGTGCAAAAATATCACACTGCACACAAATTACCAAAACATTAAAATGCATGTCATTCCTGAATACTGTTAGCCTGTAGTGTATTTTAAATAAGGAGATTATTTAGTTTCTTTGTTAATAAACTTCTTTCCGTGGGAAAAGAAATTAACATTTTTATAATTCACTTAATTATATCATATAATTTATGGCATGAACTCACATTCAATTTCACTTTCAATTTTTTTTTCATGAACTTAGTGGATTTGGGGTTTTTTTAGTATCAGCTGCTTTGCCCCAGATGAACACCCTTTCCCAGATTTAGGAAAATATTCTTTGTTTCTATAATTATCATGCTTTTGCTTGATTTTGAAGAGCAACAGCAATAAATCTTGAGTATCGGTTGAAAAGTATTGCATAACACAAATTTGCGTAGGATTTACGGTAACATGATATTGTATGTACAAAGTTTCTCCCATTCCTGTTTTTTTCTTATTTCTACACTAAAGATATTGAAGGATGGTAGAAATTTTTTTAAGGAGCTCAGATTTTTCTCCTTAATTAACGCCTTCATAGTCTTCACAGGGTACTCACGTTGCCATCTATTCCTCAAATTTGGATAATCAGGCTGAGAACATTCCAAGAGAAGGATGATGAATAACTGTGGCAGAGACTTAACTGTGTACCACTTCGAATTTGCTCAGTCAGGTCAGATTAATCCCAATGCCATTCTCAGCTGTGTGCAGCTGGAGCAGACCTGACTTGCAGAGATGAAGGTGGAAGCCGGGCACAGCAAAGGTTTGCCCGGGGCAGTTATGTGTTGGTAAAAGAGTTACGAGGAAAAGTGTTCAGGGAAAGCAACCATTAAGTTACAGCACCTGAGGTTACACTGCAGAGACTGTTCAGGGAGGAAAAGAGTAGCATTTGGCTTGTTAAAGAAAGAAAGGGGGGAAAAAATCTGCCATCACATGTAATTGAACATGTTAAATTCTGAGAAAAATCCTAAATACTGTTATGCTTAGCATTTTTGACAGAACAGTTGCAAGATCTGAAGTGAAAAAACTAATACCATGAAGGTCCAGAGGCCTGGTGTAAGCAGAAATCAAAACAAGCTGAATAGGCTCATGGAGGAAAGTCAAACTGCTATGATTCTCACAGAATATTTTATAATTTGGACAAGTATTTGATGAATATGGTAAAGTAAAATAAGTGCCATTTCTTGTAAGAAAAGAAGTTCCTCTAATAATTGAATTTCCTATTTTCCTTTAAGGGTGGCATTAATATTAGTGTAGCATGGAGATCTATTCTCTGACTATACAACTGTCACAGACCTTTAAGGAGAAGGGAATACACGTATTGTGTCCCGTACAGAGGATGCTGAGTAGCTAAAAAGAAGTATTGGGGCAACAGAAGTGGCAGCCCTTTTGGTGAGAAAACTGGTTGCTAGTCACCACCTACAACAGAAATGTTTTCCCCTGGGTCAAGAATGACTAAGATAAGGTGAATTCAAACAAGGAAAAGAGAGCTGTGTGCCTCAAAATACAAAGGAATCCAATATTACCATCCCTGTAAAATGCTGAAATGACCAGATACTCTGCCTGAGAGTGATGGAGGTGTCTGTACAGTCAGAACCACCCTCAAAGATTAGCTAGTGTAGAACCCAGAGTCCAAAACCAACCTTCCTCCAATGTAAGAACTGTCTTATTTATATCTGTTAACCAATTATTTACCAATACAAGCACTTGCCTATGGCTGGATTGATGGGCTGTGGCCAAGGGTATGAGGTTCAACAAGACAAAGAGACAGGACCTGCGTTTGGGCCTCAACAACCCCATGTAATGCTACAGGCTTGGGGAAGGGTGGCTGGAAAGCTGCCTAGTGGAAAGGGACGTGGGAGTGCTGATTGACAGCCACTGAACATGAACCAGCTTGTGCCCAGGCAGCCAAGAAAGCCAACAGCATCCTGGCCTGTATCAGAAACAGCATAGCCAGCAGGCCAGCAAAGTGATTGTTCCCCTGTACTGGACACTGGTCAGGCTGCATCTTGCATATTATGTTCTGTTCTGGCCCCATCACTACAAGAAGGGCATTGAGGTGCTATAGCGTGTCCAGAAAACGGCAACAAATCTGGTGAAGGATATGGAGAACAAATCTTATAAGGAGTGGCTGAAGGAACTGGGGTTGTTTAATCTGCTGAAGAAAAGCCTCAGGGAGTACCTTATAGCTCTCTACAATTATCTGAAAGGAGATTGCAGTGAGATGGAGGTCAGTCTCTTCTCCAAAGTAACAAGAGATAGGACAAAAGGTAACAGCCTCAAGCTGCACCAGGGGAGGTTTAGACTGAATATTAGGAAAAAATTCTTCACAGAGAGGGTAAACAAGTATTGGAACAGGCTGCCCAGGGAAGTGGTGGGATCACCATCCCTGGAAGTGTTCAAAAACCTGTAGATGAGGGCTTTAGTGACATGGTTTAGTGGTGGTCTTGATTATCTTAAAGGTCTTTTCCAACCTAGTTGATTCTATGATTCTATGACAAGAAACTATGCCAAAAGCCTTTTGGATGTTTAAATAAACTAGAAACGAAAGAGACTGCTGATAGCCGCATGGCTGCTGACACCCTCAAAAGACTCCAGTAGGTTTGTTAATAGACTTCCATTTGTAAAAGTCATGCTGTGTCTTCTCAAGTGTAGCTGATGTTTCCAGGTACCCATTAATTGTATTTTTTATGTTAGATTCTTAAAAAAGCACTGTTGAATAAATGTAATGGTCTTACAGGCCCACAGGACATCAAAATGCTATAAAAGTCTGCAGGACCTTAGCTGACTCTTCTAAGTCTGGAATGATTTCACAAAACAGAGCACTGACTAACTGTATATTTTATAAAAATCTGTTTTACCAGACTATATATTGTATGTCGTGTGTATTTAAAAGATACGCAAAATGCAATCAAACATTGCAAAAAAATCCTAACATGTATCACTTGGTTTTAAGCAAGACATACAAACAGCAGATCTTCCGCACGCCTCAACCTCAAATCCTGACTTGGTTCCGTTCTGTTAGTGAAATACAATCTTGCTTCAGTGGGGCCAGAATAGTGTTTGCAGCAGTGATCTTCTTCTGCATCACCCATCTGTTCCTTCAAGGAGAAATGTGGCTTTAGACTGCCCAAAATTGCTATGCTCCAGGCAGTATTTGCCCCTTGTACCTTGTCAGAAACTCTCACTATTCCTTGAGCCCCTGAGTCCTATGAAGCATACCTGCGTATAATTCTTTAATTGAGGTACGGGTCCTGAGCCCAGCTTGTTAGTTTGCAGATAGGGTTTACTAGGAAGAGAAAATCTTACCTTTCCTTGTCTTGCTCTTTTTTGCACTGTCCTCACCCTTGTTTCCAGCCACATAGTACACCACTCAGTGTACTGGTGAGATCTCCCCTTCTCAGCAGCTGCAAATTTTATGTTCCTTCAGTTTCACTTAAAATCACAGCACAAGGAAAAGCAAATAATGAAAAGAGAACACAGACATGAATGAAATACCTTACTGAGATATTCTTGCCTAACATTTTCACATTTCAAACAGTGGCATCGATATGAGGGGTTCAACATTGCCTTCTTGAGAAAGGTTTCAGTCTGCTTAATCAGCTCAGACCAGCCAGCTGATGAACATGACAACTTGCCTCTGTGTCTAACCATGTGATTTAGTTTATCATTCCAAAAGACCGAACCTGTGAGAGTGTGATTGTACATGCAAACTAAACAGGCTGAATCATAAAATTCCAGGAATTTATTTGCATGTTTTAACTGGGACTTGAACCTGTGGAGGATAAATTTGTTCCTGAATGAGATTCAGTCTTAAATTAATATTTATCCTCAAGAAGAAATACAGGTGAGTAAACCACTTTTTAAAAATGCAGGTCTTATTGTCTCAGAGAGAAAAATATTCTCTATTAACTATGGAAATGATTAATGCCTAAATACAATTTTTCCTGGACAGCTGTGGAGAGAAACTATTTAGAAACTGGAAAACCTGTCTCTTATCACTTTTCCAGACTATGCAGTATTTCTGGCTAGAGCAGTTCAACATGCAGAACCATCAAGTATTCATGCAAGCCTCTTGTTATTTTCTTCAAATGTTTTTTATTTAGTATGATTGGGATCTAGTGGAAAAATTTCAGTTGTTGCTGTGCTATTGCTACAGCTGTGGTAGCTGCTTTGAAATCAGCTTCTGTTTGACATTATCTCACCACTTCTAGAGAAGATACACTGCCCCCAAATCATCCCTTTCAGCCATGGGAAGTTCATCAATGCTAATTCACATAGCAACTAAAATGATCTTTTCTGAGGCTCGTTTTTATCTGGCCAGACTCCACTTGTCATGGGGAAAAGGTCCTCAACAGCTTACACAAGGTGGGCAGAGCCATTTTCTCGGGACAGCTGTGTTCCTGCAGAATATCTGCAAGCCTCCTGGCTGACGCTTAGACTTCTGTAAGCCACAGGTAATCCACACCTCTACTACTACCTAGCTCTCTCAATGTACCAGCAAAATCACTTACCTGTCACCAACATTGATAATAATTGTTAAATAGAGAGGTAACCCTCTGAAGTCTTGTAATCCTCCACAGATACCTGAAGGAACATAGAATCATAGAATCATAGAATAGTTAGGGTTGGAAAGGAACTTAAGATCATCTAGTTCCAACCCCCCTGCCAATGGCAGAGACACCTCACACTAAACCATGCCACCCAAGGCCTCATCCAACCTGACCTTGAACACCGCCAGGGATGGAGCATTCACAACCTCCCTGGGCAACCCATGCCAGTGCCTCACCACCCTCACAGTAAAGAATTTCTTCCTTATATCCAATCTAAACTTCCCCTGTTTAAGTTCTAATCCATTACCCCTTGTCCTGTCACTACAGTCCCTAATGAACAGTCCATCCCCAGCATCCTTGTAGGCCCCCTTCAGATACTGGAAGGCTGCTAGGAGGTCTCCACGCAGCCTTCTCTTCTCCAGGCTGAACAGCCTCAGCTTTCTCAGCCTATCTTCATACGGGAGGTGCTCCACTCCCCTGATCATCCTCGTGGCCCTCCTCTGGACTTGTTCCAACAGTTCCATGTCCTTTTTATGTTGAGGACACCAGAACTGTACACAATACTCCAAGTGAGGTCTCACAAGAGCAGAGTAGAGGGGCAGGATCACCTCCTTCAACCTGCTGGTCATGCTTGATACAGCCCAGGATACGGTTGGCTTTCTGGGCTGTGAGCGCACGCTGCCAACTCATGTTCATTTTCTCATCAACCAACACCCACAAGTCCTTCTCTGCAGGGCTGCTCTGAATCTCTTCTCTGCCCAACCTGTAGCTGTGCCTGGGATTGCTCCGACCCAGGTGTAGAACCTTGCACTTGGCATGGTTAAAATTCATAAGGTTGGCATCAGCCCACCTCACAAGCGTGTCGAGGTCCCTCTGGATGGCATCCCTTCCCTCCAGCGTATCAACCGAACCACACAGCTTGATGTCATCGGCAAACTTGCTGAGGGCACACTCAATCCCACTGTCCATGTCACCGGCAAAGATGTTGAACAAGACCGGCCCCAACACCCATCCCTGAGGGACACCACTCGTTACCGGTCTCCAGCTGGACATTGAGCCATTGGCCACAACTCTTTGCGTGTGGCCATCCAGCCAGTTTTTTATCCACCAAGTGGTTCACCCATCAAATTGATGTCTCTCCAATTTAGAGACAAGAATGTCATGTGGGACAGTGCCAAACGCTTCACACAAGTCCAGGTAGATAACATCAACTGCTCTGCCCCTGTCCATCAGTTCTTAGCCCCATCATAGAAGGCCACCAAATTGGTCATGCAGGATTTCCCCTTAGTGAAGCCATGCTGGCTGTCACCAACCATCTTGCTGTTTTTCCATGTGCCTTAGCATGCCTTCCAGGAGAATCTGCTCCAAGACTTTGCCAGGCACAGAGGTGAGACTGACTGGTCTGTAATTCCCCGGGTCATCCATTTTTCTCTTCTTAAAAATGGGGGTTTTATTTCCCTTTTTTCAGTGGTTGGGAACTTCACCTGACTGCCATGATTTTTCAAATATGATGGACAGTGGCTTAGCAACTTCATTTGCCAGCTCCTTCAGGACCTGCGGATGGATTTCATCAGGTCCCATGGTTTTGTGTACGTTTAGGTTTTTAAGATGGTCTCGAACCAGATCCTCTCCTACAGTGGGCCTTGGGTCCTCATTCTCACAGTCCCTGTGTTCGCCTTCCAAGACTTGGGTGGTACGGTCAGAGCCTTTGCCAGTGAAGACCGAGGCAAAGAAGTCATTAAGAACCTCAGCCTTCTCCAAATCCAGCGTAGCCAGTTCTCCCAATATCTTCCAGAGGGGGCCTACGTTGTCCCTAGTCTGTCTTTTATTCGCTATGTACCTATAGAATCCCTTCCTGTTATCCTTAACATCCCTAGCCAAGTTCAATTCTAACTGTGCCTTATCTTTCCTCACCTGGTCCCTAGCTTCCCAGACAGCATCCCTGTATTCTTCCCAGGCTGCCTGTCCCTGCTTCCACCTTCTATAAGCCTCTTTTTTCCTTTGAATTTTCCTGAGCAGCTCCTTATCCATCCAAGGAGGTCTCCTGGCCCTCCTGCTGCACTTCCTTCTAGTTGGGATGCAACACTCCTGAGCTTGGAGCAGGTGATCCTTGAATAACAACCAACAGTCTTGGGCCCCCCTGCCCTCTAGGGCTGTATCCCAGGGAAGCCTTACTAAGCAGGCTCCTGAAGAGGCCAAAGTCTGCTCTCTTGAAGTCCATTGCAGTGAGCTTGCTGCACGCTCTTCTCACTGTCCTGAGGATCTCGAATTCGACCATCTCGTGATTGCTGCAACCAAGGCTGCCCTGGAGCATCACATTTCCAACCAGCCCTTCTTTGTTGGTGAGCACGAGGTCAAGCATGGCACCTCTCCTTGTCGGCTCCTCTATTACTTGCAGAAGAAAGTTGTCTTCCACACAATCGAGGAACCTCCTGGATTGCTTGTGCCGGGCCGTACCTTCACTCCAACAGATGTCAGGGTAGTTGAAGTCTCCCATGAGAACAAGGGCCTGTGAGCGAGGCTGTTCCTATCTGCCTATAGAGCACTTCATCTGCAGATTCCTCTTGATCAGGTGGTCTGTAACAGATCCCCACAGTAATGTCCCCCATAGCTTTTTTCCCTTTAACCCTGACCCACAAACTCTCTGTTGACTGCTCACCCATCCCCAGACGGAGTTCCATAGAAGAAACTATAGTTGAAAATCTCAAACTTCAGAAACTGCTGGAGTTCCTTCCTCATAGAAAAGTCAGAACAACTCATGTGGGGCAGAAAGAGCTGTTAAATACATTGTTTTGAGCTTGTTCTCTTCAACTGATATCAATCCAAAGTGGAGGCAGTGCTGAAATGCAATATCACCTGGAGACATAAATTGTTTTCCTGCCTAACAGTATCTATTTGCAGGGTTTCTGTGCAACTCAATGGAAGTAAAATGTTGGGGTTTTTTAAGAGACAGCTTGTATAAACACCAACTTTCCCCTACTGGGATGAAATGCATTATAGTCTAGTCTTTAATGGCTTAGCTGAATTGAGCTGTGCTCTTCAGAAAACCAGCTGTCTTCATACTTATGGTAACCCAGAACTGAGTAATTGAAAGATGCATTGGATCTTAACAACAGAAAAACTCTATAAACTTTTGTCATTGATTGTTATAGGTGTACAGTACAGGAATGTTCTGTCTTAATATCTACTAAACCAACTGAAGGTGAATTACAGTCATGGTTGTGTTCAACAAATACTTATGACCAACACATATATGTTGCAATTTAAATAAATGCATTAAGTCAAGATTAATAATTGCATATTTTATTACAATATAATTTGTAAATATAATTCCAATTATAGCATAAAACGTCTTGCTTAATTTTAGCTCCTGTGGGGGAAAAAAATCATCAATATTTAGGAACATGAAATTAGCTAATCATTTCAGTGCCTCCTGCTTTTAACACAACACACTACTATACAATACATTTGCCTCAGGAATGAGGCTGGCTTAAAAATTCCCTTTCCTCTCTCTTCACCCCTACTTGTAGCCTCTCATCCCCACAACTGCAGTGCACTTCACTGTTGCTTAAATCATACTGATTGAATGGTTTATGTGATTGTGCTGACTACAGAAACACTAACACCATCTCTCTGAGGGATAAAATAACATTGTGCAAAAAAAGAAAAAAAAGAGGAGATGTGGGTAGGGGAAAATGGGTGGGAAGGATTAGTAACCCAAGCAACTTTTAGATCTGTTTCATGACATGCTATTAGTACTATTGATGAGGCACAGTAAACTGTAAAGAAAATGCAAAACTGAGGATGTAAGGATGGAAATTTCTTAAATTTAAATTTTCATTTAACTACATG
Source organism: Psittacula echo (assembly GCF_963264785.1). Lineage (NCBI taxonomy): Eukaryota > Metazoa > Chordata > Aves > Psittaciformes > Psittacidae > Psittacula > Psittacula echo. The sequence goes on along the minus strand of NC_137735.1, from coordinate 39,393,672 downwards.
CTCCCACTTGTGCAGCAAATAAAAGGCACTGCATTGATTCACCTGCAATTGATTTTCTTGTTTCTGAAGACAGGATAGTCACAAGTTTAGACTAAGCACAGAAGAGTCTGTAGAAATTAACATCCATAAAACCTACCTTAGGAAGAAGTAGTATAGGCTGTCAATAAAAAGTATGGAATAAAACAAATATGCACAGAGTTTGAAGTGAATTGGTTACTACTGATGTGCTGTGGGAAGCTCATCTGCTTCCTTGGCTTGTGCTACTCACGAAAAACTGCTATTATGGCAGGTGTTCTCATCAAGAGCACACAAAGAGCAGTGTAATAGGTAGTTAACTGAGAAACAAACACATTGTGAAGTTGTATTTTGATTAATTTTCCTTAGTGAAATCATGTTAATTGGTACTGTTATCAATTTCACTTAAATTACTTTGCATCCACATAAGTAAGGTAGTATTGTTATCAAGGTTTTAAAGCATTAGCTACTGTAGCATCTAGGTATCAGTATCCTTAAGAACATTCAAACAGACATCAGACTAGCTTCTGCTGGGCTGTTCCAAACAACACTGCAGTAATGTGAATTCACCCAGCTCTTCTCTTGACTGATATGTTAAAAGTATTACAGGTATGGCTTATGCTACCTGGCTCTTTTTTAACTATGAAATTCTGATCTTAGAAATTATTTTACTCTCTTATTCTGAAAAGTAAATTTTATATAAAATTCGGATATATTATATATATAATTATTTCTCTATATATAAAATGTTATACATATAAAATTATTTCTATATATAAAAATATTTTTTTCTATATATATATAAATTATATAACATTAGGATATATTGTTTCTGACACTAAACACTGAGTAAGAGACATATTTGAAGCAATCCGCAAAAGAGCAATGACCAGGAGTCGTAATACAGTGGAAAAAACTACCCAAAACTGAAGCATAATTTCTAACCATTGAAAGGCTGCACACTGTACTTTTACCTATGTTCGATTTGTAAAGGTACAGGCCAGGGGGAACTACGTCACGGAAAGGGATAAAAATATCACTCTTTAGAGCTTGGATTTTTTTTTTTTTTTAATTATTCATGTCAATCAGACTTTTCCTTTTCGTCAAAGATTTGACAAAGACAGATTCTCTAATTAATATAACATTTCCAGACTATTTGTTTTTAAATCTTACTCTTTGTTTTCATTATTCCTGCTGAGGGAACTATCTTCTTGAACATTTAAATGTAGATTGTACAAAATTGTGTAATACTGAGAACAGTCCACCAGTAGCAAGGACAACAGAGGGAACAAGCTTCTTCCATTTCAGGTTATAATGATTTGTCCAGTATGGGCAAAGAAAAACTATGTGACACAAACAATTAATAAGTACACAAAGTACACAAGTGTGTTTATTACATTTTTGCAAGCACTTTGTTCTACACTTCAAAAACGCCACCATCAAGCTGTTGGCACATTTATGTACAAAACAGATTAATTGTAATGCCTGCTACAAAGCATTCTTTGTGAAAATACAAACTCTAATACCAGAGAAGAGCCAAAAGCATTAACATCATTACATGAGTTTAAAAGACATTTTTTAAAATCAGCACAAACGTTTTAAGACACAAAACTGAAACACTACAATATAGAATCCAAAAAGAAGTTCCTAATACTTTTTGCAGAACTGTTATACTGGTACTGCACATTATCAGAAAACTGTTGACCCTGTAGGACAGCCTAAGTGTAAAAAAAAGAAAACAAAACCCCAAACAAAGCCCCAAATAAAAAAAAATTCCAAACAAGCAAAAGAAAATAACAAAAAAAAAAATTCAATTAATACTACTACTTAATGCATTATCATGCCACAAGTAACTATAGTATCACCCTCTACTTACTACAAGAATTGTTAAAAATTACTGATGATGCATGACTAGTAATAGTACAAAGAAGAGATTTACTCAAGAAATTTTATTAGAAATGCACTTACACTGAGAGAGAATTCACAATGGTCCAATAAGTGCACAAAACTACCTAAGATTTTTAACACTGACAAAAATGTCTTGTCAGGCTACATCACTTTAAAAGACACTTTACAGCATTCTTGTAGCATTAGAAATAGGCAAAAAAAAAAAAAAAAAAAAAAAAAAAAAAGAAGAAAAGAAACAAAAAGGAATCCCAGCAAATTCGGTCCGATAATACTGACTTTTCTTACATAAGAGTTTTTGCTTTGTTTTTGGTACAGGTAATTCTTTCAAATTAAGACGACTTACCTTTCTGATAACATTTTCCTATCAAAATAAAGGATCAAATATATTACTATACTTTCAAATAATATCTTTAGTGGTCTTTCACCTTACTTCAACGTAATACAGGAAAACCAATATGTGTAGGAAAGCTAGAAGCCAAGCTATAACATTTATGGAAGTCTTGTTTAATATATCTTTTACAGTTCAGACAGGTGCAATCCATTTAAATATTGAAAGCAGGTAAAAAGACATCTGACTCCTATTGTCACTGTATTTTTGATATATTACTTTCATAAATGTAGCTAAGCAGTAATTTCTTACATCATCACATGAAAAGCTCCAATTTAGCATAACCATCATTGAATTAAAGAGAGATCATTCTGTAAAAAACTATGGATAACTATATCACTAAATTAACAATCATTATATACCATAACTCTTTAACAGGTAGCCGTGGTATTGAATTCCTTCAAAAGGCAAGTGGCCATGCATTGTTAGCACCACGGTCTGCATGCTCACAATACAAACAGGAATTATCACCCATGGAACTTGGAACAAGAGAATATTCTTTAAAAACATCAATAATAATACAATGTTAACAAAGATAAGAAGCACTTTTTTTCCTTTTTTTTAATTTTTTTAACATTTTTCTCTTTTTTTTTCTTTTTTATTTACCCACTACAAATTTAGAAATTGCACCCTTGATTGTTTAAAACGTTAGTAGGACCTTCATTCAACTGGATCAGGGTCCATCTAGCAAGATTTCCAAATATAAAGGAAAGTCATCAGAATGTTTTCTTACTATATTGTACATCAGGTACAATGGTCCCTTTGAAGTATACCTGTAGTTAAAGTAGTTACTGAACTCAAAACTAAAAAGTATAAAAAGCTACCTTTTTTTTTTTCAAAAACATATAAGAAACAATGCAAAAGGTGTTATGCATAACACATACAAAGTGATTAAAAAAATCAAACACATATTTGCATTTGACAATAGTTTAGTATCCTTGATCTAGCAGAGCTAATTAGCTTAAGAGAATTCAGGAAAGGCTATTTAGGAGCTTTGTGGTACAGAATGGTCACACAAAGTAAGAACTAATTAAGAAACCAAGTGCTAGACAACCAAGAATTGTACATGGGTGATATGTAAGTCACCCAAACAATCTTTTGTGAGAAGCACTTTCAATTGTTTTTAAAATGGTTGGATGGCCTTTAGTTAAACAACAAAGCATTCTCATGGTAAAAAGTAAGACAAGATTTCTTTTATGTGTAAGCATTAAGCCGCTCTTTAGAGCGAGTAGAATGAATATCATGAAGCTCTTGTTCCTCCTTTGATTTAATATCCTCATACTTTTGCATTCTGCAAGCATCTTTCACATAGGCCCAGTTGGCAGACAAGACCATGAGATAATGAACCTATAAGAGAAGTCACAGGAAGTTAGGAACCAAGAGAACTAATCATAATAGAGCAACTTCAAACTTGAGAACTATATGATATTGATGGTAGCTCTTTTATCAAAAGGAGCTAAACATGGTTAAGTCAAGAAGTAGAACAGCAACCTGACACAAAGTTCAAGCTTAAGCTGAATTGAAGAACTGAAAAACCAACAAAGCATCCCTGCTTTACTACTTCAGCTACTCCACACATCTTCGTGGAAAAATTAGATTTCAAATAAAAGAATATAATTTGAACCTTGAACAGATTGAAGACACGAGAATCCTAGAAGTGGGAAGCATTTGAGCAGTGTACTCATATCTTCCTGACCTTTTAAAATACATGTGCCAGAAAAGCTTTTAACTGAAGAATACATGATGAAAATGGGAACACATAGACATATTTCTTATCCTCACCAAAGTTATGATAACAACCCAGTAAAAGCCAAATTTAAACCTAATGTATTGCAGTTTCACTTGTCATTTTTCTTCTACTGAAAAAAAAGAAGACAAACTATTCTGAAGGTACATTGGCCTCAGTCTTCCCTTCGTTAAACTCCCATTCTTTGCTCATCCCTTCCTTAAAATTTTACAAAACCAAACTTCTAGAACTCTTAGAGTTCACACTCACTATAGGTAGGATGACTTGCCTGGAAATAACTACTTTAGTTTATATAATCTCAAATAAATATCCATGTTATATAATGACATATATGTTTAATAGTCCCACCACCTTTGTTTTTTTTGTTTAACACAGAGTTCCTAGATAACATTGTCACACTAAGGAGGTCATCTCTAACTGTCTGTCTAATTGAATTTCACACTTCCATGACTTGAATAGCCTGAAGCCAGGGGGGCTCCGTCAAGGCTTATTCAATTTGAAGCAGGGCAGCTTCCACAGTCTGCCTCAGGATGTTTTAATTACAGACATATGCAAGACAGCACATGGTCTTTGCATATTGAAACATTCTGTCCTGGTTTTGGTTGGGATAGAGTTAATTTTCTTCCTAATAGCTGTCGAAGTGCTGTGATTTGGCTTTCATCTGAGAATAATGCTGGTAACACATTGATGTTTCAGTTGTTCCTAACTGGTGCTTACCCTGATCAAGGACTTTTCAGTCTCTCATGCTCTGCCGGTGAGGAGGTGCATAAGAAGCCTGGAGGAAGCACAGCCAGGACACCTGACCCAAACTAGCCACAGGGGTATTCCATATCACAGAACATCATGCTTGATGTACAAAGTGGTGGGAGTTAGCCAGAAGTGTCTGACTGCTGCTCGGGACAGGCTGAGCATTGGACAGGGATTGTGCTGTACATAATTTTTATTAGTTTTTTCTTCTTTTTTTTTTTTTTTTTTATTTATTTTTTTTTTTTTTCGTTTTAGATCTCTCTCTCCTGTTATCTCCTTTTTCATTAATGTTAGTAGTAGTACTATACTTTACTCTGTTAAACTGTTTCATTTCAACCCATTGTTTTTAACTTTTTCCAGTTCTCCTCCTCATCCTACCAGGGTGGTTGCCAGCTGGGGTTAAATCACAACACATTCCTGCTTATATTTCTTTATGAGGTGAAAGTATGCTTCAACCTTTCGGGACTGTAGAATTTCATCTAGGCTAGGGAGGGTTTTGGTTTTACTTTGTCTTTCCTTTCCTTTTGGGACATGTCATTATATTAGGAGGGCAGAAGTCTAAATAACTTTTTCTTCCCCTTATATGCATCCAATATCCTGCAGAAAAGTACAATCATACGGGGAGACAGGGACCAGACCATTTATACATTTCCCTTGTTTCAGGAGAATTGATTGCACCTCCATCTTGCAGGACATAACCTCTGTGGAAGTTGAAGAGTACATCTCACATGGTAACTCCTGAGAAGGGAAACTGTCTTATAATTCAGTTTTGCTGTAGTGGTTTTAGGAAAACATCACAGGCAGAATGCTTGCTAGCTTTAGAATCAACCCTTTGGGATGGTAGAATTTACATTTAAACAACTTCATGTCTTCTGTTTCTATCTGACACAACTTCAACAACAGTAAAATATACATTACTTCAACAATAATTTCTGTATTTGTTTGTTACCTATACAGACAGGAGAAAGAATAGCAATGTTTAGAATCATACATAGTCCAAATGAATTATGATTCAAAATCCTGGCTATTTTTTTTCTGTGCATTTGAACGCTGCAGAAATTACTAGCACTTAGATCCTTAATTTACATTTCTGTTGAAACAGCCGGCGCTCTCATGCTTCCTCTATGCAGTCATAGAATCCAATAAAAAGCATACTTGTGTGTGGGTAACCCTTCAAAAATAAACGTGAGCCATCAAAGTGAATTCCTAGTGGATTAGTGCCTGGTGTAACACATCTATGGCATCTTTGATATGGTACTGTGACCTATAAAGGGGTTTTTTTAAACTTCATTGAAAGTATCATGTATTTACACTATGTGGCTCTATGTACCTATGTAATTGGCTTCCACTGAAGATGTGTTTCTTTTCACTAAAAATCTTCCACTGAATATGTGCTTCTTTTCACTAAAAATCTTTCAATGGCTATTCCTATTCAAAACTCTTCTTTGAAATGCAGAATTGTTATCTGAACAAATTAGCATTTGATAACTACTACTGAATATACTTTAAACTAATAATGCGCTGGAGAACTAATGGTCTCTTGGATATAGTTTCCTGACACTAATATACATATATATTATAATTATTGTTATTTGGTCACCATTTTTCCAACTGGAAACATAAAAATCTCATTTTGGAAAATCAAATAAATTATTAATATAAGTTATATTCTACTATTATTATTTGTGGTCTTGAAACAAAAATTACGTCGAAAATAAATTTCTTCCATCTGGCTGTCTCTGCTAAGTGATGCCCTCTCGGCAGGGTGTCACAAAATACCGAAAAAATGGCAGAGAAGAAAAAAAATAAATCACTAATGCAACAGGAATGCTAGGTTAATTGAATATTCTCTGAGTGTCCTTTTTTATAAATGCAATTCTAAGGAGAATGAAATATCTATGACCTTAGGATTCAATGAAAAATTACCAGTAGCAGTTATAATAGTAATAAACATCACTAACACTTTTCTTATGGAATGCGTAAATACTGAGTAACAGCCATTTTTCATTTCTCATTTCAGTGTGTATTATGCAAACCTACATTGAAACAGAATCCCCATTCTAAAATTATTGTTATGTTTAAGCAGAGAGAGCAGACAACAGCCGAAGAACAGGGCACTAGCTCATGCGCCCTTTTCTCAGTGGAACATTTTCTTTGGAAAAATGGGATCAAATTCAAAATAATCATTATTTAAAAAAAGCAAAAATTTGTCCTGACAGAAAAACTGATGCACTCACATATATACACAAAACTGACAAAAAGAATCTGCTCCTAAAATAGCAGCATGGCAAACCTGTGAATACCCAAAAAGACATAAATCATAAAAGTATATTACTACGGTCATGAAACAGACATGAGAGTTCACACACTTGCCTGAAGAGAGCAAGTGAACAGTAAAAATTCTAAGCATGTACTTAAAGGTGAGGTTTTATTCAAAAAAGCAATCACGATGTTCTACTTTAAAAGGAATCCACCAACATATTTTAAATAGAGATGAGAGAGTACTGAATTACAGATTTATACTTTAGTAACAGCATTGAGTGATAGTATGGAAATTGAATAACTGATACTAAGTAACAACCAGAATGAATTAGCAATTCAGATGATGAAGTACGGAATGCTGGGTAGCTTACCATAGCAATAACTGCTGCTCCAGCTCCAGCAAGTGCCACAATGAACAAGTGGAATGTCATGTTTAACTGCAAAAGGGGACAAAGAAAGTGACTTTCATGATGGCACACTAAACAGAAACCAAACAAAAAGTAAGAATAACGTAGAGCAAATAATTTCCTTCCTGGTACCACCCCTCTACCAACTAATGATTACTGATACTTTTTCCAAAAGACTGAGATCTCTACATGACATTATGCTTGTACTTGTTCTGTCACAATACTCACAGCAGGGATAAAGCATAATTCTATTTTAAAATATTATATTTAAATCATAAAATATTAAGCAAACTTATTATTTAAAAATAAACAGTCCTGCACTTTTTTTTTTTCCCCCCAGTTACAATAATACCTTACGAGATCTATAAATGTTTGTGGTAGTTTCAATAGTGGCAGAGACAGCCTAAGGAAACCCTGTTTCCCTTCATTAGGTGTAGCTTTCCATCCTCGTATACTGATTTTCTTCCCTTCCAAATTTCTCAATAAAATTTAACCATAGTCATATAATATAAAACAGGTTTCTTAAATAATCCAAGTTAACTACCTTCCTTTCCCCACTCCAAACAAAATGACTACATTTGTTTTAATTTCAGTGATCAGGTTTACCAGCATAGACTGTTGACTGCACAGCAAGGGTTGCGTTTTCTTAGATGGTTTTGTTACAAAGGCAGATCATGTACGTTCACTCTAAGAAGATTTATTCAAACACAGTAAGACCCAATGAAGAATTATTAAAGCATTCTCTGACTTCAGAGTGATCAGATTTTAGACTTTCTTTTTATGTGGATAGATGTAATTTTGTTTGTCCTTCGTCCCTGATCATTTAAAAACCCAGAAACCTCAGCTGGACTGAAATAGATGGCCTTTGCCTAAGTTAAAAACTGCAAAGAAAACTGTACTAGGAGATATTATCCTAACACACTGCAAAATTTGGTCAAATCCATTTGAAATCTTTACTTTCCTGTCACAACAGTAATCATAAGATCTTCAGTGATTTATTGTATAGACCTATTCGTTGTGCAGCAGATGCATTAGCTTTCAAAAACATCTCAGTAAAAAATATGCATAACAATGGAATTCATAAAAAAGAAATAAAAAATACTAACATTTTAGAAAACAAAAAGCTGTAGAAATTGCATTCGTGGTAAAAGACTGAGGAAAGTACCTGCTGACTGTATTTTCCACTGGGATTTTATTGCATCACCATAGCTATTAGTATTAGTATTAGAACATTAAGAGCAAGAAAACACACATCAGTTACTTTCTACTATAACATATATTATGATTTGCCAAAAATATCGCATTATTCACCTCATTAGAGTCACACATCTTGATGAAACTTTCTGAAGAGGTGCAAACCTTCTTTTCCTCTCCAATAGTTACAATACCTGGGAGCACAATAAATATTCACAATATTTAATATTCTTTTCATATAGAAGCTTACTTCATATGAGCTAAGAAATACAAATTCTTGATTGCCTTGCAGAACTTTAACAAAAGTCATTTTTTTGTTGATGATTGGGGCTGGAAAACCTCCCCTACTAAGAAAGGCTGAAAGAGTTGGGGTTGTTCAGCACAGAGAAAAGAAGACTTGGGGGAGACCTTATATTGGAAGGTGAGGCCTTCCAATACCTAAAAGGGCCTACGAGAAATCTGGAGAGGGACTTTTTACTAGAGCATGCAGTGATGGGACAAGGGGAAATGACTTTAAACTGAAAGAGAGGAGATTTAGATCGGATATAAGGAAGAAATTCTCTACTGAAAGTGGTGAGGCACTGAAACATGCTGCCCAGAGAAGCTGTGGCTGCCTCATCCCTGGCAGTGTTCAAAGCCAGGTTGGACAGAGCCTTTGGCAACCTTGTCTAGTGGAAGGTGTCCCTGCCTGTGGTAGGAGGGGCTGGAACTAGACGATTTTTAAGGTCCCTTCTAACCCAAACCATGCTGTGATCTATGATACTAGTTAATTTCAGCCATCACAAAACTAACACAAAATGTATTTAGTAAAAGCCCTATTAGGAAACATGCAGGTAATAATTTTTCAGCCATTTCTGAAAGTATCTTCATCCCTGATTTTGATCAACACACTAATCAAAACAACAGAAATTTATTTGCAACCACTACATATACTCATCATATTGTTCACAAACATTCTCTATTCTCATGTGAAGAAATGTGCTGCATATTGTTTTCAAAAGTTGATCTGGTACAAAGCTTCATTCATTAGTTATAAAAAAGCATTACCCAAACATTGACTTTATTGTAATAGCAGTTTCTCTATCAACAAAAATAACTAGAATCTGATACATTGTTTCCTTTAGATAATGTCTAGACGATAAATCAAAGACTAGCTTGAAGAGAACTGTTATAACTTTGTTATCATGAAAAATGGTACTGTTCTTTCCTATCAGTAATCAATGTTTTTTACACTGAATTTACAGGAACTAGGTATGTTCAAAGAATATACATTTTGTACGTTAATGTTACATGCACATTTTAAATAGAATTAATGACAAAAAGTAGCCATGAGTATTAGTAAAATGAAAAGAATTAATACTCTTGAGATTTGTATGGATAATTGCTTTCTCAACTCACTTCTCAAGCTGGGGGGAATCAATAAATTAAAAAAGATTTTTTTTTTCCCCAAGTGAAAATCTAATGTGAAATATTTCTTTGACATATCACCACCAACACAAGAATTCTCAAACTTTTTACAATTCCAAATCCCCTTTTGTCCAGATTTCCCATCCCATCAGAATACAAGTACGTGCGTATCCCAATTTTATTCTAACCTTCACAGTTCGGGCTTTAGCCCTACTCTTTCTTCACCAGACTCTTAAAGTGTTACTGTTTATATTGTCACTCCTCATCAAAATTTTTGCAAGCAATCAATCTTGTCCTGTCCTGGTTCACCTCTGCAGATAGAAATGATAGCCTAGGATCCACATCTGCAAATCAGTGCCCTACCACGAGATTAAAGAGTCATTCTTGAGATAAATGACTAATTAAGCGTTTCAGACAAGTTCCAGCAATTTCAAAAGAAGAGACTAAACAGAAGCCCCAAGCCAAATTTTCAGTGCTCTGGGAAGATCGACAATACTGATTAAATTTTGTCAGGCCCAGAAATGCAGTGCATTTTTAATAAATGCACTTGACTATTGTGCAAAAGGAAAGAAAGAGATGCTTAACAATTGTTTCAGAAACACTGAAACAGTTCATTTGAGATACATGAAAACAAAGGAATGTGATGTTTTCTTTTGTGAAATCTTGGTTTATATTTAGTGCTGTTCATTCACATACCATACTGGCGAAGATCCAAGCAGAGATTAGCTCCATCCACTATGGTGGCATTTCGGCAAATGGTCCACAGATTGAAGTACATGTAAACAGGCAGAGATGTAAAAGCTGTAACTCCAAGCCAGGCCAACATAAAGATGTATGTCAGCATAATAAACTGCAGAAAAAGAAGAGAAAACCAAAACCAGTGGTATGTCAGAATTTAACTGATACTCCTTTGCAAAAAAGGGAACAGAAATGTGACACACGCATTTCTGACTGGATTTGTCTGTATCTGCCCTTAGTTAAATTATGTTTTTGGTCTGATGATCAATTAATAATCTGGTCAAAGTGACTTATGGAGCTTCTTATGACTTATGTTTCTTCGTATGAAGAAACAGCAGTTATGCTTCAAGAAGTACAAGCTTATTCCACATTCTTGTCACTCTTGGGCCTACAATTGATGCAAAGCACCACATCTGAAGTACAGACAGCTGCATGCTTTGTGAAGCCTGCCTCTCCCTCTCATCACCAGTACTCCATAGTTAAGACAAGAGGCCACATGGTTGGGTTTTTTCCACATCAATCATGATGCAAAATCTTAGAATGAAATACCATAGGCTTTGCTTGCTTTTGCTTTTAAAATCTGAGTCTTAATAAAACCAATACATTATCCATGGCTGTGCCAGAATCTCATTGGCAAATCCATTCTGAATTGAACCAATGAGACAACATATTTGTCATTTTATTACTATATTTAAACATATTTGGGGTCTACATAAAGGGAATTCATCATTCAGAACAATTTAAGGTGTTTACTTCTGTTAAGAAGTGTATTAAATTATGTGCTTTGCAACATGTGTTCTCCAAAGGCTATACATTTTCTTTTTTTAGCAAAGAGTATAGAAATCTGCTTGTAGGAGGCATTGAATTCTACTTGCCGTCAGGGCTGCTAGTTACATTAACACACCCAGCTTCTGTACATACCTAAGCATGCTACATTACTACTCTCTGCTAACTTGAGACAATTAGTAGACACATTCATCAATAACAATTACCTTTTGATTTTATGCTGTGGAAAAGATATGAAGATGCTACATGATTAAATGTGGAAGTAAATCAGCCCCAAGATTTGATGGCTTCAGAAATGCTGACAAATATAAACACATTACTGAATCAAAAAACTTTCAGCACACTAGTACTTCTTTGGCTGCTTACCATAGAAAAACACTGACTCTGAGAATAAGAAATAAGAGCTATTTTTGAAAGCTGAGTAAGATGGTCCATAATCTGCTTAAAATTAAACCTTAACGACTAAGTAAGGGGAAAATAGAAGATATCTTCTAATTCTTTTTTAATGTAAGTTCTCTCACATCAGATAATAAAGGCAAAAGCCTAATATAAACACAGGTTTTAGCTCTGGAAATCAAACAAGGTCATACTCAAAAAGGTTGTAAATAGTAGTAAGAATTGTTAGAGGGGTGGCTTGTCCATGTGGACGTGATCAGAAAAAGCAATCCAAAACAACAAAGGGATTGAATTTTAGGTATGGCAGTTTTATTACTTTGAAGTTATGGGATGGACATTCTTAAGCAATATTAGAGGCCTTAATTTCATTTAATTTAGCTCTCTTCCAAAGATTATTAAATAAAAACCATTTAAATTCTGAGGAAGTGTATTTACATAGGGATTTAATGTAGTTTAATTACTCCAGTTTAAAATTCAATTCAGATTAATTTTCCTGATTGTCCCTAGATAGATGCGTCTTTTGCCAGTAGTTTGAAAAGTTAGAGAATTTATAGCTCTAAAAATAATTAGCAGAAGGATGCAGGAATGTTAAAGCAGAACAAATAGAAGTATTCCATGTACTTGATATCTTCTTTCTATCCTTTATTTAGTACTCAACACTTTAGCTTTACCTGCCAGTTGGTAAGTTATGAACCATTTTAACTTTAACATCAAAGTAGTTTAAGTATTTTTAAAATGTGTTCATGAAGATAATGGAGGTCTTCCTTTCCAACTTTTCCCAAAACCATACTTACCAGAAAATCAACTGATAAAGTGAAAACAAAGTCTATAAAAAAAGTATATAATAAATCTATTACTTTAATGTTGCAGAAGACTTTTCTGCCTGTCAGTTGCTTTATATAATGGAATACTATTCTAAATATTGACGGGAAAATCATCCATGCAAGTAAATAGTGTTCTGCACACACTCATTTATTTATTTTTATTACTGCTCCTTTATTTTTTTTCTCATATTTTTTTCTTTCCATGCTACTGTGGTAAGGCTAATGAGACAACATCTGGTTCAACCCCAGGCACACATTTACAAATAATTACTTGGAAAATTACTTAGAAATGTAGATTCACTTCAGGTCTGTGAATTCCCAACTAAAATGCTATGTCTGATCTTAATTTATTATCAAGCTAAATAGTTGTACTCAATTTTTCTAAAGTGGGAGCGAGACATAAGAAAGAAGGCTTTCTCTTCTCAGAATCACCTTTAAATTCTCAGTTTACTATATTCTAGAAGTATTTTAAAAGTAAAATCAGCCTCCTATGAGTTTACTAAAACTAGGTAAGTCTGAGACCTTATTTTTGAACCTTCTAGAATATCTAAACTACACAATATTTCGTAAATTTAGTTCATCTTTCAAAGTAGTACATGTATAATAATTTAATGGACAACTAAATATTTGATATTAGTTACATTACTGAACTGTGGTAACTGTTTTTAAGATTGGCCTCCTCACAGATTCAGAAATCTTCCTCCTCTCTGATTAAAACAGAATAGAGAAAAAATGTCAGCCTTATTATGAGCATTACTATCCTTTCTTAATATCATTTTATTTTCTGAGCTGCAGTATGGATGAAATTCTCTGTAGTCTTGCTTGCTTAAGAAGCTTGCTTAAATATCTGTGCTGAGATAATAATTGGTGTAGCGAAGAGGGGAAAAACAGAGCTTATTATACTCTAAAAAAAAAAAAAATCTGCCTTGGGCATAGAATAAGAGCAGGAGAAATCTGTCAGATGATAGCTGATGGGAGTCACATGAACTGCTTTCTTAGAGAGAATTGCATTCTTGTTTGTGGAAGGAATTCTCTTTTAAAAAGACGAGTCTGTTTAATTGAGTGTCTTAGAAAAATGAATCAAACGCTGACAATTTTAAAAAACTTATTTTAGAAAAGGAAGAACTTCATTTTTCCTCTCTCAGTCACTTTTGACTGAATAGCCAATGGCCAATAATATGCCCAAATTCGTGTCATGACACCAAAACAACTGGAGGGAAAAAATTAGAGAAATTTCTTTTGTTTCATGTAAGCATAACTAAAATGTAAAATTTCAGATTCAATCACTTGGTAGTTATGAGTTATCCTTGGAAGCTACTATCACTGATGTCAGTGAAGCAAAACATAAAAATGTGATCTGGGTAATACTACACATTGTGCTTCAGGGGCAGTAAGAAGCAAAAGGTTAACCTTGTACAAGAAGTTAGCAGTTTCTAGCAATAGAAGGTGCTAGCTGGTAAATTTTCATTATAATGAGTGAAATTGTAAATTTATTTTTTCCTTAAACTACAGGTGAAAAACTACAGTACTTTTTTAGGTAATTTTCTCTGTTATTAGAATCTTCCCTCTTCACTCTTGAGACTTTACAAGAAATTCTTAAGGAGCCTGTTCACTCCAGGAATTAAATTCAGAACTCAGTCTCCTGAGAGTCAAAGGCATCTTTCTGCTTTGAAGTAGCATTCATGATACGTGACAAGCCAAAGATTTATGAAATAACACTACAGAATCTTAAAGAGGTATCACAGAGGCTCTTTAGTGTGCTATGTACTGCACTGGCAGTGAAAATTGCTTTTTCTGATCTGTAAGAAGCCAAACATATAAACACAAAACAAACTATAAATGATAGTAAAATTCATCTACCAAATCATGAAGATTAAAGTTCACTAATTTATACTCAGTTCATTGGGAAAGAAAAGCTAAAGTAAATAATTATTTGAACAAAACAATTCTTTAACCTTTTTAGAGGTTAATTTTTCATACCAAACACAATGGCTGGTAAAACCCTCTTGTCAGATTTAATAAAATTTTTGTTGACAGTAATGGCTTTCCTGAATCCCAGATTATCAAAGCCAGCAAATCATCAACCCTTCTGGAAAGATATTTTCTTATAAAATCTGTTGTGCAAATCAATGTCAGGAAGTAGAAATTTCAGAGCATGTTCTGAAATGGTATGTATACTGCACAACAGCTTTCCTGGTGGTCATAGCTGCTTGAAATCCTGTTTCCACTGAAAACATTACCTAAATCTTATCTATTTTAATAAGACCTAGATTTCAGTTACCACTTTCTTTTTAAAATTTACGGCTGCTTGTGCCTTGAAAAGTATGTTCATTGAATTTCGAATACTGTTCTTAGTTTAATTTGTTATACATATTTTAAGACCTGAAGAAATATTAGATGATTGCTTCAGTGACCCTAGTGACAGACTGTGACATCATATCTAAAAGGTACTGTTACTACACAGAGATGAATTGAAATAGAAACAAAGTAAACTCCAGTCACTTTATTGTATGAGAACACTGCTGCTTACTATAAAAAAAAAATAACAAAAACAAACATAGCAACATAGCAACAAATTCAGAAGTGCTTGAATAAAATTTAACTCCAGAAACCTCATGTCGCTGTATAATTTTGTCTTTGTACTAAACCACTCAGTACTTGCATGTTCACTTCCTCTCAATTTAGTCATATGCTTCTTGTGAACTCTCTGACATGAGCTTTCAACCCAGACAGATGTAAGATGCACACCTTAGTATCATAGAATCATAGAATAGTTAGGGTTGGAAACGACCTTAAGATCATCTAGTTCCAACCCTCCTGCCATTAAACCTCACATTAAACCATGCCACCCAAGGCTCTGTCCAGCCTGGCCTTCGACGTCATCAGGGATGAAGCATTCACAACTTCCCTGGGCAACCCATTCCAGTGCCTCACCACCCTCTCAGTAAAGAATTTCTTCCTTATATCCAATTAAACTTCCCCTGTTTAAGTTCTAATCCATTACCCCTTGTCCTGTCACTACAGTCCCTAATGAACAGTCCATCCCCAGCATCCTTGTAGGCCCCCTTCAGATACTGGAAGGCTGCTAGGAGGTCTCCACGCAGCCTTCTCTTCTCCAGGCTGAACAGCCCCAACTCTCTCAGCCTGTTTTCATACAAGAGGTCCTCCAGTCCCCTGATCATCCTCGTGGTCCTCCTCTGGACTTGTTCCAACAGTTCCATGTCCTTTTTATGTTGAGGACACCAGAACTGCACACAATACTGCAAGTGAGGTCTCACTAGATCAGAGTAGAGGGGCAGCATCACCTCCTTCAACCTGCTGGTCACGCTCCTCTTGATACAGCCCAGGATACAGTTGGCTTTCTGGGCTGCGAGCGCACACTGCTGGCTCATGTTCATTTTCTCATCAACCAACACCCCCAAGTCCTTCTTCTCAGGGCTGCTCTGAATCTCTTCTCTACCCAACCTGTAGCTGTGCCTGGGATTGCTCTGACCCAGGTGTAGGACCTTGCACTTGGCACGGTTAAACTTCATAAGGCTGGCATCAGCCCACCTCACAAGTGTGTCAAGGTCCCTCTGGATGGCATCCCTTCCCTCTGCCGTATCAACCGAACCACACAGCTTGATGTCATTGGCAAGAAGACCGATGAACAAGACCAGTCCCAATACAGATCCCTGAGGGACAGCATTCATTACTCTTCTGAGGCTGGACATTGAGCCATTGACCACAACTCTTTGTGTGTGGCCATCCAGCCAGTTCATTATCCACTGAGTGGTCATCTATCAAACTGACGTCTCTCCAATTTAGAGACAAGGATGTCATGTGGGACAGTGTCAAACGCTTTGCACAAGTACCTTGATGTGTCTATATCCATTTAGATTTTTTATCCTATGACACCCACAAAAAACTTCATTTGCTTTCAGCTTGATGATCTAAGAAGTTCCTTCCAAGCCTTCACAGGCTCAGAAATTGTCTTTGACAGCTTTTGCCAGAGGTCAGAACTGTACCTACAGAGATCACGTACGTCCATCCTGCCAAAAGCCTATTATGCTTCACTATGAAACCCTGTCTGTGCAGGACATCACCTGAAAATAAGACCAGGGTGACCCTGGCTATTTCTAACTGAAACAATAGGAAGCATCTGACCTCTGCAGTGCATTGTGTAGCCCTGGTTCTGGTGCAGTTTCTCCATTGCACATCAGAATAAGGCCCTATGTATCATTTGGTGGCAAATCAGAAGCATGAAGGGGAATAACTTTTCAATTTCTTCCTGATTTAACATCTCTCTAACGTCACATTCATTTTCGTTCATCTATAGATTTCATTTCAATACTAATAAAAACTTATTTAGCTTTAGCACTTTGCCCAGCCTTAAAATTCATAAATTATTTTTGGCTTGCAGGCATTTTGCCTCAGTCTTGTCCATTTTTCCTATGAGAAGTTCCTGAGTTAATACTACTGTTTCCTTACCGTGTGCATATTCTGCATAAATACATTTACATATTCTTTTTTAAATTAGTTATTACAGTTGCCAAGTATTTTCTCAAATGCTGAACTTCGTCCTAAGTTGTACTGATAGAGTGCACAGTTCTTCTTGCAGTTTATAAGAAGTCAGAATTTAAAGTACTATATGTGTTCCTACCTCAGATTTATTGTTTACTTGCATTCAATTATCCATAATGCTGGGTTCTGCCGACTACCTTTTATCTACCGTCCTGAATCAGTACCTTTTTTGATCAATAGACTTTTCTCATAAATTAGTGTAAATATTAGATGTTTTGTTCTTGTTGACAATCTGTATTTTTACGCAATAGGTGTTTAGTTCTTTTTAATTTTTGGAGGTCCAGAATTCATTCAAACAGAATTTTGCAATTTTTACACTTTTAAATAAGAATCTATACATAAATACTTCAACTTCTTCCCAAAGTTTTTTACAACAGTATCTTAAATGTATTGTTCTCCATGTGGAAATATGACAGAGAGCAAGGGAAAAACTGGATCAGTTCCTTTGGAAAGGACTTTAACATTGCCAAAGCTAAAACAGCCTTTGCTGCTTAAATAAGAACGTCAGGTTGTCTAGAACTAACAATACTGGTTTTATTTAGTTAAATCTAAATAAATCAGAAATTGAAAAACTATACAGATGTCTTTAAACTTACTGATATACCAATGCTTAATAAGTTACAGATCATCCTTTGCCACCCTAGACAACATCTCTTGGCATTCATTCATCCTCTTCTTACACACACTATGAAATCTGAGTATGTTTAAGGATCGTTAAGTATCTCATAACCAAACAGCCTCCTCTAACATTCCCATTTCTGCACTAACTAGCATCTCCTAAATTAATCCCTCATTTCTCAGCAGAAGTAAAAGATGAAGCAAAAGTATTTCAGCTTATTTTACATATAATGCTGCTGGAATACAGACACTAATGTTCTGATATTAATACTAAATGTGCTATAAATCACAGAAAATGCACACTTACAAAATCTTTTCTGCTTGGTCTAAATTATCATTCTCATCGCTAACAATCACTCGTTGGACACTTATTATTGCCAGTACAAAACATGTTCCTCCTGTCTCTCTCTCTGACATGTTATATTCCCAGGCACAGCTCCAAGAGTCTTGTTGAAACATGGATACATTTCATGCTATGCTATTACTGTCATGTGGTTGATTCTTCTTGGCTTACATTCAAGTCAAATGCTTCAACACAAAAAAAAAAAAAAGAAAAGCCAATGTTGGTCCAAATTTCTTTTCACAGTGGGACAGACTTTAAGCATCCATTTTATGGATGTGTTTTGCTTAAGGTTTTTTAAACATTTTTCTTCTACAGACATTTTTTGTGGATGACAACCTGATTTTGACAAAATTAAAAGCAATTTTTCCTGTTAATTTCTGCCTTTCATCTGCACATACATTTTCCTAAAATTTCCTTTTAATGTATATTTCAAGGTTGAAATAGTTTCTGCATGATGTTTATTGCTTTGCAACTATTAAGATGCTTATATAAAGCTGGTTTACTTTCTGATTTACTCTGAATTTATTTACTGGTAGCAATGGGTGAGGAGATTTCCACAGCTGCATCAGTAATACAAAAAGAAGGTTCTTTAACAAACTGATCAATTTTCTGAAACCTTGCTTTGTAAACAAATCTACTAACAGAGCATATAAAGAAGAAATCTTTATGATGCAAGACTAGGTTTCCACTGGAGATTTATCTTTTCAATACTTCCTTATAAAACAATTATACTTATTTTAATTGATTTTTTTTTTTTTTTATTTCTGATTCTTCTTTAGTATATTGATGGTTTTGTAGCATTGTGCTGCTTAAAGTTGTTTGCATTAGTTGTTTTATACGTCCTTCAGGCAAGATTATATTTTTTTCATTCCAACAGGCTTCTGAAGTCCTGCAGAGAGCATGGGATCTTATCTGCTATTTAACAGCTACTGAATTTCCTATTTAATTTTACAATCTTCCAGATAGGAATTACTTTTTCTCAAAATGTATACACTTATATTTTCACATTCTCAAAGTTTTCCTCCTCCTCTTGTTTTAGTTTTTGGTGGTGTTTCTAACACTTTGGGTACTCTTTGGGAAAGCTATTTCTTTTGTGTTTAAATGTAATTACAGATAAATAAAACAGTTAAAACTGCTTAAAAAAAAATAGTGGAGTAGAGATCTTATTAAATTCTGCTTCTTTATGGGTTCTTCAGGCTGTGTTCATACCAAATAACCAATTCAAAGACGTAGAATAAGAAAAACAATCAGTTCCATCATAACCCACTCCCTCTCAATACAGGCAGGTCCTTGTAGGAAATTTTCCGGATATTTTGCTTCCAAATTGCTGATAAACCTATTTATATATCTGATACATACTCTAATGGTTTTCAGTGATGCCAAGTTTCTTTACACAGAATAAGATAACACCCAGCTGGGAAAAGACCGCACTACGCAGAGTGTTTACCTTTTTCACGCTGCCAAGACTGTAATTTTTGGTCAGGAATTTTGCATGGTCTATACTTGGGAACAAGACAGTGAAGCTTAAACTAGAAAGTAGAAATAATACTCTTACAACTTCTCTAAACAGATGTGTGGCTGAAAGTGAATGCTTGGCTGTCAAAAATAGGAACATGTATTCTTTCCTGATTTGTTCTTAGTGGGGCTTCAGAAGCCTCTGAGAGAATCAAGGGGTATGGACCTTAATTTCTCATTTGCTGTTTTGCCAAGAAATGAAAGTTAATAACATGACTTTTAATCAGCCATGGGATTCTGAAAATGTGATCCTAAACCTTAAAGCTCTTCAACTGAAAGAAATATTGATAAAAATACTCTGGTTTGCTAAGTCTAACCAGGTAATGCAAATGTTAATCATCATATGTAATAAAGGCGTACAAGCAATGAGGGGATAAATTTACAAGTTCTCCTCCTTCTTCCTTGGCAAGCTATACCAAAAAAACCCAAAAAATATTTAGAATGGTTACTATGAATTTATAAGACATTAATAAGAATATGTAGTTGATCTGAAGGAAAATAGATGCATATGGTTTCTGTGGATTTTGGAGATAATAACTTTAAGTGGGAGAATTGAAAAATGAGCAGGCTAGAAACCATTGGAAGTATATAAGGGACACATCTTTGACCATAAATTTGTGATGACGCCACTGACATTCACAAGTTTGAATAACTACAAAAAGAGTAAGATATGTAGATGCAGTGAAAAAGAATGAGACAGCCAGGGTAGAACAAAGTTCAGGCAAAACTGATCATCCGATGAAGTGTTTCAGTTAAAACTGAGAAGGATTATCAGAACCGAAGGGAAATGATCTTGAACAATTTATGATGGTTCATAATAGGACGGTAAAGCCCATGGAGAAAGTGTAACAGCTCCCACAGTTGAACACACCTTGGAAATGTATGAGAGCACT
Organism: Psittacula echo; assembly: GCF_963264785.1. Lineage (NCBI taxonomy): Eukaryota > Metazoa > Chordata > Aves > Psittaciformes > Psittacidae > Psittacula > Psittacula echo. Next base: position 39,372,921 of record NC_137735.1, on the reverse strand, counting down.
TCTCAGAAAACTGTTTAATTAAAGAAACTAATTATTGCCTGAGCATACATGGTAAGGAAAAATTCTGTCCTTGATGTGAAAGACACACTTACAGCACAATCTGAAGCAAAAATATTTTGTCCGGTTTATCATCAGTAACAAAATTTCTGTCAGTGGGCAGCCAGAGCAAGAGAAGTTACTGGCAAGGCATATTACAATGTCTGGCACACTCTATTAAGGGAAGCAAAGATCCCTGCAGTCAACAAAAAGGCTGTGTATAAAACACATGGTAAGTTATGTGAGAACAGGAATGATTAGATGAAAGAGTTACTCAATAAGTGTGATATCCCTGAGTGAGAAAATTCTCAGTATAAAATAGAAATAACCCAACAAAGCAACCTGGCCAGATTACAGGAATAAGACAGTCAGCATCTAAAAATAGATATATAAAAAAATCTCTGAGCTCACTGCAGAAGACTTCTTAAAGTATAACAAGTAAAGAAATTTTAAAAAAGTAATAACTTGCAGTATTCTTTATTTTTAAGAAATAGTGTAGTTGGGAATATTAGCATTGGAGAAAAAGTGTAGTTGGGAGTATTGGCATAAAGATGAGAGATTCTTTTAACCACTCATCTGAGTTCTGAAGTATTGCTGGAGCTAATCCTTCCTATTTCAAGAACAAGAACAGATTACAAGGAATCTAGCCCTCTAAAGAAATTCTAATACCAGTCTAGTATCCAGAGATCTGATGAATCTCAGAAACCTATAAAATTGTTAATATGTTTTATTTTATTTACTAACTCCAGTAGTGTTTAAATAGCAAACGTTATTCACCTAAAGTCTAGTAAAAGGAGCCAAGCAGGAAACATCCTACCAAATTTAGATAGCTGACTGAAATGTTTAATAAAAAAGACCTGACTTAAAACACTAGAGGGTTTTTTTTTTTTTTGCAGAAAATAGGACAGTCTTGGAAAAAATCAGCTCATCTGAGAAAGTCTCTCTAATCCTCTTATCTCTCCTTTAACTACTGAAGGAGCGTTGGCCCTTCTTTTGTCAACCTTAGCAACATTACTAGTTAGGTGAGATACATCTGTGTCACAACACATTCCCTCTGAAACTAACTTCTCCATTAGCTTCTGAGTTATTGTGGCAATAATTCACGATTCTGGTTTTTAACCATGCAGTGTGAAAGGTCATACCACCATATGAATCTCAACTTCCCTATATCCCATGTCAGTGCCTGAAACTACTTATGGCATTTGTTGCTTACCATGTATGCGGACAAAAGTTTTGTTAGACTTTCCATATTTCAGATTGTATTAAAGGATTCTAGACTTATAAGTACATCTGATGTCTTAGAGAGAAGGTGCTTCTCATAAATGAAGAAGCAGTGGTATGAAGCATTTTGCATTCTTCAGATAAAGAAGTATTCAATCAGAAGGAAAGCCTCTCTGTCTGTCAGCTCAGCAATTTGCCACCAGGATATGCAGATACAGTATCTGATTTTCAGAAATGAGAGCTTCATTTCTAGCATTCAGAACTGATGCATCTGTTCTGGGTAGGAAAGACAGCTGAGCCTGCACTGAACTCTGCTCCTTCTGTTACACAGAGAATCAAATGTCAACATGATGCAGTTTCATTGCCTCTAGAATAACTGGTCTGGTAAGGGCAAGATGAAGTGACAATTTCATGTCACTTACACATTTTTTTCAAAACATTTGTGAAGCTTCTATAACTTTTCTTGCAAGATAAATTCTGGAAATACTTTGCAAAGTTCAAGTTTTATTTTAAGCACTCAAGAAGCATGGGTCAAATAGTACATAGTATTCAGGTAGCCAAAATAATTTTAAAAGGCAAAAAAATCCCTTTCATTCATTAAAAGAAAAGGTTCCTAAATACTAAAGATAATGAAGATATATCAGTCAGTGCAACTTCAAATATAAAACATCCTTCTCTAAAGCCTTAACATGTTTCTTTTAAAAGGTAAGATACAAAGAAATAGAAATACAATTGGCAGGATGAAATCTTTATCCACTGTTTTCTGATCAGATAAAAAGATCTGCTTCCCCATTTCCTAGCATAGAATGAAGAAAAAAAGCTTAATCTGTGTTGCTTTCTTCATTTTTTAACTGACTCTGTAAGCAGGCATTCTAAAATAAGGTGTAAATGAGGCTTTCCATGATCAAGCTAGCTTAATATAAATAGGAAGGGTATTAAATCACAAATATACAGTGACACATTTGGCTTCAGGCGTGTCTCTCATTCTTCATTAATCATCCTGCAGCATAATTATATATAGCTGTTTATTTAATTCTCTAATAGCATGCTCAGACATAGAAAAATTAAGACTAAACCATAGCCTTCCCTTCTCAAATGTGACTGGCTTTGTTACGCTACTTTTGTTTTACTTGTCATAGGAAATGAATTCTGAAAACGTTGCCAATGAGGCTCTTCACTGTCACTTTCACAGGCCCTCTCTCAGATCTGAGACGATACACTCCACAGTAGCACTGGCATGACTTGGATGCTAACACTCTGAGTACTCTTATTAATCAACTATATAATCCCTGGAAATGTTAGGTTGAGCTATTTCTTTTTCCATTATTTCAGGCAAAAAAAAATTCCTTTTGTTGTGCAGAACTTGAAAGTGGGCTATTCACAGTGAGGAGAATCAGAAAGGGTACATGAAAAGTTTTGTAGATGTTGGCTTTCAGTTTTCTTAAAGTCTGTTTTTCAAAAACTATGTTGCTAAAGAAGAAAAAGAATGTTACTTTTCAGATTTCCTGTGAGAAATATAGCTTTTCCATACAAAGTTAAAACAAGCTTTACCTCCTTAGAATTTGTTGATTTTTGTCCTCCCTTTTCCTAGTAGATTTGGTCACAGGCATAAGAAACATGCTCATTAATATTTTGCAATCTATTATGCAAATTATTAATGAGAAGTGATTGGTGACAATGGTAAAGCAGAAGGACCTAATTTTCAGAATTTAAAATACTAACCTGTTATTTAGAAATACATCAGCAAATTTGATGAGAAATCATAGAATCAGTCACAACTGGATTTTTAAAAAGGTGGTTTTGATGTGGAGCCATTTTATCATTTTAATTCTTCAAAACAACAAATATTCAGTGTGCACATTCCTGTTAGTATTAGGGTATTGACCAACTGTTTAGTCTTTGGAAGTTTATATTTTTATATTTATAAAATTATTATCTCAATATTTTATAAAAGGAAGCTTTCTTGCAATATGTAGTATCTGCCAATCCTCTTCAATAGCATTAGCTCATTTTGGCAACTGTACATAACAAAATTTATTACAGCAAATTTGCATAGCAAAACACCAGCCTGGGCTTGACACACAAGGGTACTGATTAGGTTCGATTTACGTCTCCAGTCATCTTTTTGTTGGTTATAGAACTTATTTCTTCATATCATTGCATGATTTAAGGAACTGAATAAATTACAAGCATATCACTGCCAGACTGAAATATTTTCTAATTCCAAATGTTTTTTAAAATGTAATCTGTTATTTGCCCCTTTAGAATTTTAAATACAAGATAATCAAAATAAACCTAGTCAAAAACAGTATCAAGTTTTAATTGACAAAAATGCTGTACATACTATTTTACTCCCTAACCTCTAGAACACAGAAGCAAAAGCCAGAATAATAACCTAAAATAGCTCCAGACATTTGCATAGCAATCTTACTAATAGCATCATCAGAATAAGACAAGCAATCAAATTGCAGATTTTATTTTTTTAGTTTTCCAGGAAAAGAAAGAACTTCCAATCATTGCAAGAATAATAACAAGAATGTATTTAACTCAAAATAATTGATGTCTTATTTTAATTGCAGTCATAAATAATATACAGCTTTAGCCTTAGCTACATAATATATATCAACCCAAGGTTTCTGAAAGTAAACCAAAAACATTACAAATTACTGATGAGGCAAGTAAAATGCTAGAGGAACCAATTTAATGAATCATTAACAATAATAGCAATATTAACCATAGAATTGATGCTTAACTGTTAATTTCTTCTAGACCTGTGCTACAGAATTACAGCTTATACTGTGAGGGAAAAAAAACCTGCAAGGGCATCATTGCTCTGCTGCAATACTGAGGACAAGCATTTTGGGAGCTGTGAAGAAAAAATAATGTTCTGAAAAAACTGCTACTCTGCACAGAATTTGAACTAGCTTAGTAGGTTCTCAGTGAATATAAATTAGAGACTTCTTTCCAGGAGATAAAAGCAGTGTTGGTATAAGCAATGATTGCTCTTTATTTAAAATGGTCCCAGTCTTTATATATTTATTTAAAGGTTTTACAACAATTCTGATTCAAAGTGTTAAAATCATACCATGACATTGGGCAGGTGAAAAATTAAAAAACAGCAGCGTTACTATGGAGCATGTTACATCTATGTAGGGATGGCATACGTGCCCTATTCTTCAATTTCCAGTGTCTAGATTATCCGTGTTCAGCTTAACTTTAAATGTCAGGATATCCAAAATAATAATTTTGATAGTCTTTAATGTGGCTGGAAGATATTCCCTATTACCTATATTAGATCTTAGTGTGTATTCCAATTTAATAAGTTTTGAGATTTGAACCCTAACCCTCCTCTGGCTATATTTTATATATAAGTTGTTGGTAATATAGTACAACATTAAGTGTACCTTAACGCCCAGATATACTTGTCAATATTTAATCATTTATTTTTCATCAGAAAATATGATTTAAATATTATTTGTTGACACTGATGGTGTTTGTAGAGATATCCAACTCCAACAGTTACCAAGTGCCCAGGCCTCTTACCTTAGATGCAGAAGAGTCAAATACCAGCAACGTTGGTTGGTTACCTGATATTGAACAAAGATCTTAAAATAATCCTAGTTCAAACAGCAATTTCAGTATGACAAACCTCCATTGAAGCCCCAATACAAACCAGAATTTTGTGAATCTGGGTTTTCCAGGGTCATAAGTGAATGGTCTCACCAAATCAGTGACAAAACAGGAGCAAATAATGGCCTGTTTGCCATTTAATATCAAAACAAAACATGATGACAGGTCTCAACTTGTCCCAAATCGGAACAGGCAAGATTTCTTAAAAAACAGTGAAAATATTAGTAAGAGAAATATTTCTTTGCTAGTAGACCTGAAGGCATAACATGCTTTTAGTCCTGTCCCAAACGGCTTATGTTGCCAAGAGAACAAGGTTTCCCATTTGATTAGCAGAATTAATTGTTCCTAAGTAGCAAGAGTTACTTAGTGACTAACCAATATAGAGAACATTTCTAACGCTCTATTCAGCTTTGCTATAACTTTTTTTCCTAAACAAGAAAAGATTAAAGAAACAAAAAAATAAACAACCAAAAAAGAAACATCACAAGGCACACAAAACATGTTGAAATTCTCATTAAGTACAAAAGCATTCATATCCACTTACCCAAGCACTGACACATCTGCCGCAAGTGGTGATTTTGAAATCCCCATAGAGATCCTTGATGGCACCAGTTGTAAAGAATCCCTCCACCATCAGCAAAATGCCATATACAAAGAATGCAGCTGCTACACCGTATATCACATACTTGAAGATGTCAATCCTGTATAAAAACAGCAAAAATTTTTTAGCTGCATAAATATTTAAAGATGACTGAAATTTCAGGGTGAGATAATAGGACCGACTAAGCCTCAAAATTTCTATGCTGGAGTCATCTGAAGTGCTGATGTGCTATAATGATAGCTGAAGCTGAGGACAGGAGTGAACTTTGGAATAAAACAGCATTGATACAGGAAACAATGGGCCATTTAATTTAATAATATGTAAAAATGGATCTGTGTAGGTAAGACAGCATAATTTGTCAGAATAATTTAAAATTCAGTTAATTTTTATTTTATTTGCTCTCTAAAGTTGCAAAGAAAAAAAAAAGGAAACAAGCATCTGATACATCTCCTGAGTAACACATTGTATTCAGCAGTGCATCCAGCACATTGCATCCAGTTATAGAAAAGATATTTTGTCACAATCTTCAATAAATCTTTCTACATACACAAGTAGTTATCAAGCTGTAATGTCAATCTTCTCATCATTATTATTTTTCCACTTATATTCCAATGAAAAAAGTGTCTGATGCAGGATAATAGTCATCAAGAGAGATCCCTAGCTTTAAACCAGAAACATGTTATTATGAAAGTCATAAGGTCAGATCATGTGGCATTATTTTATAATCGAGCTTCAAAAGCATCATTTCACAGACCCAAAGCTCAAGAAATAGAAAGATGACTTACAGTGTAACATGCAGAGGCTCAAGTTATTACATAGAATATTAACTGGGATATGTGGCTGTCCTGGGTGGCTATGTGGGCTGCATCCACTGTCTAGAAGCCCAACAGTGGCTTAAGGAGTGCCTGCCTCCCAGATGTTATCTGATAACCAGGGTTTATGAAAAGATGTTTGAAAGAGCCTCTCTGCTCTGTTTTGTCTAAACATAGAAACATTCCTAGTGAACATTGTCTGGAGTCAGCAGGTTTCAATGTTTCTTTCTTGGATTTCCTTTAAAAACTAGCAGCAGTAAACTTCGAGTTTATCAATATGACACTGCAGAAGTCATGAAACTCCTTAGAAAATGGTAAGTAATTTGCAGTTTTAAGATGTTAGTAAGTTCCAGTCACATTGTCCAGATCAAGATAGCAACAGCTCCTAATAAAGTAGGACAAAAATGTAAGCCAGAGACCCATTAGCATCTACAAGAAGAATTTTGACATGCACCAAACAACTACTCAAACTGGATATTACTCAAGAAAAAAAAAAAATGTTATGAAAAGAAATATTTGATGACAATATTTATTTAGGCTTACCTTTTTCATCACCACCCAAAAGGCAACTCTCAATACGTTTTATACATACAATCCAGTAAAAAAGCTCAAAACCCCATTAAAATGTCTTTGAGTTTGAATGGCTTTCAAGCATTTCACATTAGAGTTTACAGCTGATATTTCAGATGTATGACTGTGTCTACAACTTAACCGAATGTATCTTAAGTTTTCATAAGTCTCTTAAAAACACAGTTAAACTTATGACCTGATTGGGAGTGGAAGAATTATTATAAAGAAATGCTTTGGGCACCTATTGTAGCATTTTTTTCATAAGGGTGTAACTGAAGGGTTCTGGGAATGAGACAGGATATGATTTTTCCCAGCATTTCACTGACAAAGTCCGCTCAGGTTTTCTTTACATCACTTTTTATTTCATATTCAAGTCAAAATGAGGATAAGTTGGTATCTGTGTAGAATAGATGCGTGAATATTCAAAGTGGTGAAGCAAATTTAACACTGTAGCAGTACTAGATAATGCAAAGATGAAATTTATTTTAATGCATAAAACATTGTAAAAATCCTATTTCTCTAATTTTATAGTAATTCAGCCAGTGTAACACTGTTTTAATAGGAAAATGGTGGTCTGAGCCTATCTTGTAGTTACTGAAGAAAATAAATTTACAATAAGCAGGCAGCAACTTTGTGACTATTCCGTAAGATCTCTTCCAATTCCTACATTATATCTTACAAAATTGTGACCTCCACCAACGGCTGAAGGGTGGGACTTCCGCCAGCAGCAACTCCTCACAGACCTCTGTGTGCTCAGTGCTGTAGAAATTACAAGCTACCATTGCCTTAAAGAGATTAAGACTTTGGGAAAATCCAGAGACTATTTCAGCCCTTGCAACAGCCCTTTAAACCATCTGTCCTGAGCCTCCCACTGAGCTGCTTGTACCAAAAAGTGTATTGAAAGATCTCTGCTTTTTCTTCCGCCTTATGTGTAACCAAAGGCATACCTTTTCCTTAAACCTTCCTTTCAAAAGGAAAAATATATATAGCTACACACTTGTCAAATATAGAAATCATTTTCTTCCTCATACACACTCTACAGAGAAAAGTGGTAAAATCTCTGCTGATCAGACTACATGAGATGAAATAGCCAGACTTACTCCAAGGAGAAATGGTATTGTACAACGCAAAGAGTAAAAATAAAAATTGTGAAACAATCATTCAACTGCCTCTTTAAAAGTCAGAATGTTATTGAAATATAACTACTTTTAGTGTGTGCTAAAGAGAATATACTACAACAGTAATATTTTTTAATATATGTATATAGTTTTGAAGATAGTGGTGGCATTAAATTATTCTGCAACATCTAATAAATTTCACATAAACTTTGATTTTCCAATAAAATCATAATAAAATATAAGTCTTGTAAATTGGAAATTGCCTTTCTTTAAAATAAAGTTTGATTCTTCCTGGATAAAACCAGGGCAATTAACTGCCATCTGTGTTTCAGCAAATTCTCAAATGCTGCAGACAGTGTATGAGAGCATGAGACTGAAGGGAAAGACAGAAGGGATGATGAACATGAGCCAATGGTTGAGATGGATAAGGACAAAGAAAAGGGACAAGCAAGGCTTACATATGTGTAGGCTGGAATGGAAGGAAAAGGGTGGGCAAGAAGCAAAGGAAAAAGAGACAAAATTATAAAGATAAATTTTGTACTGTTGACAGGATTGGAAAAAGATCTAGTAGATGAAGATTAAAGTTACACTAAATGAGAAGAACAAAAAGAAATCTTGAGTGCTTATTCAGTAAATGTAGTACTTTTATTAAGATTATATGATACCTACAGTGATATAATTAAAGCCATGGAACATTTCTATTAAAAGGCAATCAATGAAGATTGTGAAGATCTCAACAAATTTGCATTGATCATGCAATTTTCACATAAAATAAGTTGCTGGGTAGCATAAGCTGAATGATTATATAATTCCCAATTTAATTGTGAAAATCACATCTTGAAATTAGTAACACACTTTTTTTTTTTAATAGAATAATCTCAAACACAATTTCCATACTGTCTTAATCTTGTAGATGCTCCCCATGTTCCAGATTTACTTTTTCTCACCACACTGTGTTCAGAAATGTTAGAAAAATAAACATCACTGTTTTCAATTTGTGACTTAAATCAAGCTGATCTTTCAATTTTTAGCATTTTTCTGCTGCTGTGTCACTAATTATTCCATATTAAGCAGACTTCCTAATTCATTCATCAGAATCTGGATTCTGTCCAACAAGACAAATATTAAAATAGCCTTAAAAAAAACACTTTCTTCTACTGGCAGAAGTTACTGATGGAAACAGTCAATGCTAGCGTCTCAATGAACAGGTTGTAGTTGAATAGTGAGTAGACTATTCCAGCAGAGAAAAGTTAGAGCTGAATACAAACATTCTCAGTGAGTCAGGTCAATGTTGCAGACTTCCTACCGTGTATTTTATTGGTTGACATAGTTTAGTGTGAGGTGCCCCTGGCCATGGCAGGAGGGGTGGAACTAGATGATCTTAATGTCCTTTCCAACCCTAACTATTCTATGATTCTATGATTTTCACAGTACTTTGGCAAATGCAAGGATTAAAAAATAAAATAAATCAGCAAGCAATAAGATTAATTGTGGAATGACCAGTTCTACATGTAACAGGCTTTTGTCAAAAACGTGTTATAACAAATTAAGTTATTTTGCTGTTATTAAGACTCCTTCAATTATCTGAGATCATAATTATTACAGCCTGTTTTGAAATTATTTCAATATACATAATTAGTTCCTGTTAACTGCATCTAGAAGTAATAATGTTTTAGTCTTGTGGAAGAAGCAACTTCACCGGAATAAAACTTTACTGTTCCAGCATAATAAATGTATCTACTACCCCAACATAGAAGCCAAGAAGAGCTGTTAACATTGGCCCGTTATATTCTACTGTGTCTTAAAAGGACACGCAAACTGTAAGAACCTTGAAGCATTACACTAGTCAGTCTAATCATGGTACACTTTCTACCCTCAAGTTTAAAGGTTGGTACTTAGCTAATATACACTGACATATTTTTTGATCAAAACTACTTGACATTTCTCTGGAGCAATCTACATACTAGCTACGGATATTTCTAATTTAGTTAACATAAAAATGCATTGCATACCTTTGTTGGCACGTTAACAGCAGCAAACCCCACCATATTAGTTTGCCTTGTGACAGGTGATTCTCATGTTGTCCAGAAAACCTTTTTATACAATTAGAGTATGTGTAGGCTTCAGCCTGAACAAGTAATATAATCCTAATATTACAGAGATTTTGTTTGGCCTAGCCAGAGTAATAACTATTACTGTGGAACTAGTTTTCCAGCACTTATAATTCTGCCTCACATTTATTTTCCTGAATTTATAACTTCTCCAATATAGATATGGACATTCAGAAACTACAGGTGTTAAATAGCAGATAATTGCCAGTAAGTGTACCTATACTCTCTGAATGCAAGTAGATTAAGGCAATTCTACATATTTTCAAGAAAAAAAACCCCACAAAACCCAAACAAAAAAATCACACATAAAATAAGGAAAATAAAATAGTTAAGCTATCAAAGTACTAAAAAAGTTTGTTATATTATTATTGTACAACTCCTAATTAAGAATTGTCTTTTTTTATGGCTGGCATAGACAATTTAGAAACATGACAAATGCACTTAATTACTACCATTGGGGTAGGTCAGTTTTTCCAGTTTGGGGGTTTATTTTTGTTGGTTTTTTTTATTTCTTTAAATAGTTGATGTTCACATCTAGAGTGCACAATAATCTTCATTACTCTGTAAAACAACAATGCTGGCCTTCATGCTGATCCTCTTGCCCCCTGAAGGATCCTGAGAGGCTGCTGAGAGGCTGCTAAGAGGCTGAGATAGCAGCCTGCTCCCTCAAGCTATCTCAGCCTTGCAGAAGCAGTTCTGCAAATATGTTTTCTGAAGAGAGACAGGATATAAGGGGACGTTTGCAAATAAGAAGGTTTGTTTAGGATATGCAGAAGCCATGCCTCATGGAAGTGTTTAAAAACAGTGTTTAGGGTCTCCTACAAACCAGCTGGGAACAATTTCTTGGTGTAAGTTCATGACACATCCACTTAAACAGCTTGAGCAAAGATGGTAGTTGGTACCATGAAGCATAGAGGAATTGTTAGCAAAGGGAGGAGACAGGCAAAGACAAACCTCAGAAGGCAAACACACAGCCAGCAAGGAGAAAGAAGGATTTATTAATAATTGCCTGCTACCTGCAAAGTAAGTCCAAAAAAACTCTAGGTAACATAAGGAGGTAAAAGAAACTGAAATATCCTCACTATGGAGAAAGTGGAAATGAAACCAGTAACAAAATGTAAGCATTCTGTACATGAGGGATTTTTCTGAGATTGGGTTAATACAGAGTCTAAACTTCTGAATTTCAGGTGGAGAGAAAAACAAAACTGGAGTACAGAATGCTCAATTAAAGTTTGTCAGGACATGCTAACAGGAGAAAGAATTAACAGTAGACAAAGCATAAGAGCAACAAAGACCTAAAAGTAGAAATAAAACATTATAAAAAGATAACAGAATTTCTGATTCTGTATTTCTGAAAGAATTTTTGTACGTAATGGTATAAATAATTTGTTCAAAACTAAAGCCAGATTAGGATTATATAAATAAAAGATTATCATACTATAATATGGAAAATACACTCACATTCTGCAAGGGACAGATTGAGTTATTTTATTCTAAACAGAATATGATATCATTGATTTTAACATTGATTTGTGGTGTACAACTTTCTATGGGCAAGCAGAATACAACCCTAAATCATCATTCTGTAGAAGTTTGATGGTTGCTTCCTTCCTAGGAACGGGACAGTTGAGCCAAGATGTCATGGAGCAGCTCTAAAAGCAGCAAAGAATTAACAAGCTAAAGGAAAAGGAGCAATACTAGTGTAAACCCCATTTTTGCCCAATGAACCTTGTTACTTTCTTGAAACAGGAAAGGATCTAGTTTACGAATTTAAATAATCATGAAAAATTTTAGTCCAAACCACAAAATTCTGACTATGACATATGGACAAGGCTCTTCTCAAAGTTATTTCTGAAAATCCAGGTTTGTTCTGTCTGCTCACCTCTAGCAAAACTACTTTCTTAGAAACATTTTTAAAGATGCTAATTACAGAAGAAATCTGGAGCCCTCTTTGCCTGAAGAAAGATAAAAAAGATTGAAATTAGTGCACAGTAATATGCAGACTTATAGCAGAATTACATGATGTTGTACACTATAGGTACTCAATTCCCAGGCAACCTCCTGTAGCAGCAGTGTAAAAAGATGTGGCAAAAGCACATCACAAGTTTTCTGAGTATTTTGTTATTACTAATGTAAACTTGGAGTCATACTCAGTACGTACTGATAGCTTCAGATTAACAACTTTATACTAAAACTCCAGATTGTGATGGTAATACTTAATTTTACCATTTTCAGATCTTCTGTAGAAAGGCCAGTCATCTTAGTTTTGCACAGCTCATGAAGCAAGACTTAGCAAAATGTATATTACATAGGAATTTATGCTTTCCATTTTACATGTTTATAAAGTAAACTAAGACTAAAAGGAAATGAAGGCATCTAAAAGAGAAGAAGATATTTCCTATGAAGATGAACCACCTGCTGAGAAAGGTCTATTGCAAATGCTTTGAGTCACAGGCACACAGTGGTTATAGGCAATCTAAAATTCCAGCCAACCAAGAAAGAGAGCTGCTTAAGACAGTATTCAATTATACAGCTGTTTGGCTAAAAGTAATGGATTGTATTTGCATAGATGAAGGGAAGAAGGACAAATACTTCTTTATGTAATATTATTCTGCTGTTATTGAAATGCTCTCCTATGAATTTCCTTCTTCAAGCATTTCATAAAATTAGGATCACACTTTTGCAGGTACCTCCTACATCCTAAATTTTACTTACATAGTTTCTTGCTGGTTTTACTTTTAACAGAATACAGAACACCAGGCTACATACTACAGCTGAGTAGGTAGTAAATGTGACATTTCAGCACTGTATCATCTTGAAAAGGTCATATTCTCAGGTACTGGCATGTTTTTCCAGATTTGATGCATCTAACAATTGATACCAGATCTAAAATGCCATGTTCTGCATCTAATCTTTAATATGCTGTATTTGTCCATTGATATTTTCTGTGTGTGACTGAACCATTTCCATGAGTTAGAAACTGTTTTCCTTAAGTAAACTGCATATTTTTTTTTATATAAAAAATGCATCCTTTGATGACATTGTACTCTCTCTGGTTGTTCCTGTCAAATTATTATACACAAACAAGACATATGGGCCAAAGTTAGGCCTTCCTTGAAGAGATAACTTCATTCTTCTTCACATAATCAGAATCCAGGTACAAGAACTCAGAGTGTTACTAGTGGGAACTCTCATTAGTCGAGTTAGAAGTCTTTTTATCATTAAGCTCAGTGAATGAGCCTTTAACTTTACAGCAGTAGAGATTATGGGTACATTGCCATTAGCATTTTGGGTCAAGAATATACTATGGGGGAGGGGTTAAGCCAGTCTTGCAGCTGTCCCTGCTTATTGAAATATGGTTTGCATCATGTTTTTCAGAGGGCACAACATGGCTTCCTTTCCATTTAAAGCTAAATGGTAAGTATGCTTAAGGAGTGCTCCTACTGCACTCCAGCCACTCATGAATATTCAATTTTATCAGGCAAGACTGAGCCCAAAATATGCCCCTGAAATCCATACTGTATGAAAAGCACATTATTAAAACCAAGTATTTAGGTCTACCAATAGTTTCTATCATGTTAACACTGCTTTCTAATATGTATGCAGCCATACGACTTCTCCACTTAACTCTGGACCACATCTTTAGAGATTACATCTCCAAAATACCAAAAAGACAGATTCTGCATAGTCATCAAAAAAGGGTTTGAATAACGCAATTCTCAGCCCACTGTTGTCCATTTTACATAGTGCAAGATTGTCCGCCTGTGCAGCAAATACAGTAGGCACACAGTATTACATATCAAGTAGGATTTCTACAGTACTTCAGTGAAATGAGATTAATTAAAAATTATTTGCTGTCACAGAAGAAACTACACTTCACATGCATTAATATAGTAATATTCAGGGATTTTAAGAATAGTTTCCAAGTATTGCCTTTGCAAAATATTTTGTAATAAAAAATCTTTGCTGATATTTACAACTTTTTTCAGATAATTTAGAGATATTGAATTGAACTAATGGAACAATAAAATCTATTTTCTAAAACCAAACATACTTGTAAAAAGGCATACTTTTAAAATAATTATTTTTTATATAAAACTCTCATTTTATAAGAACCTTTTAATGCTAATTTTACACATGTGAAGCTAGAAACTTCAGATCATGCTCCCTACATAATATATTATTATATACAGGAAAAATAAGCTACTGTTTAAAAAACTGTTTCGATACTATTACATATTCAGAAATGTGAAAATAATCCTTACCAAAAGGGAGTATACACCTCCAAAAAAAGCAATATGCATCTCAGACAAATAATTGTACAGTCATCGTACTAGTTTGGCAACCCTCTTATACACATCCACTTCTTTCCTGTCTCTTCCTCTTCATAGGCTCAGATAACTGAATTGGTGCCCAGATGGATATTCTTACAGAACCAATAAGGTCATCTACAGGGACTCCTTTGGGTGGTTGCCGTTTCCAAACATACTATGACACAGCCATGTGTAAATCATCAATTGCTTGTCCTGATACAGATCCTTAGATGTTTTCCTTCCCATAATACAAATAGTGTTTAAAACATAATTTATGTTCAAGTGCAGAACACCTAACTTTTGTAATAGAACGACATGTATAGGGATGTATAGGGAAAAACAGGTTAGTCCTATGCTGTACCAAGTAGATGACTAAACCAGAACCACCACATGGTCTAATGCAAATGTATTATAAATATCATACTTTATATCAGCTAGCCTTTATTACGGGTCTCATTGTAATATCTTTTGCAGCATTCCATTAATATTAACATAATAATATTGATAACAACAATATTTTCAGTGGTACCAATATTTAAGTTGTGATGATTGCAAAGCCAACAGAATGAAAGAACAGCAGAAGATCAGAATATCATCCATCTATCTATCTACCTCTCAAAATACTGGTTTCAAACACCAAAATGTAGGATAGAAAAGCTTCTACATATGCTCTTTTGTTTTTCCTTCAAATGAAAACAGTTTCATATACATATGTATATTACCAAATAATATCCTTATCATAAACAATGACTATCCACTGACAGAAAGGTTACCAGCAAGCATCAAACTTGGACACAACAGCACCTGAAACAGAGGCTTTCATATTTTGAAAGGAAAGAAACTTTCAGCTGTAAAAGCGTGCCTTCATTAGTGTCTGTGGCACTTCCAGTAGAGAAGATAGTAACAACAGATTTATAGACTGTAACTTCATTTAGTTTACTATTTGGTTTCACACCTTTAAAAGGAAGTGAATTTACAACAACCTGAATTCTCTCTGACTGTAGTAGGAAAATGTTAATGTTTCTATCAGGAAGATTTCTTTATTTTGCACTCTAAGAGCGTGATTCCCTTGTTTTGCGGCCTATATATCACAAACATGTGACAGATGGCACTAGCTGGCCTTGCATACCAAAGAGAAAGAACTGTGAAAAGATGCTGTTGGGAAATAACACCAAACATGCCTTGTGCTGCTGATTTCTTACAAGATATCTTCTGGAATTTGTTCAAAACACCAGAAAAATATAAAAATCCAGTTTGTACAATACACAGTTGATAATCATACATCTATTCCTGCTGACTTTTGAATCTTGTCAAAATCAGTGATTAAGGGAATATAGTTATACCCAGTACTTTGCAGATATACACTACAATTTATTAAGTTATTAGAAGAATGACTGTATATCACATCCTTCTTAAGCAGATTACTAGTTTCAGTGGTCTACAGAGCTGTGAAACTGACAAAGCAGGTAACATAAACCTTTCACCTCTTACATTTAAAATATCATAAAGGCAATTTTTAGAATAATTTAAACCACCATATTTATTTTCTTAAGATCTCTTTGAATCATAAGGAACTAAAATAACTACTCTACACACATTGAAATAGTCCACATCCCAAACAACAGCTTATGACAGCAATTTCCATTTCAATATGTATAGTTTTAAGAAGGTACTGCACTGTTTGTTTCTACTTACTTATTTTTTCTTTCTGCTTTTTGACCTTTCAAAGCAATATAATTACCACAAAGTTTTTGTACCACTAACTGTTAATCACTAGTTGTGACAAATTATGAAGTATTTCTTCCCCTACAATATTATTTTTAAAAGCAAAGTAATATATACTTAAACAGGTAGAAAATTAACGGTACAAGTTTCTTGAGAATTACACAGTTTACCCAGTTAAAAGCAATGGCTCATCTCCTTTTAGTCAAATATTTCCTCCTCCTCTTTCCTTTAAGACATAACTTTAGAGACATATTTCACAACTGAATAAACTAAAATTTTTATTCCATTAGGTCTGCCAAGTAAAGAACTGGGTTTGGTATAACTTTAAGTAATCAAAAAACCCAAATACATCAAAAAGCTACCAGTTAAGCCTAACAATTAAATGCCAAAAAAAAATCCAAACAACCCAGACCATAAAAGCCCAGTTTTTTACAGTTCCTTAATTATTTCCAATTATTTGGAAGCATTTGGTTTCACACACAGTTTTATATGCATTTGAACTATGTCTCCAGATTGATATTTTCATTTAAGCATTTGACAGAGGGAAGCTGGAAAACTTTCTATGAAGAGAAAGCATCGATTTGTGGCTGTTCTGCACTAATGGCTTCCCAGGGACTAATAAAATAAGTTAGAGCTAATAAAATGACAGATCTTTCACTCAGGTTAACAATGAACCTTAGCTGCTAAGTCAAGTCAGACCCATCATTCCAAATGCCAAGCCAAAAAGGCAAGGCAGAAGTCACATACTTCCTATCTACTCCATATGTTATTATACAAGAACATCCTAAATTCCTCAGTCCTAAGAAATCTGGATATGGCATGGCAGTGACATCTTTACTTGGTACATTGTCCCCTCTACTGATTCCTCAGACAATACAGTTAAACATTCACAGAGGAACTGTCCTGGGTTCAGCTGTAGCAACCATTTTTTCTCCTTCTTAGTAGATGGTACAGTGCTGTGTTTTCAACTTTACTTAACAACAGTGCTGATAACACCGATGTTTTCAGTTGTTGCTAAGTAATGTTTACTCTAATCAACTACTTTTCAGTCTCATGTTCTGCCAGGAAGGAAGGGAAGCAGGGAGGAAGCAGAGACACGACACCTGACCCAAACTAGCCAAAGAGGTATTCCATACCACAGCACGTCATGCCAAATATATAAACTGGGGCGAGTCACCCTGAAGGGCTAGATCACTGCTCGTGTCGGGCTGGGTATCAGTCTGAGGGTGGTGAGTGGTAGTATTCTCTTCCCTTGTTATTTCCCTTATCATTATCATTATTAGTGGTAGCAGTAGTAGTTTTGTATTGTACCTTAGTTACTGGACTGTTCTTATCTCAACCCATTGGAGTTACACTCTTCCAATTCTCCTCCCCATCCCTCCAGAAGTGGAGAGGATGAAAAAAGGAGGACAAACGAGCAAGTGGCTGCATGGTTCTGTGTTACCTGCTGGGCTTAGACCACAACAGAAGCTTTGGGAAGCATGTTGATAATATAGCTCTACACAAGCTGAGATTTAAGATTCAGTCTCCAGCTATCATGAAAACGTGATACCAAGTCAGGTCAAATGCATATCTTGTCCATTTTCCTATCTCAAACAATGAACATAAAAAAGTAAAATCAGGCAAGTTGACAGAATAACACCCAATGTTATTATAGCTGTCGTGGTTTAAGCCCAAGCTGTAAATCAGAACCACGCAGTCTACTGCCCCCCCCCCCCCCCCCCCTTTCTTCCCTCCGCTTCTGGAGGGACGGGGAGGAGAATCAAAAGCATGCAGCTCCCACGGGTTGAGATAAAGACAGTCCAGCAACTAAGGTATAACACAAATCACCACTGCCGTCACCAACAATAACGACGACAAGAGAAATAACAAGGGAAGAGAATACGATACCGCCCGCTGGACAAGACAGCCCGATCGAAAAGGGGCCGTGCCCTTCCGGGTAGCTCCCAGTTACCTCCCCTGGCATGACGTGCTGTGGTATGGAACACCTCCTTGGCCAGTCTGGGTCAGGTGTCCTGTCCCCGCTTCCTCCCGGCCCCTCCTCCTCCCTGGCAGAGCATGAGACTCACAAAGTCCTTGGTCAGTCTAAACATCAGTGTTATCAGTTTTTTGTTCCCAGGCCAAAAGTCAAAAACACAGTGCTGCAACAGCTACTAAGAAGGAGAAAAAAACTGACTGCCACTGCTGAACCCAGGGCAATAGCCTTTGAAACTTCCTGAGCTGGGTGAATCTGTATATCATTAGAAACCATCATCTTGTTTCCAAGATTATCTGGGGTTTTATCTGGAAGATTTCAGCATCTATAGCATGCAACTAGCTTCACAGGTCTGCTATACAACAATTGAAGAACCATCACTTCATAACTACCATGAACTTCATGACTACTAGTTTCCTCCGAAACCTCAATTTTCTTGTACTAGAAGAGAAAGACAATCTAACCTTGTGCACCTTATTCATAATGTTGTGCATTTATAGACCTCTAACCCAACATCTCTTAATCATCCTCTTTCTAGATTAAAGAGTTCTACTATATTCGATTTTTAATGACATAGCTTCTAATCATCCTTTTTTTTTTTTTTGTTTATTTAGAGCACCAATGTTGTACACAGTATTAATGATATCGATGAAAGATGGATTTATACAATGTTGTAAGTATTTTATCTGTTTCTCTATGATTTCCCTATTAGTTCCTGGTACTTGGTTTGTTTTTTGACCACTGCTAAGCACTGAGCTGCCTTTATCATGGAACTATACAACACAACAGGTAATTGTTTTGATGGATGATCAAATCACTTCTCAAAAAAATATTAAGGAAAGAAAAGGTTTAAAAAATTGGGGATAATATTCAGCTTTAGTTACAACCATTAGCAACCAAATAAGAATTTGGATTTCAAATATCTAGGATCATGTTTTAAAGAGACAACATTAAAGAGATTAGCAAATACATAATTTCAGATCACAGTAAATTACTTTATTAAATGAAATTAATTTGCCAAAAGTAAGGAGATACTCAACAAAACAAATAGGTTTCAGAAGTAGCAAAACATGAAACCTTCAAAACAGATGAAATCTAGGAAAACCAGAGGCAATAAAACTCATTTATTGTATTTTTTCCTGGAACTAATCTGTTACTTGTTACAGACTCCTGCTTTATCTATGTCGATGTTTTAATTATTTACACTTTTCAGCAAAGAATAATCCAGGATAAAAAGGATAAAAGCAAATATGAATAGAACAGATTCATCAGTATTACATGAAGTAATGTTTAGTAATAAATTAAATTATAACTATGGGAACTTAAAGAGTGTTGCAAATTTCTTTTAAATAGTAAAAATATCGCCTCTGTCAAAAGTCCATCACCTGAGCTTATCCAAATCATTCTTTCTATGATTTTCATTGCAATACATTTTCTTGACTCAAATTTATATCCCCTGTGGAAAACTTCAGGAGTTTTAAAAAGAAATAATTAAAAGAAACTAGTAACTTACATGGTAAAGACATCAATAACATCTCCTGCAGCTCTTGTCATCTCAAAGTAGGTTTGCAGAATGTTGACGGTTCCTGAAAGTGCTTCATGTCCACAACCACAGAATAGTGCAACTCCAGCATACAGGAGGATAGTAGCAATCAAAGATGCATAGGGAATACCTCCCAGGCATTTGATGCAGCACTCGAAGCACCCTACAAGAAAATAAAATTGTCTGTTACTGTATTGTATGAGAAAGCAGAAAGAAGGTTTTTACTGTAGAGAAATGCTATTGAAAATTAAAGACTTCAGGCCAAAGAGAGATGAGGTCAAATATAAGAACCCATAATGTCAGAAAATCTGTGAAACAGCACAGATTAATTCAACTTCAGAATTTTCTCAGTTACTACTTGACCTATTAAATGTAGACATGCCATCTGATTATCATGAAACATTAAGCAGTTAATTCCTTGTGCAGCTTCCGGGTTTTATTCAGAGCCGGTTACAATGTCAATCCTAGGTTATACCTATATTCACAATTCTTGTTGCTAACTTACTGGATTACTGAGGAGAAGCCTCAACAACAGGAAAACCATAGAAAGAGCATATCCAGTTCAATTCCTTCCATCATCATAGCTTTATTCATTTTTCTCATCTATGCAGTGCTGACAAAAGAATTGCTCCTGCCTACAGCATCATTTCTTCGTGCATCACTCAAATACCTCACAAGCATAAATGAAGATATCCACTAAAAGGTACAGAATTAGAAACAATTATAGAAGTTAAATTTTCTCTCAATATATTTTACTCTGTGTAATGTTTCTTAAGTGAGGACGATTGCTCCTGTGTTATACAAGGCCAGCCTTTTGTCCAACCATCAGTGTCTAAAACAGTGCCTAGTATCACAGCAAACCCTTTCCCCAGCAAGGATGCTCAAGTTTCCAAAACTACCTTGCCTAGTTTGTCAAGTAGTTTCATGAATGCAACATCTCTGACTCCCAAATCTCATCATTCCCATATGGACTTTACTGACCTGTAGAGCCCTTCCTATTGCCTTGTGGAAGGGCAGGGAAGGCATGAAACACTGACTGAGGGAAGGCAAACATCCACATGCCAGAAGTTTTCTTTTTGAGTAAGCATTACCAGCTAATGCCAGAAAGGATTTGGGACAGAAATCAAGGTGATGCCCATAAACTTGAAATGCTTATACACACAATAGCCAATTAAAAGTTACTTATAAAACATTCAACAGTGTGAGTCACTATATTTCAATGTGCTCTAAAAGCTTTACACTGTGCAAAATGACAAGCATACCAGAGATATATTAAAAGAAAAAAAACAATAAAACCAAAAAAATCCACAAATAAAACCCCTAAAACAATACAAAAAAAAAAAAAAAAAAAAACAAAACAAAAAAAAACCCAAACCACAAAAAAGCCAATATCTTTAAAGAAACTGTATCTTCTTTTCTCAAAGCAGATGTAGCCTCTACATGTAATTTTGTATTCTGTCCTTTAGGTTAATAAGTTCTTATTTCCTCTAGCTTGGATAACCAAAGAAGTAATTTCCTCTCTCTGTTTGAACATTTTCTGCTTTTAATGAACAAATAACAATCTATCTCAAATATATATATGTATATGTTTAGCAGCTACTTATACACAAGGTTCCCTGGAGATAGCAATTTAAGCAATTTTCAAATATACATGCAGTATAGAAACCTGTATTGATATTTTGTAAATATATGTACTTCAAAAGGCATTATTAAAATTGCTGGATAATTCCTGTAAGAAAAATTGAAATGAATATACTAAATATGTACAAGAAATCAGACTTCAAACGTCAGGGTAATTCCCAATTATGTGTGCTAGCTGTATAAAAATAAAAGGATATATCTTGAGACTACTTCTGCTTAAGGACAAATCACTATATCACAGCCAACTGTAAAATACTCAAATGCAAATTGTACTTATTCAGGTATTTAAATTGCTTCGAACGTCTTACTGAGGAACCAGTTGTACAAATCACCCACCTACAGCAGCAATCACACACCTGCACAGTTGTAATAGATGCTTTTGGAGTAGCTAATTCTTCATGCAAATAAACACAGGAAATTTCCTAAAATTAGTTCAACCCTGTTTTCTAAGATTATTGTTAACAATAACTATAGTTAATTCCTCAGTGTTTAAAAGCCTACACAAACACTTGAAAAGGATTTTTCACTGAACAATCTACTGTCTAAAGGCATAAAACCTAGAAATATGCATTGAAAATAATACATTCAACAAGGACTGCAGGGAAATACATAGTTGTGTGATATCAGAGTTCATCACAAAATGCCCATTGCCATTTTTCAGTACAGCATAATAGCAGAAAAAGCCTCAGGAAACTAGTAACACTCTTGACCTGTCAGCATTATATGAAAAAGTAAAAAGAGAGGAAAAGATGACAGTAGAGTGATAAACGGTTTGATGTATGAGGGCCTGTAAAGTCAAAGATAAAAAAATAAGGTAGACCTAAATATTTACAGGGACACATGGACTATAGGAAGAGTGTTTCTTGATATTGCAATAGCTTAGGGCAGGGAGGTGAAAGAGAGACTTTTCTAAAGATATCTTTTTCACTTTCTGAGACAGGTGAAATGGAAGAAAGTTAAAGACATAATAACACAGGAACAAAAATAGCTACTAGTCTGAACTAGAATAAATTTCATTAAGGTCAAACTCACATACAACTGCTGTATTTAATAGTCTGAGTGTCAGTATCTGGAAACATCTGGCTGTGCACTACCTCCTGAAGCTGCTCTACAATGACAGATGAGCATGCACTCAGATATCACCAACCTAAATAAATATCCAGGGTCAGTAATATTACTTTAGCTTTATTATAATGAAATAGTGTAATACAGTAAAACAGCATAGCAGTAAAAACAGTATGATAAAGTGATAACAGATAAAATTGGGTGCAACCAATGAAACTTTTCACCAGGAACAAATCCCTTTTTTTCCCCAGTTATTTCCAAATTTGAAAAATAACTGAAACATATTTATAATTTTTGAATAAAAAGTGTTTCTGTTCCTCTCTCACAATAAAAATGTTCATGCTTATAAGGCTTTGAGGGAAGATTTCGATAGCAGTATATTTTAGCAGTTGAACACTTTTTCACTATCACAAAAAATTACTGAAAAGATTCCTCCAACCACACAAAATTTTCTAATAATCAGGTATTCTTGAGGAAGGTCTTGCTCATTTTTCCAGCTTTTCCATAAGCTTACTACCTTTCTCACTACTTACTTCATGAGCAACTCTAGAGTTATCACTGTTGTCAAATCAACTCAAAACTAAAGAAAATCAGTGAATCAGGGCTAAGATTTTAAAATGGGTAACACACATCATTCATACACCACAGAAGATAATGCAGTGCACGTAACATTTACTCCGATTCTTTTCTTTCAGCTGTTCACAATGTGAAAATAACTGTGTGAGAACAATAGAAATTTGATTTTAACTTGCACAATGATATTGTACTACCAGTGCAGAATGTGACTCAGATGTGCAATCTGTGTATACATCTGTGAGAGACAGGCAGTCAGTCACAACTCTGAACACCATCTTCACAAGACAGTTAAATATACAGCCACAGAAATAATTACTAGGAAAGATAAAAAAAGATTACATGCTCCTTTGATGTTTGTTTTCATCTGCAAATACAGGTTTCATTACTTTTCAAACAGTTCACTCTGCACAATAAGCCTGCACAACAACCGTATGCAATAGAATTCAGCATTTATTGTTCTTATTTTGCTTAGGTTTACCAATATTTTCCCTTAGATAAAAATCTAGATCTGCTGGGAAGATGTATTTTTATATAAACCATAGGAAGTAATCCAAACCATTATACTTTTTATGTAGCTTTCAACATTAAGAATTCTACTGTTATTATTTTATATCATAAATCATTTCACAGAAAAAACAATAACGAAATACATAGAAGATGACAAGACAAGGAATGTTCTTTTACATGGATAAAATATATCTCAAAGTACTGGCTATACTCAATTATCTAAATAGTGCACATGAATGATGCACTACACATGTTCACTTTCAGTCAGCAAAGATCTGGTAGGCATAAAAATACCACTCAGTATAATTATTACTGGTTTTATCAGAAATAGTCTTGATATAGATATATGAACTTTCTGCTTTGAAAGGCACATGAAGTGTTCCTTATACAGGCTATCTGCACACACCTCTCCTAGTTCATGCTGTGATTTGGGTTCAAGATTGTTAATATATCTCCAAGTGCACCAGCCAAACATAACTTGACCTTTTTATGTGATTTCTCCTCTGCATCAAGAAGCCAAAAGATTTATACCTTGAGCAGAAGCAGAAATTGTCCTTATGATATACACGCTAATTATGCACACAAATTGCACTGCCACAGTAATTTCTTTGTCTGTGTGTTAGTAATTATGTGAGCACTTTCTCCTCAGTGCAGATCAAGATATATAAATGACAAATAAAACATCCAATCCATTTCAGGTCAGTGCATTTAAAAACATTAAGCTATCTCTCTTGCCACATAAGTCTTTGAAAGTGAAATTTTAGCTTAGGGTAGTCAAATGTGAATTCGAATGTCTCATGCAGTGCAAAGTGGTTTTTTTTTTTTAAGTTAGCAAATCCTCCTTGGAACAACATTAATATTCGTTAAAATAGAAAACCATGCAGTCAATTGGAATGGGAAAACTACTATGACCCTTAAAGACCTGCTTGCCAAATTAATTTACAAATACCTATTTATTCTTAGTGCATAAATAAATTGTAAAGTTCTTTCTCTCAATGATAATTATAATTCAAAATACAGGTATACTTATTATATGGCACTGTAATATATGGCACGTATGTAAATACAATACATGACACAATATCCCTCCCTCTTTCTCATATTGATACTCTCCTTTTCTGACTAATGGATAACAATAACATTTAAACCTGAACAAGGGCAACAGAATTTTTAGGTTTTGTACACTGCTTAAAATTAAATACAATTTCACCTAGAACTGTCCCTAGTTTTTACTAAGCACTTAAAACTCCAGTTCAGATTGTAATGTTTAAAAAGTTACATTTACAGAAATAAAACTTAAATCAGCAAGTTCATTAATAATCCATCATGGTACTTTCTATATCAGAAATATAATTTAGATATACATTTTCATCATATGCATTTTCTTCAGTTATATTCAAGGCAATTAAATCTCAATACATCTCAAATGCATAGTGCACAGAGGTAGTAACATGAAATATGTTAGTCAGTCAATGAGAAGAAATATGATTTCAAGAAACCTGCAACAGAATAACACTGAGCTATTAAAAAAACTATTTAGCAAATTCACCTGGCAGAGATATTTACAATTTCTGTGTTACCATCACCTAGTATAACAAATTTTTAAAAGCTAAATTAAAGATGTGGTTTATATCTGAGCTAAATTATATTAAAACTTTATAATTCTATTTATTTATATATTTATTATTATAAAACTTTATAATAATATTTATAATTAAAAATATCAACTCAGTTTTCAACTAAGCTTAAAGATACATCTAAAATAAATAAACATGGTTTTAATTCTCATCAAAGGACACAAAACAACAATTTAAACAGCAAGCAAGGAGGTTCTCTCTTTCTCCTAGATTTGGAGTCGCAAGTATGTACTTACTTATCCCACAGATAACAAACATGCTTCTGTTTTGTTCCATCCTTCTTAACTGCACTGAAATCTAGAGGATTAAAAAAAAGGCTACCTACTGCTTCTATTCCTGGGTGACTGAAGCACAGCTGGATATAGATAAATACACATATTTATCTACACAGGCAATATACTAGAAATGTGTGTATACATTCTGTATACAATGTATACACACATTTCTATTATAACATCCAGCATGGAACAGAATTAAATAAAAAAATTATGCATTGAGTGTAACTAAAAAAAATAAATCTGAATTAATTAGCACATATAATAATTTCCTCCTGTCTTCCATTTGTCATATTGTCATACTTCAGCAATACTCAGTGGTGGGAGTGCAAAAAATTCAACTTCTGTCATACTGGATCAATGATCAAATACTTTACTGGCTTCCTCTGTTGCACTAAAGAAGTGCAAAAGTATTAGGAGACTTGCTAGATATCATATATTAGTAAGACGGCAGTGTGCAGCAATCCACCTGAATAGTACCTTTTGGCAGAATGCAGATCTAAGATCTAAGCTATTGTGACAGCAGAGAATCAGTGCTTTGGCAGTGAAGGCTCATCATGAATCATGATCAAAGGTCTAAATTTCATGCAATGAAGACACATTCCAAGCTTTGGCAGAGGCTGCACAACATCCCAAATAGTTATTCTGTATCTCCTTTCTACTCCATAATGTAGGGATTGGTGCATGGACGGGAAGCTGCTAGGAGGGACAGGAACCAGCTGACCCTGGGGAGGTGCTTGAGCGGCAAATATAAGGAATTCTAACTGCACAATTAATCGTTGATGACCCGCATTCCGTGAATGCTCTATGTCTCAGCCTTAGTTCGGAGGGAACTAGTGCTTCTGTCCCTCACCACACGAGTAGCGAGAAACTACACATAACTCTGGACAACACAGGAGAGATATCTTTGATTGACCAAACCTACATTATTTTAGGAAAAAATGTCTTGTTCTCTTTGCCAGTCACACAGGAAGATAGCATTTGCACCAAGATAGTTTTTTTCATCTTCTTCCTTGATGGACAGGTAGATGTTCAACATCTTTGTCGGTGACATGGACAGTGGGATTGAGTGTGCCCTCAGCATGTTTGCGATGGCACCAAGGTGTGTTGTTCAGTTGGTATGCTGGAGGGAAGGGATGCCATCCAGAGGGACCTCGACACACTTGTGAGGTGGGCTGATGCCAACCTTATGAAGTTTAACCATGCCAAGTGCAAGGTCCTACACCTGGGTCAGAGCAATCCTAGGCACAGCTACAGGTTGGGCAGAGAAGAGATTCAGAGCAGCCCTGTGGAGAAGGACTTGGGGGTGTTGGTCAATGAAAAAATGAACATGAGCCGGCAGCATGCACTCCCAGCCCAGAAAGCCAACCGTATCCTGGGCTGCATCAAAAGGAGCGTGACCAGCAGGTTGAAGGAGGTGATCCTGCCCCTCTACTCTGCTCTCGGGAGACCTCACTTGGAGTATTGTGTACAGTTCTGGTGTCCTCAACATAAAAAGGACATGGAACTGTTGGAACAAGTCCAGAGGAGGGCCACGAGGATGATCAGGGGACTGGAGCACTTCCCGTATGAAGATAGGCTGAGAGAGTTGGGGCTGTTCAGCCTGGAGAAGAGAAGGCTGCGTGGAGACCTCCTAGCAGCCTTCCAGTATCTGAAAGGGGCCTACAAGGATGCTGGGGAGGGACTGTTCATTAGGGACTGTAGTGACAGGACAAGGACTAATGGGTTAAAACTTAAACAGGGGAAATTTAGATTGGATATAAGGAACAAATTCTTTACTGAGAGGGTGTTGAGGCACTGGAACGGGTTGCCCAAGGAAGTTGTGAATGCTCCATCCCTGGCAGTGTTCAAGGTCAGATTGGATAGAGCCTTGGGTGGCATGGTTTAGTGTGAGGTGTCCCTGCCCATGGCAGGGGGCTGGAATTTGATGATCTTAAGGTCGTTTCCAACCCTAACTATTCTATGATTCTATGATCATTATACATGCTAGATGCTTCCTTTGAGGTATCACTGTCACCTTTCCCAGGCCTGTCAATTGCAATTCTAAGAACTAATTTAAGCAAAAACTCTTGGCTGCACGTATCACAGCTTGTCAAAGAAGTTGACTCAGTTACTACACAAGTCTTCATTTAATAAGGTATTGAGCATGTGCTTGTCTCATCAATTTAAATCAAATTAAAAGTGTAGCTTCAATAAAATATACAGAATATGAGGCAGACAGCCAGAAATAGGTGACATCACACCACAACTATTTCCTAATAGTGCAGCCTCACTTTATACCTGAATTCATTATTTTCTTAGGTAAGCATGTATGAAAACTTTTAAGTTTCATTAATAAAAATGAGAGGAAGCTTTAGCAGTTTAGGGATGGTTTCAGGCCAAAATTTTTTTTAATTACTTTTTTTTTTTTTTTACTAGTTCTATCAAGCATGTTGTCAAACACTTTCCATCCTCTTGCCCTTTTGTCTCTAACAGCCACCATCCTTGCTGTTGTTCCTGAGGCCTGCTCATAGTTTGACAGTTGTATTGTAGAAGTAGATGGAAAACCTAGTAAAATCAGACCCTAGATGGCTGAAATAATTATAAAAATTGACACAACATGGCTTAGACTTTTATTACGAAATTTGAGACACGGTACATGACACTGTTGCACATCTGTATAAAAAACTTTGCATATGTGATATTTATAAATGTCCATGCTGGTTTTGTTTATTTGTGTCCAAATGGGTAATGCTGTCAGTGAGAGATGGACCAATTATTAAAGAAAATCATTGGAAGGGGAATCTGTACACATTTGAGAAGAGTCTCTCTTTTTATAGGTACTGTTGTAGCTTGCAATGTAAACTACTGCAACTTTTCCAGACAAAGTATTAATTAAAATATTTTACGTATGTACTTGCAAAAACTTCTACAGTCACACCTTTGAAAGACATATGAATACAAGTGAATACTCCTATTTGTAAGACACTGTTGATTATGACAATGTACAGAAAACTGTGTTCTGACTAGCTGTTATAGACTCTTCAGTACATTAGGTTTATTGCTGTTTAATGAGACAAATCTTAATCTAGCAGTTAATAAGTATTAAAGTTACTGACACAGAGCAGTCAGTTCCTGAAATACTAATCTGTCAGGCATAACACAGTTAATCTTGTAATCTTAAAAAAACCTGATAGCTGATTTAACACAGACAACGTTTGTCAGCTTCAAAATCACTAAAACTAAAGGGACAGGAATGAAACAAACTAGCTACAGAAATGTGAAAGAAATAGAAGAATCTGGTCAATGGTTTGCCCATTACATGCATTTTATGTATCATGTATATAAGATTTGTTCATAAAATAAATTAGCAATTCATTATTGCTAATAAATAGGTTATAAAAATGTGATAGGTATCAATAATGCATGAACTATTATATTCATATCAATAATTGAAACTATTATAGATGTTTATAATAATGTTTTTGATCTGCTGGAAAGAATAACAGTTTATAAGAACACTAATTCTATGCAACATTTAGTACTCTCATTATAAAGCAAATTACAATGCTATGGACCATAAAACTAGAAAATAAGTATCCTTTTCATCCCATTCACCTAGAGTTCATAGTGTCAATCACTCAATCCTTCTCTTCAGACTTGAATTGAACTATTTCTCCCAAATTGAAAACTACTACAAAGCATGTATTGAAACATAATTCAGCAATATTTTTTCCTCATTCACAAATAGACTGAGTTACACTGGGTTTTAAGATACATCTTTTTTCTTTATTTAGTGCATTGTCCAAACCTTACAACCTCAGAGGGCATTCCTCCATGATTTTTCTGTGTACTCACCTGTGTAATTACAATATTCCACAATGCTTTTATATGTTTAAAAGGTATTTTTTTGTTTTAAACATCCAAAAATGTTATATTGTTTACCAAGCAAACATTTTGATTTATTATTAAATCAATCAAAAAATGATTTTAGAGAAGGCAACATCCTCCTTTTTTTTTTGGTGGTGGAACAGAGGAACATACAGGGTATTTGGCAAGTGACTTCAGTTTGGTACTCAGAACATTAATATGCTTTCTCAGAATACTTACATTTATATAGCTCTTTATATACTCAAAATACTTACTGTGGTCATTTCCAGTTGTGTGTGCTTAACAGTCAGAAATAAAATACAGTTAGAGGTAAGTTGTGAATACTTGGTTCTCAGGAAATTTTCTGGCAGCTGTGCAGGACATAGAGGCAAGAAGTATATGAATAAAATGACAAATATTCAGCTGTCTTGAATGATCTCTTTTGCTTTACAAATCTTTCCACTGCTGAAGCAAATAGGGTGTGTAAGTTGTACAGCTGTTAGCTGGTGGAAGTGGAATTCTAGAACTCAAATATCCTGGGTTCTTGGTACTGTACCAATTAAAACTTTCTTTTACTTGGCATTACATAGACATCACTCTTTATACCTTATCATATGTAACTTCTGATCCTTTTATCTTAAAAGCCTTTCTTTGGCTTCATCTTCTTTCTTTACCCTCAGGCTGTCTTCATCCTGGCCACTCTTACTCCTTTGAACACCTACTTTCCTGAGGAACAACCAAAGCAGGTAATCTTGCTCATTCTCTTCTTTCTTTTCAAAGCTGGGAGAGACCAAGCTCATGTGCTTTGGGGGATAAGAAGTGGGAACACAGCTTTGTCTCCATCTTCTCCCTATCATGGTTTTAGGCACCTAACTCCACCAACCCTCTCCAAGGCACTGAAATACTCCTCAATGAAACAAGTTGTCACATGTATTTATTATACAAACGGCCAGAATAACTCCAACTAAAGCAGAAAAAAACTCCAAAACCAATTATAGAAAGTTTCAGTCTGAAGTCTTTGGATATCATGAATATTTCTGTCTGGAAATAAAACCATAGTCTTTTAATGGCAGCGTTAGATAACATTGTGCATATGACCATCACTTCAACACCTCAGAGAGAAGAATAGACAAAGCAATAGATGCTGATGGGGCAGATAGTTGTCATCCTTCTGAATGATCTGAATAAACCAGTCATGATTCGATTACTTATGAGGAAGATTGTTCCATGAAACTAAATAATGTCATCTTGTACATTTTTCAAAACACATATATGTGAATATGTACAACACTTTAAAATGCACTGTTTAGATTCCTATATATATAAATTAACCCCTTAATCCTATTTAAAAACACAAACCGATGGAATTATCTATAAGCAGTTTTCTACCAAGATCTCAAGTTAAGTTATGTATTTCTTTTGAACCGAAACATCTGCAGTAGCCAGCTTCTATGGGCTTCAAAAAGACCATGCATTTAAAACCTAAGTCATCTCCCACTAGAGTTAAATGGCATTCCTTACTGACTCCGACAGGAACAAAAATCTCAGCAAGTATTCAGTGAAGTGACAATTTTTAAAGTAAAGGAATGAATAACTGCATCAAGGAAAATAGCTCTCAACTAGACAGATTAGGATCTAGTGAAAGATCAATCTGCATTAAGCATGCATTTAATTTTCACTCTCTACATAAACTGGAAAAAACATTTATTCTTGTATATTAAACTACTAAAAACCACTCACAACTAGTATATGAAAAGTAGACAAGAAAATTCCATTTCAAGAACACTCTGAAGTCATGATTCATATTACTTTTATTCAACCGCTTCTTTGCCATGAGACTCTTTTCTGTCTAGTTTCAGAAAGGTTCATCTGTAAGGTAATTAGATATAATTATATTCATTAAATTTGATAGGTTAGTCAAAACTCAATCTAGATAGAATGCTGAAAGTCACTAATAAATCTTAATATTTTTTCTATTTAGATACTCTGCCCCCTTTTGTAGGTGTTTTATTCAATGAAAAAAAAAATATTTTTTTGAAGGATGATGGCTGCACAAAATTAGAATGTTCTACTAATTCTGTGCTTTCTTGAATTTTTTGAGCTAAAAGCAAGGCATGTTTTCTTAGCTAAGATTAATTGAAGGATCGGAAGGTAATAGATAACATTGCAGAGTTCTTCAAGAACACAGAACATGAAACATGATTAATATGCATCACATCCTTTTCTTAATCCTAGAAATCCAAGGTTAGAGAACTATTTTTAAAACAGGCATATGGAAAAGCAAGAAAACATCTCGGAAAGAGCCAAAGCAATAAAAGGTGGGAAACTTGCTGAAAAGTAAAACTAAAACTGCTATTTAACACTTTTATCCAAATAGTGATAGAAACTTACAAATGATTTTTTTTTTTAAATTATATATTATGAGACCAAGCTGCAAAAAGCCAATATACTTCCCATACAATCTAATCCTTACCTAAAAGTACACTAAGACTGTAACTTACAACTGAATTGCCTTTTAGAAAGAAATAAAGTATTAATTTATGGATTTCAAATGACACGGAATGAAACACGAAGGACATTGATCTATTGGAGTGAGTCCAGAAGAGGGCCACAAAGATGATCAGAAGGCTGGAGCAACTCTCCTAGGAAGAGCTGGATGAGGCCTTGGGTGGCATGGTTTAGTGTGGGGTGTCCCTGCCCATGGCAGGGGGGTTGGAACTAGATGATCTCATGGTCCTTTCCAACCCTAACTATTCTATGATTCTAAGACAGGCTGTAAGAGAGTTGTGCTTCTTCTTGAATTGCTGAGGTGAGTAGCTCAAGAGAGGACGCCTTCGACACCGGAGCAGGGAGGAGACCAGCGTCCAGGAGCCTCAACTCAGAGCGGCCAGAGCCACCGAGGGAGCCTTGGGTCCTCCACAGGCCTTGCTCAGGAGCCGGCAGCTCAGCTGACGCAAGCAGCTGACTCACAGGGGGCGGAGCCAGGAGGAGCGGCACCAGCCCTGATCGGTTAAAAACCTGCCCCTGGGAGCACAGCAAACAGGGCGGGCAAACAGGACGGGTCGAGGCAGTTTGCGCGGCAGTTCGCGCGGGCAGGCGAGCGGGATGGTGAGTACTCGCCGTATGACCAGGGCCCGGTCTGGGAGCTCTGCTCTGACTGCCCCGGCAGTGGCCAGCGTAGGCACCCAGACAGAGCCAATGAGAGGGGAGGCTGCAGTGCAATGCTCAGAGTGTAGTGAGTTTCTGCACTGGTCTCCTGAGGGAACGGTGCCAAATGGGCCGGGCTGTACTCGGTGCTCCCTGGTGGAGGTCCTCCTGCAGCAGGGGCTGAGCTGCGGGATGCTGTTAATAGGCTGCGAGATGTCAGGGAAGCTGAGAGGAAGCAGGGCTGCTTGCTCCAGGCCCAAACTGTGCAGGGGCCTCAGGCATCCCCTGAAGCTCATGGAGGAGTGGAGGAGGCTGTCAACCCAGGAAGCTGGGAAATAGTAACAACAAAAAAAAAGAGGAAGAGGACAATTATAAACAAGGGGCTTCCTCCTAAAGCTGTTGTCCCCACCCAGAACCGCTTTGCTGTCCTGCAGGGTGCTAAGAAGGAAGGGCACTTGCACCAGAAACAACCGGCTGGTGCACCGGTAAAGAAGACCACTACTGGTGCTGCCAGGAAAAAGAGACAGGTCATAGTGATAGGGGACTCTACTTTGGAAGGGACAGAGGCACTCATCTGTCGGCCTGACCCTGTCTCGAGGGAGGTGTGTTGCCTACCTGGGGCACGGATCAGGGATGTTGCAGAGAGGCTGCCTGCTCTAGTGAGTCCCACGGACTATTACCCACTTCTGGTGATCCATGTGGGTGCTAGTGATGTTGATAGCAGCAGGCTGGAGAACATAAAGAAGGACTACAGAGCCCTGGGAGAGGTGGTTAGGGGCTCTGATGTTCAGATTATCTTTTCATCAATTCTCCAGGATACAGGGGGAGACCTTAAAAAAGCTAGGAGGATTGGCCAAGTTAATAAATGGTTAAACGGATGGTGCCATAGTCAGGGGTTTGGGTGTTTTGAATACGGGACCCAAGTTAGTAGGCCAGGTCTACTGGGGGCTGGTAGAGCAGTTCTGACAAAGAAGAGGAAGAGTGGTTTTGGTAGGAGGCTTGCCAGGCTGGTCAAGGTTTCTTTAAACTAGATGTGTTGGGGGAGCGGGACATCATTCCATCCCAACACACCCAGTCAGTTGCCAGCACCTACAGTAAATGCTCGGAGCGATGCAGAGATATTCCAGCCGCTCCAGCCAATGAGCCGGCTTCATTTGGAGCTCGGCGCAGATGCCTCTATGCAAACGCCCGTAGCATGGGAAACAAACGAGAGGAATTAGAGATGTGTGCATGACTACGGGAGTATGATATAGTAGGCATCACAGAAACATAGTGGGATGGCTCCTGTGACTGAAGTGTTGGAATGGAAGGTTACAGGCTCTTTAGAAAAGACAGGCCTGGCAGGCGGGGAGGGGGAGTTGCTATTTATGTTAGGGGTAGGCTGGAGCGTATGGAACTCTGTCTGGGGATGGGTGAGCAGTCGACAGAGAGTTTGTGGGTCAAGGTTAAAGGGAGAGCAGTGATGGGGGACATTACTGTGGGGATCTGTTACAGACTGCCTGATCAAGAGGAATCTGCGGATGAAGTGCTCTATAGGCAGATAGGAACAGCCTCACGCTCACAGGCCCTTGTTCTCATGGGAGACTTCAACTACCCTGACATGGGTTGGAGTGAAGGTACGGCCCGGCACAAGCAATCCAGGAGGTTCCTCGATTGTGTGGAAGACAACTTTTTTCTGCAAGTAATAGAGGAGCCGACAAGGAGAGGTGCCATGCTTGACCTCGTGCTCACCAACAAAGAAGGGCTGGTTAGAAATGTGATGCTCCAGGGCAGCCTTGGTTGCAATGACCATGAGATGGTCGAATTCGAGATCCTCAGGACAGTGAGAAGAGCGTGCAGCAAGCTCACTGCCTTGGCCTTCAAGACAGCAGACTTTGGCCTCTTCAGAAGCCTGCTTAGTAAGGTTCCATGGGATACAGCCCTAGAGGGCAGGGGGGCCCAAGACTGTTGGTTGTTATTCAAGGATCACCTGCTCCAAGCTCAGGAGTGTTGCATCCCAACTAGAAGGAAGTGCAGCAGGAGGGCCAGGAGACCTCCTTGGATGGATAAGGAGCTGCTCAGGAAAATTCAAAGGAAAAAAGAGGCTTATAGAAGGTGGAAGCAGGGACAGGCAGCCTGGGAAGAATACAGGGATGCTGTCTGGGAAGCTAGGGACCAGGTGAGGAAGGCTAAGGCCCAGTTAGAATTGAACTTGGCTAGGGGTGTTAAGGATAATAGGAAGGGATTCTATAGGTACGTAGTGAGTAA
This sequence comes from Psittacula echo, assembly GCF_963264785.1. NCBI lineage: Eukaryota > Metazoa > Chordata > Aves > Psittaciformes > Psittacidae > Psittacula > Psittacula echo. The sequence goes on along the minus strand of NC_137735.1, from coordinate 39,338,322 downwards.
AAGACAGACTAGGGACAACATAGGCCCCCTTCGGAAGATATTGGGAGAACTGGCTACCCTGGATTTGGAGAAAGCTGAGGTTCTTAATGACTTCTTTGCCTCGGTCTTCACTGGCAAAGGCTCTGACCGCACCACCCAAGTCTTGGAAGGCGAACACAGGGACTGTGAGAATGAAGACCCTAGGCCACTGTAGGAGAGGATCTGGTTCAAGACCATCTTAAAAACCTAAACGTACACAAGTCCATGGGACCTGACAGCATCCATCCGCGGGTCCTGAAGGAGCTGGCGGATGAAGTTGCTAAGCCACTGTCCATCATATTTGAAAAATCATGGCAGTCAGGTGAAGTTACCGATGACTGGAAAAAGGGAAATATAACCCCCATTTTCAAGAAGAGGAAAATGGATGACCCAGGGAATTACAGACCAGTCAGTCTCGCCTCTGTGCCTCGCAAACTCTTGGAGCAGATTCTCCTGGAAGGCATGCTAAGGCACATGGAAAAACAGCAAGATGGTTGGTGACAGCCAGCATGGCTTCACTAAGGGGAAATGCTGCCTGACCAATTTGGTGGCCTTCTATGATGGGGCTAAGAACTGATGGACAGGGGCAGAGCAGTTGATGTTATCTACCTGGACTTGTGTGAAGCGTTTGGCACTGTCCCACATGACATTCTTGTCTCTAAATTGGAGAGACATCAATTTGATGGGTGAACCACTTGGTGGATAAAAAACTGGCTGGATGGCCACACACAAAGAGTTGTGGTCAATGGCTCGATATCCGGCTGGAGACCGGTAACGAGTGGTGTCCCTCAGGGATGGGTGTTGGGGCCGGTCTTGTTCAATGTCTCTGTCAGTGACATGGACAGTGGGATTGAGTGTGCCCTCAGCAAGTGTGCCGATGACACCAAGCTGTGTGGTTCGGTTGATACGCCGGAGGGAAAGGATGCCATCCAGAGGGACCTTGACATGCTTGTGAGGTGGGCTGATGCCAACCTTATGAAGTTTAACCATGGCAAGTGCAAGGTCCTACACCTGGGTCAGAGCAATCCTAGGCACGGCTACAGGTTGGGCAGAGAAGAGATTCAGAGCAGCCCTGCAGAGAAGGACTTGGGGGTGTTGGTTGATGAGAAAATGAACATGAGTTGGCAGCGTGCGCTCACAGCCCGGAAAGCCAACTGTATCTTGGGCTGTATCAAGAGAAGCATGACCAGGAGGTCAAAGGAGGTGATCCTGCCCCTCTTCTCTGCTCTCGGGAGACCTCACTTGGAGTATTGTGTACAGTTCTGGTGTCCTCAACATAAAAAGGACATGGAACTGTTGGAACAAGTCCAGAGGAGGACCACGAGGATGATCAGGGGACTGGAGCACCTCCCATATGAAAACAGGCTGAGAGAGTTGGGGCTGTTCAGCCTGGAGAAGAGAAGGCTGCGTGGAGATCTCCTAGCAGTCTTCCAGTATCTGAAGGGGCCTACAAGGATGCTGGGGATGGACTGTTTATCAGCGACTGTAGTGACAGGACAAGGGGTAATGGGTTCAAACTTAAACAGGGGAAGTTTAGATTGGATATAAGGAAGAAATTATTTTCTGAGAGGGTGGTGAGGCACTAGAATGAGTTGCCCATGGAGGTTGTGAATGCTCCATCCTTGGTGGTGTTCAAGACCAGGTTGGATGAGGCCTTGGGTGGCATGGTTTAGTGTGAGGTGTCTCTGCCATTGGCAGTGGGGTTGGAACTAGGTGATCTTAAGTTCCTTTCCAACCCTAACTATTCTATGATTCTATGATTCGATTCTGTGGCAGGAGAGTTCTCTAGTTCTCCACAGTTACATCACTGTGATGGGCTGCTCTCTAATCTCACATTTCACAGCCAGAAATATCCACCTTCCTGTAAATATTTCACTGAAGCAGTTTCAGAAAAAGAAGTCAAACAACAAACCAAATATCAAGAAGCCAGTATATCATATGTAGAAAAAAGCATAGATACAATAAAAACAGCTCAAAAGAAAATTTCACGAAATTATAAGGACTTCTTCAGTAATAACAGTCTTTAAAATTAATTCTGAATATGTAAAACTGCTATTGGATTTCCTGTATTTAAAATATTTGTAGTTACTTTACTATGGTTAAACAAAGAAAATTTCCAGGTAGTGTTGAAGTCTGACTTTGAGACACAGATGATTTCTCATATTCTCAAAAAGTCTAAGCATAAAAGCTTTCTAATGTAATATATTATCTTATCAAATATACTGGTGATTTAAAGCAAGGTCACTACAGAAAGTGTACAGCATCTGCTTTAAGAACACATGATGGTATTACCATTAAATAACAGCCATAATTATTTTTTTACAGTAATGATTTTTTCCTAATATTGCTGTTATAAGGCCCTTGATGATGATGGCCAAATAGTACTTGGTGAATGTTAAATTTGTTTTCATTTTAGTACCTCAGTTTATAACTCTGGTTCTGGTTTCAGCTGCAATAGAGTTAATTTTCTTCCTAGTAGCTACCGCAGTGTTGTGTTTTGGCTTTAGTCTGTGGATAATGGTGATAACACACTGATGTTTTAGTTGATGCTAAATAGCAACCATGAACTAAACAGCAATAACTCCTATTTGATAAAGCAGTTACCATTATATCTAACTATATTAAAAAACCCCACAACTTTATCTTTTTTTTAAAGAAAATCAAAATATGTGATTTTTTTCACTAAAATTAAAGTAACAACAGCTGCAAACTACTGTTTTTTTTAAACTTGAAGGTGTCAGAATTAATCCATTGCAGCGTCCGTGCACTAATTTAAATAGGTTAGCACAGTTATCTGCAGAAGGTAGCTTTTCATATTTAGGAAAGCTCATAGTCTGGAAGTCTTACTGAGCTCCTGTACAGTCTCCTCATTCTACCACTGTGCTAAGAATGATATCTTTTACTCCTGGGAAATAAAAAAAATACAAAAGTGAAAAGAAATTTTTGAGACAAAATATCAAAACAAAGACAAACACATTAGAAGAAGAAAAAAAAGTTTAAAGGTATATATCTGTAAGTATCTGTACCATACTTATTCATAAGTAATTATATAAATTAATTTAGGTTAAGATCTGGTTGGGGTTTTTTTTATTATTTTTCCACTGTATCAATTTTTATGTCTATGGTAGTTATGTCTAGGTTTAGGAATGCAAAGATGAGTCCTTCTGTCTGGGATCTCATGTATGCCTTTACAATATCATTACTCCCAGCACACAGCATCACCCACATTTACATGGGAAACTCCTCACTTACATATGAGAAGAAAGCTGTGTTGCACTCAACAGCTGCTGTAGTATGATAAGAGGCTATGGTCAGGATACTCACAATTGCAATGTAGATACAATTTTGAAAATTGAAGAATCAGCCATTCTTGTGACCTAATGTCATCTGTATGAACTGCAAATAGAGAAGCCATTTATTTTGACTATCACTAGACTACTTTTTGAGATAGTGGAAGCACTGCACAGAGCTACACAGTCTGGCAAGAAGGAATTCTGACTATCTTCAGAGGTACTCTAAGCAATGCTTTCATCTCCTCTGCCCCAAACCTGTCAGAAAATGTTGTTCATTAGAAATGATCTATTAGAAAGAAAACCACAATTTCAACAGATCTTTTCAAAGATTTGTTTGTTTATTTTTCATGTTGCCTGAATTTCAGTACTTTTCCTTAAAAATATTCTTATATTTAAATCAGGAGATTTAAATCAAACCAAAATTAAAATAAAATAAACACATAAAAGTTTTTGATAAAACCAAGTGATTTCTATGAATTAACAATTCACAAATGAGACTGAGATTTCAATACTTCAGCTGTTTCAGGATAGAAGCGTTGAATACAGAGCGTCCAACTTATGCTCCTTATACTTTACCTCTTGCATTACCTATTCTCCCTGGGCATACTCAAAGAGTACTAACCTTTTCATTTATAATTACATGTATTAGCTGGATCCCAGACTAGCTTATTCTGATTCACTTGCCAAGTATGTGGACTACCTCTTCTCTAAATGTTCAACACAGAAAAGAAACTGAGAATCCTAAACATCATATAGTTGCTTTTCAATCGTGGATTAATTGTAATCAAGCTAGGTTACAGCCACTAGTACAAGGAACAAAAATACAACTGCCTCCAGGGGTTTCATCTGCTTGGCCTCGCAGAATTCATCCAAAGAGATGATAGGAGGGAAAAAAAAAACAAAACAATTTGCAGTAAATGATTCCCTTGTGCAGCTCACAAAACTCACTGAACACAAATGAGTAGCTAACTAGTTTATGGTGGACAAATCTCAGTCTGCCTGCAAGAACACATGGTCTGTGTTAATAAGCTGTGCACTTATTGAGTATATTAAGGTGTAAATATTTAGGGTACCAGCAAAGCTACAAGATTACCTTAAATATAATACCCAAAGACTCCAAACAAACATTACCAACTAACTCCCATATTGAGCACACAAAAACGCATAGAACTAGAGGCAACATCTTTGTTTTATACTCTTTCTTTCATACTCTTTATTTCATAATCTTTGTTTCATGGTCTTTTACAGTTTAGATTCTCATACGCCTTTGCATATGAGAATCCTTGTTTCATCCTTATTTCAACATCATACACTAAAAATTTATGTAACCAAAAATATATATTAAGAAAATAAATAAAAAAGGAAATAATTATTCTTATTTGCTTTTCTGCATAGGAAACACTAATGGACACTACTTTTTTCTTTTTAAGGCATCATCTGCTAGTAATTTTTGAGACTACAAATATTTCTAATGCAACATAATAGACTAACTTGATAAACACTTTAAAGGTATAAAATCAGAATATAAAAATAACTTGGTTGATTATTGTTTGTAAAAAGAGATTCAGAAGAAGGATGATGTGTGCAAAAGGAGAAAAAAACACATTCCAGAAATTAGAGAATTACATTCCTGCAGTACTACAAGATGCTGAAGGAAAGTAGGCAACGGCCTTCTGAATAAACTAAAGCAAACATTGCCTACAGTCATACAAAGTGGCCTCCAGAAGCTCAGTATTACACTCAGTAGACTCACAACTGGATTTTTTGGAAGCTGGCCTATATTTGGATTCTGAGCCCTGGAAGAATGGCATATATGTAGTAAAAAGCAATTTGTATGATATAAGTAATTGTATAGCTTCATGAGAATGAATTAAAGAGCAGTTCTTCTCGGGGAGATAAGGAAGTTAAAAAGGTTCCAGTTTCCAGAAATTGCAAAACATGATGTACAGAAACTTATACAGTATAGAAAATTTCCACTTCTTTCTAAACATTTACTTCTAATTTAACAGACAAGTTGCTCTGCTTGCATCCACAAAAAAATTAAATTTCATATGCCTGAAATGCTGACAAGAGAAGGTCAGCAAAGCAGGATCAAATCAGCATGATTTTCATCAGATCCTCAAACCAAAGAAACTTTTCTGCAGCTTAGGAAAACACAAAAACATTTTGCCAACAAGCTCTAGTAAGCTAAGCAAAAAAAAATCTAATGAATCTGTAATCATAATTCCTCTAAAGAGAAAACTGCTCATGTTGGCAAGCACAAATGACAATAATATTTATATGAGCTCATCCAAATGACCTGAAAAGACTTTCTTCTGTTTTCTCGAATAGCATCTTCTGAGGAAAATCACTCTAAAAAGAGATGAAAAGGTCAATATAATATCTTAGATGATGATGATAAGGAACTTAGGGGTTCTTCTAAATCTTAGGCATACCTTCAGACAGCAAGTATACCTTTCAGACCCACTCAAACATGTAAGAGTAAGTTACAGACTTTGGAAAGTATTTAATGTGGTAGGGCAAGTACAACAGAGGAAAACTGCAGAGCACGCAGCAGGGTGCATCTTCAGCAAAATGTGCTGCATTCTAGTAAAAATCCATTTTTTTGGAGAGCAGATGGTATTTCAGCATGGAACAATCTGCAGCTTTGGTGATGGAAAGGTTTTGTGGTTTTTTTTGTTGTTTTGGTGGGCTTTTTTATTTTAAACCTTACTACAGCTTCACAGACTCTTACCAACAGGCTTCTGAAGAACTGTGCTGGCCCAGTGTGCTTGAAAATTAAGCTAAAAAAAGAAGACAGCTCATTTTCTACATGACACCCACTCCCACACACCTAAAGTTAGGATAGCTAAGTATCACCAAAACATTTGTTCACATTCTGCTCATATATGCAGGTTTTGCCAGAGTAAACAGCCAGAGTAAACAGAGTAAACCTGGAGTCTGGTACAATATTTATGTGTGTATGACAGCATTAAGGTGTGCTGTCACACATATGGACTCCCAGCCTAAAAGGCTTCTCATGGCCATTATCCTGACATCCACTGAATACGTCTCAGTTAACTTTTTCTGAAATAAAATTTTATTCACATCATTTTTTTTTCAAATAAGAGGAGGATTATAGTTCCTCATTAAAAATATATACATTTTATTCTCCTGGTCACACAAAAAAAGGCTAATAAATATTTCTGGTTTCTTTTCTGGAGACACCTAGGTATGTTTTGTGAGAGATAAAGAAAATCTTCAGCTGACTACTATCCATTAGAGACTGTATATTTTAAAGGTCATCAACAGCACACTACAGGTCCTTATGAGAAGACTACTATTTCTTCAGTCATCAGTGCATTAATGTTACAAAGAAAAGTCACATGTGAATTCAGAAGTTACGTAAAAAGATCAGTAAAACAATGACACCAGCTGGAACAAGCACAAAACTAACTTGTCTTAAGTCATAGCTCAGACTAGAACAGTGATGAAATTGCAGAACCATTATTATTATTGATATTTAAAATAATGTTTCAAAATAAATTCTGTTTTTAAGAGGTTCCAAATATTAATCAGAGCAATTAAGAGAAGCTAATGTGCTGTGACCACTTCTAGGTAGAATATAAAAAGTTTAGAGATTCTTCTAGCAAAAGAAGACACACATCATTGTCTCAGTACATGAAAACCAAACTTTCGGCAGTACTGGCCACAAAATTTGAACTTATCACTTGTCAAAATAATTTAAAATGCTAGAACCCATTTCTATTCTGCAATTTGCATTTCCAAATCTATACTTTTGTCTTTCACTGTGCTGTGTTTTAGCCATAGGCATTTGTGTGACAACTTTAGGTAAAAAAGAGATGCACAGTACTGAAAGTCTCAAGAAAATTCATAATCTAAATAGGTTTTGTCTTCAGTAGTACTCAGTTTTATTGTGAAACTGTAGTACTTTATACAACTGTAGGAACACGTTTGCAGATAAGATTACTTTAAAAAAGATCCTAAAAGAGAAACACGAGCTAGATAGGTCACAATCACTTTCACTATTAAAATGCAAATACAAGTTTTAGTGACTTATGCTATGAAAAAAGAAAAAAATATCACCAAAAGCAGAATTACTTGTTAATACCTCTATCTATCAGTGGTAGGATAAAGACAGTAATAGTGCATTTTGATCATAGACTGCTGTCAGATACTCTTCTCTTTACCTCCTCCTACCCTCAGATGTTTTTCAGTTAGGATCCCCTGCTTTCCTCTCGAGATCCCTCATAACTAGATTTGCATTGTCCAGCTTCTCCAGTATCCCTCATTAACTTTCCTAGCTACACAAGTGTTTTCTATGGATTATGCATATCTGGAAACAATGTCCTACGGAAAGAAAATAAAAGGGCTGTGAGGAAAGTAAGAGGTAGCAAGGGATGCAGGGAAAACCACCTGCACTTACACAAGAGGGATGTGTAACGGACAAAACCAAGACAATGTAAGTTAAGCTCCTTAGGCCACTTCTGTTTAATTAAACTCTGTGCTTAAGACCTCATAAGGTTGTATATCTTGCCTTAGACTGAGGAAGAAAAAAGTTTTAACAAGAAAACAAAACACAGGAAAAATCATGGAAAGGAAGACTCAGAAGATATTTGCAATACCAAGGAATGCATATACTTTTAATATGCATTGCACAAAACTTGGGTAGAGTATCTCAAACATAATTCCAAATTCTTCCCTGAAAAAATTTTGTGCCAAGGCCAGTAACTAAATTCAGGCAGGTTAAAGATCCAATAGAGATTCTTTAGTCCTCTTTTATTTCAAAATATAATTTGCATATTTTGAGTACTTAATATGTTTTTTGTTTCTGTAATATTTCATTCCCTGCATTACACACATCTTTACATTGTGATATAAAGGCATTTTAGAAATTATTTTTTTTAATTATGCTATTTTAACCTACAGCATGATAAGGCAAATTAAGTCAGTCCAAAATATGTAATAACCCAGCATCTTTTTCTACTGCTTTGCAGATCAAGGGAAAAAAAGAGTCCAGAATGCAGGAGAAAAAGTATGGCACTGTCATGTCAGTGTTAGTGTGATGCTGACAACTATAACTACACATTCTTTTCTTGAACCATTAAAGAGAAGCTTACAGGATTACTGAAAATCTAAAAATAATTGGGTTTTTTTCTTCAGTAAGTATTATGCTGATCAGTAATATTTTGCTTCAAAAAGTCATTCCGAAGAAGCTAGTTCAATGGGAATTAAAAATTTTTAGGAACTTATCTGTTTTGATTAGATTTTCTTTACAAAATTTTATTCTGTCATTTCTAGATGAATATCTACTCAAAAATATGGCAGAAACGTGGAGAACTGCTTTGTGGTTACATTTAAATTAGAGATATAAATTATTCCAGAAGATACATGTTTTCTTCTCACAAACTATACTAATTTTTCATGTTTTTATGAACCTGACTTTTACTTTGATTAAAAAAAATTCTGAGACCTAAATTCTAGAGAGCAGAAAGCCTGTTTTCTGCTCAGATATTCTAAAAAAAGTAACTATTCAACATGTCCCTCATAGTAAGACTAATGAAGTATTTGCAGCTCAAGTTCATAGTTGGAAATTACTATAACAGACTAATTCCTGGAATCCTAAATTATACAGGTATACACTGCAGTAAGTTCAGGTATGGTCAGCAAAACAGTTGTGTCATTACATGGCAACACCAGCTCCATAATCCACCTGAAGATTGTTGGCCTACATTATTTCCAATGTACACTCCTGAGAATACCTAAGGATTTTTTTATGGATGAAGCAAGATCAGAGATGTCTCCAAGAGTTGCAGTCATATTTTATCTTCTTATTTCTTCCTGTCTGTAAAAGTTCCATCAGTTTACAATGGGTACTCTGGACACATCTAGTTAGCTCTTGTGTTGTTGTGACAAGAAGATTCTGAATCATTGTAGAGAGTCTTCAGTCCACAGAGCAAGTGGGTCAGGTAGATGGTTTAAATTTTACTTTATAGATGTACACTTTAGCTTTTATAGTAAGCTTATTTTCTCTTTCAGCAGTCTTAATAATTTGCAATTGTTTATTTTTCTCACATAAGCTTGATAAACAGTTTTTAAATATTTACACTGGCCAAGGGATAAATGAAGCAATGCATAAGACAAAAATGTTTACTGCAGTTAGTTTAATTTGTGTTGGCCTATGCAAATGTGAAGGAATACTTTAAAGATAAAATACATCTACTATTTTTAAAGCAAGGAAACAGTGATGATGGAAAAGTATATAGAAAGTAGAGCTTACTACAGTGTGAAAGTCATCAAACATTTATCTCCCTTAAGTGTACAATATCCATGCAAATGCATAGGCTGACAATATTTTTCCTTCTTGACATGGGGGTTTTTGTACACCTTAGGTTTTCAAGCTGGGTTTTGCTATCAGATCTCATGCATGTAAGCTATGTTTTGCACTAATAACAAATGTTGATGGTTTACATTGCATGTAATTAAAACAATGTTGATAAAGTCAAGATATTCAAAGTAGAGACACAATAAAATTTATTTTAAAAAATAAGAAAACTATTGTAATCAAATGGCAATTACTGTAATCAAATGGTAAGTATAAATCTTCAATATCCCTAAGGATGGAAGAATGGTTGTACCAGTATGTAAATTACTTAGAAAATAAATAATTGTATAGGCAAAGCATTATCATATTCCTTGGAAAAGTGTAGGATCTAGACAAGTTAATGACGTAATATGTTCAGGTATAATTTGCCATCCTTCCCTATTTACACCCAGCTACATGGCAATTTCACACACTTCTTCCTCTTTCTGGATTTTCTACTTCAGGCTCCAAGCTTTAGAATTTATTTTCTATGGAGCTTGATCAACAAGCTCTTTTTTCCACTAGTTCTGAATTTTATCTCATCTGCCAAGTTTGCAGAATGATGTGGAATAAATGAACACCTGCTCTTGAAAAGGAAGCTATATGAAATGCCAGGCTTTGGCAAGATCAATATAGAATATGCATGTCACCCAGAAAATCTGTTACAATGGACATTTGCCAAGGCATTTGTTCCTAGTGAAGCACAGGTTAAAACTGCTGTCAATAATATTGCTTTAGAAGACAAAGAATCAAGTAGAATCCAGACAAAGAATCAAGTAGAATACAGACAAAGAATCCTCTGCCTCCCAACATTCATAAACCATACATCTGAAAAAATTTGCAAAGAAAAAGGTTTGAGATCCTTCATTCCTACTACTTCTAAACAGCTAGAAATAGCTCATTGATTCATTGAATAATGATTCAGTTATAACTGAGTCATCAGTTCATTATTCTCCTTGTGGAGAAAAAATTGGTCAACATACTTGTAACAAACTGATTTCGATGGCAATAATCTGGTACAAAACTTCCCTTAAATACCTGTATTTTGTAGTGAAGTTACAAATATTCATATGTGTACCCAAAGAAGTTTTGACTAATTTATTCTGTTCTGATCATAAGATATACAGGTTTCCTTGTCTATTCTAATAGATTTACTGCATGTTAAGTAGCACAGGACTGGAAATTAATAAGATAAGCTGTAAGGAAGCTTTGAAAATCTTAATTCAGGAAAAAATCACTAGATAATCATATATTTTAAGTTGTGAAATTCTCAAAAATTCCAAAATCATTCTTTAGGAGCGAAAGTATTGTGAGAATCAACAGCAGAAATGTGATGATACACGTTTTGATGTGTGTTAACCTTCCACAAGTTCTAGATGATCCATAAATAACAAGCATTTGAAAACTGAATAAAAATGTCCAGAAAACTTAGGAGAATTTGCTATTCGTTCTTACATATACTCTCATTTACATATGTCCCTATACAAGCCTGGCATTCCCCCTTTAACAAGGAATTAATGATCTGACCCAGTAGGACAAAAAATCCTAGAGAGGAAAAAAAAAAGTGAAACTTTGTATCAGAAAAAAATAGAGATGAACTTCAGAAGCAGTAACCTACAACTACATTTCCATTCTCCAAAAGATTTAAAAATACCCCAACTTGCTTGGGAGTAATTTACTTATGATACACATGTAACTCACACATAGACCATTACAAAATCGTAAATACATTCACATAGCAGCATTTCATCCTTTTGAGGAGCTGTAAGCTATAAATAATATAAAGGAAGTTAAACACTTTTGTTTAATCTGAATGTCAGCACACAAAGAGTTGAATAATCCTAAATAACTGTATGTTTGATGACTGCAAAGACAGATCATTGCAGATTTTAAAGAGACCACAAAGTTTTGTACAAGTTAGTAAGAAAAGAATGTGAATGAGAGGCTATCTCCATAATTTTAGTTTGGTGAGGTTTTTTGTCCTCCTAAATATAACGGCATTTACTAAAATTGTTATTCTTCATAAGATTTGTTTGCCTTATTGATTGACCTATTTTATTTGCTTTTTTGAATGTCAAGTGTCCAAGTCCTAAGGTGAAGCTAAAAGTGGGACTGTGGGACTGACTATCCAGCCAAGAAGAAAATTCTAGGAAACAACTGGGATGCTTTACAGACTATCCTGCTCTGACTTCAAAATATATAGCGTTCTTAGATAAAAGCATAGGGCTTGAGAGAGATCTAATTATATTCTTGATAACTTTGGGAAGGAAATGCCAGAGGGTTTATTGTTTTTAAGTAAAGGCTTCCCCTAGTCTTGTAAACATACTATTTGCTTTTGGCCGATTAATTACACATGTCCTTCACTACAGAAAGTAGAATACTAAATTTCTCAGTAACCATGAGAAGTCAATAGGGTAGATGTCAATTTCAAAGATAATGGCCTAAAGACATTGTAGGGTTTATAACTAGGCAATTAGCTCAAATTTCAGCTTGTATGGATTTCTAATTATAGCAACCTTGACCCTGCCTCGTAGCTGTTACAGTACCATTTTATCAAACTGTACATTTGAAGAATTGTTTTGGGGTTTTTTTCCAAAGGACTTAACAAACTACTGATCAAACCAGTTCTACTGGTCATAACATGGCCTACACAGCTGTAGAAATTTATGTTTTTCTTTCCCAGACATAGCAACTATAAATGCAAAGAGGCTTCTGGCACCTCACAAACTGAAGAGCAGACTTTGTGGTAAATTCTTCCTTCTTTTCATGCAAATAAAAGGAACACAGTGACCTACCAAACTAGCACAACATATGGGTTATTTCCAGCACTAGCTTACCAATGACACTGAGTTGTAATGTTCTACTAGATGTCATAAGCCAAGTATAGAAGAGATAATATATACTGAGTTTTCCCCCTCTCTCTTTATTCTTTTGTTTGTTTTTTAACCCAGAAGAGAACAGCAGACCTGTCTGGAACACCTATACTGAGTATAGCATATTTAAGATGTGGAGATTTTAATTTCTATCATTTGATATAATATGAGAAAGAAAAGGCCTCCAAGAACCATCTAGGCCATTTCCTCCCATCACAGAGAAACCAACCATACCTAATGCACTTATATCAACCTTCTGGTAAGTTGACCTTGAAACCACTTTCTAATGGATATTCTGCTACTTCCCTTTAAAAACAATTGATTTGGATTAGCTTTTCAGTACATCTAACAGCCAACAAAGGTATATCCTTTCTTCTTATTTCCAATTCAAGACAATAAAAGAAGAGAGAGAAAAGTCTCCAAAGGTGGAGAAGCCTCTGGAAATAAATCAGGAATACTTACTTATTCCTCATTTCTTGTTAAATAGGAAAAATACTTTAAAAGCCCTGGTTAAAATCTCTGTCCTACCTCTTTACTGTTGAAAAAAAATCAAAAGTGATAGAATATCATGAGTTATATGAAATTTAAGACATATCCAACATACTATGCAGCAACAAATTTAAAGATGAAATAATCCTGTAGCATGAAAAACTCATCAGAAAGATAAAATCAAAGCTAGGGAGACAACGTAGATCGTTCTCCCACTTCATAAACCATAATTTCATCACTAGCTATTTGCTAAGAGTAAATGAGGCACTAAAGGTTTTAGGTTTAAAACATTTCTGTAAATAAGTAAATATTTACAGTTACCAGCATTTCTATATCCGTTGGTTGAGGACATTACTGGCATGAAAAATTGGGTGTCCAAGGTCTTAGAAATCAACAATAAACCACAATGTTCTGGGTAACTAATCTAATCAAAACCATACTCCTTGAAATTCAGGAAAAAAACCCCAACATATTAATGATTTCATCATGGATTCAAACTTAAACAGGAGAAATTTAGGTTAGATATAAGGAAGAAGTTCTTTACTGTAAGGGTGGTGAGGCACTGGAATGGGTTGCCCAAGTTGTGAGTGCTCCATCCCTGGCGGTGTTCAAGGCCAGGTTGGACAGAGCCTTGGGTGACATCGTTTAGTGGGAGGTGTTGGAACCAGATGATCTTAAGGTCCTTTCCAACCCTAACTATTCTATGATTCTATGATTTTATATTTTGATGGACAATTATAGACACACAGACAAAGTAGTTAAGTAACCGATTTTACAGCACAGTTGAACATAACCATGAACATAATATAGCTGTGCTGTAGAATAATATAGCAATACAGCTTTCCTGATATTAAAATGCTAAAGAATGCTCTGTAGGAATAAAATTTCTTCTCAGTTAAGCAAGAATTATAATGCTTGAGAGGTCATTGCTCTTCTGTTATTCTTTATTTTTAAAACATTGCTGCAATAAAACAAGGAAAAAAAGAAAAGAAACAAAACCAGAAAAATTCTAATCTTCATAATTTTCCTTACAATTATGACAGAATGTTATTTGAGGTATCAAATGTTCCTCCACATTGATGGTGCAAATATCTGAAAGCCTTGAAAGTCCTTTGAAGAGGACTGGAAAGTGGAAATCTCTTGAGATTTCCATAGCTGAAGTGTCATAAATAAACAGCTTCCTGACACCTGACTCTTGATGTGTCAAAGCTCTCTTTCTGAATCAGCTGCCCCATAAGACAGGATTAGAGGTATAAACTGAAAGAGACAAGAAAGCATCCATCTTCACTTCCTAATGATCTGCCACTAATTTCTTTAGTCATTAATTCCAGCATTAATTTATTGCATCCAGTGATGTAGCACAGATAAAAGCAAGATGGTTCTCTGATCTGATTGGTAAATTTAGTTTACTTTGATATCCAAATCTTAGCAATATCTTGGCTATCAGAACTGGGAGAGGTCCTCACAATGGCCTGCTAAGTGTACAGACCTGGTGTAAAAAAAAAGGAAAAAAAAGAAAAAATAGTTTAAAAAAAAAAAATAATCATGACTTTATTGTCCCAAGGTAGGCATATTTTAAAAGAGAAGATCAAAGGTGGTATAAGCCTCTAATGTTTCCTAAAAGACTCATAATGTGCCAACTGAAACTTTAGCAATAATTTTTGTTTGCAAAAACTACACATTAAATGCACGGCAAGATTTGGCACCTATAATAATTTCCAGGGGAATTTTTCAAGTCACAGGTTGAGAAAATTTCAGTTGCACAGTCCAAGGAAATGGTCCAATGGAAGAGCTTCTCTATTAAGCTCTCTCTACAGCTGCAACCTAGAAAAAGGCTTCAATACAAAGGAGAATTCTTTTCCAGCTGTAATCTCATTTTTACTGGGAAATCTTCTGGCAGAAAAATGCAAAAAAAATGTTGAAAAATGCTGAATGAGGACAAAACCTAAGCATCTATTGTTTTAATAGAAGAGGAAAAGCCACAGTCCTGCAAGAGGAAGGAAAAGCATGGGCTGAGTTTTTGCAAGTTGGTAATAAACACAACTCAGCAATGAACAGATCTTTCTAGGAGGTTTAGAACTGTGTCAAAACCATGATAGTACACAACCAGTATGGATTTGTACAGGCTGATTTATACTTCAGGGTATTAAACAAAGTTCTTTAACAAGATGAATACATGCCAGAAGAAAGTTAGCATATGTATATTTCTTGAGGCTGAAGAATTCAGGCTTCACTCTGTAAAATATAATAAACCACACTACCTTCTTTATAGCAAATACTCAAAGGGACTTAAGAAAACAGGTCCTGAATAGTCAGAAAAAAACCTCTGTGTATTTCATCATCTGTAGAAACACAGTAATACTTTGGAACATTTTAGCCTGAGGATTTTGAAAAACTTCTTTTTCTCCAAAGCCATTCAGTTAACATCAAACCCCTCCATTTACTACCCCATTCATATCTACATAAACTCACATGATGCAGACCGGAGTTACAGCGCCAATTTTACATGAATATTTTTATACTATAAAGTGCCTAGTGAATGATGAAATGCTCTTTCCCTTAACTGAAAGTTGTAGCTATGGGAAAGAATCTCATATTGCACGCTCATAACTCAGTGCCATTTTCTTTCAGAAATTTTGAAAAGAAACCTCAGGGCAACAATGGGATTAAGCTCTCTCTAAATACTGAGAAACAGAGAATAAAGTCCAGTGAAACCAGAAAATTTTGCTATTTCAATTCCACATGTATTTGGCATCATTGCACTTCTGCAACAAATTTTTTTAATGGAAATAGAGCTTTAAAGAAGCTTCAGAGAATATCAGGTAATAATTCCAGATAAAAAGGAGCATGACCAGCAGGTTGAAGGAGGTAATCCTGCCCCTCTACTCTGATCTTGTGAGACCTCATTTGGAGTATTGTGTACAGTTTTGGTGTCCTCAACATGAAAAGGACATGGAACTGTCAGAACAAGTCCAGAGGAGGGCCATGAAGATGATCAGGGGACTGGAGCACTTCCCATATGAAGAAAGGCTGAGAAAGTTGGGGCTGTTCAGCCTGGAGAAGAGAAGGCTGCGTGGAGACCTCATAGCAGCCTCCCAGTATCTGAAGGGGGGCTACAGGGATGCTGGGGATGGACTATTCTTCAGGGACTGTAGTGATAGGACAAGGGGTAACGGGTTCAAACTTAAACAGGGGAAGTTTAGATTGGATATAAGGAAGAAATTCTTTACTGTGAGGGTGGTGAGGCACTGTAACGGGTTGCCCAAGGAAGTTGTGAGTGCTCCATCCCTGGGGGTGTTGAAGGCCAGGTTGGACAGAGCCTTGGGTGGCATGGTTTAGTGTGAGGTGTCCCTGCCCATGGCAGTGGGGTTGGAATTTGATCATCTTAAGGTCCTTTCCAACCCTAACTATTATATGATTCTATGATTCTATACTGTCAACACAATTTCTCCTAAATATGCTTGCTCCCTGCTTATGTCTTACTGACATGTGGCATATCATGCAATGAAATCTGTAGGAAAGCAAAATGAAACAAAATATGTCACACCAAAACAAACCTTCCACAGAGTTTGTAAATATTTGTGTTCACCAGGGACTACCACAAACAATGGCGCTGAGGAAGAATAAAACTGTCATCAGTAAACTTGGGGATTATTTTGGGGTTTATTTAGTGTTCAGGAATTTCCCCAGTGATGATTTAGTATCCCATATAAATAGATATGAACAGTCATGATGTTTATAGAAATTACTCATAATCATATTCACTTAACTGCCTTTGCAATACCAAGTTATGATGGAAACTGAAAATATAGAATGCCTTTTATATCTAGCATTAATAAAAAGAAACATTAGAAAAATATTTCTGTACTATATTGAAATAGTAATTAATTTACGAAATAGAAATTCAATTAAAAAAACATTTAAGTTCTTTTACTCATATTAATAAAGATAGAAGACAATGCAAGTTAAACATCAGTCTTTCAGTCAGTGAACACCAACCTAACATATTGGGACAAATTCTGGATCATTGTTAAAATGTATAAATTTTTACTCATTTTTGGTGCTCATTTATTCAAATACATCCTCCAATACTTGACTGCTTGATATATAAAAATTCAGAAGCAGTAGTTACTACCCTTTATATTCAATTTCTTAATGACTAAATTCATAGACAAGCTGCAAGTAGCACGGCTTTGTGCCTGAAATCATTTGACTGAGTTCACTTCAGCTGTTACTGGGGATATGACCAGAATACTAATTCTCTTTAACACAACCTACTTGTACTAGCTCATCCTGCAAGAGTATCTTTTCTCGAAATTTAGAATTCAGGAGTGTGTGATAGTACAGTAGTAAAAAAACCGCAACCAACCAACCAAAAAAACCAAACCAAGCAAACAACCAAAATCTGCTTATGAATAAATAGGAAATTCCTAATGAAGTACTGACTGCCAAAAATACTGGCAAAGATCTTACACACTTGACATCAGTGGGTTCTTCTGTATAATTCTTTGAATATAAGCTATCTTTGTAATGCATCAAAGCATCTATAAATGCACATTATAAATGCTCATTGTCAAACACACAAGCATGTGCAGTTATAAAAGTCACAAAGGATGTCTGTACCCATATAAAGACTTCATCTGAAATAAATGAAGATTGCTTACTTTAAGTCAATAAAAAACATTAACATAAACCCAGCTTTTTATTAAATATTTTTCACATAATATGAAAAAAGAAATCCCAATATTTTACTTACAAGATTTTTACATCTTAAAGAAACTAGGAGAAAAGAGGTTTGGCTTTGATTATGCTTACAAAATATGTAAGTGTCTTTGTTTCATCAACTATGGCTTCACATGATGAAAGAAGGGAAAAAAGAAAATTATAGTTTGATAATACTGTGAGCTATCTTAGTTGTACTTTCTAGGCCAAACATGTGAACATTTGCATTTATTCACTGAAGTTCTTCAGAGCCTCAAGATAAGAGAAGTTACATGACGTTATCAATGAGATTGCTGATGAGAATTAGTTTCTGCACAGTCCTCTAGCAAGGACCAAAATTTTCTTCATCTTTCACACACAGTTATGGAAAGTCTGATATCATCACCTGCTTTTAAAACACATCTCACCTTTAGGCCAAAGCTCAAAAGAACTTAAAGACGTCTTTTCCTCTCTACTGACCCTACCCACACCATCCAGCTTTAGGGAACGGCAGAGCTGCAGCAAACAGTTTAGGATTGGGTCAGTCTGCAGGAGGTACAATTGCAGATTATCTTAGGTGTCAGCACCTGTCATAAGCAAAAAAACTCTTCAGTCTTAAACTGAGATCACTAATAGGTGGCAGATAATTGGGTGTATGTGTGTAGGAAGGTTGAATGTCAGTAACTGAATTGTTGAACAATCAAGCAGAAGTTTGCAATTCTTCAGCTGCAATAAGTACTGTCTGCTTGTAAATTTTTGTAACAGCTGGTTTAAAAATGGCACATCCCAAATCTTCCAATTTTTAGAGACATAAGACAGAACTGCAAATTAGAATGCTGATCACACACCGTGATTCTGCACACTGGCTGCTTAAATTAGGAAGTCTGGGACCTTGCAGTTCTGGAAAAGGACAAAAAGAAGGGAGCTTGGAGAAAAGGTGGTGAAGATCTTGGCTGGACAAAAGATCCTGGAAGTGGGAGAAGATACAACAGATCAGCCAACTGGATGGAGACAAATGTTATGGTCACCCAGGGTCCTTGACTAACAATGTCCAATACAGGTAAGTACAAGCAGCGCAAGAACTAGTGCAACTGGGCCAGCAGAAATCTCTATGCAGTGAAATTGTGAACTACTGCATATTGAGTAGAGGAGAGAGACACAAATGGGACAATATGAGTGATGTGTGAGATAATAAGTAAGGGAAAAGCTCTAGTAGAGCTGTTTTTTAAACAAATCCTGGTCTAAAATCAACTACGGGTTGTTTAGAGTGTCTCACTTCCGAGAACAGCTGAAAAATTAGGCACCATATATATTCTAATTACGGTATCAGTAGTATATCTGTATAGCACTTTCAAGTAAAATGAATGTTTTTTTTTTAAATGCAAGTGATTTTAATCACACAAAGCATATATTTTGATGTGAATTACAAATGGACACAACTAGAATTTTTAAATTATTGAAAAAAAAGTCCCCTGTTTCTTCTGCCTTGAAAACAAGAGAATTCGCCTGAAGTAAATATTGAGCTGTATTTTAGTCCTATGGTGCAGTAATAAATTTCTCCTTACCAGTTTTACCTTTATGTACACATTTCAACATGAAACAAGAGAGCAACAAGAGGACTTTGGGGGAAAATTCTCATTAGGGTTCTGCTGAAGTACAATGAATGTTGCTCTGCTCTCCTGTTCCTGATTTTCAGATTTTCCCAGCTATACTAGTGTCGTGGTTTAAGCCCAGGCCGTAAATCAGAACCATGCAGTCCACTAATAGTAATAATGATAAAGGAAATAACAAGGAAGAGAATACAACCGCTCACCAACCGGTACCTCACCCCCACCCTGCAGTGATCTCGCCCTTCCGGGAACTCTCAATTCTACATCCTGGGCATGATGTGCTGTGGTATGGAATACCTCTTTGGCTAGTTTGGGTCAGGTGTCCTGTCCCTGCTTCCTCCCGGCTTCTCCTCCTCCCTGGCAGAGCATGAGACTCACAAAGTCCTTGGTCAGTCTAAACATTGGTGTAATCAGCTTTGTTCCCAGGCTGAAAGTCAAAAACACAGTGCTGCAACAGCTACTAAGAAGGAGGAAAAATGACTGCTACTGCTGAACCCAGGACAACTAGTTTAGAAGAGCACAGCAATCTGCAATGTACTGCCAGAATATATTGAGAGCCTTCTGGAAAGAACTGGCGTGGGCTTCCTGAGATCATGGTTAAGTAAGACGTTTTTTTTCCAGTGATTCTGGCTACTGGAAGGGTAGACTGTCCACTTTCTGCTACAACAATCAATAGTCATCACTTCCAAGGCTGCTGATTGTGGGCATTCAAAAATCTCTGCATGAATGGCTTCTGCAAAATCTTCAGACAGCAATATCTACATCTCAGATGGCCATTTGTCTTACTACTGCATCCCTGTAGGTGCTCCAAAACCTCTCTAAACAGAAGTAACACAGAAACTCATACTAATTTATTTCCTTTGGGGAATACTATTAATGAATAGGCCAGGGAAAAAAATGAATGACAGCTAAGAGATCTGGTAGATATCAGTCTGTTCATTTCACCTTTATTCTGATCAGTCACCAGCAGCAAATTTAATACAGAGCTATAACCACAGATTATAGGTGCTGACCCTTTCAATTGTTTCTTGAAAAACGTAACAAATATCACATCCAAAACCATAGAGAGAGACAGGTATTGCTCAAATACAGAACTTAAAGAGCAAAGATACAAGATTTAAATAAAGTTCTGAGGTTGCATCATGGGTAATACTATATAAACTTTTAGAGAAAAGAATCTCGTTTCAGTCCTTAAAAAGGACTTCACTTTCAATACATATCACAATTTGTGAAATCCAGGATATACTAGGTTTTTAATATAATTTGAGTGATGCTTGCTCTGCAATCGAATGAATTTTCTCATAGCTTTTAGAGATCAGATGAATTATCTTTTAAATTTAGATTTAGATGGGGCAAACATCCCATTTAAGATAACAAAAGACTATGAACATCATCTAAACATGCACATAGGGTTTTGGTAAATATCCAGTTTATAAACTCTGACCTTAAATCCTGGGCCAACGTTAAATTTGCTTAGATTTGCCTGCATACACAAAACCCAAAGCTTTTGGTAAACTCCATGCTGTGAGCCTCTACCAAAATACACAAACCAGTTCCTTTGCTCATTTGGAATGAATTCACCTCAGAAAACAGAGAGACAAATTTTCAGAGACAAAGGTTTTATTTCTGGGACTCACATTGAGGTTCTGCCCAATCAATAATGTGATATGGGGCATCATATCCTGCAGAATTTTTCAAAAATCCAGTTTTGTTCTGAGTGTACCCCTGCGGCTGGCACTTGGTTTCCATCTCATTCTGAGCAAGCTCTGACTGCCTACAAATCTGCTGGCAGATATTGCAAACATTTTGGGAAGGATCCAGGGCACTCCTTTGTCAATGTCAACCTTGTGAGGCTGGTGGCATAGATTTCCCAGATGTATCTGCATGGTGGAGAATGTATCAAATCCATTAAAATGAGACCTATTTTGGAGAGAAACTTCAATCAAGTTAGCAGAGAGCCAATTCAGCATGAACTTTCAAGGACAGACATTACAGAAAGACAACTGTTTTGTCCTTGAGGCTTCCCTGATGGCTTCCCTGCATGCTAGCGGTGTATGCTAGCCAAGGGAGAGTGTCAATGCATTCAGAAGAAATCACACTATGGTGTGACACCATGTCCTTGAAAGATGGCAGCCATGTAATTAAGAGAATCAACAATGATGCATCATGTGGTTGGAATAAACTGGAAATTCATTCTGCCTTACATTAATCTTATATAAATGTAAGTTGCAAGATTTTACTTTTTTGTCTGGAAAACCACCTGCAACCATTAGTAGTCTGAAGCAGCACTTTGGCATGTCGGAACTTTAAGCTATTAGGCATACACATGACAAAACCCACCTAAGGTTTCCTGCATCATCCATATACAGCTATCTTAGGCCTGGGTTTGTTCCTATCAAGTTACTCCATGAGAAATTATTAGAATCTGGTGGAAACTTAGCTCATCTTTAAGGCCTGCAGTATGTAACACACAAAACATTAGTGGAATATATAGGTATCTTTGACTCTCCCATTCAGTGACTGATCTCTCTCAGAGATTAATTGTTTTCTATAAATTGCCAAGTGAATTTACAACAGATGGAAAAAAGTAACAAATATTCATATAGTATCTTATGATCCTTATATGGTTATAAGATAAGCAAGAAAGTCAGGTAAAAACCCTTTCCTGAGATATCTTTTAATACTTCTAAAACAAACAAAAATGATGGGCATCAATTATAAATACTTTTTAAGCCAAATATCTCTGACTAGTGAGCAACCCAGAAAATAATAGCAGGGATTTGTGGCATTTGTAGTTCTACTACCCCAAATTCTTCTCCTGACACCTCTAATCAGCACACAGCAATCTATCATGCACACAAAATGAATACTTCTTTACATATCTGGGGGGCAATAGTTAGCCTTGTGAAAGCAACGTGACTATTATCACTATATTTTTTACCTGAGTAGCACTACCTACAGATGTGTATGCTTCCAAAGACCCATGCCAAAAAATACTTCCAGAAACTAGAAGACATACCACAGAGAAAGTTACAAAAACTACATTTTTTGTAACTATTATATATTATTCTTAGATATATTATACTATATATAATCTATATAATTATATATAAACATATATAAGAATATATATTTATACTTTATATATAATATATAGTATATAAATAAACATATTTCTTATTATCTATTACATATTATCTTATATATATTTATATAGAATTTATAATATATATTTATGTTTTATATATAATATATTATATAAATAAATATATTACTGGTTAACCAGAAGGATGAAGCTGTTCTGTACTACTAGCAAATCTAGCCATTTAAGGGAAGGAAAGAAAACATGTAAATGAGGCAGTGGCGTAAAGTCTATCAGAACGATGTCTTAGCAAGTACTAATAACCTTTCTTTAGTATGTTTAACTCACTGCATGTCATCTTGTATTTTAATTTACACATTTAAAAATCTTTATTTTATTAATATTAAAATATATAATGCATGTGATCATACTATCCATCTGTGTGTAAAGTCAAGATCTTACCTACCACATAATGCAATGTACAGCCGTATGTCCAAGCACCAGGAATTTCTCTTAGTCAGCAAGGCCACAGACCAATGACTGGGCATCCAGCCAGCTATGCACAACATTCACACGTGACTTGTATGATGCCCATAGCGGTCTAAAGACTGCTGGTGCTTTGTGGGGACATACCAAAACAAGGAGTGAATACAGCATAGAGAAATGAGTATGAGTGACTGAAAATCCCCTACTTTGACAATACTACTGGCAGTAAGGTTTTCAGTAAAGGTAGGTGGTTTTCACCAAAGAAAGAACTTGGGGAAAGCCATTCAAATGTGTTGTCATGCCAAACGACAACTGTCTCCTGCTGAAGGAAACAAATGAAGGAATTTCAGGAAAAAGATTAAATCAGTCAAGATCCCTGAGAAGACTTGAAACAGCAGATTGACAATAAAATCTAAATACAAAATAAAAAGGCATGAAAAAAATGCTGAGATGATTGCTACCATGAAAAAGAAACAGTAAGAAGAAAGAAGCCTTATCATACTACACCTATATTAATATACTAAGAGCCATTCTTGTTAAAATTCTAAGTATTTCATAATAATTTATAAACATATTGCCTGATTTAAGTAATATAAATAAATGCTTATGCTTGCATTATTCATTAGTTTGGTTCAAGTTAAATATGACTTCAGGGAATAGATAATAGCAAGGAAATCCTCACAACAAAAGCATGGAGAATTCATAATTTTTAAGGCCTTGGGAAGCCTTAACAATATCACCAGCACATTCTCTGCTGGCACGGCCTTCCACCTGGCACAGCACAGGCCAGATGAAAGCAGGGGGCAGGAGAAGCAGAAGTGATTTGAGTAAGGCTTGAGATACTCTCTGGCCTTCAGTAAAATATTGGGATATCTGCTTCAGTCCAAGTGCCATAGAGACAGAATGCAGGTAATTGAAGAGTAAGGGGTCCACACCACAAATCACCACAGTGAGTTGAACACACAAGGTGACTATGACAGATCATTCAGCAGGGAATTTAGAAAACATACACTTAGTCTTCAGGAAGCCTGTATGCCGTATATAGTATAAGAGAAAGCATACTGTAAAATAATTATGAACCCACCAACAACAAACAAACTTTGTGCAAGTTGTTTCTGCAACACCTTCCTCTCTTATGTTTCTAGTGCTTTCCAGTGGTTTGGAACTAGAAAGGTGAATATTAGCATAACAAAAGAGAAATCATGGCATTTTCTCACAGCCACTCTTGGAAAATAAATAAATAAATAGATAAATAAATAAATAAATTAATAAACCTACCATATAAAGCTGAGGTAAGGTATCTCACATAAGTGTTAAGAAAAGCTGATCTCAAACATGCATGGCAACAAACTTTTAGAGCCATTTGCCCAAAAAACATCTCAAGAAACAAGCTGTGGAAAATGAAACCCCATTGTTTCCATAAAGCCCACACACACACCCTATTTTTTTTCCCTTTTTTAAACTTTTAGGAGCCATCATCCGTGTGGGAGTTAGTGGAGAAAAGAAAAGGGAAACTTGAAAATCAAGACTCAATTTTGTTTCAATTTTCAAAAAGAAAGAAATAATTAAAAAAAGAATTATTTAAACCTTAGGATTTGGAGTTAGTTAATATTGGTTCTACTTTTTCTTTATTCCAAAAGCATTTCATATGCCCCCTTACCTTTTTACTTAAATGAATAACTTTTCCTTTTATATTCTTCTTATTCTCTTTTTTCCTTTGCAGTTTAACTAATGCTGACGTTATTTTTATTGTTACTTGGTTGCTTCCTTTTTCTTTTGGGAGTTATTTTTTTTCTCAGCCTTACATCTTTAACTGTGTCATGAAGGCTCATGGATTTTTTCCTGTTTCTTTCATTCTGTTCACTTGGAGATGTGATCAGTCATGCCTTAACCGGTGTGCTTTTTAAGACTGCTGGACTGTGTTTCATTTTGGCATATTTTTTTTTCTCGTTTTTCACTTTATTAACTACATTTCTCAATGCCTTGCAAATTTGCTTTTCCAGATTCTAAAATTCCTGTGTGGCTATATGCTATTAGAACTATTGCTTCTAAGTTAAATTCAGTGAGGCTGCAAACACAGATATCAGATGTCCTAATTTCATACAATTGCAAGTAGTTCATAACTGGGTGGTGTTTTTGATAATTTTCAATAATAACCTTCCTGTTATTTACAATTTATCTTAATAAAATTTTCCTGTGGCATTTAAATCCCCCAAAGTATTGTACCTTAGGAAAAACAAACGCTCTGTTATACTACAGATACTCAATTATACTGCATATCTTGAAAACATGATAGAAACTAATAATTCAATGTAAATATATTTTAACAAAAATAACCATTAGAAAGTATGCAAATAAAGGAAAGTATAACGTATATACACACTTTTAAAAATATAAGCAAAGAAGGAATTAAATTTCTAATTGTTTCACAAGATATTTTTAGAGTTTACATAGTTACAGAGTTATTTTTCAGCATACCATTGTTATGCTTGGCACTCCACAGATGTCTTTGAAAATGAGGTCACTGCCTTGAAAAGCTTATAATTAAAACTCCTGTGAATTATATACTACGTGAAGATAGTACATCTATCTGCCTGTGAGCTATACAGACAACATTATTCAGTGTTACATATTACATATTTATATTACTTTGTGTTCCAGTTTGTATGTTATCTGACATGAAAATGAAAACAAGTAAATGGTGGAAGATTAAAGAAACAATTCTAGCCAGATTACTGTTTTCTCATCTGCTTTTTCATGGATGTAAGCAAAGTGAATGCGTTACCAAGACAACCATTTCATAAAATCAGATTGTCAAAACCTGTTAGGAAACAAGTAGTCTATAAAATGAGCTTTTTGCTAAATGAAGTCAGCTGATAAAATTACCTCAGAATTTCAATTAAAGAAAGTTGCACCTGTCTGATCTGTGAATGTTGACCATTATCACAGCCCACAATTGTCATTCTCCAAATTATTAGCACTGAAAATAAATAGTCTAAAGTCTAGGGAACCACAGCAGTTCCACTGTGCCTTTCCCTTTCCCTGTTCTTCAATACTCATTTTCATTGTGCTGATCACCACAAGTGAAAACATGCTTTCGTAGACTTAGCAAAAAGAAAGGTTAAAATTTTCCCAGAAAGAAAGCTGAACTGAAGAGATTGTTTAGTATTCATAATATCACTTCTTATTCTTCTTTGCTCTGCCTAGGCAACTAGGGAGTTAGATCCTGTGTATATAAACCAAAGAGAACAGTGTGAGAAGAATAAAGGGTTTGAAATTTCCATTTTTGCCACTCCATCTTTGCTTCTCTTTTTCAAGTTCTCATGCCTAAAATCAGCACAAAGTTTTCAGTTGCCAATACTACGAACTTATGATCACTATTACTATAACATGAATTATGTGCATGACAAACAATTTCCCAGGGAGTATATATCACTTTTGTGACACTAGTCCTGAATCTGACCTCTTTACAACTCAGGGTAGAGGGAGGGGAAAAGTAATATATATGCATTTTACATGTATATATATATATAAAAATATATATTAGACTACAAAAATACACACACATCATAAAAATGATGCACTGCTTATTTCACAATACTCAAAGGAACCTTTCCTTTAGAAAATACTTAAGCTTAACTATAGCTTCTGGAACATTCTGAAATTTCTTTCAGTAGAATTTACGGAATCTCTGGAAAACACTAAGAGCTCCAGATGGAAGAATTTTTTTAAAAGCTTGAATCAAAAGACTTCTGAATTTTGGCAGATAAATGCTGCATATGTTGTGTGGAGGTGATCTCCTGTGGGGGACAGGAAGATGATCTCTTAATGCACATTCACCAACTGTCATAAGGCTGAGAAGAATATGCATCTATTGTATAAAGATACTTATTAAAATTTCTAACCCCTGTTTTTCAGTGCAAAAGCTGAAAGAAATCCTAAAAGTGAACTGTCATGTTCTTCAGGGGATGAATTAAACATGCTCTCAAGTGTATACACCACTGGGAAAAAATGTGGTGCTTTTTAAATGCTATTTATATAATTCTCTTTAAAAAATACACTTGCTTTATTGGGGGAGGGGGGGGAAGGGAGGAACCAACCTAAAAGCTAAACATGCTAGCATTATATGCAACAATCCAATTGATATTTTCAGCCTGAAGGTACAATTCTAAAAAAAAAGTAAAATAACCAGACAAAACTAAATAATGAGCTAGGACAAAAGTTAATTCTGCTTAAATAGTGGCAGTAGGCTTATTTAAGCTCCACTTCAGTGATTTATTGATTTAGATATCTGTAATGCTTTAAAAAGATTTACAGACTTGTGTCCTAAACATGTAAAAAAATACAGAAAGAAAATGAATTTGCCATTTCCTGTGGGACTTTTCCATGGCAAAGGAACACAGAGCTCCCACTGGGAAAAAACCAGGTTTCAAATTCATTCAGTTGTCCCATTTGTTGATGATGATGCACATAAAGTTCCTTCTTCACTCATTAGTTCAAACCTCTATACCAGGATGCAGTGGCATAGTGCATAAGTCTGTTTTGGAGAATATTAATAATAGTGGTTTTCCTTAGAAGCTAATGAATGCTTTTACTGGATGGGGAAGAAATAGGACCCCTATGGCAAATAGGGATCTCAGTGCTCACAAGGAATTATTATTAGTCCCCAGATGGCCACCTAAGAACTATTAGAGGTTATAAAACTTATGTTCTATAACCTCTTTCAGCACAGTCATCAAGTCTTTCCCTGTCCTGCAAAGCCCCACATAAGATTGACAAGTAGCTTGAAACACTAAAAGCATTAACATTCGACAAAGAAAACCCTACCATACAAATCACCAACCCCACCATAAAAATGGCTTTGACAAAATGGCTTATGTCCCCCAGAAAGACTAAACACTGACACCTCCCTCAGGCTATTAAGTGATGCTTATACCATACTATTCTTTCTTAGCAAGATGACTTACACTCACAACACAGAACCAAACCATAAAAAAGTTAGAGAGTTCTCATACAGCAACCAAGGCCCCATGAACTAATTTCCAGAGAAATACAGAAACTAATTAATGCAAACAACCTCAGTGTTTTCTTTGCATATAATTGCTTTACTGAATGGAAAACAGGCAGCAAAAGCAGCTTTCACGGTCAATCATTCATCTAAAAGAATGTATTCAGAACTTCTAAATTGCAAATAATATAAATTATTGATAAACTGACATGATTCATGCATACACTGTATCTCCTACAAATGTGAAGAGAGCAGAAAATTTAATAAAGGGTACCTGTCACGAGAACTGCCCTTGAGATTCTGTGAAGTTAATGCAAGCAAAGAAATCTCATAGGGGAGGGTCCTTACTGTATTCGTACATTTTGTACATTTGAAAATTAATTATGCAAGTTTTAGGTGATGTCTTAGATTATTCTTCACAGATCATAAAGAAAATGTTATTGTTACAATAGTAAACTGAATTATTCTTAGAAAAATTCCCCAAATTCAGAATAAGCATTTTTTTCAGAAATTAATTTTATGTTGAGATACATCAGAAAAAAGAATTATCAGCAAAAAACCAAAGAGAACATAACAAAACATAAAACGTGAACATAGGGATAAGACAAGGATAAAAGGCTTTAAACAAAAAAAAAGGGTAGATTTATGTTAGATATTAGGAAGAAAATCTTCACTATGAGGGTGGAGAGGCATTGGCACAGGTTGCCAGAGAACTTCTGGGTACCCCCATCCCTGGAAATGTCCAATACCAGGATGGGTGGGGTTTGAAAAACCTGGTCTAGAAGAAGGTGTCCATGTCCATGGCAGGGGGGTTGGAACTAGATGGTCTTTAAGGTCTCTTCCAACCCAAACTATTCTATGATTCTATGAAAATCAAAATCATTTGACAATTAGGTATATGACAACTTTAGTAAATATAGAATAGGTATTTTTCCCTGAATCTTAATTCCCTTATATACATGAATAGTAAGGCATACCCTATTTACTTTTTGAGTGATAATCATGTACTTTAAAAATTATTTGAAGGAAATCAAGATAATTTCCTTAAAGGACAAAAGCAAAGATTATTTTTCAAAGGTCAAACGCCTTTTATTAAATCATTTAGTAATCAAATGTTGTTGATATGCAGTTTGGTCTTTTTATACATTTTTTATTATAAACATGAGTTATATCTCAATTATAGATTATTTTAAAATTATGAAAAGAGAAATTGAAATTAATTCTCTTACCCAGAATCCATTATATTGAAACAGCCGCATATTTCCACATATTGTCTTGTACAATTAAATATTATCAAATTGCTTCGTAATAACATACATATCTAATTCATTATTTTAGAGAAAATGTTAAACAGAGGTTGAGTAAAAAGACTTTTTTGATGGTTCACATTTTTTTTGAAATTGCACTGAAAGCATTGGGCAATAAGGCTCACAGACATGCACTAGTAGTTCTATTCCTGATTATACTGGAATTTCACGTTGACATCCGTGCTTTTTGAACATTTCAGTTTACTATATAGAATGTTGAAACCTCCAGTACAGGGAGGTTTTTTTACTCAGAAGAAAAAAAAATTAGTCTGAGCCACACCTTCAAAATAAGATATAAAACTACATAGATATTATTCATCTGCTAAGTGCTGGCAAATATTCCTTTCTCAATAATGAACACATTTTAGTTCAGAAAGAAACTGTTTCACATGAGTTGAAAATGCAGCCTTCATTAAGCAATTCTCGCAGCCTTGGGCTCCTGACATATTATCTAGCAATGGCCTTTTTTTTTTTCTTAACTTAGAAGGTGATGGTTTTCTAACAGATACAGACATTCATTCAAAAAAAAAAAAAAACTGCAGCAGTAACGAAACCATAAAGTAGACAAGGTGGAATCGAATTATATTGTTACCCAAGTCACAAGGAAAGAAAAAAACACAAAGAATTACAAGTGCTTGATAATGGAGAGGTGAACATTTCTCAGAGAACATGTATGTCATGTAGTCTCAACAGCATTGTCAAAATAACTATTACAGGAACACTGTGCACAGGAATGTGGTTTATCAAGAACTCTTGCTTGACGCTTTTAAAGACATTCTACTTTGGTTGCTTTAAAAGCTTAGAAAGCTTTTCTGAATTTATACCTACTGGCCAGTTTTACTTGTGGGAGGAAGAGACAACTAAAGAAAATACTCCAAAAATAATCTTCAAACAAATTAAAAAGAAAACTTCAAAGTGGAAAAAACTGGCAAACCTGTTAAACAACATTTTTTCACCATAACCACAGGGTAGAAAATGCCTACCAAAGGAAAAATTAAGCATGGAGAACACCATAACAAGTTCTAAATTCAATGATAAATAAATGAGGATACAAAAAAAAAACCAAAACCCAAACAAAACCTAAACCAAAACTACGTATAGACCATGAATAAAGACACAATAAAACTTACTAGAGTCAATTAAAAAATAAATGATAATCAAAGTACACATTAATAACTATCAGATGGTTCTGAAGCATTTTCAAAAGTTTGATTTATTTGCCAAGGTATTCACATTTATGGTAATGAATTGGGGTTGACCATATGAACTAGTCAGAGAAACACGGTGCATTGTATCTTTGTACATGAAAGCTTAGAAATACATAGCTTAGATTTGTGTGTCTAGATTATTTAATCATTCAGAAGAAATTTCATTTCAAATTCAGTTAAGCAGAAACACAGAAGAAACTATAGTTTTCAGTCAAATCAAATTTTTACTTGTTGATATCATGAATCTGGTTGTCTCTGGCCTCTTTGAAGATGGACAAAATACGAGCAAGTTTTTCTGTTTGTACTCCCTAAAAAGAATCCAGAAAGAGGTACAGGCATGTTGCCTCCTGGTATGTCACCAAGCAGTGAAATTCCATATCACCTATTCCTATTTATTTTAGGAAAAACTTACATGCTCATAAGACATAAAACCAAACAGTTTCTCATTTAAGAGAGAGTACTTAAGTTGCAATAAAACTTTGAATAGATTTACTTGAAAAATTAAAAAAAAGATATATAAAACTAACTTTGAAGCTGTCCTGGGTCCAGCAGTAGCAGTCATTGTTTTCTACTTCTTAGTAGCTGGTGCAGTGCTGTGTTTTTGACTTTCGGCCTGTGGATAATACTGATAAAACCAATGTTTTCAGTTGCTGGTCAGAATGTTTACCCTGACCAAGGACTTTGTGAGTCTCATGCTCTGCCAGGGAGGAGAGGAAGCCGTGAGGAAACAGAGACAGGACACCTGACCCAAACTAGCCAAAGAGGTATTCCATACCACAGCACATCATGCCCAGGATGTAGAACTGAGAGTTCCTGGAAGGGCTGGATCACGGCTGGGTGGGGGCGAGGTACCGGTCGGTGAGCAGTTGTATTCTCTTCCCTTGTTATTTCCTTTATCATTATTATTGGTGGTAGCAGTAGTGATTTGTGTTATACCTTAGTTATTAAACTGTTCTTATCTCAACCTGTGGGAGTTGCATTCTTTCGATTCTCCTCCCTATCCCTCCAGGAGCAGAGGGAAGAAAGGTGGGGGGGGAATAGACTGCGTGATTCTAATTTACGGCCTGGGCTTAAACCACAACAGTTCTTTTTGGCGCCCAACGTGGGGCTTGAAGGGTTGAGATAACAACAGATCTGACCAAGGCACAATGCTGATTTATTGGCTCTCAAAGTTGTTTCTCTTGATGTCACAGTTTCAGTATGCTGTAGCTTACTTAGAGCCGGTATTTGCTGTGTTAGTGTTTATCAAGTGTGGGCCTTGGGCTAAGGTTCTTGTTTCATTGTATTTTATGGTAATGGCTTGTAATACGGGGGAGCTCCGGCAGTGGGGCGGGATGGACGTGGCCATGGACTTGTACCTGGCCGTCCCGCTGCTCTTCACTGTCCTGGCCCTCGTCCTCGCGTCCATGTTCGTGAGGCTGCGGGGAGCCGAGGGGGAACGGCCCCAGGAGCCAGTGGTGGCAGAAGCGGCCCGGGAGAGGGGCCCCGGGGACCAAGCGGCGGCGGGAGTGGGGCCGGAGGATGGGAAGGAAGCAGCTGCCGAGCAGCAGAATGTGGTGGAGGAGCCGAGCCCCGTGGCCGAGCCCAGCCCTGCGGCGGCCGAGAGCATTCCCCAGCAGCCTCCCGCCGAGCCCCGTGAGCCTGAGCCCCAGGAGGATGCAGGAGACCCCACAGCACTTTCCAGCAAGGCAGAGGAGGAAGATCTGGACTCAGAAAAAGGGAAGCTGGTGGTGAGAGAGCCAGCAAGCACAGCAGCATCATTTGAGAGTTCTGAAGGTTTTGAATGGCCTTTGGGTACCTTTGGGACCTGCCTGCTGATTGTGATGGGGATCACCATGTTGGCACACACACAGAGTGTGTTCTACCCACTGCCATTTTGTCTGATCTTGAAAGTTAAGCAAAGTCAGGTTTGGGTCTTGTCTTGGGTTAGACAATGATATAGGGGGACCAAGAGGTTTTCCCCAAGGCTGGACAGTCATGAGTGGCACGGCGTGTGGGACAGTATGCTCGAGTATCTGGTCCACTGGGCCCCTCCAGTGCTTTGGAAGCATCGGAGATGGAAGGCAGCTGTGTGGAGTCCCCAACAACAAGTTGCAGCAACTGCTGAAGGGGAGGGTGGATTATTTTGGGCCTGGTGGGCCCATGACACCTCAGGCCATCAGGGCAGAAATGCAACATAGAGATGGACTCATGACTGAGGGGAGGACTTAGCAATAGACACTATCACCCAGGTTATTCATGAGTGTGAACACTGCACACAGCCTCTCCTGCTATGAAAGGCTGTTGCAAGAGATGGAGCCCAACATCATGGACTGAATGGACTCAGCAGCTTTATAGGGATTGGTCTGTGCACTAAGAGCGCACTGAGATGAGAGTGAGGGTATATGGAAAATGTGTGATCTGAGCATGACGTGTATGGTATGGAATAAGGGGTGGATACTGTCTTGGGTTTAACAGTAGCAGTCATTGTTTTCTACTTCTTAGTAGCTGGTGCAGTGCTGTGGTTTGACATTCGGCCTGTGGATAATACTGATAAAACCAATGTTTTCAGTTACTGGTCAGAATGTTTACCCTGACCAAGGACTTTGTGAGTCTCATGCTCTGCCAGGGAGGAGGGGAAGCCGGGAGGAAGCAGGGACAGGACACCTGACCCAAACTAGCCAAAGAGGTATTCCATACCACAGCACGTCATGCCCAGGATGTAGAACTGAGAGTTCCCGGAAGGGCTGGATCATGGCAGGGTGGGGGTGAGGTATCGGTTGGTGAGCGGTTGTATTCTCTTCCCTTGTTATTTCCTTTATCATTATTATTATTGGTGGTAGCAGTAGTGATTTGTGTTATACCTTAGTTATTAAACTGTTCTTATCTCAACCCATGGGAGCTGCATTCTTTCGATTCTCCTCCCCATCCCTCCAGGTGCGGGGGAAAGAAAGGCGGTGGGGGAGGAGACTGCGTGGTTCTGATATACGGCCTGGGCTTAAACCACGACAGAAGCAACAAGAAACACATTTAAGTCTTTGTTTTAAAAGACTAAAGATTCAAAAAAAAAAAAAAAGAGTTTATATGTCAGTATTTTAACAAAACATAAATCCGGCTAT
This sequence comes from Psittacula echo, assembly GCF_963264785.1. Lineage (NCBI taxonomy): Eukaryota > Metazoa > Chordata > Aves > Psittaciformes > Psittacidae > Psittacula > Psittacula echo. The sequence continues at coordinate 39,304,785 of NC_137735.1, read as the reverse complement.
CCTTTGTGTATTTTGGTGCATTCATGCTACACCATACTGTGCAAGTTGATATGGAAAAGAAGTGATAAAATCATGTCACACCTTTTTAATGCAACTCAAACTAGGTATTTATCATGACACTTGGCACACAAACTGACTCAGATAGTTAGGAACACAAAGGGGTTGAATCCAGATGGGGTAGAAAAGAGATAGAATGATTGAACTAATCAGCACAGTTCAGAAAACTAAAATATGGACTGGTTAAAAAAAAGGTCAGATGTGCAAAACATTTATGCAATGATCTGATTTAGTCTCTGTGTAACTTATACAGATACTGATGCTGGAAACATTATAAGAATAGGCTTTAAAAAAACAAACAAAGAAAGCACAAACCAATAAAAACAAACAAATAATCAACTCACAAATCAAACAGTCCTCCCCCCCCCAAAAAAAAACAAAACAACAAAACAACACAACCAAAAAAAAACCCCAACCAACAAACAAACAAAAACGAAACCGAAAACATCCATGTCCTTTAATAAATTATCCACTCTATTATACTCCAAGGGTGAAGGATGAATAAGCTAACTGTTCTTCCTATTGCTTTTCACCCTAAAATCTGCAAAATGGACATCAGCGTATTGCTACTATAAGATACTGCTAGAAGATTAGTACTACTATTCAGATATTCAGATGCAATTTTGTGTTTTCACATTTAGATAAGAGCTATATACATGATTTAACATCTGAAGCCTTAGTATGGCAGCTGAGTTAGTTGCTGAAATGCACAGCTCTCATCTGGGAAGTTACGTGTAGGCTTTTATCCTCTTCACAATATATTTAGACCCATGTTTTAATTAATGTTGAGGGCAGCAACTTTACCATACTCTTTATTCTGGTCACTCAGTTACCACTGCCACACCATCCCATCAGAACACAACAGTGTTTCGTTAATATAATATTCATAAAATCATAGAATCAATAAAAGCTGAATCTAGCAGATAACTGTCAGCGAGTACTGTATTTTTAAAAAGCAGCCCCCCACTGATCAGGAATGTTAAATGTTAAAACTTTATGCACACAAACTTAAATAGCCAAGACTGGACTTATATAGCACCAAATGGTAGTATTTGCAGAGACAAGTAATCTTGATGGGTCTCAGAAGTATCACTGCAAGGATTATTGACATGAAGAGAATATGAGGAGGTAGCTTTTAAAGAAGAAGCCATAAATGCAAATTGGTTTTCTCTTGAATGACCTGCTGCCCATATGAAGCTGAAATATATGCAAAATAGTAGCTTTCCCATATGCTAATACAGGTAGAATATCTGACATACTAATGCAGGAGAAAACCAAACTAGTACTTAACTTTACAGTTCAAATTAAATAAACAGGATTTAAGATAATTAGATCACAAGTACCTTGTACATATAGAATGCCTTCAAAAACGTCAGTGTGAAGCCACTTTCATATGAGAAACATTCCATTTTACTAGTAAGCCCTGAAAAGCTGATACAGATAAATATGCCAGGCATGTCAAATATCAACAAATTTAGCATCCACGCACTGAGCAGCTTTGTGTTACTTCTAAAGTTTTTAATAAGGGCAAAGCCACATACCTACAAATTTAATACGAAGCATTTTGAAAGGGTTAAGTACATTACTGTGTACTCTAGAAAGCTACTAAATATATACTAAACCACAATTCATGTAAATGCAAGATTTGATTATGAGATTGATCAATGTCCACAAAACACCAGTACCTGATCAATGGAATGAATGACTGCCTGTCTCTCAATCAGAAGCTGCAATACATATTTAACAATAGAATAAATACATTGAATTTAATAGTGATTAACAGGGCAGGCTGATAGGCTCATCACTCAATGTTTCACAACACTGTGTTACCTAGAAGATATCTAGGAGGAAGACAGTGGATAAACAGAAGGTAATTGTGAAAGTATTAGGTATCTGTAACAATATTTTCATACATGCTATTTTGCACCTATGAATCTCTTCTGCCTCACATCCAGCATGCGTGTATTCTTTGCCTTCATCATCAGATTATTTCCTCCAAGTGATTTGTAGGACATACATGTATCTTTTTCTGTGATCGTAACGCTTGATACTCCTGCTAAGCAGAGGAGTACCACCTGTCTTAGGAAACAGATGACCAGCTATGTACACCACAGCGTGGAAAAGCCAAGGCTACCGCAGTCTGACATACAACTCTGTGTCTGGTTAGACAGCTTGCTAGCAGCTCAAGGCTCAGAGATCTATATTCTTCCTCAGTATATGCAAATTGCTAAACAAAAACAAGGCTGAGAGATTTTTCAAGTCTTACTTGCCTAGACTGATTACCTTATTTTTCACATTTAAAACTATGGCAAAATGTAACTGTGCAAGTAGAAGGGATACCTAGAAGCATGTGCGGGAGTCTCAGATGACTGCATTCACTGACAGAATACTGGAGGCTTCCCTAGCCATCAAGAGAGAACAGAGAGAAGAGTCATTAACCACATCATGCAAATACTGCATATACACCTTAAGATACACCAGAAAAACCTCTTTTTACATATTACTGATGCATTTAAAACTATTTTTTTCAGTTACAGAGTAACACAAGTTTTGAATTTCCACTGAATTCAGCAAATGATATTGGCATTGGCTGAAAAGGGCAGTAATGGCCTTTTAAACTGACTAATATTTGCATATGAAAGTGTCACCTATGTACTTTATCTTCATATTTCATTTACAATAATCACTGTGCTTTAATAATATCTGAAAAATATACCCATTGAGATCCAGAATTCAGTGTCCAATGTATAATAATGGTACACAAAAGACTGAAAAAAAAGTGTGTGGGCTAAATTGAAAGACTCTGAAGATTTTAAAAGACCAACAACCATAGAAGCTGGGCATCAAAGTATTAGCTGTACTTTTAGAGGACTTTGCATTTATTATATTCCATTTGCAAAAACAGCCAATAATCAGGACACATTTCTTATGATACATACTAGTGGCTATTCCTACAACCTTGGTATCACACTGGTATTGCAGCGTACGAAAATCCTTTGCAAGATGGGTAGTTTCCCTACCCAGGACAAGGACAATAACTACATGTGTCAGAAATGAAATTGGGATAGCTGAGCACGATAAGCAAACTTTCAAATTCTCATTTCAATAATTTATTTAGTAACAGCTTATTTAAAATATGCATGCAAACACTAGGCTTCATCATCATGCTCTCTTTACTGTTCCCATTTTTTTCTCCTTCTATCCTCTGTATATTCTACTGAATATATAATTATTTTCAGTAAAATCCAACAGTTTCAGGAGAGAGGGAATAGCCACCATTTCAACCTGACCTAGGGTTTGGTTGTTAGAATATACCCAGGGACACACGAAACGTGTGTGAGGAAGGAATCAATCTCAAACATGTTCTGTAACAACTAACTTAGCACTCTCCAGCTCTGATGTATTTTTAGATCACACTTGACAAGATGATACCTGCAAGTGAACATAGGCGAGGCAACACTCTGCACGTATTTGAACTGCACAAAGATGTGAATGTCAGTAAGCCAGTTATTGGCAGCTCCACTTCCAGGATGCCTGTAATATAACTTACATATTATGGTACATACACATTTTAGAAGTCACCAGGATTACGCATAACCTTATGAGGATTAGTGAGGATCAGATTAAAATGTGCATACCTAACCTCTAACTCCCTTTTGGATGGGTCATAAATCTTCCACTCCTTTCATATGGACAACTGCAAGAGATTCAGGCTAGTAACCTGAAAAGACAGTGCTACGGCCCATCACAGCCCACATGGAACTACTGTCATGGACTTCAGGAAGCCCTCCTATCAGTTTAGACCCAAAGCTGCTCTGCGGGGACAAGCACCTAGGAATCTCTGGGGGAGGGTAGGAAGGAAACTACAGAACCAAACAGTATGATGAGATTCTTTTAGATCTTGTTGTTATTACATAGCTTGTGTTCCCACACTTGCTTTTCTGAGAAGTAGAGCTAGCTTTTCTTTATTTTAAAACACAGATATGCTTTAAAATAAGCCTCTTTGGAAGTTCATGATGTAACACTTGATGCAAAAACCTGAGAAGGATTGTTGACTATCTTGTGGCAGAAACATCAAAATGCACAGCTAACATATCTGTGATTTAAGGTTCCATGCATGTTGAAATAGAGTAAATGTAACAAACTCTAACAAAATTATGGTCAAGTCCCAACATTTCTACTGCAGAAGGATATCACAAGAAGAAAAACTGCTTTTCCTCCCATTCCCTTCATATTTTTCAGCTGCAGCTTTTATTCTTTCCCAGTACACATAATGAAACTCAAATAAAAGACAACCATGGGTTGCATTACAATAGCACTCCTGACTATGTAAATAAGAAAGGTGGAGAGAGATGCTTTAGTGGCATTCCATTAACTCCACAAGATCTTAAAATACAGAAAAATGTAAACGGTCTCTGTGATGCTGCGATCTATTAAGGTATGCGCTATTTCCCGAAGAATGCAGTGGAAGTTATATCTGACACTTTCAAAACCACCAAAGAAACATAATTGGAAAAGACTCTGTAGGAAGTCTAGCCTTGCCACATATCAGGCAAAAGAAAGATCTTCCCCACATCTCTCTGCAGCATTTTAAATATCTCTGGTTTACCTTTCACATCTAGTAGGCTATTCACAAAGACATGACAACCAGACCAAGAAAAAGGTGTACCAGTCATCTTGACTTATCGGTAAAATATTTAATCAAATTCATTTCAATGTGAAAATACATTTCTGCTCTTTCTGGAAAAAAAACCCAAACTGTATGTAATTTTATTTCATTATGCAGTAAATTACTTGTAAAAAATGAAAGTGGTAGGATTTTTAGGCTTATTTGGCTTGGGCAACCTGGGCATTTTTGGTGTTGGAGAAAGTTATTTTTCTTTAACCTCTTAAAGATATCCTTAGCTGTGACACACTTTGCTGACTGTGAGTTGGCTGACTGCTCACTGCAGTCCATCTGTTAAAACAGATATCCAGTGAGTATTTAAGATATGCTTTCTACAGGTACTAGCTATCTCCAAATATAGTTTCTAAGGGAGAAAAAGTAGCTGAATAAAATTGAATTCCCAATTCTTCTGACAATCAAAAGTTCATTTTGGAAAATTTGCATCACACAGTGAAAATTAAAGTGCTACAAACAGGAAATAAAAGCAAGGGAAGTTGAGAGATTTAAGGCTGTGCCATATGTCCTCCATTGTCTTGTGCATCCACTTGAAAATAAGCTCCTTAAGCACAGCCTCTAGTCACTCCTGCAAATGGCTGAAGTTGTAGAAGATTTTATTTACTGTTCCTGGTTTTCTATAGCTTTGTTGCTCACATCCTTTAACATGTTCCAACGAAATATGATGTATTTATTCCTGGACCTGAAGAAATTTAAAGCACTGCAGATTCAGATAATTTAAGATCTGACTATAACGCAGTGAAATCTGTGCAGTTTTATCATTAATTTCCATAAAAGCAGCATTGAGCCCTTAGCCACAAAGACAAAAGAGTTAGAATCACAGGGCTACATGAGTCAAACTGAACAGCAGTATGTCCAGCTATTTCCAAACTGCATTTTTTGTGCTACTTTTGAACCATCTGCAGGCCTGAAACACAAACCGTGAAGTGTTTACCACGCAGTGCGAGTTTATCCTTCAGCAGAAGCAATTGGTTTTGATTAGTTGATGAGGATGGGAAGCATAGAAGTTCTGAAGACGACAAGAGTTACAAGCTGTATGAAGTTCAGGTGTCCAACACTACAACGCTGGCATTCCTAGTTTGTTTGGTTTTTTTTAATAACTGAGACCTATGTGAAAGATACAAGGAAATCTGGCTCCTTACGGTAGGTTAGCATGGATAGGAAAACAGAGCTGGCTGTTGCTACTGTAACCAACTCCATGGCAGCTGCTTTGAGAAAATAATTGTGGGAATTCTTACCTGAATACATTTTTTAGCTACAGAACACAGTATGACTCTCAACTCTGTAGAGTGCTTTTATTTTACAAAAAAGAGATGGTTTTACCAATGAATTATTTTATTATGAACTTGTGAATGTTCGAATTCAAGTTTCCCCTGTGCATGGACTACTTTTCAGAAACTGGTCAGAATGTTAACTATCAACATCTTTTGAATGTTGGGTGTCTAGTTTAAAGTAACCTATGGTAAAGATCAAGATAAAATGGCAGTTCTTTCTACTCCAGATTTTTCTGTCTAAACCAAAATATTTAACTTCTAGTAACAATATAGATGCTAATAACTATTGAACTCAAGCAAGTAAATAGAAAGTGCTGCAGTTTATTTTACCTTTTTAGAAATTTGGAAAATTCTACCCATTTGAAAAAAGCTACTAAAACAACCATGAAGGACCCTGCTAACTCCCATCTCCTTTACTTGCAAATGAAGTTTCCTAACTTATCTCTCCGTAAGCATCTGCGTACAGGATTTCCCTCAAATTTCTACTTATTTAGTTCAGAACAGTATTGCTTCAAGAGATTCTGACAATAATGAAAATTCTGTACTTTAAAAGAATGGAAACTATTTTACCAACTATATGTCTGAAGCCTTCAACTAATTTCACATAACTTTTTCCCCCACACATTCAAATATCTTGATTGGAGAGAGCAGAATTCCTTTTCAATAAGACACAATGGATTTTCTGTCTCCTTGTTTGAAATTTTTGTGTAGGCACAAAATCCAAGTTTATTTCACTTGAGTAAAAAATCACATAGCTCCTCTTGCTTTTTAAGTTTCATTGTTATTAATTATACAGACATGTAGAATCAATTTTGTGGGAACTGTAAATCAAGCTGGTTTTGCACAGGTGGTTTTTACTTAACTGGAGTTTTAATTGGTGTCTGTAAGGATAGCAAAAATATGCCAGTGAAGAAGAGACTTTAATCCCAGCTGTATGACTCACTTTAGCTTCACTTTCCAATACTATTATAATATCTGTATATATTGAAGTAAGAAAATTTGCAAAATACCTACAGGAGACACATCTACATCATGCCTTCTTGAGAACATACTTTCACATTACTATATCCTGCTATAACTACTACTTATTACTGTGATATTACTAATATTGCTACTGTTATATTATTACTTGCACTAACTACTATTACCATACTCTAGTACAGAATAGTATCCTATGCTAACACCTTTATCCACACACAAAAAAAATTTAAACTATTGGACTAATTTATTTTCAGTTCCTTATTTTCTCATCACTTACAAACTCTAGGTTTGAAAAGATTTTTAAGCCAATGAGGAGGTGATATAATCCATCAAAAACAATGCCCATGAGAATGACACCCCTGGAAATGAAGAATTCATTGCTTGCACAAGAGTTTGTATTCATTTTCTTATGCCATTGTGTGATTTGTCACAGTCTAGATCAGACTGAACAAAAAAGCAGAAGAATTTGCAGAGTTTCTTTAGCTTGGAAAAAAATACCGTTCTCTTTTTTCAAGCATTTGGTATGCTTCTAGATAAAACTATCTCCAAACTGCTTCTTTCAAACAGCCCAAGGAAACGTAAAAAAAAAAAAAAGAATACACAATGGACAGTGAAACTGAGTCTGCATGGATTTTATCTCCTTTTTTGTGCCCTTCCCAAATATGCCCTCCCCCCCAAAAAAAAACACCAAAAAACTGTCAATGAAGAGTGTCAACTAGTACCATAAATAAGAATTCAAAAAAGTGTGGAATTATGTTATGTTTATATATTCATGGAATACAGCACTTTATCAGTGTTGTTTATATCAGTTGCTTCTCTATAGGGAGTTGGGGGCGGGGGGGAAGGAAAACCCAAGCAAGATCTAAAGGAGTTGTGAAATATTTATCTTTCTTCTGTCATACATTAGAACAACTAGATCAGACTGATGTATAATGTATCCAATCCCTGCACACTAAAATAATATCCAAAGACTTAAGAACAAAGCCATAATCTATAGGTTCAGTTGCAGCACACTGCGTCATTTTATTTGTAAGTCTGAATTTCTATCCCCATGCCTCCACCAATGAAAGACAATGCACACATTAAAAAAATTGGGAAGAATCCGCTGCCTGTTCCAGCATCCAAGGGGTTTTTCTTCCCTGCCCTCCAGTGACACCTTTTGAGAGAGGCAGGCCGGGAGCCCACTCTGCGCATGTTTCCTGGACTACTGTGGTTGCCTTGCCAACGAGCAGGGAGAACTCAGAGCTTACATCGGGCATCTCAATGCAGTGACCCAATTACTGTCTGTCAACAAATTCACTGGGACAATAGCAAGTGTAACACATTAGAGAGATTAAATCCCAGAGACTGAACTACAAAGATGTCTGGAACAAAATCTTAGTCAGTTTGAAAGGCCAGAACACCATAAACAGAGTTAGCTGCGATATGTTTTAATCCTCCAATGTATTTGTTGCTTTAAAGGAGACGTTTCTACCATAATAATCTGCATTCATTATTTGTATATTTATTTTTTTAACTATGTTCAGAAACCTACGCCAATGCTGCAGTAAGAGCAATGGAAATTAAATATCTTTCGTATATTGCATCCTTGGCAAGAATTGGTCAGAATTAAAACCTAAATATGTTCTTCCAAGCTATAAAAAAAGTAATTTAGAATGTATTTGTACACGTGGATACCATAGGAGCAAATAATAATAATAATAAAAAAAACCCAAAACCACAGTGATTTCTGAAAGATAGTTAGATCATGGGTTTGTATTTATAAATGAACTCTATGCAGGTTAGTTACAGGTTTCCCATGCTATTCTACCCCTTCACACAGTATCACAGCCATGCTCAAAAAGCTTCTGCCCTTTCTATTCCCTGCAAATAGGTTATTCCAATATAAATAATTTGCCAGAAGAGAATACCAACTGTCAGGAGAACTAAATATATATTATGGCATATTACCAAATGCAAAAATATATATTTAATGTACATCCTGTAGTTTCCTAGCAATATTACCCTGTCACTTTAAATGAAAGTCAACAATTTTTTTAAAGGCATGTGTCACCAGTTACCAAATGGCATTATCTGAGGAGCCATGCAGAGAGCAAAAAATAGCTGCAGCCTTCTGCAGTATCTGTAGAACAGGCTATTTTTTAAACCATGGTGGGTTTATTTATTTGTTTACTCCTAATATTTTCTATATGTGTATTAGTTGCCTGGCTATAAGAATCCATACTGCAGCAATCTGATATTACCAAAATCCTGGGACTGCTTCTGTACTTCCTGCCTCCATCAGAAATACCTTTCTGATTAACACTTAAGAGCATCACTTCACAGTTTGAAACTGATGTTTCCAAACCTGACATGGCTTGCAGACACCCATAGTGTCCATATAACATGATTTTTTAATTTTTTAAAAATTACGGGAAGTGGTGGGAGGAGGAATGAAAACGTTCCTTATGTTTGCCTGAGATCATGGATATCACTCAAACTTTAAGAGGACTTTAATGTAGGAAATTCAGCATCAGTAAGTGGTAAAAACTGCAATTCTAGATTACAGATAATATCTCTGCAGTATTGTCTAATAGTTCCTATAGCTTACAGAGATGGTGAATGGCACGCAGCCCTTTCGCATGCACATTTTTTATATCCATGCTAATAAGCCCTCAGTCCTTCCTATGGGCACTTCTAGCTTTTTTTTCCCCAAAATTAAATCCTAAGTCTGTCATATTTTTTAAGTGCTCCCTAGGCCACTGTGCTACTGTGCCACACAGAAGTAACACAGGGGCTCTCCTTTCTATCTCCCAGGAGGATTATCTTCACTTATTCTCTTGTCATGTTCCCTACACAGCAAATTAATCTCTATACTTGCCGTTAAAAATACCAGAATATTATAAAATTACATACATTATTAATACTTCACATAATACATTTTTTATCAAAGCCATAATCACTCATTATTCACAGATACTACACCTGTTATACACCTGTGCTAATTTGCTGTTTCCACTCTTTTCCCCTCTTCCTTACAATCAGCTTCCTCCAGATGCAGGGTTTTCCCTCATTATTTCAATATTTTCCAACATAAAACACTGGGGTTTTTTCTATTTTTTCAAAATCAACTATTAAGCATGAAATTGGCTATGCATGGTTTCCCTCTGGGCTGTAATCTTAAAAGTTACGGCCAAAAAATCTCCCACTATTGCAAAGAGTGAAGTCAAAGGATGATTTGCCCTCAGGTTGGGAAACCTAGCAAGCTTTTCTTTGAACCACTTTAGGATGTCTTAGGCTTCACAGGAAGGACTTGAAAATGGCGATGAGATGTGTATAGTCTCAGAGATGTGCTACTTGAAACACTTCCCAAAATTCCCTCAGATTTGGTCCAGGAAATCTGTGGCACCCACACACACACTCTGCAGAGATTTGTTGTGTCTGTGAAACAAATGCTGTCAGAAGTTCAGTCCATGTCAGTTGGAGCACAGGACAGCTTCTCCTGCATCTCTGCAAAATAGGATATCAGAAGAATTATCCTGTACTCACTGCATCATGTGCAAAGCCTATGGTGCTCTGTTGAAGGGGGAGTATCTGCTGGTTTATCAAATCCTCACCATGATTTCAAATTCTCGGCAATTCTCTAAGAATTTGCACAGCTCTGTCTGCTGTCCTTGACTGCAGGACATAAAAAGCCTCCAGTTTTCCCTCCCCAGGATCATCTGCTTTGCATCTGCCAGTGACTACAAGTTGCAGTCTTCCAGTACCTAAAAAGGGACTACAGGAAAGCTGGAGAAAGACTTTTTACAAGGGCATGCAGGGATAGAACAAGGGGGGAAATGGCTTTAAGTTGAAAGAGGGTAAATTTAGATTAGACATTAGGAAGAAATTCTTTACTAAGAACAGTGAAACACTGGAACAGGTTGCCAAGAGAAAATGTGAATGACCCATCCCTGGAAGTATTCATTGCCAGGGTGGATGGGGCTTTGAACAACCTGTTCTAGTGGAGGGTGTCTCTGCCCATGGAAGGGGGACCAGAATTAGATGATCTTTAAGGTCCCTTCCAACCCAAACCTTTCTGTGATTCTATGATTTTCAACACATCCTTAAATACGAATCAGTGGGAGATAATGATTTCATAATTTTTGTCTCCATGGAAGCTTTCCAAATATAATTTAGCATCTATGTCCACAGGAGCACTTTAGAAGGGAAGAAAGCACTACTTCAGCTTTCTCTCCACTTCTCAAACTACATCTGGAAGGGAAAAATCAGACTTTACTGTATGCTCTCACTGTTAGGCAGTTAGGTATCCCTTGCCTCCCCTACACAAGCCTGAACTCTTTTCCTAGTTAGCAGGAAAACTCCCAGCAGATCCCAGTCCAGTGCCTGTTATTTCCATGAGAAATAGTGTAATATACTTTTAACAGTACAAATGCTTCCTAACACTGTGCTGCATTTCTCAAAGCCAAAGACTGAGGGCAGTAAACATGAAAGAATTCACTGTAGTACGAAAAAGGAACATTTTATGATTGATTGCACATGCTGCAATCAGCTTTCGGCAAGTATCACCAAAGAACAGCTTTAGCACTGGACTATACTTAAGTTACTGCTCAAAGCAAAGCAATGCTTTGCTAAAAATTAATGTGGCCATCCTACGCAGCACTGTCAGGTAGCTAGTGATAGAGGGCTAAGAGTTCGTGGGAACTTTTCTGCTAGAAGCAGACACAGCATTTTCTGTCTCTTTTCTGTTGTTGCCTGGGGGAAATGCTGAAGTCCTCAAGGCTTCCACTCTGGCTGTAGTCTCAGTGCCAGGGCCGCCCCCAACAGCTTTGCACAGATCCATCGTGACTGTTACAGAAACGCCTTCTAGCTGAAAAGTGCTTCCCATTTTAATTTGCTCAGCCTCTTGCTTTGATAGCAAATAGCAGAAGTATCATGTAGATACCACACCACATCCCTGCTAAGATGGAGACCATCCTGTCTTAACAGCTCCCTTTCTACACTAAACACCCCCAATCCACCTAGTTACCTCATTTGCCAGCCACTGGCAATGCCAACAGCTATTCACTCTCCCACTCCATGTAAATCCATACAGCCCTGACAGTCTCTGACACATCAGACATACTTCACTGTCCAGTTACTGCAAATGCAGGTCTTCACTGAGCGGATATAATGACCTAACGTTAGACACTTTCTCTCTACCAACCCGCTGCATTTTACATCACCTCTAGACACAAAGCCTCCAACTTCATATTCTGAACAGCCCAGTTATTACCTGGTCTAGGAGCCAGAAAACACAGGATTCATGTGAAAGGAACAGCTAAAGGACAGCTCTTACCCAAGCAGCAGCTGCAGTGGGGTCACAAGCCTGGTATCTCAAAATAATTAACTCTATAAGACTGTATTAATTGCTATGAACTGTAAAACAGGAAAATCAGGCCCATACACCTCTTAGAATAGTTTGGGGTCTTTTGGTTTTTTTGTTGTGGGGTTTTTTTTTTGAGGGGTGTTGGGGGGGTGGGAAAAAACAAGACGGTGTTAAAGGTTTTTCTATTCTTTCATTTGTTTTTTGGTTCCTGAACCTATAGAATACATCCACCTCACATTTTCAACATGTTTCGTTCATTTCTGACATTAAGACTGATATTTTCATTGAATCCCTATTACTTAGTCCTCGGAAATTTTGAAAATGTGAGCAGACTTGCTATATATTTCCAGGCAGCAGCCACCCTGTGTACTGCATAGCTGCTCTAAATTCCCTCATGATTAAAATCCTCTTCATTCTTCTGCTGGTCTTTTGTTCTCCAGTGGTAATGAATAACAGGAATCATTTGTTTCTTCCAGACTAGTTCACCCCCAGACCTATTTGGCTTTGCTGAACACTGAAGCATGAGAAAGCTGCTATCACTTTCCATTTTCCTCTCTCCTAATTTCACTTGGCAAGGAATACCAACATACAACTGTGCTCTACTCATGCTGCTAGCACAGGAAGCCTCATTGGTCTGTTTTATATCATGACTCCAAAATGCTATAGCCAAATGCTTGCTCTACAACAAAGGCAGATATTCTACAAAATGCATTTTTTCCACGAATTATTTTCTTGAAGCTCTATTCTTCATCATTTACAGGACATAGTTTTTCCACAGTACTGAGAAAACTGTTCTGTGAAATGGTATACACACTGCTTTTATGGCAACTACAATACAGTTATATTCAGAAAGTACAATAGTTATTGCACAGCTAGTGCAACCTGCCACATGCAGTACCCCAAGAGTGCAAGCTCACACGATACATTCATCTTCTGAGTACCTTTTACTACTACTTCACCTGCCTCTACTCAAGATTCAGAAAAGCACTTTTCATGACTAAACCAATCTGTGCATTATACACTGCCACTTCCAGAAATATATCTGTCTCCCAGGAATAGCAGTGTTTACTCATGGCCAAACAGTTTTCTATGCATGTCAAAATATAAAGAAAGCACTACACTTATGTATTGAAAATAAATAAATAAATAAACCCAGGACAAACCTTCCCAAGAAAATGTTATGAGATCAGAGAGAATTTTGAAAAAAATAAACTTTTCTTTTTTTTTTTAATTAATAAATGCAATTTCCCAGGCTTGTATCAAATTTGTACAAAGTTAATTCAAAGCTTTCTTTTGAATACTACTTGCTTGAAAAGGTTGAAATAATTTCAAATATGTGACTTTCCTTTTCCTTCTTTTCCCACACCCTTCACACACACTGACCCCATTCCTAGCAGAATCAAGTACTCAGTTGTACAACATTTCAGGATAGTGACATTAAAAAGCCATTGCAATCTGTGGGTATGAAAACTCTTTTGGCTGCTTTAAAGAAATTTTTACATTGTCTTTATCCTCTTAAGATGTTGAAAATATAGCCATAAATTGTATTGTTTTGAGGGGTTTTTAAAAAGACAGCTGACTTCGTAGAGCTAAAACTTGTTTTACAGGAAAACACTCCCAATAAAAAAAAAAATCCCCCCAAATACCAGTAAAATATTCCTTTTTGAATGCTCAATGCAACGTACATAGTATAACTGGTTGATGAATATCATGTCATTCCTGAAAGTCATCTAATGTGACCTGATAACTTACATGTGGTTCCACTGTTTGTGAGCAATGAACCATTCCAAGTTCCATTCCAATGAACCAAAGCAATGACACCTTTTTCTTGCTATTGGTAATCTATCTTTGAGTCACAGGAGCTTCTTAGCTTTTTCTGAGTACATACAAGATGTAAACAGGCCTGATCCTTCTGCAGTCACCATGGTACTAATTCAAAGAGCTCATCCAAAAGTGATTGGATCAAATGTCAGATAATCATTCCAAGAAGTGACTAATGCACTGACATAGTATGCAGTGTAGTATAACGTAGTATGAATACTCTATATTTCATGTTAGATTATAATAAAAACTGAGCCATTCAGGTTTTTGGGGTGAGGTTTGCTGGGTTTTTTTCTGCCCGTCATGCAAGGAAACAAAGGCTTATGGTCTAAATTAAAAAAATTAAAAAATACAAAGCAAAGAAAATTTACACTCTTAACATAGCAGTAGGAGAGAAATCCCAATTCCTTTGCTGAAGGTCTGGGGAATTCACTTCCTACAGATACTCTTTGAGACAAATAACAGCCTTAGAAACAAAGCCATGCAGCTGTCTGTATACAACTATACATCTCCCCTGAGATGCACCTTTTAAAAGTATTTTTTTTCTCCAAAGCATAGTGGAATAATAAGAGTTGTGACAGGACTCACACATACAATGTGAAAACCACATTTCTTCAGGGATGTGACACATGGGTCGGTGCTCAATGGACTGACTTCTTAGCATTTTCATTAATCCCCAGCAAGCTTACCCCGCTATTATAATTCTTGACTGGATGCTGAAGATAAAGTTCCACCCATTTTTCCTCGACCCATGTACTAGGCAGCCTAACTTCAGAGACCTTCATGTCTTGCACTTTGTCTGTCTCATTTGTAATAAATCCTTCTTTTTTACTTTTATATTTAGGGAAGTTTCTAATAGTTGACATTGCTTTCAGTCATTCTAATCTTGACATTTGTTGTCTGCAGTCAGACCCCAAGGAAGGCAGAACTACTCTTCATTGTCATTCTCACATTAGTGGCAAAAGCTCAGTACATCATGTTCTTTGACACAAAACCTAAAATATCAAAGGCTTAGGGCTACTCTTTTTACCATAGAAAAGGAAAAAACAAAAACCAAACAACAACCACCAAACACAAAACAAAATGAAACAAAACAAAAAAACCCTCAGCATTTCAAGTTATTTGGAAGCATGCAAGGGAATATGAGGACAGGGCATATGCATGCTGAAAGTCTCACCAGCACTGACAGAGCCTTCACATAACCCATATCCTGCTGATAAAACTCATTATATATGTAATTTGAAGAAACGTTTTCACTGAAGTCATGAAGACCAGAAATTTGCTTTTGTAATTCAGCTACTGAGATTTTGTTCCTATCACATCATTTCAGGAGCCGCTATTTTAGAGGACTTCAAACTTGCAATGAAGTGAGGGTTATTCAGAAGGTTGCCTATTTCAACAATTAATCTAAGCATATTTCGTGTTAGCAAAGAGCGTGAAAGAAAGATCTATAAACAACATTCAAACAAGATAGCTCAAGTAGCAGAAATAAATCTACCTGTATGTGCAGAGCTCACCACAGTATATTCTTTCTACTAAGACAAATTAGTTTGCAGTGGTCCTTACAGTTCTGGGTAGAGACTGGGTACAGTGTGACATGATGGGACTACATCCCATGCACCACTGGGGAAGACACTGAGAGCCTTTTTTTGTGTGGGCAGTACACCAACTGTATTCGAGGAAGGCAGATACATTTAAGAAACAGTCTTCTGAGTATATTTCTATTAAGAGTTAGGTTTTCTAATCTTATTCTATTCCTCAATTTTGAATTTTCTTTGTATTTGGGTTCCATTCCATCATGTCCATGTTTTCTGCTACCAAAGACAGAACAAATTTTTTCATCATTTCATTAGCTCAAAACATTATAGTCACCTACCCAAAATAAAATGTCCAATCATCTGAAGAAAAGGCTTTTTTTTTTTTTTTTTAACAAACAAGCAAGCAGAAGCAGGCCAATTTGTCACTGTTGTGTATCACTTCTGTAAAATGAGTAAAAAGAGACAGTGATCCCTAGTAGAATCATATCAGTCCTGAACTTTGCATGTCACAGTTCTATTATTACTAAGAAATCCAGTTCTTTGAAAGGGCTGAATTTAACAACTCTCTGAACTGTTCCTTCCTTTGGCATACTGCACAGACATCCACCATATGTATATCACAGCATTCCGCCTTAGATTATGTCACTGCTAAAAATCAAAGGTCTGTCACTCTTCATTTTAACAACACATATGCCATATGCATAAGGATTGCAACTCCTTTAGTTTTGCTCATTTAAATAAAATATTTGGTTAGAAACTAAAATGGGACGGACAAGAAACTTCAATCACCTTGTATTCCATCTTTAATAGCAAAAAACACTTACTGGCTGCAATCCATTTTTCTATTTATTTACTTATTCACAAATCAGTAAGTATTCCCTGGCATACTTCCTCTTTCTTTAGTATCTAGAGGCCTCAATTATGATGAGATTTCCACTGGAGAAATGTAAAGACTAGAAACTTACTAAAGCAATAAACATGGGTGGAAGACACGAAAGCATATGCATGTCCTGTATGGCTTTTCACAGATGGGAAATAATGACGCAGTGAGTAAATGATGCAGATAATCAATTTCAGATCTTTGGTATCTCAATTCAGAATCTTAAATGATATCCTAATAATTTTCACAAAACGTTATTTCTAAGCCAGTATCTGATAAATTACTGGTTAAAAGAAAAGCTTTCTTTTTAATCCAATAATACAACTTTTGATACCTTCATTATTTCATAACAATTTCATTCCTTAGAATTACCAAGCATGATGTAAATTATTGCTATGACACATTTCCTTTTTTTAGCTGTGTATTCTTACCAAAAATTCATATACTAGACAAAGGTCCAACATTTGTACCTACTGAAGCTGCTTGTTTCCAGAACTACTTTGGGAAGGTCTTTGATGGGATCTCTGATTTGTTGGTTTTATTTGTTGAAAGGCAATTGTTGATATTTGGTAAAGTTATTACAGTAAAACAGTTGCATTTACAATCATCAGTTTATCCAAGCAAGTGTACTGCCTCATGAAGCCAGGGAATGGTATATGTTCATTAATAAAATTATTCCATATCTCCCACAGATTTGCTTCACTCAAATGAACATTTTTATACTTCTGTTTCATGAGTTTCATGACCCAGTTTCACAAACTAAAAAATGTGCTGCTTTCTTTAACTGGTAAAACAGATTAAGATGAGCTGGGAGAGCTCACTAAAATGAATATAATCTCATGAATTTTGGCTGCTTATTCCAGCTCTCATTTACAAGAAGTGAGAAGGTCTCCCAAGTATATACTGGACACTAATGATCCAACTGCTTACTTTCATTACACATTACAGTTACAACTGCAAACATTTTTGCTATCTACCCACCTTATTACCTCATATATAACAAACAACTAAATAAAAGCACATTGTTCTCTCAGGTATACAGCGGAATGTTTACTTTTCTTTTTTTTTTCCATATCCTTTTGATATTTTCTTGAATATCCCTATAATTGTATGATTTTTGAAGCTTGTTTTCTCTCATATCTAAATAGAAAACTCCGAAATATCACAGTATTGTTGCTTACCTAACAGCAACATCAGCTATAATTAAAGTTGTAAGACAGCAATCGGAAAATTTTGCCAGAGCTTAGCTGTATTAATAGATGCTACAAAGATTGCAAACTTAATGCAAAATCATTAAAACATGCAGCATTCCAAATCTTCTCTGTCTTGATAATATGTTATGTCTTTGAATTGGACAAAAAATTAGACTCATCATTCAGCTTTCTGACTGCAACAAATTATTCAGATAAACCAAATCTGCTGTGGTCCTCAATGCACTAACTATGAAAAAGGTGGCCCCAACAGGAAGAAAAAATTACTATAAACTAGGGAGAAGGAAAATAAAGAGCAATTAAGCATGCAGAATGATGTTCTGGGGTAAAGCTGAGCTGATAAACTTTGAACCAATGTCAGGAGCAGAGAGCTTACTAGGGTATGTCATTGGTATTCTGGCCCACAGGATGCTTTCTCCTTCTGCAGAGAAACAGGGTGGATTTCATTCATTTTCAAGCTGTGCAGTTCACCAACATGGAAACACAAGAGTGGAAGGGAAATAATAAGAAAAAAGGCAGCATTTCACTAGCTGATAGCTCAGAAGAAATGAAAGCAGAGCTGAGAGCAACAAAATAAACAAGGGCTATGCCTCTGCACTACCCTGATACTGAGGAACTGATGACGTTTTGTTTAAAGCTCTTTTTCTTTTATATTTGTCCTTAAATAAGAATAGAAAGAGAATAAATAATGTTTTCAAATTTAAAGAAACTGTGCCAAGGTGTTATATTTTTCCAGTACGAAAAACAGCTCCAGAACTATAGACTGTTAAGAGTTATGGTTATTACTACTTTGAATATTCATACTTATTTTTTAAATTCTCTGCACTGCTAATAAGGAAGACCTGCTGAATACAGATGGAAACTGTGTAACTGAGATACGCAGCACTTATTACACCATTGCCATTGAGGATGTAAAGACAACTAATACCAGCTCCGCATACATATTACATAAACAGCTTGATAAGATGCCTTTAAAAAATTTCTAAAACATCAGACATTAGAGCAGATATTTATCCCCTACATACACATAAAAACCCAATTCTACCTTGACTACCTCAGATTTACAATAGCTTTGCTGGAATGTACAAGAAACATAGCACTGAATAACAAAAGTGTGGGTACTTTATTAGCTATAGGCATAAAATTGTACACTGACATAAATATTTGCTAAGCATTATGTCATAGAGAAACCTAGTTTCAGTTTTAAAGCAAACGATTGCATATTCTGCAATAAGAGCAGCATGAATTAGTCATTTCCATTAAAACTATGAAGCAGAATTGCCTAGCAACCAAGAAAATTAATTCAGAGATTAAAATAAACACTGTGACACTGACAGAGCGACTCCTGTTCTATCCCAGCAACCATAAAGACACTTAGAAAAGAGGATAGTGTTTCCTTCATATTTCTTAACAAAGGAAAAACAAACAATTTCATAACATAAGTCATGATGGACAAAGAATAAAAACAGTCAAAGCAATTGCATAAAGCAAACGCAAATAATTGCCCTCTTTTTTCATAACACGATTAAAATGAAAAACATCCGAAGTTTTTTTCATATTCTGACAATAGTGAACAAATTGCTGTGGAAGTTCCTACCATGTGTTCCCACTCACAAACAGCAAATTTGTTTCATTGCATTTATTCCATGCAATTATTCCATATTTCTGTACTTAGTAGCTTGATTTCTTACACAATTTATGATCTTGCCTACCTGAAAAAATTCTGCAGTGCTATCACCCAGTACTACCCTGGTCATATTACTCCTAATCACGTTTCTGTGGGGAAGCTTTTCATTGGTACATTTTATCACACTGAGGTTGTTATGAAATAAAAACATTACAGATTAAGGACAGCAAGGATGACTGCAGTAATTTTGTTTAATGACTGATACTCTTATATTGCTTGTTACATCTGAGCCATTGTGTAATTCATTGTCCCTGAAGGACTATGAAAATCCTAGTAAAATCATCCCTTTAGAAATAAAACAACCACATTTTGTAACAACATTGAAGTCTACTGACTTGTCAGGGTGTTAAAGGAATGATTACAGACCAGCGAGTCCTGAGTAGTGGTACTTTCAGACTTCTAGTAATAGACAGTTCAAGTTTCCAGCTTGAGGTACAGAGCTTGTATGCACTCAAAAAGAGATCTGGAATTATGAGAGGATGAACCACCAAAGGAGAAAAGTGAGATCCCAGAGGCTATCACAAGGTGTAGCAACTGCAGCAGCTGCACCAAATCTAGTTGAGTCTCCATTAAAAGATAATAATAAAAATAAAACAATATGAAAAATAAATCAAGACAGACAAGAAGGAATAACTGTTCTTTAGAAGGTAATTCCCCTGGCATGGACATAACTCTACTGTTCAATCAGCAAACAAAAGTGTATCTCAGCTCTGGTTGTGTATGACATTCACAAAACACACCTACCCTAGCTACAGGCATTTTGAAGTCTTGAAATCTGCACATTCCAATGACATTCAAGAAAGGCAGAGGAGCTTGAACTAGGTTTTAGAAGCTAAGGCTGTCAATTAATATGTAATAAAGTCCATGTTTCCATCTTCCAGAAGGGGATGAGACAGGTAATAATGGAGAGTATCTGCTGGAAGCACAGACACTACAGATGGCATGGACATGGGTAACCAATCAAAACGAAGAAAATATTAATATTAAAAGTCCCCCATGTGCAAACACGTTCATAAAGCCGATAAAAGACCCCAGATGCCCATAAGAAGTTTTCTTGTGTCTTAAATATTTGATGACTGTACCAGATGGGGAGGGGTAAAAAAAAATGCCTTGTGTGACCCATTACCATAAACACAGCTGACCTAAAAGACCTACTGACCGCTAGGTAATAATTACTCCAGCGTTTTCACTAGTGAACAGTGTTCATAAATCTAGAATAATTTTGAAAGATGACATCTTTGAGAAATAGTAGACTGCATATGCTGTTGAAGAGCTGAAATAAATTTACTTTATGTTTTATGGCCTTTGTGCAACATGCCATGGATGTTTTTGTAGTATTCATTTCTTACTAAACTCAGGATAGTCATAGTGATAACCACCTTATTTGATTAATTTTATCTGCATGATAGAATGGTATTATAAAACTAGAAGATACTCCTGCCAACTCTACAGATAGCTGACAACGCTATCTTTTTTCCCCTTCAGGATTTTAAACAGCAGAGTTTATAGGGCAAAAATCTCAGAAAGAAACACCCATTTTCTATGTTCACACTAGATACTGTCAGAGTCCAGAACCTTTTAATAACAGAAAGTTTTGTAATAGAACCCCAGTTCAGAAAGATTTATCAAATATCTACTCCACTCCATCCCATAAAACGCAGGTGACTAACTAACACACTGCTTCAGACTTGCATTAAAAGACCAAAAGTCTCAAATATAGTTCATTACTAAAGGACAAGGAGAAGGATAACTCCAGTACTAGCCCTTGCACTTGCAGCACAAATTTAACAAAATTAAACTCCCAGAGAATCTTAGAAAGCAGATCATGACCATGTTGTAGAGAAAAGGTAACAAGGTCACTAGTAGCCTGCCTTGGGAAAAATTCCATCTGCACAGCAAATTTGATAATCAGCTTTGCTAAAACATATGAAAAAGACACACTAGCAAAATATTTCAATACCCCTAGAAGGTCCAGTATAACCTGCCCAAGAGTGAATCCAAATTCTAGTAATTCAAAGGAACAATACAAACAAAAACTCTTAAAAATTAAAACACCTAGAAAAGAATAATAATTTCTTGGAACCTGTTAACAGCCACAAGATACCTGAAAGCATATCAATATACTGTAATACCATGCAAAACAAAACAAAAGCAACCAAAGAAGAAACAGAACCCCAAACAACAAAATCCCCAAAACAAACAAACAAACCAGCTGATTAAAAAAACCCCTCCATTCAAATTTCCTTCCAATCTCCTCTCAGATCCTATTGAATTGCATTGTCATACCCTCTCACAGATTTCCTGCCAAAACCTGACAGCTACATGCAAATTACTCTACAGCATTGTTAGGTCTTAATCTTAAAAAATGTGCATGTGCTTCATTTTTGCTTATGTGAATACCTGGCATAAAGCCAGTGGGATTGCTCACAGTGCATGACATCAAAGATGTTATAAGTCTTTGCAGGATGAAAGCCTTGGTCACTGATTTTCCAGATTCTGAAGTTACTTACATGTACAGTTTTGAAGCATTACACTCCGCTAAAATCAAGGGTAATCTATGCATTTAAAGCAAATCCTGCTCATTTCTACAGCATTGGTGTGAATGAGAGTGGTCCTTACTTTACTAGGACTGTAAATTTTCCAGCAAAAGGGAAGTATTATGTAGCTAACACCGTTAAGACTAAAGAGAAGAAAAGTTTTATGGCTCAGAGAAGTAGATGTCAAGTTATGAAACCTTGGAAAACAAGGTACTGTTTAGTTTTGATCGTGTTCAGCCATCTAGCTAATTAACATGGTAATCACATGCTTTTGAATAGCATGAGAACCACAAAGAGAATTTGCAGATGTTCATAAAGAACTACAACCTAGTACTAAGAGGAAAGGCAAGGGGGAAAGCATGGTTATGCTTATTTATAATGTTAAAAGTGTATGTTGATCAGAAGTAGTGGTCAGCTTTTCAGTAAGAAATTAGAAGGCTGAGAAAGTCTCTGAAGACAATTGTACTGCTACGGTAAAGTATCACAAAAAATAGTAAAAGCATTTTATACAGCTAACAGACTATTTCATGAGAAAGTAAATCACTGTATTTGTGTCTTTCAGCTGCAAATGTAGGTTTCTTTCCTATATAGGAGTGTTTTATCAACAAGTCAAGAGAGGTCCTCCTCCCCCTCTACTCTGCTTTGGTGAGGCCGCATCTGGAATATTGTGTCCAGTTCTGGGCCCCTCAGTTCAAGAAGGACAGGGAATTGCTTGAAAGAGTCCAGCGCAGAGCCACAAAGATGATTAAGGGAGTGGAACATCTCCTTTATGAGGAGAGACTGAGGGAGCTGGGTCTCTTTAGCTTGGAGAAGAGGAGACTGAGGGGTGACCTCATCAATGTTTACAAATATGTAAAGGGTGAGTGTCAGGATGATGGAGCTAGGTTTTTCTCAGTGATGTCCAGTGACAGGACAAGGGGTAATGGGTGTAAACTGGAGCATCAGAGGTTCCATGTGAACATCAGGAAAAACTTCTTTACTGTGAGAGTGACAGAGGACTGGAACAGGTTGCCCAGGGGGGTTGCGGAGTCTCCTACGTTGGAGATACTCAAGGCCTGGCTGGACAAGTTCCTGTGTGATGTATTCTAGGTTACCCTGCTCTTGCAGGGGGGTTGGACTAGATGATCTTTTGAGGTCCCTTCCAACCCTTGGGATTCTGTGATTCTGTGAAAGGCAAACCATGTTAAGTGGGAAGCATTTCATGCTAAAGCTACTCAGTTCAAAAGTCAATAATACAACATTCAATAATGTAATTGAATATGTTTATAAACAACACAGTGGCCAGTAGTCAATGGTCCCTTTCTCAAGGCAATTTCAGACATTTACTTTCATATTCAGTTATGCATATTGAGTTACTATTTACAATGACTTAGCAACCTACAACCCCCATAAGTTCATGTATTGGTATACAACCTTTATGAAAAATAATATTCTTTGAAAGTTTATAAGTTTTTTATGCTATATGCAGAATTCAAAATGTTATTGGTTTTACCATTATTATTGTCAGTAAAAATAAAAATCTCATCATAGACATCTGCTCAATTAAGGTTTTTCAGAATGGACTAATCCAACAGCCAGAGAGGTTGAATTTGGGCTCACTGCACGCAGTAGCACCTACTACATCTCCTTTCTTCTAATGCAGCTGCCTGACCGGTTTAACATTGTACTCAGGTAGGGCACAGAAGCATTTTTCTGCTTCAAGTGGCAGCAGCACCTTCTGCTCAGTTGTTACCTTTCTCCTTCTCCATTGAAAAGGGAGTATATCAAATGTAAGCTTCCCAGAGACCAGGTCCAGCCTCCAAATTGTGCCATGAGCATGGTAAATAAATGATGCAGAAAAACATTGTTGGAAAGAAGGATCTCAACAGGCTGGAGGGATGGACAGAGAGGAACATTTTGAAATTCAACAAAGGCAAGTGCAGGATCCTGCACCTGGAAAGGAACAACCCCTGGCACCAATACAGGCTGAGGTCTGGCCTTCTGGAAAGTACCTCTGCTGGGAAGGACCTGGGGGTCCTGGTGAACAGTAAAAGTTGTCCATGAACTAACAGTGTACCCTTTTGGCCAAGAAGTCAAATGGTATCCTGGCTGTTTTAGGAAGAACATTGCCAGCAAGCCAAGGGAGGCAATGCTCCCTCTATACTTAGCCCTGGTGAGGCCTCATTTGAAGTGCTGTGTCCGTTCTGGGCTCCCCAGTACAAGAGAGACATGGAGCAAGTCCAGCCTTTTTGACCCTATGGGTCAAAATGTACACCTTTGTTTTTCCTAAAAGACCAAGAACATGACCAGGTAAAACCCAAAATATAAGAGCAACAAAGAGACTGTCTACAAGTTTCTTTGGGGCTTTACATGCCACCATAATATCTAGAGTCTGGACATTTTTTTTTTTTCCCCTCAAAACATATCAGAAAGAAAACCACCCAGATTGCAACTGTTTACTAATGTGAAAGGTTAAAAAACAGTCTTAAGATGCAGGATTTATTTACTGATACAACAGGAACAAAAGAACTAGCAGCAGTGCTAACTTTGACATGTTTTCCAGCTCTAGTGCAGACTTGGAGAGTTCACTTTTGGCACCTTCACAGTATTTTGTACATCACAGTCCATGTTCTTCTTGTCATACTAGAAAAACTTAGCACAGCATCAACTTCTGCATACAGATTATAACTTGTCAGGCCCAAAGTATTCAAGATACTACTACTAGCAACTTGCACTTTGTCAGAGCAGAAGGTTTTGAAAGGTTGAGGGTTGTTTGGGGTGAGATGTGTAATAGGAGAGTAAGAGATGGGGAACAAACACTTCGGAAGATGGAAGCAAAGCACGATGAGACGTATGTCTCGGCTTTCTTTTGGAGAGGTAAGTGTCAGACCTCTGTGCTATCCAAGTGTAGAGATGAGCACCTGGCTTGGATAGGTTTCCTCGTCTACCCCTGAGATACCAATCAAAACCATGACACCAGAATCTCAGGATCTACTCCTATATAAAAATACAGAATCCTAAACACTTACTATGGATGAATGTGTCCTCACTTGAGAGCTTCAAAGAGACACCCCAAGATTTTCCCATGGTTGTTTTTTGAGGGCTTTTAAACTAATTCAAAATTACGCCAGCTGCTTACTGTTGCATACAGTTTAATAGACAAGATTTGGTGGGAAATCGGGGTGGCAGGCTTTGATGACTTACATAAAGAAAGCTAAGCTGATTCAGCAATAGTAGAGGGTGCCACTACACTGTGGAGCCTCCCACACTGGCTACATCACCTTGCTAAGCAAAGGTAAGCAGTACCAGCTTCCTTCACCAGAGAAACTAGGCCAACAGATCAACCATGATAACTCTTTTCCATGAACATGAAGTGATATACTTTCCTTTTCCAAGAGAATCTTTCCTGTCTCTCATTACTTCAACATAAAACCAGACTTGCTCTCCCTCTTTCTATCATCTATGTGTACCTTCAAAATAGCTAGAAACTGATCACAGTTATAATATTCCCATACTAATATTACAATAGTACCACAGAAGCCACGAACATAGAATGGCTGCTGTTTTACTTGTGGGAAAAAAATGTGTTTAACTTACATGTTCACTATTTCAAAAAAAATAATCTGAATTTATGTTCCTAATAACTTTTCCTGTAAAGATTTTCAAATATTTATTTACTAACATTAATCTCCAAATATCAATCCAGCACTATTCTGTTCAGATTACATGTGCTTTGCTTAGGGTTTATTTTAAGTTTAAAGTTATTGAAATTTGTATCATTATATCAATACCATAAGAGGTTTTTGGTTTTGTTTTGGTTTTTGTTTTTGGTTTTTTTTTTTGGGGGGGGGGTGTTCTTTTTTTTTTTCTTGAAAGACTAAAATATAAAGATTTGGAAGCAATTTAAAAACATTCCACCTTAAAACACATTTTATATTTTAAGAAACTCCTAAAATTTTCATCAAGGCCCTCCATAGGTCTTCTCTGAAAGACCAAATTTTAGTACCTCTCATTCTTTTAATTCTAATATTGCCTTCCACTATTTCCATACCAATTTCAAACTTCTAAACACTGCCAAATGTATTTCAAATTATAGCTCTTGTTCCTTTCTTCTTTTTATCATATTGCTTTCCTTCAACCTCTACCAACACACTCATCTCTACTTTTTTCCCCACTGTGCCTTAATACAAAGCAATCCATGCTTAAGCACTTCACTATGCTTCAACGCTCTCTTCAAATTCCTCCTTAATGTCCACTTTTACCTATATGAAACAATCCTACTGCAGTTTGAGAAGCAGAATGTGATCAGTTATGACTTAATTAATATACATGCAGCATGTGTCATCTTATATTACAGAAGAAATTTAAAAACGTTGCAGAATTTTATTTCCATGCCTTCCAGGTGCCAAAAAAAGTGCTTCCACAGAAAATTGAAAAGCAGGACAGAAGTTACAATGAGCTACATTTTACAAAACACACACTTAGAGTACAAATGGCAGGAAACTGACAAGCAAGGAATGCTCACTGGAACTCCAAATACTATATTTTATTTGAACTTTATTTGTAGTAGCACCTGACTGCAAAGCTTATATGTCAAATGTGCAGCAAATTCACCTTGTGATGAAATTTAGTTTTATACAAGAACTGCAGCAAATCCACTGCTTCCTCACACCACATTAAAAAGATAGATTTTTATTTTAAATCGATACTAAACTTATTGTGATATCTATTTGCTGTACAAAGATATATATATTGGTGTCATTCCTTGGGAAAAAAAAACTTTCAATATGTGAACCAAATAAAAATTATTCAGAAACTGTCAAAGTGTCCATTATCAGGGATATTATAAATGTAAAGAGAAGAGTAATCCTTACAATTAGTAGTAGTTGGTGATATTTTAGCAACTGTTATTTGGAACAATGTTATTCCAGATGGTTGTAATATAAACTTTGAGAGGACTACTGAAGTCCTACGTGACGACAAGTAAGAAGGAGATAAAAATATTAGGGAAAGGGGGAGAAAAGAGAAGATTTAGCCTTCTTGAGACTAACGTATTGTAGAATAAGTTGGCATGGACAAGCTAACAGAATACTTAAGCCATTTTTTGTGTCAATGCCCTTGCTTCATGAGGCCTTAGAGCATATGTGTGCAAAAAATTCATAGTTCTGATAGTTAATCCCTATTTGATATTTATCTTTGACTCTCCCAATTTTGATGCTCTGAGTCTGATCTCTCTGCAGCTGAGAAAATGGCAAGACTTATTTCACATTCCTTCCACACTGGAGCCGAAAACTTTCTCATTCCTCGCCTCTCCCTCCCCAAGCAAAAGATTTGTGACAACACATCAATGTGGACTTGCTGGCCTGTGTCAGGAATCAATCATGTGGTAAGATATCAGCAGCAATTATGCATTTCAGTTGCACGACTTATCTGAAAATTCTCAAAGAGATTCGTCAATGGAATATTAACTGAAAAAATATTTTATATAAGAGCAATATTACACCTTTGCCTTTTTTACATTCTGATTTTCAATGGCCATCAGGTGATTATGTGTTTTATGGTTTTACAAAGCCATGCACGGTGTCTATAATCTGAAGCAGAACAGCCCAAAAATGTGTTTTGTTTTAGTTTTTTCTTCTTATTTTCTACTTAACTCTCCATATAGAACTATTAGGAGGAAAAAAACCATATTCGCATCTGTTTATATAGGAAGAATTACCAGTTCAGAACTACTGTTTCAAGAAAGCAAATGTTGTTACGTAAGGACAACAGTATTCCATCCATTCTTCTGTCTTGAATTTTAGTGCATGATAAGCAATTCAAACAGGTTAAAAATTGCATTTACAAAATTGTTTAAGGTGCTTATCTAAAATGAATGCATATCTATAATATAAAAGGAATACATTTTTAGATATTAATCAATCTGTCAATCTTTGTCCAAACGAAACCTAAGCATTAAGCTGAATCATATTTATTTTTGCTATATCTGTAGTACTGTTTTGTCGTTACCAAATTTATTTTTCCAGAGTAATTAGAAACTGCAAAATACTTCTTTTCCCCTAAAGTGAGCCATTACATTCACAAACTGTAGCAAAAGCTTTTCATAAATTTATATTGTTAGTTTGATATAGTATTTTTTCAAGAATTAGCATAAATTAATAATGTAAAATATATCCAACACTTTTTTCTAAGCATTCACATCTCTTATTAGTATCTTATTTCTAAAATAGTTTATTTATGAAACTGACATACAAGTGTCAAAATATCATGAAGACTTGAATTCTTACACATTAAATTGAGGATTCCATCTGCCTTAGGGGAGCAGTAATACTTTTTACGCTGTGAGAATGTATATAAAAGTATAATTAGGTCCTATTAATCCTGGATTTTCATGGCTCTGACTAGTATGATATTAAGCCTGTAAGAAACACAAAGTTTTCTACTTTTCCCAGAGACACCTCAATGTTAAAGATTAAATAAGCAAGAAAGACTGAATTTATTTACATCATTATCTGTGATTAAAAGCCTAACGTATTGAATAATAAAATATGTTCAAATTACAGCTCTGGAACTCACTGCTCCTAATATAAAAATATTAAATAAGGTAGTCTAATGTTACTACATAAAGGAGAATATCTCTTACAATATTGGAACAATTAACTTCAATTTTATATTTAATGTTATTACATTTTTCTTTAATAAACCTTATTGATTAACTACTAAGGAGCATTAAACAGGAAATATAGTGATGTATTTTGCCATATGCTAAAATTTGCTTCCATATTTGACATAGATCAAGAAGAAAAATTATTTACCTTGATAGGGACTTTTTGGTGGTCAAGTGAGTATTTTATCTGACACACACTTTTAAGAACAGGCAAAATTAAACATGATGAAAGTTAAGAGCATCCTACTCTGAAGGAATCTGTAGAAATCCAATCCGAACACAGAAATCCAATCTTGGGAACTAAAAGTGGAATTTAAAATACATTTCCAAAGGAAATAGAGATTGACCTCTGATCACCATGTTTTCTTTAAGAATCAAATGTTGCAAATCCAGGTTTTCTATGAAGAACATCAGCCATCAAATGTTTGCTACTTCCTACTTATAAGGCTAAATTTAAAAACCGTTTCCAAATTACTCACCAAACTGATTGTAGCTCAGGGGTCCTATAAAACTAGGTAGAATACTGACAATGTGAAAAAAATCTAACTGAAGATACAACCATGGCTCACAGTTAGCATGGCATTTACATTAAGGAAGAAAATAACTTCTTGGCTTTATTTACAAGTATAGTTATCCAAGAAATTTAATACAAGAAATTTAATACAAGTAAAGTTATCCAAAAAAGTAAAAGTAAAAGTAAAAGTAAAAGTAAAAAGTAAAGTTATCCAAGACTTGCTCTTTTTTATTTTAACCAACTTTCTAAAAATAGTCAATAAGAAACTGGACAACTGTTCTCTCTTAGACGTAAATAAAAAGATTTAGAAGACTAACTTGCAAAAGATGCCAGCAGTGCTTTGACTACTGGCTGAAGGCCTATATCTTAATATAAAATAAAAATCTTCCCTTTCATCTAGTCTATAGTATCCTACTAACTCAGACTCTGCCATTTTCCAAAAAGCACTGACACAAGAGGAAGCAATTAAAGCAGAGACTCTATGTACATACTACTGATAACATCCTAAACTCCTTATGAGTTTCTTCTAAAACTCTGCTTAAAGTTCTCCTTTGCTGGCATGCCGTGGAACAAACAAAAAAAGCTTTGATAATAGGCCACAAAACCACTTAATTCATTAGTGCAGATCAAATACACACTCATTATTTATTTTCTAGTAGTCAAACATTTCTTTTCACAATAAGTTGGGTTTTGTTTGTTTTTTTTTTTTGCTATCCTGACAGTGGAACCTTATCTTTTTTTGTTAGGTTTACTACAGCCAAGAGAGCCTTGGAAAATTTAGCTCTTCCTCATGTTTGCTAGTGTACAAACACAGATGCTCAATCCACTCCAGTGAGTTTATTTCATAAAGGAATTCAGAACACAAAATGAAGTTATGGATGAACCATAAACCCACACATTTATCTTCAATTTAGTGCAAATAGTATGTCTTGCTGTGCTACAGAATGTTTCTTTTTTCTGAAATAGATATGTAGTGAGAATGAATAATCCCATACTTCACTGTACCAAGCCCCACACAATGCAAAAAATTACATTGCCTGCCCTCTGAGAAGTTTTCTATTGGAATGAAGGACTGGGGTTGGGGACATCATCACAATCTTATTTCTTTCTCAGAAGGAAGACCTGTTCTGCAGGAACTGCACTGATACCTTTCTCCACATAGCAAAGCAAACAGTTTGACATCATTGTCCTTCAAATACTAGCAGCTGAGACCGACCACTGACACATGCAAATTTATACATGAAGTTTTCAAAATTAGTATGCATCCCTAAAGACATCAGTGAAACTTTTGCTTTTAAATGGAGCTGATAATTTTTTAAAAAATAAACCAAATAAATTACAAGCTTTAGTTATCCTGGGTTTTCCAGACAGCAAATTTGCAGTCAAAGCTCTTATTATGTTACAGTTCTAGGCTTGTAACATAACGTCAGTATTATGGAAATTGTGAACAGCTTGATATTTCTAGGATGTTATGACTTTTTATTTTATTACAATATATTCTAGTGTTCACACACACCTTATATTCCAGCCAGACTTTCTATACACTTTCAGTTCTTGGACAGCTACAGTCAGCTATATAGCAAATATCTTTGAAACCTCTTCCTCAAACTCTACTGGCTTGCAAGTGAAGGTAATGTGGTATCAAGTGAAAAAAAAAAAAAGAAGATAACAAGTCTTCTAATACTTTAAAACAGAAAATTAATGAATACATTTATTTTTGGCTAAATTTTTTACAGCTTTATATATGAAAACTGCTGGACAGCAGCATTATCTCAGTTTACCATATGATCCTAAGAATAAACAACAATTTCCAAGACCAATAGAAAGAAAAGGGGAAGGGGAGTGGAATGTCCATGTCTGTTTCCCAATCATTATCACAATTGATACAGTTTCTAGTAAATCAGTATCTTCAGGAAACAAATATATTTACCTACTGACAATTTTCCAAGATACAGCCATTAACAAATCATAAGTGTTAAACACTAGAACGTACAGAGATTGTGTAGGGCAGAAGATCGTTATTTGGAGCCACTATGGTAAGAATTACGTTTGCATTTATCAGTATCTTACTGCATAAAATTATCTAAAATAACAGGATTTCCAAATCTGCAAGCCTCTTATTAGAGCTATCTTTACAGTACTTATGAAATGCATCAATATGAAACTATTCACTTCCATCATGGCTGATAAGAAGACGTAATGCTGTTCAGTGGGAGGTTCAAAGCATCTGCTGTGAAGAGCATAGGAGTTGATAAGCAGTGACAATTTATACTCCCATTGATTTTGCAGAAAGCAGAGGAGAAAGAAACAGTTCCAGTCAAGATGGCAGGAGGACAAAAACTGGAATATATGAATTACGATTGAACTTGTTGGGATGCTACGGTTAGAAAAGCTAGTCCAGATGACCTGGAACTATACTACGGTTATCAAGTAAACACATAATGTATAGATCATGCTAAATTAAAGCAAAAAAATCCCCAGAAACTACAAAACATAAGTATGAATTCATATTAATAGCAGTCAATATTTTTCAAGTGCAAAGTGCAAACCTTGAAGAAATCCATGATTTCATAATCATTTCTATACTTCACTATAATTCCAAAAACTGCATTCAAGCACCCCAAAAAATTCAAAAATTAAAATATTTTTTAATTCTCTTCCTTAATTGTGAATAATTTTATTCAAAATTTAAATACATTTTAAAAGTTGGCATAATCTGAGCATGACATGTTGACATGATCAGTTGTCAGGTATGGTCATAGGAACTAAGCAACATTCCCTTCCACACCAACAAGGAAAAATATACATAATTTGTGAGCTCTTAACATTCTCCTGTCACTGTCTGTGATGACAGCTGGGTACCACTAAAGGGAAAAAAGGCTGAACACATGGCATTGTAAATGGGAGGTGGGGGATAAGTAGTGTTAGCTGTTGTAATCACACTATCAATCACACAATTTTGAGTGGCTATTGGTCATTCAGATGCTTATCATATGAACAATGATGATACAGTTTATCAATAACAACATGTTCTTTTAATACACAGAACTTCACTTTTTTCTCTGCTTTTTTTTTTCTCTTTAATAAAAAATTAAGGATTTTGAATTTCACACTTTTTTTTCAGTGCCATTCAGTAACAATAGAAGCATTTTATTCCATGGTCAAACAGTTCAATTCACCCTCTTTCAGAGGGGAAAAAATGCATTCAAACTTTAAAAACAAAAAGCAAGTCTCCAATTCATAAATGTAAAGCACAATAGATAATTTGAACCATACAAGATTATTGATTTTACCTTCAGAAACAAACAAAACCAAAATAAAACCCCACTGAACTGCCTTGTACTTTCCCTTATTTCTGCCACTTGCAAGTAATAAAATTCAATCAGAGAAACTGCTGAAATCACCAACTGTATACTAATCTATTAATTTCTAAATACAAGTATGCCCCACACAGAGAAGGGGTGCATATATCTTTCTTCAGTCTTATTATGACTATCTAATGTGCATCTATATCAAGTCAAGACCATAAACAATTCAAAGCTGCATCTGTCTAAATGGGTCACTTATAATGAGAAAGCATGACATTTACATATAAAAAGCAGATTGATCAGGGAGCAGAAAAACAGAATATGGCATCAGTGAAGAAAAATATGCCTTTACTGGCAATTTATATCAAATGAATGTGAGTTCTTAAATCCTCCTTAAAAATAGAAGTGAATTAAAAATAAATGGAAAAATGAAAAGTATACATGATTTAATGTAGCCAACAGTCACTAAGGTTGCCTTTTGTGATTGCAGTAAACTAAAATAAAAAAAAACCCTTGGTTCCTTTCACTACTGTAATGTCACTTGCATAGTATAACGCTTAAGTGAAAAGACTAAACCCTCTATATTTCTCAGAGATTCACAAATTAATAAACAGTCTGCAACAATTTTAAATTTCACTTTTAAGTGTTAACACATCCAATAACATTAAGCTATTTTCAACTTAACCGGAAACAGTGGAACAGAAATGCTCTGAACATGCTGCTTACATCTTGCTAGAGGAATTTCAATTGCAACATGCAAAATGGATTTCAGCAAAAATGCAAATACACACCATACAAATATTAGAACTATAGCAAGGCTGTTTCAACACACCACAAAACAGCAATGGAAAAAAGACAGAGGGAAATTTCAATACTGCCTAAATATATTCAAAATATACCCAATGTCTTTGTTCAGTCTGGACTCTCATTTAAGATACAAATACTGGTTACATTGTTAGATATCAACTGCAACTGGCTCCAAATATTGTGTGAGTAGCTCTCTCATAGTTCACACTAGTCTCCCTTGACCCAGCTAGACAAGCGTGAAAACACGAAATAAATGAAGGTTAACAAAGACTGGTCTGGGAAGCAGGTTGCATTAAATGCTTTCTGTGATTCTCTGAATATTATTAGCATAGATGTAAAATTCACCATTTAGATTGTTTAATACTAAATATCACATAACAGTCACCATATTAATGCTAAATGCTATTGCAGAGAGGCAAATGAAGTAAACGGTATGAAAAACAGGAAAAAAATAAATAAAAAAATCTTTCCCCATCTGCCACAAAGATATTCACAAACCTTACATCATGCTGCAAAAGCAAATAAAGAACTGCAAAATAATCATCTCCCTGCAAAGAGAAAACAATTTTAGCACAATACCTTTCTGTGTTTGTCCCTCTTCCATATTCTCTTCCATGGCTACCTTTCTTCACTAGAAACAGCTACAGAGAATTAATCAAAAGCTTCAGTCAGATGTAGGAAAAAGTGTGGATTTTTTTTTTCCCTGGGAAGCTCCAACAGCAGAGGCTTAGGCAAGTCCTCAGAGCTTAGCTAAGGCTCCCTCACTCTCCTTGTTTGCTTGGAGACAGGCTGTCAAGTGTAATTTCATTCAAATTACTCTTCCGTGAAGATTATCAATTTTTCTTCTCAAAGCTGCCCATTGTGTACCACTGTAAGCAGGTATTCAAATGAACAGCCAGTGAATTTTGGGGGGAAATTTGGTCTGAGCCCTTATGGCAGCAACACCGATTCATAAGCCTCACTTAGCATATAAAATGGAGAAAAGAAATTGAGGTTTGTATTAAATCTGTGTTTTAAATTGGAAGCTGGCTGGTCTGAAAACAGATGGAGGGGTGTCCTCCTAACGGGAAGCAGACCACCAACCCATAATTCCCCCTATTTGCTACTGAAGTGGGAAAGCCCAGATGCCTGTGGGTTCTTTATGCTGTATTACTTCACTCTCTCTCTCCCACCCACCCACACCTCCCCCCCCCCCCAGCTCCTCCTTCTGTATCAGCACATTTAAGAATAATATGACTCTTCATTTCCCTCCATCTCATATATCTGTATCATCTGGAACTAACAACAAATATACACTATTACCTTATAATATTCTAGCAAACATCTTTATAACTACCATTTTGTATGCAACTGTGTTTATACACACATACAAGCACAATTTAATGCATACCACTAACCGCTGCAAATTATATGCACCCTACACATTATCTGTCAGTGTCACAGTAAACAGGAATTTAGGGGCAGTTCAGAGATTTAAAACAGTCCTTGCATCAATTTTTTTCCTGATTGCTAATATCCAAAATTAGCTGTATGCTTCAAATCACTATTAAAAAACCTGGACCTTCTTAAAATGATGCAGCACCCAATGTGGATATATATGTGAGGAAGCACATACAAACACACTGTTATGAATTTACTCAGGAAAAGCATAGGTTAAATACACTGTGAGGGCACCTACTAATTTGGGGAGCTCTGCAGTCTGATTTGGAATGCAAATTGGACGCTGCAGTCTAGCAATAAATTAGCATTTTTTTACCTAAGTCTACAGAGTAATGTAACATCATTTTAAGACATTCATTATTTTACCAAGACTGCAATTAGAACACAAGTCCAATTTTTCTTTACAGTTTTTACTTCTCATCTTCTGGGAAAAAACTGACTAAAACTTACCCCCCAGAAAACCTGCTAAGGTGGAAAATCCATATTTACATATAAATGATAAATAGCTCACCCATTACTTTGTGCTATCTAAATAGATTGACTTAGTGTTATCTTCCAAGTCACACAAAAAAACAAAACAAAAAACCCACACCAAAAGAAACACAAAGTTTTTTTGGTTGCTTGGTTGGGATATTTGCTTGTTGTTTTTTATTTCATTTCATTCTTGTTTGGGTTTTTTTACACTGTATATAAATCTGTTCAAATCTGGTTCATAACAGAATATATGTTTTATAAATAAATTTAATTATAATTAAATAGCAGAATGTGTGTTTATTTTGTTACCCTATGCATTTCCATCTCGGTTTTTCTTTTTTAATTCACCTTTCTAGGGTTCTGTTTTCTAACTGAAGAACAATGATTAGTTGTCTTAGTTCTCAGATCATAGAATCATATAATAGTTAGGTCTGGAAAGGACCTTAAGACTATCTGGTTTCAACCCCCCTACTGTGGGCAGGGACACCTCACACTAGACCATGTCACACAAGGCTTGTCCAGTCCGGCCTTCAACACTGCCAGGATCCAACTGATCATTTCAAAATCAACACATTGACACTGCCAATATAAATGGGAATGCAGCAACACCACAGCATTTAAGTACCTTCCATCTTTCTAGGAATTATTCTTTCATTTAGATTTAAAACAAAAAAAAGGCATTTTTCCTCTAAACCTGAAGATCTCCTGTGCAAGTCTCCCCTGATATATTTTCCTTTCAAAGTATTTTCTTACATATATATTAATATATCTTCATATTTTAAAAAGTGTCTGGCAAATATTTCGCTTAGGGTGGCGATCACTTCTAAGCTTTGTTTCTTATTACCAAATAATTAGGCAACCTCTTTAGCAGTGATGTTTGCAACAGAGAAATCTATACATTGTTTATGAAACCAAATGACCTTTTTCCTTCAAACAATCATACAAGCTTTGTTTTGAATATAAAAAGCATTTTAAAAAATTGCTGTAAAAAAATAACTGGCATAGGATACAATAAATACTGTACAACATGAGTGTCTTAGAATAAAATCAGAAACAATAAAGAGAGAAAGCTGCAAAGAAAGCAGGCTCAGAAGAAAACCAAGGTATAGTACACAACATGTACGAAAGTACACAACATGCAGTTAAACTGTAGAACTTGCATAGTAGGGAACTTGTAGTTAAGCAGGGTCTTGAACAGGGAGAAAAAAACAAAAGAGCGAGGAGAATCTGAATCACAAAGATTGATGGATATGAAGATGCAGCTCTGGACTCTGAGCTGCAAATTATTGGAGAGTAGAAGACTATTTTATGAAAAAGTTTTATCTTTTTCTTATACTACTTCCTAGACAGTCTGCTTTTGGACACAAACATATGAGAACTTGGGCTGAGTAAGTGCTTGATCTAGTCCCCACTATGGTCATTTTCACATCAGGTTCACACAAACCTTAATTTTAATGATAGGGTTTTTAACTTCCTAAAAAGCCTACGCTATGTCAGAGGTTAAGATGAAATCACAGTAACTGGTGAAGCAAAGTACAGCGTTGCCAAACAGCTTTGAGCTCTTCCCCCACCCCTTGCAATAATCTATTTTTCTGTGCGGATATTATTGCCATAAAGGTACTAATACCTCCTCCTGTTAAACATCAACTCCTCCAAACTACATAAGTGTCAAAGCTCCTTCTTAAGAGGACTTTCTTGATTAGTTTCAGAGAGAGAAAGAGAGAGAACCTGAATTTTATTACGATATTAATGTTAAAACAGAAAACTACCTCCTAGATGTTTCTTTAAAAAGTATTCCCAGGACCTTACAAAATAAAATTATGAATAGGTGTTAATCCTAAAACTCAAAAAACAGGAAAAGCTCTGCAACTGTTAAGAGCAACAAAGTAAACCAGAAAACGTAAACTTCATATGATTTTCTAATCAGCAAACACAGAGACTTTTTTCTTCAGCACCCTGTGAAATGTTTTCCACCAACGATATACAAGCTACTTTAAAAGCATACCCAGAAATTACCCAAGCTGCTAATCTTTTTTTTCTCAGCACAGTTCTGCGCAGAAGGAAACTATTCTAGTAGTAACTACATACTTTACTACATTTAGACAGAACTCTAAAATTCCTTCTTAACGTGAGCTGAGGTAATTTGTGCAAGTGATCATTGGACAGCCATGCCAATTGTAAATGGCAAGGCAAGACAGAACATCCAACTGTATAATGAGACTAAACAGCTAATCAAGAGAATAACTGGAAACTGATGACATTAACAGATCCCCTGGTATCCCTTATGATATTATGAAATGTAGTTTAGCACTTGCAGCTTTGAGCAGCATGACAAGACACCTGACTTTACTCCCAGTTTTGTATGTTCTTCAAATCAGTTTATCAGTTTACAATGTTATTTATGTTGCCAAAACTACTACCTCTATAACTGAGCAAGAAAAATCAAGAGTCAGCTCAAATTACCTTAGCTATGTTGCAACAATTTGCTTAGGACTGTATGAACAAGTTGTGATAGATCTGTGGAGTGAAGCGATACCCATTCTTTATGTTTCAGGGGGATTCATTTTGGACTAATGCCAGTCAGGTCCCACAGACTGGCAGCATAAAATGAAATCCTGGAAAGTATGTTCTGGTTTTGTTATATGAAAAATAACTTACATTCTTAGAGAATATTCTGTGATGAAACCAAAATGTAGCAGGTGGGAAAAATTTGGACATTCACTTCAAAAGCTCACTTCTAAACTGACCGAAACAATAACATTGATGTACAGGTAGCAATTAGTTTACAAAAATTAGGCATCAGATTATGGAAATCTGTGAATGGCTCACAAAAAAAAAATAAAATGAGATGATAAAATTTGATATTTAGAGCTCTCCACAATTAATATCTATCTTTTATGTTCAAAATAGAAGTATAACTATAAAATCGTGTCAAAAGAAACTTAAGCTTTGGAATATCCCAGTAGACTAAGGTTAGAGGAAGTATTGAGAAGCTTTATGACTTCCAAGATGCATCTAATGGCCTGTTCTAAGATGTGTATTTCTTATTTACAGCTTCACAAAATATTTATCAAAATAAACAGGGCACTTGGTCCGTCCTAGAGTTTAACTCATGCCAGACATTCACACAAGTGTCCAGGGAAAGGAGAAATGCTTAATGACCTGAAAAATTATCAGAATTAATGGGGAAATGGAATGTTAAGAGAGAAAGGAAGGAAGCCAAAGGTAAAATGTAACACTGGTAGAATATTGTTGCTTATCCAAATGATGGGATTGTGTATAGTCCTACTAATACCCCACGGTTATTTTTCTGAGGAAATTGCACTACCTAGAGGAACAAAGTACCTGTTTAAAACAGGCAGTTGTCAAAGAAATAGCAGGATAATCATAGAATGTGAAGACATTTCAGAACAGGCCTCCACCTGACAAAAGTAAGTCTTACTAATTAAAAGAAATAATTGCATTCTTACTAATAATATCAATAATTGTTTGCTAAACCATTGAGAAAAAAAGTTCTATACAAACACAGAATACTAAAACAGAGGTTTGAGAGGTTATTACAATCCTATCTGTGTTCAAGTCCAGATATTATATTTGACAGAGGTGTGATAGACATCCTTTCTTTAACAACCTTAATTTATTCTCATTCCTTTCTACATCCTTCTATAATCTAACACTTCTAGCAACAGGAATTTTATTGAACAGGAGACTGTGAAGGGGACCTCTGCTTGCAGCTTCATTATGTTCTACACTAATAACCACTAACATCATCATCATCATGTTCAGGAAATTAATCCCTTCGCAGAATTATCATCTGGTTGAAAAAACTGAGAAAATCTTTCACTGCTGCATATATCCAGCCTTAAAACACAAGAGATAAGAATTTGTTCCTTTCAGTACTCAAATATATATTTAATATATGCTGTATCAATCAAGAGGAGAAAGATAACACAAACTTGATTAATAGGACCTCTGGTTCAGAATACCAATATTAGTATACTTCCAGACTATTATCTGTAGCTATTTTAAGTATTACCAGCAAGTTAAAACTTTCAGTTTGACTGGATGTGTTTCATGATTATTATCAGTGAAGTTTTTCTTTTGAAAATAAATTATAATTTCCAGATTTAAGAGAGTTAACACTACCAATACTCTCCTTCTAAAATTCTGAAGAACTTTTATCATTTTTGTAGCACATACACACACACAATTCTAGTTGACTCTGCTTTTACCAGGGGACTTGGACTACCCTATCTCCAGGGTTCTTCTCCACCCTCAAACACACTGTGACTGTATTCTGAGATTCCTTACTGGTATAACTAATATTGAAATATTCTATACATTTTCTGGTGCCATCAATGAAAGATGCAGCTGAAAACTGGAGGTACTTCAAAAAATAGCCATGGTTATTTGACATGGTATCAGACATGGTTATGAAAAACCATAAGATGCTTATGAAAAACATCCTTTCAATTTAAAAAATTCAAAGTAATTAGTCTGATAAATTTAACAAAAATGTTAAGAAGCATCTACATCACAAAGTACTTACAAGAAAAGAGATCCAATTGAGAGGTTGTTCAAGTCAAGTCAATATTGTTGGAATTTGAAACTATTCCAGTTCAGCACAAAATATATCCAATTTTTTTTTCAAAACACTATAGAAGTTGGTCAAGATTGGATTCTTGAAAACACACACACAAAAATCAAAAGCATGATCTGATATTTTCCTAGTTATGTTTTAATTAGATCATAGGAATTCTCTGATTAATTTCTATATCATGCAGGAGTTTGGACTAGATGACCACATTAGTCCCTTCTGGTTTTTTAATCACTTAATTAAAGGTGTAATTATGTTTGCTGAGCGATTTCATATCTTAATGTGCTCTGAGATTCCCTTGACTCCTGTGGTCTTTGTACACCAAAGTGTTCATGCAAATAGCATCAAAATTTAGAGGCCCAGTATATGTGAAAATTACATACAGATAACACCATTGTTTTTTCTTCCCTCCACATTGTCTTTTGGAGTAAGTTGCTGACACACTGCTATTAAAGACATTATTTGCCCCACATGCAACACCAGTATGTGTATCTCCCCGTGTGTCTCTGTTCCAGTAGTGATATCAGTCTATTAAAGCATTCAAGTTTCTCTTTGTTTCTGTAAAGTCTCTCTCTTGTGTTCAGAGTTTGAGAAATTTCTGAAAGCACCTTCTGATAATTTCAAAAAGTCATACTTGGTCTAACTCTTTGTTTTGACAAGGACTACCTTTAGCTCCCTGTTAGGAACTAAGGCAGCAGTTAGGCACAGAACAGTATGCGATGCATGCACAACATACAGTTAAAGTAACAAGAAAAATAAACATAACTATATGGGAGGTATATAAAAATGCGCAGACAAGAATGATCCTTTTTTCCACATGGTTCCCACTACTGCCGTATCTTGTTTCTCCTTATCAGAGAGAGAGTTTTGACTATTCCTACTGGGAAACAGCAGCTTCCCATACAAGATACTGCTTCACAGGGAAAGAAAGCATCATATTTTTATAACTGAACTCACACTCCCTCACTTCCATCACAGTTCAGTGTTTGCAAGTGTGACAAAATTCAAGGCAGCATTAAAACACAATTACCCTTTAAATCTTATCTCAAGGCTCAGTATTTGTTACCTACACTCTGCCTACAAGATTCAGATGGAGGAGCTGATTTACCCTTAGAGATAGGGAATCTCTATAAACTCATCCATTTTTTCGGCTTTCCACTTCAGGTTCTACAATTTCTCCACATGAATCACAACACAGAAGAAATAACCAAGTTGCTGATCATGCACAGCACACAAAGCACAGAACCATAGAATCATAGAATAGTTAGGGTTGGAAAGGACCTTAAGATCATCAAGTTCCAACCCCCCTGCCATGGGCAGGGACACCCCACACTAAACCATGCCACCCAAGGCCTCATCCAACCTGGTCTTGAACACCGCCAGGGATGGAGCATTCACAGCCTCCCTGGGCAACCCATTCCACTGCCTCAACACCCTTACAGCAAAGAATTTCTTCCTTATATCCAATCTAAACTTCCCCTGTTCAAGTTTGAACCCGTTACCCCTTGTCCTATCTCTACAGTCCCTAATGAACAGTCCATCCCCAGCATCCTTGTAGTCCCCCTGCAGATACTGGAAGACTGCTAGGAGGTCTCCACGCAGCCTTCTCTTCTCCAGGCTGAACAGCCCCATCTTTCTCAGCCTATCTTCATACAGGAGGTGCTCCAGCCCCCTGATCATCCTCGTGGTCCTCCTCTGGACTTGTTCCAACAGTTCCATGTCTTTCTTATGTTGAGGACACCAGAACTGCACACAATACTGCAAGTGAGGTCTCACTAGATCAGAGTAGAGGGGCAGGATCACCTCCTTCAACCTCCTGGTCACGCTCCTCTTGATGCAGCCCAGGATACGGTTGGCTTTCTGGGCTGCGAGCGCACACTGCCGGCTCATGTTCATTTTCTCATTGACCAACACCCCCAAGTCCTTCTCTGCAGGGCTGCTCTGAATCTCTTCTCTGCCCAACCTGTAGCTGTGCCTGGGATTGCTCCGACCCAGGTGTAGGACCTTGCACTTGGCATGGTTAAACTCCATAAGGCTGGCATTAGCCCACCTCACAAGCGTGTCGAGGTCCCTCTGGATGGCATCCCTTCCCTCCGGCGTATCAATCGAACCACACAACTTGGTGTCATCGGCAAACTTGCTGAGGGCGCACTCATTCCCACTGTCCATGTCACTGACAAAGATGTTGAACAAGACCAGTCCCAACACCCATCCCTGAGGGACACCACTCGTTACTGGTCTCCAGCCGGACATTGAGCCATTGACCACAACTCTTTGTTTGCGGCCATCCAGCCAGTTCTTTATCCACCAAGTGGTCCACTTATCAAATTGATGTCTCTCCAATTTAGAGACAAGGGTGTCATGTGGGACAGTGCTGAACGCTTTGCACAAGTCCAGGTAGATGACATCAACTGCTCTGCCCCTGTCCATCAGTTCCGTAGCCCCATCATAGAAGGCCACCAAATTGGTCAGGCAGGATTTCCCCTTTGTCGTGGTTTAAGCCCCGGCTGTAAATCAGAACCACGAAGTCCACTTCCCCCCCCACCTTTCTTCCCTCCGCTCCTGGAGGGACGGGGAGGAGAATCAAAAGAATGCAACTCCCACGGGTTGAGATAAGAACAGTTTAATAACTAAGGTATAACACAAATCACTACTGCTACCACTAATAATAATAAAGGAAATAACAAGGAAGAGAATACAACCGCTCACCAACCGGTACCTCACCCCCACCCTGCCATGATCCAGCCCTTCCGGGAACTCTCAGTTCTACATCCTGGGCATGACGTGCTGTGGTATGGAATACCTCTTTGGCTAGTTTGGGTCAGGTGTCCTGTCCCTGCTTCCTCCCGGCTTCTCCTCCTCCCTGGCAGAGCATGAGACTCACAAAGTCCTTGGTCAGGATAAACATTCTGACCAGCAACTGAAAACATCGGCTTTATCAATATTTTCCCAGGCCGAAAGTCAAAACCACAGCACTGCACTAAGTACTAAGAAGAAGAAAAACTGACTGCTGCTGCTGAACCCAGGACAGTATCCACCCCTTATTCCATACCATTCACATCATGCTCAGATCCCACATTTTCAATATACCATCACTTTCATCTCAGTGCACTCTTATCTTAGTGCACGGACCAATCCCTATAAAGCTGCTGAGTCCATTCGGTCCATTATGGTGGGCTCCATCTCTTGTAACAGCCTTTCAGAGCAGGAGAGGCCCATTGCAAAGTCCCCCCCTCAATCATGAGTCCATCTCTATGTTGCATCTCTGCCCTGATGGCCTGAAGTGTCATGGGCCCATCAGGCTCAAAATAATTCACCCTCCCCTCCAGCAGTCTCTGCAACTTGTCGTCGGGGACTCCACACAGCTGCCT
Organism: Psittacula echo; assembly: GCF_963264785.1. Taxonomy (NCBI): domain Eukaryota; kingdom Metazoa; phylum Chordata; class Aves; order Psittaciformes; family Psittacidae; genus Psittacula; species Psittacula echo. Next base: position 39,261,614 of record NC_137735.1, on the reverse strand, counting down.
TCCATCTCCGACGCTTCCAAAGCACTGGAGGGGCCCAGTGGATTAGATACTCGCCCATACTGTCCCACACACCGTGACACTCATGACTGTCCAGCCTTGGGGAAAACCTCTTGGTCCCCCTGTATTGTCTAAACCCAGACAAGACCCAAACCTGACTCTGCTTAACTCTCGGGATCAGACAAAATGGCCGTGGGTAAAACACACTCTGTGTGTGTGCCAACATGGTGATCCCCATCACAATCAGCAGGCAGGTCCCAAGGGTACCCAGAGGCCATTCAAACCCTTCAGAACTCTCAAATGATGCTGCTGTGCTTGAAGGCTCTCTCACCACCAGCTTCTCTTTTTCTGAGTCCAGATCTTCCTCCTCTGCCTTGCTGGAAAGTGCTGCGGGGCCTCCTGCATCCTCCTGCGGCTCAGGCTCACGAGGCTCGGCAGACGGCTGCTGGGGGATGCTCTCGGCCGCCGCGGGGCTGGGCTCGGCCGTGGGGCTCGGCTCCTCCGCCGCCTCCTCCCGCTGCTCGGCAGCCGCCTCCTTCCCCTCCTCGGCAGCCGCCTCCGTCCCGGCCTCTGGCCCCGCTCCCGCCGCCGCTTGGTCCCCGGGGCCGCTCTCCTGGGCCGCTTCGGCCGCCGCCGACTCCCGGGGCCGCTCCCCCTCAGCTCCCCGCAGCCTCACACAGACGGACGCGAGGACGAGGGCCAGGACAGTGAAGAGCAGCGGGACGGCCAGGTACAAGTCCACGGCCACGTCCATCCCGCCCTGCTGCCGGAGCCCGCCCGCATTACAAGCCATTACCATAAAGTGCAATGAAACAAGAACCTTAGCCCAAGGCCCACACTTGATAAACACTAACACAGCAAATACCGGCTCTAAGTAAGCTGCAGCACACTGAAACTGTGACATCAAGAGAAACAACTTTGAGAGCCAATAAATCAGCATTGTGCCTTGGTCAGATCTGTTGTTATCTCAACCCTTCGTGCCCCACGTTGGGCGCCAAAAAGAACTGTCGTGGTTTAAGCCCCGGCTGTAAATCAGAACCACGAAGTCCACTTCCCCCCCCACCTTTCTTCCCTCCGCTCCTGGAGGGACGGGGAGGAGAATCAAAAGAATGCAGCTCCCACGGGTTGAGATAAGAACAGTTTAATAACTAAGGTATAACACAAATCACTACTGCTACCACCAATAATAATAAAGGAAATAACAAGGAAGAGAATACAACCGCTCACCAACCGGTACCTCACCCCCACCCTGCCATGATCCAGCCCTTCCGGGAACTCTCAGTTCTACATCCTGGGCATGACGTGCTGTGGTATGGAATACCTCTTTGGCTAGTTTGGGTCAGGTGTCCTGTCCCTGCTTCCTCCCGGCTTCTCCTCCTCCCTGGCAGAGCATGGGACTCACAAAGTCCTTGGTCAGGATAAACATTCTGACCAGCAACTGAAAACATCGGCTTTATCAATATTTTCCCAGGCCGAAAGTCAAAACCACAGCACTGCACTAAGTACTAAGAAGAAGAAAAACTGACTGCTGCTGCTGAACCCAGGACACCCTTAGTGAAGCCATGCTGGCTGTCTCCAACCACCTCCTTGTTTTTCATGTGCCTTAGCATGCCTTCCAGGAGAATCTGCTCCAAGACTTTGCCAGGCACAGAGGTGAGACTGACTGGTCTGTAGTTCCCCGGGTCATCCATTTTCCCCTTCTTGAAAATGGGGGTTATATTTCCCTTTTTTCAGTCATCAGGAACTTCACCTGACTGCCATGATTTTTCGAATATGATGGACAGTGTCTTAGCAACATCATTTGCCAGCTCCTTCAGGACCCGTGGATGGATTTTATGGACTTATGCACAGGTCCCATGGACTTGTTCACATTCAGGTTCTTAAGATGGTCTCAGACCAGATCCTCTCCTACAGTGGGCCTAGGGTCTTCATTCTCACAGTCCCTGCATCTGCCTTCCAAGACTTGGGTGGTGCAGTCAAAGCATTTGCCAGTGAAGGCTGAGGCAAAGAAGTCATTAGGCTCTTCCCCTTCGTTGTCAGAACAACTCCACCAGCCCCCAGTAGACCTGGCCTACTAAATTGATTCCCATGTTCTAAATACCCAAACCCCTATTTATTAACTATTAATCCCAAACCATTTATTAACCTGGCCAATCCTCCTAGCCTTTTTAAGGTCCTCTCCTTTATCCTGGAGAATTGATGAAAAGACAATCTGAGCTCCAGAGTCCCTAACCACCTCTCCCAGGGCTCTGTAGTCCTTCTTTATGTTCTCCGGGCTACCGCTATCTATATCACTAGCACTCACAAGGATCACTAGAAGTGGGTAATAGTCCATGTGACTTACTAGAGCAGGCAGCCTCTCTGCAACATCCTTGATCCGTGCTCCAGGTAGGCAACACACCTCCCTCGAGACTGGGTCAGGCTGACAGATGAGTGCCTCTGTTCCTTTCAAAGTAGAGTCCCTTATTACTATGACCCACCGCTTTTTCCTGGCAGCGCCAGTAGTGGTCTTCTTTACCAGTGCATCAGCTGGTTGTTCATGATGTGAGTGTGTTTCCTCATTAGCCACCTGCAGGACAGCAAAGCGGTTCTGAGTGGGGACAACAGATTTAGGAGAAAGCCCCTTGCTTTTAATTGTCCTCTTCCTCTTTCGTTGGTGTTTTTTGGTTTTGTGGTTTTGTTTTTTTTTACTGTTTCCCAGCTTTCTGGGTTGATGGCCTCCTTCTCTCCATGAGGTACAGCGGACGCTTGAGGCCCCTGCACAGTTTGGGCCTGGAGCAAGCAGCCCTGCTTCCTCTAAGCTTCCCTGACGTCTCTCAGCCTATTGACAGCATCCCGCAGCTCAGGCACCTGCTGCAGGAGGAAACATCATGTCAGCAAGATACCCAATTGACTATCTGCAATACCCTTCTCTCTCCATTATCGTACAAGTTATATTTAGACATTGTCTTTGTTCACACACTATTTGACACAGAATAGCCTTTGCAGTTAAAACTCTTGGACATCACAAGACATACGAATAACAATCAGGAATTACTAATGCACGGCTTTCCACACTGTGGAGTCAAAAGTCATGTGAAATAAAATGAATGAAAAAATAACTGTATGAATGATACACATAAGACTTTTTAAGTCCATAGCAAAAATTCTAATGAATTTACATAGAGCTGAAGGTGTTATTTACTCTCAATAGCAACTCAGAAAACACAGACATGAAAAGTGTCCTGATTTTTTTACTGTTGATTTCTAGAACTGTAAAATTAATATATTAATATATACATTTGAAAAGAAAGAATGCAGTTGATTATGAGACTGTCCAATTTATAGCAATGATTTTTTCATGAGAAAAGCAGCACATTATAGTTTCTCTTTAACTGCTTGAAAACATTAATGAAAATTCTGCATCTAAGACCGTCAGAAAGTGCATGAGAGAAACATGTAGGAGGTGATCATGCTTCAGAGACTTTTCATGTCAGCTCAGAATGTTATGGAAGATTCAGCTGAGCTTTATGGAATATAAGAAGATAGAAAATAAAAAATAAATAATAAAAAAAAAGGAACAAACAATGTCCTTGCAATGGCAGTAAGCGTTTGGTTGCTAACGAGTTCAGATGCCCCACTGCGGAGTCTTTTCTTCAAGGCCTGGTTAAGGAGCAGCTACAGTAGATTCTTTGTGTACATGCCAGCTATGTTTTTGCTACCACTGGACTTTTCTTCAACTGCATTCATTTCATCAAAGCTCTGAAGGGAATAAGTAAGGAAAAACAAGCCAAAAAAAGGGAGATTAGCAGTAGAGTAAAAAAAAAAATAAACAAATGCTGCTGGGTGGGTCCTCCTCTCCGCTAGAAGAAAGTTCTAAAAATTAACCGCACCTGTACATATATATGTGTGTGTGTGCTTTACATAAGTATATATGTGTGTGTGTGTGTCTTCACATGTAGATGTATTCATATAACAGACACACATACTCCTATGCAGTTCTATTCAGTTGCAAAATATTCAACAAATGAGACCTTTCCACAGTATGCATTCCCAGCAACAGGCATGTAAATCATGCCTTAACAAAACATACACTAAGTGCTGTACTGCATCCCCCACCCCATCCCTTCATCCTTCCTAGAAAACCAAAGAAAAAGATTTTAAAACCATAAATTACAGGCTACAAGAGAACATTTTATAAATATCCTCCATGAGCACTGGTTTAACAATGCTGGTTCAGCAAACTCCCTGGATCCTGTCAACCCTTTTTACCCTCTGCTGCACACTTAGTGCTTCTGAAATGATCAAAGTAGCATACAAAATCCTGATTATAGAGAAATGTTATAGCAGGTCAGGTTGGGGGAAACAGAGATATAAAGATTAACCTTTCTTTTTTATTATTTTATTTTAAAGTTTCTCATTTTGGATGGCATTCAAGCCAAGATCCCTTTACAAATGCTAACTGCAATTTCTTAGTAACAACATGATTAGAAGATCTTCCTACTCTGTAGAACTAAATCTGCATTGCAGATCAGTTTTCAGATAACAAAATAAAAAGTGTTTAACAACAGTAGAAATTTTACTAAAGTATCACAAAATATTTTTCCACCAATCCATGGACAGCATTTGACGCTGTCTCACATGACATCCTTGTCTCTAATTTGCAGAGACATCAATTTGACGGGTGGACCACTTGGTGGATAAAGAACTGGCTGGATGGCCGCACACAAAGAGTTGTGGTCAATGGCTCAATGTCCGGCTGGAGACCGGTAACGAGTGGTGTCCCTTAGGGATGGGTGTTGGGACCGATCTTGTTCAACATCTTTGTCAGTGACATGGACAGTGGGATTGAGTGCGCCCTCAGCAAGTTCGCCGATGACACCAAGTTGTGTGGTTCGATTGATACGCCGGAGGGAAGGGATGCCATCCAGAGGGACCTTGACACGCTTGTGAGGTGGGCTGATGCCAACCTTATGAAGTTTAACCATGCTAAGTGCAAGGTCCTACACTTGGGTCGCAGCAATCCCAGGCACAGCTACAGGTTGGGCAGAGAAGAGATTCAGAGCAGCCCTGCAGAGAAGGACTTGGGGGTGTTGGTCGATGAGAAAATGAACATGACCCAGCTTCAGTGTGCGCTTGCAGCCCAGAAAGCCAACCGTATCCTGGGCTGCATCAAGAGGAGCGTGACCAGGAGGTTGAAGGAGGAGATCCTGCCCCTCTACTCTGTTCTAGTGAGACCTCACTTGCAGTATTGTGTGCAGTTCTGGTGTCCTCAACATAAGAAAGACATGGAACTGTTGGAACAAGTCCAGAGGAGGACCACGAGGATGATCAGGGGGCTGGAGCACCTCCTGTATGAAGATAGGCTGAGAAAGATGGGGCTGTTCAGCCTGGAGAAGAGAAGGCTGCGTGGAGACATCCTAGCAGTCTTCCAGTATCTGAAGGGGCCTACAAGGATGCTGGGGATGGACTATTCATCAGAGACTGTAGTGACAGGACAAGGGGTAACGGGTTCAAACTTAAACAGGGGAAGTTTAGATTGGATATAAGGAAGAAATTCTTTGCTGTAAGGGTGTTGAGGCAGTGGAATGGGTTGCCCAGGGAGGTTGTGAATGCTCCATCCTTGGTGGTCTTCAAGGCCAGGCTGCATGAGGCCTTGGGTGGCATGGTTTAGTGTGAGGTGTCCCTGCCCATGGCAGGGGGGTTGGAACTAGATGATCTTAAGGTCCTTTCCAACCCTAACTATTCTGTGATTCTATGATTCTAATATAAAAACTTTAAAGACAGCATTTACTCTGATAAGAGATTCTAGACAAGTTTGCTTGTCTTTCTGTCAAACTATGGTCCAAAGCATAATTATAATGGAAAATTCTGTCTGAAAAAAAAAAAAAAGGGGATTTTTTTAATGGTATTATGTTTATGATACTCATCCTATTAACACAAACATATATATATATATTTTAACATTAAGAATTCAGGTGTGGGCAACAGTAACTTAAACATTCTTTCCTTATTTGTGTAATGAATTATACACATACTTGAAGATTCTTTATGTCTTCCTGAATCCATCTGCTAACATTGTAGATCATAAGAATTAATATAACTTTCAAAAACTGTTTTCAACAACTTCAAAAGTATTTTGTGTACTTATCATACAATACCTAAAAGAAGTAATCTGAGATATTCAGGTGTAAAATAATTACCTGCATACATTTTTTAAAGGACAAGTTTAACAATATACTAACTTACTAATGTGCTCTTTTAATTACCCTGCACTAACAAGGTATTTTATTAATTTCTTAAACAATTATTTATGGTACCTCTAATAATAATAGGGATTGAAATATTGTACCTTTGAGTGTTTTGAGTATCTTTGAGTGAATGTTTAAAGACAGTGATTTACACATAATCAAATGTAAATATAGTTTTGCCCTGTCTGAAGACACTGATGAAGTACATAAGTATGAAATGAAAACAATCAGTGCAACTCCATCATGCTAGATTTCAAAATATACAGCAACACACAGAAAAATCTATGACAAAAAAAAGAGAATAAGAACAAAGAATATCAACCATTTTTTTACTAAAGTTAAAATGGAGGACATGTAAGAATAAGGAAACTTTTTAAAAAGAAATAAACAGAATGGATTAAAAAATTAACTTCACAGAAGGCATAAAGACTCTTGAAATTCACAATATTGGAAGCACAACATGTACTTCATAGAAAGAAATAGGAAAGGGCAGAAGCTGGCATGGATAAACATAGGTTTTGCTATGACTAGTAGATTTTTCCCCATCTTTTTTGACATGCTATAGCTTTTTATAATTTCAAGTTTGCAAGATCTACCTTTTAGGAATTCAGCTGCATTTGTCGTTCACTATTATACATATTTCATTATAATGTGAACTTTGGAAGGAAGGATGAAATACTGTATCAGAGCAAAAACAGCAGTGGATGGAATAGGAAGAGTCTCCCATGAAAAAAGAGATATTCTATAGTTTGCTTGTAAAGTATGATATTTTTTAACCTTTCCCCGTTTTCTCAGTAGCAAGTAAAACATACATTCAGAGTAGAGGCTCAAATTATGCAGTATGAATCATGCTTTCTGAATCACCACAAAAAAGTTTATTTGTATATTTTTACAGATACCACTTGCTTACAATGCTTCTGCTCATTAGAACATACACGTACAGAAAAACTACTACAGTGAGAATTATGACTGAAGACACAATGAGAAATTAGCTGTTACCCATATGGCAGCCTAAGTGGCCACTGAATGAAGCAACACTGTGTCCCGCCACACTTGCTTGCAGGTGCAACAATGTACAGATGTTACAGGAGGATGTGCAGACAGTCCTATCTGATGTTGTAATACATATGACCTGTCCTTCATGTGCATTTCACACTCTTTAGATGACAAACATTACTTAATGAGTTTATTGTCAGGAAAAAAAGACCATCTTTAACAGATAATGGTGAGGAAGAAGACTACAAAAGCATGGCAGGTGGTGAGTTATGCTGAACCTTACCATGAATGGGAATTCCATGCAGCGTGTCATGGACACCTTAAAGAGATCTGTCTGACACACCTCAGGGGTTCCCAGCATCACAAGTGGCGTCGGATCAACTCATTAATTATTTAGTTATATAATAAAAAAAAATCATTTAACCACATATATGTTTGAGTCATTTTTCTTACCAAGAACCAGGAAAAACAAGTATGAAAGAACAGGAAATGGCTTTTTTAACAGTGAATCTCCTGTTCAGTCAATAACCGAGAACAGATGCTGTGAGATCTGAACTATTTTCGTAACCTTTATCAGTAATTTAACTTTGAAGTTTACCTGTGCATGAAAACGTAAGTGCTAACAATATCTATGTTGGGTCCAGTGCAATTTTTAACTTTATTAATACATTCTTCCTTACAACAATTCCTCTTTTTTCCTGCCAGACTGAGGCCAACTGTTTCTGTATGAAGTACATGCCTGCTGTCTTCATATCTGCCAATATTTGTTCCTTCCTCAGCCTTTTAGACATCAAATTCTAATGGATGTAAAAGAGAAATAAAAGGATGATAAAGGAAGTATGGCTGTTCTTTCATGAAGTATAACACTGCCAGTAAAAAACTGAACTCACAAATGGAGGACTATAAAAGGCAAAAGATAAACAAATAAACCTACTTGAAGAAACCCCCCCAATTCCCTGACAACGGGAACACATCATTAAGGGCCAGTATAATTCAGAAGAACATTTTTCTCTAACAGTACACTAACTGCATTTTTACAATATTTTTGCTTTTTAACAGAAAAAGCTCTTTCTCCAGAGTCTTCCTGTAAACAAACTGAGAACACAAGACAAATGGTTTTCTTTGATATGTAAGCAAGAAAACCTCACTGCACATACTTAAAGAAACATAGTTATTGTGAGCAATACTGAACTCATTAATCTCTCAGAAGTAAGCCATGGAGTATTTATGAAACTAGAGAAATGCTAGAAAATTCTTGCATATTCTATGTGGTTTTAAGAAGTTCCCATAAGAAAAAAAAATTCATACATTTTTGCTATTAAGAGACTGTTCTACATTTTTATTTATAGATATGCATTCCTTTCCTTTCTGCTCATCATACATAAGCAGCCACCATCTTTTCATGGCAGCTCCAATGTTGTACTTATTTAAGGGTAGTATACCAGCCTAGCCTTCTTATATCATTATGGCCATATCTATACCATTCTTTTACTGAGATCCCTCTTGTGAATAAAAAATATCATTTTAGCTTCAGTTATTGAACCGCATAATGTATTTCTTTACCCTATTGAAAAACAAAGCAAACAACCCCCCTCAAAAAAAAAAAAAAAAAAACCAACAAAAAACCCCCCTTCTTGCTAATGTTATTTCCACCTTGCTATTACGCCCAGTTTCTTCCAGCCTAACAAAATTCCAGAATTCCAGGTTCATTAGCTGGACAACATCATTTGCTGGTACCAAGCTTTCTGCTGTATCTTGCTAGCACCACAACGTCAGGACCTATTTCAAATTCACCATTGTCAGTACCTCTTTTCATCTTATCAATGTCACCCACAAAAAAATCTCATCTCACTTCATAGCTTTTTTATTTCTTGCTCTGTTATTTTCTAGCATATTGGTTAGTATTGCTGGAACTAATTTCTATCTCTGCTGTATGAGCACTTTAAATCTTTCCCCCTTTCTTTGATTTTGTCCCATTTTAAAAAATAAAATATACTACTTCAACTACTCTAAAATACTGACATATGGTTATGAAATGCAGGTGTTTTAAAAAAATCCTGGGTAAGTATGCTGCTAAACTTGAAAAACAATTTTGTCTAGGTCAGATTTACCATCCTCCATTTGAACAGGTGATCAACTACTTGAAACATGACAACGTTCAGAAACAAAACATCTTATTGCTACATTCTTAAAATATATCTTTATGCTATTATATTAAAAATGCTGTATTCTGAAACGTGTGACCATCAGCAGTTAGATTACCCACCTCCACCGTTTGTCACTACTTACGCTACAAACTTCATGAAGTAGCAGTAGTGCCTCTGCTGTGTTCAGTACCATGGCAAACATCAATGATTAAACAAATAGAAATAAACTGACCGACACACATATGCATAACTTAGAAACTATCCACTTTAAAACTGCAGATGTTTCTAAACCTTGAATGGTATCCTTGCAATATGATGAGATATATATATATATATATTTCATTGATCGTGTTAACTATAATGATGGAGGAGAATTACCATCTACTAAGGCATATATTTAAACTTATCTGGAGAATGAGAAGGGCATGAACTACATCTCTGGACCACAGAAACCACTTCAGCAATAACAAGAAATGCTGGGATCGGACATAGCTGGAAAAAAAAACAGAACTGGAGAGTTATTCAAACATTATTTAAATTAAATAATTAGGTGTGTAACTTCGGATGACTAGCAGTTGCTACATTCTGTCCAGTCATTGGTAAGATTTTCAAACTTTTGAGTGTACACATCTTTCTGAGACTGCACAAAGTATGTTATGAAGACAGGCTGAGAGACCTGAGATTGTTCAGCCTGGAGAGGAAAAGGCTCAGGGGAGATCTTAGAGCAGTCGTCCAGTACTTAAAGGGGACCTGCAAGAAATCTGGAGTGGGACTTTTTACAAGGTCATGTAGTGACAGGACAAGGAAGAATGGCTTTAAACTGAAAGAGAGGAGATTAGATATTAGGAGGAAATTCTTCACTGTGAGGGTGGTGAGGCACTGGAATAGGTTGCCCAGAGGAGGTGTGGATGCCCCATCCCTGGAAGTGCTCAAGGCCAGGTTGGATGGGGCTTTGAGCAACCAAGAGTATAGTAGAAGGCATCCCTGCTCATCGCAGAAGGTTTTGGTCCCTTCCAACTCCAACCATTCTATGATTCTATAATTCCATGAAAGGTTGCTCAGGAATTGGATCATCAACCAAAAAAGCTGGGCATCTCACAACAGCTAGAATTGATGGTATGAAAATTACTTCTACAGCTAATGTAACATACAGATATATAAAGGCTTTTATAACTATTTAGATATGATAAACTTTGCAGAGTTCTATTTAGATTTTTTTTTAGTCAGTGATTTTACTAATTCTACATTTTACCTCATTCTTTTATTGTATGTATATGGCTTTTATTTTTTTTTACAAGTATGCAAACAGACAGTTTAAAAACCAAGCCTAAAGAAAATACAAACCTCCTTCTTTATTCTCCCCTATTTAAAGTTTTTGTGTGAGTGAGTTATGAGGGTATCTTCAGGCTATTTTTGTTTCTTCACATTTGTATGTACAGTCCAATGTCTGCTTCCCTTTCTATATTTTCTTCCAAAACACAGTCCCAATTTCCTTGACTGACTAGCACAGTGCCCACAGCTATCTTTACTGAACAATTGTCAAAACAAGCTATAATCTGGTGACTCTGAAAAGCCTTTTTCTAATGCAGTATTTTGTGAAATGTTCACAGCGGTATGATTTTAGTGGCAAACTTGAGCACTGGTACCCAGCAAAGCAGGCCTTTCCCTGCATGCTCAACATCCAGAGCTCTGCTGTTTCTAAGCATTTGTTCATTCTGAATAATCTCCTGTTGGATAGCACCAACTTCATTTATCTGTTCACCACTTGCTATCTGTAAACTGTATTTGCAAGTATGGCTGAGTTGCAGAGGAAGTGCTATTTGCTTTGTGTTTGTTGCTGCTAACAGGGACAAATGCAGACCTTGGGAGGTCCACCCGCAGGAAATGGGGAAGGCAATGAGGCAGCTTAAGGATAAGGGGAGAAATGGGACCAAAAAACCCACACAACTGTAGAAGGAATATTTTCAAGACAAATATTTCTGTTTGGGTTTCTTAGCAAGTGTCAAACGAAATAAAGATTTCAAATACACTGTATAAGAATTCTTTCAGTTCTTAAATTATAATGCTTTACCATATTTGGGGACAATTCTACTACTAATAGCTTAATACTATACATTTTCCTTGAAGCTGACATTAAAGGGAATAGCAAAAAAAAAAAAAAAAAAAAAAAAAAAAGAAGTTTTGGCTCCATCAATACTTGAGATGACCAAATAGGAGAAAAAAGGACTGCCAGGGTGGATGACCATCTCCCACAGTCCTGCCATTGCCTCGCTATTTCATTACAGTGATATCTTACAGTAGGATAGTCACATTTTCCATTATACTTCCACCATGAAGGGAAAAATGTCATTACAATATAACCGCTTGAAAATACACTGAAAGGTAATAGCTGAAGTCTGACTATTGTTACTTTAAAAAGAAATGTGACCCTGAATACCTGTGTTTGGGAGCATTGCTGTGAGATATTAATAAACATCTTTTCACTCCTTCCCTCTGACATCAAGCAGAAATAAGAAAGAGAAGTAGACAGAGGTCACACACTAACGTGAACAGTTCTGTAGAAACAACTCTAGATTTTAATCTGGACTGACAGCTATCCTATTCTTCACCACTGTTACATATAATGGACACATAACTCTTGCTTCAAAGTCAGAATAACCTGCTATCTAACTCTGAAAGACAGAATCACCAGGGCTCATTCCAGCATCCTGAACCAAACTACATATGAATCAACTATTTATTCAGGCATACAGTACTCCAAGAAAATATCACAGTATCACAGTATGTTAGAGATTGGAAGGGACCTCAAAAGATCATCTGGTCCAATCCCCCTGCCGGAGCAGGAACACCTAGGTAAGGTTACACAGGAATGTGTCCAGGCGGGTTTTGAATGTCTCCAGAGAAGGAGACTCCCACAACCCCCCTGGGCAGTCTGTTCCAGTGTTCTGTCACCCTCACTGAGAAGAAGTTTCTTCTCAAGTTTCAGTGGAACCTCTTGTGTTCCAGTTTGCACCCATTACCCCTTGTCCTATCATTGTTTGCCACTGAGAAGAGCCTGGCTTCATCCTCGTGACACTCCCCCTTTATATATTTATATACACTAATAAGGTCACCCCTCAGTCTCCTCTTCTCCAAACTATAGAGACCCAGCTCCCTCAGCCTTTCCTCATAAGGGAGATGCTCCACTCCCTTAATCATCTTAGTTGCCCTGCGCTGGACTCTCTCCAGCAGGTCCCTGTCCTTGAACTGAGGGGCCCAGAACTGGACACAATATTCCAGGTGCGGTCTCACCAGGGCAGAGTAGAGGGGAAGGAGGACCTCTCTCGACCTACTGACCACCCCCCTTCTAATACACCCCAGGATGCCATTGGCCTTCTTGGCCACAAGGGCACAGTGTTGGCTCATGGTCATCCTGCCGTCCACTAGGACCCCCAGGTCCCTCTTCCCTACACTGCTCTCTAACAGGTCGTTCCCCAACCTATACTGGAACCTGGGGTTGTTCCTGCCCAGATGCAGAACTCTACATTTTCCCTTGTTATATTTCATCAAGTTTCTCCCTGCCCAACTCTCCAGCCTGTCCAGGTCTCGCTGGATGGCAGCACAGCCTTCTGGCGTGTCAGCCACTCCTCCCAGCTTAGTGTCATCAGCAAACTTGCTGACAGTACACTCAATTCTCTCATCTAAATCATTGATGAATATATTAAATAATACTGGTCCCAGTACTGACCCTTGAGGCACTCCACTAGATACAGGCCTCCAACTAGACTCCGCCCCATAGACTACAACTCTCTGACTTCTCTCCTTCAGCCAGTTCACAGTCCACCTCACCACCTGATCATTCAGACCACACTTCCTCAGTTTAGCTATGAGGATGCTGTGGGAGACTGTGTCAAATGCTTTGCTGAAGTCAAGGTAGACCACATCCACCGCTCTGCCATCATCCATCCACAATGTTATTTCCTCATAAAAGGCTATGAGGTTGGTCAAGCATGACTTCCCCTTGGTAAAGCCATGTTGACTGCCCCTCATGACCCTCTTATCCTTGACATGCCTTAAGATGGCACCAAGGATAAGGTGTTCCATCACTTTCCCAGGGATGGAGGTGAGGCTGACCGGTCTATAGTTACCCGGGTCCTCCTTCTTGCCCTTTTTGAAGACTGGAGTGACATTTGCTTTCCTCAAGTCCTCAGGCACCTCTCACATTTCCCAAGACTTGGTAAAGATGATGGAGAGTGGTCTAGCAATGACTTCCGCCAGTTCCCTCAGCACCCGCGGGTGCATCCCATCTGGACCCATGGATTTATGGATGTCCAGATTGCTCAACTGGTCTCTAACCCATTCCTCATCGACTAAGGCAAACTGCTCCATTGACCTGACTTCATCTGAGGTCTCAGGAGTACAGGGCTCTTCAGGACTGCCTCCGGCAGAGTAGACAGAGACAAAGAAGGCATTCAATAACTCTGCCATCTCTGTATCTTCTGTCACCAGGGTACCCATCCTGTTCACCAGTGGGCCAACCTTGCCTCTGGTGTTAGTTTTATCAGCCATGTATCTGAAAAAGCTCTTTCTGTTGTCCTTGACCCCTCTGGCCAGATTTAATTCTAAGGAAGCCTTAGCCATCCTAGCTGCCTTCCTACATCCTCTAGCAGCAGCCTTATATTCCTCCCAAGTGGCCAGCCCCTCCTTCCATGATCTGTAAACTCTCCTCTTCCATTTGAGCATACCCAGCAGTTCCTTATTTAGCTACGCAGGTCTCCTGGCCCTCTTCCTTGACTTCCTACATGTCAGGATGCTCTGATCTTGAGCTCGGAATAAGCAATTCTTGAATGTCAACCAACTATCTTGGGTCCCTTTACCTTCAAGCAGCCTTGCCCATGGGATTTCCCCTAGCAATTGCTTGAAAAGGCCAAAGTTTGCCCTGCTGAAGTCCAGGGTTGCAATTCTACTTGCTATTGTACTGGTCCTACCACACAAGATCCTGAATTCCACCATCTCGTGGTCGCTGCAACCAAGGCAGCCCTCAACCTTTACTGCTTCGACCAGACCCTCCTTGTTAGTGAGGATGAGATCCAGCAGCGCTCCTCTCCTGGTTGGCTCATCCACCATTTGCATGAGGAAGTTATCATCCATACACTGGAGGAACCTCCTGGACTGTGGCTGGGTTGCTGAGTAGTCCTTCCAGCAAACATCAGGGAAGTTAAAATCCCCCACAACAACCACGTCCTGTGACTGTGAGGCCGCTCTCAGCTGCCTGTAGAAGGCCTCATCAACTTCCTCACCCTGATCTGGTGGCCTGTAACAGACACCCACAACAGTATCGCCCCTGCCAGCCTGCCCCTTAATTCTCACCCACAGACTCTCAACTCGCTCATCCCCTGTTCCTGGACAGAGCTCAGTACATTGCAGCTGCTCTCGCACATAAAGAGCAACCCCACCACCCCGCCTGGCTGGCCTGTCTTTCCTGAAAAGGACATAGCCCTCCATGAGTATATTCCAGTCATGCGAGCTGTCCCACCATGTCTCTGTAATTGCCACCAGATCATAATCTCCTGACTTAACACAGGTCTCCAACTCCTCCTGCTTATTTCCCATGCTGCATGCATTGGTGTACAGGCATTTCAAGGAGGGAATATACTTAAAAAAAAAATAAATAAAAAACTCCCCAAAGTACATTGGTTTTTTAAGCCACTCCTAAGAGAATTAGCAGTTCTATTATCTGTATGACCTTAAAGAAACGATGAATGTTAACTTTATTGCATAAATTCAAGTTGTTGAGACATTGGAATATATGGATCACAAAGAAAGGGAGTGCAACCTTTCTCCAAGTGGAAAAATTGCTTTCTACAGATGTTTCATTGGCTTGGATATATAATTTAACTGTATTTGATAAAATCACCGATTTACTTCCACAGTATCAATTACATGTGTTTATCTGTTTCTAAATCTTTTTTTTTTTCACTGCCTTTTCAGTTGCAAAATTGCATAGGTATTAATAGCATTTATCCATACCGCCCCCCAGTTTAGCGTACATGTCAGATCTCAAGGTTAATTCCTCTAACAGAAATTTGCACCTAATTTTTTATCTAAGTAACATTCACACAATGCTGCAGAGCCTTTACAATGAATAGAAAAAACATTGTGTCCTCTTGGGTCTCAGAACAAGATAGCTTTCAAGACGCTTCCCTCACTACAGCTGATGAAATTGGTGACAAAAATGGTCCTTCTGGAGGAACAACAGAGAGATCAATAGAAAAGGGACAATTCACCTCTGAGAAATATCTTTGACAGATTTTGAATTTCCATACAGTCTCTTTTCAACAGCTACTGAAGATTTGCAGAATAATGCATCCGAGGACAGTACTATTCTTGTCAACACTCTGCTGGTATTGTAGACAAAGCTATTGAAAGACAAAACACATTGCTCAGAGACAACAGTGTTGCAGAGCTGGACAGTTTACGCCTTAAAGCCCCACAGGTTTTACATTTTGAGTTTTTGGATTTTCAGCCGTATATATGAAGGACTCTCCATCTCATGCAACTCACCTATGCATCTTACAGCTTGCATTCCTAGTCTAGATATCTCCCTAGCCATGGTAACATCCCCAAAACTCTCAGAGAAGATCAGATCTCAGATTCAAATTTCTTCAAAATTAGCTACTAAATGCCCAACACAGTAGATATTCTTGAACTGTATCTCACTCAGTGTTTGCTTTCCAGTAACTAATATGAGACAAACTGCCAAGGAAAACAAAACAGAACAAAACAAAACAAATAAAACCAACAAACCACCACTACCAACAACAACCTGAAGACAGCCCACTTACTCTCTAAAGCTTCTGTATGACACATTTGTCTCAGCTCCCATATATGTTTCTTGACAATTTTTTCTTCTGCTAATTTCTAATCTCTCTAGTGGAGAAGAAGTGATTTAAAGCAAGTGTAGATAATACACTATTCTATTCAAAGACTGAAAAGAATAAAAATCACTTCCTTGAGTAGCAGGACTCACCATAATTAAATACTGATAGCTGCTTCTAAAGTAATATGACGATAACGAGAGAGTAATAACCCCATCTTGCAGGATTTCAATTTTCCTAGTTCTGAGTTCCATCAAACATGGATAATCTGACTAGCTACATGATACAGCTGGAATCTATTTAACAGTATTTTACAGAATTAGAATGTAGGTTTTTCATTACATGCCACTGGAAAAGACAAAACAGTTCAGGTAAGTGCATTCATGTACCTATTAGAAATGTGGTTAGAGATGCAGAAGACTTTCTTTTCCTTTCTTCTATCTATCTATAAATCAGAAGTAACTTAGAGTTTCGTGGACATGAACTGTTAGGGGTTCAGACTCAAAACTGCTGCTGCAAATTAGCATTAAGTGAAGAAAAGAGGATTGTCTAGGAGCAAAATTAGTGTCTTAAATCAGAACGAATCTGCACACTTTAAAGTGAGTTTACAACAACCTTGTTCACCTCACTCTTATAACCCTTCTCTTTATAATAATGGTTTGTCATAAAACAAAGTCTTTGATTCCTTCAATGAGATGTTTCTGTCATTCATATCATATAATTAAAGCATACGTGCTGTAGAATAACAATGAAGTTTTTGTCTTTTCTCTCTTCCCTATAAGCAGGAGATGACCTTAAGTCAATAAGGTCAATTGAGCATTAGACAGTCATTATTTCTGATGTATTAAGGTGTTGTTGCAAGGAATTGCTAAGCAAATTGAAAATTTGTTCTATAGTCTGAAAATGTTAATCATTGTGGTAAATATTCAGTTCTTTCTCTGAAAGGAATTATTTTCATAGCTTAAAATCTCAAACAAAACACTGGAAAAATACCTATAAAAGCATTTCCAAAAACATATGGATTTTGCCTTCAGCAGTTACAATAAACTCCGGGATTTCAGTTCAAGGAAAAAAAATGGACTAACCAAGCTATCTAACATAAATTGTGCCAGAAATTTAACCTAGGTAGCCTACAAAATTGACTAGATTAACCCCATAGTGCTTGGTATATCAAAGTTTTTAAACTATTTGGGAAAAATATATTCAGAATTCAGCAAGCATTATCACTGCTGCTATGAGTTACTTGAAAATTTATGTTCATAGACACTTTGATACTTTGGTCTTAGAAAGTTATTAGCTGCAATGAATAGCTAGAAAATTGAATAAAATGGTAATAATACTCCAAATGCTAAAGACTCCTAGAACTTTCCTTTTCATTCCTCAGAATTTTCAGTTTTAGAATACAGGTGTAAAAGTGTTACATTTAGAAAATAAAAGAACATTATAATAGAGGAAGAGAGAGGAAAGTGTAAGAAAAGTAGTTCTTTTCTTTGCAAGTCTTTTATGCCAGAATAGACATAGTAAGAGAAAGTGAATCATGGTTCTTACAGAATTGTGAAAAATTTTGTGACAGAATTAATAACGCAATAAATTATGTTCTTGCTAATCCTATTTATTTTTTTAAAATCACATACTTCCAGAGTTATCTATAACAGTAAACTCTAACTAAAAAACACAGTTCTTAGAAAGAAATTCATTTTATAAATCATTGCTCTTATAAACCTGGGGGGGTTGAATTAAATTTCAAAAGCAGATATACACTATTGCATATTTCCACAATCAAAATTACATACTAAACCACAGAATAACAGAAAGTGTTCTTTCTGAAGGCAGTCCGACAATATTATTCACCTGACTCTGCCTCAAAGAAGAAAGACTGAAAGTAATAGTAACATGAAGAAAATTAAATTCCCACCACTGAGCACTGAAGCCACACATTTGACTCAGCAAAAATTATGGGTGATGATATCTGCTAAAAATTAAGATATTATGAATAGAAACACTATGAAAGTTGCATTTCTTTAAGTGTTACAGTGTTATTTTAACCTAATATATTAGCATGTTTTTAAAATAACATGCTAAGAAGCCCTGTGATTAATATGAGCGTTCTGCTAACTGAGCTCTTAATTAGGCTAACAATTTAGAAGACACAGGAAATAAGGGAGTTAATTTAGGCAGTTTGTACATGAAAAGAATTAAAAGTTAATGCTAATCATGCACAGAATAAAAGTGAAGCCAGAACCTGTGAAAAGAAGAGACTCAAAATTTTCATTTTCTTGAAACTGTAATGTGAGCAGCATCTTGCCTACTAATTAGCAGAACTTGATGATCCCATTTTCAGTATATGTAACATATGTACTTGAGCATATGTACAACTTTCCATAATAAATATTGATAGAGATACCATACTATTTATTTGATCTTTTTTCCTGAAAGTCCTTATACAGCATTTGAAGAAGTATATATATGAATGTTAAATTTCTATTCAACCAAGAATGTTAATTGCATGGAAAGCAGAAGAGAGCCATGTTTTTCTAGTGATACTGTGGTACCGCGTAGAAATTCAGTGAAGTAACACAGACCAGCAGTGCCATGCACTGTGAAGAGAAAATCAGAGACAATGGCCATGCCCCAAAAAACTTTTATTTCAACTATCACAAAAAGGAGCAAAACAGCAAGCCATTTACGTTTCCCCTGAAACAGTTCTAAAAATAAAAGACTAAGTGGGGGAGGGTGTGGGCTCCAGTGCAAGAGAGGGATAAGAAGGGCAGAAGGATTAGAAGAAATGTCTGAGGATCAGGAGCAGAGGTTTGATATTCATAATTTTAATGTGATACTTAAATACTCTGTGAGCTCTTAGACTTCAAAACACGTTGGCACTATAACACAAAACTTGGTGCAAGACCAAACCTCAGTCATTTGCATCTCTGTTTTCAAGATAAATTACTGCGCCTAATCACTTTAGAATTACTGCCTGTCTAAATCCTCATTTCTCATCTTCCACACCTTCTGTAAGCATGAAGTAAATTATCTGGACTTAAACACCTGCTGTGGTGTTAATTGGTGTTGTTACACCTCCAGCTACACTCATTTGTGACTTGGTGACTAACTTGGTTAGCTACTGCAAAAATAACACTGAAATTACAGGCTTACAATCCATGCCTCCTTAAATCTCTATACTAAATAGAATTATCTGACGATTTTTCTCATTATAAATTATGGCAAGAATTACATGTCAACTGAATAGATTTTTGTCATTCTATTGCCTCTCCTAAGTGACATGTCCATAATACTGATTGTTTATGTGGTTGGACAATAATTTACAATAACAAGTTGCAGCCAAAAAATTTCAGTTGGAATCAAAAATCACACACCAGTGATGTAGACGGTTGGACTGCATCTGTAGTAAGGAGAGGTACTAGTTATAACGTTTTTTGTGTTAATGTTGCAATGAACACAAGCCCTTAGTGCTATTGCAGAAAATTTACAAAGATACAAACATTTGGGCATTTCTTTCACTCTCTATCCCTAAAATTTCTGCTAGCTGTACCATAAGCCAAGTTTCCAAAAAAAAAAAAAAAAAAAAGGAATTTTCTTCAAAATGTATATAATTAGGTTTCAACTTCACTATTTCTAAAAATCACAACCACTATGCAACAAGTATCTTCATGCACTGAACCCTCTACTTCAGTAACTACAAGTTTTCCCATTTCTCAAACCTGAAGAGACTATCCACTTGATTTACAACATTACAAAAGCCTAACAACCAAACAAATCAAGATCTAGAGGTTTAATTAGTGACACCAAACTTCAGTTCGAAAATAAATCCTCATGTTAAAGGTGCATGTCAGCAAACCACAGCATAGGAGGCAGATTAATCCACATCATCTTTGTAATGAGGATATCTGATTTATTCTCTCTAATTCAGATCTAAAGAGACAATAAGCCAATGAATCAAGATAAATTATGTCTGCAATGTGAATTGTAGCTTTTTGCAGTTTGCTAATTCCTCTGTCACTTCATCCGTTTGGCAAGTTTAAGAACAAAAACAAACCAAACCAAAAAAAAAAAACCCCACCAAAACACAACAACCAAAAAAATACACCACCAAAAATACCCCAAACCAACCAACCAACTTTTCACAAGAGTCAAAGAAAGCTGTAAAACAAAAAAAATATGGTCATCCTTCTAACAACCGATCTGAACCCTAAGTAGCCACATCTTTATTTAGTTATTATTGAAGAAGTTACCCCTACTAATATAGCATGGGTTATTGTGTTAGCTTTGAAGATGAAGTGCCACTGAATGTGTATATACTAGCTGACACAGAAAAGCTGATTTATTTTCATTTGTTTTGTGACATTAGTTGGTTTTCTGTTAATTGTTATTTTAATTCACCTATTATTTAGACAGTTTATTAGACTATTAGTGTAGTAATGCTTGTTTTGGTGAATATCTGAAAACAGCATTTTACTGTTAATCTCCAAGTTAAGTTAGATGTTTTAACTTAAGTGTGTATCTACTGGAACCACTTCCATTCCTCTTTATCAGTACTGAGAAAAACAATCAGTTCACATTCCAATCTCAATTATATACATTATATCTCAACATTCTGGAAACCAAATGAAGGAGAAAGCCTTTAACCCACAGTAGCAGTCTTACTATGTTTTAAGACAACATCATTACTAGCTGTCATTTGCCAATCCAGAAGTTAACAGGTAAACTTTTCTGGCAAAATTATGGTAACTCCCAGGATCTTAAGGTACACTCATTTTTGCAACACTCAGTGATTTTAAGATGTTTAAGATAATTAGTTATATGGGACAGAGATCTTAAATTATGATGTCAGACTGAACCTGGAATTATGACATATACCATTTGTATATGCATCTTGATGCATCTTCAACTATTCAGTCTCCAACTTGGATAGTCATTCCAGTTTCTAGATTTCTCATGAAAGTGATCAGCAGTTAACAAACCCCCCAACTCAATAGTACTGAGATCTTATTAACTTTGCTAAATACAAAACAAAATCTAACTTAGCATCTACCATGCTATCGGACAAAAAGATAATAGTGAAAACTATAACGGCCATGTCTTTACTCATATTATTATACTAAGATTTTCAGCAAACATCAGTACTTCAAGGACATCAATCTCGAGGGCCCAAAACAATTAATTGTATTGCTGTAATTACCCATAAGATAGAACACAGTAACTAGAAAAGAGAAATGGAGGTAATAAATGAAAAATTGGAAGCAGAATTGTAAAGATGAGATGTAGCAAGCAAAATAGCACATTTTAAAATCTTGAAAAAATAGATAATTATTTTATTCAAATGCATGTATTTGGGTTTATATAAATCTTTATCATACAGATACAGGCACTCCTGTATATATATCCTCCAGGTAGGTGTGCATACAGCCAATGTCAATTCTTTTATATATCACTTATAAATATGTCTGGTAATATAATTGAGAGCAAACAGTAAACCAGTCCTTGGAACCATAAACACAGCTTTCAGAAAGCACTAAAGGAACTGAGTAAGAACAGAAGCATACGCTTTAGGATTTTAATTTTCATTAAGACATTCTCTGCCAAAGAAAACAGCTGAATGGTTCCAGAAGGCAGAAATATTTTCAAGGTCTATTAATAACTAGATGAATGTTATTCATCTAACTAATGTTATTCAACTAATGTTCATTCAACCTGTCACCTAAAGTGTAAAAAAAAAAAGTACAAGCCAAAATGGCATGCAATAATTAATCAGATGCATTCATCTTTGGCAAAGTATCCTATCTTACACAACAGGGCATGCCTTAAATATTGATAATGCAGCTAGTATCTATCAATTTTGTGAAAGTAAAGTGGATTATAGTGCATTTCAGGATGCTCCATGTGATAACACAAGGTATTATATTTGTGTAAGATTTCTGTGATTTTTTTTATTTGTGTTAGTGTTGAACTAAAACACATATAATGCTACCAGATTACACATCCAGTGACACTTGAAAAATTAAGTATAGCAGATCACTTCAGATAGGGACAGTATTAGAAAGAGAGGGTATTTTATTTCTTCAGCTGTACAACAGTTGCTTTCTGGATTCAACTTCTGTGAGATTACAAGAAGTTATATCTAGGTTTTAAGTCAGAGTGTAGGTACATATTCTTAGCTTGCCAAACTTGCAATGAAAATGAAGCTATTCTGAGGTCTTTAGAGATCACTTAGTCTGCCCTTGTGCAATATGGCTGAGTGAACAGATCTAGATGTTTATTACAGCACCTTATCTTCTCAGCAACACAGATCTACCAAGGAGCAGCAGCTCATGTTTTCTCCAGCTACAGTACCTACCTATGGCAATCCAGACTGACACTACTATCCTCCACCACCAGTCTTCTGCCCAAACTGGATATGTAGCAAAACAAACCAGCTATACAGGGGAATTTCACATTTGCAGAAGTTGGATTTAGAAAAGATCCATGTAAGAGCACTGGAACACAAAAGAGGGCTTCTTGCTGTCTTTTGGGGATCGTCCCTTCTATCTAGAAAGTTATCACCAACACACACAGAGAAAATGTAATGAAATCCAAAGGGGGAGGAGAGACTGGGGGGAGGGGACCAAAAATAAAAAAGAAAGCTTTAAATACTAGCCAGGTAAGTGCAGAGCATTTTTGAAACTCCTAGTTTCTTTAAATCTTTAAAATGCAAATCTCATCTCTTTCATGGAAAGACTGGACTGGCTTTAGCCCCAACTGTCATGCAAGGATTAAGGTTTAATCCTTATTCCACAGTTGAGCTAAGTAACAGTTGCTTTGACTGCCTCTTTAGCTGAAGTGGACAGAATCAACTGCAGACTAAGTTGGCAGGTATGTGATAAAAAGACACTAGGAAAGAAAAAAACACTTGCTGCACAACCCAGACTAGCTGAGAAAGTGAATAACATGAGGAGTGAGAAGATCCCCAACGTAAATCAAACATTCACCTGAAAGAGCTTCTGCTTCTGTAATCTCTTCTTCAGACTCTTCTGTAATGCCCCCTTCTGTAAAAGAGGAACTCAAAGAAAAAAGTAACAAAAATAATCAGAGAAGCAAATGAGAAAAGAATAACTATCTTGAAAGGAAACTCAGGAAAGACAGCTTTTATAAACAGAAATTCCCCACTCATATTACCTTTCAAATATACTAGGGGGAAATATGTCTGATCTAATGTCTTTACTAGCATATTAGCAGATGCAGCTAGATTATTTCAATTTGAGATATCGATTGATCCAGATTATTTCAATTTGAGATCAGTTTACTTCATAAAATTTTTAAAAAATTATTTAAGTTTCATTATAGCTAAAAGGGTTTTCATGTTACTTGTTTTATTATGCTACAGCAAAGTCCCTAAGGAACCGGAGCAGAAGACTGTTATTCTGTTTACTGATATGATACATATAATGGTTTTAGAAAGAAATTAAAAGATTGTACATATATGTGACATAGTGGTTTATTGGTTTTGTTCTTCATTTATGTTATGTGCCTTTACTAGACCATTTAGCTCAGGTTAGCATCCCTTGGAAAAAAAAATGGGAATGGATTGCAGGGGAAGACTGCTTTTTCCACAAGGAGCAGCTGCACACGCTCTTGGTAGAGATACTTTTAAGGGGATAGCAGGCAAAGGAGTAAGAGAGTCACATCAATGAACTTCAAGAGACAGTTTAAGCAAAGATAATATCACTGCTGAGCAGCATGTGAAGCAGACAACCAAGTCTCAGGAAGAAAACATCCCACACAGCCGGAAGGAGTCCACAGAATTTCCTGTAGGTCAGAAAGTCACTGAAATAAGTAAGACCCCACATGCCAGGGCATGGTGGGCAGATGTTTATAAGTCCCCTTTTCATTCTCTGCTCTCCATGACATAATCACTTTGAGTTTTCTATATTTATGAAGGTAATTATTCTAGGTTTAGTCTTATAACTCCTGGATTTTGCGGGTTAGAAAGAATAAAACCCCAAAACCAAGCCAAAACAACCAACAACAAACACACAAAAAAACAACCACCAAATACAAAAAATCAAAAAACCCCAGAACTTTTTCTTCTCTAGAGACTCACAATAGAAGAATATTTAGACAAATTCAGGTTCCTGTTACAATATCCAGTACTGTCACAATCTCATATCCAGTATCATGGCACCACATCTACATAGTATTAAATGAGTATTATAGGTAAGATCTGAAATAAGTTCTTAAACAAGAAACTGATGGCAAGTTGAAAACTTATGAGTACTCCATCAATAGCAGATAGTCAAACTTTCCTGACTAAACATTGCCATGCAAAATTAATCTGGCTCTTTGTTAATAATCCATATTTAAAACAAGTTAGGTAGTAAAATTCTCTATTCTTACAGTTGATGTTGCACTTCTTATTCAAGTTTTCTTCCCACAGAATGCAAAAGAAGTTTATTAAAATAACATAACAGAAGTTGCACCCTTTCTGTCCACCATAAAGTGTCTGAATTTTCAAATTATTAATACAAATATGGATTTTTTATCATAACATAGGTGTCAAATTATTAAATACTAGTCTATTAATAAGTAGAATAAATTCCTATATTTCACTAGTTTCTTTTGTTATTAGAAGCCTAATGTAACATCATGTCTACTGAAAAGAAGAATTCTTCGCACTGAAAACATTCTTGTATCAATTTCAATTATACTTGGAGCAGAACAGACAAATTCAATTAGAGAAGTGAATAGATATATATAATGCCCCATCCCTGGAAGTGTTCAAGGCCAGGTTGGACAGGGCTTTGAGCAACCTCATCTAGTAGAAGGTGTCCCTGCTTATGGGAGGGGGTTGGAACTAGCTGATCTTTAAGGTCCCTTCCAACCCAAACTATATTACGATTCTCTTACTTCTGTGCAAGATACTTGTCCTATATTCTGAAATCACGATTTTTTCTACCTGATTTCATCTAACCTTGCACTGATCATCCTCAGCCAACATGCAAATATAGTTTTAAGTTAAATCCATTTTATAATGGAAACAGTATTTTAAATAATCACATTAAATGATAAAATTTCAGAGGATAGATCATTATAGAAATTTGACCAAAAAATGTAGCAAGTCTTTTTGATGCAAAAATCACAGTACAGTTGAGGTAAAATACATACAACTTTACTTTGAACAGACATGACTCTTTCATGTGGATGTTTTTCTAATTCTATAATTCATAACATCTTCTGCAGATTTTTCTTGCCTCCTGAGACTTAATGTTTATAACATGGTGAGAGGGAGGTGACTTGGAGAAAACCTTATTACAATAATTGCTCTAATAAAATATACTTTATTTCTCCATTACTCTCCTTTTTCTCTCTTTTGAAAGGACTGAAGGAACAAGTTTTCTAAGTCTTTCTATCCAAACATCTTATTATTAATTTCCCCTTCCTTTTAAGCCTCATCATTTTGTGTAAATTACTCCATCATAGCAATGGCCAAAACTTGACAAATACCACCTTATACAGTATCTGGAACTTTAAAGAGAAATAAGAACATTCAGGATCTTCATGCGATGCTTTCTTCAATATCTCCCAGTATTAAGATTTGTCTTTTCTGTGGCAGCTTCATCTATTCTGCTATTCTTATTTGCATTTCTCTCTCAAGTGCAAAACCTCGTACATATTGATCCTGTATTTCAGATGTTGATTTTGGATATCTTCTCCAATTTATCAGATCATTTTGTGTATTAATTGTACCTATTTTGAATAAAACTATTTGAATATTTGTGCACTGATCTTATGGATAGATGAATCTTCCTTAATTCCTCTCTCTACTTTGCTAAAATGAGACACTGTTAATAAACATTTTCAGTGCACTGTTTCCTCTCTGTGCAATAGCCAAATCATCCTTACAAATAAAATAGAGTCTGTTCCACACAGGAAGAATTAGACTGGCACACCTGACATTTCAAAATTGCATACTGTGTTTTTCCTCTTGTTGGCTTCAACCGTCCTTCTCAAACTGTCCATTTGTTTGGAGAGCGCATCTGTTCACCCAGTAATTATTCTATTGCCTTGCAAACTTGAACGTCTTCAGTCTCAGGTTTCCTACATCAGACAGTTTTGCCAGCTGCTTTTTAAAAATAAGCAACTGAGAAATAATCTTGTTTGAGAAGGCTGAATCTTTAAATGCCTTCTACATACTAGTCAGATATATTTTTTTGCTGTTATTATTTTATATATTTTTTAAAGTCCTTTTCTGTTTCTCAGTTGTAATTCATTTGGTACCTTGACCTTTTCAACCTTATCCTTTTCATGTTTTTCCTGTAGCTTCAAACTCTTTGTCTTTGTCCCACAAGATCTTCTGGGGTTTCTTGTGCAATCTTTCTGATCTATCATTACTTTCCTGTCATTTCAGGAGTTGCAGCTAACATTTACTTTAACATCAGCAAGAACTTCTCCATTATTGTTTTCTTGCAGATGGCCTTCACATAAGCTCAAGTTAGCTTAACTCTACTTTTTGACATGCATTCATCCCTTTTTTTTTTTTTATGAATCATGAATTTGACTTATGTTCATTTCAATCAAATTCTCACTCAGTTTTCCGGTTCAAGAAAGTCCTCCTTTCCACTAGTCAGAGTCAAATCTAAGCTATTTCTATAATTAGTTTTCCACTTCATAGGATCATAGAATCATAGAACAGTTAGGGTTGGAAAGGACCTTAAGATCATCAAGTTCCAACCCCCCTGCCATGGGCAGGGACACCCCACACTAAACCATGTCACCCAAGGCTCTGTCCAACCTGGCCTTCAACACCCACAGGGAAAAAGCATTCACAACCTCCCTGGGCAACCCATTCCAATGCCTCAACACCCTTACAGTAAAAAACTTGCTCGTTATATTCAATCCAAACTTCCCCTGTTTAAGTTCTAATCCATTACCCCTTGTCCTGTCACTACAGTCCCTAAAGAACAGTCCATCCCCAGCATCCTTATAGTCCCCCTGCAGATACTGGAAGACTGCTATAAGGTCTCCACACAGCCTTCTCTTCTCCAGGCTGAACAGCCCCAACTTTCTCAGCCTCTCTTCATACGGGAGGTGCTCCAGTCCCCTGATCATCCTCGTGGCCCTCCTCTGGACTTGTTCCAACAGTTCCATGTCCTTTTTATGTTGAGGACACCAGAACTGCACACAATACTCCAAGTGGGGTCTCACGAGAGCAGAGAAGAGGGGCAGGATCACCTCCTTCAACCTCCTGGTCACGCTTCTTTAGGTGCAGCCCAGGATACGGTTGGCTTTCTGGGCTGCAAGCGCACACTGAAGCTGGCTCATGTTCAGATTTTCATCAACCAACACCCCTAAGTCCTTCTCCACAGGGCTGCTCTGAATCTCTGCCCAACCTGTAGCTGTGCCTGGGATTGCTCTGACCCAGGTGTAGGACCTTGCACTTGGTATGGTTAAACTTCATAAGGTTGGCATCAGCCCACCTCACAAGCGTGTCAAGGTCCCTCTGGATGGCATCCCTTCCCTCCGGCGTATCAACCGAACCACACAGCTTGGTGTCATCAGCAAACTTGCTGAGGGCGCACTCAATCCCACTGTCCATGTCACCCACAAAGATGTTGAACAAGACCAGTCCCAACACCCATCCCTGAGGCACACCACTCGTTACCGGTCTCCAGCCGGACACTGAGCCATTGACCACAACTTTTTGTGTGTGGCCATCCAGCCAGTTCTTTTTCCACCAAGTGGTCCACCCATCAAATTGATGTCTCTCCAATTTAGAGACAAGGATGTCATGTGAGACAGCGTCAAATGCTTTGCACAAGTCCAGGTAGATGACATCAACTGCTCTGCCCCTGTCCATCAGTTCCATAGTCCCATCATAGAAGGCCACCAAATTGGTCAGGCAGGATTTTCCTTTAGTGAAGCCATGCTGGCTGTCACCAAGCACCTCCTTGTTTTTCATGTGCCTTAGCATGCCTTCCAGGAGAATCTGCTCCAAGACTTTGCCAGGCACAGAGGTGAGACTGACTGATCTGTAGTTCCCCGGGTCATCCATTTTCCCCTTCTTGAAAACGGGGGTTATATTTCCCTTTTTCCAGTCATTGGGAACCTTACCTGACGGCCATGATTTTTCAAATATGATGGACAGTGGCTTACAGAAAGTTCCGATTCTGAAGAAATTTCCTACAGATGTTCTAGCTACATCCCCTGTAAATCTCAAGTCAATCCTCTGGATACTCCCAGTATTTAAGTAAAATTTCATCAAGATGTATTTATTGTCTCTTACCACCTCCATAACATTTGAGAATCACTTTGCCATTAGGTCTGAGATTTTGGTTCAAGTCAAGCAGTCCATCTGCCAGAATGGTAAGTCAGTCTCCTAATATTTTTTTTTTTTAATTATTATTAGTGGTAGAGAAGGTGGGTGGAGATGCTTTACAAGTTTTATTATAGCTGGCTCTTTCTTCTCCAAACTCCCAGCTTCCCACAGATTTTTGCAATACACTATATGCTTATCATGCTTGCCAGATGTCTGGAAGAAAGAGGTAACATGCACTTTGGGTTGCCAGAAGCCAGCCTTCTTATGGAAAGGAGAAGTTGTTCTGCTTTCTTCCTTTCCAGCACAAAAGTCTCTCCAGATTTCTAGAAATCTCCCAACAACAACTTTCACGTTTTTCTTTGCCTGTTATACCCAAACCCTTTCACACAAGCTGGCTGTCCTGGGTTTAGCAGTAGCAGTCACTTTTTCTCCTTCTTAGTAGCTGGTGCAGTGCTGTGGTTTTGACTTTTGGCTTGGGAATAATACTGATAAAGCCGATGTTTTCAGTTGCTGGTCAGAATGTTTACCCTGACCAAGGACTTTGTGAGTCTCATGCTTTGCCAGGGAGGAGGAGAAGCCAGGAGGAAGCAGGCACAGGACACCTGACCCAAACTAGCCAAAGAGGTATTCCATACCACAGCACGTCATGCCCAGGGATGTAACTGGGAGCTACCCGGAAGGGCACGTCCTCTTTTGGGTCGGGCTCTTTTCCGGCGGGCGGTATCGTATTCTCTTCCTTTGTTATTTCACTTATCATTATTATTATTATTGGTGGCAGCAGTAGTGATTTGTGTTATACCTTAGTTACTGGACTGATTTTATCTCAACCTGAGGGAGTTACATTCTTTCGATTCTCCTCCCCATCCCCCTGGGGGGGGGGAGTAGAAACTGCATGGTTCTGATTTACAGCTTGGGCTTAAACCACAACAGTTCTTTTTGGCATGAAGGGTTGAGATAACGACAGATCTGACCGGAGTGTGCCTAATCGTATTTGTGATAAGCATTCAGTGTTTTGGATTAATAGTCACTCGTCACAATGCTGATTTATTGGCTCTCAAAGTTGTTGTTTTTGATCTCACAGTCTCAATATGCCGTAGCTTACTTAGAGCCGGTATTTGCTGTGTTGGTGTTTTTCAAGTGTGGGGCTTGGGCTAAGGTTGTTGTCTCGTTGTATTTTATGGTAATGACTTGTAATACAATAGAAAAATTGATCATGAAACTGATCTGGCTTGTGTTCCCAGTGTGGTCACCACCTTTATACTTTGGGAGGTATATAATACAAATGCTTAGCAACTATACATCTTTTTTCTCCTTCCTGGGTGGTCAACCTATGAAGGAGACATTCTTTTACCCTCCCAGTGCCCCTCCCAGACCTTTTACAGCATCGTTTGAGAGTTTTGAAGTTTTTGAATGGCCTTTTAATATTGTTGAGACCTGTTTGCTGATTGTGATGAGGGTCACCATGTTGGCACGCATACAGAGTGTGTTTTACCCACAACCATTACGTCTGATCTCAAGAGTTAAGCAGAGTCGGGTTTGGGCCTTGTCTGGGGTTAGACGACAAAATAGGGGGACCGAGAGATTTTCCCCGAGGCTGGACAGCCATGAGTGACAGGGTGTGTGGGACAGTATGGGCGAGTATCTAGGCCAGTGGACCCCTCCAGTGTTTTGGAATTTCACCACCGAACAAGTGCAAAATCCAGAAGAATTAGTAAAACACTTAAATGAGGTGTGTTGTCATCCTGGTCATACCAGAGAGGGACAAATCATGTCAACGTGCTGGGGCTTGGCCTATGCTTACCGGGCCTTGTTCAACGCTATCCAGCACCTTTAAAAGGAAAAAAATGTCCCTGGATCTGAGGGTGAAGCAACAGACAGCGCAGCTACTCCAGCTCCAAACACAGCAGCTACACCACCCCTAGCGACAAGTACAGCCACTACTCAAACTTCGACTGCAACAGACAGTGCAGCTACCCCAGCGACAAGTACAGCCACTACTCAAACTTCAACTGCAACAGACAGCGAAACTAACCCAGCTCCAAGCACAGCAGCTACACCACCCCCAGTGACAAGTACTGTTGCTACTCAAAGCACAGTGATAATGATTGCAGCTAAACCAGAGGACCAATTTGTACCAACATCGATTGCCCCTGTACGCAAGAGAAAAAGCAAAAAAGAGGCAAGAAGGGTGAAGCAAGATGAAGAAACAACGTATTCACCACCCGGGCCACCATCTGATCAGGAGTCATCATCCCATGACGAAGAAGAAGAAGAAGAGGTGACTTCTCGACCTCGGACCTCAACTGAGCTACGGAAATATGCTAAAAGATTTTACCCGTCAGCCAGGGGAGCACATCATCACCTGGTTGCTCCGATGCTGGGACAATGGGGCCGATGGTCACAAACTAGGAGGTACGGAAGACAAGCAGCTGGGATCACTTGCTAGAGAAGGGGGAATTGACAAAGCAATTGCAAGAGAGAAAAAGTCTCTCAGTCTTTGGAGGCGGCTCTTGGCAGCTGTGAAAGAAAGGTTTCCATACAAGGACGATGTTACGAGTCGTTCGGCCAAGTGGACTACTTTAGACAAAGGCATCCAGTCTCTGAGGGAATCAGCCATCGTAGAGATGATCTATCACACCAAACCGAATAACGGAGATATACCCATAGACCCAGATGAAGTCGAATGTACACGACCCATGTGGCGAAAACTTACACGGAATGCACCCTCATCATATGCCCATTCATTGGCAACAGTAACATGGAATGATGTAGCACCACCAACAGTGGATGAAATGATTCATCAACTCTGAGAGTTCGAAGACAATCTCACCCCTTCCATCATCTCAGCTGTGGAAAAACTGTCCCAGGATGTCAAACAATTGAGGGACGATCTATCTGATTTATCCAGCTCCTCACGTGTACCAACACACGTCTCAGCTGTTAACAAAAGACGTCCTATTGTTCAAGACAGAAGATATAGAAGGCATACACCACGGGCCACCCTATGGTTTTACCTGCGGGATCATGGAGAAGACATGACGAAGTGGGATGGAAAACCTACTTCAGCTTTGGAGGAACGGGTACGTGAATTGAAAATAGGAACAAGGGTCAAGGCTGATAATCCCATGAGAGCTGCGGCTTCAGTCTCTGGTGAGCAGGTTCCCAGATGGAGCGGAAGAGCTGATTATACTCCAGCTCCTATGATAACGAAGAATAATCCCTTTCAACACGACTTAGGTGTCCAACGTTGTGATGACTGTTAGAGGGACCCTGCCTCCAGCCAGGTGGAGGTAGGGACAATCGGATTTACTGGACTGTGTGGGTCAGATGGCCTGGCACATCAGTCCCACAGAAGTATAAAGCTCTAGTAGATACCGGTGCACAGTGTACCCTGATGCCGTCAAGCTGTCAAGGGGTGGAACCCATCTATATCTCTGGAGTGACAGGAGGATCCCAAGAGTTGACTGTACTGGAGGCTGAGATCAGCCTTACTGGGAAGAAATGGCAAAAGCACCCCATTGTGACTGGTCCAGAGGCTCCATGCATCCTCGGCATAGATTACCTCAGGAGAGGGTACTTCAAAGACCCAAAAGGGTACCGATGGGCTTTTGGTATTGCTGCTTTGGAGACTGAGGAAATTGAGCAGCTGTCCACCTTACCTGGTCTCTCAGAGGATCCTTCTGTTGTGGGGTTGCTGAAGGTCGAAGAACAACAAGTGCCAATCGCGACCGCAACAGTGCACCGGCGGCAATATCGCACCAACCAAGGCTCCCTGATTCCCATCCATAAGCTGATCCGTAGACTGGAGAGTCAGGGAGTGATCAGCAGGACCCGCTCACCCTTTAATAGCCGCATATGGCCAGTGCGAAAGTCTAACGGAGAGTGGAGACTAACAGTAGACTATCGTGGCCTGAATGAAGTCACACCACCATTGAGTGCTGCCGTACCGGACATGCTAGAACTTCAGTATGAACTGGAGTCAAAGGCAGCCAAGTGGTATGCCACAACTGATATTGCCAATGCATTCTTCTCAATTCCTTTGGCAGCAGAATGCAGGCCACAGTTTGCTTTTACTTGAATGGGGGGGCGTCCAGTACACTTGGAACCGACTGCGCCAGGGGTGGAAACACAGCCCTACCATCTGCCATGGACTGATCCAGACTGCACTGGAAGAGGGGCAAGCTCCAGAACACCTGCAATACATTGATGACATTATCGTGTGGGGTGATACAGTGGAAGAAGTCTTTGAGAAAGGGAAGAAAATAATCCAAACCCTGCTGAAAGCTGGTTTTGCCATAAAACGGAGTAAGGTCAAGGGACCTGCACAGGAGATTCAATTTTTGGGAATAAAATGGCAAGATGGACGTCGTCAGATCCCCACAGATGTGATCAACAAAATAATAGCAATGTCTCCACCAACTAATAAGAAAGAAACACAAGGTTTCTTGGGTGCTGTGGGGTTCTGGAGAATGCACATCCCAAATTACAGTTCGATTGTAAGCCCTCTCTATCATGTAACCCGGAAGAAGAATGATTTTAGATGAGGCCCTGAGCAACAACAAGCCTTTGAGCAAATTAAACGTGAGATAGTTCATGCAGTAGCCCTTGGACCAGTCCAGACTGGGCCAGATGTAGAAAATGTACTGTACAGAGCAGCTGGGGAGAATGGTCCTACCTGGAGCCTCTGGCAGAAAGCTCCAGGGGAGACTCGAGGTCGACCCCTCGGCTTTTGGAGTCGGGGATACAAAGGATCTGAGGCCAGCTATACCCCAACTGAGAAAGAGATACTGGCAGCCTATGAAGGGGTTCGAGCTGCTTCGGAGGTGATTGGCACTGAAGCACAGCTCCTCCTGGCACCCTGATTGCCCGTGCTGGGCTGGATGTTCAAAGGCAGGGTCTCCTCTACACATCATGCAACCGATGCGACATGGAGTAAATGGGCTGCACTAATTACACAACGAGCTCGAATAGGAAATCCCAGTCGTCCAGGCATCCTAGAATTCATCATGGACTGGCCAGAGGACAAAGATTTTGGAATGTCACCAGAGGAGGAGGTGGTGCGTGCTGAAGAGGCCCCACCATATAATAAACTGTCAGAAAGTGAAAAGCAGTATGCCTTGTTTACTGATGGGTCCTGCCGTATTGTGGGAAAGCATCGGAGATGGAAAGCAGCCGTATGGAGTCCTCAATGACAAGTTGCAGAAACTGCTGAAGGAGAGGGTGAATCGAGTCAGTTTGCCGAGGTGAAAGCCATCCAGCTGGCCCTGGACATTGCTGAACGAGAAAAGTGGCCAGTACTTTATCTCTATACTGACTCATGGATGGTGGCAAATGCCCTGTGGGGGTGGTTGCAGCAATGGAAGCAGAGCAACTGGCAACGCAGAGGTAAACCCATCTGGGCTGCTGCACTGTGGCAAGATATCGCTGCCCGGGTGCAGAACCTGGTGGTGAAGGTACGACATGTAGATGCCCATGTACCCAAGAGTCGGGCCACTGAGGAACACCAGAACAACCAACAAGTGGACAAAGCTGCTAAGATTGAAGTGGCTCAGATGGACTTAGATTGGCAACATAAAGGTGAATTATTTTTGGCCTGATGGGCCCATGACACTTCAGGTCATCAGGGCAGAGATGCAACATATAGATGGGCCCGTGATCAAGGGGTGGACTTAACAATGGACACTATTGCCCAGGTTATTCATGAGTGTGAAACATGTGCTGCAATTAAAACAAGCCAAACGGTTAAAGCCTCTTTGGTATGAAGGACAATGGCTGAAGTATAAATATGGGGAGGCCTGGCAGATTGATTATATCACACTCCCACCAACCCGCCAAGGCAAGCGCCATGTGCTTACCATGGTGGAAGCAACCACCGGATGGCTGGAAACATACGCTGTGCCCCATGCCACTGCCCGGAACACTATCCTGGGCCTTGAGAACCAGATTTTGTGGCGACATGGCACCCCAGAAAGAATTGAATCAGACAATGGGACTCATTTCCAGAATAACCTTATAGACACTTGGGCCAAAGAGCATGGCATTGAGTGGGTATATCACATCCCCTACCACGCACCAGCCTCTGGGAAAATCGAACGGTACAATGGGCTGTTAAAAACTACACTGAGAGCAATGGGTGGGGGAACTTTCAAGCATTGGGATACACACTTACCAAAGGCCACCTGGTTGGTCAACACCAGAGGATCTACCAACAGGGCTGGCCCAGCACAGTCAGAACTTTTACATATTGTAGAGGGGGACAAAGTTCCTGTGTTGCACATGAAGAATTCGCTGGGGAAGACAGTCTGGGTTATTCCTGCTTCAGGTAAAGGCAAACCCACTCGTGGGATTGCTTTTGCTCAGGGACCTGGATATACTTGGTGGGTAATGCGGGAAGATGGGGAAGTCCGATGCATACCTCAAGGGGATTTGATTTTAGGGGAAAACAGACAATGAACTCAATTGTACGCTGTTGCCTGCTATAGCCATCAACTAGAAGTCTGCAGGGCACCAGCGACTGGCCCTGACTTCCCTCCAACCATCATCCCAACAGAGAATGAACTCTGATAGAACCAGACGAGTTCTACAGTAAAGGAACGATCAGCATCAGCAGACAACGATCCAACACTGCACACAGCCTCTCCTGCCCTGAAAGACTGTTATAAGAGTTGGAGCCCTGTAATTTCTCGCTACTCGTGTGGTGAGGGACGGAAGCACTAGTTCCCTCCGAACTAGGGCTGAGACATAGAGCATTCACGGAATGTGGTTCATCAACAATTTATTGCGCAGTTAGAATTCCTTATATCTGCTGCCTAAGCACCTCCCCAGGGTCAGCTGGTTCCTGTCCCTCCTGGCAACCTCCCGTCCATGCACCAATCCCTACATCTCCCCCGCCTCAAGACTAGAAAACTCAGGGTTTTAACAGCTATTCCAGATAACAACTTATAACTCTAATTAACTAAGTAAGAAAGGTTTGTGCCACTAAGTATTCACACACAGTGCGTATTACACAATCAAACAAGAAGGAAACAAACATCCTAATACTAATAAACACAGAGCGACAGCCTAAAGGGACCTAGACGCAGGTGTTTCCGGCCTGAGTGATGTCGTATTCAACGGCCGGCTACAAAGTTCGTAAGGCACGTCGTGACTGGATCCGTGAGTGAAGTCATCTGGACACACAAAGGTCATGGATGTCATTTCACACCTCTTTCCATCACTCTCCCAGATACAGCCGAGCGCCAATCACCACCTGTAAAATATAGCTCAAATACAAACTTACAGACACAGCTACAAATACGGTAATAAATTATTTTGCCAGTACCCAGGATAGCCCAGTCTCCCCCTCCACACAGGCATAGCCTCGCCCGTGAGCACGTAGGGCAAATGGACCTATCTTACCCTTCTCTGGATCTTTCACCCATACCTGTGTATACGGGGGTTTGTCTAGAGGTGGAGCAAAGTGCGAGCTCATCAGGGATTGTTCACTTGATCCACGCGAGAATTGATTTAAACTAGTCAGAGCAGAAAGTAAAAGTCAGGAGCTCCTCTGGGTACGGTCTCCCCCGCCTCAAGACACACGAGGTGAGCTTTCAGAGTCCGGTGCGCGTGTTCGACGATAGCTTGGCCAGTGCTGTTATGAGGACAACCGGTCTTATGTTCAATGTCCCACTGTTGTAAAACCAAAGCCACCAGTTGACTTGAATATGCTGGACCATTGTCGGTCTTGACCTGGCTAGAGACTCCCAAAATCGCCATGACCTCGTGCCAATGCAAAATGGCCGCTTTGGCGTCTTGCTTGCCTTGCGCCGTAGCCAAGATGACACTGCTACAGGTATCAACTGTGACATGTAATTAGCGCATAAAAACTGGAGCGCAACAGTCAGGGACTGGCAGACTTTGTGCAACACGGTCTGCACTATTGTTACCTTCAGTCAGGAGTCCAGGGATGTGCGAATGACTATTACAGTGTTTTGGGCAAATTTCAGCAGCTCGCCCAGACAAAGCCTGAAAAAGGACTTGCGCACACTCCATCGTAGTCTCAATGGCCAATGGGGTCCGCAGACCACTGTCGTAGCACAGTAGCTACAATAGCTACAGTATATGCTTCCAGAAATTGAACTGCTATTGGCTAGACGTAACCAATATAGATTGTGATTGGCTCAGAAGTGCAGTCCACACATTTTGAAGCAGATAACAAGCTAGCTAAAATTATCCATTCACTACCTTTCTCACATAACTTGCAATTTCACCATCCCGCTCCCACATCTTGTTAGCCTTGAGCAAATGCCAAGTTCCTTATTCTACTGCACGTAACTGTCCTTTAGTAACCGAAGGCTAGGCCTTGCAGCCTGGGTAACTTGAGTTCAGGCCTTGCAACTTAATTCAGAGTTTGGCTAAGACTAAACAGCTGGGATTGCTCACACGTCCATTGTTCAGCTGTATTCTTCATAACCACCATCTCCTAAGGCTAAGACCTCTGGGTTGGTCATGAAATGTCCACCGTCCCTCAGCCACTCCACAATTCCCTCTTTTTGTTTTTGAGCAAACCAGATGGATGTTACATTTTTCTTAACCATAGATATCACACACCACAACATAAAACTTGCTACTAATACAAATAAAACTAACACACATAATATAGTTACTCCATCCATCATCTTTCGTTAGCCGTTTAACCCCCTCTTTCAATTGTTGTATACTCTTATAAATTGATTCCAAATGATCTGACAAATTCATGCAGCACATCCCCTCAAATTCAGCACAACCATGCCCCTATGCCAACAATAAAAAGTCGATTGCTGCCCTATTTGTAAGGTGGCATGACGAACACTATCAACACCAGTCAAGAGCCCACTTAGTGCAAGCATAGTAGCATTTGTCAGTTCCTTCTTATCTTCCTGGGATTCCTTCAGCTTTTGTTGTCCCTTGGTTCATGTTCGACTCCACGTAGGCACTTGCTGATCTGGGTACATGGCCGTTCTTTGCCAGATAGTCATCCACATCTCTGCCTTTTTCTTTTTATACAAGCCAAACACGCTTTGTAGCACTCATAATCATTCGTTGGATACAGTAAAAGTACACAGCAACAAAATCAAAGTCGTTAAAATGACAATAAACACCATTAGTCCACCTTTTACTAGAGCAACCAGTCAACCTGTCAGTCCCCATTCACCTAACAAATTGTCCAGTGGAAAGGCTTGCCCATCCTCATACACCATGTGTAAGATCTTAGCATGTTTCCATATTTCTTCAACATAGGTCAATCACAGGCTGCTGGATCTGCCCTTTTTCTCCTGGATGGCTCTTTGATAACAGGGGAGGCCATCCCCTCCCATCAAGGTCTGGCATGGCATGTGTCCTCATCGCTCCACGCCTGCTGGGTTGCAGCCAACAGGGGAGCTAAAGGTTCTTCTTGGTGGCAAACACAGAGGCCAACCCAGTCTTGCCCTTGACTGTGGTAGCAGGCATTTGGCCAACCTCAGTTCTTGTACCTCATTGTCAATGCAGAGTTTCACCTGCTTCATCCAGTAACAAGTTGGTATTGTGGCAAAGCATACACAGATTTACATTACCAGAGTAGCTATTACAGGTTACAGCAGCATGTTGAAGATGCTGATGGCAGTGAGAAACCAGCCAAAGAACTTTCTTACCAGTGGAGTTCTGCCACCCTCTTAATTTGTTCCATTACCTGCTTTATAACACTACCATCATTAGACTCTTTCTAGCTTTTGTCTTAGCATTTTCTAGCAGCTGCTGCAAATTTGCATGCTCTAACATCTTTTACAAGTAACAAATCCACACAACACAAGGTATAGTTTCTCATTAGCAACTGGTTAGTAAATA
Source organism: Psittacula echo (assembly GCF_963264785.1). Lineage (NCBI taxonomy): Eukaryota > Metazoa > Chordata > Aves > Psittaciformes > Psittacidae > Psittacula > Psittacula echo. The sequence goes on along the minus strand of NC_137735.1, from coordinate 39,223,237 downwards.
CAGGTGGTTTTATACACAAAATCACAGCCTCTAATAATAGCTACGTTACAAGCACACATATTCAAGTTGTTACTTTTCAGTTGCCCCCAAGTGATGTCCTGTAATCATTTATTTTTCTCCTCCTCTATCTCATTCTGCTTGGGGTATTCACTGTCAGCTCCTGTAGCTGAGGCATCCGGTTCCTCCGCTTGTCTGTCCAGCTCATAGCAAGGCTTTGCAAACTTTGCAGGCAGCTGCCATGGACCTGTAGGTAGGAGAACACAAATATACCCCCTCTCCCACGCTATCAGCTCTTGAGAAGGAGGCCGCTTAAAGTGATTCAAAGGCATTCTGATGGGAAAGGAATGTGAAGCTACAGCTGCCTGCCTGCTTATCAGCAGCCGTAAATACCTGCCAGCAACGGCACTTTGCATTAACCCTTTCTTGTCCAAAACGTTAATCTGCTACCCATTAAAACTTTTACACAAACCCAACAACAAAAAATACATAGAGCACTGTCCGCCCTCAGCACACACACACGCACACACGCATGGGATCCCACAAGCACACTCCATACAATTACAATATTTGAAACACAAACCCCAGACAATCATTATTCCCACTATACGGTCCCTCATACAGAACGTAGCATAAGGACCCTGTGAAGACAATCAAAAATCAGCTCCAAGTAGCATCATCGCAGTGTGAGGTTGCAGGCTCAACTTCAGCGGACGTCCCCGCAGAGGCTCTGCCTCCCCCACATCGCATGAGCCTTGGGCTTTTACACTGACCAAAATGCACACTCATTCCGATGCAGGTGACCAGCCTACATGGGAAGAAGTGGTCAGCAATATCCATAAAAATTCTCCAAGGGCTAATAGAAACATGGATATACATGGATATATATTTGCCAACTTCTAGTACATGTGTATCACAGAGAGACTATCAAATGAGTCGTATATGGGGTTTCAAGTCCACAGCCCACCACAGCACTCCAGCACTCACACACCGTGTTCAAAAGGCTATAAGGGTACCCTTTTCTTTTTTTTCTTTTTTTTTTTTTCTAGAAAATCAAAACCAAACTGAACACTCCAGCCTGGTAGCCAAGGATAAAAACAATGTCGTTAGTAGGGAGGATTCCCCCAGGGTAGTCTTTGAGGGTTGCTGTCCCTCGTTGTGGGGAACCCCCCTGTCCCTCGCCCTGTTGCACAAAGGGGAGTGTTGCCAGGGCTCACAACACTCCACTTCCCGTTTTTTTGCTGCTGCCATTGTTGCTGTTGCCGCGGCCGCGGTTTATGGCAGTCTCGCTGCAGCTCCGGCGCTGCCCGCTCGGCCGCGCGGCCCGGGAGCTCCGGCCGCGCCTCCCGGGGCACTTTCCTCCACAGCTCCCGCATTTGCACCCGCGGCTTCTCCACTCGCAGCGCCTCGGTGTCCCGCAGCCGCTCCAGCAGCTCCTGTCCTGGAGACAACTTTCTCGATGGCACCCCACGTCTCCCCTAGATCTCCTGCTTTCTTTTCCCCAGCCAAGACCGCTTCCAAAAGCTCTTGGAGGATCCGTCCCCATCGGGAGGTATCTAATACGTCCACGGGGGCCTCCACCGCCCCCCAGCCTTGCAACCATTGGATGCAGTGGCCCGCTGGCTCCGAGTTTATCGCCTTCGGCAACCCAGCTTGCTGCACGAGGGCCTCCAGTACCTGTACCACGTGGCTCACATCCATCGCTATCACATCGGGATCACCACTTGTAGTTTCTCGCTACTCGTGTGGTGAGGGACGGAAGCACTAGTTCCCTCCGAACTAGGGCTGAGACATAGAGCATTCATGGAATGCGGGTCATCAACAATTTATTGCGCAGTTAGAATTCCTTATATCTGCTGCCTAAGCACCTCCCCAGGGTCAGCTGGTTCCTGTCCCTCCTGGCAACCTCCTGTCCATGCACCAATCCCTACAGAGCCCAACATCATGGACCGAATGGACTCAGTAGCTTTATAGGAATTGGTCCGTGCACTAAGATAACAGTACACTGAGATGAGAGTGAGGGTATATGGAAAATGTGGGATCTGAGCATGACGTGAATGGTATGGAATAAGGGGTGGATACTGTCCTGGGTTCAGCAGCAGTAGTCAGTTTTTCTCCTTCTTAGTAGCTGGTGCAGTGCTGTGGTTTTGACTTTTGGCTTGGGAATAATACTGATAAAGCCGATGTTTTCAATTGCTGGTCAGAATGTTTACCCTGACCAAGGACTTTGTGAGTCTCATGCTCTGCCAGGGAGGAGGGGAAGCCGTGAGGAAACAGAGACAGGACACCTGACCCAAACTAGCCAAAGAGGTATTCCATACCACAGCACGTCATGCCCAGGGATGTAACTGGGAGCTACCCGGAAGGGCACGTCCTCTTTTGGGTCGGGCTCTTTTCCGGTGGGCGGTATCGTATTCTCTTCCCTTGTTATTTCTCTTATGATTATTATTATTGGTGGTAGCAGTAGTGATTTGTGTTATACCTTAGTTCCTGGACTGTTTTTATCTCAACCTGAGGGAGTTACATTCTTTCGATTCTCCTCCCCATCCCCCTGGGGGGGGGGAGTAGAAACTGCGTGGTTCTAATTTACGGCCTGGGCTTAAACCACGACACTGTCACTCAAGAGTATCTTTAGAGAGGCTACATGGGTCCATACTATCAGCAAACGAAGAACACAAACTAAGCATTAACACGTTTGTTCAGTCAGAACTTCCATAGTTTTATGCAAAAAAGATTCTTCTCATCTGTCACGTCTGTAATACATACACCCTCACATACATCAAAAATCGTTGCTCCTAGTTAATGAAAACTAATTCAGTTCAATTTCTTGGTTCCACTTCATCATGTCGTTATTTACATTAAGAATGAGATCTGATGCTACATGGGGCTTAATTAAAAGTCAGAGAAACAAAGCTAAAATAAATATACAGTATCATAACATGGGAAACTACTGTTTTAGTAAACTTCCTTTAAAGTCTTATATCCTTATTATTTCGCAAAATAATGAGACTCAGGTTGGAAGGTTAAGTTGTGCGGAAAAAGAGGAAAGAATGGGTCTCTGAGATTTTATGCAGAATGAGTCTGCAAAACATACACATGCTCAAAATCTAAAGTCCTAGATGTCAGTTAAAAGGCAAGACAGATTACTGTTGGTCTGATATAACATTGTTTGCTTCTGATAAAAAAGGAAAACAAAAAAAAGAGAGAGACACTGTAGTGAGGCAGTGGGGATCCAACAGCAGGAAGCACAGAATTTCTCTTGAAGCTACTGAGTTTCAGGTCACAGCTGGACATCCATGACTGAGAATAGGGAAAATGGTGTTTAGAGAAGACAAATATGAAGTTTTGGTAGCAGTCTGCATCATTCAGGGAATGCTGCTTTGCAACAAAAGAAATATTTTTGTGCATTTCACTTCTAAGTTTTCACTGTGCTTTTCTAAAGCCTGTAAAAATCTCATTTCATTAAATCTACCATTGCCTTCACCGCACATCTTTCACTATATAGACTTCCATTTTGTCTATTTTTTCCTCTATTTGAAACATCTAAATATGTCATCCCAGATCATCCTTTTTATGTCTAAGTAGTTCAGCATTTCTCAGTATCAGCCCTTATGTTTGAACACCAGAAACTACAGTCAGTGCTGCCATTTATTCCTCAGTCAATACAACCAAAGGAAAGGTTCATTAACTTGTGAAAACACACTGCAGTCAGGCACCATCTTCCACCAGAAGTCTAAATTAAAAAGACTATTATGCTTAAAATAGAATTATGTACAGTCAATTCCCAGAATTGATATTTTAAGTTTTATGCAAATTGCATGTACGCTTAGGGATTTTTACAGGCGTAATTTTAACTTGGGAAATTGAGAGATCCGTTACTAAGTCTCCTACTTATTGTGAATGACCCATTCCCCTGCAAAGCAGCATTTCCTTCAGCACTCAAACAGTATTATACTATGCATTTATTGCCGAAGCATAATTAAAAGTATATTTTAAAAGAAACCTATACGCCATTGTGGAATAATAATGAACTATAGTCCAGATGGCAGCAAGATGTGAGGCATTAAAGGACATCTTATTCATCAGAAAGTACTGTACATTAAGTTCTGAGTTTATTCTTTACTTAACTCTATCTAAAGTTATGTTCCTATAGCAACTCTGGGAATATACAGATATGCCTGAAGAGTTATATAAGGATTCTCATCTCCAAAGCATACCTTGCAATTAAACACATCTTTAGGCAGGAGCTTCCATTTAGGGATTGCCAGAAAATCCCCTTGTCCTTTCATTCAGGGGAATTACAGTCCCTGTCTTCTCCTGTCATCCCAGGAGCTTTACTGACATGCACAAGCATCTCTGCCTCACTAGAACCAACTTTGTTATTTAAAACCCTATCTCATCCATTTTGTTTGGAAACAACAGCAGCTACTTGATTATAATATTAAAAATTAAAGACTGGATTAAATTTCCCAAGGTCCTTAGAACCATTTTCTTTTCATGGAACATCTAAAAGATATTTTCACCATGAAAACATTGTGATGGAAAATGTGATGTCTGAGAAGCTAGAAATTTAATATTTTTCTTGTCTTTAAGAATAACCTTTTCAGCAAACTGAAGAACCTAGTCTCCCTTTGTTGTGGTTTAAGCCCTGTCGGCAAGTCAGCTACGCCGTTTCTACTCCCCCCCAACCCTCTCCCAGAGGGATGGGGAGGAGAATCGAAAGAATGTAACTCCCACAGGTTGAGATAAGAACAGTCCAGTAACTAAGGTATAACACAAAACCAGTACTGCTACCACCAATAATAATAATAAGGGAAATAACAAGGGAAGAGAATACGATACCACTCACCGAAATGAGCCTGACCAAGCAGAGCATGCCCTTCTGGGTAACTCCCAGTTACATCCCTGGGCATGACATGCTGTGGTATGGAATACCCCTTTGGCTAGTTTGGATCAGGTGTCCTGTTTCTGCTTCCTCCTGGCTTCCCCTCCTCCCTGGCAGAGCATGAGGCTCAGAAAGTCCTTGGTCAGACTAAACATTCTGACCAGCAACTAAAAACATCGGTTTTATCAGTGCTGTTCCCAGGCCAAAAGTCAAAAACAAAGCACTGTTCCAGCTACTAAGAAGGAGAAAAACTGACTGCTACTGCTGAACCCAGGACACCCTTCATTATACTTCCTCAAAGCATCAGGATGACAGTATTAGGAAGGATTTAGGTATAATATGAAAAAACCTAAGTATTTATGGAAGTGAAAACTCACAGCACGCATATCAAGCCTAGAACTTATAAGAGACTGGAGTTATCACAGGTTTCTTGAGTCAATATGGAGTTCTTTTAGAATAGGTGCACATGCTAACCCATAATACCAGCTATTATACATAAACTGAGTCAGGATGGGTTGACTTTTAGAGCTTCTTCCAAACGTCACAGATATCTTGACAGATTTTTAAAAATTGAACCGCAAGAAAGGATCAGTTCTGTTAACATTCAAAATCTTCAAACTACCTTTTCCAGAGTGTCTAGCAGATCTTCAAGTGGAATAAATATTTTGCAACTGGGAAATTTGCCGCAGGCTCTGACAAAGTGACCTCTTTTTCTCCACTAAACAGGATACTTATATTCTAGATAAGTATTAGGTCAATGGAACTATAAACTCAAACAGCAGTCTTGCAAGTGCAAAAGACATTCTTTGATCCATTCTTTGAGACTCCTTGGGAAGCCTGCCTTGGGTTGGCATTTAATCTATCAATCCAGGTTGTCAAACAGCTCCCTGTAAACTCTGCTTTGTAATTTCTAGAATTCCAAGAAAATAAATAAAGTATTAAAACATGATATTTAATGAGTCTCAAGAACATTTTAGAGACTTTATGTCACTTTATGTGATTTTGCTGGCAACATAGCAGTTAGATGACAGTTCTAATCTTGGAAATATTTGTATCTAATAAAAAAATATTTTGAGGCAGCACCACCACTTATGTGCTGTTTAAGATAAATTTTATCAAATGTATGCTTTTACAGAACTCTGAAACACTGCTAATTATCAACAATAATTTAAAATAAAACTTAATAGCCTTGTCTTCATTATCCACTACATACAAGAAATTATGCTAGTTAAGAAAAAGAAAGGAAAAGTCTACTTCTGCAAACATTCCAGCAGGCAGACAGAAAGAATGTGGGTTATTTACAGCTTTGGTTATAGGACCCTGAGATAGGGGTTAAGAACAAGTCTTCTGCCATGTAGTTCTCAAAATGATTTAGTCAGTGTTTAGGCAGGCATAGAGCTTCTATGGAGGGCTTTACAGAGTCTGCAGTGGTGCTCCAGGTGACAGTAAAAGATAAAATACTTGGCCATAGAAATAAAACAAATAATGTTCAGTTCTAAATTGTGTTGAACTTTACTCTGGCACATATTCAGCGCTGACTTTATACTACTCATTGATTTCAGCAGCGCTAGTGTCCTGGTTTAGCAGCAGCAGTCATTTTTTCTACTGGTGCAGTGCTGTGGTTTGACTTTTGGCCTGGGAATAATACTGATAAAGCCGATGTTTTCAGTTGCTGGTCAGAATGTTTACCCTGACCAAGGACTTTGTGAGTCTCATGCTCTGCCAGGGAGGAGGAGAAGCCGGGAGGAATCAGGGACAGGACACCTGACCCAAACTAGCCAAAGAGGTATTCCATACCACAGCACGTCGTGCCCAGGATGTAGAACTGAGAGTCTCTGGAAGGGCACGTCCTCTTTTCTGTCGGGCTCTTTTTCCGGCGGGCGGTATCGTATTCTCTTCCCTTGTTATTTCTCTTATGATTATTATTATTGGTGGTAGCAGTAGTGATTTGTGTTATACCTTAGTTCCTGGACTGTTTTTATCTCAACCCGTGGGAGTTACATTCTTTTGATTCTCCTCCCCATCCCCCTGGGTGGGGGGGTGGGGGGAGAAGTAGACTACGTGGTTCTAATTTACAGCCTGGGCTTAAACCACGACAGCTAGTCATGATTGACCTGGAGCAAGTCAGATAAGACAACCATTTCGCTTTATTTACTATATACTGTGCAGCAGTGGGATCAGTCATCTTCCACTGATACACCTTTTGAATCTAGTATGCAAACAATCCATCAGATTAATATTTTAAAATAAAAATGGATTAGGATGCCCAGGAATAAAACAGGAGATGATAATCAGAAGAAAGGTGGAAAAAAACCCACTATCAGATTAGAAAGTTCTGCATCCTTCATGGTTATACTGGAAACCACACTGAACCACAGGCAGAAATAACTTCAAACTAAGCAATTCATGTATTAATACTTTAAAAATCTGCCTAATCAATTAAGCCTAAAGATCTTCAAGCTCATTAGAAGTAAGAACTCTATCCCTTAAAGATCAACAAAGCTGGGTCACCTGAATTAGTATACAGCTTCCTGTGATGATAAACCTCTATGCTGAATATCAACTTGCATCAGACAAATGCTACATGACTGTGTAGCAGAGATTTTATTTGAAATCCACTGATTTGAACTCATCCACTGAGACAAGACAGAATTAAAATAACATGTTGTTTAATCAGAAGTTGTTGATCTTTCTTTTTTAGGCTTTTGTAGTTTCCTTCTGTCTCTGTGGACTTTATGTTAATGTTCTAACTCGCACAAGGATTATTCAGTCTTTAATCAGGCCATTATGGGTGGGGAATTAAGAGTTTTACAACCCACAGAACATTTTTAACTTCAACAAGAATTTGGATAAGAAAAATGACACAAAATGACTTACTGTTAAACAAGACAAGAAGCAGCAGAGCATTCAGAATATTTCTATGCATTTTTTTATTCTCTTTTACAACCAGCCATCTGTTTCATCCAAATCCAGATACATAAAGCAGGTATAGTCTGAAGACTGTTCCTGGAAAGGATAAGACCTTCAGGCCAATAATACAGATGTTAGAAGTCTAGTCAAGAAATTAAGACAAAAAGTTCACTTGCCATATGTTAAAAAGCAACTTTTCTTAGAGGAAGGGGTTTGGAGATGGTTATTGCTTATGATTTTTAATCAATATTTATATGTAGGCTATGACTAAAGTAGAATATAATTTTGCTCTCTTTTCCTGATAGCTATTTGCATTTCAGATTTATGAGAAAGGTAATGTGATGGATATGCTACAGCTTTACTGATGTTACGAGAGCATAGCATACAACCAGGAATTAAGTGATTTAATAGAAATGCCTATTTTGAACTGTCCTTGTCATGTACAGTCAGTAACGACAGTGAACAATGAACTGCCTCAAAACTGCATCTATTGACAACAGTCTCTTGGGCCTATACATTCATCAAATTGTGAAAACCGGGCATTTGACAATTGGACCATGTGTCCTGTTGGACTTCTGACAAAGATTTCCAGTTCTCAGACCAACCATGTGAAAATTCAAAGCATAGATATCCTAGTATGAATAAATAAGCATTGAATCTGTACTTTTAAATAGGTGATAAACCCAAAAAAGATCTCCAGCAGGGGCAAAAATAACCTAACAGAACACACAAATAACCAAAATTTAAACTGCAGCTTTGTAAAGATATAGAACATTGTCCTGGGTTCAGCAGTAGCAGTCATTTTTCCTCCTTCTTAGTAGCTGTTGCAGCACTGTGTTTTTGACTTTCAGCCTCGGAACAGAGCTGATAACACCGATGCTTAGACTGACCAAGGACTTTGTGAGCCTCATGCTCTGCCAGGGAGGAGGAGAAGCCAGGAGGAAGCAGGGACAGGACACCTGACCCAAACTAGCCAAAGAGGTATTCCATACCACAGCACGTCATGCCCAGGATGTAGAACTGAGAGTTTCCGGAAGGGCTGGATCACTGCAGGGTGGGGGTGAGGTACCGGTTGGTGAGTGGTTGCATTCTCTTCCTTGTTATTTCCTTATCATTATTACTATTAGTGGTAGCAGTAGTGATTTGTGTTATACCTTAGTTATTAAACTGTTCTTATCTCAACCCGTGGGAGTTGCATTCTTTTGATTCTCCTCCCCGTCCCTCCAGAAGCGGAAGGAAGGAAGGTGGGGGGGGAAGTGGACTGCGTGGTTCTGATTTACGGCCTGGGTTTAAACCACGACAAACATGTATTATTATTCAACAGGAAGGCCACAGAAAATTCCATATGTCCAGGTAACTGACAAAATAATTCTGCTCTCATTTAGATACATAAGAAATTACAATTTAAATGGAAACAGCATATCTAGTTTTTAACGTTTAAAAGAAAAAATATGACTGAGAGAAGCACTGCAACATGCAGTTAAGATGTTACCAAGAAAGTGATATGCCATTCAAGAGAGAATGAAGAAACAGGCTTTTGTTGAACTTTATAGTAGTAAAACTTTAAGAGCAGTTTTACGTTAGAGTCACCACATCAGCATCTGTGATATGAGTCATGCTGGAATACTATTCTATGATTCTATGACTTTTTCTTTCAGATATCCATTGGAAAGTGAATTAAAAATATCAGCATATGTTGCTTTCTGCTGCTAACAGTTCTATAGGCAATGCAGGAGTAGAAAGAAATACTTTAACAAATTTAACCTTTAAACAAAATAGTTTTTCTAGTGCGGATCAGATATAAATACCAAATATAACAATCTTGCTGTTCACACACAAATGAAAAAGAACATTTGTTATTGCTCGTATCCATGTCAGCCTACATGCTCCAAAGAATTTGTCCAGCTATTTATTATTTGCTCTTGAAATACCTGTTGCATATTTGCAATCAAATACATCTATTAATCTTTTGATTCAATACAGATAAAGCTAGAACATACATACAGATATCACAGTGTGAACCACTGCATGCTACAACCATTTCATCTTCCTTCCATAAAATAGCATAAATACATGTCAGTACTTTCAAATAGTGGATGAATTGGTCATAAATCAAATCTCTTTGTAGGCTTACTTAGGATTCAGAATACAATGGTAGTGGCAATTCCAAAATAGATGTACTAAAAATTATTTTAGTTTGCTTGGAAGGTACTAATAAACAAAAATTTCTATTTTGCTTTTGGAATACACTTCACCAACTGTGACTAGTTAAAATGAACATGCTTATTTTTTCAAGGCAAGTAGTTTCTGAAATACATTTTCTATTATAAATATAATTGCAATTCAACACTTACTAAATTTCACTAGGGAGAAAAAGTCATATTTGCACTCTGGAGCATACAAAGTGAAATTTGCAACTAAAAACACTACTTAAAGCTGTATATTTTTACATATTCTTATTTCCATTTAGATAGTGTGGAAAAGTACATAACATTTCAAAATATTTCACAGTATAAAGTACACCAAGAGAACTCCATCCAATTCCAAAAGCAACTCTTGCATTCACTGTCACTTGGCAGCATGAGTACTTTCTATTTACAGTACCATTCTAGTGAAAGGAATATTAATTTAAAAAAAATCCCTATTTAAAGAATGAATCTCTTAGAATTCTAAAAAATTTGTCTTTAAATAAAAATTAAAAAAAAGTCACCTGAAAGCTGTTATTACTGACTTCCTTTTAACTGTGATATGGTAATAGCTACAGGTTATTCTCCTCTTCAAAGTATCTAAGCTCCTTTCCAAAAGCGTGGCAGACCTAGACATTCTAGACAGTATCTCTGTTAACCCAAGGAACACCCCAGAACTTGCCTGTGAAGACAGTGAAAGTGAGGATCTACTCTTCCCCAGAGGCTGGGGTGAGAAGGGTGTGGGGAGGGAAGTCTGCCTCTGTAATTCAGTACAGGCTTTATACCATAAGACTATAAGTATTTTGTGGTATTGTGGCTTACAAATTACCTAATACTTAAGCAATATCTGGATTATACAGTCAAAAGCACAGACACATCCAGCAAAGAATACGTGTGTGAAACAAGCAAGGATGACAAGTTGCCCCTGGATATAAAGTAAAAAGAAAGAAAATAGAACTGGGAATATAGTCTAAATCGCCTGGGACAACTTAGGATAAAGGGATAAAGCTTTAACTTCTCTACTCTTTTGAAGAGCTTACTGCAATGTCTGTCTCAAAAATATTTAGAAAGCCAGTGAGGTTTGGTATGCTTTTAGCAGCTCCAAATATAACTTGTTTGTTCCTGAAAAAAACAAGGTATGATTCAAGATAAATCATATATCAGACTTCTTAGTCACATGACTGGAGTGTGTTCAGCATGGTAGTCTCTGTGTGCTCTGTGCAGAAATTACTCAGAAGCAAGTTCCACTTTTACCAATTTGAGTAAGGGATACAACAGCAATTGAAAGTTCTAACAATTGCTTGAGCATCAAATTCGTCTCATACATCTAGAACTAATAGATGTAATAGACGAGGATTGATTTTCTCAGGCTTACTCAGCATCATAATATATAAATAGATCTGGTGGAAAACTTAATGGTAAAAAAAATTAGAAAAAAAGAGAAAGGAAAGATAAAAAAATTGGCCTAGTTAGTAGGTTAATTCATGGAAGTGCAAGTGCTAACTGGCAGTTGCAACCAAAGGCTTCTAATTAAATAGCTCTTTCTTTGGCACTTGAATAGATTCCCAGAGAACAGCACTAGAATAAGAAAAAATCTATTTACACAAGTAACTCCCACAACTCCTACTTCTCCCTGATTTGAAATCAGTGTGCAGTTAAATTTTCACATGTGTTTTCAGATCTTTCCAATAGTTTGATAAGAATTAGGTGTAATAACATACTCAGGTTACCTTTCATTTCAATTTTTAGGTGTTTAATCCCAAGTCTGAGAATTAGGATCCTATGACAGGACTCCAGGAACAAAGGTAAACATTTTAAAGGATATAACAAATATCCTGCACACCAATCAGGAAGTTGCTTAAACATAACCAACAAGACTAAGAAAAGCAAAATACATAAAAATCCATCCATTTCCTGGCATACCTTCAGTAAAGTAGAAGTCAGAATCAGGGTAAGTGCTAACTGCTTTTCTTTCAGTAATTAGGAGATAATGATTCTATTGTAAAATCCAGATGGAGAAGAAGGAAACATACTTTACACCAAAGTACAATCCAAGAACACTCACCTGTGAAATGGAAGATGCAAAGTCATTTGCTTTTTCTGCCTGAGGCAATTCAAATACAGCTTTAATGACACATCCTCATCATCAAATTATAGCATTCTCTGGATAAAATGCTACTCACTTCTTCCAGGGTTAAGAAAATAACAAAATACTCCACCCACACTCCAAAATCTACCAAGTGCTCAAAGCTAATTCAGGTCTCTCTGTCCTCTGACTTTTCCCCAAGCAGATCAGTGACTCAATAGCTATGCTTTTGACACACTGTACTCAATGATCCCCTCTAATGCTCTCCTTGGCCAAGTCAATTCAGAATTATTTTCTGTTCCTTTTCTCTTACATCTATCCAATGGATTGTAAAATTACTGTTTTGAATGCCAATCTCTTTTTGCTACTTCAAATATTTAAGAGCTAAAACTAGCAATTAATTTTCTTCCTCACAGATTTTAATATTCTTTCACAACTGCTACCAAGCTCATTATACAGACCATAAGGGACCTCCTGAAGTACTACCTCCTGAAGTACTATAGAGGTACACATGCTGGCAAAGACACAATATGAATTCACTAGGAGTTAGTGGGCACTTTTTATGGAAAATCAGGCATATTCTTAGCTAGCCTAACTTTTGATAGGCTCTTTCAATCTTTAAAATACCTTTTCACCCATGAACAGACAAGTTTAGTCAAAATTGCACCAGCATAATAAAACACAAACACTTGAAATAACCCTAGTGGATCAACCCAAACCATCTCACTAGCCCAACACTCAGTTTTCGAAAAAGGTTCATTAACAGAGTCAGTTTACTTCCATCAGGAACCTGATTAGGAATGCTGGCCTTTATCTTTTCCTTCTGCTATAAAAAAGTACATGCTACCTGTGAATATTTTGTTATTTATTTTGATGTGAGGAATAGTAACTGACTAAGGAAAGGGTTGTTTTCTTCAAACTATGTATTGATTGTCTTAACTTAGTATAGGGAACAGGTATGCTCTTGTTCTTGCTAGTCTTGTGGTTAAACTATAACTCAGAATAGAATAGGTAGCAGAAACACATTGTTTAAAATCAGGGACCCTTTTCCCTCAAGAAGATGAATGCCTGACAAGAACCCATTTCAGCTAGTCTCTATAAGACTTGAGGTTGCCAGCTGGGGAAATACTGTCCCAAGGGTGAAAAGTGCACCGTGAGAAAGACTGCTTACTTCATCTTGAAGACCCCTGCCCACAACCATCAAAGGGCAGTGCGCAAGCGCCAAAAGGGAGGAAGCTTATGATAATGAGTACCTAAACTAACTGTAATATCCCCGCGGAACTTTTGGGAACCTGATGAATATGTATGTTTGTGTGTAATAAATATCCAGCTTGTTGAGCTCTCGGTGTGCGAGTTAGGAGGAGGGATCCCCCTTGCACCCGGCGCCGCAATAAACATACCTGCTTTATAACTCTTTGTGAGTTATGAAGTTCTGTTCTGTAAATCAATTTGTCACTCCCAATACCCTCTTTAAAGGTTTAGTCTGCATACAGCCACTATTAAACCAAATGAGTGGATTACTCCTACAAAGATTTTGAATTTAACAGTATTACTATTACCACTTATATATAAAACTCCTCATAGAACTACTCTGTTCATAACTGCATCTCAAATTACATCTTGTGTACTGCTCAAGACTAAAAAAAAAAAAAAAAAAAAAATCAAGAAAAAATACTGAAAAAGATTAAAAAAAAAAGTCAATACTATTTTTCAGTTCCATTACCTATAACTCTGAAAAACAACTATTTATGAAATCTAAATGTCTGCATCATCACCTATCAGAACATTCATCCAGTCAAAATATGCACTTTGCATCATGCTAAGCATATGCATTTCATGCTTTTCAAACAGTACCAATTTATTTGGTATAAAGTATACACTGTATTTCAAAGACAATAGATATTACAAAAATCACAATACTGCAGTTTACCTTGAGAACGAAACCATAAACCTTAAATAAGTCACACAGAATATTTTTAAGCCTTTTAGAAGGAAGCAAGATTTTTAAACAATGTTTCACATTAAAGCTCTGATACAACATGAACTAAAATATTATGAACAATCCTGTTGCTACCAAAATCTGTTTCCATTGTTGAAGCAAATGCCCATTTCCTCCTACTAGCAACAATATCACCACACACACTCTCCATTTTACACAAAACAATATGAATAGTTGGGTAGTTTAGATAAACCAAATGGCCTTATTTTACCAGAGAGAGAGAAAGTAAAGTGTCATTGCAATACAGCTCATTGCATAGATAGAAACTATCTGAAAACAGCTGTACAAGTAGCATGAAGGGTATTTACAAATCAGATCTTTGTCTATAGTTTCAACAGTGACTGAAATCTCTGCATATAACTAGCCTAGCATGCACTAACACTGAAGTTGCTTACATTCTGCAGAAAAACAAGCCTTCTTATGATGCAGGCAAAGCCTCATAATTTTTAAAAATGATCTTTGGGCTTCACTGAAAGTAAGACAGCAGGTATTCTGTGACAAAAGAAATTACCTGAGTTATAATAAACAGTAGGGTACCTCTTTTTCTGAAATATAAACATGTCTACAAGCCTCAAAAAGGCCTCTAGAAGAGAACTGTAGATAACTATAGATAGTCAGGACGTCTTCATGGGAGTTTGTATATGTTTTTAGTAACCATTCTTGAGTAACTTGAAATACAAGCAGTGTCTCCTGCTTTAAAACTCACAGAATTTAGAATTTATTTGAAAGTTTGAAAGTTGTACTAATTTAATGGCAGGTCACATACCAAGGAAAGTCACAAACTAATTCTATTTTCTGATCTTATTTTGCCCCAGTAGAATAAAGTTTTCAGAGACAGAGAGGAGCAAGGCTGTAAAATTTTTGTCACTTCACTAGGCCACACTTTTCTGAAGCATTTATTTTTTTCTTTAAAAAGTGGTCTTGAACAGCCTGCATAAAGGCTAGATTATAATACTTTCCTGCTCAGCACCTACAGTTTCCTACAAATCTCAACCACACAGACACCTAAGTACAGCTTTAGTAAATAGAATCTCCCTTCATGCAAGCACAGTTTTAAGACACCTGTTCCTTATTACATGCAGGGTTTTTTGTACGTACAAAACACCCGTGCAAAGAAACAGCAGAGATAAACCTAAAAATCGTTTTGAAGAATATGGATTTATCACATGTGTACAGAAGTGTTGGGACATTATAAAGAAAAAAAAATTAAAAAAGTCATGACAAACCAACCTACTGCTTCAGGAGAAAAAAAGCCTGGAGGTTGCACTCACTAAACAGGAAATAATATTGAATTGCCTATGAAAAATATGTTGCAGTATTTCAACAACAGATGATGTTTGTTTTAATGTTTGTTCTGTGCTTGACTTGTTAAGGTATGAAGGCAGATGACCAGGCTCTGGAATTGGGCTCAGCTGTCTGAACACAACATAACTATTGAACATGATATCACAAAATGCAGGACATACTAAATAACACAGTGAGATTCTGACAAAAGTTGCAAATTGCACTAAGAGGAATGGCTGGATTTCACAGGTGGTTGAGGAAGAGTCAGGACAGATATGGCTAAACCTCATGGATAATTAAAGGAGGGCAATGGGGGACCTTTTGGGAAGCAAACTCTTGTTAAGCCAGTGGTTCCTAGGTACAACTGGGACCCATGGGGTAGAAGTAATTACATGCAAGTTGTTCATTTTGGGAAGACGAGGGTGGACATAAAAGAGGGATCGACAAGGAACAAGGTCAACGAACTGGAGAGGAGTTGGGGAATAAAAGAGAGCTGACATATAAGCAAGCTACTGGTCAGTGTGCTTGTCTGATTCGTGTTTATGAGCACTGTGTGTGCTTATGTAAGCGCACGCAAAGGCTGGCTGTGCCTGTAATATGTGTGTTTGTGTGTGTGTATGAGTGTTCCTACCGGGAAGTAATCTGGCTACAGACTCGGAACAAGGAGAGGCTGCCAATTCTCATCTAGCAAGGTTCATTGGTTTCAGCTACTTTTAAAACAAGTCATGTTATTTTAACCCTGAAATGTCTAACGTTATCTTCTTTAGGTTTGTAGGCTCAATTCACACTTCCTCTATCACTAAACATTAGGAAAAATCAAACTACATTCTCATACGATCCTGTGCTTTTATTTCTCCTATATTTTTTCTCCCTCCTCAGTTCACCAGAGAGGTATCTAGCAATTATTTGGTTATTCAAATATACTAGGAGAGCTACAAGATTATTTAGATAGTGAAATAAAAAGAGTAAATCATCAATATTTATAAAAAATGGATGTAAGCTGTCTTATATGCTATATCCATTAGACTTGAGGAATCAGGAGACAACAATTTTGAGTTGACTATAAATCACAGCACAGACACCACTTCCATCTGCCAATAACAAATGATGAACACTGAACAGTGTTCCTGGCAATATATCAGAATATCAACGATTGTGGAAGTTTTTAGATTGGATTTTCTTTGAGTGTGCTGTGCCAACTTCAATTGATTACTGTATCGAATATATTACAATAGCACTTTTTCACAGTAATATGATGGGAGCACACAACAGCTGAAAGAGCATTAAAAGAAACATCTCAAGTATTCTTCATCAAACTATGCAAACTTTCTTTTTTTGTTGGGGATGAGGGTGTTTGTTTTTTTTTCTTTTAACTTTGTTTTTCTTCTTTTAACTTTGTTTTTCTTATTGCTGGGCAATATAGATTAGCAGCTCTAACAGTACTGGTGAAACAGAATTTATTATTTTCTTTTACACAATGTTCACAAAACTATGTTTTAAACCACATTAATATTTCACCTTCTTAAATTTTTACAAATGAGAGTGAAATAGTTTCATATTTTTAATTTAAAATTTGTTTAATGTAAAATTTGTTGTAAGACTAGAATTAAGGTCTCTGAAAAAAAAAATAAAACAAAACATATATTTCAAAATTTAAAAAAAAAAAAAACCAATAAATTTAAAGTCTAGTAGACCAGTCATCTCAGGCAGGCAGATTTCCTGTAAGACATCTCAGAAAGTTTGGAGATGAAGGCTAAAGATGAAGTAAAAGAGATTTAACATAAGAAAAATTGTGAAAAATCCCAGTCTGCAAATCATTTTCCAAATGACAGATGAGAGAATAATAATTATTTTACAATGAACATAACATTTTTTGAAGGACATGTGAAAACTAGTCCAGAAGTTATGGAATTAATAAATTTTGGCAAAGTTTTGGGGTTGGGTGCATTTTTGTTGTTGTTGTTGTTGTTGTTTGGATTTTGTTGTTGTTGGGTTTTTGGTTTCTTTTGGAGGGGCAGTGTTCATTTTGGTTTGGGTTTTTTTTGTTATTGTGGATTTGTTTTGGGTTTTGTGGTATGTTGTTTTGGGGGTTTTTGCTTGGTTTCTGGTGGGGTTTTTTGTTTGTTTTTTTTTAATACCTGTAAACATAAAATATACATTATTTAGGAGACAGAGTTCACTATACAATACAACAAGGATGTTTATGGAAGCAAATGGTAGACATACTGTTTCTTCTATCTATTCCATGGTCCAAAAACTGTTTAAGAGAAACATGAGCATAAGCTTTCTATACACATTAAACATAGTTAATACCTCCAAATCAAGCAAAGTCAGTGCATAATTCTTAAAATTTTAAAATACTATGTTTTATTTACAAAGGTATTCAAATTTCAGTTCACACCCTTTGCTCACAAGACTGCTACTGAAACCAAAGGGAAGATAAATATCAAAATTCATTGTGTAGCATTTCAGGTTTTAAACAGGTTCTACTGTTACAAGGTTTTTATACATAATCAGAATTTCATCCCTAACATAGATCTATTCTTTTCTACTAAATGAGAAGAAACTCAGAAGATCTACATTAGTCTGAAGAAGCAAGAGTAAAGAAAGTGCATCAATTAAGTCTATTCAATAAGCCACCTGTGCACCTGTTTGAATGATAATTATCTCAGGTTTAGAATTATTTAAATTACCTCTTTGAATACACCATATTTCTTAATGCATACTACTTCACTGCATACTACTTCACTCTTTAGGTGAGTCAATGAAACAATATAAAAAGTAGTAAACTGCCAAAGCATTCACCACATAGCAAACAGGAAGTCTGTATTTCACACTTCATTCCAGGTATAGCAACAGTCATAAAATGGTTTTGTTTATATATATTTCAGAATTCTGTATTTCAAATAAATTGAAATTTTATCTCCAGTTCAAATCTGTACAAATTTGAAAATTTCTACCTTTATCTTAAACATTTAAGAAAAGATGATTTTGGATTCCTGACCACAGAGATCATTAACAGTTAAAGACATGGAGAAGACATTTTAATTAAGTATCTATTATGGTCAGACAATGTCACAATGAAGATGTCAACGTCAGACAGTCACAATGAAGAAAGTTCTGATTCTATTCTTTCTACTATACACCACAAAAACATATTTGGGAAGACAATTTTTTAGCACAGCCAGAGCTTTGGAGGCAGACAACAGTTGAATAAGGAAATAAAATATAAATATTATTTGACATAAGAGATGATTGCACACTAATAAGGTAAAATAGTAAGACAAATATCTGTTTCATTTTGAAAACAAATATCAAGTATTGGCATGGTTTTTACAGCACTGATCATCAACTGAATTCTCTACGGTTTATGTTTACTGCTTCCTGGAAAGCACTTTTCATTTGTCATCTGTCCTGCAGTCACTGCACTTGAATAACTCCTCACTGAACTCTATGTCTGCTTCACCTCTACTCAGTTGTGGAACCTGAGTCCTGCATACGGTAAATTCTTCAGGACAAAAGACATATCTAACATTCGCTTTATTTTTTAAGTAAAAAAACCCTATATTTGTCTAAGGAGAATTTAAAAACATAACACAGACTTCACATTGATAGAAACTAGAAAAATTGGATTGTATTGGATGTTCAGTATGACAAGCCTTTTCTATAATAGCTACTGATCATTTACAAATCTATATAATTTGAAATTAATGCATCAACCTTAGGTACAATACATTCTTTCTTTAATGTGTCTCCCTTGACACAAATCTAAGCAGGTATATATTTGAAGACATTTTCTTTTTAATAAAATTGAACAGATCATGATGTGCTTATGTGCTACTTCAGGATTTGTGGAAATAAAATGGCAAAGAACAAGCTACAAGCTGTTTGTTACTTAAGATACTCAAAGAATTAATTTTATGCTGGCATATACTGTAATTAGAAATAGCTCCGTGCATCATGATTAAACTAGTAGCTATGGAAACCAAAGCAGACTAGAATAAGTGTAAAAGGAGAATACTGAATAAGCCAATCAAAAACCTCCTTTAATCTATTTATTTTTAATCTTTTTCGTAATGCAAATTGGAATACTAAGGGTAGATATTACTTCATTTTTCTTAACCTTCGTATGCTTTGAAAGACCAGTATTCTTTCCAAACAGCTTCCCAGCAAGGGTATTAGATTTTGGTTTCACATCAGAACTTCTCAGCCCACACAATCTTAGATGCTAAAAGCACACAATTTTTAATGACCCATTTTGTATTAAATAATTGCATATATTCATCCTTTTATAAAAGAACTCTTGTTGTTTCAAGAGTGCAAGATCTCCACTATGCTCCATCTCTTTAACCATTCTCATAGCCTCCTGCTGAATATATTGCAGTTTAGCAATCTCTTTTTTGGGGAGGAAGGGGAGAGGGGAGGATGGACATCTCTCCACAAAGTACTTACTTGATGCAATCTCAGGTGCTGAATGAGGTGAAAGATTCACTTCCCTTGCTATGCTGGCTACAGGTACTGTGGCCACCAAGCATGTAGATGGCTTTCATTACACAGCGCTGACTTAAAATTAAATACTCATTCACCCTCAGGTCCTTTACTAAAGAGCTGTTCTGTGGCCAGTCACTCACCAGTTGCATGGGGTTATGTCAGGCCAGCTGCAGGGCTTTTGCTGAATTTCACCAGGTACACTTTGTTCCACTCCTAGAGCTAGCTAAGGTCCCTTTGCATGCTAGCCCCAGCATATAGACTGTCTCCCTTCCCCACCCACTTCACTGCCATTGTCAAACATAAGGGCACCTTTTACCCCATCATCCAGGTCAATGATGAAAAATTTAATCAATATTTGCACCATTATTACCCTCTAAAGTGCATCGCTTGTAATCAGCAACTAATGCTTCAAGCTGTTCACCTCTGCTCTTTGAGACATTCAGTGCAGCTGCTTTACCACTCACTTTGTGGTCACCCGTATATAATGCTGTAAGGAATCTTAATCGAAATACTTGATTGAGTCAAGGTAAATATAATTGTTTACCTGATCTCCCTTGTCCACAGAGCCAGCTGCCTAATTACAGAATGTAATCAGGTTAGCCAGAGGTAAAAACATGACTTGTGCTTTGTAAAGCCACTCTGGCTGTTCTCAACCAACTTACTTACCTTCTTGTGCCTGGCAATGACTTCCAGGAAGATTTATTCCATAATCTTACCAGCAATTGAGACAAGACTGTCCTGTGTACAGTTTCCTGGATATCTTTCTTTTCCCTCTTGAAAGTGGGCCTGTTATTTATCTTTCTCCAGTCACTGAAGACCTCTCATAATCACCACCAGCTTTCAGTAAAGATGGGGAATAGCCCCCTCATGATAACAGCAACACTGGATACACATCCAGCAGTTTCAGTTTGCTTACATGGAATCTAACCCAATCTTCCTCTAACATAAGCAGCACTTCTCTCCCCTAGACTCTCCCAGTAAGCATTGAAGTCTAGGAGGCTAATGACCAGAGGCCCAAAGAGAGCACTTGAATAAAAATGGAAAAGCATTAGGTATATTAGCTATACTACAGATTCACCGAATGTGCCTGCCTTTACAAAGGGAAAATTTACGCCACTCGATGCCAATATTTATTTAGGACATTACTGGGCAATTACTGTAAAAGAACAATTCAGAAAACGCACTTTTCTCACATGAAGAATTTATTACTGCAACTTTATTGAGCCACTATCTATCCACCTGAACAACATCTGAACTGCTGGACTACTTCATATGCAAACAATCACCTACCAGGACTAAACAAATACTTCTGTTGGTAATAATCCAGGTGAGTTGGTATGATACCAGTGGTGCCTGCTATCAGTCACTACTATACCCGTAGCCCATACTTGGCCACAACAGCCATCATCACCCTTACTGTGGCTCTGTTTTTACTAAGAACAGCTCTATGAGCAAACTACTAAATAGGATAGTAATATTATACAGGTGGCAATCTAAAAACCACTGGTCCTACACAGGATTATCATCTTATATGCAGAGCATGATGATTGATAATAGAAACACACATAAATTATTGGAACTATGTTCAAACTAAAACTACTGCACAAATCACTTCTACATTTTTAGATCAGTTTCTATGAAATAAATACAGAATACATACTGGCATTTTGCAACTTTCAGTGCATGCTGGCTGGCAGTAGCACAAACAGATCTACGTGAAAGAAATTGGTCTAATATTTTTGTCTGTGGTCTTGAACTGATCTGTCTTACTCCTTTTTCTATTTACCTTTTCCCAAGCTATGATACTTGGTTGTTGTTGTTTTAATGCACAATTAATGCCATAGATTAGATATAAGGAAGAAGTTCTTTACTGCGAGGAACTAGAACAGGCTGTTCAGTGAAACTGTGGATGCCGCATCACTGGAAGTGTTCAAGGCCAGGCTGGACGGGGCTTTGACCAACTTGGTCTAGTGGAAGATGTCCCTAACAATGGCAGATGGTTGCAACAAAATGATCTTGAGGGTCCAAACCATTCTATGATTCTATTTTACTCTGAGAAGCACAGAATGCACTTGAAACAAGAAAAAGCCCAGAAATAACATCAGTAACAAATTTGGTTTTATTTCATTACAAGGAAACAATTTCAGACCAGGAAGAGCCATTATGTTCTGTACTATTATACATTATTTTCTTTAGAAGAGTGGAGCTTGAGGGCTCTGACTGACAGGCTGTTGTGGTTTAAGCCCAGCCGGTAACTCAGAACCATGCAGCCACTTGCTCACTCCCCCCCTTATAACTCCCCCTGCTCCCACAGGGATGAGGAGGAGAATCAAAAGAATATAATTCCCGCGGGTTGAGAAAAGAACAGTCTAGTAACTAAGGTATAACACAAACCACTGTTGCTACTACCAATAATAATAATGATAAGGGGAATAACAAGGGAAGAGAATACAACCGCTCACCACTCGCCAACCGATACCCAGCCCAACCCAAGCGGTGATCTAGGACTTCTGGGTAACTCCCCCCAGTTTATATACTGGGCATGATGCGCTGTGGTACGGAATACCCCTTTGGCTTGTTTGGGTCAGGTGTCCTGTCTCTGCTTCCTCCCGGCTTCCCCTCCTCCCTGGCAGAGCATGAAACTCACAAAGTCCTTGGTGAGAGTAAACATTACTTAGCAACAACTAAAAACATCGGAGTTATCAGCGTTGTTCTCCGGCTGAAAGTCAAAACCACAGCACTGCACCAGCTACTAAGAAGGAGAAAAATGACTGCTCCTGCTGAACCCAGGACAGTATTGAGATATCTTGCCACAGTGTAGCAGCCCAGATGGGCTTATCCCTGCATTGCCAGTTGCTCTGCTTCCATTGCTGCAACCACCCCCACAGGGCATTTGCCACCATCCATGAGTCAGTATAAAGTACTGGCCACTTATCTCGTTCAACAATATCCAAAGCCAGCTGAATGGCTTTCACCTCGGCAAACTGACTCGATTCACCCTCTACTTCAGCAGTTTCTGCCACTTGTCGTTGAGGACTCCATACAGCTGCCTTCCATCTCCGATGTTTTCCCACGATACAGCAGGACCCATCAGTAAACAAGGCATACTGCTTTTCATTTTCTGATAGTTTATTATATGGTGGGGCCTTTTCAGCACGCATTACCTCCTCCTCTGGTGACATTCCAAAATCTTTGCCCTCTGGCCAGTCCATGATGAATTCTAGGATGCCTGGACGACTGGGATTTCCTATTCGAGCTCGTTGTGTAATTAGTGCAGCCCATTTACTCCATGTCACATCGGTTGCATGATGTGTAGAGGAGACCCTGCCTTTGAACATCCAGCCCAGCACGGGCAGCTGAGGTGCCAGGAGGAGCTGTGCCTCAGCGCCAATCACTTCTGAACCAGCCTGGATTCCTTCATAGGCTGCCAGTATCTCTTTCTCAGTTGGGGTATAGCTGGCCTCAGATCCTTTGTATCCCCGACTCCAAAAGCCGAGGGGTCGACCTCGAGTCTCCCCTGGAGCTTTCTGCCAGAGGCTCCAGGTAGGACCATTCTCCCTGGCTGCGGTGTACAGTACATTTTTTACATCTGGCCCAGTCTGGACTGGTCCAAGGGCTACTGCATGAACTATCTCACGTTTAATTTGCTCAAAGGCTTGTTGTTGCTCAGGGCCCCATCTAAAATCATTCTTCTTCTGGGTCACATGATAAAGAGGGCTTACAATCGAACTGTAATTTGGGATGTGCATTCTCCAGAACCCCACAGCACCCAAGAAACCTTGTGTTTCTTTCTTATTAGTTGGTGGAGACATTGCTGTTATCTTGTTGATCACATCTGTGGGGATCTGGCGACGTCCATCTTGCCATTTTATTCCCAAAAATTGAATCTCCTGTGCAGGTCCCTTGACCTTACTCCGTTTTATGGCAAAACCAGCTTTCAGCAGGGTTTGGATTATTTTCCTCCCTTTCTCAAAGACTTCTTCCGCTGTATCACCCCACACGATAATGTCATCAATGTATTGCAGGTGTTCTGGAGCTTGCCCCTGTTCCAGTGCATTCTGGATCAGTCCATGGCAAATGGTAGGGCTGTGTTTCCACCCCTGGCGCAGTCGGTTCCAAGTGTACTGGACGCCCCCCCATTCAAGTAAAAGCAAACTGTGGCCTGCATTCTGCTGCCAAAGGAATTGAGGAAAATGCATTGGCAATATCAATCGTGGCATACCACTTGGCTGCCTTTGACTCCAGTTCATACTGAAGTTCTAGCATGTCCGGTACGGCAGCACTCAATGGTGGTGTGACTTCATTCAGGCCACGATAGTCTACTGTTAGTCTCCACTCTCCGTTAGACTTTCGCACTGGCCATATGGGGCTATTAAAGGGTGAGTGGGTCCTGCTGATCACTCCCGGACTCTCCAGTCTACAGATCAGCTTATGGATGGGAATCGGGGAGCCTTGGTTGGTGCAATATTGCCGCCGGTGCACTGTTGTGGTTGCAATTGGCACTTGCTGGTTTTCGACTTTCAGCAACCCCACAACAGAAGGATCCTCTGAGAGACCAGGCAAGGTGGACAGCTGCTCAATTTCCTCAGTCTCCAAAGCAGCAATATCAAAAGTGCATCAGTACCCTTTTAGGTCTTTGAAGTACCCTCTCCTGAGGTAATCTATGCCGAGGATGCATGGAGCCTCTGGACCAGTCACAATGGGGTGCTTTTGCCATTTCCTTCCAGTCAGGCTGATCTCAGCCTCCAGTACAGTCAACTCTTGGGATCCTCCTGTCACTCCAGAGATATAGATGGGTTCCACGCCTTGACAGCTTGACGGCATCAGGGTACACTGTGCACCGGTATCTACTAGAGCTTTATACTTCTGTGGGACTGATGTGCCAGGCCATCTGACCCACACAGTCCAGTAAATCCGATTGTCCTGTAAATCCGATATGTGATTATACCTCCTAGATCATCTCTCTCGAGGAGTAGGATGCCTTTTGTTAATAGCTGAGACATGCGTTGGTATACATGGGGAGCTGGATAGATAGGATAGATCATCTCTCAATTGCCTGAACTCCTGGGACAGTTTTTCCACAGTTGAGATGATGGAAGGGGTGAGATTGTCTTTGAACTCTCAGAGTTGATGAATCATTTCATCCACTGTTGGTGGTGCTACATCATGCCAGGTTATTGATGCCAGTGACTGGGCATATGGTGATGGTGCACTCCGTGTAAATTTCCCCTACATGGGTCGTGTACATTTGACTTCATCTGGATCTACGGATGCATTCCTGGCATCCAGCCTACGATCAATCATCTCTAGAATGGCTGATTCCCACAGAGACTGGATGCCTTTCTCTGTCGTGGTTCACTTGGCCGAGTGACTCATAACATCATCCTTGTAGGGAAACCTTTACTTCACAGCTGCCAAGAGCCACCTCCAAAGGCTGAGGGACCATTTCTCTTTTGCAATCACTTTGTCAGCTCCCCCTTCCCTAGCAAGTGATCCCAGCTGCTTGGCTTCCGTACCTCCTAGTTCATGACCATCAGCCCTATTGTCCCAGCATCGGAGCAACCAGGTGATGATGTGCTCCCCTGGTTGACGGGTAAAATCTTTTTGCATATTCCATAGCTCAGTCGAGGTCCAGGGTCGAGAAGTCATCTCTTCTTCTTCCTCTTCCTCTGATCCACATAATAATAACTCTTGTTCAGATGCTGTTCCATATAGTAAGTACATTGGTTCTTCATCTTTCTTCACTGTATGGGTTGCTTTTTTGTGCATCTTTTTTGCTTTTCCCCTTGTGTAGGGGGGCAACCGATATTGGCAGGAATTGGTCCTTTGGTTTAGCTGCAGTGACTACCATTGTGGTTGGAGCGGCTGCACTGTCTGTCACTAGGGTTGGAGTGGCTGCAGTATCTATTGTCGGGGTTGGTGCTTGGGGGCTGAGTAGCACCAGCAGCTGCATTGTCTGTTTCCGTGGGAGTTTGAGTAGCTGCTGTACTTGGAATTGGGGTTGGTGTAGCTGCTGTACTTGGAGTTGGAATAGCTGCATTGTCTGTTGCTTTGCCATCAGATCCAGAGATATCCTTTTCCCTTTGAAAGTGCTGGATAGTGTTGAACTGAGCTGTGTAGGTGTAGGCCAAGCCCCAGTACGTTGCCATGATTTGTCCCTCTCTAGTATGACCAGGATGACAACACAACTCATTTAAGTGTTTTACTAGTTTTTCTGGATTTTGCACTTGTTCAGTGGTGAAGTTCCAAAGCACTGGAGAGGCTCACTCCATAAATACTTGCCCATACTATCCCACACATCCTGCCACTCATGACTGTCCAGCCTTGGGGAAAATCTCTTGGTCTTCCTATATCGTCATCTAACCCTAGACAAGACCCAAACCCGAATCTGCTTAACTTTTGAGATCAGACAAAATGGTTGTGGGTAAAACACACTCTGTATGTGTGCCAACATGCTGATCCCCATCACAATCAACAGGCAGGTCTCAAGGGTATTCAAAGGACATTCACCTTCAGAACTCTCAAATTATGCTGTAAATAGTCTGCTGGGGGAGCTGGGAAGGTAAGGCAATGTCTCCTTCATATGTTGACCACCCGAGGAGGGAATAAAAGATGTGTAATTGCTAAACGCTTCCATGATATACCTCCCTAAGTATAGGGGTGACGACCACACTGGCAACGCAAGCCAGATCAGTTTCATGATCAATGAGTCTATTGTATCACAAGTCATTACCATAAAGTACAGCGAAACAAGAACCTTAGCCTAGGCCCCCCAGCCAATAAACACTAAAACAGCAAACACCATCTGTAAGTAAGGTACAACATGCTGAAACTGTGAGATCAAGAGCAACAACTTTGAGAGCCAATAAATCAGCATTGTGATGAGTGACTATTAATCCAAAACAATGAATGCTTATCATAAATACGATTAGACACACTCTGGTCAGATTTGTTGTTATCTCAACCCTTCGTGCCCCATGTTGGGTGCCACAAAGAACTGTTGTGGTTTAAGCCCAGCTGGCAACCCAGAACCATGCAGCCACTTGCTCACTCCCCCCCTTATTACTCCTCCCGCTCCCAAACGGATGGGGAGGAGAATCAAAAGAATGTAACTCCCCTGGATTGAGATAAGAACAGTCCAGTAACCAAGGTATAACACAAAACCACTACTGCTACTACCAATAAGAATGATAAGGGAAATAACAAGGGAAGAGAATACAACCACTCACCACCTGCTGACCGATACCCAGCCCAACCCGAGCAGCTATCTAAGCCTCCTGGGTAACTCACCCCTATTTATATACTGGGCATGATATGCTGTGTTATGGAATACCCCTTTGGCTAGTTTGGGTCAGGTGTCCTGTCTCTGCTTCCTCCCGGCTTCTCCTCCTCCCTGGCAGAGCATGAGACTCACAAAGTCCTTGGTCAGAGTAAACATTACTTAGCAGCAACTAAAAACATCGGTGTTATCAGCATTGTTCCCAGGCTGAAAGTCAAAACCACAGCACTGCACCAGCTACTAAGAAGGAGAAAAATGACTGCTACTGATGAACCCAGGACACAGGCACAGAAATTTTTCAGTTTCCTTGTGCAGATATATGAGCTATTCCTCAATAAGATCCCAGACTACAGTTTACAAGCTCCATCTTAGAACACAGCATTTCCAAAACAAACTGAAATCAGCAATACCTTGATTGGAAAATGAAGTTGTAACACTATATGTAATCTTCACTCATTTACTAAAAAGTTGCATTTTTACCCAGGTTAATTACTAGATCACAGTCCGCATCACACCCTCATGCTCTACCACAGTTAAAGTCCCTTGAATAAAAATTCCCTACATTTCCCTACCTTTTTATGCCAAACATGATTTCATAAAGGCTTCCCAAGCCCATATCTGTGTATAGGTGTGCTTACTTGAAGACCAAAGGAAAATATCAGTCCCTTCTTGAAGTTTTCAGAGAGCGCAGACTGGGGATTTGAGGTTCTTCAAATAACTTGCTGGGAAATAAGGGAAGCTGAATAGAAGGACACAATAAGGATCTTGATAAGGTCTACCAAGAGATAATATCACATTTCACAATACCTGGAGTATCTGGATAACCAAGCGGGTCAACAGACACCTTAGAACAACGCTTCAGTTTGCAGACCTAGTAACACAAGTTCTGGATAAAGACCAGAAAAATTTTTGAATAAGGCAGAAAACTACATAGGGAGTCTACCTTCCATGGCACAGATTTTGACATCAGTCCCTCCAGACCTTTTAGAATTTAATAAAGAACAACTTGTACAAACAACCAACAGACAGAACGCATCCTTCAAGTTTATTCACAAATCCTCTGAAGATTCCTACCTGTAAGTCTAAGCTGTGTTAAGTGGTAGAGTCTTAGAAACTTATGTTGGAAGAAGGGCAAAAGTGATACACAGTGAAAGTGATGCAATATGCTAGTTTTGCTCTCTTCTCTCCAGTCTTCTCCCTTCTCCTCCCCCTTTCCACGCCTGAAAAATATTATTTGGTTGGCAACCTCTAAGCAGAGACGGATTATGCATATAGTGCCCACATGATTTGATTTAATTTCCCCAGTTTTTAAGAAAGGCTATGAAGCAATTTTTTAGTTTTATTAAAAGCTCCTTGAATTTTAACTCAGCCTGTTGCAATTAATGTAGAACAGTCATAAAGGCTATTTAAAAGGCTTGGGCACAATTTGTTCTCTTTTCAGGGATGCTGATGGAAAGATTTTTTTTCCAGGTGCAGTTCCACTAAACAAGGTCAGACAATACACTGCTTCTACCTCTCACAGGCCTTCCTGGTCGTTGCCTTACATTGTCCTTACTTACCTAGCACTGGCTGGACACGCACTGGCTTGAATACAAACTGCACTTCTCTGTGAGCCAAATCAACTCTACTCAAGCAGAAAAAAACCCAGCTACTTTTAAGACGGGACAGTGACTTGAATAAAGGTCAACAATTTTGACTTCAAGACCTTCCTAATACTAAGAACTGTGTTGTCTTCTGTGTTCTCTCCCATGACGTGCTCCCTAACGGACCTTTAACTTATGCTCCAGTTCTCCACCTGCAGGCAGGCAGATGCACACACATTCAGTAGGTTCTGCTGAGAGAAAACATCAACCTGGTTTCAGTCTCCTCCTCAGTGAAAACGGATTTCCACCCACTTTAAGAAGAGGTGACATAGTCTTTTTTTTTGATTATTTGTTTTTTCCCCTCAATAGAACAAAGGTAACTACCACAGGCTACTATGAAAAGAACGACAGAACTAAATATAGCAAAGAAAAAGCAGGATGCTAAAAGACAAAATTATTTCAGATCATGCTCTCACTCTAATTCTGTTCCACTAGTTTTGAATGGTCTCTAGTTGGTTAAAAACTGTGCTGTGCTCTTCAGGAGCTATCAGCTAACGAAGGCTAGAGCTAGGAGGAGACAGGAAGCGGCGGGAGCCCTTTCAGCACACCGTTGACGAACCCGAGTGGGGAGCATCCTCCCTGCGGCGCCCGCAGGAGCACATCGCCCCCTGCTGGGCCGCCCCAGCGCCTGGCCCAGCTACGCGGGGGGATGAGTCCCTGGACACCTTCAACAGGGGCTCAGCTGCTGCAGAGAAAACACAGTGGGGTTGTACCAGCAGTGAGCGGCCACGCCGTTTTGGCCAGCGCTTCTTGTAAAAGGGAAGCTTCCCACGAACCTGCCATCCGCGTTTCCTCACTGCTCTGTCAGGTACCATCACAAGTGGTGCCCCAGAGCAAGGCTTCCCAGGCAGCACTTCGATTTCACTTACTACATGGAGTATCTCCAAACCTTAGGAGGACAAAGCGCAGGCAAGAGCATTTGCCACATTCCCGTGTTTGTAGGGATGGCTTTTGACCTCAGCTTTGCACAGGCAAAAACCTTTGTCATGGCATAGAAGCAGCTCCTCTCTAGTGACTTTCAGAAAGAACAAATACCTCAACAGGTTTCTGCCCTGCTTTTTTTTTTTTTGTTTTGTTTTGGTTTGTTGTGTTTTTTGTTTTTTGTTTTTTGTTTTTTTTTATGGCTCTGATACCTTTTTTATATTCATTTTTATGCTACATAATTTTACAAGATTGTAAAGAAAGCCTTGAAGAAGCACTCCTCATTGCACAACCATCAACTCATGTTACTTGGCAGT
The DNA here is from genome assembly GCF_963264785.1 of Psittacula echo. Taxonomy (NCBI): domain Eukaryota; kingdom Metazoa; phylum Chordata; class Aves; order Psittaciformes; family Psittacidae; genus Psittacula; species Psittacula echo. Next base: position 39,193,239 of record NC_137735.1, on the reverse strand, counting down.
GCCAAACAGCAGATGTTACCAGCACACACTGCAATCCAAATGTAAATTACCTCTGTGTTGTGCAATAAATAAAGAAGCCTGAATGAGATACAGCAGTCAGCAATACAACCACTCTCCTGGGTTTTATTGGACCAAGTACCATCGCTCAGAAAACCACAGCATCCTGCCATGCAGGTAAGATACGAAAATTATAAAAAAAGGCCAACACACATACAAAACACCACCACCACAAAAAAAAATCCCAAACAGAAAACAAATAGACAAATAAAAACTTCAAAACCAGTCACAGTTCTCACTGGTGTACTGTTTCCTCAGCAAATACCAAGTCAAAGTCCGTATCTTTTATCCTAATCTTCAAGATTCTCCAGTCAAATACTCCCAGAAAAGCACATCTCCATCCACAAAGCCAACCCCACTATCTGCTGCGTTTCTCAGTAATGTGGAATGAAAACATCAGCCTCAACAAGCAGAGCTTGTAAGGTCAGGTGGTGGGGTCTCTCAGAAACAAGGCAAAAATCTTTGAGTGTGTTACTGGAGATGAGTGTTCTGAAAGCTGCAAGGTTTGCAGTCAGAAAGGAAAATGCTCTTGGTTAATCTTTGTCCAGAGCAACAGGTAAAAATAGCACAGAATAAGAAAGGAAGGAGAAGAGGAGATAAGAGGGAGAGAGAGACAGAAAAAAACCAACCACCCAATCAAACAAAAAAACTCCCAGAGAGCAAGTAAGGATTAAAAAAAAATATATATTATTAAAAAAAAAATATATTATTAAAAAAAAAATAGCCAAGGAATGGGAAAATATCTTTAACTAGTTCAAGAGAAATAGGAAAAGTAGAATGATGCCCTAACTTGCTTCTTAAACTCCAGTTGTGCAGCAAGGGGAACATTATCATGATCTCAGATGGTAAATAATCTGGTACAGACTAAGTACTAGATTTGGCTTCTATTGAGAGTAATGGAGTATCTGCTGACACTGGATTATGAGAGGTTCAACATTATGACAAATAAAATTAGTTATTTTGCCTAAATGAGTAATGTAGTCTTCAACAAGTCAAACATATATGTTATTATTTAACTAGTGTAGCAGACCAAAAAATGGTTTTGACCCTATTTCAGTGTTGCATTATATTTTATGAATCATAAGCAACTGCTTAAAAAAAAGAAAATCTATTGTTGCATTTCATAATTTTTCCTTGTATTCACACAAATACATTCTCTAGGTTACAAACTCCAGAATGTAGGCAGATCATGATTTTTTAAACACTTCAATAATCTGAGTAAGAACCAGCCACAGAATATAAAACATGTCTTCAGACTGCCAACTGTAAGGATTAGCAATCTGTTTACAGCATACCAGACAAATTCAAATCTATATTCTATAGGCTACAGAAAACAACTGTCATCTTTCACTTGAAACATGCATGTTTTCTAATTGCTCATAAAAGCAGATTACCATACTTCAGATGGCAAATAACATGAAGTACTAGCATTCACCAGCAGGTAAAATTAACTGGAATCACTGCTCAGCTCCCAGAAAAACATGATAATAGCACAAATTTCTTTTTTTTTTTTTTTCTTTAACAAACAGAGAAGAAAAAAAAAACACTACTGCTTCCATAGGAAACTGGTTTATTTTAAGGGACTATTTGCCTGTCAGAGATGTTCAATTTCCTGCATTTCAGCAAAAACAGATATTTGCTTTAGTCAGATGAGAAGAAAATCTTGTATTTTATACTGTGGGACTAGTTGAAATAATTCACTGCCCAAGAACACTTCTATTAACCGCCTGGACAGAAGACAGCATGAAAGCCCAAGAATAAAACAAACTGAACAGCTTTCTGGCCTCCAGACCAATTCTTAGTTTTTAACTACTACAGTTATACATCATCAACCACTGGCTCTGAAACACTGTTATATACCAGCATCTGATGCCAGTAGAATTTCTAGTGAAGTCATTATTAGAAATTGGCACACTGATAATTTTATTAAATTATAAAATCATGTGGTTTTCAAAGATTATAAATGTGTGTTAACTCTAAACCTATTAAGTGACCAAGTGCCACTTAATAATTACACAGATGTTCTTTTTCACTTCTACTTACTTAAAAAAGGGGTTAGTCCAGGATGAACATCCACAGGTCTATGCTTAGAAAAAACACATCTGCACATTTCCGGGGGGCAAGAGGAACAAAGAATATTTTATAGCAGCCTTCCAATACCTAAAAGGTACATGAAATCTGGAGATGGACTTTTTACAGGGGCATGCATTCATAGGACAAGGGGGAATGGCTTTAAGCTGAAAGTGATTTAGATTAGATATTAGGGAAAAAATCTTTATTGTGGGGGTGGTGAGACATTGGAACAGGTTGCTCAGAGAAGCAGTGGATGCCCCATCCCTGGCAGTGTTCAAGGCCAGGCTGGATGGGGCTTCGAGCAACCTGGCCTAGTGGAAGGTGTTCCTGCCCCTGGCAAGAGATAGGAACCAGATGATCTTTAAGGTGCCTTCCAAACAAAATCATTCTATTTTTTTACCTTGTTCCAGTTAAAAGAGGAAGTTAGTTACAAACCAGTACAATTCTTTCCCTTTTATCTCCCAATTTATGTTGAAACCAGCTGTGCATTTTTAAACATTCACAACCATATGAGGTTTGGTTTTCCAAGGCAGTAAGACAATTTCAGTTTATGTTTCATTTTCTAATTTGATCATCCTTCCTGGCAACATAATTTTATTTGAAGCTATAAATATTAGAAACTATTACTCAGGAGAAATACATATAGGTGCTGAAGTTACAAATTGCAATAGGAATAAGCAGCTCAAAAGGAGAAAAAATGAAAACCCTTGTTTCGTGAATGAAGAATCACATGCAGACTGAAAGAAATTCACATTCTTGGCATAATGTTAAATCCATGAAGTAATCAAGATCCAATGCAACTAATTTTAATTAGTATCTCAAAATACTTTTAAAACTCTGTCTATCCCCAGTAATACATGAACTGTTATTGTCCCTTGTACAAATGAATAAGACTGAGATTGTAGATATGGTTAGGGAGATACCAGATACATAAGTCCTATGACCAACTGATTTTTGTTTCTTCATTTAAATAAAATATTTCACCTGAAAGTAACATTTCACTGTAAAACCATAGAAGTCTAGAAGCAGACATGGTCTTTCTTCTCTTGCAGAAGTTCTACATAAAAGAGGGAAGCTAGGCTTCCTATGATTCTGAAGATTTCAAATTTCTTAGAAGAGCTAGCAGGAAGATAAAAGATGAGCTTAAACATTGATGATTAATGTGTCAGTCTGAACTGTCATCATGTATTTCTTTCTTGCCTTTTACTTCAATAATTTAGAATCACATTCTTTAGTAGTTTAGCACTACACTTAAAAAAAATGAAGAACTTATGATGGCTACATGAAGGAAATTACTATAGATACATAATGCTATAACAAAATCAGCCTATTAGCAACTCCTCTAGGTTTGCCAGACAGCAATCTAGGATATGCTTATACAAAACTGAAACTATCCAGAAGACAAGAATTTAAACACACATGTACAGTAAGTAGCTTGTGTCAAGTTCTGACCAAATTTTGCCTTTTCCTTCCCCAGTTGGTTACAATATAGATAAAAAAGTACACCACAGATCAAAACAGTGATACCATAAGACTTATTTGTCTTTATCATTATAAATCTGAGACACTGCAGCAGTTGTCAAAAGCAGAGTTCATTGATTAGAGCTTGAAAATAGACAGTTGTTTCCAACATCTTTTAAGTCAAAATGGTACAATACTTTTATCTACCACAGTACTTCTGCTGCACTTTCTTAACAGTACCCTTGATGTTTCAGTAAATTCTGAATAGTGACACTGCCTTCAAATCTGACCTCATCTTTCTGTTTTATGTATGTCCAAACAACATCTTGGCCCCACTGAAATCAGTAACAAAACTTTTTCTTGATACAATGAAAGGCAGGATTCATTACCTCCGAATCTTACTACTATAAAGTTCTCTAAAAGGCAGGGGTTTAAAATGCATTGCTTCTATAAAAACAGTTACACTACTCTTTATGTAGATGCCATAATTTTCCAAATTTGAAAACAAGATCTCAGTTCTGGAAGTTGGTCCCATGTTGCTTTCCTGAAAACCACTGTTTTAGCCTTCAGATATGAGTAAGCAAGCATGAAGAAACTATACCTGCATGAAAGCACCTGACAAGAAACATGATATCCTGTTTCAGTGAAAACTGAAGGGTTTGAGTGGCACCACGGAGAGGGTGGGGATAGAAGAAGATAGAAATGTGAATTAAGTGGAATTGTTTTTAATCTTCCATTCTCTGCCTATGAAGGATTAATACTCATCTTACTACAGACAAGTGTGCAAACTCCAACTTTTTTAATTCTTCAACAGAACTGTCATAGTCTGATGTTATGTTACTAACTGTTGACTAAGTCACCATCCCTGACTTAAAAACTGTCAGCTTTTAACTTGCAATCAAGAGATAATGATAGGAGAAAGAAAAGCAGAGAGAACTCCTGCCAAGGAAAGGCTACATTAAGGTAGGAAAAGCACAGGAAAGGAAGAAGGCTAGCAGCAAATAATCAGCTATGTGCCTGGTCCCTGAAAGGCTAGTCAAGGATCAAAGATGTAGATGAGGGACTGAAGGAAGTAGGAAGCAGACAAGAACAGGAAGGGAGGGCAGAAGTTCATGGGGTACATGATAAAAACAATAAAGATATGATTTCAGAGATCCACAAAGGAAAAGATCAGACTGTAGCTCTACAATCTGAAGGCGAGAGAGGATGCCTTCAACACCGGAGCTGGGGGGAGAGATCAGCGTCCAAGAGCCTCAACACAGAGCGGCCACAGCCAGCGAGGGAGCCTCAAGTCCTCGACCGGACTTGCCCAGGAGCCGGCAGCTCAGCTGACGCAAGCAGCTGACTCACAGGGGGCGGAGCCAGGAGGGGCCGCACCAGCCCTGACTGGATAAAAACCTGCCCCAGGGACCGCGAGCCCCAAGGGTGGCTCGAGGCAGTCCGCGCGGACAGGCGAGCGGGATGGTGAGCGCTCGCCGTATGACCAGGGCTCGGTCTGGAAGCTCTGCTCTGGAAGCTCTGCTCTGGCTGCCCCGGCGGTGGCCAGCGTAGGCACCCAGACAGAGCCGATGAGAGGTAGAGAGTGCCTGAGCTGGTCTTGAGAGGGGAGGGTGCACAATGGGCAGGGCTGCACTGAGTGCTCCCTGGTGGAGATCCTCCTGCAGCAGGTGCCTGAGCTGCGGGATGCTGTTAATAGGCTGCGAGATGTCAGGGAAGCAGAGAAAGCAGGGCTGCTTGCTCCAGGCCCAAACTGTGCAGGGGCCTCAAGCGTCCCCTGCAGCTCATGGAGGAGAGAAGGAGGCCATCAACCCAGGAAGCTGGGAAGCAGTAACAAAAGCAACAAAAAAAGGAAGAAGAGGACAATTAAAAGCAAGGGGCTTCCTCCTAAATCTGTTGTCCCCACCCAGAACCTCTTTGCTGTCCTGCAGGGGGCTAAGGAGGAAATGCACTCGCACCAAAAACAACCGGCTGATGCACTGGTAAAGAAGATTCGAGATCCTCAGGACAGTGAGAAGAGTGTGCAGCAAGCTCACTGCCCTGGACTTCAAGAGAGCAGACTTTGGTCTCTTCAGAAACCTGCTTAGTAAGGTTCCATGGGATATAGCCCTAGAGGGCAGGGGGGCCCAAGACTGCTGGTTGTTATTCAAGGATGACCTGCTACAAGCTCAGGAGTGTTGCATCCCAACTAGAAGGAAGTGCGGCAGGAGGGCCAGGAGACCTCCTTGGATGAATAAGGAACTGCTCAGGAAAATTCAAAGGAAAAAAGAGGCTTATAAAAGGTGGAAGCAAGGACAGGTGGCTTGGGAAGAATACAGGGCTGTTGTCCAGGAAGCTAGGGACCTGGTTAGGAAAGCTAAGGCCCAATTAGAATTAAACTTGGCTAGGATGTGAAGGATAACAGGAAGGGATTCTATAGGACATAGCAAATAAAAGGCAGACTAAGGACAACATAGGCCCCCCCTAGAAGATATTGGGAGAACTGGCTACCCTGGATTTGGAGAAGGCTGAGGTTCTTAATGACTTCTTTGCCTCAGTCTTCACTGGCAAAGGCTCTGACCGCACCACCCAAGTCTTGGAAGGCGAACGCAGGGACTGTAAGAATGAAGACCCTAGGCCCACTGTAGGAGAGGATCTGGTTTGAGACCATCTTAAAAACCTGAATGTATACAAGTCCATGGGACCTGACGACATCCATCCACGAGTCCTGAAGCAGCTGGCAAATGAAGTTGCTAAGCCACTGTCCATCATATTTGAAAAATCATGGCAGTCAGGTGAAGTTCCCAACAACTGAAAAAAGGGAAATAAAACCCCCATTTTCAAGAAGGGGAAAATGGATGACCCGGGGAATTACAGACCAGTCAGTCTCACCTCTGTGCCTGGCAAACTCTTGGAGCAGATTCTCCTGGAAGGCATGCTAAGGCACATGGAAAAACAGCAAGATGGTTGGTGACAGCCAGCATGGCTTCACTAAGGGGAAATCCTGCCTGACCAATTTGGTGGCCTTCTATGATGGGGCTACAGAACTGATGGACAGGGCAGAGCAGTTAATGTCATCTACCTGGACTTGTGCAAAGCATTCGGCACTGTCCCACATGAAATCCTTGTCTCTAAATTGGAGAGACATCAATTTGATAAGTGGACCACTTGGTGGATAAAGAACTGGCTGGATGGCCGCACACAAAAAGTTGTGGTCAATGGCTCAATGTCCGGCTGGAGACCGGTAACGAGTGGTGTCCCTCAGGGATGGGTGTTGGGACTGGTCTTGTTCAACATCTTTGTCGGTAACATGGACAGTGGGATTGAGTGCGCCCTCAGCAAGTTTGCTGATGACACCAAGCTGTGTGGTTCAGTTGATATGCTGGAAGGAAGGAATGCCATCCAGAGGGACTTTGATGCGCTTGTGAGGTGGGCTAATGCCAACCTTATGAAGTTTATCCATGCCAAGTGCAAGGTCCTACACCTGGGTTAGAGCAATCCCAGGCACAGCTACAGGTTGGGCAGAGAAGAGATTCAGAGCAGCCCTGCGGAGAAGGACTTGGGGGTGTTGGTCGATGAGAAAATGAACATGAGCCGGCAGTGTGCGCTCACAGCCCAGAAAGCCAACCGTATCCTGGGCTGTATCAAGAGAAGCGTGACCAGCAGGTTGAAGGAGGAGATCCTGCCCCTCTACTCTGCTCTCATGAGACCTCACTTGGAGTATTGTGTGCAGTTCTGGTGTCCTCGGCATTAAAAGGACATGGAACTGTTGGAACAAGTCCAGAGGAGGGCCATGAGGATGATCAGGGGACTGGAGCACCTCCCGTATGGAGACAGGCTGAGAAAGTTGGGGCTGTTCAGCCTGGAGAAGAGAAGGCTGTGTGGAGATCTCATAGCAGCTTTCCAGTATCTGAGAGGGGCCTACAGGGATGCTGGGGATGGACTATTCATCAGAGACTGTAGTGACAGGACAAGGGGTAATGAGTTCAAACTTAAACAGGGGAAGTTTAGATTGGATGTAAGGAAGAAATTCTTTCCTGTGAGGGTGGTGAGGCACTGGAATAGGTTGCCCAGGGAGGCTATGAGTGCTCCATTCTTGGTGATCTTCAGCACCAGGTTGGATGAGGCCTTGGGTGGCACGGTTTAGTGTGGTGTGTTCCTGCCCATGGCAGGGGGGTTGGAACTTGATGATTTTAAGGTCTTTTCCAAGTATTCTATGATTCTAATCTGATGTATCTAACAGTGAGCAGGACTACTGCAAAAATGAAGTTGCAGCAGAGAAAACTCTGACTCCAGGCAATTTTCAGTTTCTTTCTCCCAAAGTGGCAAGATCTGTCTCCACATGTGCTGTAGCAGAAGCATGCAGCACCATTGCATGGTCCTTGCCCATAGCACACTGCCCCCTCACATATCCCCATTCTACTGCATGCCCCAGGGATTTCCATGATCTGCATGCCCATCAGCACTGGACACAGCACTGTGTTTGAAGTTGTGCAATCCCATTGCATCTGGGCCCAGCCAAAGCTGTTTGAGCATGGCAGAAAGACTTTCCTAATCAAAGGAAATACTTCGTGGCTTGAAGCCTTAGCAGTGCTACAACATCTGACTGCTGGAGACAGGGACCAGTGGGAACCCTGTGCAAGTACATTTCTCATTTTCTAATATTAAAACACATGCAGGTTTAGCCTTTACAAACACATATAAAGAAGCACTCAGAAACCACCTTGCATAAGTGAGTGCATGTTAAAAGTAAGATTTCAAACACACACAAGTGCCTCTGCAGCATTTTTGGTAATGGAAAGACCTTTTCTCCCAAGCCTCACATTAGTTTGGAGCAAACACTATCCCAAGCCTCACATTAGTTTGGAGCAAACACTATCCCAAGCCTATGCCAGCCATGGCCTCACACGGCACTGTGAGGGGAACCATGATGAGTTAACTGTAAGGGCACAGCTAACCTTGCTCTCGCCCACCACAGAGGAGGCTTTGCCTTTGGAGGCATATGGAGGAGTTCATCCCCAGTTGTTCAGCCACCAAAATTTCTTTCTCCCTTCCAACTGCTAGGACTCACTTCACCTCACCAAGTATCCTTATGTCTCATCCTGGTCTGTGGCACATCATCCTCTTCCATGGCATATTGAGCCTTGTTTTCTTTCAAACCCAGGCTGCAAGAAAAAAGTTCATTGTAAGCATTAAGAGCTTGCAGCACAAATGAAGATAAATTTAAACCAACATAAAATAGTTGTAGTAGAGCTGGCAATATAATCTTTCTTCCTACCAGCAAAAAGCTACTGAAAATAAGTAGAAAAGTTGTCTATCATATCTAGCCTGAAATTACTTCTGGTTTCTGCAATTCTCTAAATCTCTAAAACTACAAAAAAAAAAAAAAAAAGAGTGCCTAGTTGTTATAAAACATAAGCAACTCATAACACACAGCTTCTGACTCAACACAATGCTTTTATGATATTTTTATTCAAATTAGGGGGGAGATATTCAGAAAAAAAAAGAAAGAATCCTATTTCACAGGATTTAATTCAATGCTAAATATGAGAACAGTTCAAGTTTGATTAGAAGCGTATGAAATAAACTATTTGAGAGAAAAAATGATTGCTACCTGTGAAATAAGAGGTGGTAGTGGGATTGAATGATGGCACAGTATCTCTTTCTCCTTGTCTCTCTGAAGAAGGCTGAGCAGGAGCAGAGGAAGGAAGCAAGCAAGAGGGAGAACACAATGTACTTTTAAATCAATAGGTCTACTGAGTACATGTTTTATAACATCCAGGAGAGTTAGAAATGTTAATTCTCGGGTTTATCATCTTACGTTTTGCATTTGACATTTAATTATGCAAGATGCCGTAATGGGCCACTGCAGAAGACATGGTAACAAGGAGATAATGATTTCAGGCAGACTCTTGATAGTTTAATCATCAGCCTTGGTTGTAGAGACCCATACAGAGACATGAGTTAATGCTATACAACCCAAGCATTTGTCATGACATTAGTATGTAGTTCCTTTCACAAAAAGGCATGTACCTACTATTTGTAACAGCTTGTTTCTTTACAGATGTGCAAGAGCATAATGCTCTCTGCAAACCTCTATTCTAGTCTAAAAAAAATTATCTGTTTTGGTCTATAATAAGAGAAGTATCACATAATTACTTTTGCCAGCTCTTTGCTTTTTCAGATTTGAAGGAATTCTGCTAAGCCAACTGGAACTGCACAGTACCTGAAGCAGGAAATAGAATCAGCCTCAACACTTTTTTGGTTCTAAACTAACTAGCAACAATATGCTAAGTTATGTTTTTGCAGTAGGCTTGAAATGCCACAAACATTTCTGAAAAAAAAACAAAACAAAAAAAAAAAACCAAAAAAAAAAACCAGAAAAGAAGGAAAATAAGTTGTTTTGCATCAGGAGTTGCTGGTCCATTATGATTCTGGTTAGAAAAGCACTCAGACTTTTTAAAGTATAATTTTAAATGCTCTTTATTGTAGCTAACAATATAAAGAAAAAGACAATAGTACAGATAACCTTACATCTCTTTTGATGCTGGGACCCTGAAGTTGCAGAGCAGCAAATAGGCTTCTGATTGGCACACGGTGCAGAGTCTGCCTATAGAAAGGGTTATCTCACATTGGTCAATTGAGATACTATAAGACTTTTTTACAAGACAGTAACTCATTGCTACTGTTAAACGGGGAGGATATTCACAGGGGAACTTCTGCCATATTTTTAGATAAAGGCAAGGCCACTCAGATGGTGCAATCACCGGTACCAAGTTGGAGCTGCCCTATAGCCTCCTCTGTTACAATGAGCTGGCAGCGGCTGTTCCCCAGCCACAGGGCAAGTGCAGCGTACCACCGACTTGACAGCCAGGAGGGAAGTGCAGCACAGCACCTTCTCAGATTCAACATTACCTGGTCCAGAAGCTCCACAATGTGCAATGGTCTTATGGTCAGGATCACAGCAGGAGGGTGGCATTACCAAGGCTAAATGTCTGTTGCCAGTAAATATCTGGGAAGGGATTCAGATAACTTAAATTCAGGTGTTTAAAATTCCCATTACAGTCAATAATGATCTAATCGATGATACAGTCAATAGATTCAACCAAACAATTGACTTTACCCTAAACACCTAGTCTCTAGTAAACTGGACTACTCTGTGAGAGACTGTGAAAGATCTTGTGGGACTCCTGTGAGAAATTAAGGGTAGTGGCAGTTTATATACCTACCTGTTCAGTGCTTCAATGTAAGTGCTCCAGTCTCAAAGTGAATCTCACTCCAGCGCTAGATTGCGTAACTTGAGCCTGACAGCCAGTTCAGAGCAGTGAACATCCCATGTTGCTAAAAGCTTCTTTTTGAAAACTACCGGTAGCCATCTGCCAGAAGTCTGTCACCTTGTACTTCCTCAGGTCCTGCAGAACCTCTGTGTTCAAAATCTACCCCATACAAGTTGCTAAGGGCAAGTAGGACTCTCTGATTTGGTCTGATCTCATTTGCAAATGTTGGACTCTGTGATAGATATTCCATTTCCCAAAATGGATTCTAGGCAATCCTAATGCTGTAACTACCAATGGACATCAACAACACTGCCAAGGTGGCAGTGCCTTCAGCTAAAATAGCTTATTAAAAGCTATTGACTTTAGCCACAACAGAGATTGTATGCATCTAATAAAATGACTGCATGAACTAGGTGTAATGACTGAAAATTCTTTCAAGTATTTTCTTCTTTTAACACCTTTCAGTAAGCAGTTCTCAGCAAGAATGGAGAAAAATAGCCATCAGCCTGAGTTCTACACGAAATCCTTTGCTAGTTGTAAATTGACAGTTAATACAAGGTAAAAAAGCACATGATCCCTGCCAGGCATCAGGCTAATAGTATTATAGGATCACTAGTGAAAAAAAAGAAAACCAAATCCAACCAACCAACATTCTCAGTAAGAAATTAATATAAAATTTTATTTGCTGACTCCCACCAGAGGTCAGTCACATCATAGGAATAAAATGAAAGTTAACAAAATTCACTGATTCTACATAAGAAGGAAATTGAATCTCCCATTTTTTACCCAATTTAAACTTCTATTTCTACTTGTTTTATTGTATCATTCATAGTTGGGATAAATGTATCCTGTTTTAATTACATGAGCGCAGGAGAAAATGCAGAGCTCTGGTAAGAAAAAGAAACACCTAGTTGGGTAAACTTCCGTATATGTTCCAAGGCCTGAGAAAAAACAAGAAACAATTCTGTAAAAACCTAAGGCACTGGTAACTGTAATGCTGTAGGTAAGACTGTGCACAATGGACGTGGGTGGCAATAAGCTAGCACATTTCACCATGATATCCACATTTCTTGAACTCAAAGTCACAGAAAAGTTAGAAGTAGGATTTGTTCTTCTTAGTAATGTGATAGAGCTACACACCTTGCGTAAAGGAGTTATGTATGCCTAGATTAATCAAGTCAAGGTAGTTAGTAAAAATTATATTACTTTTCCGACTAAGATAAACCACAACATAACAGAGAATACAGTGCTAAATATAATCTCAAAATCCAAAGAAATTACAACTTTATACACTCAAATGTGAGTAGCCCCATTTAATTAAAAGGTTTCTATCCTTAACATGTAAAAGAATAAGTATTAAAACATTTTTCTGTTATACATATCTAACTTTTTTTAAAGCCTACTCAGCACTTCTTAGACCACATCTGTAATACTGCATCCAGTTTTGGGCCCCTCAGCACTACAAAGGTGTCAACAAAATGAAGTAAGTTTGGCAGAGGACCACCAAGATAAAGCCATGAGCAACCTGGTCTCACGTTATTGCTCACCCTGCTGTGAACAGGAGGTTTGACTAGGATATCTCAGAAGGCCCTTTATAATCCAAATCATCCTCTTGTACTGTATTATGATGCTATGACCCACAGACTATCTCTTTCCCAGGAATAACTTTAGTCAGTTCCAGTCACCCTATCTCAGAAGAATTAAGAACTAGAAAAGATAAAGAAAAAGGCAACAAAGATGGCAATTTGAATTTATAGATTAGGTCTCATCTAAGAGTCAAAATAGGGTAGATCTCTTCAGCCTATGAAAGGGACAGCTGGAAAGAGATACGAAAGCAGAGAAACTGAAAATTATTATTTGCTACTTGCCATTAGAAAGGGAACACATGGATTACCAGATGGGTGTTTTAAAGATAACAAATGCAGACGTTTTTCTGCAGGACTTTCAAAATAGAATTCAGTGTGGCGAGGTGTTTTGGAGATCAAAAGTTTAGGGGGATAGATAAATGCCAGGGCTCCATATCCATGATCTGAATGTAATATTTAGTACAAAAATCTCATAGTTTATAATTACCAAAAGATATAATATCAAAAGGCAAATAATTTTTTGCTTTATATTCTTTTCACCTGCATCCACTAGAAGCCTTTTTTGGAGATGGAATATAATACTTATGGGACCTTCTGTATGACCAAGTCCCTAATTCGTGGTTTTCAAAAGGCATAATGTAAAGAGAGAAAGGCTGTATGGCTTTGTTCATTACTCTTTCTGCACCCACTTCTTGTACTTACTGTGGCTGGATATGGAATATAGTGCTTGAGACTTTTGGTGTGACCAAGGATGATTGTTACTGTCTTCAAGAAGATCATGCAGGTTAAACTTAGCATAGGCTTCTAAGGAAGGAAGCAAATTCAGCAAAAAATCTCACTAGGAGGTGATGCGTGCTGGAGCTGTACACTTTCCACCCAGTAAATCATATGCAAAGTGATGCCCTATCCACCTCTTCTCAGTTCCTTCTACTAAAGAAGCAGCTATGACAAGGTCAGGAATTATACTGTAGGACACATCTCCTCAAGCAATAGATTCTCCTTGTCCATAAAACAAAGGACATTTTTACTTATTTGAGCACACAGAAATAACAGCAAGGGGAGGCTGAGTTAGCTTTAATGCAAGAAATCAAGAACTATCTTTGGAGTTGTAGTTCCACTACTCACAGGCCACCTCCTCACTATTGGCGTTGCATTGACACAAACACAGCAATGACGATGTAGTGAGTTTGAATATGGAAATTGTTCGATCTAAGAAAGAAGGGAAAAACAGTTGTTCAGTAAACAAGCTCCATTGCTGCAAGTCACCATCCAGCTGCACAAACTACTGGAGAGGGGAAAAAGTAAAAGCAAAAAGCCAAGATGTCCAATACAATGTCTGTGGACCTGATGACTCCAAGTTAGGAGACTTGGATCCAGTGGAATGCGTATCCAGTGGAATGCGTTTTGTGACTCGTACTTGATGAGATCAGTCAGCGTGTAACGCGACAACTTGCCGTTCTTTTTAGTCCTTCAGCACTGGGCAATGGTCTCTACAGTCGAGAGGCAGGTACAGATAAATGGCTCAAAACCCATGTCATCTTAAAATGCTTAGCTCAACAGCAGCGTCCACCGGTTCTTTGAGGTCGGAGATCCTCGGACAGCTTAAAATCTGCCCTATCCCTCCTGCCCCCGGTTCCTGATCCCCTCAGGCGGTTTGCTGCCCCTGGAGAACTTCCCCTCTCCCCGCTACAGTCCCGGCCGCAACCCGCACGGAAGAGCTGAGCCGGGGTCGGGGTTCGCCTCTTCAGCGTCTCTCGGGCCCCGCTGTCATTAACGGCTGCGGCTCGAGCTGCGCTGGGACCTCCCCGGGGCGCAGCTCTCCAGAAAGCCTCGAGGAAATCAGCGCCTGCCCACAGCTCCTCAGGTACGGCTCGCTTCGACCTCCCCGTTGCTAAGTAACGAGGGAGCCGCTTCCGCCCTCCGGCGTCTCCCTCCAATGAGCGCGCGGTAGGGGCGGGCCCGCCTAGTTGCCCTGGAGACGGGGTTGGATCCCCTCAGCGCGGTGGTGGATGTGTGTCGGCTCTGCGGGCAGACAGGTGAGGGATGGTGGTTGCCGCTGCTGGCGGGCAGCGAGCCCTAGCCCGGTGGCAGGGAGGATGTGTTCGGTACGGCGCTTCTTGTCCCGCTGCGTGGCGTGGGGGGTGTGGTCCGGCTCGACCATTTGAGCCCGGTGTAGGCCTGGTTGTCCCGCGGGCAGTGGTTCTGTGGGGCTCAGCCGGGCAGCGGTGCCTTAGCGCCTGCCTGCGGCCTGGGAACCGGGCGGCCCGGGAACAGGGCGGCCCTGGGGGTCTTTCGGGGCTTTGGGTGGTTGTGTGTGATATACCCAGGAGCGGGCTGACGGTATTATCCGGCTTTTGCACTGGTTTGTGGACTGTCCCACTGGAGCTGTATTTCTGCACAAACGCGCTTGTGTGGAAAAATAAAGTAAATGTGGAAGCAGCAATCTTTAGAAGTGAACTGTGTTGAAGACACTTGTTCTCTACAGGGAAGGAGAGCTTTGGGCTTATTTATACTCCAAATGCTTTTCCCAGCTGGGACAAGTGTGGGAGGGGACAGCAAGAACAAGCTAGAGAATTAAAATAGATGATTCAAGTACAAAAGCAAGCTAAGGCTAAAGAAGCAAAGCTTATGAAGACAAATATAAGACAGCAGACTCCACAAATGAAGAAATAAGTTTCTTCTGTTAAACAAATTCCTCTGATGTATTAAGAGATGTTGTTTTATGTAGAAGTGGTTACACAATTTCAGAAACTATTTTGAAGGCTTGAAAATGGTAGGCATGAAATCAAAGTCAGAGTGGGATCTGTAATTACTCTGAATGCTGTGGTAGGGATCATAATCCTGGTTTTTAAAGTGGCATTGTGCAATTTCCTGCTGTTGATTAGAGCATTTAGGTGGACGAATTCTGATAATAAAGATGTATAGCAAACAATCAGATGTTCTTCAAACTTTAGCAAAGTGTTATTTTGCTTAAGTGATTCAAGTAACACATTCTTTCCCATTGTTTTAAATTAAGCTCTAGTTGCTAACCTCTGTGCTTCCTAATTTTGTGTAGACCTAAAATAGGGGAAACTCACTTAGGTTGTGCCATTTCTTTCCTGGTTAAAGGCACAACTGTATTGGTTACTGATATATGTTTCTGTTATGGAACAAGTGCCTTCTACAAATCAGTTAAGCTAACTTTGTATTTTCATTATTTATGTTTTGCATATCAGAACTGTTCAAAAGCTTCCGTTAAGACTGTAGTCAGCTGTGGCTAATTGTTGTAACAGGAGGGGGATGTGGTGATCTAAAGAACTTTCAAAGGCAGTATGGAGTATGTATGGAGTAACACAGATAATGCAAAAAAAATATTGGCAGCACTTTTTTACTTACTGATTTTTTTTTTTTTTTTTTTTTGTAACTTATTAATTATTTTCTCTGACAAGATAACTACTGTTGTCTTTCATCTCCTTCTTTCAATAGAAATGCCATCTCGGACCCACTGAGTAGCTCTGGGTACTTAAAGGACCCATGATACAATACTAAACTTGTAATTTGCTATGAGGCAAACTTCCACATAGCAAGAACATCATAAGAAAACCCTCACTGAGTTTGACTAATGGACTATTTAACTCAGTGGACTGGTATTTTATTTCTAGCAGTTGTAACAGGAGATTATAATTTGGGGAAAGCAGTATTTCCTCTTTCTGCAGTCTTTGAGTCAAGGTTGGTGTAGACTGTGAGAGTTACTTCAGCAAATCCTAGTGAAGGTACCATATAACTCACATACTTTGTTATGTAAGGCAAAAGATGTGCAGCACAGCAAGAGAAGTAAATATCAATATAACATTCAAATTATAGCAGCTAGCTAAGAGAACTGAGAATTCACCTGTAGAGTATAGGCAATTCAGTGACATAGTGTCATTCAGGCTAGTGATTATTTGTGATAGCTGCTGAGCTATACCCTGGGTGCTGGAGAACAGCGGAAGCTTTGTATGGTATTCTTTGCCCCCATTTAAGTCCTGTAATAAGTACAACTTGACTGAATTCATTAGGGCCATTTATTCCTTACCTTGTTCCAGCACAGGTTGGAGAATTTGGTTTTGATGCAATGTGTATATTATTACTAATTTGTATTTTTTTCTTAAGAGTTGTTAATTGACTTTATTTCTCAAGTTCCAATTATGGAACATCCCTAGGAAGATACATGATCAAGTCCAATCCACTGCTATTGTTGGCAGCTAGAGCCTAATCTCCTCCATAAACTGATAAAGCTCAATCTTAAGATTAAGTAGATATGTTGTTGTCCTTCTAGTCTTGTGGGAAGGTTGTTCTAAAGTCTCAAGCTGCTGCAGATCTGGCGATGATGATGGTTTTGCACACATTTCTAACAGCTTGTTCTATTCACTGTGAGGTGGCCTGGCTATCCTGTATGTTATCTTGTCCTGATAAATCCATACAGTTTGTTGGGAAAGGGGGAAAATAAAAAAACCAATCATTTAAAGCCTTGCTTATGTTTGTGCCTCTAGTAGCTTTCCCTTAGGAAATCTAATTCTGGACTGACCTCAGATGACATAGGATCACTGAGACGTAGGTTTGCTGTGTCATTATTGTATGATTGCTTCTTGCACAGTCTTTCTTTAAACTTTGTATTTTAGGATTTATTTTGGGTATTCTTCATATTCTTCATATTAGTTAGGCTTCGTATTCTCAATATAAAGGTTCTTAAAGTGATAAGAAATAAACCTGAGCCTTTTAAACCAACTACTTTCTTATAGATATTGATGTAATGAATTTACATAATAAACTTTCATACAAAGTATGAAAGTAATGAATTTTTATATACTTTTAATATAAGGAATGTTTAAAGTATTTTGTGCCTGGGGTGGGTTTTGTGTGTGTGCTTTTTTTTTCTTATGAGGATATTAATTCCTATAATGAGTTTGGTGGATTCAAAATGTGTCAAAAGAGAAAATGCAAAGTTGTAGCATGTCAATCTTTAGTCTATAATAGTTCAGTAGATAATTTTTAGAGCTATGGTGTGACATATGAAATAATGTCTACGTGGATTGACAGAGAATGAATTTTGTCATTGAATTGAGTTCAATGAATCTGGAGACAAGCTTAATGAAACACCGTTTTCTATGAGGTATAAATACAGTCAATTAATTGAAATCCATTCTTAATTCTGAAGCATATTTAATGCTACTGATTTATGATGAGAATACATCAAACCTATGATGAGAATACATCAAACCTGACTTTTTAAAGAAATTATAGACAAATATATAAGTATTTCTCCATATAAAATTTAAGGAGAAATTGTAAAAAAATTTATTTGGAAAAATATAAGTGCATAATTGATTTGGCACAGTATATTAACTACAGATTATTAAATAATAGTAAATTTGGTGTCAAAAGTGAGAGATCAAGATAGAGTGGTTTCTTACCTCTCTTCCATTCTTAAAGATCTTTCTTCAGAACTGAAATGCATTGCTGACTTCAGATATTGCCAGGTAACATGGGAGAATAGTATCAGTTTATTCATTCCAATGGCATATAGATCATTATTTTCAGATGTAATCTTTTATCCTTTGTTTTCTAGCTAAACCGTATACATGTGTTATATTTAGGCATATGTTTTAGTATAGATTGAGGCCAATATACTCTCTAGCATATCTCTTCAGACTCTTCCAGGGTCGTGTCTTTCTAGAGAGCAAGGTAGTAGCTTACTCTCATAAATAAATAGATATCTGCACTGGAGTGTCCAGAAGTAAGATCAACTTTCATATGGGGGAAAAAAAAGAAAAAACCAAAACCCGACACAAAAAAATTTCACAAACCTGGTTTTTGTTGTTGCTGTTTGTTTGGGGTTTTTGTGGGGTTTTTGTTTCTGCTTTTTTTTATTTTATTTAATTCTTGATCTTTGTAGCACTGAACTTTAACCACGCTGTGGTGTTCTTATCCTAAAGTATTAAAATTTAAAACATCACCTCCATTTTGTCCTTCTGGCTGCTTTGGTTGGTTGGGTGTTTTATTATTTATGCCATCAGTCAAACTTTAGGGACACATATTCAGCTATTTTATCTCCAGTACTGGAGTTAGTAACCTCCACTAGCTGTCACTATTCTCAGATTGCACATCCTTTCTTATTATCATATAAAGCAGAATCATTCAAAGTAGTTGGCAAAACCTAATTACTGTCTTACTCCTGCTGGATCATATCCTAGAGGAAATTTCATAGTGTTTGGGTTTCTGTCCTGCCTAATGTCCACACTTAAGGTAATTGAAGGTTGTCATCAATAAAGTAAGTTTTCACTTGGAATGAAATCCTCTCCTGCTTGAAGCTAGAAGTTTCTGATTCTGAAATAATGTTGAACTGTTCAATATTCAACTTTATTGAGAATAATTTGATTTAGGAATCCAAATAAGAATTAAAGAACCTTGTATTAGTGGTTGGATTGATCCATTGTAATTTCAGACAGTAGTTCTGTGAATATGTACAATTTCCATTATCCTTGACAGATGAAGTTCACAAATGTGAGAAGAAATTTCCTCTGTAATATTAATGTCTCTGAGACTATGCGTATTACCAACTGGTAAAGCTGGAATTAAATAAAAAACAAAAACAAAAAACAAACAACAAACCAACAACGAAACATTTAGCATAGAGTATTTCCCCCAGTATCAACACCTTACGTGAAGGATTCCCGAACTTACTTGTCTAGTCACTATATTCTACTGTGAGGCATAGCTGCTTGTGACAGCAGATCCTAGGATTGTGCTGGCTACAGGCATTACAGCCATCATGGGATTTACTTGTATGTGTAAGTGGAAATGCCTTATATGAATAATATTACCTCCTGTATGAGCTATTAACCTAATAAACTATGTATTCTATCCACCTCCTTCATCTGCCTAGTTTGCACTCTTCCTACTGAGTCAGCAAGCTTCTCTGAATCTTTGTAACTCATGGTTTTAGGGCTCACAGCTGTGGGATCCAGTGTCTGCCATTTATACAGCTCTTTGCTGGTCAGCTTGGCTCACTAAGCATCCAGGCAGCTGTTGGTAAACTCTCCAGCTCTCTAGTCACTCCCCATCTCCACAGTGTAGCTTTCATCTTGTGAGCCATCTTATGTTGCACTTCTGTCTGTTGTCCCCACTGGAACTCACTTGGAGTTAAGTTTATCAAACAGAGCAGTACATGAAAAACCTGAGAAATGGTCCTATAGAAGAATGTTTTCTTTCTTCTCCTGTCATGGTAACAAGATACAGGTTTTCATTACACAGCTGTGTGGAGAACACCAAGTGACTCTGTGCAGAAGGTTTCAGAACGCATGGCTAGTTGAATGTTGTTAGATTCTCAGAGATAATACTGCCAGCAACAGCTGCTTCTCACTGTGAGAAGATAAAATTTGCCTTATGCATTCAAACTAAGGCTCTTTCTAGATCAAAATGTCACTGTAGTGACTTCCTAAGAGCTTACAAGACTCTCTGACCTGATGATGATAATGGTGTCAAAGAGTGCTGCTCTTCTGCATCTGCCATTCCACCAATGCACAGGCTTAGACTGGTGTGACCAGTCTCTTGTGTGATTCTTGCTCTGCAATAGAATCATAGAATAGTTAGTATTGGAAAGAACCTTAAGATCATCTAGTTCCAACCCCCCTGACATGAGCAGGGATGCCTCACCCTAGACCATGTCATCCAATGCTCTGTACAAACTGACCTTGAACAGTGCCAGGGATAGAGCATTTACCACTTCTTTTCCCAATCTGTTCCAGTGCCTCACCACCCTCACAGTCACCTTTCTCCTTTTTCCTCCCTGTGCCAGAGATTTCACTGTCTTGTGTTAAAGGCAGGCTCTGCTAGGTGTGAAAACAGTGAAGGTGGGAGAAAGAGCAAAGAGAAACCTTGCCTAGGCCTTCATCCGTGCACCTTCCACCCCCTGGCTCCAGAGCTGAATTGAAGATCAGGCCCTTACCTTGGTCTTTGCCTAAACTATGCCATAGCTCCACTGTGCCTGACCTTAGTGCCTTTCTGATCCCGACCTTGCTTTGCTAAATTCCTGTCTTGATTTCAGATTTGCTTTGGCACTGTGAACTTCTCTGATGGCCACAGGACTATCAGCTGAACTTAGTTACCACCATTGGACCTGTTCTGCTGCTCTTGAGTACTAAGGGACTGTGCCCACTCATCAGAGAGGTCACCCCAAACACACACCTGCTTTGTGCCTACTTTTGGCTCCTGGCTTCTGTACTTTGCAAAGTAGCCTACTCGTGCTGCTCCCTGTTAGTCTTACTGTAAGCAGATAAGAGACCTACTCCTAATGGAGTTCAGGCTGGGAGATAAAGACTAAAGACTGCACAGTTATGTAAAGGGCACAGAACAGTCCACAGTCCTGTATTGTCTAGCTGCCTCTATGGAGCTGTGGAAGTATGCCCTCTCCTGAGCATGCCAGCTCATTCATACCCCTGAGACACAATCTCAGTGTGGCAGTGGGACTTGGTGAAGGCTGTGAACAGTCTGGACAATGCACTTGAGTATGTGCTAATGTTACTGTGGATGCAGGAGGTGCTAAGCATTGTGGAATCTCCCAGAACAGCATTAAATCTAGAATGCTACTTTTATATGCTTTCAGTTGGCCTATTTCGTGTCTCACTTGCCTTGTAAAATGCACATGGCAATGTGAGAAAGCCAAAGTGCTGAGCCCAGAAAATATTTTGGGTTTGTCTAAAATATGTTCTTATATTCTAGAAGTCTTACATTACAACACTGACAGGTATTGCAATTTCCACCTCAAATGATGAGGAGTTAATATTTCTGAGTGCTAAATCGTAACAGACCCTTTTGACTTGTACCATACGTTGATAATATTATTCTTGTTGTGTCACATATTTACATACTAGGTAGGTACCTCAGTAACATTTGGATCATTTAGTCACAGAGCACAGTGAGGCATTCCTTCAGCTGTATGACTAGAGGTGTTTGAATTTATCCTGTGTTTCCTGTATGAGACCATGCAATTTTTAACACTTTGCATTGTTAATGTTCAAGATGAAGTCTCAAAGGGAAGATAATCTCAAAAATTTCAGCAGGATGGTGGGAAGTTGCTCTGTATGTTCTTGTATATGTATCTATTCATCTGGAGGACTCTATAATCACCCAAAAAGTCTGCTAAGCTTGGAATGCTATTTCCGATAAATACAGTGGGTGTCTTGATTTCAATTTTTATGATTTTGTATGTGTGATTTGGTGCTTTTTTTTTTCCTTGTATGTCATCATTTCTGAGTAAGAGGTTGGAAAGCAAAAGTATTGCTGCTTTATTTCTCTTCTGTGTATCTGAGAACATAATTTGCTTATACAATTATCTTAATGGAAACTGTGTGCTAAAGCAGGACTGGCAATGATACTGAATTTCTATCTGGAAATGGTCATTAATGTGGACCACTAACTCCAGATTAATATCTGGTACTTTAGACTGTTCTTTTCCTATTTTGCATTGTTTAATAATTGGATAATTGATTTCACAGT
This sequence comes from Psittacula echo, assembly GCF_963264785.1. Taxonomy (NCBI): domain Eukaryota; kingdom Metazoa; phylum Chordata; class Aves; order Psittaciformes; family Psittacidae; genus Psittacula; species Psittacula echo. The sequence continues at coordinate 39,171,293 of NC_137735.1, read as the reverse complement.
CTAGCTTTTGCATTCATTCTATTACTAATTTGTGGAAATGGCTTGTTAATCCAGTACAGAAAAACAGAGTTTGTCTGCGTTCTAGATTTCTTAAGAAACTGGGGGTTTTTAGGTCTTCATAATCTCTGTTGAGAATTTGCTAGTTGCTACAACTTTGCCATTAGAAAGATTTGTGTGATGATGTCTCCTGAACAGCACAGCTGATGAGGTATGCTGCTGCAGTACTGAATTGTGGTGTGAGTAATAAAGCTTTTATTTCTCCTTATACCTCTTGCTTTCATTGATATAATGCACTGTGAAATCTGATGTGAAACTGGAGAGCATACTAGAAAAGGATAACTAGATGCAGTTAGAAATAAATGCAGTCAGATACATCATCCCAAGGCAGAGAAAAGAAGCAGATGTATTCTGATGAATTAGTGAAAATTAGGCTTTTTAAATTTCCCAGCCAGTGCTGGTGGCTGTAGCTGAGCCCTTCAGGCTCTGCTGGCTGTGAACAATGGAGATGCAGATCTTTTTTTCCTTTTTTTTTCCTTTTTAAAAAAATGTTAAACATAAGACATTTGGCACTTGTGATTAATTGTGGCCCCTCCTACTGTGCCAGTTGAAACCACTCCCTACATAACCAAAACCTATCACTCCTCATGATTCTGAAGACATTTTACATTTCAGTCAAGCTTTTGTGCACTGAACCACATTTCTTACAGACAGTGCATTTGAAAAAAGGAAAGTATTTTTTAGGAGACAAATAAGAATTACTTCAACAGCACTTTGTTTTCAGAGCTTAGAGTAAATTCAAGCTTAAAGCACTAACCTGCTTTAATTTAAAATACTGGAATATATCGTCTAATTATTGTTTTAGTGTTGATTTCTGTTTTCCAGTTGAGAATCCAACACATATAGCATTTAAACTGCTGCAAGAAGAATTTCAGATTATATATTTATGAATGTAGAATCATAGCACAGAGTTCAGATCTGATCTTTGAGTAGCTATTAATAGTGTTGAGTAAATTTTAGCATAGGACTAGTACTTACATGTGTTCAGGTTCTGTACTTTTTATTTCAACTGTGCCTTCTGTCATGGCTTGGATGACTTATATTTCCCACTGGTTTGATGAAGATGATTGGTATGAAGGACAGCAACGAGTAAGAATTGCTTAAATTAATATTTTCTCTTTTATTTCCTTTATATTTTTCTTCTTTAAGCTGCAGTGTATTATATTACTAGTACCAGAAGTAATATTCCCATAGTGGTACTATGAAGGGGTTTTTAGTAGTTTTAATGAAGTCTTGAGTCATAGATAAGCACATCTAAAATGAGCTTTTTGAAAAATAATGTTGCTAGCTGAGTAAAAGATATTGGAAGTTTGGCCACCTACTGTATTTTTTAGATTGCATAATTTAATGGTTAGTAATTCTTTAATATGTAATGAGATAGAAATCAAAAGTCTGATTTTATTTTATTAGGAATTAATATACTGTGCCTGGGAAAAAATAATTATAAGCGGTAATTGAGTAAAAGAAAAATATTTGGGAAGATGTTAAATTCGCCTTGGGTCATTTCCAAGTTGTACCTTGGATATCTGCATATTTTTATTAACATTTTTCCAAGGAGGAGGAGTTGTTACTATAGCAACACATGGAGGATATCTTGGAATTTTTTGTCATGTTTCTTGACTGCATGCCTTGGGAAAGCTTGATCTTCTGCTGCTTTCATAGATTTATAGTGGGAGGTGAATATAAGTCACATTTCACTGTATCAAGCTCCTTTATGTAACCATATATTTCTGTAATTTCTATTTTGATCGCATATACTCAGCTAATGAATCAGAGTGCAGGAGATGCTGCAGAAACATAAGGACCAATAGCTGCCTTAATTGTGTTATTATGTATTACTTGGTAATGCCAGTTATATATGCTCATAAGTATTAAAAACTAGAAGATTTTAATACTTTTCCATTGTTCTCATTTTCGTGTCAGTAAAATATGAATCTTTCAGATGTGGAGTTAGGTTTTAATAGCTGCTCATCAGGGATTCAGGTTAAGAGATGTGAGATGTGTTAAGAGGTAACTTCTTTTGAAATCAGAAGCATCTTGTCAGTTTGCCAGGAGAAAAGCAATCTTCTGGTGATTGTGGTAGTTCTGGGTAGGAAAATGCGAACAAAATTCATACAGAGGGTCTTAGATGCTTTATACTGAGATCAGACATGGTTGTATGTATTTTTTTGTATTACATACAGTATCTGAAAACTAGATTTCTGATACCAAATGACTAACCAATAGTCTCTAGCTGATAGTTTCATTACCACTGCTCAATATGTTTCAGGTTGATTAGGTATGGAGTTCAACATTCCTGGTGATACGTTGTTACAAATACCAGCATTTCTCCATGCTCTGTTTCAAACCCTGGTATTGCTGTTTAGATTATCTTATTACAGCTGCACAATAAAAGATAAAGGGTAGATTGAAAAGATAGAGGGTAGATTTAGACTAGGTATTAGGAAGAAGTTCTTTACTATTAGGGTGGTGAAGTTCTTGAACAGGTTGCCCGGAGAAGCTGTGTATGCCGCATCCCTGACAGTGTTCAAGGCCAGGTTATATGGGGCTTTGAGCAACCTGGTCTAGTGGAAGGCATCCCTGCCATCGTGGTTTAAGCCCAGCTGTAACTCAGAACCACACAGCCACTCTCTCACTCCCCCCCTTATTACTCCCCCCGCTCCCAAACGGATGGGGAGGAGAATCAAAAGAATGTAACTCCCCTGGATTGAGATAAGAACAGTCCAGTAAGTAAGGTATAACACAAAACCACTGCTGCTACTACCAATAAGAATGATAAGGGAAATAACAAGGGAAGAGAATACAACCGCTCACCACCCGCCAACCGATACCCAGCCCAACCCGAGCAGTGCTCTAACCCTTCTGGGTAACGGCCCCCAGTTTATATAGTAGGCATGATATGCTGTGTTATGGAATACCTCTTTGGTTAGTTTGGGTCAGGTGTCCTGTCTCTGCTTCCTCCCGGCTTCTCCTCCTCCCTGGCAGAGCATGAGACTCAGAAAGTCCTTGGTCAGGGTAAACATTACTGAGCAGCAACTAAAAACATCGGTGTTATCAGCGCTGTTCCCAGGCTGAAAGTCAAAACCACAGCACTACACCAGCTACTAAGAAGGAGAAAAATGACTGCTACTGCTGAACACAGGACACCTGCCCATGGCAGGGATGTTGGAACTAGGTGATCTTTAGGATCCTGTCCAGTCCAAACCGTTCTAAGATTCTATGATATTCTAGTCAAGCTGTTCAAGTACTGTAGTCAAGACAGTAAAAAACACTGTTTCGTAAGACTTACCCTAGTTAGGAAACATAAGGTAAAAATCACAATTTAGGGTATCTATCTTGGATTAATATATTTGGTGTTTATTTCAAATAAGTGTGGGGTTTGGGTTTTTTTTTTGGTTTTGAGTTGGGTTTTGGTTTTTGTGGGGGGTTTTGTGTGTTTGTTTTTTTTTTTTTTTTTTTTTGTTTGGGTTTTTGGTTTTGGGTTTTTTTTTTTTCTTGTAAAATACAGTCTAAGGCTGTGATTTCAAATCCAGACTTTTTCCAAACTACAGCGAATGGCCCACAAATTCTTCCCTTGTGAAGCCAGAGGTACTGTGGGTAAATTCTGGTAGTAATTTGGCTCTGAGTTTATTGTGGAAGTTTAAAATGTCTGTGAATGCTATTAGAATACTTGTTTAAAATGATCTTTTAAATAATAGTGTTCTTTTCCTAGTCAGCACCTGGATAACTGAATGTGCCTTTTTCAACACTTGCTAGGTCATCATTAGTCAGGACATATCAGCTGGGAATGCTGGTTGCAAGAGTCTAGCCAAGGCTTCTGGTATTTTTTGAGGAATCTTGCTGAAATTCAAAGCCCTGTCCAAGACACTCTCTTCTAGCTTCCGATTAATCTTCTGATTCTCCAGGAGACACAAATGGTTTTGTGCCATGAATTGCATACAAAAGTAGACAAAACTTTCCTAATTTTTTGCAGAGAAGCATACAAATTCTGTACTGATCAGTAGAAAGCTAGCAACCAACCTGACACTTTAACAAGCAGCAAGCTACCTAGGTTAGATTCTGCTGGGAAGCATAAAGGGCTTAACTTTCATTTGAAGCAGTACATGCATAAACCTATGTAATTATTCTATATTGATCTAATTGTGACTGTTATCATTTAATATAGTCAGTCTTTGCTCATCTTTGTTCAGAAGCAGTTGCTTCAACTACTGTCTCAGTAAGACTATTTGGAGACCTACATTAGTAACTGCAGTTTGATTGTTCACAAGAAAATATCAAGAATTGAAAATTGTTTAGTATTTTGTGGTACTCATGCAAAGTAGGAAGAATTTTTGTTTAAAGGGAGTAGCTCCAATGATATTGAGATATCTGATTCTTAAGAATTTTAGCTGATACATGACACTGCCATAGAATCATAGAATCATAGAATAATTAGGGTTGGAAAGGACCTTGAGATCATCTAGTTCCAACCCCCCTGCCATGGGCAGGGACACCCCACACTAAACCATGTCACCCAAGGCCTCATCCAACCTGGCCTTGAACACCCTACAGATCTATTAAAATCCATGATGGCTGATTTTTGACAATATACCTATTGTTCAAATTTTCATAGTGTACGATTTCTTCTCATCTTCTGATGTGCTTGCTTTTACTTTTGAGATCCCCCAGGTTCATAAAGTATTAGGTATAAATAAATACATTTAAATGTAATGGATAAATAGCATAGAATAGAATTTAGAAAATGTACTAACTTCTTAAATGCTCCGCCCAGAAACATTAAAGCTTTTGGAAATTTTATATCTCTGTTTAGTCTTAGTAAATTTATTTTGTCTATTGGCTTTTAAGCTGAATATATACCAGAATATTTCCAATTATCACCCATTTCATGGGTCTGGACATAATAATCAGAAATTAATTTCTTAACATGGCTGTAATGTACTTGGTGTTTTCCAGCCCCACTGGGAGAAGGCTGGTACTGTTATGCTTACACTATTACAAAGACTCAGTGTTAGTGAGGCAGGCACAGTCAGGAAGAGGTTGGTTTCCGCTGTGTCTTGCAAACACACAGGTTTGCTGACCTTCCAGTTTTTATCAAGATAAATTCATTGTCCGTTATCTGGTGCTTTAAATTGGCCTCATTGGGTAGTGTAATGAATTGAAACTTCATAGTTCGCAGGTCATTTTCATCTCCAATGGATTTTCATAGAATCATAGAATAGTTTTTTCCTATGAAGATGAAAAAATATACCCAATGTTTTTAAGGAAACACTTCATATTACCAAAGAAGATATTTAATTATTTACAGTATCATTGACATGTTAACAAAAATATTGGTACAATATTGGACAATAGTGTGGATGGGATATAGCAGTTTTATATGTCAGACATACAGGAGTGACAGCAAGCTTTCCATATAATCAAAAATACAAACTTAGTTGAAAGATAATGACAATAGAATGAACAGAAGCAGAGGATGACAACACTGCATATAGCTGTTCAGAAACTAGGGGTTTGTATACACAGAAGCAGATTGAGTAACATAAGGCTACAGTATATTCACTTCTGTGTGCATGCCGCATTGCATATGTACTCATCTGGACAGGCCATATGCCATATGGACCACAATATCTAACAGTGTAAGCATATGCTATTGGTTGTGCTTAATGGTTATAAATTTATGAATAGTTATAACATACAGGCACATCTCTTGATAATTAAAGGGTGCTAAGTGATGGATTTAAACAGCTATTATTATTCTGTAAATATCATTGTTGTAGAATTGGGAAATACAACAATCAATGAAATACTCTGAGTAGCTGAAGCAGAGAAAAAGGAGTTATGTTAAAACTAAAATTTTAAAGAGCTGCAGTTGCCAAGCTACTGACAGTGCCAGTTTGTGTGTGCAGTGCAACACGATGCTCAGTCTTTTCTTCTGAATCCTGTAGTAACTGCATTATTCTGTGAACATCAAGGTTTAGTTCCTCATCTGTCAAGTAAAGTGGTTTCATTCTACAACCAGAGCAAGATTTTGCATTTTTGGGAGCTGCAAAGTATTGGAATGAACATGGAAATTCTTAAGTGGTTTACAAAAAATGATACCTATGCTAAGGTAGGGATTATTAGGCATTTGTCTTTAAGTTATTGATATATAGCCATGTCTATGATTCTAGTCTATTCAGTTGTTATTTTTAAGTAACATTAAACCCATAATATACAAAATTTCAGTTTATTGGTTTTGGGATATTTTGTTTGTTTTGGTTTTTCTTTTTTCTATACGTAGCAAAAAGGAAGGACGTAGAATGTTGCTGCTCATGCCAGTTGAAAAGAAAGGTTTTTGTTGTCCTCCCTCTTCCCCTTCATCTCTGTGGAAACTGTGGGCATCCTTTGATAGCACTCCCAGTGTGGTATAGGTTTTTTACATGCATATTTTTTCCAGTATATGCTTAAGAGTCCAGCATCATTACTTGTACATCCCTTATTTTGAAATAAAACGTTTTTTTAACAAAGTATGGAAAATCTCTATTGTACAAAAATGCAACATGTGTTAAACAATATATATATTTATTATACTGCATTTCTAGATTACTGCCGTTTTATTCAGGCTGTCCTGATGAATGCTGCTTTCTCCCTTGTACTATAAGTATGCTCAACAGAAATCCATAATGTCTGAAAAGATCTTCAGGAAACTGCTTGCATGCATAATACTTACAAGAGAGTCAGTATGCCACACAATTGTAATTTCTTCTTCTAGACACTATTGTACTGAATTTCAAACCATACTTAATTCCATTTTTTTTTTTAAAACCGTATTTAAATCATTAAAAGGAGCAGAAAATATTAAAAAGTTTTAAGCTGTAAATGAAGTGCAAATTCCTTTCTACAATACAGCTCAGAATATTTTATGTAACATTTTCACATATATTTAAATAGGCAAATCTATATGAAAAATCAAAGTTTAACAATGCTTCTTAAGCGTGAATTATTAACTCACTGAAATAATGTTATATTACAAAGCTGCAATTTTCATCTAAATGTTGATCTTATTTAGGAGACATTTGTATTTGAATTTCAGACTTTCAGAAAATAGTACATTAATTTAAAGCAATTTTTTTTTCTATATATAAACTTGTGAATAAGGATTCCATTGGTGAATTTTCTTAAAAAAAAAAACCCAAACAACACAATCCCCCCCCAAAAAAAAATCAGAAAAGAAGCCAAAACAAAACAACAAAGCCCAAAAACATATTAAAATTACCCTTTGTCTGTAATGTAAATGTAGAACAAAACCATTTCTATTTCAAATACAGTACTTAATATGACGTATCCATCAATGCTTACAAACATTAGATATTTAGAGCTAGGCTGAAATAATTTTATTTCATCAGTCATTTCATGACAATGACTTTTGTTCATGCTTATCTGGCCTGAATTCTGATTGGTGACGTGCATTTGGAAATGGTTAAAATACCCTAAACTGTGCAGGAGTCCCGATGACATGAAAAAAAAGTAAAAATACATAAGACCCTCTTCACGTTTTCCATGCAGCCAATTAACAATGGAAATAGTTGCACTTGTAGTAGAACTATCTCCAAACCGGAAGCACTGGTCAATTTTGTGTGATCATGATAATTGTAAAACCAATGTAGAGGACCTTATTTTTTGTTCTAGATTTCAGCACTTAGGCTTGGAATCCTCTTTATTCTCAGACATTAGAATAATATTTTCCTATAGACTAGGTTTCATGTAGTCAGGAATAACTTATCTCTTTCATATCAAGGCAAAAGGAAGATCTGCTGAATATATTAACACAATTTTTCTTTTTTTAAAATATATATTACTGCAGAATCCTACAAGAAATATCTGTTGTTACTCTGGATTTGAGGAATTCTGTTTTAGCATCTGTAAGAGATCTTAACTTTACAATCAATATTATCTGTAATCAAATCACAAATTAAACAAAAGTTAAGATAATATTTTCTTACAGATTAATCTTCATCAAATCAAGAACCTCTTTGCTACCATATGAGAACATAAAAAAAAAGGATTTGTCAAGACAAATCTGTCATTACCATGAAATAAATATTTTTGCACTCTTAGTGTCTGAAGGGATGTTAGCTTTTCATCACTCTTATATGTGGTAAGCCTACAAAAACCATGGCTTTTTTACCATTCCTTCTGTTTGCTGACACACTTGGGTTTAATCATCATTTTGCCTGGAATCAAGAGTGGCAACCAGAAGTTCTGGTTCCAGGTATTATTCTGCATTTTAGTAAGTTGTTACGTCATCACCCAGGTTACTTTCAGAAAAGGTTGTTAATGGTGCTTTTTTTTCTTTTTTTTTTCATTGTGACTGGAAAAAGCCTGTATTGCAGTTCTGAATGTCTAAAATTCAAATATTTCTGAATACATGTGATTAATACTTCAATTGCACAGAAGGGACCTCTAGAATTTTAGTTTTACTTAGCAGTAAAAGAACACTAAATGGTAAAATCAGAAACTTGGAGTATATTTTTTTGTCACATTGGTGCTGATGATGATTCATAATAATAATAAGATAAATTTCTTTCTGTGAGACTCATGTAATTTATAACATGAGATGGATTGCAAATGAGCTGCAAGGTGCCATTTATAGAACTGTTCTCTCTAGAATCTCTTTGCTGCAAAAATCAGAATTAATATTGTTGGCAGAGACAGAAAAGTGTAAGAGCCAAAGCACTAGTATCTTTTTACTTGTTTCTCTGTATATTTCTATTCTCTTGTTGTACAGTCTCCTTTATCAAAATATTCAGAGGTTAAATGTGGGTTTTTCAGTTCCTTTAGGCATTACAACAGTCAGAAATTTTAAGCACTATTAATTACAGTCAGTGATATATTTGAGATGATCAGTCACATTCAATCCGATCCTGATCTTCTGCTAAAGAAGCACCCAAAGTAAGTCTCTAAGGTTTTTTTTTCTTCTTTCACACTTTCCAATGTGAGAGAGACTTGTAATCTCATGGAGGTTGTTTCTTATGTTTAGTCATTACTGTTTTTCTGCCAAGTAGATACCCCAAGCAGATAAGAAAAATAGGTAAAAAATGATCATTCAACTTCATTTTCATGCTTTTGTCAATATTGACTAATGGGTTCCCTTGGGTATTATAAGTCATTATTACTATACCTGTACAAAGTTTTTTTGATACACACCTTAATACTAATATAATTCTGAAAACTATGTTCCCCTCCATGCAATTGATACCAAGTAGGTGAAGATTGATCTGCAGACGATCTATCTCTCCTAAAGATGTTACATAGCAATGCATTGCATAACTAACCCTTGCACTTGAACATTTGCTTCCTCAAAATACTTGATTTTGAAAGTATCTTTTTTTTATTCTTAGTTCTAACACTTGGTAAATTAAACAGAACTCTTTTTGTCTTTAAAGATTATAGACTCAGCTTTTTGACCTAAAGATCCCTCCTCCATACTCCATGTAATGTTTTCCCACAAAATGTCCCTCAATCCGTTAATCTATCCACAGTATGAATGTGTCTTTAAATGAGACATTCTAACATAGCTGGAGATATTACATTTTTATGTCTGGACCTTACCTGAGCCTATGCTGAAGCACTCAGTGGTATGGTGAAACTCAGCAGAATTGTCCTTCACCACTCTACAAAAGAGGATCCTGCTGCTAGCCCAGCTGAAGTCATATGTATGAAGAGGTTTCACCCATTAGTTATCTAAATATCCTGTGTATGGGTAGTACTTTCAGTCATGCTCACAGAGACTTCTTTGGATTGATATAATTTCTGTGCAGAAGTGGTGAATCCTGTTTGTGGCTATTTGGATTGTGTTATGCCATTTGGATCACCACACTGTTTCAAGCTGTGATCCACCTAGTTATCCTTGTCAACTTCATTTGCAGCTGTTTAGTCACTGGAGCCTTCTATAGTGGAGGTAAAGCCACAATTATTTCTGCAGGTTGAGAAGAGAAGGAGCTGGCATTGCATCAGTTTACAGTTGGCTTGAGTCTGGGACATTTATATCACATGAAGACTGATTTCTAAGTGAATTCAGAGGCATAGTGGAAGATGTTCCTGGCTGTGACAGAGGGTTTGGAACTAGATGATCTTTAAGGTTTCTTCCAACCCAAACCATTCTATGATTCTATGATTCTGTAAAAACTGATAGCCTTCACTACTTGTCAGCTGCAAATAAATGCAACAAGGCTCATTTTGAACATTTTCTTAAATCACAGAATGGCTGAGGTTGGAGGGGACCTCTGAAGGTCATCTTACACAACCACCCAGGAGTTAAGTTTAAACCAGTGCCTTTGCAAATGTGTGCATTCTTGGTCAAGTATATAAATGGATCATGGAAAAATGGCCCAGCTCATGTGGTCTGAGTAACATTTTGACATTATCATGAATCAGATATGGCCTAGGTGGGTAATTGGTCTGGCCTTGCAAAGCATTTCTTGTGGTTTCATGTTAAAAGTCATTTGTTGCCTTGGTCTGAGGCAGCTGGTAGTTTGAGACTTGTTTTGGACAGTTAAGGCATAGTTTGCCATACAGTAATATAGTGATGTTACACTAAGCTTTGTTTTTTGTTTCCCACAGTTTACTTCAACTTTTTATTAAACAGTAATTATTAAGAAAATTTAGAAAGCTTTTCCAAAATGGATTATGATAATAAGTAATGCATAGCTATTATATGCAAGTGGTTTGAAGACCTTTTCAGACACATTGCTTAGCTCACTTAAACCAGAAATATTAGCATATAGTTTACTTTGTCCGGCTTTCTTTGTGGGGGATGAAGGGAAGAAGAGAACAGAGAGGGAATTACACTGTAATACAGAAAGTGTTGAACCAGACTGCAGAAGAAAATGAAAGTAATGAAGAACAGCTGCAGCTAGTACAAATCAAAAACTATTTGAGTTTCATGTGCTGAGTGTTGTGTTGTGCCCTCCCACCCCTTTTTTTTTTTTTTTTTTTTCTCTCAAATGGATTCCTCTGAAGGGTATTAAAATCCCTCTCTTGGGTAGCACTGAAGCCTGTGAACATCTACTTGGCTTTATTTTGGTTACATTCATTTGTACCTCATAAACAAGATGTTGCTGTTAAATGCTAGCTATATTTTTAAGGTACATATGTATACATTATTTATGGAAACAAAAATGTATTATTCTGTTCTTTAATATTCTGTCATCTTGTCTAATGAATTTCTGTTTTAAAGGCAAAAATGTCACGGGTTAGACAAGTGGGACTTCTAGCTGCTGGATGTCAGCCATGGAACAAGGATGTATGTGCTGCTAGTGGGGACAGATTTGCCTACTGTGCTACCCTTGCTATTTATATTTATCAGGTAAAATTTTTATTTAACAGACTACATTTTTACCTTGCCTATTTCACTTTGAACCCTTTTAATAAATGTTTCTACAATGCTTTTGGAAGTATGATTGCTACTGAGAAAATGTCTGTGTAAAGTTCAGTCTTCTGTTCAAGATACCCTTTCCAAATTATTTTTTCGTATTCTATCCTGTTTAACCTGATGCAGATAACAAAATGATTGTAATAATGCCTATAAATAAAGCATTTTAAGATTGTATTTGCATGCAGTTATTAATGGGATGTAATAGTTTATAAGTGACAAGAGGATAGACTATGTTAATACTGGTAGGGCTAATTGAATATAGCTCTATACAACTTTTCTGTCCAAATCATATATATGAACATTTGATTTATTGAGATACCAGGTACTGACAACTGTTAAATCCACTATAAATTCATGTGTAAGTCTAATACTGTTATATGAACTGGTCTCCAACCAAACACTACTTAAAGAGAGTTTACAAAGTTTGTATTTCTAAAGTGAATTTTACTTTTTCTTTAGCTGGATCACCGATACAATGAATTCAAGCTCCGGGCAATTATGTCTGAGCATAAGAAGACAATCACAGCCATATCTTGGAGTCCCCACAATCCTGACATGTTTGCAAGTGCCAGTGCAGATAGTTTAGTGATTATTTGGAATGTGACTGAACAGAAAGTTGTGGCCAAGCTGGACGATACAAAAGGTATTTCAGACATGGAGATCTATTTCATCTGTACAGCCTTTTCATTCACAGATATCAGAAATACTAATGAACAGTCCATCCCGAGCATCCCTATAGCTCCCCTTCAGATACTTGAAGGCTGCTATGAGGTCTCCATGCAGCCTTCTCTTCTCCAGGATGGACAGCCCAACTCTCTCAGCCTGTCTTCATACGGGGGGTGCTCCAGTCCCCTGATCATCCTCATGGCCCTCCTCTGGATTTATTGCAACAGTTCTATGTCCTTTTTATGTTGAGGACACCAGAACTGCACACAATACTGCAAGTGAGGTCTCCCGAGAGCAGAGTAGAGGGGCAGGATCACCTCCTTCGACCTCCTGGTCACGCTGCTCTTGGTGCAGCCCAGGATGCGATTGGCTTTCTGGGCTGTGAGCGCGCACTGCCAGCTCATGTTCATTTTCTCATCGACCAACACCCCAAAGTCCTTCTCTGCAGGGCTGCTCTCAATCTCTTCTCTGCCCAACCTGTAGCTGTGCCTGGGATTGCTCTAACCCAGGTATAGGACCTTGCACTTGGCATGGTTAAACTTCATAAGGTTGGCATTAGCCCACCTCACAAGCGCATCAAAGTCCCTCTGGATGGCATTCCTTCCTTCCAGCATATCAACTGAACCACACAGCTTGGTGTCATCGGCAAACTTGCTGAGGGTGCACTCATTCCCACTGTCCATATCACCGACAAAGATGTTGAACAAGACCAGTCCCAACACCAATCCCTGAGGGACACCACTCGTTACCAGTCTCCAGCCGGACATTGAGCCATTGACCACAACTCTTTGTGTGTGGCCATCCAGCCAGTTCTTTATCCACCATGTGGTCCACCTATCAAACTGATGTCTCTCCAATTTAGAGACAAGGATGTCGTGTGAGACAGTGTCGAATGCTTTGTACAAGTCCAGGTAGATGACATCAACTGCTCTACCCCTGTCCCTCAGTTCCATAACCCCTTCATAGAAGGCCACCAAATTGGTCAGGGAGGATTTCCCTTTAGTGAAGCCGTGCTGGCTGTCACCAACCATCTTGCTGTTTTTCATGTGCCTTAGCATGCCTTCCAGGAGAATCTGCTCCAAGAGTTTGCCAGGCACAGAGGTGAGACTGACTGATCTGTAATCCCCCGGGTCATCCATTTTCCCCTTCTTGAAAATGGGGGTTATATTTCCCTTTTTCCAGTTGTTGGGAACTTCACCTGACTGCCATGATTTTTCAAATATGATGGCCGGTTACTCAGCAACTTCTTTTGCCAGATGCTTCAGGACCTGTGGGTGGATTTCATCATATCCCATGGACCTTTGCACGTTCAGGTTCTTAAGACGATCTTGAACCAGATCCTCTGCTACAGAGGGCCCAAGGTCTTCGTTGTCTTCATTCTGCCTTCCAAGACTTGAGTGGTGTGAACAGAGCATTTGCCAGTGATGAGGCAAAGAAGTCATTAAGAACCTCAGCCTTCTCCAAATCCAGGGTAGCCAATTCTCCTGATATCTTCCGGAGAGGGCCCACGTTGTCTCCAGTCTGTCTTTTATTTGCAATTGATTTCTTTTTGAGCTGAAAAAAAAAAAAATCCATCATTGTATAAAAAGATATATAAGTTTTAATCCTATTGTGGTTTTATGATAACTTTACAGAAGTGAAAGCAAATAAAATGTAGCCTATGGTTAGCAGATAGGCTGAGTGGAAAGGGTCCAGTAGTCTAGCAGGCTTCAGAGGTAAGCTCAGCCAATGGTCATCCGCAAAGTGCTCTATGATGGCATCCTCTAAACAGAAAGCAAAGAAAACTAATTTTTCTCTGCTGGCCAGTAAGGACATGACGACCCAGACAGAGGTCCCTCATAAACACTTAGCTGTCCAGGCATCTGGCTGTAGTGAGTGACAAAGCCTGTCGGTTACGTTAGTGGCTGTGTAAGATGTTGAGAGATTGATGATTTGCTCTGCATGGTGGCAAAGCTATGGGAAGAGGTGGAACGGCTAAGGAGCATAAGAAAATCTGAGGAGGAGATTGACTGGCGGACTCGCACTCTAACATCACCGATGGAAGCACGCCAGACACCCAAAACAAAAAAAATTTCAGGATCCTCTATCTTGCCATCAGGCAGATTTAGGGGATCTAAGAGACAGGGGTGTTTGGAAACAGGTTACTCTTCGGAGTAGATGGCATATTATCCCCCAGGTCATGTCACTTTCCAAGTGTCCCTTTGTAACAGATCCAAAGCTCTGGTACTTCAGGATCAGGAAAGTGAGGAAGATGATGATAAGGGACCATTCAGGTCAGGAGAATTCCCACAGAAGAGCCAGAGAACACCTTGTATTACAACCAGCTCTACTACAAAGAAAAGGAAGAATGGTTGTGATTGGTGACTCTAAGGAGAACAGAGGGCCCCGTATGCTGACCTGACAAGACTCACAAGGAAGTCTGCTGTCTCCCTGGGGACAGGATAAGGTACTTGACCAAAAAACTCATTTTTCTGATACGGCCCTGCAACTACTATCCTTTACCAGTCTTCCAGGTACGCAATGAGAAAATCTCTTCAAGAAACCTGAGGGGACTCAAGAAGGACTTCAGGGCCTTGGGACAACTGGTTGAGGGTTCGGGAGCCCAAATAGTGTTCTCATGCCTCCTGCCAGTCACAATCAATGGCAATGATTACATCAGAAAAATCTCATTCATTAATTCCTGGCTTCATGACTGGTGTCAGTGTCAGAATTTTGGGTTTTTTTGACCATGGTCAGTCTACATGGCACCAGGCCTGCTGGCGGCAGATATGGTATGCCTGTCCCAAAGAGGGGAAAGGATTATAGCCCAGGAGCTAGCAGGGCTTATAGAAAGGGCTTTAAACTAGGTTCAAAGTGGGAAGGGGGTAACACCAGGCTGTCTAGAAATGAGCATGGGGTAGCGTGCTGCTGTTAGAGTCCAGATCCAGAGGGCAACTTAAATGTATTTATGCCAATGCATGGGCAACAAACAGGAGGAGTTAGAAGCCATTGTTCAGCAGGGAAACCATGACATAATTGCCATCATAGAAATGTGGTGGAATGATTCACATAATTGGAGTGCTGCAGTCGGTGACTACAGGCTCTTCAGAAGGGATAGGCAAGGAAAAAGAGGTGGTGGGGTTGTGTTGTATGTCAGGGAGCGCATCAACTTCCTTGAAGTCAATGTTGCGAGTGAGAAGGCTGCATGTTTGTGGTTGAAGATTAGGGGGAAGGCTAACCAAGCAGATATCCTGACAGGAGTCTGTTCTAGACCACCCAACCAGGATGAAGCTACAGATGAAGTGTTCTCCAAACAACTGAGAGAAGTTTCATGATCGCTTGCCATTGTTCTTCTGGGGAACTTCACCTACTAGATGTCTGCTGGAAGTACAACACAGCAGAGAAGAAACAATACGGAAGGTTCTTGGAAGGTGTGGAAGATAAATTCTTAACACAGCTGGGTAGTGAGCCAACTAGAGGAGATGCTTGGCTAGATTTGCTGTTTGCAAACAGAGAAGGACTGGTTGGTGATGTGATGGTTGGAGGCCATCTTGGGCAAAGTGACCACAAAATAATTCAATTTTCAATCACTGGAGAAGTCAGTGAAAAGGTCAGCAAAACCTCCACCTTGGCCTTGAGGAAGACTGACTTTGACCTGTTTAGAACGCTGGTTGGCAGAATTCTTTGGGAAACATTACTAAAGGACAAAGCAGCTGGCTGAACATGAGCCAGTTTGTTCCCAGGCAGCCTAGAAGGCCAATGGCATCCTGGCCTGTATCAGAAACAGCGTAGCCAGCAGGTCCAGGGAAGTGATCATCTCCTTGTATTCGGCACTGATGAAGCTGCACCTAGAATGCTGTGTTCTGTTCTCAGGCCCTCACTACAAGAAAGACATTGAGGTGCTGGAGCAGGTCCAGAGAAATGCAACAAAGCTTGTGAAGGGTCTGGAGCACAAATCTTATGAGGAACAGCTGAGGGAACTGGGGTTGTTTTTTCTGGAGAAGAGAAGGCTTGGGTAGGTACCTTATTGCTCTCTGCAACTACCTGACAAGAGGTTGTAGTGAGGTGGGGGTTGGTTTCTTCTCTCAAGTAACAAGTGATAGGACAAAAGGTAATGGCCTCAAGCTGCACCAGGCAGGTTTAGGCTGGATATTAGGAAAAATTTCTTCACACAGAAGGTAAACAAGTATTGGAACAGGCTGCCCAGGGAAGTGGTGGCATCACTGTCCCTGCTAGTGTTCAAAAAATTGTGTAGATGAGGCCGTCAGTGATTTAGTTTAGTGGCAGTCTTGGCAGTCCTGGGGTAATGGTTGGGCTTGATCTTGAAGGTCTTTTCCAACCTAATTGATTCTATGATTCTTCAACAGATTCAAGTTAAGGTATTCTAGGTAAATTATCAGAGAATTTGAAAAACAATTTTTGTTTAAATAAACTTATGCTTGTCTACCTGCATCTTCTCTCAGGACTTGTAGCTGTTGATTTGGAGATTGTAAGAGAAGTCTAGGGGGTTAAAAGTCTGTGTCTGTCCCCTTTCCCTGCCCAGTTTGATTATTCCCTTTAGTCAAAACCGGTACCTGTATTTGTGTTCTTAAAGTCAATCTCTGTCAGGTGTCCTTAAATCCTACATTTGCATTCTTGGAAAATAGGTGCAACCCAAGAACAGGGTCTCAGGACCTAAGACACTTCAGCATCCCCTGCTCTGTTCTTTTCAGAATGCTTAGGATACCTCTGAAAACTCTTGTATGTCTTGCATATCCTGTAAGAAAGTAAAACACACTCATCTAGTCTGAAAGGAATATTGTGTCAGTTTTTGCCATGTTTAAGTGTCTAAATGCAAACAGTTTTGAATTTTCAGCTTGGGGAGTTTGTCTTACCATCATTTATTCCCTCGGAACACACATTATTAAATTATGAGGATAATCAGGGTTGGAGACATTAAGGTCGAAATCCTTAAACTGAAATGCATACAGTCAGTTGTTAGGCAACTGAATTAGAACTGTCATAGATCCAGAAGGAAGCTATCAAGAGAACCTTTTGATTGCAAAGTTAGCTTTTCAATTTTTCCCAAATATTTGCCTCTATTGTATTTATCTCTGAATTAAATTTCATTGTGTTTTGCAAAAATAGATATTCTAAAGTTTTCAATATTTTACCAGCTTAGTAGAAAACAGCTTACAGTAAAACAATGGTGAATGGAATTGTGTATGAATGAAAGTATTGTTCAGGATAAGGATCAGGCTTATAGTTTTTCATATGTTTAATTTTTATTTGGCACTAATAGTATGGGTATCAGTATATTATATATAATATAGGTATCATAAAATACAGCCCATAAAAGTAATATTAAAATAATTTGGGAAATAATTGTATTTCCTGCCTAAGGATATGTATAGATTACTTTTACACCATAAGATGTTCACACAGTTGTCTAAATTTCAGTCTAATCATTTTTATGTAGTATTTATGTAGTATTTCTGTAGCTTTTCAAGACAATTGCTGATACTGGGTCAAGCAGTAATGCACTGAATTTCATATTGTGGTTCTCATAAGGTTTACCTGTATGTTTCAGGAATTCCTGCGTCACTTAGCTGGTGCTGGAATGCAGGTGATGCAGTTGCATTTGTGTCCCACAGAGGTCCATTGTACATTTGGACTATCTCAGGACCTGACAGCGGAGTAACTGTACATAGAGAAGCACATAGTTTTTTGTCCGACATCAGTCTGTTCAGATGGCATCCAAAGAAAAAAGGAAAAGTAGTATTTGGACATACTGATGGAAGCCTATCTATTTTTCAGCCAGGTAAAAACTGATATGGTAAAATATTTGATATCTCTTATCTCTGTATATGTCTGTAATTCTGCACTTTTTCATTTAGGCTTTGTAATGTCTGTATGTACATAAAACTTGTTCTTAGTTCATAGTATCCTTCCATATGACAAAAATATATTTTCTTAGATAAAGAGCACAGAGCATTTTCTCCTCTTGTGACCGAGATAACAATGCAGTTTTTTACAAGTACAATAAACTGTTTTATTAGGGAATGATAACAGCCATGATCTTCTACTGAGCTGTATTTCCCAGCAAGTTTGTTCTCAATGGACTGACTTGAATCTTTGCTTAGGCTGTTACTTTGAAAGAGTACAGACTAATCTTAGTTTTCATTTAACATGCTTTCTTTACACTATTAGAAAAAAACAAATAATTTGTTTAGCTAAAAACATAGATGTGGTTAAGAACATATTGTGAAAATTTTGATGGACAGATAAATTCATTAAAACATGTTTCAAAATTACGTATTATTAAAAAATAGATTGTATCACTATAATAAAATATAAGTACAATTACTATGGTTACTATTTTATAAACAATTTTAATATGTGTCTTAACTTGGATAAAGCTACATTTTCAATTATATCTGAATGTTATCTATTTTATCAACTACAGGTTTCTAGTTTGCAATTTATAGTCAAAATTCACCTGACTTTTGTAATTGATAGCTTTTAAAAAATAGCAATACCTAGAAGAAAGAAGTATCAAGAGTATGAGTATAGGCCGTCTATTTAAAAAAAAAAAAAAGTGTGGGGGAGGCAAAGAATTGATGCTTTTCAATAAGGAATAGAAAGCTAATTTTTTGCTTTGAGACTGAAGCTCAGCCCTCACCTACCTTATATCAGAATGTGTAAAATGACTTGTTAGAGGACCAGAATCTAGTTTATCACTAAGTGAAATAAATTTTAAAATCCCCAACTTATTCCTTACTTTTAAAGGTTTCAGTCCTGTTGTAGGATACCCTACAGAACACTGTCTCGAGAGAACCTGAACATACACAAGTTCCTCTTAATAGCTTCAAAGTTCAGTGTGATTGACTCTAGTCTCGCTATAAAAGTGTGAGTCACTGCTGCGTAATTAGCAGGCTACACAATTTTTTTTTTTCTCATTATTGTTATCTGTTAAGGTTTTTCTCATGACTTTTCTTTTTATTAACTCCAGACTGTCCATTAATGTAGCAGAACATTTAGTGTGAATAAAAAATATGCAAGAATTTAAGACTAGTACCCTATTTTTAAAGAAATACAGTGCAGTCATGTAGAGCCGAATGCTGTTGATTAGTTTACCTCCATTTGTTCTTAAAATAAGCACACTGTGACTCAGTTGCATGATTCATAGTGCTGATGTCTTCTTTTAATGGAAAATAAAATGTAACAGGGTTTCCATGAGCTTTACTTCTGGAATTTTTTGTGACAAACAGGTAAAACTGAATAGATCCTAGATATCCATACTCTCTCCCCAGCTGATTGTGCTTTCTTGGGACTGAAGTGTTTGAACATGACAGGCTTTGAACACTCAAGGATTTTTTGCCTTTTGGTTCTTGTAAAACTAACTGGAAAATGACCGTTCTGCTTTATTGTCAGTTCTTAGTTTTCATTTGAATATTGATTCTTTTAGTAAAAAAAAAAAAATCTTAGCTGAAATGTAAGCAAGGGGACATGATTAAAAATGTGAGAATCCCCAAATTTTTGGCAAGTTTAAAGCAGTTATGATATTTCTGGTGTTATTCCTGTTGTTATTCCTGATACTTCAAAAGAGACAACTGCACTTCTGCATTTTCCTTAAATACAAACATATATGAAGGGTTTTTTTCCCTAGAAAATCATAATGAAAGTTATTTTAGTGTTAAAAATGTTCCCTAGGGAACAAAAACTTTTCAGCTTTTTTTTTTTTAGTATGTGTCAGAAAAGGCTTTGTTCTACATCAGTCATTAAGAAATATAGGTAGGTCTTGGCATTTATCATAATATGGCAAATTAATTGTATTCTTCATTATTAAAATTGAAAATTAGATTAAAAATTGAATAATTGAAGATGTCAATTCCTTGTTTCTAGAAAATGGGTACAAAATTGTATTGATTTGGGTTTTTTTAATACAAGATCACAACTTCAGAAACGCAGTTCTGTGTTGTTAATTACTCATTTAGACTACATTTTCTTATAAAACTAAGACTCAGCTCTCAAAAACCAAAACAAAACAAAGGAAATAAACATAATGTTAAAAATTGTAGTTCTTGATAACATGGATCATCAAGTGAAATAGTCTTCTTTTAGGCATGTGTCAAGCGAGATATTTAATGGCATGTTCTGGCTTCAGAATCTATGAGCACTTCATAATTGCACACATAGTTTTGAGGAATTAAAAAATCTAAACACAGTTGCTCATAAGCACTTTTTTGACTGCCACATTCTTTTTTCTAGTTTATGCTGCATTTGTCTGCATTTACTGAGGTATGCAGATTTACTTCTACTCAAAAGTCTTGTATTTTAGGCTGTGCTGCAGGCCTTTACTCATAGAAATCATTAGGGCGGGGCAATGTGTATGATTTAGCATACATTTTTTTAGTATAAAATTATGTTATTTTAGGTAAAAATTATCTTATAGCTGTTTCTATTTTCTGATGGAGCCAGAACTACTGTAAGTTAAATATTGCAAAACAGCTTCATTAGTTTCACGGGTGCATACAGTAGAGTAGGCTACTAAAAAGTTCAGGGAGAGATAAAAATGGTGTTTGCAAACCTTGTAACTGTTGTAAAGTATATATTTGATTTCATGTTGAAATAATCTGTTTTCTTGTGCCCTTAAAGGTTCTAAAAATCAGAAACATGTCTTAAGACCAGAGTCTCTTGAAGGAACAGATGAAGAGGATCCAATTACAGCACTGGAATGGGACCCGTTGTCAACTGACTACCTTCTTGTTGCTAATTTACATAATGGTATTCGACTAGTTGATTCTGAATCTCTGTCCTGTATCACAACTTTTAATTTTCCCAGTGCAGCAGCATCTGTTCAGTGTTTAGCCTGGGTTTCTAGTGCACCTGGAATGTTTATAACTGGAGGTAAGCCTTTTATTTCCTGATATATACAAAGGTAATAGGTATCGGGCTGAGTCTTTCTGTTTCTTAACATTTCTACAAATAAAAGCATAGAATCACAGAATGGTTAGGGTTGGAAAGGACCTTAAGATCATCTAGTTCCAACCCCCCTGCATTGTACAAAAAAAACCCCAACTATAAAAATGCAGAAAAGAACAGCAAATTGCACTGAGCAGTTCTTACTTTGTTGAGTACGGAAACAACTGGCTTCTTTAAACTTTTTTTACATACTAAATAATACTATTTTTATACTAAATAATATTTTGCTCATGCACACTTTAGCAACAAATATAAGTGTTACTTTGGGAACAGGAATAAAAATGCATTACACTAGCAGATATCACTTCTTGATCCTCTTCTTCCCCTATTTTCAGAAGGGTTTTTTGTTGTTGTTTTTTTGTTTGTTTTTTTTTTTTTAAATCTATTTTTTACCTCTTTTCTACACCATAGACATTAGTGATCAGGTTGAACTAATGAATAAAGATAGTGAGACTGTCAGAATATATTCTAATGACAGAGGTCTCATAGAGTTTATCTGCTGAAGCTTAAATAATGTTAATGATTATTGTTGTTAATTGTGATATTACAATGGAGGTGACAGTATCTGCTTATAAAATTCATCTTGGGATTCTAAGTTCTATTCGTTGTTGTATTTTTGCGTAAATCAGTCCTTTAACCACATACCACTGTGTACAGTAAAAAGAGGATAATAAATTGAAAAAAAAAAAAAAAAAAGGTTTTATGTGGTGGTTTATAGTTTTGGTTTTTTTTTTTCCAAACTTCAGATTCTCAGGTTGGTGTGTTACGTGTTTGGAATGTGTCACATGCAACACCTATAGAAAATTTTAAATTGAAGAAAACTGGCTTCCATGGTTTGCATGTGCTAAGTTCTCCTCCAAAGAAAAAGTGTGAGTATAACTTTGGTTGTAATTCATTGCAGTGGCTGCAAGTTAAGAAAATTTGTTTGTGAATCTTGTTATATCTGAGTTGATCTCTGTAGGTTTGTGTTGGCCCTGCAGTTCTTAATTAAACAAAGTATCCCCTGGTGCCACTCAGCTAGACAAATGTGTAAAGTATCAAGCACTTTATAAGCACTTCAGTAGGCCAGGCTTCGTACTGGAATTCTTTTGTTCTTAATCTCATTGGAATAAAAGGCATTGTACTCTTTATAATTGTTACTATTATTAAATGGAAAAATATAATAATAATCTTATCTGTTTCTATCTTTTGCTTTATTTTGCAAAGCATGTTCATTACAGCATTCTACTAAAAATCGCTATACATCCTCAACAAGTGAGGCTATTCCTCCTCCAACTTTAACCCAAAACCAAGCATATTCTCTTCCTCCTGGTCACGCTGTCTGTTGCTTCATGGATGGTGGAGTAGGACTTTATGACATGGGAGCCAGAAAGTGGGATTTCCTTAGAGATTTGGTATGTTTCGTCTCTGTCTTTGGAATGGGAGTTTGTCTTATACACTTTCTTCTAACAGCAAAAAATGGAGAATGAAGTCAAGTTAAATTCTACAAATACGTGTCTTGGAAAACAAGTAATTGAAATGTGACATTTCTAATGGACTGAAGTTTAAACTGGAATAGAACGTAGACTGTGTTTAGAAATATAGAAAACTTGTAGAACATGATCAACATACAAAGCTTTACTTTTTAGTCAGATACCTTTACCTAAAGGGCAAAATTAATTTTGTTTTTAAAAAATTAAGTAGTTTGGGGTTTTTTTTTAGCTATATTTTGTAATTCTATCTTTTAGCAACTCTGTTCTGGTGGAAGATGCTAACAAATCCCCGGCATTGCATATCCTGTTGTTTCAGTGCAGAATTTTTCTGTCTTTAATAATGATCTATGAAAGAGAAGGATGTTATAGAACAAGATATTTTATGACTTTAAATTTTGACTGGTGAGCCATAACATGCAGGTTTTCTGGAACTCATAATTGACTTGACAGGTTATAATACAATTTATCTTAAAGTTTGATCTAGAGTTGGACTTCTGAAAAAAAATCAAATGTAATAAAAATGGATTAAATATTTGTTTCATTTAAGGGACATGTTGAGACCATCTTTGATTGCAAATTCAAACCTGATAACCCTGATCTTCTTGCTACAGCTTCATTTGATGGCACAATAAAAGTTTGGGACATAAATACTTTAACAGCAGTTTACACATCTCCTGGTAATGAGGGGGTTATTTATTCCATTTCTTGGGCTCCAGGTAAGAATATTTTGCTTTAAGTGTAAATGTTCTATGAATTACCATTGACTAGCAGAATTTCTGTTATAAAAGTATTAGTTGTATCTTATAAGGTTTAAACATAACTGAATCATTATCTGTGAAACCTGTATAATTCAGTGCTTCAAACTTTGTTGAGGCTTGCTTTTCTGAGGAATGATCTCAGTATTTCATACTCAGTCAGAATGGAGGGAAGAAAATCTCTAGAACCTTTCTAGCATTACATTATGCAAATGAGGAAAAGGCTTTCTTTGTGTGGGAAGGAATCCAGATTCTATTTTGTGCAGAAAAAGTGGAAGGTATGCATTTAGTTCTTTCTCTTCCTTTTTTTGTTTAGGATTCTAATCACTGAAGAGCTCTGCTTTTACTTTATTAGAATAGGGAATACCTTTTCTCCAAAGCATCTACATTTTCTTAGAGAAGTCACTGAAGTCAGTGGGAAATTTTCTTCTTAAAACTGTTCAGCAACCCACTTAAATGAACGTGGGACTGATAGTTATTAATATTACAATAGCTGATGATAGGTAGGCTTTCTTAGATGCATTTTTTAAAAAGTCTAATTCAGCTCACTGCCTTTCTCTCCTATGCTTTTAAACCTTAGTAAGTAATAGCTGAAAGGAAATAAATACTGTGACGGAAAGCTTAATGTAGTCTGCATATGTGAAATGAATTTGCACTTCCTTCAGTTTAGAGTCTCTTGCACTTTCTTTCTCTTCACAGATAATTTTTCTTGCTATATGGCAACTACAGCAGTATGAAATACGGTGTTTTCTTTCGTGTTGTTTTGTTTTCAAATTTAAATTCAGTTTGTAGTAGTATCTCACACTGAGAGAATAGTTTGCTCACTGGAGAGGTGCTTTTCAAGTCTTGCGTTCTGATTCTTTATTACCTTTTTAAAATAAATTTACGTTAATTGTAAGCATGTGCTTCAACTTGAATTCCTTACTGTCATCTCCAATGGTTCCTGTCCATCCCAGACAGAACTTTTCTTGCTTCTTTTACATCCCTTACTCCTAGAGAGTGCTTTATTCCTAATGTATAATCCAATGCATGCCACCCTTCGTATTTGGCCTCAAAGGCCTTTGAACAGGGTTTACTCACTTTTACTTTTTTTTTTTCCCTCTCATTCTCCTACATGAATCTCTTTCCATCTTACATACATACCTTCCTAGACTTCTGCAGTTTGCCCTTTCTGCTTCTGAGGTGTGGCATAAAGCAACAGTCAAAACTTTTACATAAATGTGCCTTAAAGCTATTTAAGAAAAATATAGTTATATTGGGATAGAGGGTCACTGTGATGAGGAGGATTCAGTGGCTTTTGGATTAAGTCTGAATTTAGTTCTCATTTTCTCACTGTGGAGTCATCTATTCAAATTTTCTGCCCTATAGGGTGTGGTTAGATTTGGGTACATTCTTAATGGGTTTAGGTGTTGTAGTGGTGCAAGATTAAGAAAATAAAGTACTGTGGTCTGGATTTGGCTGGGATAGAGTTAATTTTCTTCCTTGTAGCTGGTACAGTGCTGTCTTGGATTTAGTTTGAGAACAATCCTGATAACATACCAATGTTTTAGTTGTTGCTTAGTAGCACTTACCCTGGTCAAGGGCTTTTCAGGCTCTCATGCTCTGCCGGTTAGGAGGGGCACAAGAAGCCAGGAGGAAGCAGAAACAGGACACCTGACTCAAACTAGCCAAAGGGGTATTCCATACCACAGTGCGCCATGCCAGTAGATATGCTGGAGGGAGTTGGGTGGGAGGGGCTTATAGCTGCTTGGGTCATGCTCGGTATTTGTCAGTGAGTGGTAAGCAATTGTATTGTGCATCACTTATGTTTCTTGGGGTTTATTCCTCTCTTTTTGTTTCCTATGGTTATTATTAATATTACATGTGTTTCTTGGGGGTTATTATTATTATTATTGCATTTTAATTTGTTTCAATTATTAAACTGTTTCATCCCAACCCATGGGGGAAGGGGAGGGAGGATGAGCAAGCAGCTGTGCAGTACTTAGTTGCTGACTGAGGTTAACCCGCGACACGTTCTTTGACATTTGTCTTGGTATGTAGGGAACTTTAACAGAAAATGCTCTGGTTGCTACAACTTTTAAGTTTGACACATTGATTGTATCTCTTTTTCAGTATGAGTCATATACATCATGGACATAATTTTTTTTTGTCACCTTAGCTGCAAGACTTCCAGCAGGCATTGAGAATAATACTTTTTACAACAATACAACTTTTATTTTGTCCTTTCCTCAAAATAGGAATGTAGAAAAGCAGACTTTTGTTGAAATTGATATTCGTGACAGTAACAAATGACAACCTTAAAATATGAAAATCTCTTGTTTATGTGCTATTAATTTCTTCTGTTACTTTGATATTAAATTTCTTGAACTTAAAGTAGAAACACATTATACAAATAATATTGTGATCTTATATTTATTGTGAGACCTTACAAATATTTTTCTCTAAAGGAGATCTGAACTGCATAGCAGGTGCAACATCCAAAAATGGTGGCTTCATCTGGGATGTCCAAAAAGGGAAAATGATAACCAGATTCAGTGAGGTAAGATGAGGTTACTTTTTTTTGTCTATATAAAATGTAAGTTTGTTGTTCCCTCTAGTGTTGATAAATAAACATAGGTCAAAGTTTGTAGCCTTTTAAAAGGTGCTATAATATAAAAATCTATAGAAAAAATTATGTGTGTGCCAGCTTATATCTCCTCAGAATGGATTTTACATGAGAATAACAAGGCACCATTATTTTAAAATTTGCTGTGATACACAGCAAAATCCTACCTGAGTCTTAAAAATGTAAATGTATATAGACATATAGACTTTACCTGGTTATCAAAATCTGAAATGCTGTTCTGTATTTTCAAATGTAAGGCTCAGAAAAATTATGAGTCCCTGAAGTCTAGACCAATAAACCTCTATTTTTCAGTACACTAAACAGCATGCCTTGTTTAGATCTTGCTTTGTGTTACCTAAAATCTGTGCAAGCATTTGTAAGTCCTGAAACAGTGGAATAACTGTTATTAGCAGAAGGAGCTATTTAATATATGTAGTGTATATACATATATATATGTATATATATTTAATATATGTAGTATATATACATATATTTAATATATGTAATATTTTGTACTATTTTGTATGCTATCTTAGTATATAGCTGTATTCTGAAGGTTATACAGACATAATTAACTGTGGCATCAGTGTTGGAGGGCAAAGGATGCTCATTAAGAAGACAGGGACTGGGGTGGGGAGCAGGCAGAAAACAATTATACATACATACATTCAGGAGTTCCCAAGTCCCAAAACTTAGATTTGCATTTTTGTTACTAAACATCTCAAAGGCTTGTCCTGGTACATGCCCCACTGAAGTTTTCACATTTCATGCCCACTAACTTCATTATTCCAACAAGTAGCTATCATTTATTCAAGCTTCAGATTTATATATTTATGGATGGCTCATTCTTCAGCTTGACCCAGTTTTGTCTCTTGGATCCTGGAGAATGTGGCAGCTTTACTGTCTCTCCTCTCAGTCCCAATTTTTTGGACTTGGATTCTCAAGCATCCAAGCTATACTGGGGACTCATTGTAATGCGTTTTTGTATTCTTTACTGGGAAATAAAGGGCTGAAGCCCGTAGGAGAATAAAATAAAAAAGATGAGTCAACAGATGAGAGAAAAAGGGGTGAACTATTTCTTATTGATAGGTATTTTGCATTTTTTGAAGCATGGAAAGAATGGAATCTTCTGCATTGCCTGGAGTCATAAAGATTCCAAAAGAATAGCAACCTGCAGCAGTGATGGATTTTGGTGAGTGTTATTGGAAGAAAATCAAAAATTGCTAAATGCACTTAAATCAGTAAGCTTTGATAGTACTATCAGTGATTAATTTGAAAACTTTTCTTATTGAGCAAAACTAGGATTATATTAATCTCGTGTACTTGTTAGGATATATTTTTCATGTATTTAAGAAAAAAATAAAAGTAAAAGAAATAATGTCTAAGACACTTTGACAGTGAAACAGAATATTGATTTTCTTTTTTACCAAGAATGTTCTTCTAGGTTTCTTATTTGAAGATATGGAGGACACTTTTCTAAAGCTATCCCACTTTACTTATCTTTGGTTTAGGATTTTGGGGGTTTTTTTTTAAGTTTGTTATTTCAAGGACTAGGAATCATTATTTTTGAACAAAGTAATTGCAATGCTACTATTACAGGGTTATAATAGCTTACATGTGAAAACTTGCTCACCGAGACCAATTTTGCATGTATTGTGTTTCAGTACATTTTTAAATCCTTGATCATCCTTTTTCTCTGCCACCCATGTTATTTTAGCTCAAATATAATGAGCATGAATTCTAGAAAACAATCAATCTATTTATTTATTTAAAATCCCTAAATCCCTTTGTACCTTAAAACCATAGCTACAACTTAAATTTTGGCTATGAGGATCCTTTCAGGGAAGGAGGTACCTCAGTGAGCATCGTTACAGTCCCTCTGAAGGAACATGGACTCTGAAGTCCTATTAAATGTTCTGTTGAGAAATACATAGTTCGCCTTAGTAGTTGAGGGGGTGTAAAAATAAAGATTTCTTATATTCTTTCCATATACATTTTTTTGTTATCTGGCTTATTTGCACAGAATCAAAGTTAACTTTTGGATATGCTACTCAGAATGCTGTTTCCTCAAAATATTACATTTTTATTGGTTTCAGTATTATTCGAACCATTGATGGCAAGGTTCTTCACAAGTACAAACATCCAGCTGCAGTATTTGGCTGTGATTGGAGTCAAAACAACAAGTAAGTAAAAATGAACCCAACGATTTTATAATATTTACTATTAAAACTGATTACCAATAAAATAACACAAAGTTATTTAGAATGTGTTTTTTACTGTGATATTAGAGCACTGAAATTGTTTCTCTTCCACCATAGTATATGTCTGTAGCAGCTCTGTGTTCTCAGTAGTGTATTTCATTGCCCAACATGAACTTACTTAACTCTCAAAAGAAAATCATTTCATATTGATGAGAGAAAAAAACATGTTCTCTGGATGAATATATAATAGAGGAAAAACAAAAAAGGCAGATGTTAAATACCACAAAATTGGGGTTTAGATTGATTAGATTGACTTCCTTTTAATGACTGCTAAGATGAAGATGTACCAGACAACTAAATACATTGTGATATATGGTAATTTTGCAGATAATTCCTAATAACAAAATGACAACCTTTTCTCACTGAAAAAAGCCCTAACAAATAATTACATGGTAATTCAGTCTATTCATAATTGTGTGTTGGTTGCTTGGTCAGAGTATAGAGCAATTGCTATTTCCTATTGCAACTAATGGATCTTTAGCAGGGTTTTTTTTTCTGATTTAGTGGATTTTGTTGGGTTATCAGTCATTACATCACACAGAGACAAAGGTGAAGCAAAAATACACTTTTTTAAAAAGTAAACTGCAAAATACACATCATATTTATTTTTAGACTAAAAAGCCTAAGTACTTTTTATGATCCCTGTACCTGAGGATTTTACTATTTTTATTTTTCAGAGATATGATAGCTACTGGTTGTGAGGATAAAAATGTTCGTGTTTTTTACCTGGCAACCAGCTCTGATCAGCCACTGAAAGTTTTTACAGGGCATACTGCAAAGGTGTTTCATGTACGGTGGTCTCCTCTGAGAGAAGGAATCCTCTGCAGTGGCTCTGATGATGGGTATGTATTTCTGAACTATTAGAAAATTTAAAAACTCAAGCAGGATTATTAGAGAAATTTAAGGATCTTAAGTAGTACTGGTGATGGTACCTTCGAAAACTCTGAATAATATAATAATTTAAATCTCTGCCTTGCTCCAATTCAGGCCGCAGCTTTGCTGTTAGCTTAATACAGTATTTGGGAAGCAGGATCATTATCCAAAATTGTCACAACTGCTGTAGCAAAGCAACTTTCCCTATGTTTTCCAAAGAGTAGAGTCAGTGACTGATACGTGTTATTCCCAGGAATGATACAAAGAGGATAACATATGCTTACATTATGTTTAAAGATATGAATGCAACACCTGCCCTTATTTGATGCCTTTCAAAAGTGTAAGTAGAATCTGTGGAGATATTTAATGAGTGCTAGGTACTTCTGGTTTGATAATATTTTTTTTTTGAGGGAGAGCACATCAGTCTATGGTAAGCAGGAGGAAGGAATTTTTTATGATTTTAAGTGATGTCCCTCCACAGTATACAAAACATTTTTTTTAAAGTATAGCAGTTTGGGGTATTGGCTTCTACTGCTTTCGCCATTGTCATTCAATAGATGTCTATGCTTGCAGCAAATCTGTCAGTTCATAGTGTAATGATTCATGAAAGAAACCAACTTGAAAACAAACTTCTTATGTGTAAATCCAATTTCACATGGGCAAGAAGTAGTGAATCCAAAATTCTGTCAAGGTGTCATTATGATGTATTCTGATTTTATTACCAATCATGGCTATGTAATAAGACTTGATTGCAGAGGAATTTCCAGACACACTTTCACGTTGAGGGGAGGGGATCACTGGATAACTTAGTCCTAGGTAGAAAAAAGTAAGCAGTCCTTTGAGTTTATACTACTTTGTAACACTCCTGTTCACAGTCAAAGTCAGTAATTTCAGATGACCTGTTTAGCACCTAGGCTTATACAGCACATAGGAACAGTATGTAAGGATCACACATGAGCTCATATTGTTGTAGGACAATCTATAGGTAAATATATAAAATGACCTTCTAACTTGTAATTCTACTTTGTGAAGCAAAGTCTATCAAATTGCCCCTTTGCAGCACTGGAAAAACTGTAATAGGTGGTTGTGCTGCCATGAAAGAGCTTAGATAACTTATTTAATTGCATAGTAAAATTTAGCCAGAATTAGAATCATAGAATCATAGAATAGTTAGGGTTGGAAAGGACCTTAAGATCATCTAGTTCCAACCCCCCTGCCATGGGCAGGGTCACCCCACACTAAACCATGTCACCCAAGGCCTCATCCAACCTGGCCTTGAACACTGCCAAGGATGGAGCACTCACAACCTCCCTGGGCAACCCATTCCAATGCCTCACCACCCTCTCAGTAAAGAATTTCTTCCTTAGATCCAATCTAAACTTCCCCTGTTTAAGTTTGAACCCATTACCCCTTGTCCTGTCACTACAGTCCCTGATGAATAGCCCCTCCTCAGCATCCTTGTAGGCCCCCTTCAGATACTGGAAGGCTGCTATGAGGTCTCCACACAGCCTTCTCTTCTCCAGGCTGAACAGCCCCAACTTTCTCAGCCTGTCTCCATACAGAAGGTGCTCCAGTCCCCTGATCATCCTCGTGGCCCTCCTCTGGACTTGTTCCAACAGTTCCATGTATTTTTTATGATGAGGACACCAGAACTGCACACGATACTGCAAGTGAGGTCTCATGAGAGCAGAGGGGCAGGATCACCTCCTTCAACCTGCTGGTCACGCTCCTCTTGATGCAGCCCAGGATTACCATGATCCTTTCAAGAACTGAACTTTTCCTTATTCTGTAGTGTGCTGAATTAGCTCTACCCAGCAATAGCAACTGTTGAAAAGAAAAGGAAATGCCGGAAACTTACTTATTTAAAAGGGAAGAAAAGAATAGTAAGAAAGCTAGTATGAATTCTTCCTCATTACGTGTGTAATTGGGGTCAGAGTTTCACAGTTCAAAAGCCTGTTCCAGCGTTTGACCACTCTCGGTAAAGGAATGCTTCTTAATGTCCTGTATAGAGGCTTTCTTCTTTTATCCTGTTTCAGAACTGTTCGAATATGGGATTATACACAGGATGCTTGTATAAATGTTCTTGGTGGACATACAGCTCCAGTACGGGGACTGATGTGGAATCCTGAAATTCCTTACCTTCTGGTATCTGGCAGTTGGGATCATACAATTCGAGTCTGGGACACAAGAGATGGAACATGTTTGGACACAGTTTGTGATCATGGTGCAGATGTATATGGTAATGTTTTAAAATTTTATTTCTGTATTGAAATGTGCTTTGATATACTTTAAAATTTAGAAAATAATTTAATCATATTAATTCTCTAGATAAACTTAATTACTTGACTACATTTTTAAATGCCCTCTCCATTAGGATTAACGTGTCATCCGAGCCGTCCATTTACTATGGCTTCTTGCTCTCGTGACTCTACTGTGAGACTCTGGTCATTGACACCTCTTATAAATCCTCTACAAATAAATATCTTAGCAGATAGATGTTGGGACGAGATTATTGGCAATACAGGTAAGTAAATTGTTTATACCATTGTTTTATTTTTCTGTATGCTGCTATATTTTTTTTCCTTTTTTCTTTTTTCTTTTTTTCTTTCTTTTTTTTTTTTTTTTAATTTTGATGTATGTTTGTGTGTGTTAGATCGTGCTGTGGAATCTGGTGCTCCTCCTTTGCTGTGTGGTAAAGTTTCCAGAGATATTAAACAAGATGTGGAAAAAAAACCAGGAAATGCTCGAGTAAAAAAACTAAGATGGTTTTCAGAATGTTTTTCAGTAAGTATGGTGCAAATTTAAGGATGTTGTCAATGTGCGTGACTTTCTCTTCTGAAGTCAGTTCCCAGAAGTGAAATTTCTTTCTACTTTACCATTTTTTAATCTCCTTTTCTTAAAGGGATCTGAAAAATACGCAGAAATCAATTCTGTCTAGTAACAGTTCTGCATGTAAAAATGTACATTACTAAATTCTTAGTCAATTGTGAACACCAATTGTTCACAAAGTGTAATAAGTGGGATAATTTAATTTTCTGTAGGAAAGGTTTGATTTGGCAAGAATTTTCTAGTGAAGCAAATAAAAAAATATGCTTTATCAAACTACATTGAAGTTTTTAATTTTTATCCATCAAAGAGACATCCTTGTTGCAGATAAGCTTTGAACTGCCCAAGTGTCTGTGACAGAACTGCTGTATTACCTTCCAGGAGCTGTAGATCTGGATGACCCATGGCCCTGTCCCTGTGCTCCATTGCACAGTAATATTTGCTATGAATCACTGCAGCCTCTCTCTGCAATTGAGTTAAAAATAGGAACTGTCCTGAGAGTGCTTACCTACACAGCAACTGAAGTTGAGGTAGAATGAGGACAAAAATTACCTGGAACTACAGCTTCTGTCAAGCTCTATTGTAATTTAAGTCAATACACTGATCTACGCAGACCTATTTGATCCAAAATATTTGGTTTGATTTCTAGCTAAATTGAAGTGTATGAAATGCTGAAACAATCTGCCTCAGTTACAAATCTTGAAATTTCCTGTTTTATTAAAAAATATATTTTTATGGAATTCTTTGTTTTACAGAAGTTATAATTTTTGATGTACCATGTTGATTTGACAGTAAAACTTTTACAAGTATGTTAGAATATTCCAAGAACAAAACCTTTTTTTGATGATTGTATTCAGTGCTTTTTGCTTCCAGAAAATAGCATTGTGCTTAATCTGTAAGCAGTCAATAAGAGCTTTAACAGACTGAAACAAAAGGGAATAGTCTCTCTCTTCTCCATGCCCCCCACCCCCAACTTGTAATCCTGTTGTTCTTAGAAAAGCTCTTTGAGATCAGGGTTTGGTGGGGTTTTTTGTTTGTTTGTTTTTAAAGCTTTTAATTACTCACTCTCTTCTCTCTTTTAGGCCTTATTCAATGTTAAGCCATTGTCATAGCTCTACAGAAGGATTGATTCAAATGTTAGACCAATAAAAATGCTTAAAATTTATTAAAAAAAAAATTGCCTTGTTGGCCTGAAATATTCTGTGCATATACATTTATACCATGTGTATCTATTTTGAGGTTTAATATTAAGATAGTA
This sequence comes from Psittacula echo, assembly GCF_963264785.1. Lineage (NCBI taxonomy): Eukaryota > Metazoa > Chordata > Aves > Psittaciformes > Psittacidae > Psittacula > Psittacula echo. The sequence continues at coordinate 39,138,161 of NC_137735.1, read as the reverse complement.
AGCCAGATTGTGGCAGTCAATCTTTGAAGTTGTTTTTTGCCTGGCCCACACCTTTGCTTTACAGAAAATGGTAAACAACTACTGGGGCAGCAAATGCATCCCATCAGATGAATGTTGTTTTAGGCCATTAGTAGCCACCAAATAGCTTACATTCCTTTGGAAGCAAAAGGGAAAGCTCTAATGGCAAGCCGTCAACTGTGTCCACACATAACCAGATATTTAGGTTCATGGATTTTGCTGTATGTTCACAGCCTTCAAGAAGGTAGAAGGAAATGTATCTTGAACTAGTTCGTGTCTTCATAGGAATGCTTCTAATATCAAAATTGTCTGAAATTGTGTTTCTTGGAATCACCAAACAAATGTTTTCCAATGTCTTGAACAAAGTTCAAGTTTCTCTCTTGAACATTCCTGTAATGTAACTCTTTTCTTCTCTAACAATTTTAGCCTCCAGGAGGCAGCAAAAATTTATGGGATTTGGTTGCTGTAATAAAAGGACAGGACGACAGTTTGCTTCCACAAAACTACTGCAGAGGAATTATGCATATGAAACATCTGATTAGATTCAGAATGGTAAGTGAAGCATAAACAGCAGGTGAAAATGGTTGTTAATCTATATAGTGTTTCATTTATTTTTAAAAAGAACTTGTAATGCTTTACAAAAGGGTCACAATTTATTTCATGTCCAAATATATTTCATGCACAGTCAGTGTTAAAATGCTAGGTTACAGTTATTAACTGGAAAAGAATTTTCAAAATAATGAAAAAGAAATTGCAAAGTGGGCATCACAACAGCTTGAGCTATGAAGCAAGTTTGTCTTTCCTTCAGAAATATGCTCTGAAGCTGTCTGGAAGGAGTGGAAAACCAAGAACTTGTCATTAATACAGATATGCAGCTAAAGAGTGATTCAGATATGAATGTGAAATTCAAGTAGTAGGCCATAAATTTCTTAGTAGCTGCAAATATGAATATGCAACCAGACATACAATTTGCACAGTGTAGAGGGATATGTGGTATTGTCGGGGACTTCTCAGAGATACTAAAGAGTCCCATACTCTAATGACTGATTTGGAAATAGAGGAAAGATTATCTAGTGGTATGGATCAGGAAATACATAACACCCCACTTGCCACCTCCAGGGCTAAAGACTTGCCAGGTTTCACCTGATGTTTGTTGTTTCAGGCTGCCTTTTGCAAAATCAGACTCTTAAAGTGTCCTACATACCTCATGACTCTTAAGTACTGGAAACTTTTTATTAGTGATGTTAACTGTAATAATGGCAGCTGCTCTGCTTATATTATGAAGGTTTGTGTGAGTGCCCATGTATCCAAAAAACAGTTTTCTCAGCCAGTTAGGCTGAGAAGAAGACATTTAATTCTTGACTCATGCAATGAAAACAGTCTGTTTATCCCTGCAACTCATTTTCATGCATTTACAACTCAGACAGCCTAGAGTAACTACAGTAATTGCTGTTCATTCTGTGGATCTGGATTAAGTGTTCACATTAATTAAAAGCATTTTGCTCCCTTTTTGCTGACTCAGAATCTTGCTACACAACTTCAAGAAAAAGTAGAGATAGGGTAATGCTGGCTGCTTGTTTGACTGCTAACTATCTTTATGTGGACATCATTGTAATGGTACTAAGCAAAATTCCCAGCCCTGTATGGTTTATGTTCAGGGATATTTTTTGAAATTTCATAAATATCAAGATTTTCATGATGGATATCTGGGTGAATTACTATTACATATGAGAAAATGGTTGAGAATATAAAATATATATATATGTAAGAGATTAAAAATAATTGAGGAAAATGAATGTGTGCAACAAAACCCTAACAGTTAACTTTAACATATAGTTTACTGTAATCTCATTGTAATCACTTCTAATTACTTCACTGTAATATCTTCCAATTAGCCTTTTCTTAAAAGGATTTTTTTTTTTTTTAAATTAATTCCTTTGTATTTCATTGCAATATTTGACACTAATTCGTTCTGAAGAAAACTTGTTTTCACCACAGAAAACTGTCCTTTTTTTTAACTTTTTTATCTTTTCTGTTGTTTTTCTGTTGGATTTTTTCCCTCAGTCCAGGGCACAAGAACTGACAACAGTAAAAATGTCCAAGTTTGGAAGTGGTATTGGTGCACCAAGCAAAGAAGAGAGGCTTAAAGAAGCGGCAGAAATACATTTAAGATTAGGACAAATTCAGCGATATTGTGAACTAATGGTAGAACTTGGAGAGGTAAAACATCAGAACATTCTTGAAGGACAATAAAAGATGAAGGTTCTGAAAACTAGCTACCCTATCAAAGATAAGGTAGCAGCAAAATGGGTCACAAGTCCAGAAAAGTGGAATCTTGCTCCAATTATATTATTTTTAATATATGCAGTCTAATGCATAGCTCATTCCTTATTTAACTTCTTGACAAATTTATTTCTAATGGAAGAAACATGAAACTAGCTAAAAATATAGCTCTTTCTCAAAATAAAATGTTTAGGTTAAATGTACTGCTGCTTTCTCCTAGTGGGACAAAGCTCTCTCAGTTGCACCTGGTGTTTCGATGAAATATTGGAGGAAGTTAATGCAAAGGTAAGGTAGTAAAAATATGGTGCTGAATTGTGGCTTCTGTCCATAGAAGAACAAAGATAAGTAGGAAGGATGGATATGAACACCAGTTGTACTTTGCTTTTGCTACAACATTCTCTTGATGTTACTTTTTGTTCAGTAAGCTTTGGGGTGGAACTGTGGAGGATTTCAACAACGATTTTGTGTACAGGAATCAAGTTAAAGAGTTGAGCATAAATTGCAACTTTAACCTTTTAGTGCAGTATCCACAGTTTGCAAGTCTTCTGAGGTCTGGAAAGGCAGATGGGTTTCAGTGAACTTTATATAGCTTTGTCTAACACCTACACCATAGAGAGGAGTTTAGTGATCAATTATATATTTTATTAATTTTTTAATTAGGAGAGCTGATCAGTTAATTCAGGAAGAAAATGATGATGTCATCCCATACTGTATAGCTGTTGGAGATGTGAAGAAACTAGTATCTTTCTTTACTTCAAGAGGCCAGCTTAAAGAGGCTCTTCTTGTTGCACAGGTATTATTACATAGAACGGTATGGTAGATGTATTTAGCTATTTGTTTATAACTCTGACTGTGGCAAGCATATTTAAAAGGCTAGCTCTGTTCACTTCTGCAAAATGGCTAAATACTAATACTACCCCATTCTTTATGTTCATATTGTATTGACCAGTTTTTATCCAGAAATCATAACAAGGTATCTCATATTTACAGATTTTAAGCCCAATTCTTCTAAATGGCAATCAAATGTCCAAATGAGAACCAGTGTATTTAATTTTGGTTGAAATAGAAAATTAACCTGATTTTCAGCAGTCAATATTGTCCTTAACATCAAAGACATTTAGGATTTGTCTTGCATTTCTACTGAGATCTTGCTTACATTACTTCCTATAGAATCTCTGGGTGAAACTGCTCAGTTACAGTAGTAATATAGGAAACCAAACTTTCAAATTAGTGTAAAAAAACAATACAAGAGACTACCAAGAGCACATTCTGATTCGGATGTAAACACCGAGTTAAACACAGCACAAAACATGAGAAACTGATATATTTTTTTCACTCTCTTTCACCATGCCTTTATTCTTTTTTGAGTAATTTCTACATACTTAATATAGCTTGTTAAATAAACTGTCACAATTTGTCCTTGGTGCACTCTTTCTTGCCTTGAACATTCAATTGCCTCATAGATAAGAACATTAATAATGCATGCGAATTCGTCCTTTAGAAATTGTCTGTATGTTGTTGTGCAGAGAATGGAACTTTGAGGTATGCTTAAATTCAACAAATTATAAAGTTTAAACCTCCAAGCACTGTAAAGCTTTAGAAAGGTTATTTTTCTTGTAAGAGAGACATTGCAGGGGTTGCCTTTAGTACAATTCATAGAATAGTCTTTGTTTCAAGGGTTTAATCAGATAATATTAAGCAATAAGATACCAGAACTTTCCCTTTTAACTGAGCCCTGAGTTTTAATGTTGTCAACCAAGCTACACCTTAAAGCACATGAAAGAGTTTCATTTGAACCCATACTGATTTCTTCTTATTTAATGACAGAAATAATTTATTGCCAGACATGAAAAAGGGTCATCTTATGCCACTATCTGAGCCTTTCCAGATTTACCCTTGACTGTCCATTTTAAACATATTCAAATGCTGGGAAAAGTCCTGTACAAATGCATAGGAAAAGAAAAGTCGCTTGCTTCTATAGAATTTCTTGTATGGCTGAGTAAAACTAGGCAAAGATTTACCTATGAATAATTTAATTGGTTTAAATATTTCCTTTGTTATACCTGGCCCTTAGAAGGTTTTTTATAGATCATAGATTATTTTTTTGGTTTTGAAACAATGCATTTCATATTCAGTTTAATTTTTATTTAATTTTTTTATTCACTGCCAGGCAGCTTGTGAGGGAAATATACAGATATCGCCACTCTCCACAAAAGGTGGATCTTCAAATTCTGGTGGAAACAGTACAGATGATTATAATGAGTAAGTTGTTCTTTCTATATCTAAAGCCTCATTTTAATGCAGAATGTAAAGTCATCAAGGGAGTTAAACCTTAGTGGTTTAATTTGGCATCAGCAATGAAGAATTCGACAACAAAATGTTACATCTAGAACTTAATTGATAGAGTTACCTACTATCTGATGCTCCTCTGAATAATTTCTGTTGTCACTTCTGACACCAAATGGATTTTTCATATGTATGTATTATAAAAATCCTTTTCATTTGCCTGATGTGTTCCTCTGCAATTAAATATAGTTAAATATGTAGCATTTTAACATCAAACTTTTGGTAAGTAGAGTGAGATTTAGCATTAACAAATATATGTGAGACCCTACGTTTTATGCATCTTCTCCTGAAGCTTTTACTGTTTATTATCAGTGAAATTTCTGACAATGTATGCTATGGCCATATTTTCATTGTATGTGCCCGTAACAGAAAACATGCATCTCTCCTTGCTTATAATTGTGCTCAAAAACCAAAGTTACATTATCAAGTTATGTGTGTAGTAACAAAAGCAGCTTGGAGGTTGTGTAGTTACTTCATTTACATGTACAATTTTTGAGCAAATGGAGAAATACTAATGCAGAGTTCACAGGTATATCCAAATATTGGATTTCTCTTCTGTCAATATGAAGAGACATTACCATACTGAAGTAGATTTTGGGAAACTGACCCACTTGAATGTGCAGCAATATAAGTGGTGGATGAAGCTCAAACTGATTGCATTTTTAAAGTTAGTGGTATCGTTTTCTGTAAGTCAAAGAGAAATTTTAGGGTTCAGAAGTAAATGTGGTGACCTGTACATAAATTAAGAGCAGAAGAACTCCAGCCTTTAAGTAACCTTGCGTAATTCACATTTTGTTCTTGCAGGCTGCTGCACAAGGTCAGTAAAGAACTGGCAGAATGGTATTTCCAGGATGGCCATGCAGCGCTTGCAGCATGTTGCCATCTGGCTGTTGAAAATATAGAGGTAATTTTTTTTTCTCTTTTAAGTGGAAGGGCCTTGGAAAGGCCAACATTGACTTCCTTTTTACATCTCCACATGTTAATTATTTTTAAAAATGTATGTACCACATTCTAAAATGTGTTACTTATTCTTGGTGTTTGCTTTCTATGAATTTATAGAGAGTTCGATCCTTACAATATCCCTGATTCCATTAAATTCAAGATTTCCCTCATGTACAGGAAGTAGTATTTTATTACTGTATTTTCACATATATAGTATCTTGTTGTACTTTACGTATATACATATACATACAAGTATTACTGTTTACGGTGACTCAAAAGGCCCATTCAGAACTGAAACTTCATTTTGATGCAATCTTTAACTTATAGAATAGTTAGGGTTGGAAAGGACCTTAAGGTCATCTCTGTTCCAACCCCCTTGCCATGGGCAGGGACACCTCCTACTAGACCGCATTGCCCCAAAGCCCTGTCCAACTTGGCCTTGAACATTGCCAGGGATGGGGCATTCACGCTTCCTCGGGCAACCTGTTCCAGTGCCTCACCACTGTAGGAAAAAGTCGGTGTAGGAACCAGTGACACACAGGAAACTTTTAATTAGAATTTTCTCTTTTTGTAGTTTTAAAAATAGTTTCGTCCCCTTATTCTCCCTAGATTTTGTTGTTGCTGACTCAATGTTTTTCCTCCTCTATCCCTCCAAATGAGTAAAATTCCGTCATAATGGGCTGTTAAGACAGAAATCAATAATCCATCATTGCCTGTACTTCAAAATAGACATATTTCAAGTCATTGTGTAGTGTCTTTCTGTTTAATATTCTGCTGTGTCTATGAGCAACTCCAGCTGACCAGTAAGAACAGGAGAGTCCTTAGTTGGTTTATTTTTTGTTTGGTTGGTTTTGATTTTTTTGAGTCTTCTTTCATCAGAAGAGAGGAAATATGTGTTGTGAAACCTACTGTCCTTACTTAAGACTAGAAGGAATTGTTGTCATGCTTTTTAGGTATAATATTTATGTAATATTTTTGGTTGAATAAAAAGGTTCTGCTAAAGTAAATCTATTTGGTTATTTATAAACTGTTTAACACATGGTGCACAATTATTTACTCATTTAAGAGATCCAAATTATATATAGAGTTGCTTTAATTAATGCCTATTTTGTCCTTCTGTAAAAAGCAGTCTCATAAATGAATGTCGTATGTTCAACATGGTGAATCCCCAAAAATGCTTGTGTCCCTTGATGATATAATTTTTTCATTGAACAAGCTTGCGATGACAAACCTGATTCGTGGAAATGAACTGGAGCTGGCAATCAGTGTGGGTACTGTCTTAGGAGAAAGTGCAGCACAAGCAACACATTATGCCCTAGAATTACTAGCAAGAAAATGTATGACAGTAACAACATGGTAAGAATTTCTTAATCCAAAGATTTCTTTCCCCCCACCCCAAACAAAATAATAAAGTATTTCATACTGAAAGTTTTATAGACACCAAACTACCATGGGTAGGTTCAATCAGAATTGCTATATTAGACTTTTGAAGTACAGGCCATGCAAATATTCTGCTTTAATCTCAAAATACATTATATTTGGTATAAATGAGAGAAGAATCATTGTCAAACATAATATGAAACCCACTGAAATAAAAACCCTAGGTACTTTGGCAATAGGTAGCATTGCAAGTCCTAGTCTGTACTGAGTAAAAATGACTCTTGACAAAGTAAAACTGCAATTGAATTAAAAAGTCAAAAAGAACAGAAGCTTAAGTGGGATCTGTGAGGTGATCTTTAAGTGCTTGATTGAAAAATATACAAATCTATGAGGGTGAGGAATTATTTTATATTGGTTTCAGGAATACAAGATAGCTAACAAGATGTAAGGATAAAATGGGATTACTATTTAATTCTGCAGGAGTAAGTAACTTACCTGTTGCGTATGGAGAAACTTTGCTAAATTTCCTTTTCTTTCTCATAGTGGTTTTACTTTGAAGGACACAGTTTTGGTCTGTGTTTTTGTGTACCAGTGAAAAGCAGGAAATCTTTCTAAGGTATATTTGGCATCTGTACAGGTGTTTCAGAATTAACTTTTCACAGAAAATATGTGTATAAACAGATACTGCAATTAAGCATCAATTTTTCTGCTACAGAATTATTTGCTTAAGTATCTGAGAGAAGCCTAGAGGAACTCATCTTTACAAAGCTTTTAGGCTGTCTTAGACAATGAAGTATTTTAGAAAAAGATAAAATAAGAAATGGATGATGTGCTGCTTTGGTTTTACAATGATTTAGCATTTCTGCATTGCACCAGTTCTAACAGGGTTCTTTTGTAAACTCCATTCTGCAGCATTTAATGTCTCTGAAACTCTTCCTCTGATCTCCCTGCCTTCATTGTGAAGAGTGATTTTTATGTAGCCTCTGATAAGAAGCACTGGATATAAAGTTAAGATAAACAGTGTATATTTTTTTCCAAATGCATAACAAAAGCTAGTTCTGATCTTAGTGTATAACATACTTATAATAGTATGGTATTTATGCATATGTACATAAAGCTTCTGCAAATTTATGCATGTGTACACTGAAGTCTACATGGGTACACATGATAAAACTGCATATTGCCTAAGTTTACATTTGGACTTTTCAGTGGGTTTCATACGCTATACTGAATACCTATTACAGCTATAGCCTGCAATCCTGCATTCTGATTTGCAGCCACTACAGCATATTTTTCTGTTCTGTAGGAAAAGGTTAGAGAATCCTGAATCTCTTCATATTCTGTAATAAAGAGATACTGGCACAACATAATACCACTTGGGCCACTGCAAGTATAAGTTCATGTATGGGGAAGCTTGATTTCAAGGGCCTCTGATATTGAAGGGCTCCTTTTTTGTTTTTACTAGTTGTTATGCTTAGAGATATCCATCAATTGGAAACATTCCATTGTAGAGATGCACTTAATTGTAGACACCTCAAGGAATACCACAAAGACCTTAATGGGTTAATAATGAAATCAGTTACTGATGAAATGTATTTTGGGGTTCGGTGGTATGGGGGTTTTGTTTGGTTGTTGTGTTTTGTTGGTTTTTTTTTTAGAAATGCTCTAAAATATAAAATCAAAACAAAACAAAAAAAACTAAAAATTCATGCCCTTCCCCATCTTTCCAAATCTACAGCCTTGGGAAAATGTGTGAGTGTTTAAGAACAACATTTTCATTTCATTTGTGCTTAGCATCTAAATATGGTTAAAATCAACCTTCTGCTATTCAGAAGGCTAATGATATTTTACTGAAGACACTGAATTCCGCATATGCAGACCCAGCCACCTGATTTTGTTCTTTATACTGACTGTGTTTTCAGTTTGATTCTTAAAAGCTCCAGGTAACACCATTCATAGGCCATTATATGAGGGCTTTAGATTTTTTTTTTCTTTAGAAAATATTTGATTTCATGGTTTTGGCTGAAAAATTTCTATTAGTTTTAAAAAACGTTTAAGTTGCCTGTGAAGATGAGTCCATGTGAGTAATTGATCTTGAAAATAGTTTAAAAACTTGTGAAATATTCTATATACTGAAAAAGCCTTTCTGTAACTTGGAAAAGTGGTTTTTGCATGGTAATAGTATAATGGATTTTCCAAAGACCTTGTGCCATTAGCTTCTTTAGGTTGTCAAAAGGCACTGGAAAGCTATTTTTTTGTTGTTAAGGTCAGTTAACCTGACCCTTAGATTTGCTGTTATAGTTTAATTATTTTCTATTAAATTTTTCCTTTGTAAATTAAGAATACAAACCAAAGTTTTGTTCATTACTGTTTCAATGTCTTCTTTTTAGCTTTCCATCACTTGGATACAGGTATTTTGTTTGTTTATCAAAAGAGATTTCAAAACATGTGACTTTACTAATGCTAAAAATGAGCTTAAACTAAGTGTTCTAATTTTTTAAGTGCGATCAATACTTGAGAGTGGATAGAAAGCAGTGGAAATATTGGACACTAGCTTACTCAAACATTTTCAAGCCAAAGACCACATCCTGAACATCCAGGGGAATTCAGTAGGAGCTTTATGCCTTACACAGAGGCAAGTCAGTCTTGTGGGTCACAGGAGAAATTATGCCTACACGAATAGAAGTCACAGAACAACCAGCATAACCAGTTATTAAAAGCTCAGTAGAATAATTGTTTCAAAACCATTTCCTAATATTTTTGGTTTTTCCCCTCAGCTGCTTGTTGTGTCAGGGGGGAGTAACAATGGTAAAAAGTTAGGAGTGTTTCAGAAATGTCAGTTTTCTAAAACACAATTTTCCTTTCAGAAAGATCACATTCTTTTCATGTATAATCTCTTTTGTAATGTCATAGGAGCACTAGCCATTCTGGATGACTAAGAGATGCTTTATGGTGATGCCATGGAGTTCTAGAAGCCTTGAGGTTTGAGGATGGTTTCATGACAGAGCCACATAAACATCTTCCCTTCTTTCAAGACTGGATGGGTCCTACGTTCCCTTCCCATCCCTGCTCACATATTCTTCCCTCTCACTTTGAGGTGGTTCTGATGCTTTAGGTTGCACAGCTCTTTAATTCAATCAACTAAAGCAACAGAAAATTAACTCATGACTCCCCCAAAAAAAGCCTTATTTATTGCACCAAAATAGTCTTGGAGACTGAGGTTGTTTCTGCTCTTCTGCTCTTCTCTGGAAATATATATTTTTTTTTTTTTTCAGTGAATACTTATTTCTGAAAGTAATGTAAAAGAGAAAACAGTTTCCTCATATTACAAACCATCAAGAGTAACTATGTATCATCTTTTATTTGTGCAGGGATTTAGCAGTTGATCTTCTTATGATGATTCCTGATAATAAACTGCAGTTAGCAAAGCTATGTGCTTTTTATCCTGGATGCACAGAAGAAATAAATGACCTGCATGAAAAGGTACAATGAAAAAGAATTTACCTGAATGCTAACAAGAGGTTATGTATAGATTTATTTACAAATTTTAGAAAATTTAGGGTCAAATAAATCTGTTGGGTAAATTTGTCACTAACAGTCTTATCCTTTTTTATGTATCTTCTTTTTTTTTTTTTTCTCTCTTTCAGTCTTAATTGAATTTATTTTCAGTATTGCACAAGAAGAACTTTAATTCTTTAATTCTACTCTTTGTGCAGTCTTTCCATGACAGAGGTTATTTCCTGAAGTAGGTTATGGTCTTCAGATTTATAACCTCCTCATCACTGAAGTGCAGCCTAATCATGTCTTGGCAGATCAGCTTTCTGTACTATCCTGAATTGGTTTTCATCTTGTCTGGTATCTCCTTAAATGCCCCCTTTCCTCTTCAGCAGCAGCAGGGTCTGCTCCATGAATGACCCTAAGGTTCAACTCAGACTGCAAATCTGAGACTGCAAATTAAGCAGTAATAAAAATTTAAAAAAAAAAAAAACAACAAACAAAAACAACATTAGCAATGGAAACTGGTAGTGCTTAAATTAAAATTAGAGAACCTTCTCCTGTGGTGTTCTCTGTTCTAGATGGCTTGCATAATGTGCGTTATATGCAGTTTGTCCTTCAAACAATGACTCTTCTTTCAGAGAGTTTGATCTTATTGCTATGTGGAAACTTCAGTATTTCTCTGCATCTTAGAGAATTGTTTGAACACTACAGTAATTCTTTGGCAAAATCTTTGTTTTCCAGTGTAATCTTCCTGATGTAGAAGAATGTATGAGGTTGGCAGAGACAATTCAGGCTGATGGGGATATATTTGAAACTATAAAATACTATCTATTAAGCACAGAACCTGAAAAAGCTCTCCCTATTGGCATTCAGTATGTGAAAGGTAGGTGTTTGGGTGAAGAAACCTTTTAACGCATAAGTCATTTGTATAGCTTGCCTCCTGAGGTATCTTTTATTTCTGTTTTTCAACAGAGCAACTTTGTGGCTCAGACTGGACTTTAGATTCCATCTGTCCGTATCTTGATCTTCTAAGTTATATACGCACTGAACGATTAGTGTTGCAGAAATGGAGTGAGTAAGTATATTTTCCTTACTTATAAAAGTGGAATTTTCATTAAAAGAAATGTTTGGAATTAAAAAAAATATAGGTGTACACTGCTGGTATAATTTTTTGTTTACCAGAAGAGGTAAAAAAGAAAATTCAGCAAGCAGGCTAGTTCCAAATCTGGAGAATAGAGTACGGAATTTTCCTAAATTTTCAGGGTTTAACAGGGAGAAAAAAGATATTTCACTTCTTCTGCGGGACATTTATAATATGTGAATCAATGTTGGTCCTATCTGAAGAATCTCACTTTGGTCAGAAGAATCTCACTCTGGTTTCAGTTTTCTGAGGAAAAAGAACAATGGATACCACACATAATGCAGGTTTTAATGTCAAAGTGTTAAGGAAATTTGAGCTACTGCTCTCAGAATTAACTCTAGAGTAGTTGGATGGCTGTGGTTCACCTTTATGACAGGTGATTGAAGCTGGGTATGAGTGCCTGCACAGGTGTACTTGTGAAGAACTAAAGGAGCAAAAAGCTTAACTCTTAACTGTGGCCTGTGGGGAAACTTGGCAAAACTGAAGTCCACGCTAATAAATAGGGCAATTTTATTTACATTTAAAGTTTACTGAAAGGTTTGAGGGATGTTGGTTTTGTAACTTCACATTATTGTGCTTAATACCTATGTGTTGTACATGCTGTTTAAAATTTAATAATTGAGATCAATATAAAGCAAATGGAGTCTGTTTTAACAATTACATCACGCAAAAAGTAAGCATAATCAGCAAACATAGGTTCTCCACAAAAGATGGATGGATAAATTAGGTTTCATGATTATAATTTGAGTATGAGCATCTTTAATGTTTTTGCAAATGCTTGTTGTTATTCATGATTAATACTTGGTCTGTTTACAGATTTCGGAATGAGTTGCTGATTTTGTGTGGTTACATTGGTGCTTTACTTGCTATCAGAAGACAGTACAATAGCATTGTACCTGCACTTTATGAGTATACAAGGTAATACTGTGTTTTCAGTAACACTGAGAAATCTGTCCCTATTATGACGTATGCTATACATTATCCCCACTTCTTTCACACTACCCCTCCCCCCCAGAAAAACCCCAAATGTTCACAGGTCTCTTATAAGCATATACCCAAGCCTGAATATAGAACCTTTCTTATTTTCTGTATGAATTATACTCGTAGAAGTTTCTGAGGTAATGAAACAAGTTATGAATACAAGATTTCAGTGAAACTCTTAATTCTCTAAGTAAAAGAATGTTTAGAAGTAGATGAGTATTCAGCGTTAGCTCCATGCATGAGTATATGTTGATGGTAACAGTTCTAATTTTGTATCTATGTGTAGACCATTTACAAAGACTTCCTCAGTAGCAACAAGGACAAGCTTTGAATTTAGAGTTCATGACTGAGTACTAGCTTGATTTCCACCAAGAAACCTGATCTGACTTTCTGTTACTCAGTGAGCTAATACTCTGAGGTATTAATATACTTGACCTGGCCTGGTCCTGCCCACTTGGCCCAGCTCATCCCCAACCAGTCACCTGTCTAGGCCTACCTGACTAGATTTGACTGACTTGAACCAGTTTGGCCTGACCCAGTTGACTTGATCTTACCTACTTGATATAAATGGACTTGGCTTGATTTTACCCAATCCACTTGATGTGATCCGACTTGGCCCACTTGACTTGACCAGACTTGGCTTGACCCAGATCAGTCTGGCTTGGCACAATCCACTTGACCCTACTCAATCTGACCCACTTGATTTCACTTGATACACTTGACTTGACCTGACAACACTCAGACTTAGAAGGAGAAAGATTAAAATCAATAATCTTTATCTTATCTGGTAAATAAAACAGACTTATATACAATACTTCAGTATTTCTTCCTCAGAGTATAACCAGGATTGCTTAGTCTTCCTGTCTGGTTTGGTAACAATGCCACTCTCTGGCTGACTAACTTCTATTTCTCCCTTACAGTTTGGGACTGTCAAATCCTTTTGGTTTTGTTGCCTGACTTGCTGTATAGCAAGGCCAGCTCCAAGATGTCACTGATTTTATAGTGCAAGCTGTGTTGGCACTGTTCTTGCTGTTATGGCTCCACTAGCTGCTCTGTCTAACCACTGTAGTTTTGTTGACAATTTCGCTCATTTATCTCCTCATCAATAATAAATTTTGTCCTTTCAAACCTTAAGAGAATTGTGACCTTTTCTACATCTCCTGCTATTTTATTAGAATTGCCCAACAAGAATAATTACCATAAATTTATCATGTCTTAGAACCGTATGTTTGCCTCTTTTCTTTGACTCCGTCAGATGTCTTGACAACACTCCTTTCCTCTTAGCCATACATGTCTTTGAAACTTGATGACAGGATAGAGAAAAGGAAAAAGTCTGTTTACTTTCTTTGCTTTTCCGAGCCATCAGACTTATTTATGGAAAGCAGCAACATGAAATACAAGTGACACTTTGGCTGTCAGCTATAAGTTTTTCTCAGAACAATACTGCTCAAATTTTTTTTCTCACATTGCCCAATGTTTTCAGGATTCATAGATTTTTAGATTCCATCCCATCTTAAACTTACTGGACACTCGCATGCCTAGAGCTGGACATTTTTAAGGCATCCCAACACAAATGAAAATTTGCTGAATTAGGTCAGATAATAACTGTTCACTGCAGGGATTTTGAAAGTGTTTTCCACAGTAATCAGGTGAAACAAGGCTGTCTCAGAGCATGTGTCGAACCGTGTTTCTCTAGCTGTATTTTTATAATATCTGCTATATATAGGCAAAATGGGTCCTTAATTTTAGTAAAGTTGTCATTATTAAGAAATAAGAACGCGTATAACCTTAAAATAAGAATGGCCTCAAAGAAAAATAAAAAACAGAGCTAATTAAAGATAAGCTTAAATAAGGTGTAAATAGAGATAATTAAAAACAAACAAAATGTATACTTTTCTATCTAGTGATATAATATTTCTAAGGTTTAATATAGTGATTATTGTGAAGGATCAATTTATTTTCATAAATTTATTTCTATATCCAGTAAACAATAGTTTTATATTACTACTGTCTCTCTTGGTTTTCTTCTAAGAAAATATTTGTTGTTAGAATTAATTTAGACTTTAATTACTTGCATTCTTTTTTAGTCAGCTTTTGAAAAGACGGGAAGTATCCGTACCTTTGAAAATTGAACAGCTTTCTGAGGAACTAGATGCATGGAGAGCTTGTACTCAGTTAAACAAGTAGGTGGAAAAATATAAAATTATCAGCAATGAGACTATTTGTATTTAACTGTTAAGTTGTAAATACAGTGTTTATTTCCTTTTTAAAATCTAAATATTAATGTAAAAAAATAGTACTCTGTGGCTGTTAATTTCTAACACAAACTAAGACGTATAGTTGAAAAACAAGTGTCTCTTGTTCATAGGCCTGCCAGTGAATTGCCATGCACGCCGCCATCTGAATCGCAGAGAACAGTGTATTCCATACTTGTATCACGAATACAAGAGGAGCCTCTGAAAGGAATGGTTGGGCCAGACTGCGTCACTGGATCAAATCTTCCTAGTCATTCAGACGTTCACATCTCTTGTTTGACAGGGCTAAGGATACAGGTATGGTTTCAGAGAGCTGAAGTGTTCTTTCTCAGTGATAGCATTGACCAGTTGTGAGCTTACCATAAATCTAAGGTCCCTTCTGTCACCTGGAAGAAAAACGTTTTCCCTGTTGTCGCAGTAGCAGAAGTTAAAGAGGACAAGTGCTGGCATCTGCTATAGAAGAAAGGCTACATAAAGAATTGTCCGATCAAATAATTGCCCAGTTTCCCAATGCAAAACTTTTTAATTTCCCTGAGAAAGACAGATTTCCTTTGCCAGATGTTCTGTCTAAAGTGCATTTAACTTATTGCTGACTGCCTCACCACAGCTTGAATAAAACCCCAGGAAATTATGTATCTTCAACCACATACTAACATTATTCTGTTGTCGGTATTTATCATTATGGAAATGCACGCTGTAAAAGTTGTAATTCATGGTTAATTAAAGCCAGATATTAGACTAAATATTCAAATATATTTATTCATCAGTCACATAGGGCTTTATGATCAAATCATACTAGTCCTTCTAATACCTCTTTGGTATATGTTGTCATTTCCATAAGGGGAAAATTGACACAGCCTGAAAGTACTGCTTTCAGGCTCCTGTCTCCAGACAGTGCCTCAGTATGAATTTACTGTCTGACCTGTGACTGAGCCTGTTTCCTCTGCCCAGTACAAGATGCCAGCTCAAAGAGTAACAGTGTTGCTCAGGGATTAAGAGGGATAGTTTTGCATCAGAAATTGGAGATTGCAAAATGCTAGAGGGATTTTTGAGGTAAACAAGATTCACAACTGCACACCATCAAATCTAAAAAAAACCTTGCTGCCCACACTTCCACATTAGACCAGTGGTCTCTGGCTATGCTGTACTCTCAGCATTTGCTAAGAGCCACATAAAGCTGCCATTGTCATAATCAAATCAACAAGAATAGCAAATATGGTGTCATCAACTTGTCATCTGCAATATCCTTATTTCTGGATTAGTGAACATTAGGAGCCATTGCTTTAGACATGCAGATCAGCTCACAAATCTCTTCACTGATACTAAGGTATAGTAGCCTAATTGAGTAGGTTTACTAATTTTAAGTAGCAAGTTCAGAGAACATAACTATTGAAGAAGGCACTTAAATGGAATTGCAGCTTTGAAACCATATATTGAACGAAGAAACTAGCAAATAGCTCTTCTTCCATCAGATAAATTAGTATTTTGTCATATTCATAGTGAACATTTGAAATTATTCCGTAGACTTCATGCTTTCAAGCAATTCATGGAGGCTTCTTTTTTTTTTTGGTAGATGGGGAAAACACACAGATCAGCACAGATAAGGACAGACACAATAAAATATGTACAGTATTTTGAAGGGAAAAAAAAAAAAAAGATGTTACCTCAGTTTCTAATTCAGGCTAAATTTAACTCTGGAATAATTGCCAAACATATGAAATACCACAATTATTAAAAATCAAACTAATAACTTAAGGGTTATGAAATGTTGGGTCTCCAAATTTAAAATATAACAAGTTCACTCAGTTTATAATGTGACTATTGCCAAAGCTTTAAGTTGGTGGGGTACAATTTTTGCATGAATATAGGTGGTAGCTGTAAATCAGGTTTTCATGTTCTTCTCAGATAAAACAAAATGTGCTTGCTGTTGTGGTAGCCTTTACACAATACATGTATACTTTATTTTAATTTCCTTCTCCAAATATTTTTGCTGTGCAGGGTCCAGTGTTCTTCCTCGAAGATGGCAAATCTGCTATTTCACTGAATGATGCTTTGATGTGGGCCAAAGTGAATCCTTTTTCACCACTAGGAACAGGAGTACGACTTAATCCATTTTGATGAGGTGTTTTCCTCTGTAGTTTGTAGTGCTTAAAATACCACTCTGAGGGTTAATAATGATTTCATCCTTGTCAAAGGACAGAAGGATGGCAGTTGACTCTGGAAGGGAAATTACTTGTACTTTTACAATTGTAAAATGAGAATAAGAAAAGGGTTTCTATACAAAAATTTGTTGATAATCCAAAGAAAAATTATTTAAGAATCCAAAGAAAGTCCTAACTACATAGACAGCCATGTCTTTTTTTAAGTAAGAATGATGTTGTCAGACAATGCAGACATATTTCAGCCTGCTCTGTGTAAACAGAAGCCTTGTAAAGAAAGTAAGCAACTATCAGCTTCTCAAAATATTGGTAACAAATTGTGATATCCATAAACACACTTTCAAATAGATAATTTCAAGTACATAATAGAATGACTTTATTGTTGGGAACTGCAACCTGTTTTTAAACTAACTGGAATCCTGTGGCTGTTTCATACATGGTGTTCTCCTTTTTAATTTAAACTTGGTTTTACACACAGGATTCTATAACAAAAATTAGATAATTTTTTCATCCATTAGTTATTGTGCTTTAATAAGAGTATAAAGATGTTTAATAATGTTTTGTTTAGACAGGTTTGACTATCTAGATTATAAAATTCTATTTTCTAGCAAGTTCATTTTTGGCAGCTGTCCCCCTTATACTTTCATGGGAAGCTAATATCTATTTCTAAATTTTATTTATTTTTTTTAAACAAAGGGTTTGTAAGAAACAGAAAATGTATTGAAATTATTTAAATGTTATATACATTAAAAATACCAGTTTTCTTTTTACATTTTATATTAGTTATAAATATACACATAGTATGAAAGACCAGAAGCATATACTTGTGCATATATTTTTATTTATTAAAGCTCTGCTTAAATGGAAAGAAAATTTTGGCAATAGAATGCTAAGAATATTTAAATTTTAAAGCTGTGTATAGTATGGAATTTAATCATAAGACAAATCTTATTCTTATTAATAATTATTCTTATTAATACATCTTATAATCAGAATTGCCTGTAGAAAAGATGCCTTGGTTATACTATTCTTTCTTAGCTTAACTGATGGCACACAAGCAGAAATCTGCTTTGTCTGTTGTCACATTTTTTGCTGCTGCTTTAAAATATTTTTTGAAATCCTGCTAGATACATAAAATGGAAAGAAGTAGAAATTGAAAACTGGCAGAACTATTTCTAGAGAAACTGTGGTAAAGCTGAAAGTAACACATGGTCTCTTTTTGTAGACCATATTGAACAAAATCCTCAATATATAGGTAAGCAATGCCCTCATTTAACTGGATATAACAATGCCACCATGCTGGAAAGGTGGAATGGAGATTAGAATTTTAAAAAATCATTTTGTTTTCTCTTTTTTTTTTTTTTTCTCTTAAAAAAAAAAAATGTTAAGGATTCATTCTGTTGATGTCCTAGGCTATTATTATGGGGTTTCTGGTATATGAACATACTGGGCAGGGCAAAATAAGCTTAGTTGTTTTGCAGCCTATACAAAAACATTTTTGTATATGCTTGGATGCTGGAACAGAATGTTTTACTTCTTGCAGATATTGTTTGGCAAATGTTTTCCTTTCGCTAACTCTGGGAAGCTGGGGAATGAGAGTTTGATTTCTGAAATAAAAATTCATAGTTTTTGAAATAATTTTCCAGCAGCCAGTATCTGATGTGTTGCTTCTGTCAAATGAAAGACTAATTATCTTTTATCACATAAATTGTACAACCTTGTATGCAGAAGTTGTTAATACAGACTTGGAGAGCAAAGGTAAGAGCTACAAATATAACCCCGTGACTGGTGATTGGGATCTGAAGGATTGACTCAGCTGCCACTCTACTATATTAAAAATCTTTTGCTGCATCCTAAGGATTTTTAGCAGTATTTCACAGTTTAAATTATGTAGTATAACTGCATCAATTTGTTGTGCATAAATTGTGCCTTAACATGGAACCTTAGACAAATGTAGTCCATCTTTAAATTAGACAGTGAGGGTTAAGAATGCTTTCATGTGTGAAATACAAACCTTAAGTCAAAAGACACTTTTTTGCATTGGGAATCCATCAGATAACAGTCACTGTGTCTAAAATAAGGCTGCATTTTCTTTAAGGTGGTTGTACCCCATGTGGTGAGTGAGGGCAACATGCAGAAAAGGTTGTAATTGTGTCTACTGCTACAACTGTGTTTGCAACTCTCAAAATATAGATTCTTCATCTTCAAAAATAAGTTCAGTTTGTTCAACATGTGACTCCATTGTCTCACACAGCTAGTCAAATAGTTATTTCCCCTTAACATTAAACGGTTGTTTGACTCCTCTTGTAAAAGTCATATTTGTATTTGAATGAAAAATGTCAAGCTCTGCAGCTAGTGCTTTCAAATTACTATTAAATCTCAGTTAAGTTTAACATTGCTTTATCGCTACAAAATCCAGTCCATTGTCTGACCAACATTACTGACGTGTTTATAAGCCTCACAGGCTGCACTCGTGTGAGAGACTCGTAACTGGAAACCAGTTTTGACCGGGAACGCACGGCCGCAGCTGCCAAGCTCCGCTCCCCTCCGCGCTGTGTCTGGGGCCGTAGTGCGGCAGCGTCGCCCACCCCAGGTACCCGCTGTGGGCTGCGTGTGGCCCCTCATCCCCTCTCGGCATCGGCCGCGACGAGGCAGGGACCCGGGCAGCGCGAGCACGGCTGGTGGTAGCTCCGCGGGCTGGTGGGACCTGACGGAGCTGCCCTCCCCTCCCGTCCCCTCCCTCGGGGCTGGCGAGCGGGCAGGGGTGGCAAGCACACGGCAAATCTTGTTCCGTCTGTTCCCTGAGCTTCCGAGCGCGGTACCGTTTGTGTGTCCCTGGAGTGCTTGTCGCACACCCGCAGCATGTCACAGTTGGGTTTCTTGAGAATTGAGGTCTTGCACTAAGTTAATTTTTATGAAAATAAATACTTGCTATTTTTTATTTATTTATTATTTTATTATTTACTTGTATTTATTTATTAAACAGTTCACGTAATAAGAAGTACTCCAGCAAGTAAAGAAAGCTCCTTTGTGCTGTAGTAGTCATTAACAGTGCTCTGACATGGTTCAATGTTTGTTTCAGATCCTAGTTCCTAATATTTTAATACGTTACTTAACATTTATTTCATACTAACGATTCAGCGTAAAAGCCCCATCAGAATGCCCTTCTTCTTTACCTCTGTGAGAATACGAACAAGCCTGTTTCCTTGCTTTCGTTTCTGGCTGAAGAAGGGATTAGTTTTGGGAAAGAATGTTACCAAGCAAACACTCATGTCAGGTATTTTGTTACTATGTATCTTTGGTATGCAACATTAGCTGTCTGATCTGCTGGAGACCTGTTCCAGCACATAGTCCTGTACAGGGGCAACATCCATTCAAGATTTTGTTTGTTCCTGTTACTATGCAACAGAAGTGATGCCCTATCCAGCTTGGCTCAGCTTGCCAAAGTGACTCTATTTTCACATCATTATCTGGTAGCACAGATTAAACATTATGTTGACAGCTACATGTTGCCTGAGATTGAAGTCATAATATTCCCATAAACTAGTTCTGGGTTACTCTTCAAGCTAGCCTACTGTTCTGTGCAATTGAGAAAGTAGTGCCGCATACCTATGGACTCTCAAAATGGTCTTGTTTGCTCTCTGGATGGTGGCAAGGATCAGTGGAAATGGTGGGAACAAACACTGCAGATGCCATGAGAGCATGAACACACCTATTTGGGATGAGATGGCTTGGACTCTGATGTGACTCAGCAAAACTTCTAACACCATCTAGTTTTGTTTGGAACACGTGCTTTGCAGAATAGCCTTGCTTGCTGAAAACTAATCTTACTGTAGAGAACATGGGAGAGCTTTGTTTTCTGACTTTTTCCAGTCAAACTTGAGAAGTGCTGTGCCACACCTGAATGAAGGTGAGGGTCAAATGATCTCATTCTACATAGAAAAGTTCAACAGTGCCATAGTTGGCTCGGCACTTTGGTGTTTCATGAAGTAATACATGTCACTGGTATTGTACATAAAACCACAACTTATTAGCTTCTGGATGAAAACCAAAACCACCCAACTTGCTCCAGAGTATGTACAATATGGACTCCTAAGCAGTTCCTCTTACTTGCATCTGCCTGTCTTTTACAGGGAGTCTAGAAAATACCCCCACTAGAGTATTTGCAGAGAATAGAAACGAATTAAGATTACTTTTAATGAGGGCAAGTGTCAGAGAGCTACATTTTTGTTAGGTGGATATAATTTAGCAACTGAATTAGCATTCTTCTTTATGAAAACTTCCTCTATAGTTAGTTCCTCACTTAGCATCTTTCCAGTAGGAACATAAATACTGAAAAGAATCACTGAAAAGGAATGGAAGAGGGTGAATCACCAAGGACAAGTGGTAAATTTTCAAGCATCTCGTGCTTTGGTCTGCAGGAATTGAGTATCAGCCACTGAGGAAGTTCTCAAAGACCAAATGAAAAGCCTAAGGAAAGGAGTACTGCATTTAGCTGGAGTAGTCATGTCACCTTTTTTGACACGACTGGTAATTGTCACCATGCAAGGGTATAAGCAGCCCATGGTGCAGCCTGTGGTAAGGCAGGCTGTCCCCTGCAGCCCATGAAGGTTAACAGAGGAGCAGATATTCATGTGCAGCACATGGGGGACCCCACACTGAAGCACGGGGATGCCTGAAGGAGGCTGTGACCCCATGGGAAGCCTATGCTGGAGCAGGCTCCTGGTAGGACCTGTAGCCCCATGAAGAGAGGAGCCGAGGCTGGAGCAGGTTTGCTGGCAGGGCTTGTGACCCTGTGGGGAACCCACACTGAAGCAGCCTGTTCCTGAAGGAGGCACCCCGTGGAAGAGCCCCATGCTGTTCATGAAGAACTAAGGCCTGTGGGAAGGGCTCATACTGGAGAATTTTGTGGAGGACTAATGGGGAGAAGGTATTGAAAATTAGAGTGAACTTAATCCCAAGAAGAGAGGGGTGGGGGAAGGTGGTTTTAAGATTTGTTTTTATTTCCCATTATCCTACTCTAATTTCATTGGTGATAAATTAAACAGTGACAGTAACTGGTGAGTGATCTCTCCCTGTTCTTATCTCAAGCCATGAGCCTTTCATTATATATTCTCTTCCCTGTCCAGCTGCAGAGGGGAGTGACAGAGCAGCTTTCATGGGATATTGGCATCCAGCCAAGGTCACCCCACCACAAAAGTGTGTGTGGCTGAAAAAACTGTGGTTATGTTTGCAGCAGCATAATTCCAATTCACAGCATAGGCAGTTGGGAGGAAATAAAGGAAGTTTCTCACTCTCTGTCATTAATGAATTTTCTATATAAAGAAAAAGAAAAAAATTAACTTTTTTTTTATTATTATTTTTAACAATGCATATAGTGCACCTGTCATCAAGTATTTTTTAGGTACACAAACAATGGAAATTTAAAAACAGATAAAATAATGACTCAAACTGGACAAACTTAACAAATAATAATGAAGAAACTCTTCATGTTTCAGGTGTGTCAAACAGATCTTAGAAGTGTAAATACAATTAAAATTAACAGCATTAAAGCCATTTAGTAAGTGTTAGGCTAAAGCTATACAAAGCTATACAATCATTTCCCCCCCGAGTATGAGCACACTTATTCAATTCAGCCTTAATAGCACCTTGGTACCAGTTGCTGAATGGTTCCCAATTATTATATACTAACACCAGCTGTCAAAGATACATATTTTTTTAAGTAATATGTAAAAGGCATTTTTCTGCCCAGCAGTTTTTTAGGTAAAACATACAATAAACAGGAAGAAGTACTTGTTATTCATGTTCATAAAGGTTAGTTACTCTGTTATCTGTACTGTAAGAAATTCTTCAGTATGGTTGGCAACTGGAGTTGTGGGACAAGATGCAGTCTAGCTCTTCCTATGTAATTTCGGATACATAATCGGCAGAGCTGACAAAGAGAAGATGGTGTGGCTGCAAACAAAAAAAGAAAGGATGTAATCATACAGCTGTGAAGGCCAGTACTTGTTTTACAACAGGCTTGCACAATAATGGGATTTCTAAAAAAAAGTCCACATTTTGCAAATTTGTCCTTTTTCTTTGTGGCCTTTTTGCCTTCAAAGGTAAATACTGGGGCTGCCAAAGCCTTATTTATAGTCAGGCAAACACTCAAAAAAGCAAGATCAGGTCAGCCAATCTGTGTTTTTAAATTAAAAACCTGCTCCCAGAAAATACCTGATGTTAACATGCCAGCAACTTTGGAAATCGCATTTTTTATATTTTTTATTCCCACAGCAGGTGAAATATGTGCTACAGCACTACAAGCTGCACTACCAACGCATCATTGCAACACACATAAGTAGGGAAAATGCCCCAAGATCCTGGACCACGTTTATTGCATTTACTAGCTCACGATCACGCCTTTGTCCCTCTAAGCCTCCACTCCCTCAAGATGAACACATTGCTGTTTCCCTGGGCAATAAACCCACATGCATTCCATGTCAATTCATTTTCATTTTTGACGTTTGCTGTGGCTTTTAGAAATCCTCCTGACATTGATAATTTTGTGATAACCAAATGTTTTTAGAGGTTTTTTCCTTTTTAACAGTATTCAGACTGGAAAATCATTAATTAGTGCTACCTCTAAAGACATGTTCATAGTTACTGCAATAGTTCCTCTGCTTATATTCCACCTTTTTCTTTTAACTTATTTTTATGCTGCACGTAGGTCAGTCTGAACAAATCCAATTCCCTTTGAGATATTCTCTCTCTCTCTCTCTCTCAGGCAACAGACCTTAAGAGTATTAAGGGACTCTAAAGTGCCAGCTCCTACTTCTCAGGTATTAACAAAACAGTAAAAAACATTTAGAAAATGAAACTTTTTGCCTACTATCAAAATAAACTGCTTTACATGCACTTCAAAATATCTTTTTAAAATTATTGGGACAGCTGGTCAAAACAACATATTTTTCATCTGAAATTGAAATTTTCTGTTTCTTTTTGACAAGAAAAGGTCTGTAACAGCCAATAAAAAATGTAGCTTTAATGTATCATTTAATGTATAATTGTGTAAACACCTAGTAAACATAAGATGATACTTTTCTGACTTGTAAAAATTCAGATGCTGCTTGATCAACAGGCTCTGTCTTGAGACTAAATATTACTGGGTATTTTCATAGTCAGAAAGGAATTTACTTGATTATTTCATAAAGCGCAGCATTAGCTTCCGTAACATGGGTTTTTTGGGCTGTTGGGTTTTTTTCTGGGGGGGAGGGGATTGTTTTTAAGAATACAAATCACAGTTGCTAAAAGACACATGTCAATCTTACCTTCATGGAGGAGCAGCACTCTCT
This sequence comes from Psittacula echo, assembly GCF_963264785.1. Taxonomy (NCBI): domain Eukaryota; kingdom Metazoa; phylum Chordata; class Aves; order Psittaciformes; family Psittacidae; genus Psittacula; species Psittacula echo. Next base: position 39,113,824 of record NC_137735.1, on the reverse strand, counting down.
CCACTAAACTGCTTGGAGCAGCTAAATCGACAGGCCTCTCAAAATCTGTGTTTTTGGCATTTATGTCTGCCCCAAATTCAAGGAGTAAGTTTACAATCTCTGTACTAGAATGCTGGGCAGCAGCATGGAGTGGGGTTTCCAAATGTTTTCCTTTCTGCACATTGGCACCTGGTGGGCATATGAACATAAGGAGACGTAAGAAGAGATTAATTAAAATTGTCATTGAGCAAAGATGATATTACAAAACAAACAAAAAAACACCCACTGTCCTAGAACCCCACAGTGAAGTTAGCCACCTCTTTAATTTTGTTGCATTGCAATGTAGCTAATCATATCAGTGAATTGTTTTGAACCCGTACACTTATCCTAGGTTTTATTACCCAAGCACAACTAGGTTTCAAAGGAAAATACTTCACAAAAATAAAAGGAAAAAAAAAAAAAATCAGATTAGGTCATGTGAGCATCATTGTTGCCCTAATTATAAAAAAGTACATTTTGTACATATTTAAGAATATTTGCGCTACATAAAAATATATTTTCCTTATTTAAGTCTACAAAAAAGATCACTAAACTGCAGTATTTATATTTTTGTAAGTACACCAACTCAGCAAGGAATGTAACTTGGATGCTTTACAGTTTTTCATGTGTTGAAGTTGGCAAAGGGTTTAAAATAGATTGTCATCCCATTCAACCATTATCAAGGATTCTTCTATAAAAGACTTAATTTTAATTCAGTCAAGAAACCCAATAGGGAAAAAAACCCCAAACCATTCATTCTCCCAATCCACAAAATTGTAATTATTACACTTTTGTATTAATAAGGAATTGCTAACTTATCTTAAGTTAAAATGGACTAAATTATTTTGCAATAATGCACTCATATTCCAGAAAAAATTGTCCATACAAGAGTTAAATAAAACTAGACAGTATGAAAGAATTTCCTTTATAGGCAAGATGTTAATCACCTAAAATTGACGTTGGCTGAACAGCATTCTAGACTATTCTAGGAGAAAAACCCAGACTTCTTAAGAGAGACTTACTAATCTTCTGAGACCAAATATTGGCTTCTGTACCAACTTTTCTCCCTTAATCAATACTTTTTGCCTTTTTAATTCCCATTTGGGTATAATAATAATATCACAGGCCAGGCAATTAGAATGTAAGTCTGAATAACCCACTGTTCTCAGTATTAACAATTTGGAAACAATTCCACTATATTATTCTCTTGCTTATTTCACTGTCTATTTGCTTTTCGACTTCTAATACGTCCTTACAAATTGTTGAAATAAGAAAAAATTCAGACTCACATAAGTGGTTTACTTATATCGCAATTTACATATTCTTTTCTAATTCAGGCCACCAATGAATGTAGAATATGTCCCTCTGTTACTGTTTTTAAGTATGGCAGTATTTGAATCCCAAATACACTAATTATACCTCTGTGGTTCTTAAATATAAAAATCACGACACAGGGCAGTTAATCACACAAGGAGACTGACTTTATGACAGACAATTTAATTGCTTGCTTATGTTTTAAATAACCTGCAGTTAACTAGGAAAACAATTCCAATGCAAAGATGGCAAGTCTGTAATTATTCATATATACATTTTTATGCATTGTGCTACAGGACACAAAAACTTTTTGTGTCGTTACCTGAAACACAGCAAATGATCCTTTAGCTATGCCAGTTGTATCCCTGGACTTGTGCTGAAATAGAGTGAGCCTCCATCATCTCCTCTGCATTGATTAAATAAATAATGTGAAATTTGGGATCAAATGCCTTTTACCTTACTACTCTCTGCACCTCGGTCTCTATGCCTTGTAAAAAGATCTATCAGAACATGCTGAAAAATGAAAAATGGTGGGACTACATTGCTAAAAAATGTTCTGCTGAAAGCTCAATGATTACTGTAAAAAAATTCTTTTCTCCAAAGCCAATTTTTAACCTTTGTTTTTCCTACAGAAAATAAACACCTACAAAGTTGCCAGTAGTAGATGCTAAAAATTTGCATCTACTAGAACATCTGTTCTTATTGGTCTTACTTCCTTTTTCCCTAATATGCTTGCTATGCCACAAAAATGATGAAAGACCTAGTAACTTATCATAAGCAAACATGCAGCACAGAATAAACTTCATAGTACAGCCCTCCAAGCAAGAGTTCTAGTTTCACTGATGGAGCACAGCTCACTTCAAAGGCTTATTTCACAAACTAGTAATACTTCTATTTAAAACATTACATACCTGCATAAAGAAGCTTTCGAATACAATGGATCTGCTGTGAAACACAGGCTACATACAGAGGTGTTCCTAAATGAGGAAGATCTTGGTCAACATCTATACCTGAGGATATCAGTACCTCCAGACATTCACTGTGACCTGTCAGTACAAAGCATGACAGATTTTGCTCAACTTCAGTGAGCTGTCTCATAGACAAAACAAGACACATTTCTTAACAATGTCATTGAGACATTTGTCAACTGCTCCACATTTATTCAGCAGGTAATTTCTTACCTCTACTGGCTGCTTCATGTGTTGGTGATGGAAGGCAGGACTCCCACTGAGCTTTGGCACCATACTCTAACAGGAGCTCAGCACATGCCGCACTGCCTCTCGAACATGCATTAAATAAAGGTGTCACTCCATCAATTGTTGTAGCATTTACCTAGAATATATAAAATCTATTTCAGAACAGAACTGAAAGGTGAACTTTTGAGAAGGATATAGTTAGAAATTGCATTAAAATAACAACAACAACAAAAAAATACTGGCTAGAATTAAGGTTGCTTAACTGATCAGTCCCTTTGCTACTGTCTTCTTCTCACCACACCCCTCAGCTGAAATTAGTTTACTATTATTCTGGTTAAGCTATGTTGAATAAACCAAAACACACCGGGAATACCAAAGAGCACACATTAACACCTGACCAGTAAATAATTTTTGAAAGTCATTGCATTTAGTTTGTTTCATTGATACTGAAAATATACACTGTGTGTAATAATGGGGTAATGGGGGCCTTTTCTCCACACCTCTGTCAAGAATGCAAACTCCATGTTAAATGTCAGATTTGCCATTTTCTTCTGTGGTTTTAACCTCCAGGTTGAAGGGATATTTCACAGGATGGAAACAAAGCTGATAGTACAGGCTTGCTGATTTAATACCAACCTCACCACCTCACTGGTTAACCAAATATTCCCAGTGTGAGAGAATGAGGACAGAAACTAGGCAAACTTGTGAGGGCTAATCATACTCAAAGAGGGAGCACAGGTATTAGGAGAGGACTCCTTCCAGGGTTCTGGCATATCCTCTTCCACACAGCACCCAAACCCACCAAAACAAAAGTACTAAAATATTCAGATAGAAAAATGATACTTGTTCTTATACTTTTGTCCATAGGATCTCTAGATTTGTGTCTTTAGAATCCTCATGCTAGCTGAGGTGGAGAGGAATTGGGTTTGGAAACATCTATGTATGTTTTATCTTTTTTTGTCTTCTGTAATAACAAATATAATCTACATAGTTCTCAAAACTGAATTTTAAGGACAATAAATATTTCCATCACAAAGATCAGAGATTTGGTAAACTATGCATATGAACTGTAGTGTCAGCAGACATTGTAGGAAAGTGGTCTCTAAGGTCCCATAAAGTTTTGGGATAACAGATAGACAGCCTGTGTCAGGAGCACAGAAAAGAGCCTGTGCCTTTTTGTACTTAGACCAAAGAACTGTAAGAGCACACAAGTGCAGTGTGACAAAAAGACATTCTGAAGACTAAAAGATTAAAAGGGCAATCTTCTGGAAGACACTCAAAGCCAGAGGAAACCAGAAAAGGAGAGGGATGCATTCCATAGTTACAATGGAAATAATGTAATGAAATTCAAAGAAATAAGGCTGGTGACCTACTGCTAGCATATTCTCTCCAGTTTGTTACTTGTTTTAGTGTCTGCCCATCACTTTACTTTGCTAGCTTTCAGATGGCAGTTTATTGTAATTAAATGAGATCAATGCAATCAATAGGGTGAGCAGAGAGAAATACCAAATAAAATAAAATACAAATCACGGAATATATCCTTCTCAGTTAAACCAAGGTTAGCACTGGACTCCGTATACAAAGTCAAACCTCCTTACGTTTGCTCCTGCTTCAAGAAGGATTCTTGCACATCCTACATGATCTCCCAGGCAGGCTTCATGAAGTGGTGTTACTTGGTCAATTGTTAGTGTGTCAACATTGTACCCCTATGCAGGACACGAATGACATATAAAGATCATAAAACAGCTGTTCTTCTTCAAATTAATAGTTTACAATAATTAGGCTTAAAACTCTACTTGCAATAAATAAATCTTCAGTGAACACAAAAAGAATCACTGTGGGGACAGTGAAACCCTGGAACAGCGGTTTAGAGTGGTTGGTGCATCTCCACTGATGACGAACTTTAAAACTGAACAAGGCCCTGAGTCTAAACTGTCCTATGATTCTCCAGTTTAAGGTCTGAACTATCTAAAGCCATGAATTTAGGAAGGAAAATGCATCTTGGACTGATAAAATCATCAAGCCCTTGAAATTTTCTGCAGTAGATGTTGTTTGATTCTTAAGAACTAATAATTGTATCTATTGGCTTTTATTAAATGTATTCCATAGTATAATTTTTTAGTATTGTAGTAGATAATATGACAATACTGTAATAGTATAAGTATAGTGGTTCACAGTCCCTCCCTTTGTATTAAAAAAAATATATATTTTTTTAAATCACAGCTGTGCAAACCCCAGAATGTTTCAGTGATTCTTCCCCCCAGCAGGTATCTTCCTGACCAGCTCTATTTATCTGAGGGCTTAACGCAGTAGAACTACATTAACTTATACCATGCAAGAGGGGAAGATTGATATGAATTTAAGTACAGCTTTGGTAAGTTTTTTTTTAGAGGAGAGAGAATTTTTAAAACATACAGAGAATATATTTTAAATATTAACTTGTATCTTATCACATAAAACAATTCTTAAATGTTTATTGCTTTGCAAAATTCAAGCGAACAAAGCAAAGAAAAGCATACTAAATCTGCATTAATAATCTATGAGAGACTAAATAACATTAAAAATGAAAGCAATTTTAAGAACATGGCCTTCACCTGTGACAACAAAGTCTTTAGAGAAAGAAGACGTCCTTGACTGGCTGCCTCATGCAGAGGTGAGCGATCTGCCCAAGAACCTATATAATAACAACATTTATTGAGTAAACCATATGGATTAAGAAGATTTTGAAATGCATAGAGCAAAGCAAAACCCACAATGCATAGAATGAAGACAACTGTCCAATGAAATTATTTTTTCCTCTTTAGAGACTCTAATTCAAATGATCAGTTTCTAGACAATTATTAACTGTAAACACCTCTAATAAATGATTGTGTTGCAGACAACAAAATATATACTGATTTCATTAATCTGATTTAATAAATCCATCAACTACCATGTTTCCCATCTCTCACTTCTATTTTTGTTCCTTTAAAAAATTAATTTATTTTTGCAGCTGGCATATAGAAATTTATAGCCTTTAACAAACTGATATTTGGACCTAAACTAGACATAAACTTGCCTAAAAATGTCTGGAAAAGCTGATGCATATGAAAATCAATACAGAAATCCTCATGTATGAGACTATTCTGCAGCTACTACACAAGTGCAAGGAGAGAAGTATGGTGAGAATCACTCTAAAAAATGGCTATAGTAGAAATGAGTCTAAGTTCTCATTCCAATTAGAACAAAAAAGTTAGATATGCTTAATGTAAAGATTTGGCATTTATTTTCATTTACTTATCACCCACAAAAAAGAAGGGGGGAAGGAGGGAAGTAAGAAACCCAACAACAACCCCACCTTACCCACACATACCCGCCTGTAACTCCCAACCCAGGTCCCAGGGTCATCCCATGGCTCCTGGTGAAGAACCTGTCCCTTTCCTCTAGAAGATGGGCCACTGACAGGTCCCTTCTAGCCAGACATGGCTGCAGACCCAGCTGATACCAATTTATTGTATGACAGTTGCAGATCAAATTTTGAGAGATTGTGAAAGGAAGAACCATCTTCATAATATATTATGAATTACCAGTATTTATTCCTGTAAGAAGACAATCACTGGAACTCTAAAAATGCTAATGCAATCACTCACGTGAGATATATCAATCCCCAAAAAATCCCTGCACAAAGGTAGAGAGAATTAGCTAAGTAAAATGAATTGGTAACAACAGTAGATAAATCTCTAATGTGTAAAGGTGTTTGACTTTGTTTGTTGCAATGGACTAGGTCTGCCTTCAAAGCCACTTACTGCAATTTGGTGACAAGCAATGAAATTTAAATGAGAAGGCTATTGCTCACTGGCAATCATCCCTCTAAGCTCTAAGGTAACTATTCAGTAGAAATACACCATTTCCATGTACTTTTGGACCCCTTCTGTCCACTGGCCTGTTTCAGAAAGGACACTTTTGGTTACAATAAACAGCTCCCTCAAATGACAGAAAAGAACCTGCTCAACCTGAAAAGAAATTGGGGCACAGTTAAAGCCTGTGAAATAGTGCACAATATGGAAATTGAGATAAAACCTCAGCTTTCCTAGAGGTGTTAATTAATGAAACTAAAACTTACTCACAGAACATATAACTACACTGTGGAACTCAGCACTACTGGATGCTATTCAGATCAAAAAATATAGCAAAAAGCACTGCTGAGTATTAAAATTATCCTAAAACCATATAAAGCTGATCACAGATGTTAAAAAATGCAGGAAATTTAAGCTTTGTAAATCTGATCTTAAAAATGCACTGAGATTTCTATTCTGTCAGAATATCCAGTACCTGGAGTGTCCTTGACAGGCAAGATCCGGCTTCCAATACCCCCAGAATTATTTGCACTAAAATCTGACATTATTCCTTATACTTTTTACTTAAGGTTTAATAAATGTAATATTTTGCAATTCTTACTGTTAGTCAGAATAACAGCTAAAAAAACTGTGAGCAAAAGTGACTGGGATTTTAAGGGGTATTATACTACGAAACCTGACCTCAGAAATCTGAAAGTGACCCAATTTTGACAACACATCAATATTTTCTCTGTCATCCCAATAAGCTAAGATATAGTAATCCTACTGTAGGTTGGATGTGTGCAATCACTATGAGAATTTTGACCAATGTCTTCCTTCTTCTTAGCAGTATGTGAACCAGCACGCGAGTTGTTCTAATTCAACTTAATTAGATCCATTAAGTTCTCCTGCTGGCAGCTGCAAAGAATTCCTCAAAAATAATGATAGCTGTATTTAGAGGCTGCGTTTGAAATTTTGTCACCCTGTCTCTATAGATGAGAACTTCTCTCTCTCTTTACAGTTTATCCTACTCCTAAATTAACAGGCAAAAAAAGGACACTTTACTATAAAGAAAAACATCTAACAAATTTGTAAGTGTCATGAGGTTTTTATGCCCATAAATACACTACATTTTTGTAGCTGTTTGTAACTCAAGAGAACAAATGTGCAGGTACGATCTGAAAGCAACATGTTTTCCATCTTTCTTCCCTTTACCTCCTTCCCTCTTGGATTGCTCAGAAGAAAGTCTGTTAATGTCATTACTCCAGTGACATTTGAGATCAATCAAGTGATGCCAGATACCACAGTGAGCTCCATTTTGCACCTAGACCCACTTTATATCCCTGTCTTCATGTAGAGACATCTGGCAGCTGTTTCTGCTAAATCCATTAAAAACAAAAGGCCTGTATCATCTCTACTAGAAAAAAAATCTACAACCAAAATGCCACAGAAACATTTTGTGCTAAACCCAGTTTGGAAAAAGACCCCTCACATTCCACCTGATTTATCAATAAACAGTTCAAATTTTTTTATTGATCAATAATGATCAATAAATCATCATTAAATACCACAGGAACAAGAATATGTTCAAAATAAATATGCATCATAAACAAACATCGAAGGTGTCTTAATTTTTTTGTCTAGATTGCTGCCTCCTGCTAACCTACAAACTTGCTATGTCTCTCACTTAGAAAGCATTAACAAGAACATAAACAAGGACAGTTTTTCATTCATTGTTGTCTGTAACAGCAGCCTTAGCAAACATGATCTATTCCGAAACTGTTAATGCATTAATTCCCTGCTGAAGTTGTCTCTGACACGCTGACTACAAAGTATCTCTAACTATATATAGAAGTCACATTAGTTCCAAGTTCTCTGGTGTATAGTTTACCAGGAAGGGCAACTTACATTGCCTTGCAAACACTAACAAGAAAGAATAACTATATTCACTGTATTAATAGGTGAAGTTAAATAAATTACAAAGTATCATACAATACCTAAGTCTCCATCTCCCCATGGCACTTCCAGCCAATTGCAATTATAAATCCTACTCATTTCTTTCAATCTGGAAAATAAAAAAACAAACATCTGTTCTTGCTAGTTGGGCCTGTTCACTCCAGCTATGTTTGGAAGGAGATCAGCAGCTCACTGTAACACGAACTTGCACCCTTCAGTAAACACAGCTTTGAAGATATGCGTGTAAACAAGTTGCTGGTTACTTTTCCTATGCTGAAGGACTGCAGCCCTTTTTATTCATTTTCACATTTCATTTTGTAATATAACAACTTTTCATAGTACCAGTATCTGTGCATTTGCCTTCCACGACAGATGGACTGGAATTTCAACACAAGAGAAACTCACAGTGAAATCAAGAGTACCTTGAGGCGAATAAGAACTGCAGGACAAACTCCTCCTTTTTAACCTCATGCAATGAGATACACAGTTTTGTATCCTCAAAAATCAGTGCTAGTACACAAATTTGTAAGAGAAGCACTGCCAAATGTTCATGTTATTTTACTACTTACTCAAAACATACTTAGAAAAGAAATATGTACAGATATTCTGAACATATGCCAAAAGCTATTTGATTTGTATGCTGAACTGTGTTTTTCTTTTAGCAGTTCACTATTGCCTCAGTCATTTTCTAAACAATTCTTTGATTGTTAAATTGGGGGTCTGATAACCATTCACAGCAGTGAAAATCCCCAAAATGGGGATTTTTAATTCTGACTTTGATCCATTTCTGAGTCATTAATATTCTTTTCTTCATGTTTTCCCACAGACTTCATTTCTTTGCATCTACCTGCTATTATTTGTCGTTCCTGTAGTTATGATCACAATAGTAAAATGCTAAGTAGAAATAAATTTTTGTAGAAGTCCTTCACTCCATTCATCCTGTCCTTTTTGGTTTTATTTCTAAAAATTTGTGTAGTCTTAAACAAGCAAACAAAAAAACCAAAGCAAAGCGAAGCAAACCCCACACCAGTATAAAAGATATATTAAAAAAAATAAAAATGGGATTTTTGAAGCAAGGAAGACTGGAAATGAATGAAAGGCTCCTCCGTGACTTCAGTGAGAGAAGATTCATGACAATGCTCATCATTTCAGAAAAATACTGCATAAAGGTAAATTGATGTCCCAGCCCTCAGAAAAAGCAATATCATCAGAGAAAAACTGAAAATAGAGTCCTGCCACAGTCTTTTACTGGGAGATGAGAAACATAAACTATTCTGGAAGTGTTGCAGCTAACATTCATTTCTGCAAATCCAACAAATGCTATGTATAAGTTCATCACTGCTCCCTTTTATGCCTTAAGATGTATTTTGAGTGTTTCAGTTTGTGGCAACAGAAGCAACACACAGGATCAATAACTAGAATAGAAAAACTCTAACATTATAGTCCCATGATCAGTGGTCTCACTTCAGTTATTAAAACTGCCTGATATTTTGTACATGGATTTAAGTTCTAACAGATTTTTAGTGCGGAACTAAAACATTACCCATTTCTCTAATGCCCATACAGGATAAAGAGGCGTATCAATTACTTAATTGATATTTGATGTTAAAAACAATTCTAAAGAATCTTAAGTCAAGGATTTAAAAGTTAAGAAATGCATCTTTGGTGCTTAACTACTGTGATTAAATATGAACAGTAAAACAAGCCACTTCTATTTAACAAATGAAATTCCAGCAATCAACATTGAAGAACTCCAAAAGAATCGCAATTTAGTCTAGAGAAGATTAAAATGTGTCTAAGGGAGAAGATACAGTTCAAGTGGCATTTAAATACTCCATTTAAATATTTAAAAAAATCTTTGTTCTCATTTGACTAAAAATTATATAACAATAACTAAATATATACATATAATATACACATGCAAAAAACCCCAACTCAACCTTTATTAGTTCAAACCAATTTTCTTTCCATTGTTTCTTGTCATGTAGACTTTCAAAATGTGGGGATTTCATTCCAAATGCAAGTGCCAATTATATCCTACTCTTGAAAACCATACAAACCGTGTCTATCTTCCTACACACTTCTGCTTGCAGTGCACCCATATTATGTGACCACACAGTAGTTTTGCCATTCCACTGTTTATTCGATGAGTGAGTTAGCATTCCAACAATTTTTTACCTCCATATCTAATAGGATCTCTTGCTCTTCGAGACATTATCTAAATTATAAACTGACTATAACATTGTTAACTTTATATTGCATTTTAATGGTATTCTCCCAATAACAAAGAATAACCCTTGCTGAATCTATCTTCATAATGTCATCCATTCCTACTATTTTATAACTAAGGAACCAAAAGACAGAGTTTTAATGCTAAAATTTTAAGACCAATATAATAGTTTATTTTTTTCAGAGTAGTTAGGCCTTAGAGTGTACACTGAAAGCATAGTTTAATTACGGTTATGAGACCTTTGAGCTTCTGAAATTTCAGCCTTAGATAATAATAACCATGATCAGTCAAGAAACTTTCAGGTTAGGTGATTGGTCTTAAAGCACACAGGTGCCACAGCGAAGACAAGAATAGAATTTGCTTTCAAGGACATTAAAATGTCAACCCTTTTCCCCTGCCATTCACTACAGGCCTTCTAAACTTTACAATATACATGAAAATATAGGGTGTATCTTTTCTGAGTATAAAGTGATTGCATTCTCAGCACATTACCCATCTTACACATTAAAGAAAGAAGGGGTTTTGTGGAAGAGTACAACATGTTGTCAAATACTGATGGTGACTGAGCGTTGGAGTAGGCTGCTCAGAGAGGTTTGTGGAGTCTCCTTCCCTGGAGATGCTCAAGAACTTTCTGCACACAATCCTGAGTAATGTGCTCTACATGACCCTGCTTGAGCAGGGAGGTTGGACTAGACAATCTGTGTTGGTCCCTTCCAGCCTTGACCATTCTGTGATTCTGAGATAATGCATCAGAGGGTCAAATCAGTGTGGTGCAGGCAGTGTTACTTTTAACAATTCCTAAATTTTGAGTGCTTTGGCATTGCAATTTAACATACTTTTCACACAGAGACATGAGTCACTAAACTGTATTAAAAATTCTAAAAAATCACAGCAGCAGTATCCAAACATAGCTCACTTGGCTCCTGACAGAAGCAACATTATCCTACGTGCAGCCACTGGCAATGATGATGGCAGCTGTGCCAGGCTTTGCTCACACAGGAGGAAATGTGTCAACCCCTTCTCCCATCACATGAAAGCATAGCCACAGCTCCCCTAGTCCATTGCTCATGAACAGTTTGGTTTTGCCATCTTCTTGAAAGCTCAACAACTGGCTGGATAATTTTCTAGCTGAAAGTAGCTTGCAAGCTCTGTGTGACAGAGGTAGAGTGACAAGTACAAAATCACATCAACCACTAAATTCAGTGATCTGTTAGATCCACATCAGATTTGATTTGAGTACATGGAGCAGGTGGTAGTACTCTTAGGCTGTTATTATTTCCTTGAACAAGTCACAACAACAAAGTAAGGGTTTTTAAGTAGCCTTCCCAACTAGAAAGTGACAGAAAAGGCATACAAACATTCTGAGCTGAGTCCAGACTCTGGAGAACTTCTGCCGGGAATAATTTTGCTCCTCAAATGCAGTCTCAGCCTTAATCCAGACTGGAAGCAATATTCCCCTAGCTGTGCTCAAAATTCTTAGTATTTTCCCAGCCTGATGGAGAGTGAATGTAGCACATGACCTAAACCCTAGCCTTAAAAGCAGAATCCAGCTGGGCAGCAAACCCGGGCCTAGTGTGCTGACTTTTACCACATGCAGGAGATTTTGGCAAACTAGCCTGGCTGTGGACCCTCAAGCCAGTAGGCTGAAGACCTTTTCCTAGCATGACTCTATCTTTTCACCCCCCTACCAAATCTTCTCATGACACATCCCATCTCCTGCATCACTTTTAGTCCATTTTCCAATCTGCGTATTTAATTTCATGATGCATTGCAGTATGACTTTGCTCTGCAAGGGTGGCTGAAGAATAAAGTCAGGTTTGGATACCTTCATGGATGGCAACAGAGAGGGAAGAACAGAGCCTCCTTCAGATTTGATATTAGATATACTTGCTATTCAAGTGAACTGCAGCAACCAGAAGCCTTAACAGCAACACAAGCCTCTCAGTACTTCAAAGATGTCCATCAATAAATATATATACGCCCAGCTTGGCAATCACAAAGTGGTTGTAAGTAGCTGCACTGAGTTGAGATGGACTCTTCAGAAAAAATTACTTTCCATGTTTTACTGTGATTTTCAAAATTTCAAAACTTGAATTTGGCTAATTCTTTATAAGAATGGCAAAAGAGGCTAACCCTGAACCATATCGAGGAGGACTAGTGCTAACATTGATAAACTTGTGTATTTCTTTTCTGTCCAAGGAAGAATATCCTAGTTTTTTGGAAACTACTGACCTAACTAGCTGAAATGTTCAGAAATAGAAATTGCTATAGATCAGGAAATCTGTAACAGCAAACAGTGTGAGGGCAAAAGATACACTGCATATTAAAACATTCAAACAGCTACTTGTGAAGCTATGGTAACTGTTGCTTAAGTTCTTGAATTTTGCTTAATTCTAAAACTGGCAGTACTGGAAATTAGCAAAAGTATTTTAAGAATACCTCTGATTCCTGTAGCATACAGCTATGTTTTACATGGTAAATTCATAAATATTTTTATGTACAATATATCAAATCTGCCATTCCTTGACTATTTTTGCGTCTCCAGGTTTTAGCTTGACATCTTATTATTATGGGTTTCTTTTTTTTTTTTTTCTTTACTCTAAGCCTTGTGATAAGATCAATGTAAACTGGAATTACAATGACTTATATGAATAATTATGATTAGAACATTCCTATTACTCTTGCAATTGCTCATGGCCCCCTTTTACACATTTGTGTTATGAAAAATATAGGAAAATATGACACAGACAACTGCAGTCCAAAACACTTCTTTTATAATAGAGTTTGTTCCTCATGGCTGAAAACGTGTCCAGCAACTTAAATGCCCCCTAAGTACTTCTCTATGCAAACCTTTACAATTTTATCTTTGGTTCTAGTATCCTAGCAAATTACAAGTTCTGTCACCTGTAGTTCCTCCATTGCCTCCTATTTCAGCTACCCATACACTTTACGTATAAAGTTATATGTAAAGTTTACTCCTCCCCCTCCTTTCCTTCCCCGGTTACTTGCTGTAAACAATTACCCCTCAGTATCCAGTTACCTTGTGACAGGACAGCAAAAGTCAGGGTAAGTCAAGCCTTAAACACTTGCATAAAACAAATAGGGCAGATAAACAAGAAAAGGTATTTTAGATCAGCTGATAAGAGCGCAGAACAGACTAAAATAGCTTCAACACCCTTGTGTTAACCCATGCAAGACAATAAAGTGCCACTAACATAAGCATGCATTTATATTACAGCTAAGAAAATAAAAAATAAAAAACAGTTTAGAGCTACAATATCACAAATTGGGTCAGCTTAGCATATTTCAGTACACGGTTGCTGAAATGGCTGCTATACTAACCTTGGCTGGTCAGAATACCCCAGCTAGCTTTTCGTTTCGCAGGACACTCCCCTATACATTCTAGGCGTCTTTTGGGGAGATTCTGGCTCCTCTGAACAGCAGTGCTTGTTGTCATTATTTGTTTCTCGAGGAAAGCCTGTCTGTCATTGGTGCAGGTACTCTGGTCTGACGAGCACTGCCAAAGGGATTTCTACTACCTCTTTTCCTCCTTTCGCTTTTTCACAAAGGATCTTGCTGTACTTACTGTAGAATGGCTACAACACTGAAATCCATTCAGTAACATTTACTAGCTTGGACTAGTGAGTACGTAGTGGGGGAAGGGAAGGACTGCTCTAGCATTTTCTATTTTTAAAACAGAGAAAGAATCAGCTTAGCTACAGCATGAGTCTTAACTATTTACATGATTTAAATGGAAAGAAGGTGTTAGTTTTTTAACAATATAACCAAAAAAAAAACCCCAAACAGATTCTTAAAGCATACTTATTCAATGTTTTGTTGCTTGAATAATAAGCAACCTAAAACAGAAAAAATAAAGCTGTATTCTCAGACTATCAATTATTTTAGTAATAGAAACAATAATTATTAGTGCATCAGGCTTTATTCATGTAATTTGCAGTCAAGAGAGATTTTGGAGTTCAGAGGAATCCACAGAACTATGAAACACTTCCAACTTTTGATATTCTATCTTTTGTGGTTTGTTTTGTAGGTTTTTTGTTGTTGTTTGGTTGTTGTTTGGTTTGGAGTTTTTTGTTGTTTTGGGTTGGGTTGGTTGGGGCTTTTTTTTTTTTTTTTTAATAGGTGACAAGGTATCCTACAGATGTCAACTAGAAAATAAAACCTGAATAACCAAAAGCATGGTTTGACTCACAAAACTGGTTCATTGAAAGTCTGATCCCATTATGAAAGTAAGGCTGTAGTCTTGTCTAAAGAAGCACAAGTCAATATTATCTAAATAATAACAAAAACACATGGTAGTTTTTTGGGAGTTTTTTGGTGGGGTTTTTGGGGGGGTTGTGTTTGTGGGGTTTTTTTGCTACTGTGCATCACACTGATACTATGCAACAGAAATCTGCAAGGAGAAGCAATCTGTAGAATTCCAAATGCATAAAAAGGACAGTGATTTGTCTGTACTAATAACATGCCAAGATGCTGGCTTTACCACTTTTAGTATTTCCTCCCTATCTTCTTCTACTGATATAACAACTAGCAACTTGCAAACTTTTAAAAAGAAAATTACCATTACAGGGTTTCATTATTACTACCTCTTGCAGTACCTGACAAAAATTAATCCCTAAGATGTTGACATAACAAACAGGCATTTAATGAAATTTTTTATATCCCTCTTATTTTTCTTTCGGAGAAAAATCAGAGGCAGGACTATAGTTAGGTAGGCTGAGGGAAAGAAAGACAAGCGCTGCAAATTTCGCCTTGAAATTGCAGCACATGAGAACTGCCCCACAAGAATGGTGCTATACTCTTTACAGAACAGAAGCAGGTAGGCTACTGTTATTCTCGCAAGACAGAACAAAACTGCACTCTCTCAGGCCGTATATGCTGCTTTCAGACAGTTGCTCTCCTCAGTTTTATCTAGCTGAATGAGCCAGGGTATCTCACAGACTGACATAAACACTTCAATACATCCAGCAATCAGACTCAGCAAATAAGTCTTGAACAGAGCTTTTACTAAAGGGCTCATTATAACAGGCACATTGAAAATATGTCACTTTAATTCTAGAATTATTTGTTAAAAATTATGCTTTCTTCAACTAAATAAATACTGGAAAATTACTTAACAGGAAAGCTGACTACAGATGTCTCTGTTAGGGAGGTATCAGCACTATTCTCCAGGTGAGAAATAACCAATGACAATTTTTGTGCTTTGCCACAGCTCTGAGGCTCATCTCAGTTTTACACTTCCTTTCCATTTGGAATGGCATCCCAGGACTTCCAGGAGAACGTGGTGAGGATCAGGATCAAGCAAAAAAACATCTGGCACTGCAGGGCAGGGATTGACAGTGAGCTGGGAAGAAAAGACTTACATGTTTTTGTAAGAGTTTTGTGGGTGAGCTATCCAGCTGAGAATGAAGCTGAGTCCTTCTAGAAGAGTGGTACAAACATGGAAGTAGTTCACACAACTTGCTTCCCACAGATATTCCAGCCCCCCCTTCTCTCTTACTAGTTTCAGAGATGCAACTTGCAGGAGCAAGAAAACCAGCAGACGCACAGACAGCTGCCATGGCTTCAAAGAGGAAGCCAGCAGCACCCGGTCCCCCTCACCCACAATGCTCCACAGGAAGCAGTCCGCTATCAACAGAATCTGCCATCTTCAAGGCAAGGGTACTAGGAAAGGTACCTCTATTCCATAGGGATGTACCACTCTATTTTTAAGTTACTTTGAATACTTTGTAGGACATCAGAATGCGATGTATAAAAATAGGCACACTATCTTTCTTCAGCCTTTAAAGAAGGAAAAGCTTATCCCATTCAGGACTCTAGAAGCAACTTTTCACTAAATTCCGTTAGGCACAACTGTTTGTCCTCCCCATTAAAAAGTCCTATTAAAGCAGTGTGTAAATAAAAGGGGTATTTAAAAAAAAAAAAAAAAAAGCCAGACCAACATCAGAAACCAACTGAAAATGTATTAAAAATATACTTGAAATGTTGACATAAAAAGGGAATGACCATAAAATTAAAGCTGTGGAGTAAGACTGAAGAACTCAGTAATTCCATGTTAGAGGTGGAAGTGAAATAGCATGTGGTCTTCCTCAAGTCAGCTGTCCATGCAGTGGGTTATATTAGCTACAATATAAAAATGAGTATCTCTTGACTTCATTAGGTAATAAAACTACTAATATTTGAAACTACTTAGACTTGGTATTCATATTCTGTTCTTCAGGTTTTTTCTCTATAGAAGACACTCAGACACTTCCAAAATCTGCCAGAAAACCTATACAGAAATCTAAGTCGACATACGAGTATGTAGAAAGCACAATAGACCATTATTTCCCCTGTCTGGGAACACAAGCAATTAGGGACAGTAGATTATGGTTACTTATGAAAGCAACACAGCTACCCGCAAAAAGCAGCCAGAGGAAGGGGTGGACACTACAGTCTGAGAGTAAGGAAATCAGAGGATTTTACTGATGAGTCTGGAATTCTGACTTAATTTAGCAGACAAGCTTTAAACAAACCACTGTGATGTTGTGTTTGACTAATAAGTTGTATTCAACTTTTATAATGCAAGGGAAGAATTGTTAAAGGAAACTTTAAGGTGATTTTCTTCAGACTAGTCTTTAATTCAGATTTCTGTAACAAGAAATGTCAGTACAGTTTCAACTTCTCTGTCAGCAAATAGCTCTGAGTTTACAAGGGCAGCAATTCTTAATAGGTGGGAATGAAAATGGAAAGATATTTTTATTCCTCCCCTTCAGTGGGGAACTTGTTCTATTCTGAAGACTGTTCTTAATGCAATAAAGATGCAATTGTGACAGCACAAGGAAAGTGTTAAGAAAAACAATGACAATCCCCCTCTACCCTTCACCTTTTGACACATGATGCAGCCCAATTCAATACAGTCCGAATTCCCATAACAGCAATTTAACTTGGGAAAAACTGGACAAAATTGCACTATTTTCAAATGTGAGTGTTTTATATGTGCAACCCTCCTCAAGGTAGCCAACTGATGAGCCACATCCCATTCTGTATTTTCAGATTCACTCTAATGACCAGGATTATCGTAGGGTCACAGTGACTACACTGGACCTGCCACACTAAATTCTAGAACAGGACTAGGAACCATCTCTGCCTGCTGATGTAATCCGCAGACTACAGCCATGAAGCTAAATGATCAACAGGTTCCTTGGTTCTCAGTGCCAGTACCCCAAGAGTTGCCTGCCATTTGACATTGCCAAAAAGGAACCAGCAGAGATCTCGAATATTTCTCCCTGTAGGAGAAGCCAAGACAAAGGAGGTTTTTAGGAATAATTACAGAAACATGGTTACGGACAAAACCAAAATCCTAAAAGGCCACAGTGCCACTATTACATCCTGCAGTGCTGGCTCAGCACCAGGGAACTTAAGTGCACCATCAAAGTACAGGATAAAGCTCTAAGAATAGGAGAGGGAAAGGACTGGAACATTTTTAATTTTTTTTAAACACATTCTTGTATCAAGCCATACTTCATGGCCAATACAATGATTACAAGTCATTAGCAGACAACCAGAAGCTTAGGCATTACCCAGGTGTCACCAAACTACCCTCTGTCCTCCACATCTTGACAAATGCCAGCAAGTATGCAGACATCACTTAAATGGTCATTAGTTATTTAAGCATAAAATGACATTTCTCTATGCCACTGTAAGGACTAAAAAAGCCTTCTACACACTCCTGCTCTTTCTATATACATTGTCATCTACCTCTCCTGCAGGGAATTATTATATTAATTATTATTATCATCATCATTGTAGCAGCAGCATGGATGGCTAGTAATTTTGCTACCTCTTCCCCTGAATTTTTTACAGTTGTTAGGCCTTGTATCCTTGGATGCTGGGAATCAGAACAGAAGGCTAAGATAAGATTTAATATTCTGATATGATAAAGGCTTTGTCTCAGCCCCCACAGAAGTCAAATATGGAACAATGATACATTTACTACATTTCTTGGCTTGTGGATTTGCAATGCATGCCTGCCAGACCTTTTCACACAAGCAGGCAGTGGTAATGCATATGTGCTAACACACAGACTAAAGTAAAACAAATCACAGCAGTCATGCTGATGAATCTAGCCAAATCAGTTATCAAGCAGGCCTGGACTTCAGATATTGACAGAGAAGACAGACAGAAGGCATGAGATCAGCAGTCAGCATGGGAGTGGCATAGAGCACCACAGTGTGAATCTTCAGCCAACTACCATGAGAGAACAGTCATAGTGATCATACGTACTGCCAAAAAGACTAGATGTAGCAAAGAGTAACATCCACTAGTGCAACAGATGCAGCATGCCATAATGGATTTATTACCGACCAGCCAGCATTGCTGCAATCATGAAGGGAGCTCAGTACTTAGGCATGTAATGCATTCCCCCAAAGCCATCATCTAAACCTGGCAAAAGTTCACTCGCTGCTTGCCTGCATTGCAAATGTTTGAGAACATCCCCTACAAGAGAGGAGTGTGAATAGCATAACCCTGTCCATAACAAGTCTATGACTGAGAGAAGGAACATCACCTTCAGAGAGCTATACTATTTCGGTCTTTCCCTGTTGCCTTACTCCGCACCTCCACAAAAAAGACCAGTGCAGGTGATATGTTTGAGCTTACCCCAGTCCAGTAATGGAGTTTCCTAATGGCTTTTCTTTAACAACAGTTGTCTTTAAGGCCTCACAGGCAGATTGCTCCAGGATAAGCTTTCAGTCTTACTGCTATGTATCTTTAAAACTCCAGGTTTTAAGATACATCAGAGTTCATAATCTTTCATTTTGCACTTGTTTGTAATTCAAACATTCTTCATTTCATCCAGAAAAATTAAAGAAATAATTTGATGAAGAGGATTTCTATTTGATTTAAGAGTGTGCACATCAAGCAAGCCAATAGGACCTAGGCTGGTGACAAGTTAAGGTCCAACTTCAGATAAGACACATTTCAAGGATGCACACATAAATTATACTAACAATAAAATACAGCTGTGGCAATGCTATTCTCAAGAAGGTCCTGACATGAAAATACAGAGAGAAGTTAAAAAAAAATAACCACAAAGGAATCCACCTGGTAGGATATCTCAGTTCCTTTCAGGGAAGCAAGTATGCAGACAGGCTCCAGCAGATATATGCACTATAAGTTTCTTTAGCCTTGAAGATTTTCTTTAAAGTTAAAGGAAGAATCAATGCTTGTCAACAGAAGTGCTTGGCTTTCATTGATGCAAATAGGTCAGTGCTCCGGCCATGCCGGCCTAGTTGCATCATGTAGCTTTCACCAAAACCACTTTAAGGTAGATTATATTCTTTATATCAATGGTTCTGGTATCTTGCTGATATGTGGTGTTATTTGCTTCATTCTAAGCAAGTGTCTTCCTGAGATTTATTTTGAAGCACCGGTCTTCTTTGGCAGTTATTTGTCATACTAGGCAAAGTTATTTAGCATATTAAGAGAAGGTGATGAACTGTATCAAAGAAAGCCTCCATCCTGAACTTTCAAAAAGAACATTCACACCATCTTAAGCATTTTTACACCATTAGCTTACATGCTGCATATGAAAAACAAATGCTAAATGTGGTGCCTTACACCAAGTGGTATGGCAAATAGGTATGCCATACAATATTCCTATCATTACTAAATTAATCTCTATTGTATCCAGGAAGCTAGTAGAGGTCTTATATGGCTTTTATTAATAGAACTGTGATCTCTGTGGAATGCAAGTTGAGAAAATGCCTCATGCCTATCTTCCCTACCTAACAACTGTTGCTGAGTGACATTATCAATTGCAACTTGTTAAAACTAAATAATAGGAAAACTTTGCTCTAAACATTCACTACAGTTCAAAACGTAATCAAGATTCCCAAATAGTGGATCTCTAACAGTGAAACATAGCATTATTTCCTATTTATGAGTTGTATTTAATGGACCAGTTTCTTGGGTCCACCCAAACAGCACTCAATGTACAAGAAAAAGAAGGGAACATAAGGCTTCATACTATTTACAAGCTTCCTACTCCTGAAAGGAGATGGCAACTCCAGTCTTGAACTCCCACAATCCCACAATGGCTTAATTTATGGTAACTAGGAGTAACTAGTGTACTGAGCATTCCTACCATGCCTGGCAAAGGCAGACAGAGAAAAGACAGGTAGCTTAGAACTTGCTGTGTTCATTCAAGAGTAAACAGTTTTAAAAATGCTTAAAAGAAATCAGGCCATGTTCATTCTGCCAGTTCTGCAAAAACCAGTGTATTTTGAGAAGCTATACTCAAAAACAACAATTATAAATTCTGTTTTTAAAGAACTTTCAAATATTACTTTAAAGCAGTGTAGTTATGCATAAAGTGATATTCTATGAAAATTTTTGCAAACAGAGTTGACATGATTAAAAAATAAGATATTAAAGAAATGCATTTTATGTTTATGTTTATGTTTCAGCTTGTGCATCAGACTCCAGGTATCTGTCTAAGTACGTGACTAGTTTGTCATTTATGATATATTAACTTCTTCAAAATGATTCTTTCGTAAGGAAGTTCTTCTGTAACACCTTCTGCTTGCAGCTAAAAGCATTTTGACAGTTATTATCAGGTTTAATTTTAATAAAATAGACCTTTTGCCTTATAAAAAGTTTATAAATGGGAACTATATCTTCTTCTATAAAGTCATCTGTATTATCAAAGAATGGATTTTTCCATACAAACCAAGCTCTTACCATTAGTCAGTAAAGTTTATACCTTACAGACCCAAAACACCTAACAATGAATTAACTCTTAAGAGTTGCTACACACACTTTGAAATCACTTCATACCACAGTGCTATTACCTCATCCTAAAGCAACTGAACTATAAAATTCAGCTGAAGGTCCAACTCAGCCCTTGCATATACAGAGCACTTTCACAATATGACCAGCTACTCAGTATAGTAGGGAGAATTTAAAGGTTGCTTTTGATCTTCCCATTTGTATCCAACAACAGCTGTACAAAGGCTGAGTTAGTAAATCTGCACAGGTCTGGAAATACAGCGAGAGAAGTAACCTTACTGTGCAGATCACTGCCACTGCAACTAGCCTGCTAAGGAGCTAATTACATCCACAGTTAATTTGCAAGTGAGTTCATTTTTGTAGGTCATTTGGTAGGGCACAAAATTTTAAAATGGAATAAACATATATGTACAGCAATTTTTCCATAAAGAAATAAATTAATAAAGTGTTGACTTTTCCAAAGTTTCTAGTGTAATGAATAAATACACATTCACTTCAACACAATAAAAAAAGAAAAGCTAGGCACCATAGCCTATTTACAACACGGCTATAGTCCCTGATTGCAAATCACTTAGCTCTGAACAGCTTATCAGTCCCTTTCAATTCAATTGGGCAAATATGTGTACATGAGTAAGAGTATACAAAATTAGTGCCAAAGTTAAAATTAATCCAGTAAATGGGACCTTTGTAATAGAATGGATCCCTTTTTCTTTAATTCTTTTATGATAGTAATACCACTGACTTCACTGAGGGAAAAAAAAATCAATTCTCATAGTTTATAAAGACATGGGTCTTTAACTTTAAACAAACTTCTGTCCTGAACTGGTGTTGTTCAGTTTTTTATATTGTGGATGAAAGAGTACTGCATTTATTTTTATAAAATCAGTAGATGACACTAAATGGCAGATGCTGCAACTGCCCAGAGGGAAACAATTCAAAACAGGACTTGAGCAAAATGGAGAAATTCTCTGATATCAAAAGCATGAAGTTAGCTGAAGGCCAGCACAACATATTATACTTAGAGAGGAAAAAGCAAATACATAGTACAGTGACTCTATCTTAACATGGGTTTTATAAGCTACAGACTGTACCCTTACATACATAGGGTATCATATATGGCACATGAAGTGACTGTTCCACTTTTATGCAAGTAATAGTTCAACTGGTTGCACTAATCAATTCTCAGCTGGAGCATTCTGCCTAACATGAGGAATTAGACTTCAGTAAAGAGGCCTATGAACTGTATATGATGAATTGGCACAAATCCAAAGGAGAGCAACTACAGCAATTCCAGGTCTAGAAAACAAGACTTAGGAGGACAGACTAAGTTAAATCCCTTTACTGTAAAAAAGACACAGTAGATGTAGGAAGACACATCAGAATAGCTTTTAAATTGATTACTTTTCATACATGGAGAAAATCTGATGAATATCTTAATCATATTTTATGTATTAGTTTGCAGAAATGAAGATTTAGGTAGGTCTTGGGTGGAGTGGGAAGCAGCCTAGCAATGAGAACAGTAAAAGCTGTGATTAGTTGCATAAGGACGCTGCAAGAATTATGATTACTAAGCATTTTAAAAACAGGTTAGTGAAACATTTGCCAGACAACCCATGTGTATTTGATTCTAGAATATCCAAATAACCTCTGAAGGTACCTTTCACCTGTACACAAGAAAAGTTTTATTCAGACCTCCTCTCCATAAACAACTGAATGCGACTTATAATCAATAGAGCTTTTATACACACTTTTGTGGTCTTAGTTGATGCTGAGCACTGATCTAGCTCTTATATTTCAATACCATATATACAATATAATAATTTCTAATTAATTATTGGGACATTATCCCTATCTAGCTATTCACATACACATGAGATCAAAGGATAGATTTAATACAGTGAATTGGTGACTATCCAAACTGGAGAGAAAATACTCCCGAAATATTAAGGAACAAAATATGACCTGTCTCACTACTAACATGTAGTTTCAAAAACACAGTAGACAGATGACACAGGTAAAGCTGTTTCCCTGTATTCAACAAAGAACAAGACACAAAACAAAGTCAGCCATGGAATGTGTAATTTATACAGGCTTTGTAAAAGGCAGGCTTATTTTAACTCAAGAGCTAAATTCAGCAAACATGAAATAATGCTTGTTCCTAGTAGCACATTATTTCCAAAGGCTGTTCTTCAAAACTACAGCACTCCATCCTAACCAAGCCATTACAACAGCAAAAAGTAATTTTTTGCTATTACCAGCAAACTGAAAATACCAGCACTAACAGACTTTTAAGAGTATGTAATCAGGTTACAACTAGAAAATTAAAACTAACATTTCCTCTAATTTTAATTACTTCTTGGAACACTATAAACTTCTATTAGGCAATGATAGGCTAATTTTCTGGTTTGTTTCTTTTTTTTTTTTCTGCTCAGGCATCACTCTTAAGAAAAAACGCAGAACAGGAACACTAATTAGGAGAATAAGTATTTAATTTTATCATCTAATGTATCAAGCTGCAGCTTCACATTAATTATTGTACATCTTCTAGCTATTACTTTGAACAGGATACGTCGTTGCATGGTATCGTACAAACTCTACTGAGGTATCTCTGTCCTGTATTTCACAAACATAAACAAACCAAATCCCACAACAGGATGTGAGTTAAGACAGTTACATGCCCCCTTCTGCAAACACAGAACAAAGGCATACAGAAAATGGGATAAAATAATAATTTTGAAGAGAGTTACCTGCATTGCAAAGAGCAAAGACTGGTCTTGTTAATCACAACAAATGGCTGAATTTGCAGATTATGTAACATTAGCTGAACATGTGCTTAGAACTGTTACAAACCCAGACCTAAACACTACAAATCACTACAAATTGGGCAGTGAAAAGTTAAGACACGCTGGTGTCAAGTTGAAAGAAGTACAGTTTAAGAGCAAAATAGTTGCATCAACTATTTTCTTTTAATAAACCAAGCAGAAAACCAAAAAACTCTACCATATGTTTAAGCCTTGAAATCAATATAAATCTCTGCTACCTGAGCAAAACAGTAACCTGTAAGAGTGATAGATTTTCATGTTTTGCATAGGCTAGCTACTAGAATGCTGAATATACATTTATTTAGATATAATAGTTCAGACATTTGACAAATGACCAATCTAAAATCTCCTGGATTTAGGAACAAGTAACACTGTAGACAGATCATTTTACTTTCCAACCTTATGTGCTGGATGTGATGTTGTTATTCTTTTTCCTGTTTTTTCCCCAGTCTTTTTCCTTCCTTACTCAGATACTGCATCAGCCTTCCCAGAATGAGCTACCCAGCACCTTTTGTCAAAAAATTCTTGATTTCAAGTGGGGGCTACCACATTCTCTGAATTTCTGCCAATGGGATAGACAGTCCTTCCCATCCTACTCTAGTGAATACATACACACAACTTCACATGCATATATATCTGTACATATACTCACACACAAACACACTGTTTAATAGTTCAAATTATGTCATTAACATGCTCAGATGTAAAACTCCTAGGTTTCTGAACTTTACCTCTAAACTTTTCAGGGAACACATGTTAAAAACCTACCTTGAGTAAATATTCTGCAAAGCATGTTAATTCCTGCTTTAGGATGTAAGTCTCTCTGGTTTGCAAATTTAAACACATGCACACAAAATGTCTAGTTTTTGTCACTGAAGACGGAAAATATCTTTAGGTTTGAAACAGTTTCTGGCTCCTTTCTATAGTTTCTTCATTTGCATTTAACTTGGATTACTTCTTCTTGTTTATGGTAGCTAGGGATGAGTGATGAAGGCGATAAGAGGAAAGACAAGTCTTCCTGTTCCATCACCTAACTGAAATTTGATGTTATCCCAGAATAAAAGGAACAACAATAAAGACAAGTGAGGCAGTAGGGATCCCAAGTTGAGCAAAATCATGGCTAGGATATCACAATTGAGAAGAGAGAGGGTACTGCCTCACCACAGATGAGCTTTGGGGAACACCATTGCCAAGCTCTGCCAAAATTCTGCTTGATCAAACAGAAAGAGGAATATTTACAAGAGCTTTCAACCAAGTAAAATTTGATGGATTTCCACACAGACGCCCAAAATCTCACTCTGACAAACAGTGAATAAGCTTCCTGATATGAGCCAAGACACTAACTTATTCAAAGTACAGAAGGACTATATCTTCTCAAATAAATTATTATAAGAACATTTTAACTTTTAGAAGAAATTGAGAAAAAAGTCTTAGATTGGAAAGTATCTGGCAATCTTAAATATAGCCATTTTAAGTATAGACCTCTCTCCTAACAGACACTGGCTGTACACTGTAGTTTCATTCTGAACCTAATATTAACCTAAAAAAAAAAAAAAAAAAAAGAGAGAGAAAAGGAAAGAAAAAAGCTTAAATAATCTGTCAACAGATTGATAAAAACTAGAGAGAACTACAGAGAAAAAAACAAGTCACACATATCATTTGACAAACTGAATATAAATGAGGCTAGCAAGTAAGTAATTACCTGGGAAAACAAAGAGTAACAAGAAAATCCCCAAACAGTAGTGATAAGATAGTAAGTACAAATATACCTTGTCCTTGAGGAACTCCGTAAAATTCAGCAGCTATTCTTGCTGCTTCCTTACGGTTTCCTTTCACAATGTAGAAATGACTAAGTATAGCAAGGCTGATCTTCACAAAAAGTTTAAAACAAAAAAGTGAAAGTATAGTAAAGTAGACATTGGATAGCTGCTGGGCAAAAGGGCGACTTTCTTCTATGA
This sequence comes from Psittacula echo, assembly GCF_963264785.1. Classification (NCBI taxonomy): domain Eukaryota; kingdom Metazoa; phylum Chordata; class Aves; order Psittaciformes; family Psittacidae; genus Psittacula; species Psittacula echo. The sequence continues at coordinate 39,087,727 of NC_137735.1, read as the reverse complement.
CAGTCATTGCTGCAGCAAAACCTCTCTCAGTGTTTGGGTAGGGCTCTCAAATGTGTTGATAAGATCATATGGCTCCAGCCATGCACTCTTGGGAACAACTGGTCCTGAGGAGAGAACATATCAGCTGGTCATGATGCTTGCTGCTCAAAATATGACGATTATTTATACTGTACATAGTATTGAGTTCACTGCCACTCCTGCTAGCCTGGTGATATCAAAGTGAGACAGAATATAACAGAGACAAGTTCCAAGACTCAGGATTGTACTTGTTCCACTTGAAAGGTCTGTTTCATTACAAATTCTGCTTTTCTAACTCATTTATTCTTACCTTATTAATACTTGTTTAAAAATACACTGTCAAAATTATTAATAAGGACTACAATTTCATGCACTAAACCAGGTAACCCAGGTAATCACTTTTTGCTAAAACAAGTTCTCCTGCTTCTCAAGTACAATCCTTCATTTTATGTTAGACTAATATTTTTTTCTTACAAAACTAAAATCACATCAGTTGAATGCATGAAATACACATTAATAAAGAAACAGATGTTGAATATATACCAGCTATGACAGTCTCTTATTATTTTGTTCAGGCTGAATGAAAACGTCTAGTATACATGTCCTTAAGCATTATACAAAAAACAGAGAGCATATTATAAGAATGAAACCACTAGATATTTTTATAAGATCTTGAGGCATCTAAAATTAAGTTACTTAAAATGGAATTAAAATTGAGTAAATGCAATTGGTAAGCATACAACATGGGAAAATTCTAATGCTTATGATACAGTTCATTGTACTGCATTGCATTATTTTAAATCTATGACATGAAAGGCTTTATTTCTTGGCCAGTTTTAGAGAGGGGAATCTAAATTCCTCAGATGATTCAAGTATTAATTTGCTTATATACCATAAAGCTATTACTCACAGTCATCAGCAGTTATGCACAAGTTGTTCCATTAGCGTAATTGCTGAGTGAATAATGGTGTCACAACATGATACAAACTGAGAAGCTGCCAGACAGAACTGGATTCCTAAGTAAGTTATGATCCTAAAATAAAGAATCATGACAGCATTGAAAAGGGTCCTGTTCTAAACTTTTATATTTCCTTTTAAATAAAAGAAATAATGTCTTGAATTACAGTTTAAAATAGTCTACCCACAGTAATCTTAAACTGAAACACCCCTTCTATTCTGTCTTGGATTCTCTACTTTGATGGTCAGAAAAAAACATTTTAGAATGTTGGCAAGTGTTCATCAGGAACAGAGAGTATGATCCAAATGTCACTGCATCCACAGATCCCCTGACTTCAATGAACAACATAGCAGACACTAAGGATATGATACAAAATCATATTTCTGAAACGAAAGTGGCAAAATAAAGTACCTCTTATCATCTGGCTCCAGAGGTAATTTAATAGAGTAAGAATATATAATGTTTGAAAACTAAATTGAAATAAGCCTATAAAATGAAGACAATGATAAAAGGAAATGTGCTTGAAAATAAAGTTTTTTTTACAGACAGAAACTGAATTGAGCTTATCTTGAGAGAAACAGACATTTTGTCTTTTTCTTTCAAAAAAAAATTAATCCACACAAAAGTCAAAACAGTATCCAGAAAAGGCAACTTAAAAGCAGTTATACTGTTAACTATATTAGTCTGTGAAGAAAAATAAACACATTTTCTCCTAAATTTCATTTATAGACATCTTCTCATCCAGCCAGAATAGGAGCTGCTCTCTTCATACCATAGTTAGAAGCAGGAATGAGTACTTAAAATGCCAAATGAAAATCCCTTTTTATATTTGGCACATTGTTATCTGACACTGAATTGAGGTGTCATGTTTTCCGTAGGGATAAATAGGCATTATGTTCTGAGACACCATTGCCAATTTCCGTTTCAATCATTAATAGAAATGATATTTTCCTTAGTGACACATCTAGTATTGGAATTTCTTACTTCTTCCATATTTCTACTAGTATTATTAAGCTTAATCAGTCCACAGAATTCCACAGTCATCTTAAGTACCTGTTTTGCAAATTTACCATGCAGAATAAGGAAGAATCCTAATTATCTCACAGAAAACCTTTCTCTTCTTTACAGTGTTCTACCTGACCCATTTTTTCTTCATGCCACACTGTGTCATCTTGTAACAGTGCTTTGTCATCTGGACTTTTCCCATGTTTTGCTAATTAACAAAATAGTCTTTCTGTGTAGAGGCAAAAATCCAAACAGTAATTACTATAAATAACAGCTGTCTGTACTTAACAGCAGTGCTCAGAGTCAATCTTCTCCTTACAGTACTGTCTCCTGCTTCTTATATCTGCATTAGATAAATCACTGAAAAGAAATTTCTCAGTTGTTAGGTTGTCTTCTTCAACCTGAATTTTTCCATAAAGGGTCAACAAAAATAAAAAAAGCTTTTTTCAAAAATAAGGCTGTAGATGTATGTAATATTTTGTAGGAGATCTTTTAAAAATCCTCATTGATCTATAAAACTCCTGTTCTTAGAAACAATATGAATATTGAGCAGGAGAGTTATTCCTACAACAAAGCTTGTCTTCTATCCTCTCAAAAATTTCCCTTCTCAGCTATAAGCTACATAAAAATGAAAGAAATTATGAGTTTTCAGAATTTCAGTTCACACATGCTCATAAGAAGCTAGAAAAATTACTCTCCTAATAATATTCCTTTTTTAAAGCGCCAGCTTAACTGGAAACTCTCCGAACTGCACAGAACAACCAAATTATCCTAATCTAAGGCTACTAAAGCTCTGCAGAAACTGCCATTACAGCTTGTTGACAAACCCATGCTACCAGGCACCCAGTCATGAAAATAGAACAATTGTTCAGATGTTAACACTCACACAGCATTTTGGAAGAATCAAGAATGTGAATACTGAGACTTGAACACCTATCAAATAGCTGACAGCAAGCCCATGCAGACTGGGAGAGCTAGGAACAGAAAAATACATACATTGTAGCAGAAATCAGAAAGTAGAAGAGTAAGTAAACAAATATAGGATCCAACAGTCAATGTGATGCCATTAAAGTGTAAAAAACCTGGCATATAAATGTTCCAAATTTTCTATTGCACAGTAACATGAAGTGATTGGAGTCAGGTCTTGCAGCAGTACAGAATATTGAGAGCTTCCAAATAGAAATGCATCAGCAACATGCAACAAATATACGTTGCAAAAGCATCAAAGTACTTGAAAAGAGCAGTAGCTTAGTCTGGGCATTCACATTTCCTGTATAGTTTTGGGTTTTGCCTCATTTCACTCATAAAACGGGTTTTAAATGACCACTCAAGAGGAGTATTCTGAAGATGACTTCATTGCCCTTAATAAAACACTCAGATATTCTGGAAAAACAATACTGAAACTCATTAGGTATCTAATAATTTTTCTTTTACAAAATTTGAATAACAAACCTAGATGAAATATTGAATGTTCACTCACTTAATGGCTATAAAATGGATTGCATGTAAAATTATTATAACCTTTAAGGTTTTATTATAGCACACAGGAAAATGGCACAAAGCTACACTTCAGATAAACAGTATTAGGATTTTTTGTTTGTTTTAAAAACACAATAATACTGCAACACACAAGGATCCCTCCAGCTTGACATATTAGCACATTCCCAGCAAATGGAACAAGAACAAGAACAATGTAATCATCTGGTATGCTTTCCCAATTTTGGGTTATTAACTATTTTAATTTTAAAACCATTTTAAAACTTAATGTAGGTTGGTCAGTTATCATTTCTAAATAACATAATCAGTACATCCCAGATAGCAATATTGCCATTTATTAAGACATTTATGAAAGGGGTTCATTTCAAACTCCAATGCTCAGACAAATCAACCTGCCTTTTACTGCTTTACTATGTAGGAGTCAAACACAGAAAGAAAGTATTTAGCAGTGGCACCTGTTCATGCTAATTCCAACTGTTTGTGAAATCTAGTGCAATTTGCCTACAAGCTAAGGAAGTAACTTTTAGAAACAAGTATGCGCTATATGCTATGATTAATTACATAACCACATTAATAAACTATTTTATTCTGGCAATTTTTCCTCAATGCTTTAGAAGATGGGTGTGCTTAATTTTCAGTAAGACAAAGTACACAAGAAAAATAACACAACTGACATAATATTTAGACTTTGAAGGCATTTTTTAATACTAATGACTGTAAACCCCTTAGAAATATGATTTCTTTATAGCATATATGGTGCCTCTGGTTCTGGAAAACATATTTCTAATTAAATCTTTTAAAATAACATCCTTAAGTGAGATTAACATGGGCTGTATGAGTAATTATAGTTATGGCACAAATTCTGTTACACTTAGTCTTAATATTTTTCTCAAATATTTTGGAGATGCATCTAAAGGTCTGAAAAAGAAAATATTTTTGTTTGGTTTTTTTTTTTTTTTTTTTTTTTTTAAGGACAAGATATGCAATGCAGTATAAGGAATTATTCCTGTGATGCTTCACTTGCATGTCGTTCTCTACATAGCTAAAAATACACAAGAAGTTCAGGTAGCTGTTCCTGTTTTGAAGCTTCTGGCTAATACCAAGTACAACAGGAGATGATTTAATGAAATGGGATGCCAGGCAGAGGAACAGGAACTCATAGGTGCTTGGAAGAATACATTATTTTATACATTATAGACAACCAAGCAGGAAAAACTTCTAAAACAATGATGTCAAAACAGAGTTTAAAATAAAACCAGTAAGAAGCCACTAGTTCTAGTACCAAGTTTGTGATGTAAGCACACAACACTTGATGAAGGACTTAGAAATGCTGAGAAGCCCTAGCTACTAAAAAGGCAATGTCTAATTCAAAATGAAAAATGACCTGCTGACTTGTATTTTAACAGGTGTACAGGATGCTAATCCTCAACACTTAAAATTTTATATGATTCCTCTAAAGTTACTGGATGTTGTTTATGTTGTTTCCTCCTTGATGTATGTTAAACTTTTTTTTTTCTATTATGTCCTACTCAAAGCATTTGAACTGAACAAATCTAGAGCATCTATTTTAAAATACATTTGCTCATATATGTTGCTACACAAAATGTTACCTTAACGTTGACAGTAAGACAAAAAAGACAGACATACCATAAAACGATCTTCAAAAAATGTTAAATGTTCTGTTCAATAACCTTCACAACTTAAGGATATTATGCATCTACGCTTAGGCATAGAAAACCAAATAAATCATATTCATCTGATAGCTACAAGAAATCCAGAAATTGGAGAACTGGGAGACATTGAACAGCTGCTGAGTCCTTTTCCAAACAGGAACACAAGCACATTAGCACAACTCAGACACTCTTTCTTCGTAAAATGTAAAGAGAAGCATGGACTTTATGTGTCTGTTCTGGGGGGAATGAAAAGAAGAATAGTGAGAGAAGACAAACTTTGGTCCAGAAAAGACGAAGCTTGGTTCAGATCTGAACCATTTTTTCATTGCATCCTATTGCTATCCTTAAAAATTCTACAGACTTACATGACAAAGCCAGATTTGTGGCACAAAACCCCAAGAGTTGTGTCACCCACTGAAGCAAACACAACACTGTAAAACACACAAAAGGTCTGTATCTCCCTTTTACAGTTTTTCTTCCTGAAGTACCTTCATGACATGGCTACCCCGAATCTACATAAACAATGCAGCATAAAGTTCTGATATCCAAAATTATGCTTCATTCAGATTTTTTCAGTTCTTATAATTCATGATAACCCTCTGATCACCCAATTGAAGACTTTAACCAAAAGTCTCTTTCAAAATGCAATGCAATGGTGTCTTAAGTGTCGTAATAGGGAAAATCAGAATAAGTGTTGTAAAACATGTCACCCTCCTCCTCTTAGTAGTCATGCTCCAACTTTTGACACTCATTCTGCTAGGCAGCTGTGTATTTAGACACCATTCCTCTTCTCTCATATGACTATGAAAGGCACCACTTTATTTAAAAAGCTTTAACACAAAGATTTCTTATAGCAAGTTTCATTACATATGTAGTTTCTCTTTGTATTTTAGTGTAGTACATTATTTCCATTATTTCTCAAACTGTTTCGGAAAGTAGAAATTTATGCCTTTGGGTGGATAGCATAATACTTTCATTTTTTTTTCTTTCACTGTATAAAAATTGGTGTTCTTATACAGTTTAGGCTCTATACAAACAAAGTTCTGGTACATGAATGGCGCACCCTTTCGTTTGTAACATCACAAAAAGTTTGCTTATTCTGCTGCTAACTTTTAATGAATTTAAGGTGGGTTTATTCGGGTGTTTCGTCTTTCCTGTCTGTACTCCTATCTTAGGCAACACTTCTAACTTACGGACTTGCATATCTGGATTTCCAGAGAATGGCATTACCAGTCAAGGGTTTAAATATCAATCAATATCTCTAGACAAAACAGACATTCCGTGTACCACGTGTATTTAAAAATATAAAAAGTGACTTGGATATTTAAGAGATTATGAAATTCCAGTTTTCTCACTTTCTCATTCCTTTGAAAGAATACACAGACATTTTAAAGCTGCATCATCTAGTTATACACCCTGTTTCTCACAATGGTGACAGATGCCACTTCAAGTACAAGTCTAATGTCAAGCAATCCCTGCTCTCAGCAACATTATTATATGAGCATGCTTGATCTGCTTAACCAGTCTATTTAATCACTGGCAGCAGAGTTCCATACAGAAGGGAAGTATAACTGACCTGCTTACAAGTAAATTCAATCTGAGTTCTGCTAATACAGTAAGTTTGCTCTACAGTACTTGTTGCAGTCCTCTGGATACATAACACAACCCAATTATTAAAAGCATTATAGAAGATGATTCCAAAATAAGTCATGTATGTGCTTGGAGACATTACTCGAACTAGAAACGTGTCAGACAGCAGGCACACACGGCCTGCTGACAGACAAACTGTAGCAAATCTTGGCCCCCAGGAGTTAAAAAAGTTACCACCTCCAGCTGCCCATTCCATTCCTCAGCTAAAGGTTCCTCCCCTCTTTCTCCCTTCCTGGAAACCCACAGGAGGGAATGTGTATTGGTATTCAGCCACTTCAGTTCAAAATCTGGCAATTTAAACTGTTGATGAGTTTAACCTAATGTGCTGGCCTTTACACTGAAAAAAACACTCTCACCCCCTACCACCCATTCTGCTATAGAGACCGTACTGTCTGTTAAAACATAGTATCAAACTGAGGGGCGAGTATGTCACAATGCACCACACAAGCTTCCTCTAAAGGATATTTAGCTGTACTTTTTGATGGCTCAGTGTACTTGTATGGCTGCATCAGTGAAACTTTGAAAAGTCTCATTTTGCATCTCCTTCCCTTTGTGCAGTTCCTTTCTTAGGTCCAAATAAGTGTTTTCATCACCAGCCCCATGTCTGTAAGAACTTTAAAAATTCCTTCTTCAGCAACTAATTCACCCTTCCTTAGGCATGTGGTACAGTAGCTACTATGCTTTCGGTATTTGGAGTAGCTTGACAGAACAAACTTTGCTCTTTCTTATTTTTCTAGTAGGCAGTGCAATCACCTTATTAATCTAAATTCATGCAACTGACCCTGGTATTTTTGTAGTTTTTACAGTTACCCTTTGCTTTAATGAACTGCAAAAATGTCACATGTTCTTATTAAATAGCTGTCTCTAAATAAATGAGAAAGTAAATAAATTAGTAACATTCAAATCCCAGAACAGCCATCATGTGCAGATTTTTCATCACATATACGTTTAGTACATGGGAAATGAACTTGACAGAAATTTCATGTTTCAAATGAGAGTTTTCAAAGTACCGAATATGCATCTGTAAATAATATCTCTCTGCCACTATGAAATCTAGACAGACCGTTTCAGCTGTTTGAATTAATACTTCCTGGACTTATGAACCTATTTTAGATCCATTGTATTTTTTTTTTATTTATTTATATGTAAGACCTTTAAATTATGCTGTCATTATAAGACAAGTGTCAATTACTCTCAATGTAAAGTTTGCTTGAAATAATATCCAAGTTATGAATGTTTTCTCACCAATTTGAATTCCTTTCAAAATTTTTATCCTACATTATGGTCTGTCTTTTATTTCTTCTTTAATTAACTGATTTTTTCTTCATTACAAACTGTTTCTAAAACCAGTGAAATCATCTGTTTCCTTTAACTTTATACCCCTTTCATACTTTCATACTTTCTTCAAACTTTTGCCAAGCTTTCTTCTAGAATAAATAAAAACTGTTTTATTTGACTGCTTTCTGTACAAAGTATATTTTAGTGTCTGTGAATCGTACAAATAAAAGGGAATGACAAAGTCAATTTCATTACTTGATAGGGACTAGAGTTAAAAAGATTATTCTGCAAGCCTATGTCCCTACACAGTGACTCCCATGGCTAGTGCTCATATCAGAAACGTTTTTCCCATCCACTAAAATTGCTATCAGTTAAGAGATATCATCATGACAGAGCTGGCAAAACATTCTTTTCTGCAAGCCGAGGCATGACGGTCTCGGCTTGGTACTTTTACAAGAGACACAAAAAATATTTTGTGATGAAGAATTTGTAACTGACTTAGGGAATGAGGTAAAACCAGAATGAGGTGGATTCATAGCACACAGGCTGCTTGCCACAGAATGAAAAGCACAATGAAGTGTAAAAGCTTCAGCTGCATCAGTGATGTATGAAAGGACTTTACATAACATGGATTCGTATGACATGGAATGGGCAATAGCAATCTGCCAGCAGCCAAAAATTAACTGTGTTGGGCTCCAAACCCAACTCTAAGTATGTTTTGGAGCCCAAAACATAACTTACTAGTTAAGCCCAAAACATAACATACTTAGAGTTGGTTTTGGAGCCATGAACATTTGGTTCCATCACTGATGGAGCGTTCTTATGCCGCTAAAATGAAACAATGTAATAAAATATCAAGTTCATTCTGAAATCAGGATTTTTAAATTCTTTGAAATTTTCTTGCTGGAGGACTAGCAATAACAATATAAAGGCAAGTGAAAATTTCTGTTTGCTTCTCTTCTTATTCTCCATGCTTTGTAGATACAAAGAAAATAATGGAGGTGAGAAGGTTAGAAACAAAACCCCTCCAATGCAGTCCAGAAAGACTGCTTCTCTTAGCCGCAGCCTTTCCACACCAGCTGAAAAACAGCCCGCACAGAAGAGGTGCTAACTGGAAGAGAGTTAATGCAATAAAGATAAAGATTCCCCAAGCTGCTCGTGGCCATGTTTATTTCAGTCTTCATCTGCATACCCAGAGCTGCCTAAGAGACTGTGTGGTGCTATTGTCTCATAAAGTGTTAACATTTTAATAATTATTAAAATAAAAATTGAATAAAAGGTTTAGACATTTGTGGTAAAATTTAGGAAGTATATACATGGCCCTAGACCAAAAGAATTTATCTGTACAGTCCTCATCTAACTAACTAGGCACAAAAACTTTCACCTGTAAAACTAGTTAGATACTTAAGCCCCAAAAAGGCCAAAGGTGTTACCACCTGGGCTGAATTTAACACCTTCCCTTCAGCTGGAATTCACAAGCCATATATCCCAAACTGTCAGCCTTCTTGAAGTGCCTGTCTCCATGTACCACATTACAACCAATCTGATTTCAGTGGAAAAAGACCTTATAGCAATCTATGTTAATGGTCAATGTCAACACTTGCCATTTTGCTTATATATGATTAAAGGAATCACCCTATAACTTGAGCATCAGAGTAGAAACATATCAACCAAAAAAAGTGAGTCTTCTCTCTCAGCAGCTGCTGACTGGGATCAATCTTGTTGAAGTGCCAACACTATAAAGAAAGAACCCATGATTAATAGATCAAAGAGTTCATAAGAACACAATTCCAAAGTCAGATAATTCTGGGGAAGAACAGGAGAAGAAGGGAGAATTCTATGTTTCAGACCTGCTCCCAATTCCATCTCTACATTTTGTTCAATTAGTTTGTAATGAAAAATTATTAACTTTCTTGAAATAAGAACCAGTCTGAGCACTGCTATGCCTTGGGTGCTCTGCTGGTCTGGAGCTGAGTACATGGCTCAGGCATATTGAATAATCACAGTATTCAGACCCATTCAGAAATTTCACTACTTTACTCCTGTAAGTTCTGTCTTAGTTACTTAAGTTATACCCAACATCAGAGTTGTTTAGTGTCTAATGAAAAACTCTAAATAGCAGCTATAAGAACTAAAAGGAAAACAAAGGCACTTGAGTCTTCTGTTTGTAGGTACAATAAAGTAAATGTTCACATTTAGAGCTATTGTTTTGATTATAGAAGAGATTTCACAATTTCCAAAATATTTAGGTTCCCCAGTTTGCAGTAAAAGCTTCCCTGTTGCTTCTAAATCTTCAAATATTTTGGGGGAAAGTACCCATGCTTCACTAACAATTATCCAAGGTTTCAGTAAGAGTGTTCCAGACCATAAATCAAAAACCTTTACCTCACAAGAATTTATGTTTTGAGTACCAAATAAAAACACAAAATAATAGCAAGCCAACAAAAACCTTTACGCCAGAAACTCTGTGTTTCTGGAATTAGTCTGGAATATCAGGAAAATCAAGAATTACCAAATGCAAACCAGTAAAGAGTTTGTCATCAGAACATTGCTAAAGAGACTACCCTTTTTGGGCCTGCAACTGATTTCGTTATGCCAAATGCACAGACACACAGAAACCAACAGCATAGCAGAACAGAGATTCTCAACTGCAAGGAATGTCTCCATAGGTACCTTCACTTCCTATACTTAATAATAGTTTTGAACAGAAATGTGCTATAAATACTTGAACTGGGTGAAAACATAGAGCATGAGAATGATCTTTTCTCCTCTTCAATTCCTTACCTTTATCTGCAAAGATTTTTCTTCCCTGTATCACAGATCTGACTCTCAATTACAGGGCAGGAAAAGAAACAGCACCATTGTTACAGAACATACATGTGCCACATGACATCCTTGTCTCTAAATTGGAGAGACATCAATTTGATGGGTGGACCACTCGGTGGATAAAGAACTGGCTGCATGGCCGCACGCAAAGAGTTGTGGTCAATGGCTCAATGTCCGGCTGGAGACCGGTAACGAGTGGTGTCCCTCAGGGATCGGTGTTGGGACCGGTCTTGTTCAACATCTTTGTCGGTGACATGGACAGTGGGATTGAGTGTGCCCTCAGCAAGTTTGCCGATGACACCAAGCTGTGCAGTTCGGTTGATATGCTGGAGGGAAGGGATGCCATCCAGAGGGACCTCGACACATTTGTGAGGTGGGCTGATGCCAACCTTATGAAGTTTAACGATGCCAAGTGCAAGGTCCTACATCTGGGTCAGAGCAATCCCAGGCACAGCTACAGGTTGGGCAGAGAGAGATTCAGAGGAGTCCTGCGAAGGACTTGGGGGTGTTGGTCGATGAGAAAATGAACATGAGCCAGCAGTGTGTGCTCGCAGCCCAGAAAGCCAACTGTATCCTGGGCTGCATCAAGAGGAGAGTGACCAGCAGGTCGAAGGAGGTGATCCTGCCCCTCTACTCTGCTCTCGTGAGACCTCACTTGCAGTATTGTGTGCAGTTCTGGTGTCCTCAACATAAAAAGACATGGAACTGCTGGAACAAGTCCAGAGGATGGCCAGAGGATGATCGGGGACTTGAGCACCTCCCATATGAAGATAGGCTGAGGAAGTTGGAGCTGTTCAGCCTGGAGAGAGAAGGCTGCGTGGAGACCTCAAAGCAGCCTTTCAGTATCTGAAGGGGGCCTACAAGGATGCTGGGGAGGGACTGTTCATCAGGGACTGTAGTGACAGGACAAGGGGTAACGGGTTCAAACTTAAACAGGGGAAGTTTAGATTGGATATAAGGAAGAAATTCTTTACTGTGAGGGTGGTGAGGCACTGGAAAGGGTTGCCCAGGGAGGTTGTGAATGCTCCATCCCTGGCAGTGTTCAAGGCCAGGTTGGACGAGGCCTTGGGTGGCATGGGTTAGTGTGAGGTGTCCCTGCCCATGGCAGGGGGGTTGGAACTGGACATCTTAAGGTCCTTTCCAACCCTAACTATTCTATGATTCTATATTTAACAATGGCCTGACAGTCCACACTTTCTTCTCCCTATCTGTTCACCATGAGACCTTCCTTTCACCTTTATGGCCCTCTGTATATGAGCTCTTTTTCCTACTCTCATTTACAGCATTGGAATCTTAGGGCTAGGAAGAGGAAGTTAAATATAACTGAACCACTGCTGACACCTGTTGTCCACCCTGAGAAATCTGTTTTAATCAGGTCTGATGTACTTAATACAGGGAAATATAGAAAAAATGATAATAATTAAAAAGAAAAACAGATATCTCTCTTCCTCAGTTCTCAGACTCACAATGTTGCAGGTCCAGAGAGCAGAACTGGGTGCCAAGTGGGGACCTACGAAAAGGAGTTAGAAACCACCTACCTCACTACATAACATAAGCTTTGCTAGCATTAATTTGAAGTGAAATTTCAACTAACTTGGAGGAATAAGGTGAAAAACTGCCTCACTCTGTGAACAGCGTGGGATCATTGAGCCACCAGATAAAGAAAAAGGATTCCTGCCACATGCCCAGCTACTAAATGAGGCTTCTAGACAAGATGACTTAGGTACTGAATATGTATGTAACAAAGTGCAAATGCACAGAAACACCTTATAAGAAACAAGGCAGTGAATGGCAAAGCACAGTATCAATGAAAGCAAGATACAGACATCAAGTGAAAAAACAGGGCTTCATCTCTAAGGTTATCTATGTTTTATTACATAAATACTAGAATCAACCACAGCTATAAACACTAGCTTCCCTCTAAACACAAAAGCCTTAGCAGGTGCAAACAATACACAAAAAATCCTCCAACACGAAACAACCTTTTTTTTCTTTTTTCCGTTAAGGTATGAAGGAACCAGGACGAGAACACGTCCTGCAGGTGTCAGCGGTGACAGTACCGAAGAGCAGCCCCAGCAGCCCTCCGCAGGGACCTCAGGGGACACAGCCGTCGGGGGCCACGGCTGCGCGCCAGCACCTTCCGGCTGCCACACAGCACGAGGGCAAGCCGCTGCAGCCACAGCTCACGAAAGGAAAATACACCGCTCACAGCTAAGCAGGGCACAACCAAGCAGGCACGCCTCCTTTGTAGATATGTTTTTTCCTTCTATAAAGCAGACCAACCCAGACACACCGCACAAGCTCCTTTACGGAAACCTATCACCTTCGCTATGCGACACCTAAAGAGCACGGAGCGTTTCTTTCTCTAAACCCCACAGCGCGAGGGTGTAGGTTTCAAAAGGCATCGCGGCGCAAAACTAAAGGCCGTCTACTAAGAGCAGACCCGACGGTGTCTTGGCAGTAGATAAACTGTGAGCTGCATCCGCCACCTGTCTACCTGCCTACCGATACCTCAGCGCAGCCCCGCAGCGGGAGGAAGCGGCCAGGCGTCGTTGCCGCCCTGTGCGCAGGCGCAGAGCGGTGCGGGGCCGCTTAGCACCGCCCCGGTTGGGCAGGCTTTGGGCGAGGCCGGCCCATCCCGCCGGCCGAGCGCCCCCGTTCCTCCGCGGCCCCAGTGAAGCCGGCGCCGCCCGTTTCCTGCTGCGCCCCAGCAGCGCCGTCGGGTCCGCCGCTACTCCCTTCCCCCCTCCCTCCGAACAGCGGCTGGAGCCTGCGCGGCGGGGCCGCCGGGCCGAGCGAGGAGATGAACACGGTGCTGTCGCGGGCCAACTCGCTCTTCGCCTTCTCTTTGAGCGTGATGGCGGCGCTCACCTTCGGCTGCTTCATCACCACCGTCTTCAAGGAGCGCAGCGTGCCCGTCAGCATTGCTGTCTCCCGGGTCACGCTGTGAGTGCGGGCGGGAGAGGGGAGGGAGGGAAGGAGGGGCGGAGGAGGGCCGGGCCGGGCGGTGGCTGCCCGCTGGGGAGCGTAAAGGTTTGGGAGCCAAGGCTCTTGCTGGGCTGCCCGCCGAGGGGCCGCTGTGGAGAGGGTAACCGCCGGGGCGCGCGGAGGGACGTTAGCGCCCGCCGCGACCGCAGGCCTGCCGGCGCTGCCGCCGAGCCCGGCTTCCTGCCCGCTCCCTCGCTCCCGGCCGGGGCCAATGAGCGAGCCCCACGATGGCGCTCTGCCGCCTCGCGGCCCGGCCGGGTGGGAGCTGGGGCGGCGCTGCTCGCGTTGGGCGGTTCGCCGCTGGTCCATTCACAAGGGATGCCGGCGGGGACCGCAGTGCCCGGGCAGGCGGGCTGGAGTGACCCCATGCTTGCGAGCACCAGCCGCGGTCTGTCTATCGGGGTGGTGACATGGGAGTCGAGCCAGCTGCTTTTGGCAGTTCCGGGGGTGTAAGGACCTTAATGAACTGGATTTGGTTAGTTTAGTACCGGGTTTATCAGTAGTTCCTTTAGATTTTTCCATTGGCAACGTATTTTTCTTTCTTTTTTGGCGAGGTCTGTGACAGCAGACTGACTGGGATGACGTATCTTCCTGTGAAATGCACCAGGTGTAGAATGCATAATAACCACATCAAGAGCATGTTGCCCTCAGGACACAATATGCTGGTGCAAACTTGTGCCATAGGAACTATTTTTCGATTTTCCTATTCTTTTTTTCTCCATAAGGAAACTGTCACAGAAAGCTTCCATCAAGCTAAGCATGTATGATGCAAGGGGCTGTTGTTTTGCAAGCAGCTGAACAGCTGCTACTGACACCAAAAAGTTGTGGTCTTTGCTCCTGCTTTTAGCTTTGTAGTCCTTTACCAGAGCCGCACAGGGGAACTGGGCTCGTAGGATGCTTTACTGAGCTGCTGAGTAATAAGTTTGGGTTTGTTTTGGCCAAGTTAGTGACCTAAAGCTGCTCATGGAGCTTTGGAGCCACCCCGAGGTAAGTGGCATGAGTGGATGACTAGCAGCAGGGTTTGATAGGGGAGATGAATGCAAATAAAAACTGCCATTATCTTTTGGATTGGTTTAAAAACTGTGGAAAAGGAACTCTGTATTTATGCTAAATTGAGGATTGCCAACAGCATAAAACTGGCATGAAAGCATATCTGAATGTTCCAGTGAACTTGACATCTGTGAGGTAGCATACTAATGCCTAATTTGGATGAAATCTATACTGCCCATGTCTTTTTTGATGCACAGATTGGCATTAATGAGAGGCGTTATACCTTACTTGCATTTTTGAACTTCTCAGAAGTTCTGCAGACCTCCAGATTTAAGGCCTGATATCCCACCAGATTGTGATTCAGAAATATAGTCAAGTGCTAGGTAGGGGTTGCTATATAAAAGGTGTTGCTTTTTGTAAAGGATGGAAATTCATCACAGGGTTTAAATGGGGAAGTTTTGGAGCTGTTTTTCTTAACTACCATCTCCAGAACTCCATGTGTGTGTGTGGAGCGGTGATTCTGCTAGTGAACTTGGTTTTTGTTTGGGATTACTAAGCTTAGTGTTAAGGAAATGATACTTTAATGGATTAATTTTTAAACTGGAGTAAATGTAACTAGGAAATTCATAATTCATGAATTTTTTGTTACATGAAGAATTAAGGTTCATAGCTGTGCCAACGTGCTTATGGTATTCTCTGTACAGGATAAGTTTGGTGAATTGGTAAGCTTTGTGAATACCTATGAAAATACCTGCTGTGTCCCTGTTACTTTCCAATCTCTTTTTCTAATGTGGTTTAATGTAGCAAGGTCAGATATTCCTGCAAATGTGGATTTATAATAAAGTTTTCCAAAACTTTATGGGTTTTTTTGTACTGTAGAAAAATATAAGCATCTTCTTTGTACTGCTACTTAAAAATGTTCCAGGGAGAAATCTTATAAGTTGTGGGGGAACTGCAAACAATCTCTGTTTTGTCAGAATGGTTGGAGTGTCTTGTACGAGACTGAGCACTAGAGGCTTTTCTTTTTATGGAAACTTGAGAAATAATAATGAAAATGGTTGCCAGCAAATGGCTGTACTGCTGATGTTCCAATCAGCTTTATATCTTTGGGGATGGCTAACACGTACTTTACTGAAATGGAATGTAGTACAGTTCAGGTACAGAAAAATACAGATTTTTGTCAACAGGAAAAAGTCTATAGGCTATTTGTGAAACTTGGACTACTATGGTGGCAAGGCCTGTCACTCAAAACTGGGGCTCCATAATTTCTGGAGAACAGGTTTTATTTTGTAATGTTGATTAGATTTTTTTGACAAAACTGTTTCAAAGAAATTACAGAAAACAGATGAGGGAAATATGTCATAAGAATAATAATGTATGTAGTGCATGAAAGAGAAATAATGAGAAAGTCTAATTTTGTGTTTTTGTTTTGTCTTAGAAAAAATCTAGAAGATTTCACTGGACCTAGAGAAAGAAGCGATCTGGGATTTGTCACATTTGACATTACTGCAGATATCCTTAATGGAAAAAGTGGTTTGAAAACATTTTGAAATAATATCTTGACATCTGTTTTAGTTACTTATAATCTTCAGATATTCAAGACTTGAGGAAAACTAGCAATTTGTCTTAAAATATAAAGCAATGAAAAGTAGTGTTTTACATAACTATAGCAGTAAAATAGTCCTTAGAACAGCTGTTCCATCTCTATTAGATGCCATAGGGCAAGTTGTTTTCTCTGGTTTTAATGCCTGTTTTTAAAATCAAACTCTGAGTGAAGTGTCCTGTATATAATAATGAGAAGTGGAGTTTAACATCTGGGCAATATTATCATTAAGTGAAGTTTCTATTCGTGGTTTGAGGTGTATATTAATTATAGGGTTTATATCGTGTACGATTTTGACTGGCATCCTCAATCTAGAAATTGTGATACACCTTTCAAACTTACTTTGTTGTTAGGCTTTCAAAGTTCTTGCCACGTAATAGTTGCGTACAAGTACCTGTCTTCTATTTCTCTGCTTTCTTGCTAGTCTGGTTTTTACTGGGGAAAGTATGCTGTGTCAGGGTGGTTTTGGTTGATTTTGGTTGGCTTTTTGACAGTAGAAGGAAATAATTCTTAGGATTTAGGGTCTTGACATAATAAAAAATGCTGTGTTTTTCTGCAGAGGTTGGTACCAAATAGAAGGCAATGTGCTTTACCTCAGGTGGTTACGCTAATCCTTGCCTTGCAGCTGGGCTGAGATTCCTGAGATTTTTTCCCTGCCTGGTGTTTTTTGTCACTCTGTTAGGCAAGGCACTACCTCTGTGTTTTGATTTCCCTGTTTTGGAGAATACTACTTTGTTTAGGCAAACCAAACAAAATGCAAATCTCGAGTACATGTGAATGCTGAATAAAAAGGTTAATCAGATTTTTGCAGGTGTGTGTTCCACAGGAACAAGAGGGATGTTTTTTTATCAGCTGGAAGCAGGAGAGGTGAACTCCTCCTTAGAGTTGTACTTCTGAAATGCTTATGCATGTTAAAACCAGAGACTAAAGTAGATGAATCGAATTGTATGCAGTGCATATAGGGGGAGGCAGAGCAAGACACTGAAAGAAGTGTTCTTATATAAGGATTAGTCTGCAGTATGCAGACATAAAGATTCCATGTTTTAATGACTCTTAATAGTAGCAGTAGCTTTAAAATTTGTTTGAGGAAAAACTGACTTAATCATTCTTGCCTGGCATAAAAAAAAACTTGCAGTGTGTAGAGTTGTAAAACACAACTTTCTGGTAGGTGTTTTTTTGGACAAAAACCTTAGCGATACTGGTACATGGGCTCTCTTAATTAAAGGAAACAAATTGTTAGTCCTAGAAAGGATAAAATAAAATGACAGAAAAAGAAACTAGGGAAAGTAAAGCAGGGGAGACAGTTTTTGCAAACTCTTTTTAACTTAGTTAATTAATGGCTAACTTTAGCTGGTGTTAAGAAATCCTACAGAGTAGTTCTTCAGAATCTTGTTTGTTTTGAGTTAGATGACAAAAAATGTTAAAGTAAAATAGCTCCAGCTATTCTTGCAGCAGCAGAATTTAAATAATTCTTTCCTTATTTGCCTTTTGAATTAGTGGCTTAAGAACATGATTCAGTTTTTGAATGAGTGGAACAAGATAAAACAGTTTTTTAAGGCTGATTGGCAAGTCTGTTTAATTTGTTCTTTGAGATAGTTGCAAATATAATAATAATAAAAAAAAGAGCATTGCGAAAGAAAAGGTTATAGCTAATCTTTATCGTTAGTTAAAAGGTCTTTTCCTTAGCAGTCACACACTGCATTTTATTGTTAGACAAACAGACAAGTATTTAGAATATCAGCTTTATTACGTGGTCAGTCTCAAATGGCAGTCATCAGTTTTTATTGTTGATCAAAAAACTGGGCAGAGTTTTATTCCAGTCTAGTAAGCCGACTTTCTTTGTAGTAAGTAGGTAATTAAATTTGCTAACTCCTGATGTCCCTTCCAATATGAAATACTTCCCACCTACTAACTTCTTCATTGTTGGTATTGCAGGCTCTTTGAACTTGCTACTCTCCGCCAATTTTGTATTTATATATTGTTTAAGACTGTTATATCTTGATCCACAGTTGGATACCAGGGTTCCTTGATAGTAGAAATCATCACATTGAAGATATTTACTGAAGAATTCTTTCTTGCCTTTTATGTTTACAATTTTGTAATAGATTGCCTAGCAGCAAATTATGGTTACTATCTTACAGTGTCAAATGCAGAACTCTTAAATCATTGGAAGAAATAGCCATTAGATTTCATAAATAGTAAAATATAAAACCCAAAGCCACCACTAAACCAAAAATCTGTCCCTTTAATATGGTTAAAATATATGTTAGAGCTCGTGAAGTGCTCTGATAAGAAATAAGATGAGGTATGTTGAAAGATAAGAGCTCATTGCAATTATTGTAGTCTATTTAGATCTAGTAAAAATAAAACAAGGTTATGTAAGTACAATATGGTATTTTTCTTAACTCTCATACATCTGCAGAGTATATTTGACTGGAATGTTAAACAATTGTTTCTATATTTGTCTGCAGAATATTCAACAAAAAACAATGTAAGTATCAAAAAGAAAGTTGGAGCAATTACCCATTTTATACTGTAGCTATTTTTAACATTCTGAAGTTCTGCTGGGAAGAGTTAAGGCACCAGCATTTCCTACTAGCTTGGACTGGTTTTACTGGCCTTCGTGATTGTTATTTTCTTGACAGTCTAGCTGCAGGGTGGGAAGTTCAGCCTCATGAACCCTAACTTAACATGTGCCCACCGGAGTGGGAGAAAAGTCACACGTGTCTTGTTGTTCACTTACACTGGTGTGCTCTAAATGATTTTTTTTTTTTTTTTTTCTTCACTTATTTGCTCTATCAGTTTTACTTTTCCCTAACATCCTGCAGTTGTCTGCTGTTAGAAACAAGATACAGTGGCCTTTGGTCTGGGCAGGTGTGGTGGGTCTTTCTTTTCATAGATCATTGAAGCATTTGCCTGTGCCAGTTACCGTAGCCCCAGAATACATTTATTTTATCTCATCACACTTCTCATAATAATTGCTGCATCCTTTAAATTGGTTGCTACTTATGTTTCACTTCAGATAGCTGATCTCATAAGATCTGTGTGGAACAGTGTACAAAAAAAAAAAAAAATGATTGCATTGAAACACCATGCTGCCACCGTACCACTGAATTCTAGTTAAAGCTAATACAGTCACATTGCAAGGATATAGAGAAGGCTTGTTTTTTATATCTTAACTTGCTGCAGAAAACTATCTCACTAGTTTTAAGTACCTTTATTATTTTATACATGCTGGTGGATATTCTGTTTGTACTAAAATAGTACATAGGGTTCTTTATTAGGGTCTGAGACTTCATTGTCTTGTTTCATCTTTTAGACTTTTTTTCACATAAATCACTAGCTCTCACAAATATTGAAAATTTTATTTTCTAAATTGTTCTTTTTTGTTTCCATTTATTCTGTGCCACACTTCAGTGTGTAGTAGCACTAGTGTCCCCCTCTGTAAAGCATTATTTTGTTAAATTAGTTATGGATTGCAAGCATGTACTTCAGGGGTTTTAGATGAATAATGCTATGAAATTCCAGTGACTGAATATGATCTTATAAGTTACCTTGCTGACTTAATTATAATTGTGTTTTTAGGCTCTAAATCAGGTGGTGCTCTGGGACAAGGTCATGTTGAGAGGAGATAATCCAAAGCTGTTCTTAAAAGATATGAAGTCAAAGTACTTTTTTTTTGATGATGGAAATGGTCTCAAGTAAGTATATCCTCTTTTTATCATTATTATTATTATTCATGGTGTCTTGATGTATTTGCATTAATTGCATTTTAGTTTCTTGCCATGGTAAGGTATTGATATTCTGTCCGATACTTTGTCAGTCTGTTGCATCTTTGTAGCTTGATTGTTAAAAGATAACCTTGGGATACAAGATACTTTGTTTCTTCTGTAGACTAGAAGATACACTGCTAGTATGAGCAACAGGCTTCTGGTTTCTGTTTCTAATACTTGTGTGTGTAGAACTAGTTCTGTGATACGCTCAACTGCAAAGGAGCTAGGTAACAGTAACAACAACAACAAAAAGTCTTTCCTGGAAAATAGGTAATACTTCATTAAGTAACTAAATAAAACTAATGCCATTGTTTCTGGATCAGGAAAACAATTTGTATCGTAATTTAATATTAGTGATTATTAATTAAATTGTCTAACTTGAGTATTTGTGCTGATAGTCTTCGTTGCTTTTGCAGGGGAAACAGGAATGTCACTTTGACTCTCTCCTGGAATGTTGTACCAAATGCTGGCATTCTACCTCTTGTAACAGGATCAGGACATGTGTCTGTACCTTTCCCAGATACCTATGAAACAACAAAAAGTTATTAAATTATAGTACTAAATCCTAAGCAAGATATTTTTATAATTGTATATTGTGAATAAATTTTATTGCGGTTTCTTCTCATACCCCACACAACCCTTCAGTGAAAGGTACCTAATTTCCTCAGGCCTAACAGCACAGGAAAAGGAAATGAAAGTTCAGGGTTGGTTTTTTTGTTTGTTTTGTCTTAATTTTGTGGGTTTTTTGGGGGGGTTTTTTGTTTGTTTGTTTTTTAATAAAACACTGAAACTGAAACTTAAGGGAAAGGCAAATTGCAGAGTAATGGTTTTGGGGGGAAACTGAGGAATTTTTTTTGTTGTTGTTTTCTCCTGGCCATTTGGGTATTGACCTCCTTTTCTTTTAAATAAACATTTTTAAACCAGAAGATAGTCTTACTGTGGTTTTTTTGAGGTACTGAGGTAATCATTTAATCTGTGTAGAAGTCAAATACACCTGGAGTCTGTTTCTGTGAGTGCCTGAAGGAAATGTCTGTTCTGTTTTGCAGCATTTTGCTTAGGGTGCTACAGTAAGGTAAGTTTGGTCCTTTTAGGACTGCAGACTGCTATTTTGAGAACTACAGGCGGACTGACAGATAATGAACCACCACATTGTGTTTTGAGAGCCATTGATGTAGCCCACATGCAATTCTGTATTATAAACCATTTTAATAACTGCTTATAAAGCAGCTAACTGTAAGAATAAAAAGACATTTTTTCTGTGTACTAAGCATAAGTCAGTAAGAGAGTAAAATCTTTAGGTAAAGAAAGACTACTTACAAAGTGACCACTTGATTTTTATTGGGATCTGCTCAGCAGGAGCAATCAACATAGTTGTTCCAGAGGGTGCTGGGACTAATATTAGGCTCTTCCATAGCAAGGAATGGAGCAGATGTTCTCCAAAACAGTCTAGGAAAACATCTAAAAAACCAGAAGATTTCCCATGGGAACACAGAAATTTAGACAGATTTACCAGCTTGAGCATGGATATGAGTCTACTTTCAAGTCTTCCTGATTTGCATCAAGTAACAAGCAGTTTGTCAGCACTTCAGCTGAAGAAGTAGCCTCTCTGGCTGCAAGTCCTACTCTGTGTGTCCTCCTTCATTCAGCTGTAACTGCAAATGCTTGTCATACTTGGGAGGACAGAAGAAACAGGTTATTAGGATTGCCTCTTGGCAATAATGATGCTTCATACTGAGTGACTAGTGTTTCTTGCTCATATATCCGCTACATATATCCTGACAGTTTTCTATGTACATGTATGTCTTCAAAGTATGGTAGAAGTTAATTTACTGCCAGACTCAAAAAGAGTAAACATAACCTGAAATTAAAACTATGAGATTTTTAATACTGCAAATTAGGGGAGGCATGAGGTGTGGAAATAAAACAAAAAACCAAAATGGCAACCCAGGAGAAATGACGAAATTTGCAGTGCCAAGCCTTTCAGAAGAGGTGCTGAAGACTGAAGCAGAGTCTTCCCCCTTTGTTGCGAATTCACCAGAGCTGGTAGGTTTTGATGAAGCCAACTTGCTATTAAAAAGGGATCTTTGTGAATTATTCCTAACTATTCAGTACATTCTCCATATAGGTGTATCAAGCAAGAAAGTATTGAAAAAGTTTCCAAAAGGTGCTTTGTCTTTACAAACAAAATTTCATTTAAATGTGAAAATAAAAAAATTTTCACAGGAATGTTTTAGGACAATTTTTCATTTCTATCGAGCGTATTTACATGAATTTCAGTTCTCTGAACTTTTGCTGTTTTCCACAGATCAGCATAATCGGCACACCGAGTACCCTATTATTTCTGTGCTTTGATATCAAATGTGTATATTGTTATAAGGACTTAATTGTTACAGAGATCTTAATACTGTCATACAGGAAAAATATTTTTCTTAGAGATTTTAATTGGGCTAAGTTGTGGAGTTTTGTTAATTGCCAAATTAAATTGTGGGTTTATTCATAAATTATATTCCTGAAATGTTTACCGAAATTTATTTCTGTGGCTTGGCATTCAATCACTTCCTTGTATTCCTTTGGCAGTGCTGTTAGAATGTGTTAGTATGAGCTGTCTGTGAAAGAGATACTTTAACTATAAAGACAAGGATCTGTTGTCAAAAAACTCTACCTTTTCCTCCAGTATGGTATATTCCTCCCAGCAGACAGTAGCAGAATTTTAAGGTACTAAAATTGTAGCTTCAGACATGATGCTTGAAGCTTTTCTAGCCTTTCCCAGTGAAGAGAAATTATGTTTGAAGTCATCATTTTAGAGGGATGAAGAAGAAACCATCACTGAGTTTATGTACAAGTTGTTAAGGAGAAGAACTTGTTTTTTCCTGAGGGGAAGGCCAGCATAGATGAGCACTTAAATGATACTCAAATAGCTCATTTTTTGCTTTTCAGTCACCAAACAGGGCAGGATGCTCTGTTTTATTCTTGGCTCAAGGAGAAAGGATGCAAATTCCTTACTTGGTCTCTTTAAAGCCTTTCAAAAAGTAAAAGAACTACTGGATTTTGTTGTGATGATTCTCAAACCATTTATAAAAAGAACGCTCTTTTATGGAAACAAATGGCATTCACTTATCTTGTCTCTTCTATACATCATATGAAAAGAAGTAGTATAATTCCTGATTGCTCTCTTAGATGTGTTACTACATAAATAATAACGTTTTATGTAGTGATGTGTGCAAAAGATGTATTCCATAGCAACTGATTTACTTAATGGGAAAAGGCTTGAAACCTTTTTGTTGGAAATCTGAACTGGAAACACTTCTGATGCATTTCAGATAGCAATTTATTGAGGTTCTTAGTTCTTTTATTGAGTCCTTAGTTCTTGTCTAAGGACTGAAAAAATGCAAACTCTTAAAATAGCCTGAATTTCCATTTGCTCTTGAGAACATGCAGCACAACGCAGAAAGCCCAATGCAGGAAAGGAAGCTAACGTGAAAAAAATACGTATTTACAGCTCTGCTCCCTTGTGCATACAGTCTTATTCACAGATTGTAACTGTAGATATTGAAAATAGACAGTGAGAAAATGAATGCTATTTATTGGTGGTTTATTCTTTTAGTAAGTTTCTTCTGAGCAATGAAATTAAAGCTAGCTACTATATAGATTCTCAGCCAGATTCAAGTAAATTTTCTGCACTATTTTTGGATTACAAATGTTGAAACTTATTCTTTTGAAAATTATTTCAAGAGGTTTTGCAGAAACAGTTCTGTTAAATTGAAAATTCAGGTATTGGAGGAGCAATCTTGCTGTTAATTTTTGTCAGTAAATCCACAGAAAATAATTATTTGTATATCTAGTATTTAAGGAATGTTGCAGTTTATTTGACTTCTCAATTTTCTTCCAAAATTGAGATTTTGTCCACTAAAAACTGTCTAAAACTGTTCTTGAAACATTTATCAGAGAATCATAGAATAGTTAGGGTTTGAAAGGACCTTACGAATATCTAGTTCCAATCCCCCTGCCATTGGCAGGGACACCTCACACTAAACGATGTCACCCAAGGCCCTGTCCAACCTGGCCTTGAACACTGCCAGGGATGGAGCATTCTCAACTTCCCTGGACAATCACTCTTACAGTAAAGAATTTCTTCCTCATATCCAATCTAAACTTCCCCTGTTTAACTTGTTAAACTTTGTCTTATCACTACAGTTCCTAATGAAGAGTCCATTCCCAGCATCGTTATAGGCCCCCTTCAGATACTGGAAGGCTGCTATGAGGTCTCCACGCAGCCTTCTCTTCTCCAGGCTGAACAGCCCCAACTTTCTCAGCCTGTCTTCATACAAGAGGTGCTCCAGTCCCCTGATCATCTTCGTGGCCCTCCTCTGGACTTCTTGCTGCAGTTCCATGTCCTTTTTATGTTGAGGACACCAGAACTGCACACAATACTCCAAGTGAGGTCTCATGAGAGTAGAGAAAAGGGGCAGGGTCACCTCCTTCGACCTGCTGGTGGCGCTCCTTTTGATGCAGCCCAGGATACGGTTGGCTTTCTGGGCTGCGAGTGCACACTGAAGCCAGCTCATGTTCATTTTCTCATCGACCAACACCCCCAAGTCCTTCTCTGCAGGGCTGCTCTGAATCAGCTCTGCCCAACTTGTAGCTGTGCTTGGGATTGCTCTGACCCAGGTGTAGGACCTTGCACTTGGCATGGTTAAAGTTCATAAGGTTGCCATCAGCCCGTCTCACAAGCGTGTCAAGGTCTCTCTGAATGGCATCCCTTCCCTCCGGCATATCAACCGAACTGCACAGCTTGGTGTCATCAGCAAACTTGCTGAGAGCGCGCTCAATCCCACCATCCATGTCTCTGACAAAGATGTTGAACAACACAGGTCCCAACATTGATCCCTAAGGGACACCACTCGTTACCGGTCTCCAGCCGGAGATCGAGCAATTGACCACAACTCTTTGCATGCGGCCATGCAGCCAGTTCTTTATCCACCGAGTGGTCCACCCATCAAATTGATGTCTCTCCAATTTAGAGACAAGGATGTCGTGTGGGACAGTGTCGAACGCTTTGCACAAGTCCCGGTAGATGACGCCAACTGCTCTGCCCCTGTCCATCAGTTCCGCAGCCCCATCATAGAAGGCCACCAAATTGGTCAGGCAGGATTTCCCCTTAGTGAAGCCATGCTGGCTGTCACCAACTACCTCCTTGTTTTTCATGTGCCTTAGCATGCCTTCCAGGAGAATCTGCTCCAAGAATTTGCCAGGCACTGACGTGAGACTGACTGGTCTGTAATTCCCCTGGTCATCCATTTTCCCCTTCTTGAAAATGGGGGTTTTATTTCCCTTTTTTCAGTTGTCGGTAACTTCACCTGACTGCCATGATTTTTCAAATATGATGGACAGTGGCTTAGCAACTTCATTTGCCAGCTCCTTCAGGACTCACAGATGGATTTCATCAGGTCCCATGGACTTGTGCATGTTCAGGTTCTTAAGATGGTCTTGAACCAGATCCTCTCCTACAGTGGGCCCAAGGTCTTCATTCTCACGGTGCCTGCATCTGCCTTCCAAGACTTGGGTGGTGCGGTCAGAGCCTTTGCCAGTGAAGACTGAGGCAAAGAAGTCATTAAGAACCTCAGCCTTCTCCAAATCCTGGGTAGCCAGTTCTCCTGATATCTTCCAGAGGGGACCCACATTTTCCCTCATCTGTCTTTTATTTGCAATGTAACTATAGAATCCCTTCCCCTTACCTTTCGCATCCTAGCCAAGTTCAATTCTAACTGGGCCTTAGCTTTCCTAACCAGGTCCCTAGCTTCCCAGACAACATCCCTGTATTCTTCCCAGGCCGCCTGTCCCTCCTTCCACCTTCTATAAGCCTCTTTTTTCCCTTGAAGTTCCCTCAGCAGCTCCTTATCCATCCAAGGAGGTCTCCTGGCCCTCCTGCTGCACTTCCTTCTAGTTGGGATGCAACACTTCTGAGCTTGTAGCAGGTGATCCTTGAATAACCACCAACAGTCTTGGGCCCCCCTGCCCTCTAGGGCTATATCCCATGGAACCTTACTAAGCAGGTTCCTCAAGAGGCCAAATTCTGCTGTCTTGAAGTCCAGGGCAGTGAGCTTGCTGCACGCTCTTCTCACTGTCCTGAGGATCTCAAATTCAACCATCTTGTGGTCGCTACATCCAAGGCTGCCCTGGAGCGTCACATTTCCAACCAGCCCTTCCCTGTTGGTGAGCATAAGGTCAAGCATGGCACCTCTCCTTGTCGGCTCCTCTATTACTTGCAGAAGGAAGTTCTCTTCCACACAATCGAGGAACCTCCTGGATTGGTTGTGCCGGGCTCTACCGTCGCTCCAACAGATGTCAGGGTGGTTGAAGTCCCCCATGAGAACAAGGGCCTGTGAGCGTGAGGCTGTTCCTATCTGTCTATAGAGCACTTCATCCACAGATTCCTCTTGATCAGGCAGTCTGTAACAGATCCCCACAGTAATGTCCCCCATAGCTGTTCTCTCTTTAACACTGACCCACAAACTCTCTGTTGACTGCTCACCTGTCCCCAGACAGAGTTCCATACCCTCCAGCCTATCCCTAATGTAAATAGCAACTCCCCCTCCCTGTCTGCCAGGCCTGTCTTTTCTAAATAGACTATAACCTTCCATTTCAGCACTCAAGCAAGCAAACAAGCAAACAGGTGTGTACTTTTTAAAGTGAAGAGTCTCATTCTACGCACACAGGTGAATGCTAATATAACAGGGTCACAAGAGGTATATTTTTTTAGACAAATAAAACCCTCCCAAACTTAACTTAAACAAGCCAAACTGTGACTGGACATTTTTATGGTGCCCTCCACCACTTCCCTGGGACTGTTCTTACGAATCTTCATATTCTTGAAGAGACAAAGCATAAGTAAAGACAAAGCAGGCATTCCATTGTTAATTTTTTTTTTCCCCTTTACTATTGTCTCACAGTAAAAATTCCTTTTTGCAAGTTATTATGTAATTCATCTGCCAATAATTGTTCTTAATTAGCAATTCTTAATTTGCCTTTGTTTTATACAGAAAGACAGTCAGAATTTTCTCTGTTTTTCTGTTTACTCCAAACTCCAACAGAGTTGGATTTATGATTTGTTTTTCCAAACATTGTCTAATAATGAAATTCCAAATCCTCTATGCATAAGCTAATCAGAAAACAAAACACCCCAACAAAAATGTATAGTTACATTATCCAGACTTACAAGTTGTGGAGCCAAACAAGATACATAATGATAGTAAGATACACAAAAATATGAAGGGAATATTTCAAAACTCAGATACGGTCAAAAGTGCAGCCTGACCTCCTAACTTCCTCCACCAGCTCAGTGCTAATGACACTCACCAATGTCATGTGAAACTACCCTCTGCTTTCCAGCTGTACTCCCTTGTGCTTGTTAGTGGTGCTCCAGCCCATTAACTCTGAGGAAATAGCTGGCACTCATTTAAAATCTTAAAACTGGTAGAAATGCATTAGAGAGAATATACTTCTTTCTAGCACTAGAGGACCATGACAGTGAGCAAACATTTTTGTCATTTGAAGACATGTTTTTATTTTACACCTAACTTTATTAACAGCAATTCTCATGTGTCTTGCAGTTGTAATCCATTGATTTCAAAATCCTTTCTAAGAAAAACACTTATTTATTTCCAAAGATGTTGGCATCCTTAAGACACCCAAAAAGTGCTTTTGCAAGTGACCACCTCAAAATTAGGACTCATCTGCACCTAGAATTGCCTGGGGTGGTGTGTGACTAACCACAGGCTACTAACCACAGGCTGCTCCCACCTGCCTTCACAGGTGCATGGTAGGCAACGGGGTAATTAGGGCCTCCTAATTAGGAAGTGACTTGGAGAGCTAGGCTTTGGATGCTGCCTGTGGGGTTTTCTTCTGCTTTGCAACTAGGACAACAGGTATAGTGTTTTTAACTCACTTTGCCTTGTTGCTCAGTGTTTTTTCTTGCTTTATTGGTTTGGTTTTTTCCAAGTGACTGTTATGGTCCTGAGTGCTCATGCTGAGGTGAATGAGTTGGGTTTGATACTCGGGAGAGGTTTCAGAGTGGTGGTAGAAGGTATTACAAGAGAGATTTGGCTTTGTATGTAGCTACATGTCACGGTTTAAGCCCAGGCTGTAAATCAGAACCATGCAGTCTACCCCTCCTGCCCTTTCTTCCCCCCCATCCCTGATCCCAGAGGGATGGGGAGGAGAAGCGAAAGAAAATGTAACTCTCATAGGTTGAGATAAGAACAGTCCAGTAACTAAGGTATAACACAAATCACTACTGCTACCACCAATAATAATAATGATAAGGGAAATAACAAGGGAAGAGAATACAATACCACCTGTCGAAACCCAGCCCGACCGAGCAGTGAACCAGCCCTTCCGAGTAGCTCCCAGTTACATCCCCCAGCATGACATGCTGTGGTATGGAATACCTCTTTGGCTACTTTGGGTCAGGTGTCCTGTCCCTGCTTCCTCCTGGCTTCCCCTCCTCCCTGACAGAGCATGAGACTCACAAAGTCCTTGGTCAGGGTAAACATTTGAGCAGCAACTAAAAACATCGGTGTTATCAGCGCTGTCCCAGGCTGAACACAGCACTGCACCAGCTACTAAGAAGGAGAAAAAAAAAATGACTGCTACTGCTGAACCCAGGACACTAAGAAAGACCAGAAATGAGGGTTTGGTTTAAGTGTAAAAAGTATTTGCCTTTAAGAATGGTTTGCATTAGATATAGTGAGTGGCTGACAAAGCAGCCAGGCACAAGAGCTCTTTTTGTGTAAGGTGGTAATTGAAGACTGAGATAAAACTCATTAACTGTGATTGCAAAGTAACAGTGATTGTCTGTGGCTGCTTAAGTATTTTTTTTTAATCTATTCTACTTTTATTTCTAAAATGTAATTTTCTTTTTCTCCCAATTCTGACAGGAGAGGGTCACAAAAAGGAAAAGCTTCTTTTTCTTTCTTGCCCTTCTAGCTCCCATTTCTCATTAAATACTACTTGCTCCTTTTTTGCTTTAGGAATCAGCATAGTAAGAAACAGAGGGGAGTACTGGCACCTGCAATGTAGCTACAAATGTGGCAATAGCCAATGCTGGCACTCCCCTTTTTAAGGATTGGAGTGTTTTACATTTACAAATGTTAGGACTAAAAAGTAAAGTGATTTGGACAATTTCAAGCTGTCATAGTTATTTAAAATTATACATCTAATCAGATATATTATCTGAGCTTACTGTAAGCACTATCTCATTTCACAAGCTGTCATCCACTTCCACACAAGCAGTGAACTTTGCCTCATTGTCACCCCTCTGTATTGTGAAGTTTCACTCCTAAATGGAGTATCTTACTAGGACTTGCAAAATGGCTTTGAAGAATTAATCAAAGGAGCATCCCTGGAAACAGCAAAGACTGCATAAAGATATTTTGATTGAAATAAGGTATTTGATAGTGAGCTGTACAAGATACATGTAGTAGTTTTTCAATATTAGGCTGGAAGACTGTTTGGCTTCATATTTTAGAGGTGGGATTGTTGGTTTTGTTTTGTTTTTTCTTTTATTTTTTCCTTGCTCTCATGCTATTCACTACTTTCATTAATAACATAGCTGATAGAATACGAAATATTAGTTAATGAAATCTAGAGATTATGTTCAGTGTAGAAAGTTGTAATTGTTTGCAGATTCAAACAAAAATAGTCAGCAAATGGTATTAAATTATTCTCTCTATGTATCTGGCTCTAGAAAAGTGAAAGCTGGTGTACCCTGGAAGTGTTGGGTTTTTTTTTACAATGGGGGCTGCACCTTCACCCCCTATCTTGAAGTGTAGAATAAGAAATCAGTGGGGTTTTTGCAAAATATGGCTTATGGCAGTGTGCATCTAAGAGTATCTGAGTTTTAGGTCTTGAAATGCATATTATGTAACACTTATTTTTCTTCCCTTGTACAGTAACATCTACTGGAGGTGGGAGTAGAATCTGTTTTCATAAAGTATTTGCATTTGAATATTTAGTCTGAATCTTCCCCCTCTTCCATCAAAAAACCCTCAACTTTTAAGCCTGAAAGATTTTCTAGGAAGATACGGAACTGTTGCTGGAAATAGACAGTGGCATAAACTGTTATCTGGGATGATTTATAGCTGATAAATCTTATCACTGGAAAGGTGATGGTATAGGGTTGGGCCATTAGTGAGTGTACACAAATATTGTATTTCTCTTGGGGGGGGTCTGATGATGTCAGCATTCCCTACCTGTGTTGCATGGATCTGGTCATTAGCAGCCCCTTTCCACCCTATGAGGGAGAGCAGAGCAATGAGAGGTGGGTTGAAGTAGCATCCTCTTCATCATGATAATGGGGCAACAGCTAGGTTACGTGCTTGGGGGCTGAGGTAGAAAAGATTTTGTTGCTGCAGACTGGCATTTATGTAATCATATCAATATAAGTGAAACCATTTCTGTTGACTTGAGTGTATGAGATGATCCACCAAGTGGTGTTAAATTTACAGGCTGTAGAAAGGGTGAGAGAGCAGTTCCTGAAACTGAAGTATGGTCCCAAAATTTTGATGGCTTAGTTGCCAGAACTTAGGCAATAGATCCATTAACTCCTCAGAACTTAACATAAGCCAGCAATGTGCACTCACAGCCCAGAAAGCCAACTGTATCCTGGGCTGCACCAAAAGGAGCATGACCAGCAGGTCGAAGGTGATCCTGCCTCTCTACTCTGCTCTCGTGAGACCTCACTTGCAGTATTGTGTGCAGTTCTGGTGTCCTCAACATAAAAAAGACACAGAACTGTTGGAACAAGTCCAGAGGAGGGCCACGAGGATGATCAGGGGACTGGAGCACCTCCCGTATGAAGACAGGCTGAGAAAGTTGGGGCTGTTCAGCCTGGAGAAGAGAAGGCTGCGGAGACCTCAGAGCAGCCTTCCAGTATCTGAAGGGACCTATAAGGATGCTGGAGAGGGACTCTTCATTAGGAACTGTAGTGATAGGACAAGGATTAGAGAGTTAAAACTTAAACAGGGGAAGTTTAGATTGGATATAAGGAAGAAATTCTTTCCTGTGAGGGTGGTGCGGCAATGGAATAGGTTGCTCAGGGAAGTTAAGAATGCTCTATTCCTGGCGGTGTTCAAGGCCAGGTTGGACACAGCCTTGGGTGTCATGGTTTAATGTGAGATGTCCCTGCTCGTGGCAGGGGGGTTGGAACTAGATGACCTTAAGGTCCTTTCAAACCCTTAGGGATACAGTGTCACTTGCTAAATACAGTCTTAGGAGCACAGAGCTGTAGCAATAGTTCTAGGCACTGAGAAAAGTTAAAATAAATCTCTAACCAAAGTTTGGGGGTTTTTTTGTTTGGTTATTTTTTTGTTTTGGGGTAACTAGGGGAAAATAACAGATGAAGGAATGATCCCCAGGATGCTTTTATTATGCTTGGGTTTATTGCTATCTAGATTTTTTTAAACTGTATTCACATGTAAAAGCAGAATGTAAGATGAGTAACAAAAATTGCTTTATGAGGTACTAGTAATTGAATATTTACTTATAATTTTTCCCCTACCATATCAATTAATCTTTCTAAAAATCTAGGAACTAATGTCTTGAACAACTGATTAAATAAAGGACTTAAAGGTGACTCTGGCTATTTTTTAGCCCTTGTGATTCTTAATGGCAAGATGTTGATTGAACAGTTACTAGGATTATGTGGTATTTGTATTCTTCACAGTTAATGCAAGTTTCCTTTGCATTTAATTTAGTAATTTTCCCTGTAGATCTCATTGCAAAAATCCATGAAATATAAGAACATGAGCAATTGTATCTGCGTATTCTTAAGTATAGTTCTGAAGCTGGATTTCATCTGAACGAATTGATGCTGTAATAATCCTGGACTGAGTAGGAAGCATTAAAAATACTACTTTCTAATGATGTTCAAGTGCTTTTTTACCAATAATTATATTTAAAAGGAACTTTCTGCTCTCAAGCTGAAAGTGGTTGTACAATTTGTTACATGCAATTTAGTACACATCACTGAAAACATTGATTCAGTACAGGCAGAAATTTACAGAGATAAAGCCAATAAATATTTTGTACTACTTGTAGTTGTGAAATGCATTGCTTATAATTGCTAAAATCCAAGAAAATGGATGAGAAAAGAATTCTGAACAGCTCCAAGTAAAGCAGTGCTGTGTCTTGGAAAAAGCACAGAGATCTCAATGGTTTTTGATGCTCTGGCATCTAGAGTTGCCATTTTTCTGTCAGAAGGAGAAGGGAAAAAAGAAAAGAGGAAAAAAAATCTTCATATGTAGAAAGGAACTTGACTCTGTGATAAAGTTCATAATCATTCTGTATTTGGAGAACAGCTCTATGACAGGGTGTAAAGTTAATTTTGCGAGAAAGTGAAGTGTGTCTCATAAGCTTGGTTGGAAGGTCTAAAAGCAGAAGTCTGCTGCTTCAAGAATTTGCTGCCACTTACTTTTGAAGTTCAAAATAACATCTTTGACCCAGATATAGGATAAGTATTTGTGGGTTTCCATATTTTTTGCATCTCAACAAGCTGATTTTTAATGCAGTTCCTTGTTACGTAAACAACCTAACCTTTTTTTTTTCACTTTT
Source organism: Psittacula echo (assembly GCF_963264785.1). Taxonomy (NCBI): domain Eukaryota; kingdom Metazoa; phylum Chordata; class Aves; order Psittaciformes; family Psittacidae; genus Psittacula; species Psittacula echo. Next base: position 39,054,859 of record NC_137735.1, on the reverse strand, counting down.
TAAAAAGCATAACAAATAAGTAGAACAACTGGCAAAGCAACTCCTTACCACGCTATTCCGGAATAGCATTAAGCTATAATACTTTGGAAGTCTCCAAGGTAAAGAGTTTGTAGATTTAACATTTTTTTTTTTTTTTTCTTAAAATGGATGGGATTATTCCTTACAAATACTTCAATCTTCTAAAAGGATATTGATATAAAAATTTAATGGTTTGGTTTTGGGTTTTTTTGTGACATAAGATTGTGTAGGTGTTGTCTTCAACTTGGTGAATAGTTAGCACTATTATTTTCCTCCATCCTTTTATAAGTTAGTGACTGGAAATTTGAGAAACAGCTGCTGGCTGCCTGAAAATGAGGCCTCCCTCTCTTCAAAGGCAAAGATAATTCCTAGTAAGAACCCATCAATATTCATCAAAGTCAGTGGGTGTCTTCAGGTAGATATGGCTGTTTTTTTCCTGGGTACTTGATATAATGGCATGAGTTTGTTAGTCATGTCTCCTTTTTTAATGCTGTCTCTATCCCATTAGGAGGAAGAATGGTTCAGGTACTATAAAATTTCAGATTTTTTAATATTAAAGAAAACAAACAATGTGGAACTTCTATTTGTGTTTTACTAATGTTATCCTTTCAGGGAGATCCAGTAACTAGGTATGGTGTATATGAGTATCTATAATTTAGCGTAATCCTTCAAGAACTGATCAACATGAGCAATTTCAGCAACTTGTTTTCAGTGCTGCTTATGTGTCTGGGAAACCAGTGCCAAATACTGAGATGCGTCTGCTCAGTTCTGTTGGGCGTATCTCCAGTTTAATACTTTTGCACTTGAGGGGCTATAGGAGGTGTAAACTATTTATTTTCCTGGAACCAACAAGTAAATTTTTTGCTGGCTCTGACTTTAAATTCTGTCTTTGTTTTTCCTCCTACTTTTTTGTTTTGTTTTGGTTGTTTCCTGCTTTCAAAAGAATTGCAAATAGCTTGCATTCAGAAAACCAATATACATTTGTCGTTAAATTCAAGGTAACTCTTTTATGCTCTCTTTTTTGGCAAAAAATTGTAGCAAACTATAGCTTTTACATTGCAAACCAGCAGAACTGCACACAATGATATGGGGATTTAACAGCTGTTCTACAATATTTTAATTCTGTTTCATTGTTTTTTTGGTGGAGAGGTAAAATGAGATTATAAAAATGGATGGAGACACCAACTTTTTCTCTCCATTTCATTGGATTCATGGTGATGTTTCTACAGGTCAACAGAAAATCTTGTCAAATAAAATTTTATTTGTGCTTGGAATGAAAGATTGGTTTCTGTGGCTGAAGGAGCTCTGCTGTTTGATACCCATTTGGGCTTTCAGTAAAGGTCAGTTGTTAACGTTGGAAGTTCTGGGGGTTCCCCATCCCCCCCCCCCTTTAAACTTGCTCAGAGAAAGCATTTAACTTACTACCTCCATATTAAAGAATTCATAAAATATTTTACAATTTCACATTTTCCCGTGTATATTCTTTCTTTCTCTCTTATTTTCTGGCTGTGTTCCAGCAGGACCATTTTCATTTTGGTATGCTAACCTCTTCACACACAAAATAAGTTCCTGAATTATGTTTTACCAAAACATTGTTTACACAGTTGCTTCATAAAATCACGGGTGCTAAGTTATTGTGAAACTGAGTCCTACTTATTTCTACTTTTAAGGCCTGAAGTCTTTTAAAAAGAACTGTTAAACTCATGAAATGATGAAAAACTGAAAGACTTCTGTTTATCAGTTTTGGAGCAGTCCCTTTTTGCTGCTCTTGCTAATGCAATATCCTTTATTTTCTCTCATGTCCTTGCTGGCTCCTAAGGAGTTATCTTAAATGAAGACATTTGTTGAAGCCTTTGTTACAGATAGGTATTTTAATGGGCATTCATGCAGTCCTGTTGTTTCAATTAGCAATTGTCTTTTTTTGGTAGAATGACTGAGATATTTCAGAACAGTGTAGAAATAGCTTTCTTAATAATGTTCAATCTAAACAAAAGGGAATATGAAGTACAATAGCACTAGAATTTCTTCTCTTAATTTAGTAAAAATAAGGTGAATAAAAGTAATATTGGTGGAAAACCGTTTTTCTGAGGCCTGGATTTGATCACTCCAGCAGGAAAATTTTGTAGTAAATTCTAAGAAACTTGCTATCTTGCATCTAACAAGTGAAAGCAATGTTGATGCAGTTCAGTTTTGAAACCTCATTATTGTAATAATTTAAGTTTTATTTGAATAATTTATCTATTCTAAAGTATCTTAGTTTAAAAACTAAACTGAAGACAGTTTGGTTCAACAATATACAGTTTGTATAATTACCAGCAGATGTCAGGCATTCACTTTACAAAAAACTGTTCTTGAAAAGTGTACATTTTCACAGTTGGATACAAAAAACTTTTATTTTAAATTTAGGTGTATAATGCTGTTGTGCAGCTTGTTACCCATTAGACTTGAGAGTTTAATGAATGATTTTTTCAGTGTGTTTTGTATTAAGCAGTGGTGGGCTTAGTCTTAATTTGCCATCTTTTTAGTATTTTACATATTTATGAATGCCATTTATAACATAGTAAAAAAAGAGTCAGAATTATGTACATGTGTACATAAATGACATCCTTGCATTTGTCTTCTCCAGACACTAAATATCTGGTGACATTTAAGATAGTACTGTTCAGTTTATCCCTGTTGCAAATGAAAGAATCCTTACAGTTAAAGTCCACGATGGAGTCAGGACTCTGGAATATTATTATTGCTTCCTTTTCAGACCTTTAATGGACAAAAGATGAAGTTGCAGGTGACAAAAATATGGTACAGAGCTTTGAAATATATTTAGGAGCAATGGTTAATTGTTTCACAAGTATTTTGAAACACAGTGCATTGCAAATATAAGTCAAATTTTCAACTTCAGATTGTATGGGTAGGGGCTGCTGTAGAGGAGGACAGGATCATCTTCTTTCTGATGCTCTGCTGTTGTTGTGAATGTATTTAAGGCAGTTTTCAGTGCATTTGTTAACTGTTAAACGTTTCCTGTAGGAAACAAAATAAAAATATCTCTCCTAAATATTTGGGCACTAGAGCAGGAATAGCTGCCCTTTGAAGTGGGGTGGTATTTCTATACAGATAACCGCATTGACCCCATTCTTTAAGGTAAATGTCTGTGTTCTGAACATCTCCCCCTGCTAAGTGGGAACAGCTGCTTCCCAAGGAGACAAGATACAAGTCAGTTGTTACTGCTGCAGCAACATGAGTCTCAAAGTAGTCCTGGTTAAAAACAACAGAAAGGATTGAGCACAAAATGGTAACTGCTACCTTGGCAGTTCTCGCTGTATTAGAAAGGAGCTGCCATTCTCCCTACCCTTTAGCTACCACAAATATATATGTGTATATGTGAAAGAAAAAGGGAGGAGTTTTTTCTCTCATGCACGAGCACTAGGAAAGTCTTTTCAATCAAAACCAAAGGAAGGGCAAAGACTAGATCTGCTCTAAATAGGGATCAATAGTGTTCATAAACTATTTTCAAAGTGCTGCATATTGAATATGCCCAGATCAGATATGACGGAGAATGACTTTGTGTAAAGTTAGGAGACTTGTAGAAATATCTTACATGCTTTCTTCAAATCGTACACCCTGGCTCAAGAGCTAATGCCTCTGTCACAGCAATTAAGTGGTGGGGAAGGAAAGGGCTTACTGATAAAATGCAGTTTTTCTCTGAATGAATAAAGTACAACTACTCCTTTAGTCATGCACAGAGGATGTTACTATCTGCTTAACACTGCACTTAGCAGTTTGTGGTGCTCAGTATTACTTTCTTGCAAGGCTAGCATTGTTAGGTTTCCATTTCTTTCATTTGGACTTCATTTGTTCATCTGCAAACTGCAAGAAGTTCAACCAAATGGTCATGTTTCATAGCTGGGTCCGAAGCCTAAAGCCAACTGAGACTGAACATCCCACCCTGCCAGCACATGCACAAAGTAGCTTCTGGCAAGTTCAGTAAAGATTGCTTGGCACATATAGCACCTTAAGAAACAAGTAACAATAATCCTTTCAACTGATTAGTTTGTCTAAACTGTGACGGGTCCTTTGGAAGTGTCCTCTATTTGTGGGGCTATTAGCTATAAACCTGCAGTGAGAGTGGCCAGAGGCAGCTAGCTCAGTGAAACCTCCCCAGGGCTGTGAAGGCTGGCGTACACTCTACAGGGCTTGTAAAGCTGAAGGGAGGGAGCATGCCAGGGTTACTGTCATTTTGGGGTTTGGCTGTGACTCAAGAGCTCTTACTGCTTTAGCAAGAGAGTGTTGGAGCAGGTCCTGCTGCTTGGTCCTGTTGCAGGGGATTTGCAGTGCTCGGTGAGGCGAGCCTATGGCAGTCAGGCTTACCTGAGCTGCTGGGATGAGCTTCTGCCCATGAGAGGGCTGTAACCCAGCAGTGGGTGTATGTCACTGATCCTCAGCACAAACCTGTTTGGTTTTGGCTGAAGTCTGGCGCTCAGATCTTATTTTTATAGTTTGAGGTATCTGGTTTTGATTAAGGTGATGGCATGTAAGACATGCATCAGGAGAAGGTTCAGTTTTAAAAGTAAAACAAGTGAAAATACACATGACCATTCAGAACACTAACAGCAAGGTCTGCAACCACACAAATAGTCCTGCATGAAGTCTTTCCAAAGGAGAAAATGTTAGCTTCCACTTTCTGTTGTTACAAAGGTTTTTTTAGTTAGCAATATTAAAAGGTACCAACCAGACTTCTGAAGAGCTAATCATGGAAATGCAAATATACAGTGTGAAATATTGTCAAATCAAATAATAAAATTTCCTTTCTTATTAAACTACATTAATAATTCTAATAATCTTTTATTAACACTACACTAAGACACTGAGCTGTATTTCATTAAGAAAAAAAGTTACTGACAACTGTTTATTAACAGAAAACTCTTGTATGTCACTAGATGGCAATGTTACATATAGAACTGTGGGCTTTTGTCTGAACTGTAAAATCAAGATTTTAACTTTGAGGGAAAAAAAGGAGTGCAGCATCTCCCTTATGAGGAAAGGCTGAGGGAGCTGGGTCTCTATAGTTTGGAGAAGAGGAGACTGAGGGGTGACCTTATTAGTGTATATAAATATATAAAGGGGGAGTGTCACGAGGATGGAGCCAGGCTCTTCTCAGTGGCAAACAATGATAGGACAAGGGGTAATGGGTACAAACTGGAACGCAAGAGGTTCCACTTAAACTTGAGAAGAAACTTCTTCTCAGTGAGGGTGACAGAACACTGGAACAGGCTGCCCAGGGGGGTTGTGGAGTCTCCTTCTCTGGAGACATTCAAAACCTGCCTGGACACATTCCTGTGTAACCTCATCTAGGTGTTCCTGCTCTGGCAGGGGGATTGGACTAGATGATCTTTTGAGGTCCCTTCCAATCTCTAACATACTGTGATACTGTGATACAGGTTTTTCAGACAGTTTTCATCAAAAAAGCACAGCAAAGGAGAAGAAAGATAATCTTGACACAAGGCTGTTCCTTAAAAAGTGTGTATATAATTGTGAAAGGAGAGAAGTGTTAGCGATGTTTGTGGTCAGTTGTCTTACTGATGAGGACCATCAGTAGTTAGAGTGAAACAAATTGCTTCAGGCATCTGTCTAGTCAGATTTTGTATCATAGTGCTCCTTCCTGAAAAGGCAACTTGAAAGATCTCGGCATCTGCTGTCCTTCTTGGTATCTGAGTTAAAGCTTGCATGTTTGGAATGTTAGATCATTTGCCTTATTTTCATGGATTTTTTTCTATTTGGTGGGAGTTTGGGCTGGTTTTTTGTTGGTTTTCTTTTTTTTTTTTTTTTTTTTTTTTTTTTTTACCTACAGACCCAACATTAAGAGGGACCCAATAGCTGGAGGAACATACTGTGGGAAAATAGCACCTGACAGAGCCTAATGTAATGGTACTGCACTTGTGTTCAGAAATTTCACTGGTATTAAAGGGAGTTCCACAGGCAGAATGCAAGAAGGGCCCACAGCACAAAGATTGCAAGCAATTATAGGGGGGAAACTAAGCTTTTTCAGTCTCCCTCGCTTATCCCAGTGTGCCTGGTTATTGCACAACAGATGGGGGTGAGTGACCTTTTAATATACGCACAGGCTAGTGCCCATTAATCTTGAGGGGAGGTAAGATTTCATGGTATGTAAAGACATTGTTGGGTTTTTTTCCCCTTGTGCTGAAATACAGAGATGCTATGGGGAAAGGAAGCCTTGATGATGTATTGACTTTACACAAATGGCATATTATTTTAAGATTAAAATTATATTTCATTTCCTTTTTGCTGTAATGGATCATAAACCATTGTTGCACAAGATGGGTGCTTTTTATTTGCAGTTAAGAAGTCTCATGGCTGCAAGTTTAAATAAGTTTGTACTAAACAAGTAAATAAATTTCTTAATTCCTACTTAGAGTCCTAATATTAACTTTTTGTTGACAGGGCATTTAAAAAACTGTCAGAATAGTTTTTTCACTCTTTCTTACAAATGGTGAAGTTTCCATTACCGTTGTTCATTCATGAGAACAAGGGAAGTGATGCAGGATGAGCTGGTGAGAAAACTTAAAGGAAACAATAGTAATGACTCACAACTGAAGTCTGTGCTTTAGAAATTCCCACCTTTCAAAGAAGGTCTGCTAAAGAAAACTCAAAGTAATGTTCTAGCCAAATCAAAATTGTTCTGAAGGAATACCATGACATGCAAAGTATTGTTTTCAGAGAGACAACCTAATCTGATTGTACATTTGTTTTGAACTTTTTTTGGATTAATGGCAAGCTAAAAACTGCTTGCCCAATCCATTGTCTTCAGAGACTGCCCTTTCTTTGACAACTTGCAGGAGCTGAATTCTGCAAAGAGCTGACTGCTTTCTCTGGCATTAAGTTTCTCCACTCTGTGGAGCTGTCTTTTGAATTGTTTAGCAGACTATGCTTAACACCTCAAAGGCTTGGGTCTTTAAAAAGTTAAATTCAGTTTAACAATATTATGAAAACTAGCACTAAAACAGGAATTCATTGACCAAAAGAATATGTGTTGTAATGTGATAAGCCACAGACTGTAATAGATTTTTGCTGTATTTATTATGCATTTTACATGTTTGTGATGAGGGAGTGATGTTTTCAAACACAATTCCCTCTTCTTCCAAGTTTTTATCCTAGGTAGTGTGTACAGCCCCAATGGATTTTCCTAAATGCTCCTCTTTGTGACTACACTTGGAACCAAACTAAGTCACATACATGATTTCAACATGTGAGAAACATACTCTTATGAATAGTGGTTCTTCTGTGCTGGAAAATGGAACAGAATCGTATCTCGGGGTAACTGAGTTCAACGTTGTGAGATTTTTATCTGCTGCTGATATGTGTCTCTGCATATGGCTTCTGTTATGTGACTGCTTAGGAGACATTTTCTCATGAATGCTTGTAGCTGTCATGTTAAAGGAGTCTTGTTTATCTGGGAGTTAAAGTTAAAATTACAGAAGCTGTATTTTTAGTGGTGATTTGATTTGTATATAGCACTGGGAACACTAATAGGCTGAAGCTGCCTGTTAATCCCCTAAACAGAAAACATACTGTGTCATAGACAGTAATTTTCATGTTAATTTATCAGTACCCCTTAACTTTGTCTGGCAAACTCTTTAAACTGTCATCTGGAAGAGTTACTTCTAAATGTGCATGTGTTCTGAATTTTTATACTTGTAGTAGAAATATGGGTATATTAATGTTACCAAATTACCAGATATTTCAGTGGTTGTCTACTGAAAATATTTTCAAGATCTTGGAATATGTTATAAAATGGGCAATTTAATAAAAATATAACCTCAGACCATGCACAGAGGTAGTGAAATATTAAGGGCGATATATGCAAATTTGCAGATCAATATTATCCATACATATACACATCATGATATTTATTAAGTGTGCAGTGGATCACTAAAATGACATAATTTTTGAGAGAGAGGCTACATGGTTGACTTCTGTGAACGTTTCGTTACTGCGCATCAGTGCGCTTTGGGATTTTCTTTAGTTTTTGCTTTAATAATTCTGACATACCTGTTTCTTTGCAATTCCTTTGCCCTGCCCCCAACAGCTATTCCTGCATGCTAAGCTCTCTAATCAAACACCTAAACAGTGCAGTACTTCATTTTTGCAAATGTGGTACAGCAATCCCCGAAAAAGGACACCAGTATCTTCACCAGTATCTTCTCATCTTCCCTTGATATATGCCTGTAGACCACATCTGGATTCTTGGAAATTTATCCATTGCAGAATCAAGTTTATTAAATAAATAAAAATCAAAGTGTCATTGCTTTGAACTGTCAGCTCAGTCTTAAAGATTTTGTTTTGTGTAAATGCGGACTTTCAAATGGGTACCTATAAATGGATTGAGGTGCTATGTCATTCTTAAATTCCTAAATATTTTTCTACAGGAATGAAGTAGTAAATACAAAAAACTTCTTGGAAATATATCAATTTTAAGGAAATCTTTTAGAAAGTAACAGTCTTAAAATGCATTTACTATAAAACAGTTTGAATTTTAATACTTTAAAACATTACATTTTTGAATACAGAAGTTACATTTTCCTGTTTTTATATGTTAATTTTTATTTCAAATGTCCATTATAAGAGGGGTATGGAATGCAGAAGGAGATGACTAGGATTTTTCTTAATTTTGCATTACATGAATGAAGTACAAAGAAGCTGACTTTCTGCTTCCCTGTGAAAGAAAAGATTGAACTTCTCCCCATTCTCAAGTGCAGTGTCCTCAATCCATATTTTCTTTTTAAAGATGATATACCTTCATTTCCATTTCAATATGCCACACATTATATTGTGTAGCCGTCCTTATCAGCTGGCCTCTTTTGGTTCCACCAAGCTTTTTTTGACTGTTCATATTTTGCTGATACATATTTTAAGTAATTAGACTCCTCTTTCTGCTTGGCCATGATTTGCTGCTGAGAGTTGTACTTTTTCTCTAACATATCATTTTAATGTCATCTTCTTCTGTTCTGCTGTTCTTTAATAATCTGGAATACAAAGCTTTCTGTTTTATCTCTACAGAAATAGGACTAAGTTTTCCATTCCTATGCAGTATTCCAGAGTGTAGACCCATGTCCCCAGTATAGCAGCTCAGTGAGTGGTTCTTCTGTGCTCACAGTGCTTCTGTTTTCAAATAGATTAATCAGTAGTCCACCTGAAGCCTGTGCTGAGCTTCTGGTTCATGTTGATGTAATTAAGTAGCATGAAAGCTTGTCTATCAGGCTATGTACTGCTATAGTTTAAATATGTTTGGCTGGAATTTCATTATTGAGCTAAGTGTCAAACTCCTAATGAAGTAAGTTAGTGCTGGTAGTAAACAGTAGTGGGAAGATGCTTGTGTTGCAAATGAGATTGGTGATGGTGCCATTGCCTAAAACTGATCTCTGCAGGAGCAATTTTTTGAGTCTTTCCTCTATTCTACTAATAAATTACTTTGTGCTGATGTGCTTGTCCTGTTGCTTGTTCTGAATCCAGCTCAGGGATCTCTATGTTGTATTATACTCTACAGTATACACATTATTCTGTTCCCTTGTGGGGTTTTTCTGTATATCTGAGCTAAGAGTGCTAGCTGGAAGAAGTAACAGACTAATCTGTAGCCTGAACTACAAAGTAGAGTGGGATAGTGACTCTTAAAACGGAATATATAAACATGGAAACTGGTATTCTGTTTCTGGAACTACTGAACTCTGTGGCTTCAGACCAGCTATTTATTTATTATCTTTATTTACTCATCTGTAAAAGAAGGATGATAATTATTTACCTCGTTGGAAGATTTAATGGTTCATTAGTTTATTTTCAAAGACGTTCGTGACAGCTGAAGCAGACCAGCGTACACACACAAATTTCCAGTGGCCAGGACCTAGCAGCTCAGTTATGTTGATTCCTACCCCAAACAGCTGTCTCCACTTCTTCAGCAGGAAAGCTAAGGCTGGTTTCAAGATGTCCTACCTTTTTTGCCTTATCTGCCTCAGATTTTTTTGTATTTAGATGCATTTTTTTTTTGCCCTGGAACCTGTTCCATTGTGGTTTATGACCTAAAAAACAACAGGTACATAGACTTGTGATCACTATAGGAAGGTGGTCCTGTGCCCTGTGCCCAAATGAGTTTTTAAACTGTTAAAGAACTGGGGGTTTCAGGATACTTACAGTTCAGACTTTGTAGGAAAAAACACCCAAGTTTGATCTGCTTGCAGGGAGGGGACAGCTTCCAGACTTGGTAAAAAGAAGATGAACAGTGGGGAGGTGACATTGACAGAATAAAAATAATAGCATCACTTTCTGGCAAAAGTGAATCACAAAAGGACTAGATAAGGCCTGTTTCACTGCCTATGCAAATGAAAAGGTAAACTGTGTTGTGTTAGCAAACTGGGCAGTGTTTGCCTGGCATTTAGAAATGCAGTTTTTGCAGGTAAGATGCGTTAAGTTCTATTGATGCCTTACAAAATCCTGCTCCTGTCTTGTCAGAGATTCCAAAAAGCTTTGAAGATACTAAATAAAAATTGCCTTTGCTTATCAAATAATGTACATGTATATTTTTATATTTTAAAAGGTACAAAGTTACATGAGATCTGAAATAAAGTAGGGGTTCGTGCATTTTTGGTAAGGGTTTGTTTCTTTCTTTTTGCAAACAGGACTTCAGGCTATAAATAAGAAAATAATCATTGATGGATATTTGTCCTGCTACAAACAAGCTAGCAATGCCAGAAGGGTTTGTCTCTGATCTTTGGTCATTAAATATTTTTTTAAGTTCTCTCTCTCTTTTTTTTTTTTTTTTTTTTTTTTTTTAAATTCAGCTTCAGTTCAACAAAAAACTACATTTAAAATCATTTGAATTTGAAGTCAGGTGTTAGGTATGTAGAACACTTTTATCTTAAATAAACAAGTACACCTGTAATTTCTTTTTTTGTTGTTGTTTTTGTCATCAGGTGAGTTAGGTCAGTAGGACTTAGATCTACTTCATATTTACTTCCTGCAAGTCTCCTTCTGTGGTTATGGTTTATGAACTGAGCCCTGGAAAATACTTCAGCAGTACAAGGTAGCAGCATTCAGTATTGGAGAATACGAATGTATTAGTAAAATACTTCCTTTTCTTAATCATTACAAAGTACTTTTAAAGGCTTCTGTGGTTAAGATATTTGTTGTCATTGGGTTCAGTATTTTAGGATTTACAGGAAGTAAGTGGTTAGGACTTAGCTTTTGTTATTTACATTGACCAAGTCCTTTCCCTCTGTTAGAAGTGTTGAGGTTCAAATCCATACAGAATAGTGAAGATCTTAATGGATGAAATGGTTAAACTGTGTTTTAATTTTTATGTGTATGCAGTACATCCTGGAATAAAAATATGTACAGTCACCTTCTATGTGCTTACTACAGAAAAAATAGTTCTATCTTTGATATAACAACCAAATTTTAGATTTAAAATGCAAGCTATGGCTAAAGAAATACCCATGATATTAGGAATTATATAACATCTACTTCAGAGGTGGTAGAAGAGGGATTTTTTTCTGGTTTTCTTTTTTTCTTTTGAATTCTAAGGCTGGTTGCGTTTCAGTGCCGAGGGGGGGACCCCTGAAGACCTTTCTATCCTGAAAAGGTTTTATCAAAGATTTGCACAAAGCAAAATTGTCTTTCTTCTGGCTCTTGTCCTGTCTGTGTACATAGCCTATGAATAAAAGTATTAATATTTAAAATTGATGTAGATAAACAGAATACTGGCTAGTACTTGCATGGTTACTTGTTTCTTGTTATATGTTTCCTGTGATTTTTTTTTTTTTTTTTTTTTTTTTTTTTTTTTTAATTGGAGCTAGGGATATAACCTTGCAGCTATTATTTTGTTATGAATTGGGCGGCTGAGTTCCCTCACCTCTTCTGTAACTCTGAGCTTCACCATTTAAAAGGGCTGTGTTTCATAATAAAACCAATATATCTATTGTTACATTTATTCCTGAAATATTCAAATGCTTGCAATTAACCATGAACTAGCATTTCATTGTTTGCTATCCAAGTTTGTATCAACAATAAAGCTGTATAACTAAAAACTAAATTGCCCTAATGGTGAGGGACAACAGGATTCATTATTTCAGACTTGAGACTTGACACAGTCTAAAACTGCTGCCACAAAACCTTAGAGTTCAAACATTGCTGGTTTCAGGGCTTGCAGAAACAATACTAAGCTTTTCCACTTCTAACTCATGACTGCATTCCTGCCATCTCTTGCCTGCCTTGACAACCCAAGAAGGCAGACTGAGGTATAGCTGGATGTACAAGGATGCTAGCACAGTGACTAGGAACATCTGCAGTCTCCCAGCAGGAAAATTTATAGCTGAATTATGGCAACTTCACAGGCAGACAGGGGTTTGTGGTGTCAGAAACAAACTGATGTACAGAGGCATTTGCAGCACAACAGCCAACATTCAGCTCTCCAAACCTACGACTGTGAGGCATGGTTTTCCTCTCTGCTACATAGCTTGAGGGAGCAAAACCCTGTAGCCCACTGTGAACAGACTACCCTCTCTGTGGATTTTTGGTAGATTGGTACAGTGAATAATTTCAGAGCGCGACTGCAGAATGCAGGAAGGGTACTTATTCTGTTCTTTCCTATGGAAGATGTCTGTTACAGACGTTTGAAATAGCCATAAATACCATTTGTCTGACCACCTAAACTCTTGAAAATCTTAATGTGGAAACATTTAATTCCACTTTGTTTCCTGAGGTGACCTCAAACTTTCAGTGGGAACCTGCTCAACTACTGCCAGGAAGTGTTTAGTAGATGGTTGGTGTACAAAGATTTCCTTTGACACAGCAATGAGCTTTTAGATCTGAAACTTGTTATACAAGCATGCTGTAGTATCAGCCACTAGTTCTGATGATTAAAGAAATCTCATGATTAAAGAAAACAGAAGTAGCCAGAATCTGAAGTTAATGTAATTTGCAGCTGTTACAGTTTAACATGACAAATGGACAGATGGAGGTGAGGAAAAAAGATGACTACAAGGTCAAGAGACCTCCCCCCCTTCCACACACACCCCCAAGATTTTTAAAGTTTGTCTTCTAGTCTTACATCTAAGATAGTTTGGGAACTTGAACGAGTTTGGGTATTTATTGTTCTTTACATTTGTTGCTGAAATTATTGCTAAATCTACAGACCTTCAGGTAGCCTGAGACAGCTAATAATGCATACTAGACTCTGTGACTGGATTTTGTGAGTATGAAACCCCAGGCAATTCTTTGGTATCATGAATACTGGGAGCCCATAATCAAAAAAATGGAAATGCTCAGCGTTGCTGTGCTATGGAATTCTAAAAATATTTAGCAATAATTTTTTTCCTTCCATCTGATGTAAAAATGCATATTTTGTCAGTTTTGTTCCCCCCAAAATAAATGATGAATTTCATATTTTGAAAAAATTATAATTCTTCCTTGAAAATTTCAATTTAAAAAGCTTTGATTTTTAATTCACACCCACTTTATAATCAAAATTTATTAGCATAAACCCAAAACCATTCAATTATATTGGAATATTTCTTTCTACAAATTTTTATGACTTTGGCTTTTGTCTTAATTTGTAAAAGGAGAACACTTTTAGAGATATGAAATACTTTTCCAGGCAGAAAAAATTCAACTTAAGTTCAGCCTAAATTGGGTAACAATTACTAATGGGTTAATCATTATTAAATTTTAGAGCATTGGAGTCAGGGACCTCATTTTCTGTATCTTGGCATTTTACAGGACACGGGAACATATATAAATGGTCAGTGGTCTGCAAAATTTGGGGTCAAATTAACAGCTATCAAATATCAGAACTTCTGGATCAAGGCAAATTTTTTAAAGGGCACCTAAAAACGCGCTCTTGAATATGGTTCTGTGAATTACTGTATTCTCACAGACTACAGTTTAGAAGCTGCAGCTAAATATAGTACCCATTGTTTCTCCTTACATAAGAGGATATGAAATAGGCAGAGAATAACTGAAATCTGTAAAATTTATCTACCTGTAAAATAGGTTAATGACGTTTCCTTCCTTTAAGTATTTTGAGATCCTTTCATGAAAAATGATATATAAGAATAAAATAGTAGTGTTGCTTGTTACTGCTATCTAATAAAGAAATACAATGCAGTTTGCTTAAGTTGTGTTAGCTGCAAACTCTCATTGCAGAAGATAAAGAAGATGGAAAACTCAGAAACATCAGATTTTTGTTGCAAATAATTGCTGAGAACTTTGTAGTGAAATAACCACAAGGCCATGGGTTAACTACGATTTTCTATCAAGAGTCAAAATGATAAATCCCATCATTTAAAGGCTATTTATGGTAATGGTAAAGGTTATGGTCTAGTGTAAGTTGAATTTCTTTCCAGAATGCATGTGATATTTCATAGCTGGCAGAATTTTACAAAGTCTATTAATGCTGTAATACATTATTTTTTGAAGGTAAGATTTGGTGCCTGACTCTTTCATCCTTTTTTTGAGTCAGCTAGAAATAAAGCAGGTAACCAGCCCAGGGTCTGTGGCTTTATTGAAGAAATAATTTTTTTAATAATTACTGTAACATGTAAATATGTTTGCATACTACCTAACATGAATAGAAGTAATCTGAGTGCAAACTTGAATCTCAGTTACTAGTAAAATAAGCCCTCAAAAAGTATGTAGTTTACAGTGTAATTAAGAGTTAGGAATATTTAGTTATGTACTGTAGCAGTGAAGAGACTTTAAATATACCTGTTGAGATCAGATATGCACTGATTCTGCTTTAAAAATAGTCCATGTACTTACAAGAAAACTGAAAATAAGTGTGTCATTGTTGAGAAACTTTGGCCTTTTTTTTAAGCTTTCTATAAATCATAAATCATCCGTTAATAATACCTGCATCATTAAAAGTGCTATAAAAGAAATCTTGGGGGCTGGACTGGAGGGTCTTGAGATTCCTTCCAACCTAAGCAATCGTGTGATTTCTGTATCTTAGGAACTTAGCATTGGTGCAATAACGTTTTGTTTTTAAGTCATGGAGTTTTTGAATAATTCAAGGGGAAGGACACCTCAGGAGGTCCAAAGTAGGGCCATCTTTGACTTTAAGTCACATAATCCAGGGTGTCCAATGGCGGGGCCTTGCCATCCAAGGACATCCTGCCATCTCAGCCGGGAGCAGCAGGGACATCAGGCCATCCCAGCCAGGAGCAGGGCAACCAGAGGCAACCACAAGAATTGGGCATCTACCTGGGGATGGGCCAAGGCCAGGCCTGGATGTCAGCCCATGAGTGGGAGTCAGGATCAGGCCCCATAAGGGGAACTGGTGATAGACATAACCCCACAATGGTGGGGCAGGTCTGTGGGAAAAGGACAATGGCCTGCTGGGTCATGGCACACAGTCCCACACAGAGTTTCGTGTCAGTGGTCACTTGCACAGGCCCTTGCCCAAAATGGCTGCTGATGATGTCTTGGGCTGACCCTGTCCCAGCTTTCCCTTGGTTATGCTTGGTGGACTGCCCCATGTCAGCAGCCAGACTGAGGGCCTGGCTCAGGACCCCAGCCAAGACCTTGCCCAACTTGCCCATATTCTGGTGCTTCCAAGGATATTCTACAGCCTTGGTGGCACTGCTTGCTGCATCTACATGTCATTGGTTTATTTTAAGTAGCGGTTCTTCACAAATGTCTTCTTTCAAAAGAAGAACTTCAGGCTGCAAGTTATTGCCAAGTTGTAAACATGTTACCTATCTACACTGAAGATGCTATATAACATGATGCTGTGAACCACTGAATAGAGCTTTACAGATCAGTTAATAGTACCAGATCTCAAATTCGCATTTCAGAATTGTGTGGTTCAAGCTTGTCTGTGTTTGAGCTGATTTTCTTGAAATGAATACTGAAATTTGCTGTTTAATCTAAAATTACGGTAGTAGTGGTTATATGCCCAATACCTTCTGTCACTGACTGGTTGAGCTGTCTTTAGGTCAGACTGCAATACTCTAAGTCTTTAAGATTTTATTACAATGGACTTCTTTGTAGTGCATCAGTTTCATGTGGCTGGATTGTAAATCATATAGTTATTCCAAAGGATTTCCCACCTGTGCTGCAATACATGTTGTGAATTCTAATTTCAAGGTGGGTTTACAGTTTGTTTAGTAACTATGTCTATGCCACGGTCTTACTCAATCTCTTTCCATATGGCATCTGTCACTTTATCACCATGGAAGAGGTTCACTTGGCATGCGAACTGTGTGCAAGTCAGCTGTTCTTCCACTTTTTAGCTATTTTGTAGCTCATGTCAGAAGTTTATGTTCTTATTAGAAGTCCTTTTCCTCTTTGCTGCTTCCACAGGTTGCTGTGATTAATTACGCTGGTGAGTTGTAGTGACTCACCATGAAGGAAGAAGGCTGATATGGCAATGCCAAAACAAAAATTTAACCAACAAACTTTTTAAATCTTTTGTGCGTGCGTTGGAAATGAAGAGAATAGGTCAAGTTGTTAGAAATCCTGGAGGGCTTCTGAACAGTGACTTGCAATCAGAGAAAATGGCTACTAAAGGGCAGAACTGCCATCCTTTTACAGGGGCCATTGCTTGAAACTGTCAATTCCATCAACTTTCCCCCCCTACTTTCAAGCTTCTTCATAAACTTTCTTTAAACTTCTGATAGTGTCAGCCAGAGACTGATGAAGGAAACAATGTGGTCTGTGTTTCACTTTGAGGCTAAGACAGTATGCAAAGATATCAACATCAGCAGATTCTTGTGAAAGCACTCTAAAGTACTTTCCTTCCACATATTTTACTTCATACAGCCATGAGTCTCTCAGGGTAAAAGTTGTAGTTTTAATTTGTAGAACCATAAAATATGCTAATTCCACCTGTATTATCAGTGTCTGTGATACGAGTATCAAATGCACTCTCCACATTTTGAATTTACTTTTTTTTCTGGAAAACTTGCAGAAGAGATAATGACGATTGTAGTTGTTCCTATTGTTACCTTTAATGTTAAATGCTTTAATTTTATGACATGTTATCTGTGTAATTTTGCACTGCTTTCCAATTCTGTGCATGATTTTAGCTGGAAAGTTGCTGACCAAGCCTGACACTGTAAAAGATGGCATGCCGGTGTTGTTAGGTGAGTCTTTTCTATACACGTGTTCAACAGTGATTTTTTTTTTTTTTGTCTTGGTAATAAATGATTTTTCTTTTATTCTTGTTTGACAAATGAGTAAATGAAAAATGTTTTAATTTCTCATTCAGACTGAGGATTATATTTTCTGTTTATACTAAGCCGTTACACGTGTGGAAGGCTAATGCTGTTATATATGTGCCATTAAGGGCAACCAGAAGAAAATAAAGCTGCAGAAATTTTCAGGATTAAGTTGGTCAAACACATGTTGGTATAGAGAAAAGTGCATGAAAATGACAGCATCTGATCTGGCTTTTAGGTTTTATTTGATTTGTGAAGTTGCAGTTTAACATTCCTTGCTATTTTGCTTGAAAACTGTGTATTTGATATAAAAACTTTAAAAAATCTTAGGTTTAGGATTTATCAAATTGCTTTCAAAATCTTCATTCTGCAAATCAAGGTTACCTTTTCTTAAAAAACAAACAGTGGGGTACAATTTGCCTGAATACTTGCAACTCAAAAGGTTAATGTTACTAGGTTTTGCAGGGCTGAAGTTTAACATTTTTTGGTATTTTACACAGAATTTTTTTTTTTTAAGTATCATAAACATCTTTAAGATGTCCAAGACAATTTTTAGAATTTTTTGTGCAAATTACCCTTTCTGATCCTTATTTTTAAGTCTTTTTTAAGTCTACAACAGAAGAACATAATTTGATTCTATGTTTACAATTGATAAGCTTAATGATTTCAGATCTATTTTTCTTTTAATATCTGTATTTTGTCTGTTCAGAGTACTACTGCCCACAGAAATCCACACTTTCTCATGCTTGCTTAAACACTTTTAATATAGTTAAGGTGCAGCCTTCAGTGATTAGCATGGTATTTCTCGTTTCCTAGAGACCAAGAGCTAAGTCTATTAGACATTTCCTGCTATTCTTTTGAATTGTAAATACTATTCTTGTAAATTGAAAAGGCCAGTGTAGGGAGATATTCATGCAATTTCCCATCTATTAAAGATGTAGGTTTGAGAGTGGAGAAACAATAAAATGGAAGTTTTTAATAGAAATTAAGGCACACTATATGTGGAATTCACATTCTGAGTATTCACAGAGAGCAAATATTTGGAATGCTAGCATCAGTTATTTTCCTTTTCTCAGGATCTGTTTGAAGAACATATCAGCATATAACTAAAGCAAATGGTCAAATCCTGATCTCAGCGATGCTGGAGGAAAGTCTGCAGCAACTCTTTTTAGTGTCAGTGAAATTATTCAGCGACATTGGTGAGATCAGAATTTGGCCTCCTGCTTTATCTTTTCAGAAAGTTCTTCAGTATACAAATGCAGATGTTCTAATTCTTAAATTAAGCTATTTGGCTAGCCTTTGGAATAGCAGCCAGTAGGAACACAGAGAGCTTACAATGTACACTGAGCAATGTACACTGTTTGTAAGAATTAATGTTTATAGCCGGATACAGCTGATTTGGAGGCAGGAGAGAATGGAGGGAAAAGGAGGAGAAGAAGGAAAAAAAAAGTAAAGTCCAAGGAGGGGGAGAGGAGGGAGAATGAAATCATACAACCTCCTGAATGTTAGCTCTGTGTGTCAGCCTGAAGAGGAAGAGGACCACCCATGGGGAGGACAAGTGAGCCTAACCTTTACTTGAAATTCTGTCTGCCTTTGAAATGCAGCATCCTACAAAGCAGCTGCAGCAAGAAGTATTAACCAGCCTCAAGTGCAGGTATAAACTGAATGCTCTCCAGACTTCAGATGCATCCTGTCAGCTGTGTTTATGTATGTTTATCTAGAACATGTGACGTTTATTGGACTTGGTTAATCTTTCCTGGTGTGGAAGAGCTCAGACTTGGATGACCCTGCTGCATTTCAGGAGGGCAGGTGATAGCTGCATTATTTCTTTCCTCAAGGGTTCTGCTGGGAAAGAATGAAATTTCGTTACAGCTTAGATTGTCCGGAATTGTTTACGAATGTATCAGTATTTTCTGAATTGACCTGTTTCTTGAACATGGAGACCACGATACTTTTACATGGATGCTGGCAACTCTTGGTGTGATTTTTTTCTTTTTCTTAGTTCTAGCTTGAACTTTTAAAGTTCTTCCCTTCCCTGTGCAGAGTTTTGAGCCCTTTACATCATTATACCTTTGTGGCTGTAGAGACCACAAGGTAAGTAGAGAGAAGAATGCTTGTAATTCATCCTTTTACTCTCCTGCGGTAATACCTTCATTATAATAATTTCTAAACAACTCCCTTTAATACCAAAGCAAGCTGGGACAGCAACAGCATCTAGGATTTTCTAGGATTCTCTACATCAGTTTTGTTCTTAAAAAAAAACCCAAACAAACCCCCCCCCCCCCCCCCCAAACACACACACAAATCCTAGGCAAAAGGAACTGTACTCAGAATAATAACAGCATTGAGCTTCCTCAACTCAAGGTTTCAGCATATTTTGCACCTTTGGCTTCTAAGCAGCCCTTAAAAAAGTCCTTAAAGTCCTTTACTGCTTGTGCTGTAGTAAAGAAATCTTGCAGGTGCAGCTGTGTTTTCCTGTCAAAAGTTTTGACTGTGAAAGCAACCCCTTTCTTTCTCTTACTCAAATGGGTGTACTTTGTCCTTAGAAATAAATGTTGTCCAGTTTACAGAAAAAGAATGTTGTTTTTTTTATTTCCAGAGACTAGCTGTGAGGCCTGGTTCAATGATGCCCATAGTTCTGTCTTCAAAAGTTCTTCCATTGCTAGAAGCGGTGGGATAGTGCCTTGTTGTAGCTCCCCTCTGCTTGGGAGAAAGAGGGGCTAGAAAGGGGATGGCATTCAAGATGAATTGGTTTTTCATCAGCAGAAGTACTTTGCTGTCTCACTGATAAAAGCCCTATATACAAGCCTATGGATTCCAGCTCATGGTCTCTTTCACTTGTACAACATGACATTCTTTAAAATAATATACTTTGCACTTATTAGTGATGTTTTCCATGCCCCAAATGTACTTACAAGTTATATATGCCAGTCAATAATTTTAGAAAATACTCAAAACGAGGTAAGAGAAAAAAGTTTATAGTGTGTTGTGTCCTGTACTAAAACTCTAGTGGGTGTGCACACATGTGTTTTACTGCTGAATTATTTGGATTATTACTTTACCTCAAAGTAGTGGGTTTTCATCCAAAAGTTTTGAAGAGGATAAAGTAAGACATAGAACAACTCTTGCCAAAGGTTACTTGATGAACAAGAGTTGGAGGTACTGCAATAAAACCAACTTTTTTAATTCCAGTAATTTTTTGAAAGATGATAATGTATTGCAGCTGCTATACTACTATAGCTGCCTTTTACTAAATCACATTTTTGTAATAACAAGGCATATAAGTTGTACCAAGTAACATGTGAAATCTAAAAATAGGAATTCTTGTGTCAACATCAAAGTCTATGGAAAAAAACCTAAATAATAAATAGTAGGAAAGTGTGGGGGGTTTTGTGGGGTTTTTTTGGTGGGGTTTGTTTGAGTTTGGTTTTTCTTTTTTTGGTTTTTTTTTTTTTGTTTTTTTTTTTTTTTTGTTTTTTTTTTTTATGCCTTACTCTTTGAGCTATATGTAAGCTTTTTCTCATTATAAAAATCTGTGTAGGCTGCAGGGTAGGCTGACTGAGTTAACTCAAGAAAAATCTGTTCAAGGCAAAGATGACACCTCTGGTTCAGGAAGTCACTAAGCTGCAAGTTAGTTGGAGATTGGGAGAGCATTTAGGGGAAATATCAGTCTATCCTTGCTCTATTTATTAGCTGTTCTCGGTCATTTTGTTCACTGAAAAAGAGGGTGCTTGTCCAGATGATACTTTGGCCTAAGCCTGTGCCTTTTGTACTCAAGAACCTGAATAGTAAAGTCATGTAAGTCAACAAATAGTTGTAGTTCTGCTTTTTTAGGCTACAATCTGAACTTGTCTGGTTTTACAAGTCTAACGGAAAATGTTATGACTCTGAAAACCACAAAAGAACACTTTTATTATGGCATGTTGTAAAAAGTAGATGAATAAACATTTGTATAGCCTGTGTGCTCTCATAAATATTTTGGGTTGTATTTGAAGTGGAAATCACAGCAGTCCTGAATAGCTGCTTGCGACAAATCCAGTCTTAATAGATCAGTGCTGGGAGTGGCACATAATTCAAAATTATTGCCGCTGGATGTCAGCTAGCATGGACTGGTTCTCAGCTTTTTCTGAGTAAAGATGTCTGTTTTCCCTGCTCCCTACACCCTTCACCCATTTCTTTTTCTCACAAAACTGTTTCAATAAAAACCCCAAAACAATTATTGAGGAGAATGGGAGCAGTGCTGTGTTGTGCGGTTACTTGACCACAGTGTTACAGGAAAAAAAAAAAAGTGAAAAACTGAACAAAATTACAACATCATTCCTATAGAAAACCAGAAGAGTTTATTTCCCCATTTTTAAAATAATCCTAATGTGGTTTTTCATAGGAACCCTTTGAAAGCCTTTTCACTTTCTGGCACCGGATGTATTTGGAGCAACTGTGTTTTGTATTACTGTGTTGCACCGGGATATCCTGGTGTTAAAGAATATTTTCCTTTTCCCATAGATGCCAGCCAAGACACGCTGAGGGCAGAAGAACTATTATTATGTGAAAATTACAAGCTATTCTGTGCTTCAAAGCTGTTATTCCTTTCTGATAAGAACCCCTTTCTGAAAGTGACTTACAGTTCCATCTTGACCCTCATAACTACAGGAAGTTATCATTTGTATAATTAAGAATTTGAATAGGATGGCATTAGGTGCAAGTGTCTGCCTTCTGAAAGCAGGAAGGTAAAGTAGTTTGCAAGCAATTGTGTAAGATGGGCAAGACAAGGACCAACACTACTAGACCAACATAACTAGCAGTTATGTTACAGAATTGGTATTCTAAATTCCTTTCTCAAAGATATTTGTTCAGAATGTGTATGGATGCATGCATGCTTTTTCTCAAACCTCACTTTCTTTTTTTTCTTTTTGTTTTTTTTTTTAAGCCGGCTGAAATTTTTCTCTGAAAAGCAAAAAATACAATACAAACTGGACAGAACTAACATGATCAACCGTGAAGATACATAAACAATCACTTATGCAGAGAAATGCAAAATAATCAGTCCTGCGTAAGAATGACTGAGCTGTTTCTGGTAAGAACTTAAGTGATAATTGAATAAATCTAGATGAGAGAATGGTGGAAGAAAACCATCGTAAAGGAATAGGAGGCTGAGATGTTCACTTCCTCCTTTCCACCAAGAAGGGAATAAAGAAGGAGAGGAGGTTTGGCCACCTCTGGCTGATGATGAATGAAACATGCGTTTTGCTGCCACAGTATCATTTAATGACTGGTTTGTTTATTTAGAGGGCTCCATAAAAGTGTGCCATAAGAACTGCTGAGATTTAGATTTTCCTGTCCAATTGTAATAAACAGCTTACTTTGAAGATAAAATGCCTTAGCTATACAGTATACCCCTCTCCGCCCCTGATATTAAGGTATTTTGGTCAGTAGTTTTACACAGGATGGATAAATTTTTGATATACTTTGATTATATTCATACACTACAAATACTCTCTTAGGTATTATCTACTGCAACACAGTCCTGTGAATAAGTGTCCATTTGTATGTTTCAAGCAAGCTGATTCTTCTAGTGTTAAACGGGAATGGTACAGCTTAATCCCCTAAATAGGTACTTTAAAAAATTATAGGAAATTATTGAATAATGTAAAAACCATTTTTTTAGTTCTTGATAATTGTGTGGGGAACCCTAAAGGTAAGCAATGAATGACATTCTCATGACTGACTTCTGCAAAACAAACAAAAAAAAAAAGGTTGAAATCATGGAATTCTGGTTTTGTTTCAGCTCACTGTGGTCCTGCTACCGACCTCAGTGGAGTCTCACTCCTCTTTCCAGTGTGTTGCACCTAGTGACAGAAGGCAAGCTGAAGCTATTTAGCAGAAAGACTTTTGTAACTTAGTATTTTTGATGTATCTGAATTATGCAGAGACCCTAGAGATAGCTGCAGTAGTAGCTTAAGGACAGAAAAAGGTTTTGTGCTGACCTGGGAAGAAAAGCCTGTCTGCATCTTTGTCTCAGTATTTTAATAGTTACAACTCTGTATTTTTAGAAGCCTAAAGACAAATACATTTGCTCTAGTGTATTCTAGCATGCTTCAGTTCTTAACTTTGCTATTAAGACTGAAAAATTAAAACAGGCGGTTTGAATTGCCTGCATTTTAATTTCAAGGTCATTTTTATTCTCAGGTCAATCAGCTGGCCACTGAAGTAGTTCTGATTTTTTTGAGGCTTGTGTTATGTTGCACCACCTTTTAAAATGTTGAGGTTTAGTTGGGTTTTTTAGGTGTATCAAATTTATCTAACTCAAAACCTTCTCATGGAGGAAAATAGAAGGTCTACATGAAAGAAAAGCATCAGCATCTCGGTATAGAATCATAAAATCATAGAATAGTGTGGTTTTGAAGGGACTTTCAAAGGTCATGCACTTCTGTACTCATTACTCAGAATTTTCAAGGCTGATATAAAGTTATTTGCTGTATAAAGATTTTAAACTCTGAGAGTAAAAAAGATCAAAACAAACCAGAAAAAAAAGCATATTGTAATAGTGTTTCTGTAGCTGTCATGGATCTGAAATTTCTACATAACCATTTTCTGGTTGTGAAGCAATCACTGATCAGTGGCTGCATGTACATCAGGTTGTGGGTGGGTTTTTTTTTTGTTGTTTTGTTTGTTTTTTTTTTTTGTTTTAATCTAGCTTTGCTAGGTTCCTGTGTCCTTCCAGGTGGCATCTACCTTCCCAGTCTGGCATGGAACCTGCTCAGTTTTTCTGTCAAGAGCCAGCTGTGCTTGCACATGTTCTCTGTTATATTTAGGAAACAGGAAGAAACCTGATCCACTGCCAATCAGAAATGGCTGCTTGTAATGTCAAGTACATTAGTAGCCAAAACTACTTACTTTCAAGATATTTTTCTGAAAAAATTGAGTTATAAGAACAAATTTCTTTTATTTTCTTCAAGAAAACCTGATTTTAAATTTTACTGGTTGTGATGCAGCTACGCTTTGCTTGCTTTGACAAAGGCAAGCTTCTTGCTCCAAACCTGTTTTAGATTGAAATGCAGAATAGTTTTGATCTTGACAGAATGGGATTGTGGCTGCCTTCAGCTGGCTCGGGTTTACAGACTTCAGTGCTTGTAATACAGCCCCTCATGTTTTTCCCCTTCCTTATGCAACTGGGCACTGCTTTGGAAAGAAAGCAGCATGAATAATAAACTCTCTCTGGCATCTGCAGAAGGCAGTAGCTGGAGCTCATGATAGAGGTCACTGTTGGGACAGGAGGTTTGTATTGTGTCCTCTTTTCCTGCTGTCAGTCATTTACTTTTTATAGGCATTAAAAGTTGAAATAAAAATTATTATACATTATAAGCATTTCCTTTGAAGTATACAAATGTCATTTGAAACAAAGTGAACTAATTCTATGGGTGATTTAAATTAAACATTCTACTGGAGCAGCTTTATGTTAGGCTGTAACTGCCATTTTAACTAATTTTCCTATTAACAAATTCCAGATGATAGTTCCCAGGCTAGCCTTTAGAAAAGGCCTGCGGTAAGCTACTAGATGTATAAACTTTAGAAGGGCTGTATTTCTTAAATGACTGTATACAGAACTTTATTCTTGTAGATGTATCAGTCATTAAATATTTTTTGAAAAGACTTGTAACTTTTATTTTTGAACAATATTAAGACAAACATTGGTCTGTTTTCTAAGTTCATACTTTATTTTTTGTTGCAATTTTATGTACCTTTTGTTCGTTCTTAGTATCTGTACTGGGTTTCTTGTGATGGAATTAATTTTCTTCGTAGCAGCCTGTATAATGCTATGTTTTAGATTTGTGACCAAAACAGTGGTGATAAGTAATATCAAAAATATCAGCATTATCACATGCACTGCATCAAGGCCTTCTCTATTTCTCACTTTGCTCCCCCTGGGGAGTAAGTTGGGAATGAGCAAGAGATCTGGAGGGGACAGCAGTGGGACAGCTGACCCAAACTGACCAAAGAGAGATTCCATGCCATATGATGCCATCCTCAGGAAAAAAATTGGCAGTGGAGAGTTTTTCCAAGGTATCCTTTGCTGGGAGATTGGCAGGGCATTGGTCTGCTGGTGGGAAGTGGTGAGTGACTGCCTTTGCATCGCTTGGGGTTTTGTTTGGTTTTGGTTTTCTTCGCATCTTAAACTGTCTTCATCTTCACCCACCAGTTTTTGGGTTGTTTTTTCTTTTTGCATTTGCCTTTGCAATTCTCTCCCTTATCTAACTGGGAGGGAATAAGCAAGAGGCAGGTTGGTGTTCAGCAGCCAGCTAGGGTCAACCCGCTGCAGTATTATATGTCGATAAAACCTTTCATTTTTGTAAGGTTGATAGAATGTTGAAATTATATTGTAATTTAAAATTTATAGTTTTATGGACTTTGTACAGAGAGGAAAGAGTGCAAGTATAGAAACTAATGTAAACCCTCTTCTTGTGCCAAATCTGAAATCCCTTTATATGGGAAATTTCTTTATGCGGGTAGAGAGAAGTAGTGTCAGCTGCAAAAACAATGAAAACTTTTGAACAAACTGGGGACCTCTCCAGAAACTTCACTATGTTTAGGTAAAAATTGTTATTTGCCAACTGAAATAAACGTAGGGTTTACTATATTTCTTCATTAATGAATAAACCTACATGTGAGCCAAGATTAATTCTGTCAGTTAGTTTGGATTTAGTGTAAAATAAACACAGGCACTGAAACTAGCCATAGTGCCTGTTCTTTCACATTATATTAAGACAGTCAAACACTTTCAAACTTTAAAAAAATGTAATCTTAAATAAGAGGTGTTTGAAATATTAATCAAATTGATTCTTGTTTCCTGATCTCTCTACTGCAGGGTTCAAAGGAAAACGTAATTTAATAAGAAAAAGGGGCCATTGTAGAGGTAAGCAACAGTAGAAACTTTGGGGAATCCTTCAAAGAATTCAGGTTAGAGTAGGACCTTCTAAATTGTGGCATGCATGTTGCTAAATGTATAGAAGTGAAATGTGGTAAGGTACAGAGTTAAGTGCCAACTGCTAAAGTTGGTATTTGTTGCAAATGCAGCTCCTGCTGCTACTACTGGATGAGTTTTGTCAACTCCTGAATGGGAAAATAAGATTACAAAATACACTCAATAAAGAATGCTGGGCAAATTAAATGACAAATAGATCTGTAAGAATGAGCCACATTAAAAACAAACAGACAAAAACCAACATTCCAGAAACCTGAAACTAATTAGTGGGGCTTAGGCCATATTTATGTAAGTAACTCACAGGGGTTCTTAGAAAAAATAAACTAGTAAAAATTAAAGACAAAAGGTATCTGTTATAATGATGATGTCACCAAAATAGAGGCAGAGGTGATGTACTTATTCTCCCTCTGTAAAACTTCTACTGCTTACAAGCAAAAAGATGATTTCATCAAAGGAATAATTTCAGCTGTAATAAGTGTGTATCAGACAAAGTTTCACTCAGGGTTTTCAGATCATCTGCTGGTGCATTTAGCTGCTACATTTTAGGTTATTCGTTGTGCAAACTTGTCTTCAGTCACACTGTTCAGCTGGGATCAGACTCCTGAATCGTATAAAGAACGAGCTATAAAATGCTTTCATTTCCAGTGACTAGGAGAAGTTTCCATCTAGTTCTTTTCTTTTTACTTTAAATCTGTAGCATTCTCCTAAAAGAGCTACAAGGTATCTACTAAAAACCTTTATTTTTTTCCTTCTCTGGTATGATCTACAGCTGTAACTCAACACCTTATACAACAGGAAGAGGGTTCTGAAGTATGACAAAAAATAAAATATGCCAAGCATAATGATGCAAAGTATTTGAATTTCACTGGGTTAATAAGTATACCAATATGCTGCTTCTGTTCCCCTGCTCCTGTTTTTTCTGTTTCTGATGTTGATAATTTTTTGTGATAATCTGAACAATGTCAGCTGTTGTCCAAAACTGCCATTTGGTTATTTTTTCTTTCCAGCATTGTTTCTGTCACTTCTTTAAGCAAAATGTTATGAATGATTGTTTTCATCTATGTTTAAGATTTATATTATTCAATGCAATATACTTGAAGGTATTTGAGTGCAAATGCCTATATCCTCCCTCATAAAACAATTTTAAGGTGCATTGCTTTGGTTATTGTGATAATATAAATATTATCTGATTTATAATCAGGTTTACAATTTTTAGCAATTCAAAGATTTAATTTGATTTCCCACCAGAGAATGATTTTGTGCAGCTTGTCTCCAATCTGTTTCTTTCCCCCCTCTACTTACTTTTGGCTATGATCCTACCAGCTTTTTTTGTAGGTATTTTAAACAAGATCATTTAATGGTTATGTGTTAGTGAGCATTTGCACAAATAGTTATGATTGTAAAGCTGAGGAAGTGGTGGAATAGAAGTGAATGGGTGAGAACTTGTCAAGTCTAACTTAACCAGACACCTTGCCATTGCAAAAGCTTCTTTAACTATCAATGCTAGAAAGAGATACAATGTGAGAAAATGATTGTAAAGAAAATATATTTAACAAAATTAAAGGAAGGAAGAGGAGAGGGAAATCCAAACAATTTCTACATAGAAATGAGGGATACTCAGAAAAATATTGATGTGGTAGAATTTTATATACTAAAAGCGTGAAAGATACACTCTGCTATGGTTTAGTTGAAGGAATTAGAACATCTCATAACAGTGCACATATGTATGTGTACTGTACGCATAAAACCTATTATGTGTGAAATATGTTGGAAGATATTTAACTAAAGATATTTAGCTGAAAATGTTACTTGTTCTGGGTTGTTCACAGTTATTTGTACACAGACAAATATCTCAGTGCCTTCAATGTTAGTATATAAATGGATATTAAAATATGAAAATTAAGATTATAGTAAAGTAAAATAGATTTTTATGTTATAAAAAAAGGTCCCCATAATGTTATCTGTTGGGTTTGGAACTTTTTGGAACTCTGAGGTTTTTTGCTTTGTTTTGTTTTGGTTTTGTTATTTTTGTTTGTGGGGTTTGTTTTGTTTGTATTGTTGTTGGTTTTGGGTATTTTTTGTTAGTTTATTGTTTTTTTTTACAGTTTAGTTTTTAGAATGTGAAGCTTAGTCAGTGGATTTATGTAATATAGAAAAATTCTGCCTTTAGTTTCAGCAGCCAAAACCAGCACACCCAATTAAAAAAAAAAAACAAAAAAAACAAAAAAAAAAAAAAAAAAACAAAAAAAAACCAAAAAAAAACCCAAAAAAAACCAAACAAACAAAAAAAAAAAAAACCAAAAACCAAAACCAAACTGGATTTCCCCAGTTACATTTTTCCCCTACATTTTCCTGTACCAGACATTAGAAATGTGCAAAAATCTATACCATCAAGCATAAGTGACAATACAAATCACTTCCATGAATTTCATAACAAATTACCCTAGCAGTTGTATGTGATCTAATTCATATGTACCTTTTTGTATTTTTTTCCTTGTAGACCCCTGTAGAATACGCGTAACTCTAAGTAATCAAAAACTTGACCATACAAAACCTTATTATTTTGTACCCATACAACTGCGTGATCCAATTTAAAGGAAAATTGTTACTTCCCAAAGTTTAAAAATGTGCTTTGATTTCTGTCCACCTCTTTCATCTTTTCTTAAGTCAGATGCGACATCTCATTATACTTAATTGAATACACAGAAAGTACAATAGAACATCATCTGCCTTTAACCTGCAGGTTTCATAGTGCCAGTGGTGAGGACAGTAAGGTTTCAATTTCATTTGTTTTGTCATGGTGACGGATTAGCCAGTGCTTGTCATGGGTTATGTGCCAAGTGATGTCTTTTGAATCTGATTCCAAAGAAAACAACAGGCTTTCCAATCGATGAAAGACTTTTCTGGTTGTTAGAAATAATAGATGACTAGAAAACTCAGGCACATAAAAATGTACGCACCACTGTGTTCAGTGTAGTTTACATTGGGTGTAGCATATGAAACAGCTTAATATAATCTCTTGATTTCATTACAAAAAATCTCTCAAATAATTTTTAAATAAATCTTATGAAAAAACATGCCTATGGTACGTTGATATTCTACACAGATACTTGAGGTGGAATGTGTTTTTCAGGCCTGTATAAAGGAAACGGCTATGAAAGCTGCTGTTGTGGTTTTTTTAGGGGCACGTTGCATTTACAACCTATTTGCACCACCAATATGTGCATTAGAAGATACAGTTTCTTTAATGCGAATTATGTAAGAACTGCGAGATGGACCTTTTGATCCTGAAGTCTTAATTTTTGGTTATTCTAGACTTATTCCTGTGCATGGAAAAAAGAACGAACACAAGAGCATGAGAAAAAGAAAGCGCTAAAGAATTTGGCAGTATTATTGGACTGAAGGGGCATTAAAAAAAGATCATTAAAGGAAGATCTAGACTCCCATGAACACCATGCAGTGTCTGGTATCTGCTATTGTGCCTGCTTCTGATAGCCAAACTCATTTAAAGATAATCAGTTTATTTACTTTGTGCTGAAAAATGCTGTGGTATGTATATTTAGGGTAATTACCTTAACATATGGTTGAGTTCTCTCAAATAAGTGAAATAAGCAGGGTGAAACAGTACAAGTGTTGAAAAACTGTGATGTCTAGTGGGTTGGATGGTTTTGGTACCTATAAGAATATTCAATTATTTTTACTCTGTCAAGTTTTACCTTAGTATCATTGAGTCTCATTCATACAATTTTACCAGCATACTGTAGGAAAAACATTTCATTTAGGTGGTTTAAAAATTACTAATGTAGATCAGATGTAAATATGTTCTTCTGCAGTGAACTAAAGCAGATATATCACAAAAATATCATTCAAATTTGTACTGTTGCATTTGCAGAAATGAAGTTTATCTGTCACTCAACAAAACTGGAAGGTTTCATGATTTATATTTTGGAGTTTTGTATTCAGAATATTGTCTTTAAGACCTGGACTTCTTATTTCTAAATTCATTGTTCAGGTACAGATGGTGACAAGACATGCAAGGTCAGGTTGGAGCACCCTGATCTAGCTGAAGATACCCCTGCTCATTGCAAGGGGGTTAGACTAGGTGGCCCTTAAAGATCCCTTCCAAAACAAACTGTTCTGTGATTCTGTGTTTACTTCCATATTCAGTCACTTCATATATTTTGTAAATGCTAGTTATTCAGAATAAGCCAAAGCAAAATCACATACCATTATCTGATCTGGTTAAAGTTATATCATGAAAAAAGTGTCAGACTATTTGTGATATTGCTGGGAAAGCATGAGTGATCCTTTTGATTTTGTCTTATAATGACAAAAAACAACTTTCAAATGAGAAACTGAATATGAAAAAGCTTTGAAAGTGCTAACATAATATGGCATTCTGGTATCCGAGAATATTCCAAAAAATCTTGTGGCTTCACGTTTTGCAGTGTATACCTTATAATAATTTTTTTGGCTAATAAGATGATCTTTTGAGGTCCCTTCCAACCCTTGGGATTCTGTGATTCTGTAATATGATAGACACTGTCATTTAGAATTCTATTTTAATTAACTGTAATAATTTGCTATGAAATTATTTAAACAGATTTTAACAGACTGGCTTGACTCTGACTGAAGTATTGACGACATTCTGGCGCTCCATAAGAGCAGTTTGGAATGTATGCAAGTTTAACAAAGAGAGTGCATAGTATTCCATAAGTTGTAGGAGAGATCACAATAAGGAAGTATGTTGTGAGAACTTGAAAGTGGGTAGCAGTGCAAAGTGACATAGCAGTGTAGCATATTACTTAAAGATCTGCAAATAAGTTTGCTAATAAGCCTACTAATAATGACTCTAGTATTGCTGTCTCTTTCATTCTGATCTGTTTGTTTCTTCTTTGTATTTTATTCACTTTAAAATTACCTCAAAAAATTGACATTGGTTCCATAATTCCAGTCATGGAAGAGTACGTAACATTCTTTTAATCAAATTGAAAAGGCTTTGGGTTAGGCTTATAGTTAGGTAGGAGTTATATGGGCATAACAACATACTTCTGCTTTATTCTATTTGTTATCTAGACTCCTCTGTGCTGCCATTGTTGCTCCAGCAGAAATTATAGGACAGTGAAGAGGAGATGTAAAAATAACTCAGAGTGACGTTTCCTTGTTTGTTTGCTAGTGTGGTAGAATATGACCAAAACCAGCTGCTGCCCAGAATGGCCTGCCCTCCGTAAGTTTATAGCCCTCCTTTCCTTTACCCAGGACTAGGCTTTTCCATAATGGTGCTCCAGAAGTCAAAGCTGATCCTTCAAAGTGGAATCGTGGCAGGAGTCAGTAAATATTTGAAAGTATTGGCTTATCTTGTTGTCAAATAATAGTGGCATGTGACTCTTTTTTCTTTCTCTGTTGAGTCATCTGACAAGTAGTCTGTTATATATTTACACTATTTCCTTCAGCCCCTTACTGGCCAAAAGAGATAGCATAAACAATTTCCAAATGAAAACTAAAAAGTGAATTTGTCACAGGAATGTAAAGACAGCTGGTTCAATTAAAAAAAAACAAAACAAAAGAACCCAACAAAATCCAGTTGCTTCCTTTCTGAAACATGCAAGAAAATGTTAGGAGACTCTTTTAGAAAGGGATATGATGGATCTGTAAAACTTCATAGCCATGTGGGCTACAGGAGCTTAGAGAAGCTGCTTTTTTATGAGTCCAGCTGATTAAAACCTATTTTTTTTTCTCACAACCTTTTGACATGAAAGCCTTTATTCACAATACAAGATCAGTTTGCAAATTTCAGTTTAAGAGCAGGTTGGGAGCAATTGCTCTGAAGTGACTTACGGTAGTCAGGCAGACAATCTGAGAGAAAATAGTATTGAGTATGTGTGAGCTGCCTTAAGAGGAAGTGGGCACAGGTCGTTTACCCCTGAAATTAGCTGCAGTAGTTTAATGTTTAGCTGAGTGAGGAAATAATGAGAGGTGATATATGAAGACATTTGTATTGGACACTTTGTATTTTCCCTATACAATCCCTGGTGAACAGGTATGGTAATAAGAATGCTCAAACCTGAGATGTCAATATTTCTTACTTGAATTAGAATCGAACTTGATACTATGAATTTCAGCAAGTGCATGAAGATAACACTGAACATTATTTTTTCAAAAAATCTTTTTAGTATTTTATTGTCAATACTATATTTTTTAAGTGGATGATTATAACAAAGTGTCATTTTGTTACTGTCCTATGAGCTTTAGGTCGCTCTTTTATCCTTATGAAAATTTGAACTTTTATGGTGACAAGAATAGAGAAGAATTTGAAGTTGCTTTTTTGTGAGTTAAACCAATATTATGTCATAAATTGCCTTCAAACAGTGCATATTGCAGTGCTGATATTTGTAACATGGAGTACGGTGGGGGCTTCTCTTTTTAATATCTAAATATAGTTACTGAATGGTATCTTTTCTAAGTGAACTTTCATTACTATAGTCTTAGAAGTTTGTTTCTAAATAATATAATTTCATATTTTCAGAATATTGTGTATTTAAATTTTCATAGTAAAAAAAGATGTGTTATTTCTTTTAAATTTGGTATTCTGTTACAGCTTTCAACTCAATGCTGCAAATAACTTTCAGCATTAATCTGGCTCTCGTAACTAAACTGTGCTCAAAAAATGAAACACTTGAAACAATTTTAGAAAAGAACTTGCTTGAAATACTTGACAAATGTGAATGCGGTCCAATTTGGCAACCATAACTAAATAAAGAAACAGTCTTGTAACTGTGTTTCCTCCCCCTTCCCCATCTTCTCCACTAACTGTGACTAAGAGGGAGTGTTTTCTTCTTCACAATAAGAGGAAATCTCATTTGTTACATGGCAACTTTTAATGTTATCTCTGTAAGCACTGCTTAAAGACAAATTACAATACCAAACATAGATTTAATGGAAAAAACATGTATTGAACATGGGAAAATGTATAGTTTGGTCCTATGAAAATCTCCCTGGTTTTTGGTTTGTCTTTTTTTTTTTTTTTTTTTTTTTTTTTAGGTAACCTGTGCTATATTAAAACCAACAAAACTTGAAGAAATTGTTTCTTTCATGTCCCTCAAATTGTTTTCAACAGATGTTCCATGTTTCAACTTGTAAGTGATACTTTAAAGCCATCTGTGGTATCTTAAAGACTGAGGATAATGATGGAAAATTAAAGCCTTTATTTTAAATTTTGGAAGAAGATCTTGGAACTAGTCCTGATATCTGTATTGGTGATCCAAGAACAGTTTGCCACTGAGTTTAATAAGCCATGAATGAAACCTTGAGTGTCAAGCCAGTGCATCCAAAACCACACATAGATAACTATGGTATTTTAAGGAAAATTAAGAGATGTAACATTTCTTAATCTCAATAGCTAGTGACATGATTAATTTATGAAACATGATATTGAGTGGCCTGGTAAATAGGAGTCAACACAGAAGCTTACTCTTGTAGATGACATGTAGCGATTGGTTTAACCTGAATTTCTGATCACATTTAAACCTGTGAAGAGTCTTGAATAGTCCTTTACAATATACAATATTTTCAGTTAGATTAATCTTAATGACTTATAATAAAGATGATCAACTGATGAAATTTGTATAAAAGAAAAATCATCATTATAAAAATGATTGATTTATACAACTTGTAGAAGAAATATTTCATGTGTAAGCAATTCTATTCCTAGTTCTGTTGTGAGTTTTTCTGTGTTCTGCCAATGGCAAGTAATTTAGTTCATGTATACCATGGTTCTTATTTCGGAGTATGGAAGAATTTACCCTTTCAACAGCATATGTTTTTATTAAGATTAATGTATTAGTGCTACTATTGGATATAGTTTTGTACACAATTCAAATGCTGTTTTCAATTTATTTCTGATTTTGTTAAATTGGTTTAGGTTTTATTGTTTAAATGTAAAGACAATTAGGATCTTTAACAAAGTAAAACAAAAAGAAAATATCAATATAAAGTAGAAACTGAAGTAAAAGTACTCTGTAATGAAGTAGAACAACAACTCTCTGACCATGATCCAGAAGTTATTTTATTGCCTTAGTGTATATCTTTCCTTTATGTAGTCAGATTTGAGTGTAACTTTTACTTTGAATTTTCTTGCTTTTTAATATTAAATCTTGAAATAATTTCATACCATATGTTTATTACTCTTGCAATTGCTGATACACAGTGTTAAACTTAACATTCCTCCAGAAAAGAATCTATATCAAAATATTGAAATAAAAGGAGTCTTCTTGTATTGGTTTAATGTTGTTGCAATTTGCAGTCAGCAGTTAATAGAAGTAAAGTAAAAACATTCTGCTTGAATTTTTCAATTTTAGTTAGTGAAGATTTTATTAAATTCATTGAAGTTTTTTGAGTGTTTTTTGTTTTTTGTTTTTTTTTTTTTTAATTATTTGACAATATTCTCTAGAAGGTAACAGCAGATATGTGTAAATCTTGTCAGAAACTGAGAGCTCCTCTTAGGAAATTGTGTTGCTCTTTGGACTTTGTGTTAGAAGTAGTGCAAATGGACGCATGACGCACAAAACTAGAAAAAGAATCTGAGAAATGGCTACCCAAGGATGAACCTGAGTAAACTCTACAGAAGTGAAGAGACTGATTCATTGCTTTCGTGACCAGTAAAACTGATGTTTTTCTGCTTCTTGCAACTAAGTCAGAAGCATTTTTTTATTTTTAAAGGAATTTATTCTATAACAGAAACCATAAAGACATCGACTGATTTCAAATCATGTCAGCAATTTGTCTAGTTTATTCTCTTGCCAGAAAGCAGTATCATTTATGTGTTTGTTTTTCATAATGAATATTTAACATCCACCTGGGCACAGAGCTCCAGCATCCCCAGACAATTTGTGCCAGTGCTTGTTTTTCTTACTTTTTAGAAGCTACCTTTGTGAAACTGAAGTTTTGTTGACTAATCTCTTCTTTAAACCCTTCTGTAAAATTACATTGCCATTAACAGATCACCTTAGCATCATCCCAATTTCCTAAGACATTTCAAAGGCAGTTGCTTTTATGTATTTGAAGAATGAATGAAACAGGCTTCTTGTTCCAGTTTGATTCCACTTATCTGAGTTATTTCAGTCTTAGTTCACAGTCTTTTAATTCTTGCTGCTAGCAAGCAGAACACAGGCTAAGATGATGCTGCTCTGTAAAATCTACAAAGATGTGTTGCTGCTGTTCGTTGTTCAACACAAGTGAAATAATTAGAAAACATTAATTAATTCATAGAGTCTAGAAGAAAATTAATATTTTTAAACAAATACTTGTTTGTCGGTAGTGTTGAAAACAGAAAAGTGATTTGCTGAGTACTGTCATTATGTTAAAGAGTTAACCATGATAGCAATGCTTGTTAAGACTGGTGGGGCTTCAGACAGGGTAACATCTCTGGATATAAGCAGTAACGATTGCTATGAAATCAGGAAAGCAGGAAACATACTATCTATTAGGCCACTTCTCTTAAGGATGAGATCTTTTGTAGGTCTTAGCTAAGAATCTGTTTTCCAGAGAGGGAAATTGTTTAAAATTCATTGTTTGGAAAAAAAATTAATAAAATAAACTATTGTTTTCCCTGGAGTCTCCTTTTGCATCAACAGAGAGGCTGATGAGAAAGTATTTTTTGTGTACTTTATAGTAAGGCTTTCCATAACCTCATTTTGCAATTTTTTCATTAGTAAAGTTTCAGAAAACCATGCCATTCAGACTCTTGCATTTGAGAATTGTCCCAAATATAATCATAGTGTCATAGTCACATTCAGCCTCTTGATCTTAAAACATTGACTTGACTAGATCTCCAGTATTGCATATAAATTAAAGGGGTTTGTAGTGTTGTTTGAAATAGGTAATTGTCAGAACGATTAGTTGACTATATTATAGTTTATGTAAAATGCTATTGTCCTGTAAATAGTTTTTGTAATTGTATTTTTGTTAATGTATGAATGATTAGGAAGCAAATACAGAAGGGAAGGAAAGAATCTGTAGATTTATGAAAAGGAAAAATCATTGCCTAGATTTAATGAGGGAGAATGATGGCATATTTTGTGCAGTAATTGCAACCTGTTTTATCAAATCATATGGTACGTCAATGAGAGTCTTTTATTGAATGATATGCCAAAACAAACTAAGTTAAAACGGATGTCTATTCCCCGTCAGACTTATTTCATCTGAAACTGAGATAATAAATTGTTGAAATGAGTCCAGAAAGACAATCAAGGCAATCATACTACCAGACCTTAAACAACTACATTCCTCTATTGGAAAGAAGCTTTAATTTCACTGATTAATTAATTTTAATTTGTTTTAATATTTTATTCACACTATGTTTTTAATTAGGCTGTACTGACAATATTAAATGCTTTGGCAGTATTTTGATTAAATGACAACTTGGATAAAAGATTAAAACACAGGAACAGCTAAATTTAATTTCTACTTGAACATGGCAAAGTAGTTATTTCCTTAAATGTTCAATCAAGTAATTAGTTTTGGTATGTGCACAAGATGATTCTAATCAGCTATTTTTGTAGGTCGTGAAGTAGTAACCATGTTTTGATATTCAGCTAGTTCTTTCTCAGTCAGATAGCAAACCCAAAACTTATTTATGTAGTAGTAAAAGAATGTTTTCCATAATGCTATATTACTCTTTAGATACTTCACAAAAATATAAAACAGTGTTAGAGATACTGCATGGAAAATGTCAGAAGATTGATTTTTACATCATACCCTGGAAGTTACTGTTGTCATGTTTTGAAAGATAGTGAAGGCAACTGTTCCTTGAGACATGCAAAGGTTAATGTCTCATTTTGCATTGATAAAGCTGAACAGATTTCTAGGACAACTTGTTTTTTCAAATGAACAAAAAGACTGCAATGTTCAAAGTACATTTTCCATTAGGTGATAATATAAAGTTTTATTTTGCACTTTTAACTTCAGAAACTGAATCTGAATATTATGAGCCTCCGAACAGCAAGTTAAACTGTATCTTGTTTAACTTCCAGTATGAAAATGGAGCCAGTATGACACTGGATTAAAAGTGTTTGGGTTCACAGGAGTTTTCTCCATTCCTGATAAAATCCTGTGTAGGCTAGCTAGAATTTCTTACTGGAATTTGAGAATAATGCAATGTGAAATCATTACAATAGTTATGGCTGGGTGGAGCTTGATAGCCTAAAATTGAACCGGAGCTTGTAAAGATAAATCTTCATCTGCTGTACCTAAGAACTATCATGGCTTCTGTTTGAAATATTTATCAAAATAAGCTGTTCTGGCTAAGAAGTGCTGGATGAATCTTTTTGCCAGGACATGAGGACACTCCTGATAACTATCATGTGATATTCATCTACCTAGTAGGTGAAATGTGTCAATATCTTGCACTTCAGTAGATTGTGAAAATACCTTCCTTACTTTTACATCCAAGCAGCAGTTGGGAACCCATGATACTATGGAGTTTAAACCTGATGGTGGGTAGAGTTGAATTTGATAAGACCTCTTTATGTACTGACAGCCTGTATAGCAAGTCACCAAGATAATTGTGGAGAGAACAGTAAAATGTCTAGCCAGTGATAGATTCTTTCAATTAATTTATTTTCTTCTGACCTTAACTCTTTTAAGGGATTGCTTTCTATAAGAGACACAACTCTGTTCATTAAAATGAAAATTTCATGAGGCTTTGGAGGAATTTCTTTCTCTATTATATAGAAATAAATTATTATGTTAAATAATAAATATTATAAAATATTATTACCCATATTGTCAAAAGTTGCCAAAGAAATAATTTTGAAAAACTTTTGAAGCATAACATCATGTTGCAAAGAACCTGGTTCTTCAGCCTGCTTCTTAAAATCATCATGTATTTTCTGGCTTTTGTAAGGCAGTCTGTAATGAAGCCAGAAACGCAATGAATATAATGCAAGGAAACTTCTTTATCAACACCTATCCCTAAAGTTTCATCTAAAAGTAATTGTTTTCTTTCTCTAGGTGGACTCTTCACATCCCCGCTAGTGTGGGAATCTGTGATCTTAAATCAGACCAATTAATAACATTTAGACTGACATAAGCATGTTAAGTATTGCCAAATTCACATCAATTAAAATATATTGTGTTTAAGAACTTCATTTTTTATAACTAACTCGCATACTCTTTCTCACACACACCCATACACATTTTTATCATTGTATTTATTGGACAAGATGTCACTTCTGGATGTTACAGCACCGTTTATATAAGGCATGAATCCATACCCTTGAAACACTGTTTGAGTATTCAACAATACTCTGGCTATTATAGCATTTTAAATCCTTGATGCAGTTTCCTGATGTCAAAGTTTACATTACAAAGTGCTGCTTCACTTAGTATTTCTAAAAAAGCAAAAAAAATTAACATTCTAAAATGTTCTAAAACACATATTTGAGTTTGAAAGGAAACAAGAATAGAAAGCTAATTAACATTAAGAAGTTTAAATCATACAACACTTTATTTGTTTAGGTAGGCAGGCAGAGTTACGTGATAGGGTGGAGGCAGGATATCCTAGTCATCATAATTGTTTCCCTTGTGATTATAAGTCCTAATCAGCATTTTGTGTGCACTTTTCCCTTATGCAAACACCCAACTAGGTTGATAGTACTCTTTTTCAGTTTAAAATACTATAGTGTTTAGTGCTAACGCTCTTATGTGATGCAAAGGCTTGGCTAGCTTGAAGAGGAATATCAGAGTTCATGTGCATAGATAATTTTCTTAAATTTATTCCTTTGAGTCATGATGAAATAAAAAAGGCTTTTTCTGGTTTTCTCTAAGACGTGTTCTAATTAGTCTCATCTGCAGACAGAAATCTTGAAGTCTTGGACATCAACTCAGAAACATACATTATAGCTGTACTACTCGTTTTTGTGACCTCAACTCTAGTAGAATGCCAGTATGCTTGCTGACTGCCTGTGATACTAAACCCTTATTTATGGGATATAGATTCTTGAAGTTGTCCTACATTTCTATGGTCATAGAAGAGAAAGCTGGCTGAAATTATCTGGAGCTTCCTGGCATTTGTGAAGTGCGTGGAATGGCAAAATGCTCAGAAAAAGCTAGGAAGTTCATTAAGGTCTTGTCACTCAAAATTAGCTAAGTGTCATTCTGAGGGTCTCTGTCCTGTTTTTTGAACATAGCATGGTTGAGCAGTGCCTCAGCTGCAAGGCAGAGACCTCAACAGACTTATGCCTTCCTTCTATTACTCATTGCTCCAGCTATCCTTTAAACAGATATTAGTAATATCAGAGGGATAGTATTCTATTGTACTGATTAGTCTTGTCTTTTGTTGCCCAGCTGCATCTAATGCCTGCATTTAGAGAGACCAGCCTAAACTGAGAGTGGACCAGAGCAGAGTGGGCAGTTGCTCACACATGAAGGTGAGGATGAACTGAATGGAGGTGCACCAGAACTGATAAATTTTGGGGAGAAGAGGTGGAAGAGTCTCCAAATTGGAAAAGAATTCTGTGGTGATAGCAGAATGAATCAACAGTAAATACAATTTGCTTGCTTTGCCTGATGGCATTTCAAAATAAGAAGGTAAATTAGTTGAACTAATTAACTAAACTAGTTTAGCTAAACTTAAGGGAAGTGTGAGTAGTCCTAGAAAGGTGCATGGAGGTAATTGTTAATATGCTGGATTCTCAGAATGCAGAAAGAATTTTTCATTTCAAAAGTAGTGAAGTAAAAACATTTGTCAGATGAATCTTTTAAAGCAGAATTGTGAAGACAATTTAAACCCCCAAATTTGTATGCAAGTTCTTCATGCGTAACTGACAAATACATGTCATTTGTAACAGCAATGAAATAATACTTATTTGGTGCCTTAGGTATCTATTTAGATATCTAGCTTTTAACTTATTTGGCCTCAATACTGAGATCCATACCAGTGCTTAAGAAGAATATTATGAAACTGATAGAACATATGTAACTGAATTTGTGAGAGAACCTGTTCTGAAAGTTATTTTCTGGAAATGTTTTGTCTTAAAGCATTACCACTGGTGTTCCCTGATATTCTTCTTTGCAGGCTGCAGTCATTGTCTTTGTGTAAAGTTTGATTTCCTGTTCTTCATTTATTTTGATTACTTTTTTCCATGTTGTTTCTTTCTCCAGCTCAAATCTAGCGTTGTTGCTAAGTAAAATTATGAGTAAAGTGGAAATTACTGAAGAATTACCTTTTAAAAGCGCACTGGGTTTTTGTAACTGTCATGCCATTGGCAGCAGAGTAATGATTGGTACAGCTGGAAGAAAGAACTGGCAGTGTTCACAAGCCTGTTCTAGAAAGGCTACATTTGGTTTGAATAATTTTGTGGCTTATCTTTCTAATGTAGAAACATTTTATTTGTGATGAACTCAGGTACTTCTCAGCAAAGCCAGTTACTGTGAGCTGATCTTGGCAATTTCTATAGGAGAGAAACTTTTTTATTTGGTCACTTTTTTTGGGCAAGAAGCAGCAAAAATATAGAGTTGGCTTAACAGTGGAAGTATTAGTTATGTTTGAATCTCAGATGCATCTTTGAATTTTTTTTCATGCATTAATAATAAAAATATTTTTAATTCTATGAATTTTTTCACTCAGGCTTATTTTTGCAGAAATCTAGATTTATTTTTTTTTTCTCTTTTTAGAAAAATATTTGTTAACAAAAATTAGTCACTTTCACAGAAATGTTACACATTTCTTTAAAACTAGCATCCCGCCCTCTCTAGTTTTATAAAACATAAATCTTTTCTGACTGGATGATCCTGTTTTACAACCAGTTGTGAGTTGGCATTTATCAAAGCTGAATTTATTACATAAAAATATGAAAGCAATAAGTTTCAATAGAAGTTCAGTATAAATCAGGTTTATTTTTTAAATAATTATTTAATCAAAACCAGCTGTGTCCTCTAATGCCCGATCAGCCAGAGATGAAAGCTAAAACTTAAACGTAATCAAATGTGAATGTATAGAAAAATCAAATACTCTGTGTGCATGCCTGTTTGTAAATAATTGTCAGATTACAATAAAACTCAGACTGGAAGATTTTTCCAGAGGAAAAATAGCATTTGATTGGTTACAGTTCCAAAATGACATGT
Source organism: Psittacula echo (assembly GCF_963264785.1). NCBI lineage: Eukaryota > Metazoa > Chordata > Aves > Psittaciformes > Psittacidae > Psittacula > Psittacula echo. The sequence continues at coordinate 39,013,519 of NC_137735.1, read as the reverse complement.
CATTAGTTGCTTATTTAAGTCAATAAATAAAAGTAGCCACTTGTATACAAATGAAAATTAAAGCAAAGCATATCAATAATGGCAGATGGCAAGGAGGGAGATGAATATGTTAAAAAAAAAAAAAAAACAAGCTAAAGCTAGCTGGAAATTATATATGATAGAAATTACATATGCCAATATGTATTGTTGACTTAGTGTTGATTCAGACTTCACATAAAACTTCATTTCCCTCTGACAGCTGCAATTCTCTGAAGTAGTTGATAATGTTTGGTTTCTTCAGTTTCTTTGAAAATGTAAAAAGTAAGACAGATGTTCTGTTAACATAATCAAAATTTGTTGAATATATGTCTGTGTAATTACAATACTATACACATACATAAATAAAATATACTATACATAAATCTATTATATACTAATATAGGTAATATCTAATATATATACACGTCTTTATTTTGTACAATATTTGTTTTGTCACATCACAAATACAAACTCTATGCTGCTCTCTATATGATTTGTTAGGTATAAAAAGTCTTAGTCTTGTTTTGTTACTTCGGTTTATGTTCTATGCATTCTTCCCATCACTGAAAAAAACCCCACGTAAACCCAAATATTTTAATAACCACTGTTGCTGTAGAATATTTTTGTGTCACTGAAAACCATTGATTATACTTATGCCCTTCTTTTGAGGTACTTAGCAGTCTAACTTCCATACCAGCCTTAGAAAATATTCTTTGATTAGTATGTGTGCAGATAACCAAGTGCCCTTTGTCACTTTCCTTTTAATTCATTGAAGAATAAATTTTTTTTTTGGACATTTTTATCTTCTTTTTCCCACTGGGCAATACTGGATGTTCCCAAAGTCAGTCATTGTCACTGGAGATGGATGAGCTGGTCTGGTCACTTTCTGACACCTGAAGGGGTGAAATAGTAAGAGATTAGTGTGTGGTTTCTCTTTAGTTGGTTGGATTTTTTAAGGCTGTGTTTTTTAAACAAGACGATCCCAAAGAATATTACAGTGGTCAACTGACTGTACTAAGCATAATTATTAGGAAAACTAAGGCTTAGTAACTAATTGGCTGAGATCTCATTTAATTTCCTTTGAATTCTTGTAGATCTCTACCCTCAGGAACTGAGTTGTGGGTTTTACTTGTGAGGGTAGAAGGAAACGGGATGTTGTGTTCTCTTGTCCTGAAGGCCTGAAGGGCGTTCATCTGCAAGTTGTTTGGTCTAAAACTTTAAGTCCTGTTGCAAGATGTTTGAAAATGGGGAAATAAAACTGTATAGTGTGTGTCTTCCTTCCATTACTTCCTGAATGCCTTCATTAGCAGCCTTGTAAAATCCTGTTTCATCAGATTTCATTTATCTGCATTAAGGATGACCCCATCATGTTTGCCCATTGTCTGCTTGCTCATACATTAACTCACAGCTGTCAAACAAGTAATAGGTGGAGGTCCAGTGGGCTGGTACTTCCTGCTCACTTCCAGATGTACTGATAAAAGACTCCTTGCTTCGACGTCTCTCAGGGTTTGAGGGGCTGTTGGGCTAAGATTGCAGGACTGGTTTTCTTTCTCACTGTATCTTAAGCTCACATACGTACATCTCCATATCAACAATGTGAAAGCAAAATTCCAAAAGCCAGAAATACAATATATTTTGATACATATTTTCAGTCAGAAATTCTTGTCCTTTCTCGAGTCTTAACAAAAAGCACTAATAATGTACTCTTATTTTTTATTAAATGTCTAATCAGAGGCAATAATAATACTTCCAAGTGACAAAAGCAAGAAAACTACTGCCTTAGAATATTTTGTTACTGAAAAATTTCTCCTTGCTATTCTTATGCTTGTCCTCATGGCAGAGAAAGAAAAATAAATTGAGAGCTACTTATCCTATTCTACTAGGTTTTTATCTTTTATAATAATACAATTATTATAATAATTATAAACTATTGATAAAATCTGGTGTGTTGCTTCAGAAAATTTTGTCAACATGAATGATTATTTAAGATGCAGAAATGATCTAATAGACAAAACCTACCATTAATTACAAAGGTAATGGAATGATAATGGGGAAAAGGAAGATACTTTTGCGTATACTGGCTTGATTCAAATCCTCTAGTAATTTAATAGCTTCAGATTCAGAAAAAGTGTTTCAATTTTGACATTCAAATTGGATATGATTAGTATAATATCCAATTAGCTTGCACTGTAATAGAAAATAATTATTTTTAAATAATCTGGGCTCTGGAATATTGTACTGGAACTTGGCTGCTCTCTCTGGCTATTGTGATGCTTGAATTGGCAGCTCAATCCCCATTAGGATGTTCACTAATTTTATCCATAAATAAATTGAGAAATTATAGGTAATTATAAATGCACACAGTTGGCTTTATGTATCTGTAAAACTTCTACAGTGTTTGAAAGTCTATTGTTAAATTCTTTTTCTGGGAATAAAAGGGTGGGGTATTTAGCACTTGAAAAATAAATAAATAAGAAAGGGAAAGGGTGTGTTGCTCCTTGATCAATTCCAAGCCCAAGCTGGTACACTGGGACTTTTATGCACTTGGACTTTTGTAATGGATTGACTGGCTGAGTATAGTTATGGGGAAATACTAAGTACTTAATGCTTGACTGGAAATTTTCCGCAAAGATATTGATCTTCCAAGGTGTAATGTGCCTTCTAGTTAAACAGATTTGTATCAGTGCTAATAACATTTGGGAAAGTCCCTCATAAAATTCTGTGTGTAACAGAATTATAAAGAGGTGAACTTCTGTTAACCTTGCCACGGCACACCCATGACTAGATATTTACATTTGAGAAAAGTACACAAATAAAGAAACTAAAGGGTTACTTGCTGCAAAATGATGCTTTACATTATTGATGCTTATTACAGCAATGAAGACATTCTACCCAACTCTGTCCTGGAATGTCAGCGTTGTTGGTATCTCTTTGTGAAATGGAGATACTCTGTTTGGCTTGTTAAAGGCTCTGTTGATGAAATTCATCTGAAGAGAAGGGAGAAAATAAATGATGGCCCAGGGGGTAAAAAGTCAAGGCAGGCAGAGAAAAGCTGTGTGATTGGGCAGAGATTGGAAGTAGGGGTAACTCTAAGCCTACCAGCGTGAAAAACTATAATGTAAAATAAGGTTTTTATTGAACATAATTTTGCCTATATATAAATTGTAAAATATTTAAAGCATTGACTTCCTTACTTGATCAAAGATTATCTGTTTTCACAAGTAATATGCTAGCTCAGCTAAGGATACAGGATTTAGTCTATTGACTTTGCATGTATTAGAATCATAGAATCATAGAATAGTTAGGATTAGAAAGGACCTTAAGATCATCTAGTTCCAACCCCCCTGCCATGGGCAGGGACACCTCACGCTAAACCGTGCCACCCAAGGCCTCATCCAACCTGGCCTTGAACACCGCCAAGGATGAAGCACTCACAACCTCCCTGGGCAACCCATTCCAGTGCCTCACCACCCTCTCAGTAAAGAATTTCTTCCTTATATCTAATCTAAACTTCCCCTGTTTAAGTTTTAACCCGTTACCCCTTGTCCTGTCACTACAGTCCCTAATGAATAGTCCATCCGCAGCATCCTTGTAGGCCCCTTCAGATACTGGAAGGCTGCTATGAGGTCTCCATGCAGCCTTCTCTTCTCCAGGCTGAACAGCCCCAGATTTCTTAGCATGTCTTCATACGGGAGGTGCTCCAGTCCCCTGATCATCCTCGTGGCCCTCCTCTGGACTTGTTCCAACAGTTCCATGTCCTTCTTATGTTGAGGACACCAGAACTGCACACAATACTGCAAGTGAGGTCTCTTGAGAGCAGAGTAGAGGGGCAGGATCACCTCCTTCGACCTGCTGGTCACATTTCTCTTGATTCAGCCCAGACTTAGGTAAACTTGTCAGAATGGAAGTCTGAGCTTGGAAAATAGTAATATTCAGCAAGAAATCAAAATTTTTGGAAAACATTTGATCCATTGATTTTTTGTCTGTTTAGAATTAAGGAAAAGTGGTCTACAAGACTTTCAGAAGTATTCTTCCTACTTATCAAGATAAGTATGTGGGTATAATCTGAAATGAAACCTGTGGTAGTTTATCAGGGCAGAACGAAACAACTAAAAGCTTCCTTAATTGTTGAATGTTCTAGATCTTTTTTGTAAAAATGGATGTTGCCAAATATTAATCTGCTCCATCTCTTATGTGATGATGACAAATGATGAAAAATAGCTGGAGCTAGTCTGGACCTACTTTCTATCAAGTTTACATATGTTATTTGAGGGGAAAATTAAAAAACAAAGATCCATAAATAAGTCCAGCAAATAACTAATAGATATCAGATATTACTAAATAACTAGACTTAATGTAATGGAAAAAAATTTAAAACTTTAGAACAGAATTATATTTGTTTAAATCTGCAATGGGATTTTAACTGTAATAGTCAGTTTCCTGTCTCTTTATGTTATCAGAGTAACAAGACTCTGGAGCATGAGTACTACCTAAAGAGAATTGCTCTTTGATATTTTGTAAGGAAAATTTGATGAAACTTTGGTGACTGTTTTAAAGATGGGGAGAAAAATACAAAATTAAAATGTTTCATTTGATTTATTCTTGGAATAAAACAGTAACATTTTCATTTTGAGATGACCATTTGCAGTTTAGAAGTCCACCTAATTTAAAGAAATAAAGGAAGAAAAGGAAAAAAAAATAAAATTCATTAAAAAAAGGCCTGTAATGAAATGTTACATCTTGGAATAAGCCGAATATTTCAGATAGATTGAAATACACTTCTCCTCCCTGCCCCTCTTTAGACATATCCTTTTCATAGCTGAAAGGTGATTTTCATTAATGTCAATGCTACCATCCAGGAGCTGCTGTTGCTGTGATTTTGAGAGTTTTGATACAGAAAGAAAGACCATAATATAGTTCTATTCATTCTTTTTTGAGGCATAACAGAAAATAGTTCGTAGGCAGTTACTTCCCTGCTTCCAAAAGCCACAACCTCAGAAATGTTCAGAACATTACCATGGGTTGTCATTAGTATTTCTAAAGTTTGTTTTGTTTTATTTCCTCTTCAGCTGGAACTGCTGCTTTCCTTTATGTTTGGCTTATTACAAGTCCTGGACTAAGGCCATCTGGCTTAGCTACAACTCAGATAAGGTTGGCAAAGAAGAATCTTTTGAGCAGATGTCAAAATCTGTAGCTGCTTCCTCAGTTGAGAGTGTGGCTGCAGACTGGTGAAACTGGCTTACAGTAGTTTAAGCTTTTTCAGTATAATATTTTCTCTTTACTCAAGATACAGCTTCTCTCTTTTTTTTTTTTTTTTTTTTTTTTTTTGTCTTATGGTGATTTTTGGCCCCTGGTTAATAAGTGGCTGAAAGAGATACTTAAGCCTTAGATCAGTTCTCTGACAGCTCTTTGTAGGCAATCAACCATCAGAAACAGACTGAAGTTCCCTTATTTTAGACAGAAGAGGAAGAAGTTGGAGCAGAGAGGCAGATCACTTATTTGTAAGCTTAAAGATTATAACCACAGAGTTTATGCTTGTTTGTGATAGTATCCTTAGGCACAGAGGAGTTGCAGACAAATGCTTTAGGGAATGAACCACAAGTTCAGAATAGGGGAGGAGATGTTTTGTGGAGAAGACATGAAGGAAGCCAAATAACAGGTGTGAAAGATACCTGGAATCTCCTCTCTTGAGGGAGTTGTCCTGGACCTTGATATTCAGTATTATTATGCAGTGCCTTATGGGATGAAGTACAAATTTTTAGTTTCCAACTACATACATGACACCAGGTTCTGCTCACCTAAAACAGCATGTTTGAATTGCGGGTTTCCTCAAGAGCTTGAAACCATCTCCCACTCTTCTATGCAGGCATGTTTCAAGCCCTTTCAGGAAATCCACATTTCAAACACATCAAGTGAGAAGGAGCATAGTAGTCTGTATGGGCAGTGGTACAGCAGTAGATAAGTTACTCCTTTACTCACTGTCCTTACGTTAAATTCCACCAACCAGGTGTTAATCCCTAGTGTAATATTTAGTGATGAAAGTTGTCTCCAAGCTGGCTTCATTAACACACCCCTGAAAAATTAACCAAAGGAAAACTATCCTTGCGTGGTTGAGATAAAGACGAAGATCAGCAATGACTTAATCTGATCCCTGCACTGCACAGCCTCATTTTGAAGGTCTAAGACTTAGTTGACTAATCAATTTTTCCATTATTGTTTTACATTTATAAAACTAAATCTATTTCTACATGTTAAAATGATGTGGTGTTGACATATCTAAGACTTTGTGAATACTTTTACAACCTAAGAAGGTAGTAAGTTACTTCAGCAGAAGCTTAATTGGCCACTAAAGGGAACTTGGGCATTGCAAAATATGTATGATATTTAGATAAAGTAAGAAATAACTGAATAAATCAGTAAATAGCATCCTTGAGGAAATTACCTTAAGGTCTTGGGAAGAAAGCTGTACTTTTTACATTCCTGAGGTTAGAGTTTCATAAGAATCAGCCCAGTTCTGATTTGTGTTTGTGTGGCTGTTTTAATAATTTGTTGCTGCTTCTTGATTTTGTCTTTAGTAAGGTTGAGTGCAATAGTACTTTTTAGGTTTTGAATTTTGTAATTTTCCTGTTTCTTCTGAAATCTCATAAGCCCTAGAGGAACTTCTCAGAGCAATGTTCACATGCCCAGAGGGTCAAATACGCTTCACACTGATATATTTTCAGGCTTTATTTCCAAATTTATACTTAGTTTCTTTATACAATGATCATGTCATGCATGTGAAAACACATTTTAGCAGGTACTTAGCAAGTCTTTACAGATGATCAATCCTCTAGCAACACAGCCAAACAGTTTAGCAAAAATTACTTCAGGGAAAACATATGTTAAATAGTAAAGGCAGAGAAACAATAACATCTTAAGTTGCGAGAATATATTTATACTGGGTGGGCTATTGGCACAAGTAATCCTGAACTTTTTTATTAAGTGCATTTTTCCTGTGAATTTCCTGTAGCATGTTATATTTTAGTTGATACTGTACCTAACCTGTCTCTAAGGTAACTAGGCTTACTTTTTAACTGTCAAGAGGGAAGATCATAAGACATATATGTGGATGTGATAGAAAAAGAGACATCTATACGGAATTTAAATGCTACCCACAGAATTCTCATTCCCATCCTACTGTCTGATTCTTCTTGCTTATACACACAATCCATTCTTGTAGATCTGACTCAGATGAATATATTAGTCATGTGATAACTTTATCAAATGATTCAGTATAAAGGTATGCAAGAGATAGAAAGTGAAATGGAGTAGAGATTTTAAATGGTCTCTACCAGAGAACTTAACGCTCTCAAAATTTGATGGAGATCACTAAAGAGATTGAGTCAAGGCAGAGCAAGTATCGCCTAGGTAAAATGTAATGGCGTTACATTGGAAAAATCTGAAAGTTCAAAGGCAGCAAGACCCTGGTGCTAAAATGGAAAAGGCTTTAGATGAACAAGTAGTGTATTGTCATTTTAAAGCCTCTTGGAAGAACAGTAAATTTATTATGAGTAAATAAAGGCATTATATGATTTTATTTAGAATTCTACTTTTTACTTGTAGTTTTACTTGGCTGACTTTGCTTTAACTCATCCATTAAAAGAAAATAAAATCTAAGGCATTTATTGTAGGCATTTGTATTGGGCAACTTCTCCATCATTTTCTGTTGCAAGAGAAAAATTGGGGAAAGGCTTCATCTTTTTACCTATGCTACGGTTTGAAGTCTTTATTTTATTCATGTTAAAAACCTTTGCTAGTTGCCTCATGCTGGTGAATTGGAGGATGACAAATTCGTATACTAGGTGAGTTTGTCTTGATGAAACTTTTGTGTGGAAAGGAGTGTGATTAGGGTAATATGTTATTAAACTTCTCTATTAAACAACTCCATTAATTTCACATACTGAGTTTCCTTTTAGAACTGAGAAAATCATGTTAATTACAGTAATTATGAGAAAAATCCTTGAATAATGACTGGACAAATAAAGCAGGTTTTGCATATTTACAGCTGAAGCTGCTGCAACATGGTAATTGTATTTCAGTGCAATGCAGCCCCTCATCTTTCTGTTCCAGAAGGCTGCTGTCCCTGACTGTTGTATCTGCAAGTAGCAGAGAAATAGTGTAAGCAGAGTTCATTTTTTATTCAGGTGTGTTTAATAGTATACAAGGAAAGACAGTCTCTCTTTAAACTTTATTTGATCCCCTTGAAAAGTTCAGCTGAAATTCAGATTAGACACATCTTCTCATGGAAGAAGGCTCACGAAAAGTTTTTTTATTACATTTCATGGTTAATTTATCTTTAATGAATACAATTTAAGAAAAATTGGGGCTTTAACCATTGTTAAAATATGCCACTGTAACACACTACCGCTGAATATTGCCAAGTTTCTGAGCTGCCAAGTGGTCTTTGCACTCACGGCTCCATGGAAAAAAAATTGATTTCGTGCTATATGATGACATTGTGTGTATGCATCTCATTTATACATTATAAAAATTACTGCTAGAATTAATTTTTATTGTACAGCTGGTTTTTGTCTTCGGTTTGCTTTGATTGATTCATTTCTTTTATTTATTTGGTGCCTTGCCACAAGCCAGAAATTTCTGTAAACCATATGAAAAAAAAGTGCTAGTGTGTGTGTGTATATGATACATATATGATCAGATATGGTCTTGTTCCAGCCTTTAATATCATCATATAGTCTACAGATTTCCAAGTGGGTATAACTGGATTTTGTCTTCTCACTCCACTCCTCCTACACCTCAGTAACTTCTACTTTACACATTCAATGAAACATGTCTGATTTATAAATTATTGCTTATCAACTTCTGAGCATGTGGCCTTCTTAAACTACTTAGTAGGAAAAAAAAAATGCTGTTCTGAGCTGCTGTATTTATCAGCTTTAAAACTTAAGGATGTTTTTCATCTCATTGCTCAAAATGTCTTGAATTTTTCTTTCTTTTTTTTTTTTTTTTTAATTCCCTTGGGAGAATGTTCCCTCCTGTATGAACATACTAGTTTAAAAAAATGTTTGGAGATTTAAAGATTCAATACTGATGGACTGTCAATTGATCTCTTTAGATTTATGTATCTATTTTTAAACAAAACCAGGCTATTCAGTTATCTCTTACTAAGAACCAGGTTTTTCTGTCTATTTTGTCCTGTGATCATTTAAATGAATCATAGTAGCACAAAGTTACATGTCAATAATATTGTCAGTGAAGCATTCTGTATAGAGTTCCCAGAGATTCGTACTTTTGGAAACAAATAAATAAATAATACATTTATTGACAACTGCCACTCCAGATTCAAACTGATATTTCTAAGGCACACTAATAATGTGTAATGTATAAGTTATAGTTAAGATGCTTTGCTCCCAAGTCACACATGTTAAGTCATGTATGTTTTCAAGCCAGAAAATTGCTATTCCTGCTATAAGAATGGTACAAGGAGAAAAGACAGTTGGTTTGGGATTTATCTAACAAAATATTGACATCCATAATACAGATACCGGTATCGGAATTAGTCATATGGGTTCATTTAGAGGCAGAAGAAAGAAGCAAGCATTTCTATGGCATTCTAAAATTGGAAAGATAAAACACATCATTTGTGTGCTCTCCGTTGTCTATGAAGGGACACAGAGGTAAAACTGAGGTATAGCAAGCTGTCATGTCACTATCTACAGAGCTGAGAGAGATCACCATTCAGCTACTCATACATACAGTGTGTAACTGAAGCCAGATGTGAGAGTATATGCTACTCTGCATAAATAATATAGGGTTCTATTTTGCTCCTAAGAGCAAACCTTAATTAGATTTTGGTTTTATATTTTATTACATTTTCTTGACCTGTCAGGCTTCTTGTCCAATAAAAAACCAAGGACAACTCTTTGTGAACTTCTTAGAATCCTTTCTTAAAATCTCAATTGTAAGTACTATTACTGTAATTCTCATTCTCTATTCCTGCTAAGTTATGAAGTTCATACTTATTTTAGTTTGTGATATGAACTTTAGAAATGTATAAAAAAAATTATATTAAAGCATCTAGTGGCTTGGTTTGCTCTAGAAGTTTATGATTAGTGATGAAAATTAAGTAATGCAGGTAAAGCTAATAGTGATGAATGCAGTTATGGCCATGCTTGCAATTTTCCCGTTACATATTTAGACTGCCTTTTGTCTTCATTTATTTAAGATTTAGTAAATGACACATGTTTATTCTTGAGAATGTTGACGAACTTTCGCTTTGTGAAGTAAATCCATTGGACAGAGGAGACATGCATAGACATGTATATCTGATTCCTTCATAAGCCATACTTGGAGCTATTTGCTTACAGCCATTGAAAATAAGCACACAGGGGACACAGTGAACAATAATGAGATCTCGGAGCTTCCCATGGGAAATGTCTGTCTTGTAAGGTCACACAATCAGGCTGTCTCTTATGCATTAAATATTTGACTATTTTCAGCACAGAGACCTATTTACCATTGAGGGGAAAGAGACTAGTCCAGTTATAGCCCACTCATAGTTTATCAGTTAGGAGGATATGTTACTTCCTGTAAAGGTGCTCTAATCAGGAGGGGATTGTACAAAGATAGGTACTTCCTTCAATTCGCAACTGTTTTGCCCTTCTTCAAGGCAAACCCCCTAACCTGGAAGCCTTGACTACCTTTGTCTTCAGTATTGGGTTTGAACAATGAACAGTAACACAAAACTCTACATAAGGACTATAAGAAGAAAGTAAGAAAGTAATTTTTTGAGCAGCATTTTTGTTCAGCAGTAAGTTCACTCTATGAGACAGGAGTGCAGTGATAAAGTCTCATGCAGTCACATGTATATTCCCTTTTGCAATGGCATGGATTAACTTAGACAACTTCAAATTAGCGTTTAAATACTAGATTTCAATGGGTCTTTTCAACATGAACATTTTTAATGTATGTAAATAGTATGTAGACAAATATGCCATGGAATGCCTGAAAAGGTTGTGATTTTTCAAGTCCTCCTGATCATTCTCTCCAACAGAAAGAAAGCAAGAAATCCCCACCAATACATCATTTAAAATCTGGAAGTAGTCAGGTGGTACAACTGAACTGTGACCTCACAAATATGTAAAAATTAGAAGGCTTGCTCAGTCACTGTGTCTGTTCTTCCTTTTTAATTCTAGCATTGTTTTTCCTTGTTGATAATTATGTAAATAAATAACCTACCTTCCCTATCCAGACCTTCCACTGTCCTCCCTTGTGTACGCATTGCAATCAGAGGAAAAGATATGAAAGGTAATTTATCATTATCATGTATCACTACCAAATTGCACTCATGGTTATCTAGGATTATCCTGTTCTACATGGGGAAAAAAACCCAAACCTAATTACTCAATATGGGGTTTATTCCATAGCTTATCAGACAAATGGCTAGAGACAAATCGAAAGAAGATGATGTCCTTCCATTTCTTGAAAAGTCTGAAAAATTGGAAAGTCCATGTTTGCACACTTATGAGGGTAGCCAGTCCTAAAGCTGGGCTATCTTAGTTTCTGTAGAAGAGCTTCTCCTTCTACGCCTGAAGAAAATTCTGTTCATTTCCTTATAAAGAGGGTCAGAGGAAAAGAAAGTCTTTTTTATCTCTTTGTTAGGTGATGGAATAAATCACCAGAGTGCGAATTAGTGGAATAATATGTAACACTTCCTCTGGTAATGTTCTTATGGATTCAAAATCAATGAATTTAGTGAAACTAGAAAGGTAGTGACTTGATTTCAATTTCAAAGGCAACATTAAGTCCTCCTTTTAGGAGCAGATCCACACCACACTAGGTGGTGCTGTAATCCCAACAGCAGTTGTTGAATATGCTTTACTTGTTCTTAACCTCTGTCAAGGTGCAACTTGTTACAGTTAGCTTTTTATAGATTTCCTAATACTTTTGAAATTTTGAATATTTCCTGTTCATGATGCTGTCACTGATCATTTATTTGGTTCGAACAACAGTGAATGCTTTTAGTTTTCATGTTTTGATTTTTAGTCTAGTGAAATAAAGTCCAAAAGATTTGTATCTCACTGTACTTAGGACCCATGTTTTGGACATGGATTTTCCTTCTGTTGTATATTTTTGGGAAAATTATGGATGTCATGCCAAAAAGCTTCTAACCATGATCATCACAATCTGTGCTTGCATCTATATTGCCACTTTACCAACATGAGTGACATTGAATCACACTGCACAGTCTGGAATAGGCATATCGGAAGTGCAGGAGAAAGTATTTGATTTAACTTTCCACTACAATCCATGTTACAGTCGTGTAGCCTCGTAGCTATAAGGTGTTGTCATTGCTAGAGAAATGCCATGGGTCTTTATGTTAAACTAACAGCATAAGCCTCAGGTTTATCAGGCTCTGTCTGGACCTTGTCTCAGTCTTACTGGAATTTTGTTTTAGCTTGTTTAGCTGCTACAGCAATTATGTAATGACAAAATGACCATGAATGAATTGTTCTTTTTTGTTTAGCTTTGTGCAATTTTGTGGTATGGTGTTTACTGTTATGTATATGGTTTAATAATAGGTAATAATATTGTGAAGTTTTTCTATGTAAAATGAACTATGTGTGACCCTGGAATAAAATGTGGAGTACAGGGAACGGGATAAAAATGGAAGCCTTTTAAATCATACTGGAAGCCTTGGTGCTGTGAACCACTCCATGGAGTTGACCACTGGTCACCACAGAAATACAGCCTTGGGACTTAACAAAACCAGATTGCAAAGGGAAAAGAGACGAAGTGGACAAGATGATCTTTTGAGGTCTCTTCCAATCTCTAACATACTGTGATACTGTGATACTGTGAAGTATCCAGAATTAGAATCATGCTATATCTAGTAAATTTTGTTGTAGTGTGGAATTATAAACTGTTAATATGAGCAATGCGTAGAGCATGTTAGAAAGCACATCAGCTTAGTAGTAACCATAGAGGGGAGAAAGAAAACTTCAATATCACACTCCTCCCAGAGAAAAGAAGAAAGCAGTCATCAGTTTCCATTGTAAACCTTTGTCTTCTCCCAGAAGAAGAGTGACATAACACAAAAAATTAAGGTGTAGATGCTAGGAAACATGTGGACTCAATTTCAACTAGTATTTTGGAAGCTTTTTCTATAATGATATTCTTTCTTTGAGTTTTAGCTCCCTCCCTGCCTATAATAAGCAGGTCTGGGCTAATATTAATTCCTTGATTAGACTGTTCTGATTTGAGAGTTACAGGAATGAGTTGTAATTTTTAACCTATAAGATGTTTCTTTAGCCCATGTAACCTTCGCAAGTTGTAGCTCTAAAAACTGATGGTCACCTTAGATTGTAATTTGGATGCAACATTTCCAGCATTTTAGCAGCACTGCATTTTACTTCCCCCTCCTGAGGATCATTGCATGAGCAGGGGAAAGAAGATAAAGAAAATATTTGGAAGTGGCAAGATGAGAGAATGAGACTTCATACATACTATGTATGTTTTCAGATGACGTAATGTTTAATAACCTTTCTGTAACTTTTTCTCACTTTTCTGTAGTCCAAGTGTGTGTATTTAAGCAAACATTATTAGGGTACTATTGGCATTCCTAATGTGGCTAACTTAATTGTTAGTAAGAAGAGTGAAAATAGAGTATAACTTTCAAATGAAAAAAAAAGTCATTGCAGAGCTGAATGAAATTATCTTGGTATTATTACCCATACTCCTTTGTCTATGTATGGTTTAAAAAATAGTATGTATTCACAGGGGTCCTATTAATGTATCAGTAACAGCTGGAAATACTCTCTAGTCATGATGTGAATTGGGAATGGTGTAGGGAGATGTGAGAGTGCTCCAGTTCAACATTTAGATTAACATTTTTAGACAATTTGAACCCATACCCTAGAAACAAATCAGAACTACGTATTTTTATTACTTCTACACAACTCATATATTGCTTTACTGTATCAGATTTTGTTTAGGGTTAGATAGAGTTCTTCTGTCCAGTGTTCTGTATTAAACTATAGTTACATGTTGACGTCCATTGAGAAGGAAAAGGTTTCATCAGATATTTACTATCATGTCTGAAGGACTTCACTTTGGGAAGGCAAATATTGCAGAAATTAACTTGGCTTAATTAAGAATATTGAAGAATTCATGGAACACTTTTAAAAGTATTTCTCATTCTGTCAGCACTGATTATTTTGGCATTATCTAAGTTGGTTTTAACACAAAATCTGCCAACTTTCTCCATATCAGGAAAATCTTTGCTCCTATTTTGCTTTTCAATTGTCTACCTGAAAACTAGTTTTATATAGTGTTTTATCTATTACCTGTATTTATTAAGGTATGTTTTGATTTGCCTTTCTAATGGTACTTTCACCTTATAATTTCTCTAGTTTCTGAAAAATTTAAACTTTTCTTTTTGTAAGTGAAAAACTATACAGTTAAAACAGGTGTCTGCATTCAAAACTGAACCAAAATGGAGGCATGAATGAAATTCAATTTTTTACATTCTAATTAGAAAGTAATCATGGGCCATCTTTTCTGCTGCTTCAATCTCCATATTACAAAATAAACAAAATAATTCCAATCAAGCTCACTCTCTTTTTCTGATAAATTTTAAATCTGTTGGCCTACTTCAACTCATTTCAGAAGAGTTATAGAAGTCTCAAAGCTATTAAGTTCATACCTATCCATGAAAATTAATTTGAATCTCATGTGTAGGTGATGTCTCCTGAATGAAACGTTGTGGTATGAGGTTAGGCAGGGAAGTCCTGTGGGCTTTTGAGTTGATCCATTTGTGGGAAAAGCCTCAGCTCCCTAGACACCTGAGCATTTGACCAGGAAACCCTAAGTAGAAGAATCTACATGTCCTGCCACTATTTTTTTGAGAGTTCCAGCAGTATGTTTGCTTTTAGTGTACCATGAAAACCTAATGTTTTTTAAATCAGTCTAAAATCTGCTCCTTAAGCTTTTGTGGTGCTTCAAGAGAGTTGAAGTCAAATATCTCACACTTTCATTGTATATATTTGCCAGACTTCCCATCTAGATAATATGTACTGTGTCTCACCAGGGTCACAGTGAGGATGTTTCATTATAGTGACACAGGCAAAGTGACAATTGCAGTGGCACCAAGAGCTATAGGCTGTTAGGTGAACTTTCTGAGCATTGTTATGAGACTATAAAATCCTCCTCCCCACCCCCCCCATTTGTAAAGCAAAATTTATATAAGATTCAAAAAAAAAAAATAATTAAATTTCTTCGTATTCAATAGCAGAAAGAAAGACTTCTTGTCTTCTCACTGTATGGCTTCTTAAATAATTCCTGTACAGTTCTGAGTAGTACCCAGTTACTATGAAAGTTTCATCTTTATTTTTTTTTCACATCTTCAGGCTAATTTCATTAGATAAGGAAAATTAGATAACTTGTAATAATTTGAATGAGCTGAATTGTTACATCATGTAATATAGCATGCCAGAGTAAGGAAATGCCATTTCCCCATAGGAAATTAAAACAATGAACACTTATTTTGAGATGAGAAAGATGCTATCAGTTTATATAGACAAAAAAAGTCATATCTCATAATTTTATGATTACAAAACAAATATAATTAAAGATAGAAATGGGTCTTGTAGAAAATATTTTCTACTGGTGCGCTGCTAGCAGCTTAATGAAAGAATGTTCAAAAAATTTCTGTAATTTGGAAAAGTTCATATTGCAACCTTCCTTGTCCCATGACTGTTCTCTGCAAAACATGATTTTTCCAAAACCTTTTTAGCTTTAATTTCACGTCCTCTAAGTACTTTTCTTTCAGTTGATATGAGGTGAAAGTTCTTTCTGTTTGCTTAAGAAGTGAAACACATCCATACTTATATTGCTTTGATATACAAAAACAAGAGTTAGGCCACTACAGGATTTTCCTCTTGCATTTTTTCTTCAAAACAAAGGACGAATACAAATTGTCATAAGCAGATATCACTTTGGTTTAGAGGCTAAATCTGTAGGGTCACTCAGACTTCATACCCTCCAGTGCATCTCCCTTTACCTTTCCCAATTCTAATATTCTGGTGAGTTAAAAAAAGCTGTTACTTAATACAGTAAGGGTGGGGAAGAGCTAACATTTATGGGAGTTTGTCAAAATTTATTGAACTTTTCCTGTCAAAAATGATAATGCTCAGCATTTGCCTACCTTCAGTAAAAACTACCAAATATACTTTTGATTAGTTCCTTGGCATAGATGGAGAAAAACCTGGCAAGGGTGCAAGCAGGCAAAATCAGAGAAACTAGGTGCAGTCTGCTTTCCATGTTTCCTGCCTGCCCACTCCCCAGGAATAACAAGATAAAAACAAAGATTGCTTTCGTGACTTTAAGATATTAAATGTTTTGAAAAGCTCAGGTAAGTAGAAATTCATATTGTGTATATCCTTCTAAAGCTGGCTTTTAAAGTAAAATAATCCTTAGGTCCTTATTATTCATAACTTCAATCACTTGCTAGCTTGGCTAGTAACAGTTCAGATATGCAAACAATGTTGTTACTATCTTTAATGACCTAATCTGTTGGGTTTTTTTGTCAAAGTTCCTAGTGACACTGCATGTTTTTCAGTTTACATTTAATATAAGATAATGGTAAGATAAAAAAAAATGAAGTATAGTTTTAACTCTGAAAACAAATCTGTGACTTTAGAAATCCATTGAATTTAGATTTGGGAAGCTGTGTTCAGAATCCATGCCATAACAAAATTCCTAACATTTTTTGCATGCTAATCACAGATATCAAGGTGCCCTAAATACACTTATCCTTATCCTCTAGCTTGCAAGTATTTCAGAGTCTCAGTATCTTCCTTTTAGGCCTGTACTTTGCTGAAGTTACTGAGAAACTTGCATTAGTAATGCAGGATTATATTAAATTTTAACTTTTTTATTTAAATCTCTTCAAATTTCTTTAGCAGTGGTCAGGTTTTGGAAAACTAGAACCATCTTCAGTTCTTTTTTTTTAAGAGGAGAATCTGGGGGGCTATTTCAACTCAGCATCAGGCTAGGCTATGTACAATATCAAAACCAGTTATCATTGCTGCAAAATAACAGTGGATAGTCAGGCTATGTGATATTTATTGATCTTACACCTGTAAAAAATAAAAATGAACATTTAAAAGCCCTTATGTAGAAGTTCTGCAATGTCACTTTTGGTTTGTATCAGTGAAACAGAGAGCAAGCTCTTATACTTATTTCTTCAGAAAACATAAATTGTACAGAAAACATGCAAACGTAGTGATTCTGTTAACAATTTTCATTTGTACATTGCCTTTCAAAGAGTTTGTGAGTTTTCACAGAGCAATTTATAAGAGCAGCCTAGATCTGAATTGTGGTCGATTTGCCAAATCTTAATTTCTGTGGCACTTGGAGCGTTTTACAGTAATTTTGTTTATTTATAAAGTGCAATCAGAAAGACAGGATTGAAAAGACTAAGTTGTTAAACTCAGTTGTATACTTGTGTGAGTGATGGTGATAGGTTCACTTCATGAAGAAAGCCAAGAATGGTCATCAAAAGTAAGAGGAGAGTTTAAGTGGATAAAATATGCAATATTGCTTTGAATTAATACAAGTCTTAAATCTTTCAAGCTCTGAAGTTCAGGGAAATTGCTCACATGATCAGTTTAATTCCTTCTCAAAGTATGTTAATAGGGGTGTAAATTGTCAAGTAGAAAGAAGCAAACAAGGAAGGCATAAATATTTGTATTTGTCTGTTGCACTGAGTTGAAACTTGGAAACCCAAGGTGAATTTAATTTTTTCTGCTTATGCATGAGGATTAAGGATGGACCTTGCATAAATTGGCCTCTCATATTTTAGGAGGAGATACATTGATTTTTCTCTCCAATTCATTCTGTCCTGTCAAACTCTCAAATGGCATCACCAAATCAGAACAGGCTGTGGTTCATTTTTTTTGAAGTGTTTTCTGGTTTGTACAATCAAACTGCAGTGATAATAGCTGTGTCTATTTGCTGGTTTAAAATCTAGCCCTGTTAAACATCAACCAAAGTCTTTCACAGAAGGCTGCCGTCTTCAGCTGGTGCGTGACTTGGCTGTTTACAGAAAACTGCCTGGATGTTTCTGGCTGTTTACAAAGTGGCTCTGAAGATTTACTTAGCAGTGCTCTGCTTTCAGCCAAGTTGTGCGTGCTATTTCCGTCATTTTTTTTTCCCTTGGACTTCCATGAAAAGGGGTAATGGGGTTTATTTAGGCCAACATTTCACTTATGAACTTATGAGCTGGCTTTAGAACTTAGTTCAGAAAAAACATGTTCTTTTCAGTAGGAACTGTTTCTAGAGGAATTTGCTTCTGGCCAGTTGTAAGGTTTTAGATTTGTCAGTATTGTAACTCAATTTTGTACTCCAGAGAAGACTTGAATGGGGTGTTTTAGCTTTATAAATATAAATATTTTACTTCTTGCTTTCCATGGGATTTTAATATTGTTAGAAGGTCTTCAGTGAACAGGAAGAAGATAGCAGCACAGGTTCCTTTTTAATCACTTTCTTCCCATCATCCATGACAATCAACCAGAATAGTTTGGTTTTTTTCCTAAATTGGTCTGAAATATGACAATATATGTGTAATGATAAATGTATGATAGTACAGTCCTTCCCACTGATAGGTTTGATCATAAACAAAGGTCTGTATCTTCTACAGGAACAAACAGAATCAACCTGTATTGTGAGGAAAACAACTCCTTTTCCAAAACAAAACTTTTGAATGACTGCATTGCATTGCAGGAAATACATAATTGTCAGTACTCCATATTATGATTTTATCTCCTTGTTTTCCCTGTATTTGGTTTTAGAACACATGATTCCACAAAGAAAAATGAGTGGACTTTAGGTTATTTGGAATAAAGAAAAACATAAAGATTGTTTTGAATGGTGTATCAGTAACTATGGAGAAAAATACTCCTTGAGAAGAATTTTTTTTTTTCCCTTGCATTTGGAATTGATAACAAAGGAATCAGTTGGCTTCAAATTGCAATACAGAAAAATAAGGCAAGAGAGAAAATTATAAAAGATAAAGGCAGATTAATAGATTACTAAGAGAGTTATGGGATCTCTATTGTTTTTTTTAACAATTTCTTTATATTTGCAAAGTTTTCTGTTTGCGAATTATGGGTGCGGATGATCTACACCTTTACATATGGGAATGTAATAAAGACTGTCTTGAAGGCACTTATAGAATCTTTCTACTACTCTTCTTTTTCCTTGTTCCTGCCTGTGTTTTCAGTCTACATAATATATATAGCCTATTATCTTACCTATGATATTTTGTAGTGCAGGTTGCCAGTTTAAATCATGTGGGATAGAATTTGAGATATGTATGTAGAAAAAAGCCTCAAGATATTTTAAAAGGCACAAGATAATTTATCACATGGAAATGAAGAAGGATATTGCTAGATATTCTTGCATGCTGTGAATATTATGTTGTCAACAACTCATGGAGTCTTTGACGAATACTGGATTGTAAAACTAAGAAATTAAAAGGTTGTATTGAAGTACAAAGTGGTGTCGGGGAGAATGAGATTTTGAACTCCAACCAAAATGCCTGGCAGCAGCAAAAATACTTAGACATTCATAGATGCTTTGACATGATTATATTGCAGATAATCAAATATGGCAAATTCTAAGTCCTTCATATTGCCAAGGGTCTGGATATGAGAAAATATGCAGTCTGTTTAAAAATAAGGCAAATTGTAACAAAGCAAAAAGAGTTATTTTTACATTGTGACTCAACCTCCATGTCTAGCATAAGATTGTATACACTTCAGATGTACAAGCAGTTCCATGCAGAATAGCATTGTGAGTGATATTTGCAGAATAATTCTATAATGAGATTATTAAACTAGTATTTTCTAGGACTAAACAATAGAAGAACTGATTATTTAAAGAAGCAACACTCATCCACTCTTTGGTTCCCTGCTAAAAATAGCTAAACTCAAGTTCATTCCAGGTGATACAAAACAGTCATTGTAAACTAGCAGGTGCCTGTTCCTCTGAGCAGAAAGAGGAGGGGAGAGGCAAAGAGGAGAAAAACTCTGTAAGACCTGAAAAATGAAATAGTATAGGAGCTTTGGTTGCCTTCAAATTTCCAAACTGGTTCGCATTGTGTGTGTCTCATGCATTTTTTTGGGTCATAGCAATAAAGATAGTTTCAGTCCAAGTCACAGAAAAATCTGGACATGTTTCTTGAGAGATTTTGAGTTATATGAAAAATTGTTGATGCATTTAACTCCTCACTAAACCTCATTTATTGATAAAGTATCCTTGATTCATTAAAACCAAGCTTGCAGTCCTCAGGAGCCCAACCAACCTTTACTTAGTTATTGATTTAAGTGACTCTTTGATTCTTTGAAAAACTTGATGTCTTTTATAAAATTTGCAATGCAAATATGATCCTCCAGTACATGCAGTGGAGCTGTGATATATTTTCTTAATTAGAAAGCATGGGAAAAAAAAAATCCAGATTTGCAAAGATGCTATTTTAGCTCAATATAAATATGGGAGGAAGTGATGAAGTATTTTTTGTGAAAAATACACATGCATGGAGCTGTACTATGGAGCTGGGAAAAAAGACCTGAACCTACTAAAATGCTGCACTAGGTTGCTCGTCCTTGCAAAACAGATCATTTGTTCTTCAGCACTGGCTTATGCTTTGTAGCCATGTAACCCTCCATAAAACCAGTTTCAAAGTCATACAAGATATGAAACCGCAGTTCTGATAGTTATGTATTTGAACACTACCTAAATGTCATTGAAAATGGAATGTGACACTCAAACCTGGGCACATTTAAAAATTATGCTGTTAGCCCAGACCCCGAAGAACAATGGATGGTTGACAGATTTCAAAAGACAATAGAAGGAAATGCCTTTAAGGGAGCTGTTAAAGAAAAGCCTTTTAAAATAGCTACTAGGTCTTTTTTGACTCTGCTTTTAATTCTACTGTAAGATGACAGTATCTCAGGACGTGACTGTTACGGTGGTGTTGAGGGGTTTTGTACGTAAATGTTCAGTAAATTTATGGTGTAACATCAGATAAAGGTGTGAACTAAGAATAACAGTATTTTGCAAGGGAGCATGCAGGATTACTTCATCATGAAGTCATAGAGGTGAAGAGGGCAATTCTAGCCCATTTTCCTATGAGTCCTGCTAAGACTGAAATAAAATAAAATTTTGCCTCGAGACTTCATTTTAATGGAAGTTGGTTATGGGGTGAGAAATGCACCGAGACACAGCAACCAATGTAATAGGCATCTTCTCCTATTAACTCCGCTATGCCGCTAGCATGAGGTTATGCCACCTGCAGGTAACTTCACACTGCTGTTTAGTGACACTATCTTGATGCCATCACGATGTTTCAGTATGTAACTGAGAACACAATTTGGTTAGTAGGTGAAACAATAATTTATGTAAGTTTGAAGAAGTATTTTCAGTTTGATCAGATTGATCAATTTTTTTTGGATCAGATTTCAAATTGATCAGATTTTGTCAGAATTGAACAGTGTTTCCCATCAGTCTGCATGTAATCAGTATTGGCATGTTTTTTAAGAGTGTTTTTAACCATGTTTTAACCACATATTTTAACCATGTTTTTTGTAACTGCTTCCTCCCCTTTATTGGGAAGATTTAAATAATAATTTCACTTACTGTCTTTAACAAACAGTGCTGATGGATGTCTCACTTTTTACTTAGTAGAATACGTACAAGCAAAGATATGGTTGAATTTTCTTCTTTAATTTTTCCCCTCTGACTAGCTTTTTGAGATTCTTTCTTTGCTCCTCAAAGAACAGATTGTTACAAGCAAGGAAGGGAACTTGATGCCTTTGATACAGTTTAGGAAGCATATGAAGTTTCACTTACTGCAAATAAATGTGTGTTGGGTTGACCCCGGTATCCCACCAAAGCTGCACTGTCACTCCCCTCTGTAGCTGGACAGGGGAGAGAAGATATAATGAAAGGCTCATGGGTCAAGATAAGAGCAGGGGGAGATCACTCACCAATTTCTGTCATGAACAACACAGGCACAACTTGGGGAAATTAGTTCAATTTATTGCCAATCAAATCAGAATAGGAAAATGAGAGAAAAACCTACATCTTTAAGACACTTTCCTCTCATCCTTCCCCTCTTCCTGGGCTAAACTTCACTCCTGATTTTCCCTGCCAGTGGCACAGGTGAACGGGGAATGAGGGCTGCGATCAGTTTGTCGCGTTTTGTCTCTGCTGCTTCTTCCTCCTCAGAGAAGAACTTTTCACATCCTTCCCCTGCTCCAGGGTGGGGTCTCTCCCACAGGCTGCAGCTCTTTACAAACTGCTCCAGTGCACACCCTTTCCACAGGATGCATCCTTCAGGAACAGGCTGCTCCAGTGTGGGTCCCCGCCAGGGTCACAAGCCCTGCCAGCAAAACTGCCCCAGCCTGGGCTCCGCTTTCCATGGGACCACAGGTCCTATCAGGAGCCTGCTCCAGTGCAGGCTGCCCACAGGGTCACAGCCTCCTTCAGGCATCTCCCTGCTCTGGTATGGGGTCCCGCACGGGTTGCAGGTGGAGATCTGTTCCATCACGGGCCTCCACGGGCTGCAGGGGGACAGCTGCCTCACCATGGTCTGCACGGGGGCTGCAGGGAAATCTCTGTTCCAGTGCCTGGAGTGCATCCTCCCGCTACTGCTTCACTGACATTGGTGTCTGCAGTGTTGTTGCTCTCACATATTCTCTCTTGCTCATTTCTCAGGCTGCAATTGCTCCTGTGCAATGACTTTTCCCCCATCTTAAATATGTTATCACAGAGGCACTACCACTATTACTGATGGGCTCAGCCTTGGCCAGCAGTAGATCTGTCTTGGGTCCAGCTGGCATTGGCTCTATCAGACAAAGCAGGAAGCTTCTGGCAGCTTCTCACAGTGCCCCCCTCTCCTTCCTCTCCTTCCTCCCCTGCCCCCCCCCCCCCAAACCTTGCCACACAAACCCAGTGCAATATTATAGATGGAATTGTGATCTCTTTGCACATTCCTACAGAGATAATTGTGTTTCTGGATATTAGGAAGCTGAAAGTAAGAGATTTCATAGCGTAAGATGCTTTCAGAATGTCTGCAAGCTTTATAAAGTGCTTTTCATGTACAGATTGGTCATAAGTAAGATTGTAATTTCTGTGAAACCAGCCTGAGTTCACGTGTAAACATGGAATTTTGAATATTTCCATGGGGTGGAAATGCGAGGTGAAGTAGGAAATCTTATAGTATATGTAATATCTTTAGATTCTGGCCTGTGAAACTCACTTCTAGATTTGCTTCTAGATGATAATTCTAAAGAATACTTTACCTGAGAAAAATTAATGTCAGTTTATAGCTTTGCATATGATAGGAGTATGGATGCTTAGTTTCATTAACCACATTTTAGACAACATTCCCTATTTACTGCTTTATCTGAAAGGATGGTTGTTTCTCCGGAAGGATTAATGTCTTTTCATTTTCTCCCTTGAAATGCATATCACAAGCCATCTTGGCTTAATGTACTGCTCCTTTTCTTGCAATGACAGCATCCTTTGAGGTAATTCTTCCTCCCTGCTCTTCTCATTTTATTCACTTTCAAAACCAAAAGGTCTACTGCTGAGATTTTTATATTCTTCTTGGGGGTTTTCCTATCACAGAGTATGTATGGAGTGTATGTAAAAAAACAAGACCACACATTTTGGAGAAGCGGCAGCATGAAACATAGCTCCTAATTACCTTAAAAGTATATTTATATTCACTTTAAATATAATATAATTTTTAAGGGTAAGAAATTGCTTCAGAAGAGATTTGTTTAAATACATTAGCAATTTGATTCTGTACTTGTCTTTAGAAAAAGTTTAATTAAACAAATGCTTATTAGCTTATCCTTACAGTTTAGCGGCTGTCAGAATATGTCATTTCAAAGGTCAGTGCTTAGGGAGTTACCTTCTAAATGTTGAGGAAAGGAAAAGAGAGGGACAAAGATCACTGCTTGGTTACTTTGCCTTGCTTTGAATGGAAAGAAAAACCCAAACAAACCATAAAGTCTTAACAATCACTTTGCTTTCATCATGTTTTAAAAGGCTTGTGCACAGCCCTTCTCCATTATGAAACCAAGCAGGATTTGCCCCTTTATGATGATTGCCTTAGAGCAGTTAAAATGCAGGAAAAAGATTTTAGCAGCTGTCAAAATTAGTGCAACTCCAGGGACTAATAAAAACTGTAATGTTAATGCGTCAGATAACATCCTTGGGATGTGGGACAACACCTAATGTGCGTTTTGTCTGACCTACTAGATGCATGTGTGGCAGCCCTTGAGTATAGTGGTTAACTTGAAGAGGCACGTTATGCTTAGGATTCAAATTATATATACTACCTAATGGAGAATAAACACTGTTCTGAAAGTCTGGGGGATCAAAGCATTATTTGTGTAAAGACCCATTGCATTACTGATACATGCTTAAAGGCCCCTTACAAAATGTGTATGGTGTGTTATTTCTTCAGTGTGAATATGTATATGTCAAATAATACTCATTTATAAAATAATTACTGGGTCTGTGAGTGGCAAAATCCAATACATATATACATATATATTCAGTGTATAGCAGGAAATGATAAGAATCACTAAGTATGTGTTCTTACATGTACATTTTAAGCATCTGGAAAGAGATTTCAATAATAACATTGCTAGAATATATAAGTATGAAAAAAACCAAATTGGTGTTTTAAGAGGATTTTGTTTCCAAAGTACTGGTCTAATTACCTTGAACTAAATATGTCAAGGACTTAATGGAGAAAAAGATTGCAAGTCACAATGTACAGAAAGAAAACTTAAACCATCACCCTTGCAGGAAAGGTCTCCAGGCTTATCTGGATGAATAGTGACCCTCCTCCCCTAAACACAGCATGAAAGAGAGCTGTATCTTGTAGGTCAGAGAAAGTAGGAAGAGGTTACAATTGCCAGAAAGCAAGCTGAAGCGACCTTCGCAACGAAATTAAAACAAATAAACAAAAAGATTCTTTAGATATATAAATAAGAAGAGAACAAGATCTTTATCCCTAGCCACAAATAAAAGTAGTATTTTGATTCAGTTTTAAATAGTGAAACAAAAGAATCTGCAAAAGCCAAATGGTTAATGGTTATGAAAATGTGGCAATGGAAATATTCTTAATGATGGTAACAAAGCTCAAAATATAACATACTCCAAATGGATTATTGGTGGGAATTGGATAAGTGCTTTCAAGACTTTTGACAATTCAGGTCTGCTAGCAAGTATTAAGAATATGGTACAAGTTAAGTTCATCAAAGATGTATCTTCCTAAACTAATTTTGCCAGAATTAGAAGATATCTTATCAAAGGTTATGTGATTAGGTTTTTTTATAATCTCCCTACCTAACACTGTTCAAGCATAAGGCATATGTCTTCTGTGTTGACCGCAGCCATTGAGGTTTGTGCTTAAAGTTAAAGACTCTAAGCTCTCCACTTGGGTAGTGGAGTCTTTATGGCTTGTTTTGTGCTAGGGGAGCAAGATTTGTTGTTCAGTGGGCTCCCAAACTTCTTTTTTGCTGGATCACTTTGATTCTGGGGATGAAACCTCATGCCTAGAGGGAGTTCTCTGGGAGGGAACTTCCCTTCCCTTGTATAGGGGTGCTACATAAATTCCTTGGTTTGTCTCTCATCATAAGTCACGCTCCATGTAAAGATATATAAATGGATAGCCTTGCCTTCACTACTGTACCACAATGCCTCCTGAATGTGTTTCTTGGACTACTAATAGGATGCAAGGTACTAGTAAATGGTTTCTTGCTTGCCTGCTGAACCAACCTGCCTTGACAGTGTTCTCATTTGTGGGGTTGAAAGCAGGTCTCCGGCCTTCAAAATATAGGAGCTACAGTGCTGCTGTTTTTAAAGCAAGAGCTAACCAACGATGCCTGGAGAGGGAGTAAAGCCTGTGTTAGAATTCATTATAAAATAAACACTGGTGATTATTTCAAGTTACTGCACTGACAACAGTGAGAAACTCTTGTTCTCCAGGGAGCTCACCGAAAATCTGCTTCCCAAAGGCAAAATTTACCTCCCATTTCAAGTGGCACTGTGGAAAAAAGCCAACAGCCCTGAACTACTGTTTCTTTTTCACAAGCAACTGAAGACAACTTTTCTTTTTTTCCCCCAAGAGATATTGGCTACTATTGATGTTTACAGACTGTATTCAGAGAGAACAGAGGACAAAAGCAAAACAGCTTTCATAACATTTTAATTAAGGGCCGGGATGCCTCCCATCTTTTTCTTTCTTACTTCCGCCCTCCTGCCTCCTTCCTTGCTTGGGATGATTCATATTATAAGTCTTATAAAAATACGCACACTGATTTCTCTGAAAGTACCTTTTTGCCATTCTCAGATAGAAAGAAGCAGACTAATCAGTAACAAAATAATTCCTTGGTTGGTCTGTTTGTCTTCGTGCTTTCACTAGAAAATCTGTTGGCTATGCTACTAGGTAGTTAGAGTTACTTGTCTGGAAGTATTAAACAGAAAATAGATGGATTCTGAAATGACCAGAGTACGTAATCCAGTAAACTTTGATGTTTTCCTAATTCATATATCTTTAAAGTGCATTCTTTACTGAAAAGCTTGTAAGCCTTATGGTTATAGCATAAATGTCTCACGTATCTTCATAAGAAACAGCAAGCTCCGGATGATAATTTAGCTTATTTCCATTTTAAAACAGATCTGTATTGACACCATAATGTTGCAAAATGTGTTGGTAGACTTTGATTCTTCTTTGCAGACGTCATCTGAATTGTTGTTTTCACTGCTACACTAGCTATGCTATAATCTTCTCTCTGATAGATATTATTTTAAAACCTGTTGTAAATCTAATAGTTGGTCTAAATTCCATAAAAGCATAATGTGGATTTTGTATGGAAACCAAAGAGAATATAAAGCCAGCGTCAACGGGCAGTGGTAAAATTTTCACTTCTTAACATGTATGTGGTGGTAGGGCATGAAACCTGGAAGAGACGAAAGAAAACAGGGGATGAGTACAGACCCAGCAATTAGGCCACAAAGAGAACTTATACCTCTGCTGGTGCTGTACTTGGGTAGGAAGAGATTTATGTTAAACTCCTAGCTACTGTAAAGTTTTCAGTAGAGGAGTTTGGTTTGATTACATTCGAATGAAATTTTGCACTGTCTCCAGTGATTCCATACAGGGAAACTCCTGGGGCTGCAGGAGTTCCTGTTCAGTCTGTCTCAAACTGTGGCAATCTGCCTGTCAATATTGACGTACCACCCAAGGGAGAGAAGATCAATTACCTCCTGTATGTGATCAGCAGTCAAGCTGTTCCCTAACATCACTCCAAATTGTATTTGCTGCTGTAGAGAAATGTACTTTGTCCCCTCAAGTAACTTGGACAGTAAATATGGTTTTTTTGGGAATTAACCCTCCCCATTGCTGATGATTCATATATGTCCTAAGCCTAAGAACTCTTGTGTGTCCTACTGCGCTCCCTGCTACAGCATTTCAGTACTAGGGAAAGCTCTATTGCTTAAGCCAACTTTATTCCAAATTCAACAAGAGTCACTTCAGGAGGGTGCTTTGTGGATGACAGTGGGTGCAAAGCTCCACCTGCAGTGTTTACACAGTGAAAACCAACTTTCATTTCCCCTTTTATAGAGGAATCTGAACTTAGATTAGAAATAGTTCAGCACAGATCTGGCTAGACAAACAAATGACAGCAATGCAAGGAGCAGGTGAAGGAGCACAAAAGCTGGTGAGACTCTTCAAGGAGTGTCTGCAAAGACTTGAAAATCTATAAAGCAGTTTTACAATGTCCTGAATTCTAGTCTGTGACTATACAGACATGGTAGTTGTGTATTGGATAAAAAGTAGTACCTTTTCTCTCTGAAATGAAACATTTCAAAATGATCCTGATTTTATTTAACACAGCTGCAACATATGCTGCATAACCTGAAGCCTGGCACACTCAAAAGTCAGTGCTAGCAGAGTGCTGCAGTTTGCCTGCTTGTGGATGCATGCTGTAAGTGTGATGAACCTCTACGTTCAAGCAATTTTACCATATTCCTTCTTTGTCACTTTTACTCTTCTACCATTTTATCTGAGAACATGATTTGTAGATTTTTAACAGTGGTGTTTAATTGTTGGGATGTATTTATCTATTTTTCAACATCTGAGGACTTATAATCAAACTTGTCTTTTATTTAGCAGTTGTGGCTTAAATGGAAGTTCTGACTTGGAAGCAAAGCCTGTTGGTTGGGTGCTTTTGGTCTCTATTGTGCTCAAACTTGGATCAGATTATTTCTGTAGCCTTCTTGTAAATATGAATTAGCTTTCTTTGTGACTACCTGTTTGCCATTGACTGAATCTTGGAGAGAAAATTGCATTATATTAGGTAATTTCATTCCAAATGTAGTTTTTATTTCAGAAGAAAAAATTGTCTGGAACTTTTGCAAAAGAAAGTAAATACTGAGACATAGAACATTATCTGTGTTCATACACTCTTTATAGGTTTATGAGAATGAAATTTCATTCATGTTCGGCATATCATATGCATAATCCCATAGAGTTCAAAGTCTTACTTTACACTTCACACTGGGAATTGGGAATTCCCAACACAATGCGGTCACAAAAAATGAATTAGCACTGACGCAGAGCTCATGACCTCCTTGGCGCCAAGGGGCTACACTTAGCCAATTTCCTGCAGGGATATAGTTCAAGGAAAGTTTCTCAGTGATGCCTAATGTAATTTATATGATCACATTTGCTTTTTCTTTCAACTTTTAGAGGAGCAACTTTGGAAAAAAATACATTTGTAATAATGACTTGAACACCATTCCCTTGTTGAAAATAAGATTTAATTCTATTGCCTTTGTGTATGCCCTGTTTGACTGTTAAGTCCAGCGTTTTGTTATTTCAGCAGACTTCAAACATGTAATAAATAAATTTCCACTGGGTTGGCACTTCCTTTTTGCTTCCTGATGTAGGGATTGATTGTTCTTTGCAAGTCTCTCGGGATTTTATGAGCTTTCTCAGAATGACTGACTTGACCACAAATTCAACCATCATAATTTTCAGAAACCGTTCACACAGAAAAGCCAATAGAGGCAATTTTTAGAACAATAGCAACTGCTGCATATTGTATGAGATCAAATACGTTCTCAGGTGTAACAGGAGATACAAACAATGATGGAATAGACTCCAAATATTCTTAGTCATGAGATTAGAGTCAGTTGCAGGGAAGGTTGTCAATATGAGAAGTTTTATAAGAGAGTATTCTTAGAAAATGTGTTTCAAACAAGGGGTGTCTTTATATATGCATAAAGTAATAGTGTGGTCACTTAGACTACTCAGCAATCTGGAAGCTTAGCAAGTACTATGGAGATGAAGCAATATCAAAACTTACGGAACCCAGCTTAGGATAAGAATGTTGTAGAATTTTAGCAAAATCTAAATTAGTTAAGTAATGTAATTGAACAATTAAATATTTCAAACAGAAAAAAGAAATTAAAGTATAAAAAATGGTAAATTGAGAAAGCAAAACTTAGGGTTTTCAGTCTGGGTGGAGAGAGTGAGATGTCCAGTGGCATTTTAGATGTCCAAGTGAATCCTGGTCTCCTGTAGGCTTTGCATTTTATACCTGACACCCTGAACTGAGGTGTCAGGTATGCATGGTGTCTAGTCTGAGAAATCACCTTCTACTACCTTCTTCATATTCTACTAACAGGGAAAAATGTCATTATTCATAAAACATAAAAAGACAAGCTGACTTCACCTGATAGTACAAAAGACAGTCTGTGGAGTTAGTGAGTTGAGTATTCTAGAGTGGAACAGTCAAATAAATTTTGTAATATCATGTAAATAAGTTTTTGGATGTCTGATTTGGATTTCCTATTGATGCGTTAAATGCTTTGTCCAATTAGATTTCTCTAGAGACAGCTTAGAACATGTCTGGATTGGACTGCTATTCCCTATCAGATCTCACTGGCAGATTTTGAAGAAGTCAATGTTTGCCAATGCTATGAAGCTAAAAATGAGATTGCGCAGTTATTTCCTATTCCATATATTGGGTAAAACATGTTTGGTAAGGGTGAATGATGCATAATTAGTACTCCTAGGCTTACTATTAAAAATATTTTTGGAACGCATTTTAAGTGATGCATAAGTCTTAAATATGAATCTAACTTACACTTAAAATAAAGGTTTTATATGATAAACACACAATATTTGACAGATTGATTTTCAGTCTTAAAATAGAAGGACCATTATTATTACATTACATATTTTATATGGATTAGAAGCTATGCAGTCATTCTACAGGTACGGAATCCATACTGGTTTTTTTCCATGCCAAGCAGCATAACTCCTGTTAGGAGGAGTAAACAAAATAGGTCTGTAATTTCTTCTTATTAAATCCTATTTTATATTTGCATCAATTGTTGTTGGAATGCTCCATATGTGAACCTTGGAAGTCTTGGGTTTTAAGGGAAGCTCTCCTGCCCTTAGTGCAGCATATGAATGGCACTAGCAGAAGGTGGTGGCAGAGGCTGATGTCATTCCTGGTACAGGTCTGGACCTGTTGCCCTGGGGTGCTAGAATAGCAGCTGTCCCTTCCAGCTTCAGCATCACTTACAGGGCTTTGGCCTGTCTCAGCTCATTTGGGAACTTGACAAGTCATGACTCTTGGTGATGTGAAGATTTGTGTATGTGATTAGTGCGCTGCACTTGAAAAAAATGAGATGTAGCCTTCCTTAGCTCAAATGTAAAAAAAAAATGCAGTTGGCACAGTCATTCACTTGGGAATAAGTGGTTACTTGACTGCTGTGCAAATGTGATACGAATGAACGGGGTATAACATCACGTAGTTTTCCTACATTCCTACCACAGAGAAAAGTGTTAAGGGCTTTGATCCAAAGTAATCATGTTTCCTGTTTTCATCCACCAGTTTATACAGTTTAACATGTTGTGTGGAAAGACGGCTGGAATTATATATCCTGTATAAGCAACTACTCTACAAGCCTGTACTTGGGAAGCCAATGAGCTCAGAAATATTTGTACAGACTGCCATTTCCTGAAAAGAATGGAAACTACGTATTAATTTGTCAGTGCATCTATGTTCTATATAATCATGATAATTTGGCCATTTTAATGAGATTTTAATGCCCAATGGCATAACTTTCAGTCTCCACTTGTAACTAGTGTCCAGCTAGTACCTAAAATAAAATTCAAAAGGTAAAATTACATTCAGCAGAGCACTTTTTCCTCATCTACTTTCATGAATTTAGAAAATCACTATTAAGAGACCAGAACTGAGAGTTTGATCTCTGTGGCTCAATAATTATTTCAAAGTAGGAGAAGGTGTAGGTAAAGTAGTATGAAAATTGATGTTTTCATGTTCACAGCTCTTCAAAGAGAAGGTGAGCTTAATTAAAGGAGATGCTAAATAGCAGTCCTGCAATATGAATATCTGAAGTTCTGAATCACTGACCTCAATTTTGAGACTCTGCTGCTTTATTAGGAGAGAAAGTATGTGATGCCACATTCAGGCCTTCTTCATGACAGCTTACTACTATGGAATACAGAAGAAGCAAATGTGAGGCTGGGTGCCATGACACTGGCTCTGGTATGATCCAGCGGCAAACAGCAATCAGTCTCAGTTTTGGTGGTAGGGAGATTACCCTGAACAGAGAATCAGCCAGTGACTAAAGAGACAATGGTGGGACATAAATCCCGGTACAGTGTCTGTGTATGAAATTAAATGCTGAAGATAAAAGGTGAGAGAAACATAAAGTTAACTTCCAGTAATACTACATAAAATGTATTTTCTTAAAAAAAAAAACAACCCCAAACCAAGCTTAGTATAAAGTTCTCTTACTGGTTGCATAATTGTAGGTAAAAATATAATTCTTCTCTAAGTCACTCATAATATGTACTGGGAGAAGATGGTGCATCATGGGATGTGCCTGAAAAAGGGGGAACTGCAGTAGTATCAGAGCAAGACTGATAATCTCAAAGACCAAGAACAAGAGCTTATTTTGCTGCTCAGGGTAAAATCTTACCATCCTTATTGTAAGGAAATCATGATATTTGCAAAGAGATACTTTGTATTCCTAATATTTATTTTTTTCTAAACTGTAATTATATTTTATTTGACAAAATAGGAAGCAGCTTTTCCCCACATCATATTTCCCTTCAGTTTGAGAATCAAATCTCTGATATTTTTACTCTATCTACTTATATATGCACACACTATATATATATACACACATGTATATACAAATATTTATGCTTTATTTATATATGCACATTTATACATACATTTTATTTATATCTATAGGTATATATTATACAAGCTTCCTTGGTTGTCTAAATACGTATGTGTAGGAATTTAGGTGGTGTTAAAGATATTTAGGAAATATATACTTTGAAGTGATTATTCATTTTGAATAGTAAGTCACTGTCATTCCTGCTGTCTTTCAAAGGCACACATTCCCCTTTCAACAACTGGGCTGTGACATGGATTTTGTTGGATGCAAGTACCTTCTTGCAGTCTTGGGATTGTGCAAGAAGCTAGTCAGGCATTTGAGATAGGTTTTGAAGGTAAACTACCTGTAAGGTTTTGTAATAAAGGAAGAACTTTGCTTCTTAGTAGGGTGTGTACAGATGTAAGGTTTTGAGTTTCTATGTGGAAGGATGCATGAACCTAACTGAGCCAGAAAGGAGACTGCCGCTCTGCTCTTGTGAAGATATTGGTGCTTCGTGGGAAAAGGTTAGGAATGGATCAGAAAAGTTGGCCAGAGCATCCTCTGTTAATGTTGCAGTGGATCAGACTACATATAAACTGATCTTCATACCCAGTAGTGCAGCACTTCAAGCATTTTTAATTCCCATCAAAGTGTGCAGTGAAACAGGGAATGTGTCTTCTTTGCATCTTGTCATGGAATTAGTCTATTGTTTATGGACTGATAAGAGAACAACCTAATGCTGGTCTGACACAGCTTGTGCAAGAACAAAAGGCCTTTTCTTTTTTAATTTTTCAATGCATCAGCAATTATGTATTTATTTTTTCATTCATTGAAAGTTTATGAAATACATAAATAGCACTGGAAGCATTATTTTATTGAGTTATATGAAAAATTTGCAGTGTTCTCAGTCTTATCTGTCATTAAGCATCTCTAAAGAATACGGTTTAACATTGATTTTTCTATATATTATAGTATGAAAAGGAGTTTAAATATCTGTTAGAATGCATATTTGGCATAATCTGGAAGTAAAACAGTATTTATCAGAATTCTAGAGGTAGAATAGAATAGCTGTCATTAATCTGAGAGCATTGGTTTTGACTTTGAAAGACAATTACTTTTTCTTCATTTCAGCTTATTTAGCCAACAGCTTCATCAGAAAAAATGCAAATAAGACTTAAAATAGATTCATGGGCTATGTGTGTATCTTGTATCTTACACAAACTAGAATTAAGTACTTTTGAAGCTTTCTGAGGTAATGGGTAGCTCCTGTGACTCCAACTCTCCCCCCTTCCCTGAGGATACTGTAGTTTCTTTAGTATTCAAAATGTGTGACAAGAACTAAAGAGATGAAGATGGATTTATAACCTTTTTCTCACATCTGGAGAAACAAGTTAAACATTCATCAACATCAAAACATCACAATAACTGGTGTCAATGATATGGTATTGCTGATAAGCGCTGTGAATATGGGTGTGTTTCGTTCTTTCGCATCAAGCCCTATAGTAACACACTCTTGATTTATACATATTCTTGCAAAAGTTATTTCAAGAAAACCTCAGTTGTAATATTAGAGGTAGATGTAGTGCTCACGCAAATTGGCCAAAATGTCCAGAACATGGCAGCTGAACCACCAAGTTTTGAACTGACTTGTGGCAGTTTTACTACACAGAGTGCAATGACAAAGCAGGACTCATGGAGAGGTTATCACAGTCAGCCAAAGATGTACTTATGACTTATTACTACAAAGATATTGTACTTATGTCTTAATTCAAACTTCCTCTGAGTTTCACCTTGAGTTTATACTATGAAATTACTGATAAACTGGGTGATGAATGCTCTGCAGACACATGCATATGTGTATAAATGTGGCAGTATTTTGTCATTTAGATCTCTGATTTTCCTGTATGATTTGAAGGAAAAAAAAAATCAGATTTCTAATACTGACAGAAATTACTACTGTCTTATTCACCTTTTTAACAGATTTTAAACCACTGAAGTTTAAGTAAAGAGGCTTTTTGGTTCAAAATATTTTTCTTCTCTGAATTCTGTCAGTGGTTATACCTGGCTAACAAGAAGGTGATAGCTTAGGAAAGGAAACTTTATTGCTTTCAGTGAAGCATATAAACTATTAAGTAATCATATCAACAGTTAACACTGTAAACCAAGAAATGCTCCAAAACAATCAAGTCCACACCAGACAAGGCTGAGCAAGGCAGATGGAAATGTAAGCATAAAACATAGACCTTGGCAATTTATCCTACAAATCAAGGAAATCACAGCAAAACCACAGAAAGATGTGGAGATTTTTTTAGTTCATCATAGAACAATTGCAACTCACAACAGTAAGACTTTCTTAGTCAAAGAAAACAAAACGTCATATACTACGTAAGAGAAGTAAGGCAAAAGTGAGAAATGGGAATTAGTCATGTGAACTAGATAAAAAGGATTTATTCCCATACTTGTCAAGTCTCCAGAATTGCAAGATAATAGCAAGTGATAACATCCAGGACAGTTCAGTCCTTCTCTAATATCTGCTGGCATGTTACAAGCACATGACAGTCAATTGGATAGTACTGGAATATAGGTCTTCCATTTTAAAATCAACAACAATATTTTAGAATACTGTATTCTCCATTTCTGACATGAATTTTATTTACTTATTTCATTCAAAGTATAACAACTCAAACAGAACGGAGTGAGAGAAACTTTTTCCATGTGTTTTGTGCATAAAGATGTTAGTACCTTCTGAATATTTACTGGATTTTACTTCACAGGGTAAATAGAGGCATCATCAGTTTATGCATCTTGATAAGAGTTTAGACATATAGCTATGTTGCACTACAGGCATTTGCAGAAACGTATGTTCAGGTTAGAGAAGCTTACTTTGGAAACGTGCCCCCTGTGAACTGGGGACAAATGAATGAGGGTTTTTAGGGTCTGAGTTTAGGGTTTAGGTACTGCTCACAGTGATTATAAAGTCAATTGTGGATCAAATCCCTTAAATGTTTTTCCTTCATGTGTCCTTTGGTTTTCCTCTTCAAGGATTCTTCTTTACAGTGATAAATAAGGAAATATGAAGCGCTGACTTATGGGTATTTGTGAGACTTAGTTTTTGGTATGGTATTTCACGATGTTGCAAACTCCCATGGCAAGAGCAGTGTAGTTAAGAGACCACAATTTGGTCTAAACTCTGAAGAATTCTTGAACCTTATACAAAACAGTTTTGCTGTCAGTGTGGGTTGTTCCAAATGCACTTAATCTTAATTAACACTTCATTAATGGTGGGATGTTTAGTTTTCTCTGTCTCATATTTTCAGTCCTTTTCCATGAGGTGTTCTTTGAGCTTTGCAGTGTTTCTCACTCTCTTGAAAAGCTAACAAGAATTCTAGTAGGTTATCTGTTGCTTCTTTTTGTGTAAGAACTGTAACAGAAGTTATGGATGATGTCTTCCCAAGCTGCAGTGCTCTAATAGCTATAAATACCTACTTGGTAAATATAAAGAGTTATTAGGTAGATTATTCCTGAGCATATGTAGGTCTTGCTTGAGCAATCAACAACTTTAAAACAACCTGTAAAGAACACGAGTGCTTGATGACACTTACCAGGCCTTGCTACTCTGAAGACTGATCAGAGTCTTAAAGTAATGCCATTAAAATGAATAATACCATTTAAATGAGAAGAAAGAATCAGTGATGTCAGCAACAAGCTGTCTCCTTGTAATGGTATGTATGTATGTATGTATGTAATGGGTTTGGCTTGCCTTTAGCTAACCTCCCCTTGATGTTCTTCTCAGAGGCGACAACAATTATTAATTTATTTAGTCATTTATTTATTTTTGCTTTCCTGAATATTGATTTTTATTCCTGGGTGGTTTAGAAGTCCTTAATACAGATGATCTTTAGTCTAAGCTAAAAGCAGGTCAAAGAAATTGTCCTATGACTAAGAAGCCAGGATTTTGGCAGCATTGGTGGCTGCAAGCGCAAACTGAAACCACTCAGAGAGAGTATGTTGGTTTAGGAACCCGTGTACACAGTTCTACAGGACCACAGCTGATGGCAGAGTGCATAACTGGGCTGTGAAAGGTGAAGTTTTATTAACCTGCTGTTTTTTTATGAGCTTTCTGTCATATCATTGTTAGAGTTACTAAAATAAAAATAGCTATTTTGGAAGTATTTTTCAAAATAAACTACAGTTACAGAATATAAGATATACTTCCTGTATGTTTTAAAGAACAAAGGCAAATAATTAATAAAGGGAAATGTTAACTGGGAGATCTTCAACAGCTGAAGACTTGTTACTGTAAAGATTTGTAAAATCTGAACGTTTGCAAATGTACAGTTAATATAGTATAAATCTAATGCAGTAATGGACTGCATGAATAGATGAACTTCTAATGCTTAGATTCTCTAAAGTGTAACCTGTTACTGAGTACTAATCTTTCAAAAGAAAGAACAAAATACTGATTAAAAAAATATATCTATACTTGCAGTAATATCAAAACATCTCATTGCTGCATTGTCTGCTATTGCAAATAAATATAAAAAAGTGCTGTCAGACACTTTTATTGTTCCCCCTCAGATGACACTAATATGTACTTAATGCGCATTGGAAAACTCACTCTCTTATTTTTTGGAAATTACCTTTGCTAAGTGCTTAAACTCTACATAAAACATACATTTGTATTTATTGTCATAGTTTGGAAATGAAAATAAATGTTGTAGTACTACATCTTCCTCTAATGGATGTAACTGATTTGATTTAGCCCAACTTAATTTTACTTGAGTTTAAATTCAGATAAGATTCCAGGCAATGTGTCTGCTCATATGTTTAGATTTATTTTCTTCTGAAAGAAATACAAGTCCAAGATATTTTAGTGCTTCAGTAACAGGTTGCTGTGTTTTAAAATAAGTATCTCTTAAATGGTTTACTAAAAACGGATTGGAAAAAATGAAACCAATATAGTATTTACCTTGATATTAACCGATGGATTAAGTTAAGCCTAAAGTGTTCTGTACGTTGGTAGCTCTTTGCATTCAAGTTACTGGTCAGGGTGCATGCTGGTGAAAAGCACGTTTATCTTATGACGGCAACCTGAGTTTACAAATACACTCTGTCCTTAAAAACAGCAATATCTTTCTGGGAAGGATGCTGCAACCACATTCAATCTGTCTTCACAGTAGTGTAAAGCATAGAGGGGGGTACATATGTGCCAAGGAAGAACACAAACCTTGTTTTTTCTGTGGTATGTTTGAAAAGCCTGCTTACCTGCCCTTGAGTCCTGAACTTTTTCCACAGAAAGTGAATGCGTCATGAACATAAACTGATTTACAAGGCTGAATTTAGTTCCAGAATACTGTGCTGGACATCATCGAGGACTGTATGACTGCAGGGTTAGACCACAGAGACAGTACCCAGCATACAGCAGAATGAAAGCTTGTATTTTTTTGCTGGGAGTGAGATGTCATAAATTGTCCTTTGTATTTCAAGTGTAATCAGCTAGGGTGATTTCTGCATCTGTTACTTTTATTTGCAAGTTTGCTTTGGGAGGCTCCTAACTCTATAACTCTAGTAATTTTACTTATTTTTTGGGGCAGATTGGATTTGAACACTTGGAATGTGAAGTTTCAGAGTTCTTAACTATACATACCTGGAAGAATAAGTGTTAAAACTATCACTAGACATCTAAGAACAGATTAATCCCTATGTTGGCATGATTATTTAAAGTATAGAGAGATTTAAGTATAGAGGGAAAAGACGTCTTAATGGCATAAAGAGGAAGGCAATGCGATTTTTAGTGAGAGACTGGATATAAAAAGGAAATGGAAGGCTCAGAGTTAACAATGATATGTGAGAAAGACTGAAAGGGAAATATAGATATACTTATGGGGAGACTGAGATATGGTCCAGAAATCTAAGAGAAGTAATTGAAGTTGAGAAAGGGGGCAAAGGGGAAGAGTTCAGTGACTGCATATGGCTGATTGTAAATGTAGAAAATGGATAAAGACCTTGCTGAAACTCAGCTGAAAGGCCAGCGTCTGTCAGGAATGGATACAGTACCCTTCCCCAGGAAAAATACCTGAATCTGCAAGATGTTATTTTCATGACAATGCTTTGCTGAGAAGAAAAGGGAATAAATGGTGATATGCAATTTTCAGAGATTTCCATAGTGGTTTGCCACATGTAGAAATGATTACACAGAAGAGTAAAGCATTACATTTTAGGGCTGGTTTGTGGTTTTTTTTCTTCCTGTGGAATGTGCTATATGTTGCATTCAACACATTCTCAAGTGGAAGTAAGGTTCCCTGATTCATAGCTTCAAAATACTGATAAAATACACATTTTCATAATGATAAATTACTGAAATTTTATAACCTGTGCTACTGTAAAATTGGTGACTTAATGCTTACTACCATTTAGATTCCAGTACATCTGGGCATGAAAATATACATAAAATGAGTCTAGATATTTTACAAAAATGTTTTGATCTATACAGAGCTTTTAAGAAATCTAGCCTGGAGTCTTAAACCTGCATTAAACTGTCCTAATTTTATTAGTCTTTCATATTTAGTGCACTAAAAAAAAAAAAAAAAAATACCTGGTACAGTTGATCTTAGTGTTTCATCACTCAATCAGAAAGTTGTCCTGTGGTCTTTCCCAGATTTTTTTATCTGAAATGGGAAATAAAAAGAAAAAGAGAACAAAAAAGAAACTATTAAATAAATTATCAACTTATTATAATTTTTTCAAGAAAGTAAAAATCCCATGATATTAAAAATCATTACTATATCACATTGACTAAATTATAGAAGTTCTGAAAATTCTGAGTTGATCACCTTTAAACTTTTCTATTTAAGGGTAATCTTTTGTATCTCCAAATAATGAAAAATTAAATAATATTTAATAAATAACCTTGAAAATATATATTCTTAAATAATTAAATTAATATGTAAATAATATTTAAAAGA
This sequence comes from Psittacula echo, assembly GCF_963264785.1. Lineage (NCBI taxonomy): Eukaryota > Metazoa > Chordata > Aves > Psittaciformes > Psittacidae > Psittacula > Psittacula echo. The sequence goes on along the minus strand of NC_137735.1, from coordinate 38,974,238 downwards.
ATATATTCTATTTCTTATGCTAATCTGTTACTGAGCTTACTGGCTGCACAAAATATTCCATCCCTAGCTTTTGGCACAGATGTGATAGCTAGTTATAATTCCAGAGAATCAGTGTGAGAGAGAGATGTTAATAAAATTCAAGGGCATCTGGAGTTGTCACCAAGATCTGAAGATTGAAAATGAGAATACCGAAAGCAATCCTGAAACTAAGCCTTTCAAGATGCTATGGTATATATGCAAGATTTTGCTGTGGTCTTTCAAATGGAACTAAGAGAACTCTGCTCTCATGAGACCTCACTTGGAGTACTGTGTGCAGTTCTGGTGTCCTCAACATAAAAAGGACATGGAACTGTTGGAACAAGTCCAGAGGAGGGCCATGAGGATGATCAGGGGACTGGAGCACCTCCTGTATGGAGACAGGCTGAGAAATCTGGGGCTGTTCAGCCTGGAGAAGAGAAGGCTGCATGGAGACCTCATAGCAGCCTTCCAGTATCTGAAGGGGGCCTACAAGGATGCTGGGGATGGACTATTCCTTAGGGACTGTAGTGATAGGACAAGGAGTAATGGGTTCAAACTTAAACAGGGGAAGTTTAGATTGGATATAAGGAAGAAATTCTTTACTGTGAGGGTGCTGAGGCACTGGAACGGGTTGCCCAGGGAGGTTGTGAGTGCTTCATCCTTGGCGGTGTTCAAGGCCAGGTTGGATGAGGCCTTGGGTGACATGGTTTAGTGTGGGGTGTCCCTGCCCATGGCAGGGGAGTTGTAACTAGATGATCTTAAGGTCCTTTCTAATCCTAACTATTCTATGATTCTAACGGATTCGCTATCTTCTTCAACATGAATTAAACAAACATGTCAGGAGACTAACAACACTCATATTATATATAGTACATCCTTCTGTTATTACAGGTAGAGAGGATTGCTCTGCATAATTTATGGTCTCCAGATAGAACGATATTGAAAGAGTACAGGAACTTGTAAATTCCTGATGAAATACAAGCATAAGTCTGTTTATTATTAAATGGGATTTACTGCAGTTATCCATGTTCACTCTTTCCCTCACAGTTTTATTTTTCTGTAGAGAATACCAGAGTTTTAGACAAATGACAATATAAATAAGCTTCTTATTTAGAGTTAGTGCAGAATAACTTATATATAGAATTGTCACCTATATTGTTAATCTTTTCAGCTCTATAGTCTGGGGTTTTTCTATATTTTAGGAACACTAAATTAATATTTGGAATTAAGATGAAAATGGCAGGAGCTTATAATCAAGTAACACTTCAAAACTGAAAATGGTGTAAATCTATGAGTTGCTTTATGTAATAGATGCAACGAAGACCTGCTATGCGGGTTATGCTACCACTCTATTTCTCCACAGAAAAACACTTGCTTAAATATAGATGATTTTGTGACATTACGGATATAAACAGAATCACATTTTATCACACAAAATGGGAATTCTGTAGCCTAGAGTAATGATAATAATTGTGACACTTATTGTGTTCTTGCGTAGTATGCATTTTTAAAAAACCCACCGCTTTCATGTAAAGCAGAATTGGAGAGCCTGACTACCAGAAAATGCTGTCAACTCCTTGCCTATATTAATTCTACTCATCTGCATACCTTTGAGAATGACTGACCAGTCACTTTGCTCAGACATAAACCTGAATTGTGGTAACTTTTAGAGTCTGCTCTTTCCTCTCTTTAAATCACAGTTTTACTTAGTGATTTACTTATGTCTGAAAACCTCAATATTTGGAAAGTTAAGAAATTGAAAGAAAAAAAAAAAAGGCATTCAAGGAAGTTATTCCTGTTGAATGATGATGTTTGTTACAAAGTTGGAGCTTCCTTTTCAGTGCTCTCATTTTCAAACTCCCTGCCTTCCCTTTCCTATCCTGATGGGTTTTATCATTTTGGTGTGCAGCATACTCAGTGGAAATCCAAATATCTGTTTAGGCAGAATGGTTTTATTAGCTATATTCATGAACTCCTTTCAAATATTTTAGACATGTAAAGTGAGCATTGCTGACTTTAGTAGGTTTTCGGGTTTATTTGCCCAGTATTGTAACATACATTTTTTTATAATCTACATACAATTGCTTGTTGGAATGCAGTTTTGCTCTGTCTTCATTTGTGCCCTCTTCCTTTTTAACAAGCACATATTTTTTCTGTTAGTGCTTACTTAGCCTCTATTCCGGGTTTCAGATTTGGTTTGTGTTTTCCTCACTGCCTCTCTTCTGTGTTGGGCTTGGATAGAAATTAAAAAGCTTATTTGGAGAGCTTCATCTACAGTTTGCTTTCTTGAGTCTTCATTATTTTGCCCTTTAATTGATTTCTTAAGGTATTTTATGATCCCTTCAATCAGCTGACATATAGAAGTGGATGTCTGTATCTTTAGTAATACTGAATGAAGTTTTGACTGTTAACCTCTTGAATTAGACTGACATTGCCAGTTTAGACACTGATGATTTGCACAACTAATAATCCAACTGATGGGAATTGTGTGTTGTTATACTACCTAAAATTGTACATCAACATTAAATTATGATCTGACATTCTACCTGCATTTGGCTGCTGAGGCAGTATAGTGATAAAGACATTCCTCAGTATTTGTATGCCTACAATTTATCCTATTATCCTACAAATAGCTAGCCTCTTAGGAAAAACATTGAGGACACTAGATGTAGAATGGAAACTCTCAAACTGCCTCTCATTCTTCATTCTTGGTAGGCTGTCTTAGTCCATGATGGTGACTGAGAATTTAAAGTAGGATTCAGCAAGTTTTAGGAACTCTCATATCTAAATATGCAAGAATCTAGAAAAGCAACATGCTGCTGCCCCAAACTTTCTAGGAAATAATACTACTTCATTAATAACTCTTTTAAGAAAAGCTGCTCAGAACCAGTGCTGACATCTAAAATTATTTTTAGAGATCTACCCACTCCAGTCACAAAAATCTGGCTTTGCAGCTTTGTTTCATTTCTGCACCCAGTAAAGTTTTCATAGTTTAACAAGTTCTAACTTAAAAAAATATTTTAATTTTTAATAGATTGTTCTACGAAAATGGTTCTTCCCATGCAACTTAAAAAAAATCTTACCTCTTTTTGGAGCTGTAGATGTCGATTTTGCATTCTGTTTAATAAAGAGAAGTCCTGACAATATTTTATGTAGAGATCATGTCAATCCATACCAGACTGGCAGATGTCCTTTTATGTCTCCACTGGAATATAAATTGTATTACTTTTATTCCCTCAAAGTATTTTTGAATGCACATATATTGTTGATCAAGATAACTGAATGACTATTCAGAGTAAAGAGTAAAGGGCATTATCTAATTATTAAGTCATCAATTGTTATTTAGTTATTATAACATATAAATAATATAAAATAATATAATATATTATACTATTTTATTATTGTTATTAATTATTGTTTAGTTTTATTATTAAAGGGAATTATTTAGTTTTAAATTATACAATATAGCCTGTAATATTAAATAAAAAGCACAGTTGGCATTTCCACTTTCATACTAATAACCTTCAGTGGACATTATTTTATATAATTATTTAAGAATGCTAACAAGGAATAAAATAGAAGGTATGTTGGAATGTGAGTTGTTGCTGTCCTTTAAACAAAGTCTTTCTCCTTGGGCAGTCACAGAATCATAGAATGATTAGGATCGGTACCTTAAGGATCATCTAGTTCTAAAAGCCCTGTTGTAGGCAGAGACACCTTCCACGAGATCAGGTTGTTCAAAGCCCCATGCAACCTGGTCTTGAATACAGCCAGGGATGGGGCAGCCACGGCTTCTCTGGGCAACCTGTTCCAGTACTTTCCCACCTTAATAGTAAAGAACTTCTTCCTAATAGCTAATCTAAACCTACCCTCTTCTAGTTTAAAGCCATTCCCTGTTGTCCTTCTAAAAAGTCATTCCCTGCTCTTCTAAAAAGTCACTCCAGATTTCTTGCAGGCCCCCTTTAGGTACAGGAAGGCTGCTATAAGGTGTCCCCTGAGACTTCTGTTCCCCAGGCTGAACACAGACCAACTCTCAGCCTGTCTCCATAGGACAGGTGCTCTAGCCCTCGAAGCATCTTCATGGCCTCCTCAGGACTTGCTCCAATAGGTCCACATCCTTCTTTTGTTGGGGGTCCCAGAGCTGAATGCAGTCATGTACAGACTCTCCAAGGTTTTCATTAGTTGTTAATTGTACTTGCTTTGCTAGAATTGCAGTCTAGAGACAGAAATACCACTGGGTCATGAAACACTAAGTATAACACTGTCAAATGACATGTAAAACAAGTATGAGAAAATGGCTGTAGTTTTCCTTTCATAAAAGTGCTTCCTCTTAATTGCCTTCCCCCCCTTATAAAAACCCTGACAGTAAAGCTGTATTGTTGTTCCTTTCTTTAGGCAGAAGATTAAACATTCTCACCATTATATAATACAATTTCCATTTTATTTTAAACATACTTTGCAAGATATAAAAATATTGATCACAGTGAGCTTTAACAATTGTTACTGCTATAAACAGAAATGCTGCACAATGGTTTTAGTGGAAATAAATTATATAGTCATTATCTCTTTTAAAAAAAAAAAAAAATCATGAGAAGAAGAACCTAGGCTGTTTGGTCATTGGCAGAAAATAAGTCCTTATTGAGTTCTTTACAAAACATGAACCCCAGTTATTTTCTACATTTGCTTTCCACATCTTGAGAAAAGCATAATGAGTCTGTCTCTGAAAGTCCCACAGGGTCTCTGGTGAACATTTAATTCCAAATATTAGCAAAGTTTCTGTTGTTCTTTTGTTCTAGTGGAAAAATGTACACCAAAATAGCGAGTAGTGCTCTCTTCACTAATTCATAAGTGGTCTTTTCCAGTATGTGGGTACACAGCGGCACACTTCTTCACTGAAATAAAATCCAGCATCACAGCGTTTCGTTCGGACTGTACACGGTGGCCTGTAACAACTAAAGACATTAACAAAAAAAAAGTGGACATTAATATAACATGATCATTTATACCAACCTGGAGTAGAAACCTGTGTGCATTTAGATTGCCACTGATCAATGGCAGATTTAATTCCTACAAATACTTTTAACTTCCGTTTATGTTTCTGCAACTACTTTTAATTGGACTATTCACAAAATCAGTGTAAGAATACTGAATGCTATTGAAGAGAAATGCAACAGATACTCATGTCTATTTTTAACATATTACCAGATTCTAGTCATATTCTAGTCTTGAGTGTTTTTTTTTAATTTAATTTTGAAAATGCAGCAATAATTTTCTGTACTCAAAGTAAAACTCAAAAAAACTTGCATGCTTGCCAGTTTGAGGTGGCAATCCAGAATCAGATAACTAAATCTATCATCTTCTTATACAGGACTGTTTGTTATTGTATTTACTAATGCAATAAGCCTGAGAGAGCTTTGTCTACATATGTTATGCTGTGATTTGAGTCTTGAAAATGAGAACATCCTTTCAAGTTGCAAATTCCTATAGCCATTAAGTCCATTGAAATTATATCTACACTTCATATTGCATCTACGTGCATACTGAAGTAAGATCAGAGTCTGAGTTTTTATGATAAATCTTAAAGGTAAGAACATAAATAGTCACTATTTGATTAAAATAAGTTTAATAGAAACAGAGCTTTAAACCACAAGTCACATGTACCTAAAAAGCAGCAAAATTTTTCTTTGCAGGTTCCCTGATGGAAAAATAGAACATACACAAAGAAAATATCTGTGGTTGTCCCTGAACTCTTCCTTTTCCTAGTTTATTTTTCTATTAAAACAAGAACTTGACCTAGAATAACCTTAAAATAACAATGCCTAAATACTTTCTGGTGCATAATGGAGACAAAGTACAAGTCTGGTATGTTTTTTTAGATGCTGGCAATGAGTCAAAAGACAAAAGTATATGTTTTGAATTTCAACACAGTTATACTTACAACTTGTACTTAAATAATGTGTGCCTGTTTGTGGAACCCTGATATTATGATCTATTACTATAATTTATACTTACTGCAGTTCAAAGCACTACAGTATTACTATGTTAAGGCAATGTCACTATCCTTTTAGGTAATTCTTCTTTCAGGCTCGTGGTTACTCCTATTATTGTTGCAGGTAAGTTAATATGTTGTGTGCTTGTTTTGGATACCAAGTTACTCCTTTGCAATAATTTGTTTATGATATGAGATCTGGATTACAGTTACATTAATTCATGCCAGCTAGTTTCAACCAATAAAACTGGCTATGAGAAAAACAATAAGGAATGAGGAAGGCTGCAAACATGACATTTATTAACTAGTCACATCTTGCTCAGTGTTTTCAATGTCATTAATCATAAATTAGTTAAACAGTGTGATCTCTATAACTAAGGGAGCAACATTTTGTGCCACAATACAGATATCTGAGATCAGCGTTAACAGCTCATTGGAATCTCTCACAGTCCCACTGATCTTTTGGCCAATGAAGTTGGAAACAGTGGTAAAAAGCAACAGAAATGTTTGTTAAAAGTATCTAATACTCTGAGCAAATGGGCAGCCAGCAGTAGGTCTGTTCTGGGACAAAGGTACTCCACAGAGATGCAATAGACGAAACCCACTTGCCTTGTTGCCTGCCTCTGCCATGAAAGTTAGACTATTTCATGTACTGAATGACCAAAAAATTAAATAAGAAAAAAAAAAAAAAAAGCAAAGCCAATTTCTTCGATCCACCTGACACATTGAACGAAATGAAAAGCAGTCACATAATCATTAAATATTATGAGTTCACTCTGTTTGGAAAATGACTCCTAGTGAACTGTGAACTTGAACTTAACTCACAGTTGAGAGCGCTACAAAGCATCTCTCCCATGTGAGTTTGTGTCTGGCAGCAGTCAAGGTCGGGTTACTGCACTCTTATCCTTATTTGGGATACTCGAACAGAGCAAGAAAGCTCCTCTCCTCCTCTAAAACGCTTTGCAGCTGAGGTGCCTAGTTATCTGGCCCTGCCAAAACTGACCAAAATAAATTTTTGAGGTGATAGCACAGGGTGAATAGCAGCAGAGTCATTGTAACTACATAAATGTGGTTTCCTTAGGAAACTCTGCTGAACAATAGGCCAGGTCTTTCAAAAGATTCGGGCTCAATGTTGTTTACAGAGTGCTTTCATGTGAAAGATGTCTGTTTTGATGAGGATAATCTCAGCATGCTGGAACAAAGATAGATAGATGCTCAGTCAATAGGTATAGTGCTGGGTGAGTCAGCAGCAACTTTCACAGTATCACAGTATCACAGTATGTTAGAGATTGGAAGGGACCTCAAAAGATCATCTAGTCCAATCCCCCTGCCAGAGCAGGAACACCTAAATAAGGTTACATAGGAATGTGTCCAGGCGGGTTTTGAATGTCTCCAGAGAAGGAGACTCCACAACCTCCCTGGGCAGCCTGTTCCAGTGTTCTGTCACCCTCACTGAGAAGTTTCTTCTCAAGTTTAAGTGGAACCTCTTGTGTTCCAGTTTGTACCCATTACCCCTTGTCCTATCATTGTTTGCCACTGAGAAGAGCCTGGCTCCATCCTCGTGACACTCCCCCTTTATATATTTATATACACTAATAAGGTCCCCCCGCAGCCTCCTCTTCTCCAAACTATAGAGACCCAGCTCCCTCAGCCTTTGTGACCAGTATTTGGGATTTTTGCTACCAAATGCCTCAGTTTACCAGTTTGGTCAGTTTAACAACTCCACAGATGAAACTGAAGTAGAAATGCTACTTTTAGGGGTGATGACAGTATGATCATCTTAAAAGCCACTATTCCTTATGGTGGGGATTTTTGTTTGTGGGTTTCTTTTTTTCAGGGGGGAGGGCAGGTGGATGTTGTGTTGGGATTTTTTGTTTTCTTTTTTCTTCCTATCCTGTGTTTTTTAAATGACTCTGTATTCCTTTCCTCTGGAGCAGGGTATAACATTAGAGGCACAGACATTTTAGGTACAGTGTATAAAAATGTTGATACGTCAAAACCAGGACCTACAAGAAGTACTCTGCATGGCAAGCTGTCTGGGACACAGCTACAGCAATCTGCTTATGTCTAGGTCTCGGGCATCTGGCACAAAGTCACAGAGTGGTACCTCCATTTACATGGTCTCTTAACAGCAAGAGATCTTTCTTACAAAGGCAAACAGCATGTTTAGAGAAAGCTTGTGGTGGGCAGAGTGAGAATGTGATAAACCTATGCTAAGAAGGAGTAAAGACTGCATCCTCTGTTTCCCTTGACAGTACTAACATCTACAGGGCTATTGGTTGTGGAGCTATGGAGTAACACCATGTACAGATCTTTCTTCCTCCACACTAAGATTAAATGCTTGGAAAAGAGAAACAGCTAAAGGCATCCTATATCACATTGCTCTTGGAAGCAAGAAAGAAATTGAAACTCCTTATCATGTTCAACTACACCATCACAGAGAAAAGCTGGGCTCAATTCCCTCCTTCAAATACTAAGTCTTTAAATCAAGACAGGTGGTATAAGATATTTATTAAGGTGTTTCTTAGCTTTTCAAATGCCTGACCTTTCCTCGTGTGAACGTTCTCTTAAAATATGTGTAGCACTGCTGGAACTGCACACTAGAGCAGTGCCATCAGACTATGCAACATCTAAAGCTCTTGTGATCAGGTAGTTTCCTTTTCCTCTACAAACATAAAACCAAAATAAAAACCAAATGATAGAGAAGAAATGTATTATGTTTCTAAGAACTATTCTATTCCACTCAAAAGGCCAAGCATAGGAGAACAGGTAATGACAGTTATTATTAATATATTCCCTATTTCCCTAGGTATCATTCCTAATATTGGACATTTTTTCCTTATTCAGGATGAACTGATCTGTATATACCTGACTATATATATAATTATTATTATTATATATTTATGCCATCTAATTACATATTATATTAAAAATGCATACGGTTTATTATTGATAAGCAACAAATTACCACAGACATTTGGATGCCCAAATTTGCTATTTTCCATTTCCAGTGCTTGAACATTTCTGGAATTATTTGCCATTAATTTAAATATGTTTAATAATTCTCATATATTAAAAAATAAGTGATCTTTCTGCTCCAAATTGCATTGTTTCTGTTTTAACAAATTCACTTTATAGGAAATTTTTCCTCACAAAATATACAAAGTATAAATAATGATTTGTTTCTCAGAACCTAAAGATATTCACATTTTTATATACAGACTGTTACTGCTATGGGTGTGCTCTGGTGACATATAGTTTTCTTCCTGATCAAACCTCATTTTAAGTGATGAATACCGGCAGTCTGTTTTATAGTTATGCATGTCTGTAAGACTGTTTATGCACTCTTAAATCTTTAGTATCAGTTTAATGAAATGAAGGATATGCAAAAAAAATAGGAAGTGAAAATTAAGTAATCACTTGAATCCTAATTAGGAATATTTGATGCATTTGAATTGCAATATTCAATTTTTGATAAAAACAGGGTGGGATTTTAAGTAGCATAAAAAAGTAGAGAACTTGAACTCACAGCTGATTTTTATCAAAAGAAAAAACATAAATCACATGAAGTAGTAAGATTACAAGAAACTAAGTGTGCTTTAAAATACTTATTCTGCCTGGTAGTTTCCTCTTAGAGATGATAAAAATCATAGAAGATAAAACTGAAGAGAGGCTTATTGTTTACTTAAGACTAAAAATCAACTCAATAAAATGGCTAATAACACAAACCAAATTTTTATACCTTAAACACAATGAAAGGGCTGAAGACTTGAGTTTTTACCTGCATGTCTGGTGATGGAACCTTTTTCCTTTTAAGAAGCATTTATTGGGAGATTCTATACATTCACAAATGCATTTTGCAGGATTTAGTGGCTGATGTTTAGGGCAGGTCTTTTTACATACACACTGACATTTATCTTCATCAAATTCCTTGTTGGGCCCACAGGAAGTGGGGAGAAGTTTGTTTTTGCACATGCACTGACATGAAGATCTGTCTAATTCTTTGTGAGGTTCACAGCTTGAGGGTCGCACACCTCCTTTGCAGACACATTGACAGGTTTCTTCATCCAGCTCTTTGTTTGGTCCACAAATATGGAATGCTTCAGATGGGTCTAGAAATACAGCAGAGAAGTTACAGAATTATCATAATTTTGTGTTTACCCATTCACCTATTCTAAGTGAAGAAATGACAGCAAATCCATAACTTTTAAGGTGTTTTAAGAACAGGTATATGTCAAAATACAGGCAACTACCAGTAATCGTATTGACAAAGAAAAAGATTCAACTATTACTTGTAATATTTTTAATTTGTTCTTTAAGTAAATCAAAACATGGAACTACATTTAAACACTGAAGCAAAACTGCTTACCAGAATCTCCAAGATGGGAAGAGAAACCAAAATCATGCTGTGCCAAACATCTGCAAACTTGATTATTCCAAATATGATTTTTTGGACAGGTCTTGTTTGCTACATGACACCTGTGGAATGAAATATATTCTTGCTTTACTACCATAAGAATTTGAGAAAAAAAAATGAAACTCAAACAATTTTAGGTGTTGACTGCCTTTGTTTCCCTCCATTACAAAAACCTTTGTAAGAGCTTCATCTCATTCATAATCTTATCTTTAACTCCTCTCAAATCTGTTACAAATTAATGTTTTCTCCACGACAGGAATCTTCAATCATTTGTTGAAGATACTTTCTCACATTTCAAGTTTTAGCTCTAACTTCTAGAAGCTGATATTTGTACTTTCCAAATATAGTTTGGAAACAGTAATGTAAGTCTTACATAGAAAATAGAGTAGTATAAAAAAATATTTGCATACCAATTTCTGTAGAGGTGGAAACAGGCATAATTTTCTATGTTGTTTTTTGAAGTACAAAAACATTTTCACACATACAGATGTCAAAAGAAAACTGGTAATAGTTTCTGAATGAATGCTGTGGACTAAACTGATTTCTGAATCCTGGACAGCTGTTCTGGGTTCAGCAGCAGCAGTAAGTTTTTCTTCTTCTTAGTAGCTGGTGCAGCGCTGTGCTTTTGACTTTCGGCCTGGGAATAATACTGATAAAGCCGATGTTTTCAGTTACTGGTCAGAATGTTTACCCTGACCAAGGACTTTGTGAGTCTCATGCTCTGCCAGGGAGGAGGAGAAGCCGGGAGGAAGCAAGGACAGGACACCTGACCTAAACTAGCCAAAGAGGTATTCCATACCACAGCATGTCATGCCCAGGATGTAGAATTGAGAGTGCCCAGAAGGGCTGGATCACTGCAGGGTGGGGGTGAGGTACCGGTCGGTGAGCGGTTGTATTCTCTTCCCTTGTTATTTCTCTTATGATTATTATTATTGGTGGTAGCAGTAGTGATTTGTGTTATACCTTAGTTATTAAACTGTTCTTATCTCAACCCGTGGGAGTTGCATTCTTTCGATTCTCCTCCCCGTCCCTCCAGGAGTGGACGGAAGAAAGGTGGGGGGGGAAGTAGACGGCGTGGTTCTAATTTATGGCCTGGGCTTAAACCATGACAACAGCTTTCTTGAATCTAAAGATTTGGACTTCAGCAGTGATGCCTCTTCGTATTTAACAGTCAGCGCTCTTTACCTGCTAGAGTTTTGAGTCCAACATAATGGTATCATAGAAAGCATAAAATCCTAACAGCAGCTGGTGCCTTTTTAAAGAATGACTGAACTTAGCCGGTAGGTATACCACAGGAAGGATATTTATGTGTATTATCTTATTTTACTTTGCTTGCAATTTCTTTATCACCACAGGTCACATTATAACTTTTAACAAGTCAAACCTAACATCATGCATCCAGGCTGTGTTATTTATTCATTGTTTCTGTAGTATTCCAAGAGTTTTCATCTGTTAAGGCAGCACATACGTTACACATTTGAAGCACTTTTCATTCCCCTGAGCACCATTACTCAAACATTCAAAAATGCAGGTGCTGGGACATTCTTCCATACTCATCATTCAAATATACCACTCCCCTTCACCACATTAAACTACTCTGCTCATAAAGACTGCTGTAGTTTAACATCACCCTGCATCACCTCATGTTTTATCAAGCTGGTGTTTCCTGATTTCATTCCCCTAATGATCTCACTCTTGCTCCCTCACTTGGCACATGTCCTTTTGCCTGCCTCCTGATTCTGCTCGGAAAATAGGGATAATTTACAGACACATTATTGTATTCTCTTTTGGAAAACAACAAATCATTCACACCTGGAGCAGCCTGGCTCTAGCTGGAAGTACAAAAAAAATCCAAACCACCAAGCGCACATGAACCCATGAGAACACAATATTGATACAAATTCTAAGTTACCAAAACTTGAAGAGAACGGTATGTATTCCAGCATCAGGGTTGGAGAGATACAGCAAAAGAAAGTGCAAATGTTTCTTTACAAATTCTACTCTAGTTGCTAGTACAGAAAATGACTGGGGGACACAGCTGAAATGTTAAAATGACTTACTGCAACATTTCAGAAAGTTCAGGAAGGCTAAAAAAAAAATCAGAAAAAATACGAGAGGCAAAACCACCTTACAGATAATTTCACTACCTCTTTCCAAATCATTGTCAACTCAACTGAAGCATGCTAACTTGTTACCTGTAAGTGTCAGTGCAGGTAATGTGTAAAAGCGGGAAACATACATGTACAGTATACATCCAAACCACATCTAAAATATGCTTATTAGCTCTGTAAGCACAATGGGGAAAAAAATGTCATCATAGAGACTTGATCTGAATTATGTATATTAAAGGCTCCTCTGCTCCCCCAATTGCTAAACTTCTAAAATAGTGACAATTTTCTCAGTTGCACATCTTGATGACATTGTATATGAACAGAGAAGAGTACAATTTAAGACACCATTAATCCAGGAGGTATTCTGAAACACCGGTTAACATGAATTGACATGCCCCAGCTCTGCAAGCATGTAGAAATAGCTACTACTTTTAAGAAGGAAAAGGAAGAAAAAAGTGGGAGAACAGGCAAAGACTTAGACATTAATTCTCGGATAAAGTTGTGCAGAAAAAATATTTTATATAAAAAAAGATTGACTATTTGTTTTCTATCTTACATGTCATGTCACTCTTCTTTCTAACATGTGCCTGTGCATTGTGGCATAATCCAGCCTTGAATTCTTATTAGATCCCAAGTGTTACAACCCTAAAAGCAGCGATTATACTCTTAGGCTTTTCTTCTCAGTAATAGATAAGGAAGTCACTAATATATTTTGTTAAAAAGAGCATGTACATAAATACATGCACACATGCAGATCTGCCACTGTGACAAGAAAGTACGTATCCGAGAATAGGCTTTACAACAGTTTCACCAGCATTCAAACCTATAAACAAAAATCTTAAGGAAAAATAAGAAGCTGAAAAGAAATTGAGAACTTTAGTACAAATTAAAAAACCCTGATGGGGATTCTGAAAAGCATCCAGGCACCCACCAAGAACATGCAAGTATCTTTCCTATCTAGAATCTAGAAGCACTTAGTTTGGGGTTTTGGTGGGTTTTTTGTTTGTTTGTTTGGGGTTTTTTTCTCTATTTTATTGTAGAGAGCCATAGACTTCAAACTTAAAGACAGTACTTAACAGTACAGAAGGCCTATATATATTCTGATGTAGTACTACTTTGTCTTATCTTTGTTGGAGCATAATTCCTTGCTTACAGGACAGTCGACTACCTGTCAGTGCTGGTCAAAGTCTTTTATCTTTACTCTTCCCTCTAGCTACAGGTAGCTGTTTCCCATCTAGAATAAACTCTTGTACTAGTAATTACAACTGCTCTTAACCTGGAAGCACTTGGAAGCTACCAGCAGTCAGCATCATTTAACTTTATTATTGACTCTTGAGTTTTGGGGTGTTTGGGTTTTTTTTGGTATTTTTTTTTTTTAATAATATGTTAATTGTGCAATAATTAAACTATTACTAGATTTATTTTCTAATATTTTTCTAATTTACTGTTTATGATGACATTTTGATGAACAAATTCAGTAATTTGAATTCAAATAGAATATAATTTGTTTAGCTGCAACATGTCAGAAAACATCCAAATTTTAACTGAATGAAAACAGGTAAAACAAGGTAGCTTACATCTGTGGGCATTTTGCACTATTCACTCACATTATTAAAAATGTCTACAGTTAATTCCAGTTCAGCTTCTAGTCATTGATTCTTCCATAAAGCACCTGTTTTTCTGTTATATTTTTTTTTGCCTCCTAAATATTTATGTATCATAAAATCATCACTCAGTCCTCTAAAATGAAGGGAAGGAGCTCTTAAAGTGTTTCAATAACACTTGCATCAGTGCCAGATTGCTTTTTAAATTCAAAATCACTAAAAAAATCAATATGCTAATTATGTGAACTGTCAATTAACCTTTTATTTCCCCTTTCCATTCTGTTTTTACCTCTGGCATATAAAGATGTCCAAAAAGACTTGTAGATAAAGATTCCGTAAAAACAGGCCTTTTTTTTTTTTTTTAACAGCATTTGAAATAGGAAAATACAGTTAAGAGAGAAATGTTGTCTACTCCTCATTTGCAAAAGGAAATAGTTTTAATTTTTCTTGATTATTTGTTTTTTTAAAGAAGTTGTTTTTATTGATGATTCCTTTAAGCCTCAATTGCATTTTAGCTCTTTCTATCAAAAAGCTTCCACAAACATTATTTTTCATTTTTAAATCACTTAGCTCCAGTTTATCCACTGGCTAAAAAGCTAATGTTATCTTAGTACACTCTCTCCATGTAAAACAGTATTAGGTCCTTTGCAAAATGCATTCTGCTACTACTAATGTATAATTCACGTAGTAAGTTCATCTATCTTAATTGCTAAAGCTTCCAGCAATATTTTATATCTAATTATATAGGCTTGCTCATAATATGAAAAGAAAGACAAGTCTCATACTTACTGAGTTTGTGTTGCTGGCAAGGAACGTCTTATGATGGAATGAACTTGTCTGTAAACATCCAACTTCGACATGCATCGGCAGGATGTGTGATTGGCAAAGCTGACGGTTACAGGTTTGGGGCCATGAGAAAGAGGCACTGTGATCTCAAATAACTATAAAAGGGAAAGAAAAGAAAAGAACTTTTTTTTTTATACATCAGTAACAGTACAACTAAAAATAACATAAGGATATACAGAAAAACGATAAGGAATTTAAGTTTAGGGTTTTCTTATCTACCATCATTCTGTGGCATATTCAATTACACCGCTAAATAATCATTATGTGCAAAATGAAGACAGTAGCTATGGTATGACAATTAACACTTTTGGGGTTAAAGCCTATTACGTGCCTGTTTGCCTACTGTAATGTTTAAGCTAAAAGAGGAAAATGTACTAAGAACTCATTTCTCTTGAGGAAATGCCTTCAAATTGGCAGTCTTCTCAAAAATCTAAAACTTAACATTTGGAAAGTGCTTCAAAAAGTTGGAAAACAACAATAACTTTAAAAGGGGGTAAGCTAAAACCTAATATATCAGTTGCACAATCACAAAAGCTTGTGTAAAACAGCAATATATTGGACTTAGATCAAAATATTTTTGGATGAACAAGTTCTGAACTGCAGCATACTGTACTTCTGACTTGCCAGTGTTTCTATCAATGCAAATTATATGGTTACCCTAACAGAATTTATATTGAACTTTTTTTTCGCTAAGATATTAAAAAATATCCACTACTAATAAAATAATCATGTATGTGAATGAATAAAATCCTAATTCTAGTGGTAAATGTAATTCAACTGGTGGAAGAGGACAACTTCAACAATATCTTGTAGAAAAACTGAACATGTGATAACAGCCAAACAATGAGACTCATTTCAGTATTCAATTTAGGACATCTACTTTATCAAGTTAAGAAGGTTTCATTGTATGACTCAGTAGTCTCCTGAAAAGTTAGTTACAGCAAATAGTTTGTGCCTTTTAGGTGTTTAGTCACTTCTCCATATATATATTTGAGAATATTTCTGCATCTGCTGGTAACTTTACTACCTTTATAAACATGGCCATCAGATATTATTCCAGTTTCTAGGGAGCTATCATGAAAAGAGTTTTTCTCATTAGAGGGACTTCAAGCCAAAGCATGGTAACACTTGGATTCTTGCTTCAGTTGCAAAATAAGTAACACTTCTTGAAATTTTGGTCTTGAGTCATTAATAAGATAAGAGCACAAGTCCATATCTATTGGTACCAATAAATGAATGCTTAATTATCACCAGACATACCTCCAGGGTTTTCACTAAGTTCAACACAGACTTCAGGGGACTTCCTAACTGAGTTTTTATTATAATGCTTTTTGGCTTCAAATCTGATACTGGCTCCTTTACCCTTATCTATTATAAATATTCCTTTAAATTAATCACAAAATGCATTCATACCAAGATGCTTCATACAAAAAGAGCAATAATCATAACACAAAACTATCATTTTCATACTAATGTTCTATGAAAATAGCTTTATGTTCTTACTAATTTATTTGAAAATTATACACCTATTTGAAGGCCATCATGGATTTTATTATAATGCACAAACTAACTAGGAAATTGTAGAGGAGGACAGTGGTGGTGTAGATAAAGGCAGAAAGGACCATGTTTGTGAAAAAAAGGTCTCGTTTCTGCATAGAGTATATATTTGAGAAAATATATGCTGCGTTCTTTGTGTGTCTTTAATTATATGACAAAACTTACCTACATATACAAGGTTTGTGTCTTGTTTAAACAAATTGTGCTTTCAGGACAGTACAACTTTGAGACCTCTGAAAATGTAGACAGCTAAAAATCTATAGATGAAACAGCCTTTACTATATTAAATATCTCATAAGAAAATGTATCTATAAAAGACATGTATGAATTACAGGATAGAACACAGAGTATGGACTTAATTACAATATTACACATGTAAAGTGAATCTTGTTTGTTCTCTTATGACAGTATGAACTTTCTTTTCAGAAGCTGAAGTAAAAACCCACTACAGGGAGAACTGATAAAACTTAGAAAGTGATTCTTCAGGTCCCTGTCAGCCTAACTGTACTCCTGTTTGGCTTGAGGAGCGCGCTGAGAGAAATTTCTATAACATATATAACATATACATACAAACTGCGAATATAAATGACAGTGAACATGAATCATTTTAATCTACATTTATCCTTCAGTTAAAACTGCAACAGGTATCAGTTTAGAGAGCAATATTACTAACAGCTATTCCCATCACCACTTTAGCTGTGCAATGCAAAACAAGCCTAACTAAACAGTGCAAAGGTAGACCACCTTTCTTGACTTCTCTGAATTACCTTCAGTTTGTTCAACTAAATTCTCTTAATAACAATGTATTTTACATCACCCAATAGTAACTACTGCTTATACAAAGTCAAAAAACTTAAATCAGCCATTTACATTAGAGATTATCACATAATTATATTAGGTATTACATTTCTAGTCCTCGCTTTTAGAAAGTGCTTAAGTGATACATGAACTAGCATTTTAAAATTTTCATTACTAGAAATGATGGAAGTGAAATAATAGGATTGGAATTGTTGATTTGTCCTTCCTACACATTTGTCTGCACATGCTATTAGGGTACTACATTCTGATGCATACTTAAAAAGGAGATATTTATTCTTCTCTTCTGATAACGAAAATATATCAAGAAAAGACTTCACAAGAAACTAATCCTTGAAAAGTAGTTTGTTACAGAAAATGTATTGAATACTCAGAATAATTCAGTTTAAATAATCTATGGCATTTTAAAATAAGATCCATTCTACAGAAAATCTATATTATGCTCTCAGCTGTGCTGTGCTCCCTAAATCCAATGAAGCTATTTAAGTGTGAATTAACTCTCAAAATGCATAAGCTGGGTTTGAATTAAGAAAAAAAATAAAAAAGATAAAGGAGAGTGTATCAATGACAGGCTCTCTGTAGAAGATGGGATTTAGGTGCCTAGATCTGAAACTGCATCAGATTTTTGTTGAGCTCCAAGTTACAAAGTCTTCTAGCTAAAAATAAACCTGAGGCTCCCAATAATTCCATTTGCCTCCCTAAGCCTTTTCTTTTAACGCTTAAAAGTATACAGATTGTCTGAAAGATAACAAAACACACATTCCTCATACAAAACCCTCAAGTATTATATTCTTTACCTAAAATGAGAAAACATGAACATTTTTTTAATATAAAAAGAAATAAATCACAATTTCTGTTTTAACAATAAAGCCATATACACTTCTTTCTCACTGGTCTGAGAAAATGCAGAACCACAAATTTTTCCGTAGTTTTAAAGAAAAAAAACCCCACACATCAAGCTGCATCTGGCAGAGAAAATTTCACTCCCTCTTGTTACACAGCTACAGGTTGGGCAGATGTCCTGGGTTCAGCAGTAGCAGTCAGTTTTTCTCCTTCTTAGTAGCTGTTACAGCACTGTGTTTTTTACTTTTGGCCTAGGAACAAAGCTGATAACACCGATGTTTAGACTGACCAAGGACTTTGTGAGTCTCATGCTCTGCCAGGGAGGAGGAGGGGCCGGGAGGAAGCGGGGACAGGACACCTGACCCAAACTGGCCAAAGAGGTATTCCATACCACAGCACGTCATGCCGGGGGAGGTAACTGGGAGCTACCCGGAAGGGCACGTTCTTTTTTCGGTCGGGCTCTCTTTTCCGGCGGGCGGTATCGTGTTCTCTTCCCTTGTTGTTTCCCTTATCATTATTATTATTGGTGGCAGCAGTAGTGATTTGTGTTATACCTTAGTTACTGGACTGTTCTTATCTCAACCCGTGGGAGTTACATTCTTTCGATTCTCCTCCCCATCCCTCTGGGGAGTGGAGGGGGGGGGAAGTAGACTGCGTGGTTCTAATTTACAGCCGGGGCTTAAACCACGACAGCAGAGAAGAGATTCAGAGCAGCCCTGCAGAGAAGGACTTGGGGGTGTTGGTCGATGAAAAAATGAACATGAGCCGGCAGTGTGCACTCGCAGCCCAGAAAGCCAACCGTATCCTGGGCTGCATCAAAAGGAGCGTGACCAGCACGTCAGAGGAGGTGATGCTGCCCCTCTACTCTGCTCTCGTGAGACCTCACTTGGAGTATTGTGTGCAGTTCTGGTGTCCTCAACATAAAAAGGACATGGAACTGTTGGAACAAGTCCAGAGGAGGGCCATGAGGATGATCAGGGGACTGGAGCACCTCCCGTATGGAGACAGGCTGAGAAAGTTGGGGCTGTTCAGCCTGGAGAAGAGAAGGCTGCGTGGAGACCTCATAGCAGCCTTCCAGTATCTAAAGGGGGCCTACAAGGATGCTGAGGAGGGACTATTCATCAGGGACTGTAGTGACAGGACAAGGGGTAACGGGTTCAAACTTAAACAGGGGAAGTTTAGATTGGATATAAGGAAGAAATTCTTTACTGAGAGGGTGGTGAGGCACTGGAATGGGTTGCCCAGGGAGGTTGTGAATGCTCCATCCTTGGCGGTGTTCAAGGCCAGGTTGGATGAGGCCTTGGGTGACATGGTTTAGTGTGGGGTGTCCCTGCCCATGGCAGGGGGGTTGGAACTAGATGATCTCAAGGTCCTTTCCAACCCTAACTATTCTATGATTCTATGATTCTAATAAATAGCAAAATTAGGCTGAGAATAACAAGAGAGTTTATAATGGAGTATGTTGGATAACCTCACCTCAGTATTAGGTTACTTAAACTAGAATTGTTTATCATGGAACAAGATTATTTGAGTCTATAGAATCATTTGGGTTGGAAGGGACTTTCAAAGGTCATCTAGCTCAAACCTCCTGCAATGAGCAGGGACATCTTCAACTAGATCAGGTTGCTCAGAACCACATCCAGGCAGGCTCTGAATGCTTCCAGGGATGGCGCATCTATCATCTCTTTGGGCAACCTGTGCCAGTATTCTACCACCCTTATTGTAAAGAATTTTTTCCTCACATCCAGCTTGAATCTCCCCTCTGATATTGGCTATTATATTGATACATCTCTGGTAAAGGAAACATGATGTTCTTAGTGTTAATAACTGAGCTTCCTTATAACAGCCCCCATCTTTATGTCATGAAAAAATGTAAGTCTTTCTTACAGTAAATGACTGAAATATAAATTGTGTGCTAAATCCATGACAGTCATTGGTACTCTCTGGATTTAAAAACAAAACCAAATAAAAGTTTTGGTTACAGGACAATTTTTTAAATTATTTGTTAAGGATATGTATTTCCCATAGTTCCCACTGACTTTATATCTGTCTAGTCAAACTTGAAACATTCATTTTCAAATGCACAGGAAGGTAATTTTTCTTCATGCACTTGGATTACATAATCTGTAATAAAATGTATTTTAGGCTTAATCCTTAACGTTTGCTACACTGCACCAGCCAAAATTAAATGGCAGTTTATCCTACAGACCCAAACGTCAGCTTCTTGTACTTGTACTTTCTGCTCCCCAGTACAGACAGGTATGCTATTAAAGAATTTTTTAGACTAATACAAAGGTAAGTGAATAAGCACACCACTTTTATAACTATGCATGCAACTACAAACAATTTTTTCCCTGGATTTGCATTCTTTTACCATCAGATTTTTTTAAATCCTTGAAGATCAGTACATATTAGGTAAGAAGTGCAGCAAGAGGATACTAGGCAAAGGTGAGTCCTAATTGCTCTACCCAAAAAGACTTGGTCTTTGGCACTCCACAACCTGCAGTGACTGTGATGCCATGTGTACCAGGGTCCCCCTTTTTCCCAACTTTGTTATTTGTTCAGCCATCATATCAGAAGTGTCCAGGCCAGAGCTGCGTGGTCCCACAGACCACCCCTGTAGTAGGCTCTTTTCTGTTCTCATACTAGCAGCACTCTTCCTTTAGCCAGTTATGGAGTTCGAGCAGAGAACAGCAACAAGGGTGGGACCATAGTCGGGTCCACAACCTATAGCTCAGCATGATTTTAAGCTTAAAAAAACCCCAAGCCCCCAAAACACAAAAATAGCCAACAGCTTGACCAAAAGCGCTATCAGAATTCCTTTTAAAAAATTTTCCCATATACTCCTCCACACTGATCCTTATAAAGGCATGTATTTTTGATTCACTGCACTGATAGCTCCTTCTTTCAACTAGAAGGATTTCATGCCATACTTTCTAAAAAAAAACCAAAACCACAACAAACCCCTGTTGATTTCTATACAAAGTATTTATTTGCTTCAGTGGCTAAAGTAATTTATTCAACACTATCACCATATGTGCCAATATCCATTGTATCAGCACACATAAAATTATTATGATCTCTGATTTCTGAAATATAAAACAATCAAAACTGTTATTTCCATATCAGGACAAGGAAAGCTTGTAATTCCAGATACTTTTCAAATACAGGATTTACGTATTATTTTTTCCCAGATTTACATTAACTACACTATATTCTTCTGATGGACTGTGGTTTATTTCGGCAAGTTTCTCTTAAATTGATTGACTTCCAGTTTCCTTCAGTTGTGATCTTTGCACTTCCTAAAGTGTCAGTAAGGCTGGCCAAACATAATGAGTGTAACAGAGCACAGTATGTCTAGAGAAGTTTTTAAGCTAAGGATGTAAGACTGATTTCAAAACTCTAAATATTTCTATACTGGAAAGAATGAAAATGAGCTATTTGAAAAATGGTAAATCATCATTATTTATTTTACCATCTAACTTTCTTGACAAAACAGTATTTCAAGGCTTAGGTGTAACCTATTCAAGGCAACAGGCAACCTATCTGATACCACACATTTCATATCTGATTAAGATGCTTGATTAGTATACTCACTCTATCTTTTTATATTTGAATCACTTTTAAAAATATTTTTTCCCCAAATCTTTTAACAAAAAGCATTTGGAAATTATACTGATGTATCTCCCACTATTAATAGTACCTACTATATCAATACTATATCAATCATTACAATCCTAAGTCTAACATAGAAAAATGTATGGCATAAATGGTAAAGTTCAAAACAACTGAAAATTCTTGTGACATACGCATCTCCAAATCATGTAAAGGAATTCCACGTACATATCAAATATGGAAAACCATTTCAAGCTGTTAACTTGTTTCCTGTGAGAAAAGCTCCTCTAAATGTATTTTCAAATTACTTTGAAATATGCTTTCCCTTGAGGGACTATTACTGTAAACATGAAAAAGGAAGATTTAAGACCTTTACATCATATGATTTGAAAGAAGTCAAAAAAACTGTCTATCCCGCCAGCCAAGAGGAAGAATGGAATGAGGCAGCTCTTTGCCATCTGCTTACTGCTTCAAGGTATAAACAAGTACCTATATGCGTGGCATAAAAAAGTGCAACCAGATAGGATGCTGCTCCACCAGGTAGTTCCTATCTTTCTAACTGCTGTTGAATTACTCATGTCATGGAAATGAAGAATAACTGTTTGAATAATAAATTAAAAGGAAAAACCAACACAACCACACCACAAAACCAAAATCCAAAAAACCACTTTCCCGTCAGACCTCTACTAGACAAGCCACCACTTACAAAGTTGGGCTACTGCAGTGTCACAGATAAAGGAAAAGTTCTACTGCATTTTATGCATTAGCCTAGGGGATCAAATGTTTTCATATTCCTTGCACCACATCTCTAATTAAGAAATTTTCTGATGTCCAAATCATAATTGCAAAAAACACCCCTTTGCAACTACAGAAACAGGTTTTGTGGGAAAAATGGTATTAAAAGCAAAGCAGAATACTGTTCCATTTTTCTCTCAATAAAGTTAAGTAGCTAGAAAGGAGGAACACATCCTGAAATGGAGAACTACTGACTTCTCTCTGGACTGGACCACCACAGTGTTCCACAAGCCAATCTGGGAACATCTGACCTAGTCCATTCTCCTGGCAATCAATGATTTGCTCCCCATAAAAATAATTTCTATGCTTAGCTCTTTTCAGTTATTTTTTTATGAAAGCTGATACCAACTTCCTTTAGTTTTTAATGTCTGGAACCAATGCTAGAGCTTGCCCTCACAGTAAGACCTCCAGCTGAAAAGTTAATTTCCCATTAAGCACTTTTTCTGCTGGGTGAACAGTATGAAGTTATCTTAGGGAGTTTATGCACCATTAATAAAGCTTCAAAAATGGTGATTTACGAAAAGCCAGAAGATGGCTGGTTACTAACCATAAGTTCTCATTTCACTCAGGAAATAAAAGGAAAACAGTAGTGAAAATAGGTGTGTAGGGTACCTGAATTCCACAGAAGGGTCTTGAATCCAATACTTTTTTCTTCCTAATTCTCATCTGATATAGGGGTAAGGTGTGGTCACATAACTTTAAAAATATTTGAGATGATGACAGATGAAGAGATATAGCTATAGCTCTCTTCCTTTATTAAGGGTTTTTTTAAAACTGCATTCTGTCAAGGACCAGATAAAACTGGAAAGCAGAAGCAAGATAGAAAACTCAGAGATTAAACTGCTTGCTTTTACAGGATCAGTTAACAAAACAATACTATTGCCTCTTTCTTCTTTCTAGTAAGGTCTTTAACATTTTCCTTTCCAGAGTCTCTCAAATCTTTAACTACTCCTATGCCATATCATCACTGCAAGATCTTAAAAAAAAAACAAAACAAACTTAGGGCTAAACATTTTCTACTAGGACAGAAAATGTACTAAATGTTTTCTGTATATCCCCTTTTTCTAATTCCCTCTCAAGAAGGCTCAGAGCACGAAGAAGTTTAATGATAAAGGAATGACATTTCCATGGGCTACAATTTTAAAGTTGGCTATGCAGTTGTGCATCCTCCTTACAAATATGTACTGCATCTTCAGCTAGTTGAAAAAGGAAGCAAGATTTACGCTAAAATAAATTTTCTTCAAAGTATCGGAAAGATGAGATAAAAAGCAAAAAGCCACAATCAACAAAAATATTACCAAGTACTGTAACAAAAGCAAAATGCTCTAGAAAACGTTTTGAAGCATACCTATTTTTATATGATTTTTGAGAGAAAAGTTGCAAAATAGTTGTAACAATTGTTACAGCTACTTATATACTACATATATGTTATAGCAGGTATGCTTTTCTTTTAAAGGCAGCTCACAGGCTCAGTGTACAACCTCTGCGCACTTCTACCTCATCACTAGCCCTGAACTTGAAGGCTAAAACCCACACATATACCTGAAGGAGATGGATTAAAACAAAACAAATTACACTAATATTTCTCAATACAGAAAAATTCAGTTCCCAAAAGGCCTTATTTGCAACATGTATCCTGTCTGCACATGTCCTGAAACAGTCTTTTTTCTTCACTGATAAAATTACAGGCTAGTTATTCAGACTGCTTGCCTCATACATCAGTCAAATGGTAGATGAGAAAAAAAAAGGGGAACATCATATTTTTTCCCCTAAAAATAATAAATAGATATATATTTAGGGGGAAAGAGTGTTAAACACTTTCTTTCAGGAAGTAGTCTCTTCAGCTGTTTTTTCTATGTATTCTGGAATTGATTTTTTTCTTTTCTCACAATAGCAATAAGAAGGTTTAAAAAATGCATGATCATAAATGGATTTGTAAGGTGCACTCAAACAGTAGTAAAAGTGAGAACTTACTGTCTTGCTGATGTAACTTGTGCTGATATTCATACACTGGAGTCCTTCACTATTGCAGCAACCTCCACATCTGTAGATGGATACACATGGGGGTTTAAAGAAGGTGTTTGTAGTTGCTCCAAATTCTTTTCCCACATCCACACACACTTCACGTGGCATGCACTGAGTTTTTCTCCATTCAGTATCAATACCTGCCAAGTTATAGGGAATTTCATGTGTTATAAAGTAACTGTTTAAAAACAATACTCTCCTGCAGTAAATTAGTAGGATTTTTTTTTTAAGTTTAGAACCAGAAAATACACTGCTAGAGTCAGACCCTTTATTCAGTGGAATACACAACTCTTAATTTCTAGCTAATTTTTCTTCTCCATAGGGATGTGACATACTGTCATGGAGCAGAAGGAAAGTGATAGAAAAGGCAACATAACAGAGTTGGGGAGAGCTTATGACACAGAATCATAGAAAGGTTTGAGTTGGAAGGGACCTTTAAAGGCCATCTAGTCCAACCCTCCTGCAGTGAGCAGGGACGTTTTCAACTAGACCAGGTTGCTCAGAGCCCCATCCAGCCTGACCTTGAATGTTATCAGGGATGGGCATCCACAACTTCTCTGGGCAACCTGTTCCAGTGTCTTACCACCCTCATTGTAAAATATTTCTTCCTTATATCTCATCTAAATCTACCCTCTTTTAGTTTAAACCATTACTGCTTGTCCAACTGCAACAGGTCCTACTAAAAAGTCTGTCACCATCTTTCTTATAAGCCCCCTTTATGTATTGAAATGCCATAATAAGCTCTTCCCGGAGCCTTCTCCAGGCTGAACAAGCCCAACTCTCAGTCTGTCTTCATAGGAGAGGTGCTGCAGTCCTCTGAGCAACTTTGTGGCCCTTCTCTGGACCTGCTCCAGCTGGTCCAAGTCTTTCCACTGTTGAGGGCCCCAGAGCTGAACACAGTACTCCAGGTGGGGTCTTGAAGAGAGGAGTAGAGTGGGAGAATCATCTCCCTCGACCTGCTGGCCAGCAGCTAAAGCTGTACGTACCCTTTCTTATGTGCCTGGGCTGTCTTACCTTGACTGAAGACTAAAGAAGCACTGCACATCTCTGCAAAATAATTTTTAACCAATCCCACAGAGTACTTCCCTTGGATACTATATATTAGACACAATAAATCTGACGCCTATGCACTTAACGTGAAATTCATTTGAATACATTTACTTTGACTACTACAAGAGTAAAATTTAAAGCAAAAGTTTATTATTCAGCAGTTATACACACCATTAGATTTAAACTGAAAGGTGATATTTGTGCCCAGATTATTCATGTAAATTTGGGCAAATATTTTATATCATGTTATACAGCCTTTTATCAAATACAATCTTACCCATTAGAAACCCACTAGACTTGCAGCTGCACAGATCCCTTTATTCCCTCCTGGCGTTAGTTCTTGGTAGGCTATTCAGCAAAAATGGAAATTTCACCTAACATATAACTTAGAGTCTCCATTAAGTACATGATTTCCAGTGCCGTGTCAAAAAATGCACCTCCTATAAATCCTGTGTTTCTTTGCTTGCAAGCATTTGCTTAAACTGTAAGCTATTATGTTTTTATCCAGGCCGTCTGAAACACTTCAGACATATTTGTCTGAAGGCTATTTTTTTCTGGTTAGAGCATAACATGACAACTACCCTTTTGCAACAGGAAAAACCTACAAGTGCATAATGTGGTGTCCTAAAGCAATAACATGCAAGAGAAGAAAGCTTTACCAGCTGTGATGTAATCACAGAAAATGAGCAGAAACTGTTCAATGAATTCAATTATTAGTGCCCTCTGCTTTCTGCAAAATTATTACAGCCTCTACAAAGCAGGATTCACCCTTCTTACAATGGATATACCAAAAATATGTCTGCAGAGCAATTTGTTACATTTTGGAAAGTTGATTGCCGTGGACTTTATATTACAAACATGACATCAAATCAAACTGCTGAGGTTGGTTTATTGACAATGCTTAGCTTTTAAAGTATTTCTGACACAACTGAGAAGCCTTCAGATTTTAATTCGTTGTGTTAGAACACAGTTTGTGTCCTGTACTTACTTTTCAGGATGTCTGCATTATAGTGTGCTGCGGCAAATTTCAGGGAATCTTCTGATCTTGTGTCAAAGCTGGAGTGTTCCCTGTTGTGTTGCCAACCTCCTTTCCTCAACTGACATTTGAACATTTTCCAGTACTCTGGGTAAAGTACTGTCATGAGTTCATCCACACTGGACACAGATCGCAATTGCTCTTCCAGGTCTTTGCTTGCATGAGCCTGTCAAAGTAACATACAAGATTAATTACTTTCTCTATGACACAAGGTTTGTTGGAAACTAGCCTGAAAAACACCTCCTATATTGTAAAATAAAAAAGTGCTCAAAGGCGTCCTCATTATAAAAACTGCTTTTGTAAGTCAATGCTAACAGTACTACATTAACAAATGCTGAAATGTTTTGCTTCTGCCACTAATTCTTTATCACATTTGTAATTCAAAATACCTTTGTGAGAAAACTGCTGCAGCATTAAGCCAATACAGGTATTACAGTTTACAGATTAATTCATTTTTATCTTGGAAAGAAAAGTTTTCACACTAAAATTGTGAATGCTTTAACTCCAAAGTATTTAAATTATGCTTATGTCATTTAATACTACATACTCTTGAAATAACACCAACTTTTTTGCTTATTTTCCCCTGATCCAGAAAAATCAAAACACCTAGAAACGTAAAAACAATTTTTAAAAAGGAAGAAAATAATTCATGTTATTTTGTACCTTTTTAGGGAAACAAATTCTATTATACAGCACTAATCCTGAAATCAGTAGGAGTCCAGGACTTTGGTACCTTTCAGAATTTGAAGAGCATACCCCCTCACTCCTAAGAGTTTCAACTGAAACTCTTTAGGACTCTAAGCACTACATTCCTTAACTTGTTTTAACAGTAGCCTCAAATCCTGTAACCTTGCTTTCTTACTTGCTGGCTTTTACACAAACACTGCAATTGCCTCTTCCTAAAATACGACTCATATTTACATTCTAATTTCTCACTTACCTGGAAGATCCCTCTATCCTCTTAGATGAAACAACATCCTGCATCAAGACTGTTGTTATTCCCTGCCCACTCTTCTCATCCATGAATTGGTGACTTCCCAAAGGGAAGGGCAGTACAGAGAAAGGAAAGTATTGAGGAACCTTTAGTCACCTTCTCAGACTAAGTGGCCCTTAGATGGCAGTATGAGACACAAAATGCAGAGACACAAAATCACTGTGAAACATGTCCAGCAGCTGGCTGCAAACTTCCTACAAAACTATTGCTTTAAGTCCAGGAAACAGTAGGCTGTTACAGTGTAAAACACGTGTCTAAACCCAGGAATATGTAACTACAGAAACTGAAATTTCAGATTCCTCATTAAATTCCACTACTAACAAAAAGACATTCAATTCAGTGATTTTGAACATTACATGAGCAACACAACCAATTCCGACCTAGCTCACCTGAATCAAAACTGCTCCTCTTCTCATAAACAACTGAAAAGGTACAAAATGGCTCGTGCTGTCACATTCACTTCCTTATCAGGTGTCAAACACAGGAGAAACGCCTTGGGGTAAGGCAGATTCACGGAACTCATTTCTATAAATACAGTTAAATACAGAAGCCAAAGCTAATGCAGATTTCAAGTCATTTTATGTGTCCAAGAGTTAACAAGTTTGAGAAAATTCTTTCACTAAAGCTTCCCTAACCACAGTGCCATGACAAACTACTCTGTCCCGAGAGAGATTTCAACAATCAAGCTACCAGTCTTGGAAACATGCTCATTCAGGACTTCGTCTCTTTCCTTGCCTCCATAAGAAGGGCCACCTCCGACCCAAGCCACCCAGTAAGCAGTATCTTGGGGCCTTGTCTTCCGATTCACTGGCAACACGGAGCATCTTACTCCCCACCAGCCCTGCTCTCCTCAAATGCTACACAGGTTCCCTGTCAATGGGCCACAGACAAAAAAACCAAGCTGAACAAACTACTAATTCAGCCACTGTCTGCTTGCTTTCATTTCTCTTGAGAGGTGAGAAGAGCATGGTTTGAGGAGCCTCATTCCTGAGGGACTGTTTCCTGAGGTGCTGCAGCGCGTGCCTTGGGTAATAAGAATGAGGTCACTGTGCCAGTACACTAAATGCCAGTGTTGCAGATGCATGTCTGCCAAATGATGGGAATATGAGTGGCACATGAGGTCATGGCATGGAGGCAGCATGTATATCCTGTCACAGGGCTTGATGTAAGTCCATTACATATGGATGAAACCTTTAAAAGTTGTCTGACGAATCCTTTAAAAGCCTCTGCCACCCACTGTAGATAAATGTTGGCTGTTGCTATTTCAGATATTTAAAGTACAGGCCTAGATAATCAGAAAAATAAGTAACAAAAGTTAAAATCACTTCATTGATAAGAAGCCAGGACATAGAGCAGGAAAGAGGTTATATTTGTTAGAAGTAACATGTGTTGGTGAAATCTTTTTTGGTCAGGAAATCAAGCCATGTCTTTCCAGCTGGACAGAAAATTCGGTATGCACATATAAAACATGTATGACTAAAAGTCAAAACACAAAAGAATTAGTGGCTTTAACAGAGTATTGTATCAAATTCAACCAAGTATTGTTTTCAACTGCATTTCTTCCTGGATATCGCATGGGCCCAAGCACCCTGTGTCTACAAGATGAAGTGCTCGCTTAATGTGAACAAGGAAAACAATTTCTGGAGCAGACATATAAAATCAGTGGGGTTTTTGGTTTTGTTTTTTTGGTTTTTTTTTTTTTTTAGATTAATCATCACTATTGCATCCGAATTAGTTTGTGCTTAGTTTAATAAAGCCACTTGCTTGTAACCAGGGCTTCAATTAAAACTTACACTGTGAAAAACCAACTTGATCGCTAGAGGGCTTTTGTTCTCTCCCCTCTTCTGATTTAGCAAGAAAAGGAGAAGGAAATCCATACATGTATAATAAATACAGGACCTGCAGTGACCAGAACTAGAAAGAAAAAACAAATGGAAAAAAAAGTGGTTTTTTTTTCAATGTTTCCAATATTACCTTGACACACGGATCAGTGACCTCTTCCCAAAATGTTCATTGTAAGTCTATGCATTTTAACTGTAGCAAAATTGCTCTCACCTGTGTCAAAATGTTTCATGGGACATAAGTAACGACCTTGTGATTTAATTTTGTCGAACAGTCAAACTTTGACACAAACATAAAATAGAATCTTAAGTTCTGATTGATTAGAAGAGTGTGTCCTGCATACAGTAAAAGCATCAGATCATGAAGGATTGTTAAAAAGAGTTTCTAAATTTTTAGGAGATGAATGCAACTGCTTCTGTAAATGTAACAGTCGTCTGGCAACATTTTCATTTTGTGCTAAACCTCATAGCCTTTTATGAAGGCATAACAAGGTGGTTGGATTATGGCAGAGCAGTGGATGTGGTCTACCTTGACTTCAGCAAAGCATTTGACACAGTCTCCCACAGCATCCTCACAGCTAAACTGAGGAAGCGTGGACTGGATGGTCGGGTGGTGAGATGGACTGCGAACTGGCTGAAGGACAGAAGCCAAAGAGTTGTACTCTATGGGGCGGAGTCTAGTTGGAGGCCTGTATCTAGTGGAGTGCCTCAAGGGTCAGTGCTGGGGCCAGTATTATTCAATATCTTCATCAATGACCTGGATGAGGGAATTGAGTGTACTGTCAGCAAGTTTGCTGATGACACTAAGCTGGGAGGAGAGGCTGACACGCCAGAAGGCTGTGCTGCCATCCAGCGAGACCTGGACAGGCTGGAGAGTTGGGCTGTGAAAAATGGGATGAAATATTACAAGGGGAAGTGTAGAGTCCTGCATCTGGGTAAGAACAACCCCAGGTTCCAGTACAGGTTGGGGAATAACCTATTAGAGAGCAGTGAAGGGGAAACAGACCTGGGGGTCCTGGTGGATAGGAGGATGACCATGAGCCAGCACTGTGCCCTGGTGGCCAGGAAGGCCAATGGCATCCTGGGGTGTATTAGAAGGGGGGTGGTCAGTAGGTCAAGAGAGGTCCTCCTTCCCCTCTACTCTGCCCTGGTGAGACCACATCTGGAATATTGTGTCCAGTTCTGGGCCCCTCAGTTCAAGAAGGACAGGGACCTGCTGGAGAGAGTCCAGCGCAGGGCAACTAAGATGATTAAGGGAGTGGAGCATCTCCCTTATGAGGAAAGGCTGAGGGAGCTGGGTCTCTATAGTTTGGAGGAGACTGAGGGGTGACCTTATTAGTGTATATAAATATATAAAGGGGGAGTGTCACGAGGATGGAGCCAGGCTCTTCTCAGTGGCAAACAATGATAGGACAAGGGGTAATGGGTATAAACTGGAACACAAGAGGTTCCACTTAAACTTGAGAAGAAACTTCTTCTCAGTGAGGGTGACGGAACACTGGAACAGGCTGCCCAGGGGGGTTGTGGAGTCTCCTTCTCTGGAGACATTCAAAACTCGCCTGGATGCCTTCCTGTGTAACCTCATCTAGGTGTTCCTGCTCCGGCAGGGGGATTGGACTAGATGATCTTTTGAGTTCCCTTCCAATTCCTAATATTCTGTGATTCTGTGATTCTGTAATTTTGGTTAATGTGAAAAAAATACACTGACTCAGTCCCTACCTCTTATCCCAAATTCTTTGCTCTTTCTTAACTGTGCATTGGCTTTTAGTATAGGACACTGAAAAAAATAATTAAAACCTCAAAATGTTTTTCCAGTGGAAATCCAG
Organism: Psittacula echo; assembly: GCF_963264785.1. Taxonomy (NCBI): domain Eukaryota; kingdom Metazoa; phylum Chordata; class Aves; order Psittaciformes; family Psittacidae; genus Psittacula; species Psittacula echo. Next base: position 38,942,855 of record NC_137735.1, on the reverse strand, counting down.
ACACCTGCACATAGTTTATGATAGACATACATCCATAAGTATGTGCTAGAAATCACAGCTCTAATTTTTCACTTATCTTATGCAAGGCCAGATTAGTGAAGTTTAGGAAGAAATACGGTCTGTAAATGCAAGTTAATGTCACACACATGTAATCTTAAGTTAAAAAAGAAAAAAGTCTACTGTCTGAAAGTACTATAATGTTAACAAAGGTTGTGATAAGAGAAATTCTACAATTTTTAGGACCAAAGTAAGCTTTTTGATGAATCATAAAATGGTTTGGGTTGGAAGGGTCCTTAAAGATCATCTAGTTCCAACCCGCTGGCCACAAGCAGCAACAACCTCCATTAGACCAGGTTGATTTTCATATCATCAGTTGGAGTGCTCTCCACCTAAAATCCTAGACCAGCTGCTCAAGGTTTTACTGGCAAGACATTCTGGGATCTATACTCTACATTGAGAAGGAAGCAGGAAATTGTGCTGTCAGTGCCTGTAGAGGAAAGAGTTTTCACTGTCCAATGTTTTCTATTTTCTTTGCTCTTTTAAGTCAGTTAAGCGGTTTGGTTTTGTGCCTCCCTCCTCTACCTGCCTCCTTTTTTTTTTACCACCACTCCTTTTGTAAGTGCTTATCTCTGTCCTTTGGCTGGTCATTCTACATTTTGTTTGGTTTGGGGTTTTTTTGTCATTTTCGCGTATTATCAATGTTGTCTTGCATGATCACCTAAAAATGCTAGAAGCTATATTCTGGAGAAAGATGTTTATTAAACCTTCAACTAGCCAACCTCTACAAGATGATAGATGATACTGAGCAAAATAACAACTTGAAAAGACAAGAATGAATGGAGAATACAGTAAAGACAAGCTTGCTCATTTCACTTCTTCCACATTATTTCCCAAGGAACAGGGGAAAATGACAAAAATACATATAAATCAGGCAGTAAAGCTTGATGACAAGCACTCTGTCAGTATTATTTATTTAACTTATGCTTTTATAGAATAAAATGTTCCTAATTTTCACAATGAGGCTTTCCATCACATATTATGTCCAGTTTTTCATAGCTTGCAAGGGGAGGTGCAGGATATTAAATAGGCTCTATATCCATTTAAAAAAAAATAATCAAATCTATAATAGATTTTCCATGCATTATTTGTCTCTCACATGTCCCCGGTGTCTGCCCCTATTACTAATAACAAAGGTCAGAACACTTAATATTTGGCAGCATGCTTGACACATAATTGATGGTGCAATGTGCTATAACAGTACTTTACGCATCTGCTCCGAATATAGTTGTCAGCTCAATTCATTTTCAAGGATTTTGTTGACAGTGCTTAATAGGAAAATGCTGTCTATACCCGCCTCCATTTTAATATGCTTATATTCTTTATTTATTGACTGACTGGTATGTAGTAAAAATCAAGTGGTTAAATCCAAATGTTGAAACAATAAGCAAATGAAAATATTGCAAAATAAAAATACATATAAGCATTTCACTTGCATAATATTTCTTGTAATTTTCTTGTATTTCAGAGCTAGGTTTTTTGGAAGCAGATGCCAGTAAAAGAAGAAAATATTCTAATTAGATATCTTAGCCAAAGTTAAGTACTAAGTTAACCTTTTTTGTTCAGCTATACAATCATGCTAAATAGTCTTATTTTTATCTCTTATGCATCAATTTGTCACTAGTAAAACTGAATGACTGCCTGCAGTTGCAACAGTTTAAGTTACCCTTCAGTATAGTTACAAAAGAGTGCCTAACAGAAGTGAAGTGGTAAGTGAACATAATTTTTTAGTTCACATTACTTTAAATAAGCAGCAAGAGCACTGCACTTAATTTGAATTAAATCAAAACATGATGAGAACAGCAGAGGTTAGAACTGGTCTCTGCTCCAAAGAGCTTACAAACCACACCAGACAAACATAAAAAGTACGAATGAAAGTATAAAATAAATAAATCAGTCTGAACTAAATTATGATTTAAGTGACCTCTATTCATTCTGACATTTTATATACCAAAAATAACACCAGGCAAAAAGCCCCAAATAAATGGGGGATGAGGGGACTGTATAAAGCATATAGAGAAGGAAAAATAAACAAGTTTGAGAAGACACTTGAAAGAGAATTTGTTAAAAAAAAAGAAAAAGACATTGGCTATAAGGATAAGCTTAATACCATAGATATTTCAGTTCTATATTACACATCACATTTTTTTCTTTTGCCCAGAACATTTTTTGAGAGGGTGATGCATAAACTGCTAGATAAATCATCCTAGGATTATGCTTTCCTATTTGGAAGCACAAGCCTTTAAGCTGAGGTACGAAGTGTAAAATTTCCACATGAAGGGAATTTTTTTATGCAAGTCAGCATTTTCGAGGTAAAATTTAATCCAGACATTCATAGAAAATGCAGAAAGATGCATCTAAGATTATAGATTTGCACAAAGGCACTTCTCTTCAGTCCTTCAATCAAACATTTAGCTGTTGCTGAGGTTCTGAAACATGTTTCTTGCCTAGTGCTTATTCCTCAAGTACCCACCTTCTTGAATTGTTCTCAGCCTTCCCTAATAAAATGCTGGTACTTTCATGCATTCAATGGGAATTACTTATGAAAATACTCTTTTTTGATCTGAGTCTTATTTCCCTGGGAAGCAGAGAGAGAGAAAAAAGTAATTCTAGTTGCTTTCTAGAGCAACTCCCCGATCTGCTCCCTGGTTTCTTTAGAAGCTTGTCTTAAATGGCCAGTTCTCTCAGGTTCCTATGAATTTGAGTAATTAAGACACTGCTGTAGGTATCACAGTATCTCATGCAATTACAGATGGTAATGCCACAGCACCACGACAGAAATCCATACAGTCCAGACATGCTTGTTAAGTAAGGTTTCTCATGCCAAACCTGAGATTGCAAATTATGCATTTACAACAATACAGCCTCAACTAGGAAAGATCATGTATGCGGATTATAAGCAGATCTTGGTAGCTGATCTCCCAGGACTGATTGAAGGTGCACATGCAAACAGAGGGATGGGCCACAAATTTCTCAAACATGTAGAAAGAACCAAACAGCTTCTCTTAGTTGTTGATATTTCTGGGTTTCAGCTGTCTGTTAAGACTCAGTTCAGAACAGCCTTTGAAACTATACTGCTTCTAACAAAGGAACTGGAACTGTACAAAGAGGAACTGCTAACAAAGCCTGCACTTCTTGCCATTAATAAGATGGATTTACCTTGTGCAAAGGATAACTTGAATGAACTGATGAAGCAACTACAGAATCCTCAAGACTACTTACACTTACTAGAAGAAGAAATGATTCCCGCAAATACACTTGAATTCAAAGATATAATTCCTATATCTACACATACTGGAGAAGGAATTGAGGAATTAAAAGCGTGTATAAGAAAGTCCATAGGTGAGGAAGCAGAGCAAGAGAATGAAGAATATCGGAAAAAGAAACTACTACTTTTACAGACTTCAGAAGAACAGCTGAATAGAAGATAGTATTTGTGGCTGGATCCAACACATTTTAGTATTTTCCCTATATGTATGAACGCATTTAATTTTTGTTCCCTTTGCCACCACTGTCTGCTTCTCTGCTCGCTCCCCCGCATTGGCTCAATGTCTTTTGGCACTTGGGTAGAGCACAGTGGGGAAAAAAATGGGGTTTTGTGATTTACCTTGACTACCGACTCAACAGAGTAAAGATCAAAGTACTTGTAACTCAAAGTACTGCTTGACAACTGGTGATCTCTGGGGTGTTTTTTGCCAAATGAGATGAATGGAAGGAATGTAACTCACAGAGGTAGCAAAGGACCAAGTTCAACCACTCCATGGTTTGGAACGCCAGGGGCAATTTCTGGTGGAACACGTTTCCAGGTTGTAGTACTTCTAATGTGAACCAGTTCTGCTACTTCAACAGGCATCAGATGGGGGGGGGTGTGTTATTTTTAAAGATTTAAAGGAAACACAAATGGCAGCAAGGAAGTGACTTGTACAGGCACAAAAAAACAAAGCTGATGTGTAATGTTGGGGTTTTATTTCACAGCTGTCAGTGCCTGCTGTAGTACTCCTGAGGATATAAATCCTGATTCCAAGTTGCCATGCTTTCATTTGGGATTTCTTCCTTTTATGGAGTTGTGGGTACATGTTACTTTTTAGTGTATTAGAAGGGGGGTGGTCAGTAGGTCGAGAGAGGTCCTCCTTCCCCTCTACTCTGCCCTGGTGAGACCACATCTGGAATATTGTGTCCAGTTCTGGGCCCCTCAGTTCAAGAAGGACAGGGACCTGCTGGAGAGAGTCCAGCGCAGGGCAACTAAGATGATTAAGGGAGTGGAGCATCTCCCTTATGAGGAAAGGCTGAGGGAGCTGGGTCTCTATAGTTTGGAGAAGAGGAGACTGCGGGGGGACCTTATTAGTGTATATAAATATATAAAGGGGGAGTGTCATGAGGATGGAGCCAGGCTCTTCTCAGTGGCAAACAATGATAGGACAAGGGGTAATGGGTATAAACTGGAACACAAGAGGTTCCACTTAAACTTGAGAAGAAACTTCTTCTCAGTGAGGGTGACGGAACACTGGAACAGGCTGCCCAGGGAGGTTGTGGAGTCTCCTTCTCTGGAGGCATTCAAAACCCGCCTGGACACATTCCTGTGTAACCTTATCTAGGTGTTCCTGCTCTGGCAGGGGGATTGGACTAGATGATCTTTTGAGGTCCCTTCCAATCTCTAACATACTGTGATACTGTGATGCGTGCACATGTGCACAGAAACAAAAAAAGAAAAGGTGTCAAATACCATTCCTGACCATGATGGAAAGCAGTGTTGAGAAAGAGGCTTGGTGGCACCTTATCCAGACTCTGAATATCTATGAACTTTTTTTGAAGTAATTTCACAACTAGATAACCATGTCTGTTACTGTTTTGTTCTCGTGCACTTCAGCCTGATCTTTGAAATTTGCATTGTTCCACAGCAGTAGCCTTCAACTTGCATTCATAAATTCCACACAGACCATTTCTAAGAATACGGCAAGTCGTAATTGCAAAGTAAAATACAAAAATCAATCCCGTTATCAATGGACTTGATTCACTATTCAGAAACTTACACTAGATGAGCCCTCAAATTACAGGTCAAAGGCTGCACAGCAGCCATGGAAAACTGTGGGATAACCATTTGGTAAGTACAGCTACATCTGGATTATTTAATTGAGACGAAGACTCATGCCGAAGCTTCCAGCTAGCATTAGGAGTAGATTGGGATTCAACAAGGATTTGGATTATTGCTGCTGAAAGGCTTCCAACTGATTAAATCTTTGAGACATCAGGCAGTGCAATCTGTATGAGATCTGCATTATTTTTGGTCATCCACAGCTACAGTGATCAGTTGACGATGAATGCAAGGATCACCATGCATGACCAGAAGAAAGGAGAAACCATTTGTGAATCAAAACCATTTATAAGTAAAACACATTTGCAAAACGAAATTAAAGGACAACACTGTGATGACTGTTGGGTTATCAAAGTGGCTAACAGACACAGCAATCCACCAGAAAGAAGACAGCAAGCAGCATGAGAACTCCAGTGCCCTCTGCAAAACAGCCACCGCAGCTGGTAAAATTCTGGTGCCAGTAGTGTACGCCCCAACTGTGAGGCATGTGGGGTGATACCACATGGCAGTTCTGGAGAATTTGACACATTATATAACAATATGTTTCCTTTGAATACTTTTAAGTAACTTTTAACTAACATTGAGGAAAATGAATCAGGCAATTGTGAAAACTGAAGTACTTCAAAACAGAACTCCAACTAAAAATTGTGGTTATAAGATCTTACTCTCTCAGACGATAAAACACCAGTCAAGCAAAGTTTTGCAATGGTTTGGATACTATCTTGTTTTGGTTTTATACCCTGCAACTTTTTGTTTTCCTTCCAACAGTCAGATGTGTCTCATTAAAATCAGTCCACAAGAATAAACTATAAGTCCTTTATAAGAAAGTTATTTATTTTCAGTCTGTACTGAGCTTTCACTGATATTATTATTACTCTTATTAACAACTGCCATTAGCTTTGTCAGTAAAAGCAAACAAATATGGAGACAGTTTTTGAAGAAAACTATTATCCTGGTAAATCTGCAACTACCTGTCATCACGTCAGCAGCAGTAACACAGGCAGCGAGTATTAAAAACCTTCTCAGTATCAAGCAGAGATTTACTAAGCTTCTAAGCATGAAGGTAAGGGACAACCCTTTCATTTAGTTTGACTGCCAAACCATTCTAAGATCCTGCTTGAGCACAGTATGTGAGCTATGCAGAGATGTCCTAGACCTAACGAGTGAAAAGTAAGAGTTCTGGCTATGTATCAAGCAATGGGCTTCAAAAAGGCAGTAAATACAGTTTTAATGTAACATTTCATATTCTACAGGTCAAAACTACATACAAAAAGGTTTCACTAAGAGCTGGAATAAGAAATTGCATATTCTTAAGAACATTCCTGAGTTATGCTGAACACACAGGCTATAGCACGTGGTGTGTTCTCACTGTGATGAGTGTGTGTAGTTTTCAATTCAACACTCTTGTTCAGTCTTGAATTTTTAACAATGTAGCTGTTTGCAGGACAGAAAGATTATATGAACGTGTCACCTCTTATCATTGTTGTATAATTTCTCTCACTACTAAGTAACTTTCCTTTTAACCAAGCTTTTAAAATCACTATTTGAAGCCTGAACAAATGTAATTAATATGTGGTATAAATATTTTGCAATAGGTAACAGGATTTCTTGAATTACTTATACTTTTAAGATGATTCTTAAAATAAATGATTTCACATGCCATGAAACAAGATCAAGTGAATTTCAAACAAAAAGTTGAACTTTATTCCCAAACAAATGTCTTAATCTAATAGGACATGATTTCTGTTTTGTTAAACAAGCCTTGCACAATTTACAGATCTGTACAGAAATATTAATTAGAAGACCTCCTACCTTGTCACATTGCCTATTTCAACAAATATTCCAGCTCTAAACACAAAACACTACTTAAAACTCAACAAAACGCTACAGAATAATGAGGATGTTAGAACACAGAAAAATCTTAATTTTAAATTATTACAAACAAGTTTTGCATATATGAAAAAAAAAATCACATAAAGTCTCTTAGAAACCTGGGCATTTCATTCTATTTTAGATTTTCTAAGTGTACACCATTAAAATTAGATTATTATCTACTCTATTTAGCATCACATTTCTTCAAGTAATTTTTTTACACAAGTCACTAAAAGTCTATTTGGTAACTCAAAGTAACACACCAGAATAACGCATCATACAGCTAAGCCTTTGATAACTAAGGTATTAAATTGTGAGATTTCATTAATAAACAAAATACCAGAAGCAGGTTTTATTTTTGTTGTCAATGTATTACCCAAATGTTTTATGTAAAGATTCTTTAGCAATGTAAGCAAAGGAAGAGATCATTTGACTTTCAGTAGCCTGAGGTAGATACAGAATGCAAAGCACTTGCTACCTTCTGCCCACTTGTACCCAACCTGATAATCTGGGTTTGAAATTTGTTCAGTCCTAAATTCTGTGTGGAACATGCTTTGGATCACTATCTGCTACAGAGAAGATACACAGAAACAAAAATGTTTGTTCAGACATTGACCCTGTAATACCTTTTTCCTTTTTGCTTTCCCTGATGAGTTAACTTCATTACAAACTATGACATGAAAGATCAGTAGTTCTGTGGAGCTGTCACATCCCTTATGAGGAAATAAAAAACAAGGGGTTTTGATCACAAAAAGAGAAGTAATGCTTCTGTATCACTGAAGGAGAAAGCTTATTGTACCATGTAAAACCTGACAGGTATTAAGAGATTTGTCAGCAAGGCATGAGAGATGGAGAAAGGCAAAGGAATCCTTGAGAATAACAAATCCAAAAAATAGATTGAGACTTGGTCACAATTCCCTTTCATGCAACCAAAGCAGGAGAAATGTACGTTGCCCATTATTTTTGGCTTAAATTATTCTGAATAGTGTATTGTACTGTAATGTTACATAAAAAGGGTCAGGGAACATCAGCAGTATTAAATTAGATCCTAATTTATCCTGACAGGACACAGAGTAATCCAGCGCTGAACACAGTATGCTATCAGAAGACTTTTTGAATGAGGCTTGACTGCAGAATGAGGTTTTCGAAATAACAAGATTTACAAAGTATGCCCTGAGCTATCATCTTCCTCTGGATTGCAAGAACATGTATAATCTCTTATGGAAGGTATAATACTGCATGTTGAAATCCATTATAGTTGCCATTAGTTAAGACTTCTATACCACCATGCTGCATTCTTCTCCAGACCCAGAAACTAATGAAAAAGTATATATATTTATAATATATATATTAAAAGGAGGCATACAGAGAGAAGAAGAGGTTCTAGTTATTCAGTCTGTAGAAAGATAAAATGAAGATGCTTAAAGTTAAGCTAAGCTTATGAATAAACCTTACTGTTACATTGAAATATTTACTCATATTAAGCTCTTTATTTGCTCTTAGAAGTAAACAATTATTTTATGGAAAAAAAAAGGTTTTGTGTTACTGTATTTTGCATTCAACTGATCACAGTCTTGAACAGAAGAACTTTAAGTAAACAAACCAGGTATCAGTTATGTGAGCTGAAAATGGAAGTGAGGGAAGAAAGTGACAAGGAAATAAAAGCTAGTAGCAAGATAGCGCAACCTCACACAGTCTCAGGCTGAGATTTTATTCTTCAGAAGCAAAGGTACACTTCTCAAGATAATAGATTCTAATACAAAAGGAAGAAACAATTAAATCAAAGGGCTCTAGACTTTCTGAATAAAATAGATCTTGTTGCATTAGTCAGTTTCCTCAAAATAAAAACTTCTAGAGTTTTCTTGAGATTTTAGCAAAAGAAAGTATCAAAGAAGGAAAGTTTATGCAGAAGAGGAATTTCAAATTCTATAGCACTATCTCCCAGCAGCCCTTAAGGAAGCACTTTTTCAAGCATATTCAACCACTTCCCAAAGTCAATCTGCAGTGATTGTTTGTAATGGTTTGCCCAAAATTAATGTAGTAGAAGGATTCCTTTGCCTTTTTACCCAGCAGCTAATTGTGTGCACCATGAAGGACACATGTCTGCAGGACTACAGTCCTGGAAATTGGAATTTTGGACACACACTTGTTAATACCAAGAGCCCATTGTAGTCACTGAGGTTACCATTTACAGGACCAGACCATGAAACAATTTCTGTCTGTTCTTTGCACACGTTTCTAGCATTTCTTTTACTGAGAACTGCAATTTCCTCAAGGCTTTGAGACAGCAGCTCTTTTCAAACAAAGTAGATTCAGACACAAGGAACACATGTCCCATTAGAGTAACTGGCAGTGAGAATGACATTTCTGGTATGCCGAATTAGATTTTGTTTCAAAAGAAAGTGTTTTGTTTATTTTCAATTTTATTTGAACTAGGAGGGGAAAAATGTAAATTAATAACCTTTAAGAACATTTTGTTTCATACTGAAATAGCTTTAAGACAATTTGGAGAGCAATTAGTAACATAGCTTAATAAACACATATGGCAGACGCTGTCACATATTTTTATTAATTTATCTGGAGGTTATTTCTGACATCCTACACAACAAGCTCCCATACTGTCTTAAGTCTTTGAAAAGTCACATAAAAGTCACTCTAAATTACTAGGGACAAAACTAAAACAATATCTATTAAATTCCTGTTTTGCCTGAGAAGGAAAGGAACAAAGAATGCAGAGTTTTACTGTTCCAAAAGACTCAGATTTTAAAAGTGTTGCCTTAATATGTCTCTCTGCAGTTCTTTGCATTTAGATCAATTAGAACTTTAACTATGGCATAATTGGTTTTTGGTTTTTTTGTTTTTTTTTTTTTTTTTAAGATGTAATTAAAATTGACTGTGCCTTTAAATGAATGTGCCCAGATGCTATGAGTACAGCTAATCACAGGCACAAAGGCCCAGTCAAGGTCAGGCTGCAAGTTTGTCTCTAATTGCCCAGTTATACATTCCTTGTTCACCCAAATCTTTTGCCGACTTGAGTAGGATTTTTGTTTAGTAAGGATTACAGGATTTCACCTCCTAGTTTAAGTATTGCATCTATACATTACTGTGTGCAGTACAATTCAGTCCCTACAGTCACAGTGTCTGTAGTTTTACTAGCCTGAAATATCATGTTCTGCTTTTTAATCTTTCACCCTCACAAAGCCTTAAAACTCTAACTCAGTTTCCTTCAGTTATGCTCAACTTTCTTTAGCTCTTCCATGGTCAAGATTATTGGACCTGTCACCTGGCAGCCAATGTTTGTCTCACTGCTGCTACATTTTTCATTTCAAACATGCTAATTTGCTTTCAAAACCTACTGACCGAACTACCTTATTAGTCATTCTGCTAAAATACAAAGACAGTATTTTTCTTACCCTAAAGTCTTTCTCCTAAATCCTTGGTTACATTTCAGCTCCTTATTAAAGCAGTCTGGTAATTTTTAGATGATCTTACCGATGCGCATAATAGCTTTTGTTGACTTCTCTGAACATTTTTGTCTGTCACAGCATGTTTGTACAATTAATTCTCAATTTCAATATCTTTTTTTCAGATATTTACATCAGGTTGCCTGCAGTCCATCCATAGTTTACCCCTCAACATGTGTGCATAAAACATCTTTTCCCATTAGGCAAACAGTACAATCTAGACAAAGTGCATGCTATCATTTTTTATCAGACCAGCTGTATGACTCAAAGGCAAGGGTGTTTCTATGTTGTCAGTTCAGGCCTGTTGGTCTCTTCCTCATCCAAACTGGACGCATGAGGAAACCGAGACACAGCTGACAAGAAAATTCACTCAAGGGCAAACTTCTAACAGTGCAAATACAAAATGCCCCAAGTTCATCTACAGAAAGCCAACTGTATCTTGGGCTACATCCAAAGGAGCATGGCCAGCAGGTCGAGGGAGGTAATCCGCCTCTACTCTACTCTCAGGAGACTCCACCTGCAGTACTGCATTCAGCTCTGGGGCCCCCAACACTGGAAAGACAAGAACCTGTTGGAGAGAGTCCAGAGAAGGGCCACAAAAATGGTCAGAAGGATTAAGCACCTCTCCTATAAGGAAAGGTTGTGAGAGTTGGGGCTGTTTAGACTGGAAAAAGAGAAGACTTCAGGGAGACCTTGTTGAGGCCTTTCAGTTCTTAAAAGGGGCCTATGAGAAAGATGGGGAAAGACGTTTTAGCAGGGCCTGTTGTGATAGGGTGAGGGGTGATAGTTTTAACCTAAAAGAGGAGAAATTCAGGCTAGATGTGAGGAAGAAATTCTTTACAATGAGGGTGGTGGAATACTGGAACAGGTTGCGCAGAGAGGTGATGGATATGCCATCCCTGGAGACATTCAAGGCCAGGCTGATGCGGTTCAGGGCAACCTGGTCTAGTTGAAGATGTCTTTGCTCATTGCAGAGGGGTTGGACTAGATGAGCTTTGAAGGTCCTTTCCAAACCAAATGATTCTATGATTCTACATCTCAGCTGGTCTGGCACCAACAAAGCCCTTCTGCCTCCTCCCAGAGGATGCAACTGGCATCTGCAGCATTACACTCCACAAACACCTTTCCAGGTGGATGAAACACACCCTTTGACTATTTAAAAAACAAACCATACTCAAAACCAACAACAAAAATGCCTCTGAACAAAAGAACCCTCCAAAACAACAAAAAAGTATCTATGCCTCAGATGTTACATAGGAGATAAGGGGACTCATTTCACAGAATCATAGAATAGTTAGGGTTGGAAAGGACCTTGAGATCATCTAGTTCCAATCCCCCTGCCATGGGCAGGGACACCCCACACTAAACCATGTCACCCAAGGCCTCATCCAACCTCGCCTTGAACACCACCAAGGATGGAGCATTCACAACCTCCCTGGGCAACCCATTCCAGTGCCTCACCACCCTCTCAGTAAAGAATTTCTTCCTTAGATCCAATCTAAACTTCCCCTGTTTAAGTTTGAACCCGTTACCCCTTGTCCTGTCACTACAGTCCCTGATGAACAGTCCATCCCCAGCCCCCTTGTAGGCCCCCCCTTCAGATACTGGAAGGCTGCTATGAGGTCTCCACGCAGCCTTCTCTTCTCCAGGATGAACAGCCCCAGCTTTCTCAGCCTATCTTCATACGGGAGGTGCTCCAGTCCCCTGATCATCCTCGTGGCCCTCCTCTGGACTTGTTCCAACAGTTCCATGTCCTTTTTATGTTGAGGACACCAGAACTGTACACAATACTCCAAGTGAGGTCTCACGAGAGCAGAGTAGAGGGGCAGGATCACCTCCTTCGACCTGCTGGTCATGCTCCTTTTGATGCAGCCCAGGATACAGTTGGCTTTCTGGGCTGCGACCACACACTGAAGCCGGCTCATGTTCATTTTCTCATCGACCAGCACCCCCAAGTCCTTCTCCACAGGGCTGCTCTGAATCTCTTCTCTGCTGTCAGCCTGCTCTGGGCAGCATCAACAGGGGCTGGACCCATTCCCAAGCAGCCTAGGGGCTACAGTTAGGCCTCTACTACAGTCTACAAAGACCACCTGGATATAGTCTTTGCTTCCTTAGGAAATACCATGTACATTCTACCAAGATCAGTGGTCTTCAGCTTATGCTGGTGTTTGGGCAACATCAAATTTTCTGTTGGCCTGAATTTTAACTATTCGTTTCTGATTTTTAAGCAGTACATTAACTGTACACCACAGTTAAAGAGAACTCACTGAGAAGCTGTGAGTTAACAGACTGATTTTTGTCTTATGAGAGGTCAACACACTAACATGTTTTTATTAGCAAAGCCTCTTTTCTGTACAACTGTGAATTATGGCATTTCAAAAGTACAGAAAGAAATATCATAAACATATAACTATAGTTATTTTCCATCCTCTGGTGTACACACATTTCAGTATGTTATTGTCATTTGAACAAAATTTTTGGAGCAGTAGATGAAAGATGAAGAATTGGTTACATGAGAATCAGATGCACTAACTGAAGTGTTAATTTAAAGTGTTCATTTAGTTAAAAAGTCACCAGTTTGCTGCAAGCAACAGAAGATGTTTTGCAGTTTCTCTGATACCCCTATGTGAGGGATCAGAATACTATTTAACAGGGTCTACTGTCAAGGTTACATTACGTTCCAAATACATGTGAAACAGTCACTGCCAATCGACATACACAGCTGTATTTTCCGTGCTTGAAAAGCATGTGCTAGTCAGGAGATTTTATCAGCTATTTACTTTAAACACCAAAAAAGCACTTAACTCTTACTGATAAATAAGGGATGCAAAGCCAGTGTCACGTCTGGAACACTGCTACAAGGCTATAGTCAATAGGCACTGTCAGGTCTGGATCACATGCAGAGACAATTTTCTTTTGGGGGCTCAAGCAACAGTGTGGTTATCATACTCTAGTTGCCCTTGGCATATACAGTAGCAGTAGTATGCAGCTGATTGCCAGATAATGCAGAAATCAGTAGATGCTTGCTGGCTTTGCATGAGGAACTTCTAAGTCTCTTTCAGTAACATGGTATTCAGTCACAACAAGTAAAGGAGGTTGGATTGGCTTCAAAGGCTAGACTGCTGTAATTTACATGAAAGATGAGTTATCTTGCTATTCCGTCTGTAAGCAACCATAGAGCAAACCCATGGAGGGCATGAATCAGAACTGGACAATCCAATTTTTGGAAGGTAACTAGCCCTGCCAAGTGCGTGCACATCTTTAAACTGAACTTAAAACTGTAGCTTTTATGTGAATTGAAATTCTTGTGTGGCTTATTCTGACCTTCTTTCAGTAAAGCCTGCACTAAGCCATGGTAGTTTGTAGCCTAGAGACAGGGCAGAAAATAATTTCTCACTGAAGTATCCAGATATATCTTTTCCATTCTCAGCCTTTTTCAGATTTTTAACAAATACTTGTCATTTAAGGATGGATCCCTGTTCTCTGCAACCATATGTGGTTGGCTTCCTGACCTTAATCCCAGCATTCTCTCAGAACATTCCTTACATGAGATGCCTAAAACTCCTCTCAAAAGTCTTTAAGACCAAATTACACATGAATTAAAATCTCTCCACACTGCCTGTCTATGCAACAGTAGCTGCACCTACTAATTGTGCCCTCAGACTTCAGTGCTGCCTAAGTCAGCATCTTAGGGCTAAACACACTTGCAGGTAGTTTTGGAAAGCACATGGACATTGCTGACATGAGCAGCAACATTTCATGATACTCTCCATTTACAAAATTAGTATTCAAATAGTAACTGCAGGAAATACATGGGAAAGGGAGCAGTACTATAAATCTTCTGTTCCTACAGCTTTGCCCAGTGGCAATAAAAAAGACCACACACACTAAAGCCCAATCTTATTTGTCTGAGATAGCCATGTCAAGCAAAAATAACTGGCAGACAGAATTACATCTATGTATGTCCAAACAGAATTTCTGGGGAAAACAAAGGAAAAGCACTCTGTAACTGACCACATCAATATTCTTGATAAATGGCTTTACATCTCCTAATAAATGTAAGGTAGAAGTTACCCTTGTTATCAAATCCTGAATCAGGAAGTACAGCACATTACAAACATGCTGATTTGCTGTTATATTTAAAGTGATTGCCTAGGACTTATACTTAATCTGGTCTTCAGAAAGCACAAGTTATCCTAGATAGAAATAAATGGCAGAAAGCCCACACCCAGACAGAAATATGGCACATTATTATGAATAAATAATTTGCTTATGATCCTTGTCAAAGGAATGTTAAATAGACAATGCAGTAGAGTCAAATCCAACAACAATATAAACGGCACAAATATAGTTATGTGCTTGTTGATAATTTTAGATTTATCACAGATATATTAATGAATCACATTTACATGATTTCAGATATATTAGTGGGTCACACGGAAACATTTTTTGTGTGTAAGGAACAGACAATACGTGGGAAGAATTAAAGAATTGGGAAATATAATTTTCATTAAAAATCTCCCAAATATAGCAAAAATAGGTAAATGTAGCCTAAACCTGAAATTTGAGTGGCTATTGCTTGTTTTTATTCATGTACCTGACTGCCTTACAAAAGGACATTATTGGGGGGGGGGAAGTATTTAGCTTCTCTGGAAAAAAAAGTGGCACAAAGACATGGATCTAAAAGTCAAACTTTTATGACATTGACAGTGTTTGTAGCTTATACTAAAAGTCCAGATTCTGCAACTCATGTGGTTACAAAAAAAAAAAAGTCTTTAAAATAGAATTAACATCCCCTGCATTTGAAGGACAGGTGTTCAGAACAGATTGAGAAAGCTAATAGATAGAAAATTTCATCCCACAAAGAAGTTACTTTGCATTGAGAGACAGGTGAACCTCAGCAGAGACACAATTTACATAGACAAATTACAAATTCTCCACAAATATAAAAATAACCCTGATTTACATTGCTGGGGATGGACTGTTCATTAGGGACTGTAGTGACAGGACAAGGGGTAACGGGTTCAAACTTAAACAGGGGAAGTTTAGATTGGATATAAGGAAGGAATTCTTTACTGAGAGGGTGGTGAGGCACTGGAATGGGTTGCCCAGGGAAGTTGTGAATGCTCCATACTTGGCGGTGTTCAAGGCCAGGTTGGATGAGGCCTTGGGTGACATGGTTTAGTGTGAGGTGTCCCTGCCCATGGCAGGGGGGTGGGAACTAGATGATCTTAAGGTCCTTTCCAACCCTAACTATTCTGTGATTCTATGATTCTAACAAAAACTGGAGAAGCCTCCCATTCTGTCTCTTGCATTGTTCCTGAGTGTGTGTTACAGGGCTCCTTCCAAGAAATCCTTCATCCTACTCCTCCCCAAGCTTCCCCTGGATTCTCAATTTTAACATCTATTTCTTTGGGATTTCATCTTCTTTCCTTCAATATTGACTTAAGAGTAGTGTTTCACCTTCTGTTTTCATCCCCTTGGATATCATCAGGGAAACCAGAGCTCCTATAACAATACTGAAAGGATTAACAGCAGTAGAATAGTAGTCTCCTTATCAAGCCTAAACACAAAAACTGGAAACTGAAGAACAATAACTCAATTTTACAGCAGCATTCCAGGTTTTGACATTTTTTTGACATTTCTGACATCTGCACATTCCCCACTGGAATGTGGGAATTAACTTGATCATTTCTAAAAATGGGAATGCATTTCTATGTGCCTCCCCTTCTTCATTGCCAAATAATAGCTTGCGTAAACAGGTAACTTGAACAAAATATTTAAGTTGTAAAAGCATGGTGTATTTGTATGCTATAAACATACAGCATATTCCACTAAACTATTATTTGAGTTACACAAAAAGGAAGCAGGTTTGGGGTTGGGTTTTTTTCTTTTTCTCTTGTTTTGTTTGTTTGCTTAATGCTGGCTGGCACTGGATACTTGCTGTTCCTCCCAGAATGACAGAATTATTTGGGCTGGAAAGGTCCTCCAACGGCCATTTAGTCCAACCTAGATCAAAGACAAAAAAAATCTACAACCTCTCTGGGAACCTTGTTCTGATGCCTAATCACTTCCCTCTCCTCCTTTTTTTTCTTTTTTCCTTCTATCTTTTGGAAGCCTCTCCTGTTTCTACTTAGGATCACTGTCTCTTATTCTAAGCCTGTGCACCTCACTGAAGAGCTAAGTTCCATCTTCTTAGTAACCTCAAGTTTTGGAAGACCACCATTAGGTCCCATCCTTTCAGACTCTTCTCATAGGGCATGTGTTTCAGCTGATCTTGGTGGCCCCCTGCTAGATGCAAACAAGTTTATCAACATCTCTGCTGCAGAAGACAGCGTCAAAAGCCTTGCTGAAGTCAAGGTAGTTGAAATCCACTTCTCTGCCCTCATCCAGAGATCTAGTAATTTCATCATCAATGGTGATCAGATTACACAATCATGTTTTAGCCTTAGCATAACCACGCTGCCTCCAAAAGGATCCCATTTAGCAGTTCTCAGAATAAAACAAAGTTTGCTCTATCAAAGGCCAGGACATGTGCTCTGCTACTTGCCTTCCTCACTCCCTTCAGGATGTTTGCTCTAATAATTAGTGGCTGCTAAAAGCCAAGGCTGCTACTGATTATTACCTCCTTAGCCAGTTCTTTATTTGGAAGAACAGCATCACCTAGGCATACTGCATCTATGCTACAGTCCCTTGACGTAGGGACGTAGTTTCCAGAAACCTCCTAGGTTGCTTATATGTGTTGCCCTTCCAGCAGGTGTCAGGGAGGCTAAAGTCTCCCCTAAGAACGAGGGGTTCTAAGTTGCTTAAATATGACTTTGTCCTCTTCCTCTTACTAACCAGATGATGTGTAACACATGCTTACCATAATGTCACCCATACCAGCCCCTCATCCGATACTAATCCACAAACAACCCATCCACTCAAACTGCTTCTTTATGTAAAGGGAAATTCTTTCTTCCCTGCCTGTCTTCCTATATACATCCATCACTGTTTGGAACAACAATGCCTTAGTGATGTGTCTGCATGCAGAGCTCTGTCTCCTAATTGATTCCTATGTAGCATGCATCAGTGTGCACACAATTCTTCCCTGACAGTCCATAAACCAGAAAATTTATGTTTTGCTTTAGAGTTCTTCCTCAGATTTGACCATCTGCTGATAGTACTTTTCTGTCTGTCATCCAAATTTTGTATTCTTTTATCCCAACAGATTTTTTTTTCCTGCTCTTTAAAAGCAGTTTCTATCCCTCTCCACTCCAGTAAGAAAATATTAATTAAAAAGTGCATACAATCTAACAAAGTAGCAGTCTGCTTGTCAGCTATCACACTCTCAAATTAGCATTGCTACTTCTGGGAAAGCTGTGCTGTGGTAAATTAAAATGATGAAAAAGATGTAGAAGTCTGTGCATTAGCACATTCAGTCTGTATCTTGTATTCAGGCAATGGAATGAAAGGCTATTAGTCAGCAAGGCTAAAATCTCTTATAACACAATGATTTTTAAAGACTGCAACTGCAAACAGAAAATAGTATGTTGGATTGGGCGAACAGCCATATAAGTGCAGTTATCCTGCACTGGTACTCCAACTACCTCAATTAAAAGTTACCCTAGGGACATCTATCAATTGCAGTAATGAGATTGCCTAACTTCATTGGTTTTGCATGGGATACACTCCCACGGGACACTGGGTCCCTAGCTGGGAGGTGCTGCTGACACTGGACAGACAGGAGGCCTTGCAGAGGGATCTACATAGATTGGAGCATTGGGCAATGGGATGAAATTTAACAAGTCCAAATGCTGGATTCTGCAGCTAGGATGGACTAACTCCTAGTTACTAGCATGAACTGGGAGGGGAGTGCCTGGAGAGCAGCCCTGCAGAAAGGGATCTGGGGGTGCTGGTTGATAGCAGGCTCAACATGAGTCAGCAATGTACCTTGGCAGCCCAGAGGGCAAACCACATCCTGGGGTGCACCAAACACAGTTTGACCAGCCTGTCAAAGAGGTGATTATCCTGCTGTATTCCGCATTGGTGTGGCCTCACCCCTTGTGCAGTTCTGGGTGCCATAATTCAAGAAATATATGACGGTCCTTAAAGGTACCCAGAGGAGGGCAACAAAGCTGGTGAAAGGGCTGTGAGGAGTTCCCTATGAGGAGCAGCTGAGGACTTTGGATTTGTCTAGTTTGGAGACAAAGAGGGGGAGGGGCAACTTCATTGCCTTCTACAGCTTCCTGAAGAGGGAGGGGGTGCTGATCATTTCTCCATGGGATCCAGTGATGGAACATATGGGAACGGTTCAAAACTGTGCCGGGGAGGTTTAGACTGGACATTGGAAAGCATTTCTTTAGTGAGAGGATGGTCAAATGCTGGAACAGGCTTCCTAGAAACATGGCTGATGCCCCAAGCCTGTCATGGTTTAAGAGGGATTTGGACAATTTAATGATTTGTTTTACCTTTTGGTCAGCCCTGAAGTGGTCAGGCAGTTGGATGAGATGATCATTGTAGGTCCCTTCTAACTAAATATTTTATTCTATTCTAGCATCTGGAAGTGAACAGTGTTATGCCATTGAATCTGAACTGCATGTTGAATAGGAAGTCTAAAGCACATTACAAGGAAGACATTTTCTCAGGAAAGCTGACTGTGCTGCATTGGCACAGAAAAGCAGAAAGGGCAGCTGTTTAAACTCTTAAAAAGAGGCACAGAATTGCTTGCAACACTTATGCTACCGTAGTTCAGGGCTTAAGATATAAAGAGCAAATAGCAATAGAACCCAAAATGTGTACTAAGCCAGAAAAATCAGCAGGGCCTCAGTTCTGCTGCAGATATTGCCCAGCAAGACATGGAAACACTGAGCAACAGTGAGGATCACCAGCCTCACATCCTGAACCACAATTCTGGTCCCTTGGCCAAGCTTGCAGAAGAGCTCTAGATATGATGAGAAGAGTCTCATTGTGAGCTAGCATTTATAAGAAATGTATGGTGTTTCTCTTCCAGCAAGTCAATTGACTAATGATAACTTAATATTCGCTTAGTGAGTGGAGGTCACTAAAAATCCAAGATGTTATTGACCCCTACAGTTAGCTCAGAGAATCCCATAGTGTTAATGCTGACTACTGAATTCAAAAACATAGTGCACAACTCCTATTGATTATTGTTATAATATTGTAAAAAATACAGATCACTCATGGCTCCTCATAAACAAAATATTCTTAATCCAGATTTTCAGTTGTGAAGCCACACGCCCAGACTTAATACTAAGCACTTTTTTTTTTTTTTTTTTTTTTACAACTAAACCAAAGAGATAATCCCCAAGATGAAAGGAAAATTATATACATGTCACTAGGGACGGAGTACAGATTAGCCAGTATTTAATATCTGTCTTTGAAACAAAGCTATTATGAAAGACAAACACTGTCTGGTAATATTTGCAAACCCTTAAGCAGGACCTGAGTATGATTTCCTATATATTGCTTGGTTAAAGAAACTTTTGTTAGAAGCTAGATCATAGCACAGAAAAAAGGTACAGAAAAATCAAAGATGCAGGACCAGAATATGCTATGTTCCCTGTTAGTCTATGAAACATTTTTTCAAAATTCAGAAAAAAGCAGATTGCATAACATTATAACAGCCCTGGACTAAAATCAGAATTATTTCTACAGATAGATTCTGCTTGGTTGTAAACTATGGAAAGAAAAGACAGCCCAATCCCTTTGGTAGAAGTGACCATAAATCAAAAAGCCTAGTCAAAAATAAACTTGAAGGTGCAGTTCTGTCTTTACAGCTGTTGCGACCTCAGCTACACTGATTTTAGTGGAGTTCAGACTACTTACGGCAGCTGAAGATCTGGTCTTCCAATTTAAATTCTGTCTTGACTTTGAGTAATTCTGTTGAGGTCACTAGAACAGGGTTACTCAGGACATAAATTTGCCCCAAGGGCTTTTGTTGCCTAAGCTATATTTATATTGCATTAATGTATAAACAGAAAATGCCTAACAAGTTCCAGTAAAGCAATCCATGTAATTAGTTTGTAACTGGTGCTTAGATCTCTCAAGGGTTACTGGGGGTCAAATTAGGGAAATGTATTTCTGAAAAGCACAAGACCTGAAATAATAAGGCTTCAGCTTACATTTCAAAGCAGTAGCACATCTATGACTTCTAATAATCTTTTTTAAAAGTAAATGGATTAAAATGATATAATAAAATACATTTGAAATGGTGGAATAACATATTAAAAGGCAAATAGGAGGTTTGTGTGTTTTCACAAATTAAAATACTTTATTTAATTTCTGTTTAAGCTTCAGAACATGAGAAAAAATAAAACTTTTTCATATATTCTAAAACAGAAAAAACAATTCACATGCAAAGAAAAAAGCAAGCACTGCATATTTTGTACAATCTATAACCTATCCTAGTTTGGAGTTGAAAATTCAATAAACTCGCATTATATGAAGTACATACAAATTAGCAGGATTGGGCCCTAGAAATGAAACACCACCGGAACACGAGCAAGCTGTTTGAAGGGAACTGATGCCGCTCGTCATACACATGAACACGAGAGAAGCCATGTCTTCTTGTACAAGTAACAGTACGGTTTAATTTTAAAAAGACGAAAATTATGTAAAGTGAAGGCTGAGAAACAGTGCAAGACATGCCTTTTGAGAATGCTAGTGAGGAAAATTTTCTATTATTAACTAAACCTGTCTGAGAACCTAAAGAGCCACTAAAATATAATTAAAATAGATTATCAAAGGTCACCATGCACCAGTTGCTCATTTGGGTAACTATAAAGGCAGATATCAGCCATTGATAACTCTCATTTATTGAATTTATTAACAGGCTGCAGGAATGTGCCTGTTGCATTACCTGACTATGCATACTGAACAAGTGTTTTATTTCAACTTCACTTCCTTCCATCTTACACAGTCCACAACCCTTTGCACTGCATAAACACATAACGCTTTTTTTTTTTTCAGATCCTGTTACATTACACATGACATTCATCAACACATCTATCATTTACAGAAAACTGAAAGGAAATAGTAAGGAAATGCAATCTCCTTAAGGCCTAAAGAGGACAGATAAGCCGTAACTTTCAGACAACTACTTGCAGCATGTAGTTTGCTAGATTTATATGTTAGTACATCAATCCTCTGGATTTTTTCATAATAAATATGTAAATTCCTTTTTTCACAGTTGCTGACAAAGCAGGAATTTTGAAAGTGGAGATCAAAAGGAATAAAAGTCAAATCTGAGTACGGTTAACATTACAAAAACATCATGCTTCCATGCATGGCTAGAATATCAAGTGATGTGGGCAACCACAAACACATCAACTTTAATGGAGAAAGACAGAAATATATATTTCTGAAATACGGGCAGAAATGGAAAAGTGCTTTTTACATAGTTCATGAAGGATAACAAACCCTGATTATACAAAGGTATTTGTGATGCTGTTTTCCAGTTGCATTATACTCTTATATCACAAGGTTTCTAATTTGTTTGTGTGGATATAGATCTAATATGTAACTAAATAAAAGATAATTTGAATTAAAAAGGAATTCAAGCAAGTCAGTTCACACTGAAATAAAAGGCAATATTACTGTTTCTGATTTATGGGGGAGGAACAGCTGGCACTTATTATGTCTATGTACTACATCAATCACCAGCAACACATAAATTCTGATAAGTCTACCTTATGTCCCTATAAATACAAAGCTGTTTTTCCTTTCCTAGGCCAGATTGTTAGCTTATGTAAAATGGCACAGCTCTAAATCCAGCCCTCTATCTTCTCATCAGTTTAAATGATTTGCTAGGCACAGATTTATCTAGTTTAGCTTTTACAGATGTTTCATGTTGTGGTGGTTTTTTCATTGTTTTTTGCTTGTTTGTCTTTTGGTTTGTTTGGTTTTGTTTGTTTGGGGTTTTTGTTTGTTTGTGCGTGTGTGTGTTTTGTTTTGTATCAGGTGACTGAGTTCTGCACAGAAAGCTCTTACAGCACCGGTATCAGCAAGCACTGCTGATTTTGGTCAAAGTTATAATTACAGTAGATGCCAATTAGTACATCATTATATCTACTACAGCACATGCTGTATAAACAGATAACTACTACTGCAACTGGATAGTGACAAGGATGAAAAGAAGCAAGGACATTAACCACAGAAAGGTGAGTAGCACATAGCCTCCCACAATCCAACCCAATGCACAGGACATCAGTACCGGGAAACAAATGTGCTTTAACTTTCCAATCTTCTGAGGAAAGAACAAAGCAGAACAGATTGTCCATCAAGCTTCTGTTATGTACTTATCACAATTTTCAGTACAGAGGATAGAGAAAACCACTGAAAAGCAAACATTTCTAAATTTGACTCAAACTACTTGGGAGAACTTAGTCAAGAATGTGAAGAAGGAAAAAGAGTTTTCAATTTAATAGTCTATTAACCTTCAAAAGAAAGTTGATCTTCTACCTAATGGAGAGGAGCAGCTTATTGACAGACTGCACTGAGAAGACAGATTTATATTATTTAGTTTTTACTTTTTTTCTAAAAGGTTAGTTGCAATCAGGCAGCTGACACGATCAACACAGTGACAAAGAGCTTCAACTAAAACGAGGAAACCATTCTTCTGTATGTTAGGAAAAGAAAATAAAATCAAATTACTTCATCTAGTTTTCCCTAAGATACATTTAATTTTGACAGAAGGAACAACAGAACTGTTAGTTGCTACCTTTGAGAAGGATAACCAATCTGGAAGACTCGTGGTTTCAGGAGACTGGAGAAGAAAACCAGAGCTCTTCTCCCAGGCTCAACTCCAACTGCACAAACACTAGAGCAAACGATAAACAAACAAGCTGTTTGCAAGTTCTTGGGGAGTGGAAAAAGAAGAATCCTTATCCCCTACCCTGCAAGAGACTGTAAACCTCTGATACAGCCATGTATAATGCACAAATCATGTCAAATGAGTCTCATTATATTTTCCTGCTATGATAGGGAAATGGTTCATTCTGATAAGGAAGCAGTGATAGGGATCAGACGAGTTAGGATAAATCCTCTGCATTGTAATAAGCAGTATTCTGACATTTTCACATGGGAAGAGCCACAATTTCTTCCTGCAAACCCACAGCTCAGCCCAATCTCAATACCCCCTGCACCCTTCTACCCATGCTTGTACCATCCCTGCATGCAAATGCAGACACCAGTCAGACCCAAACAGCTTCTGCTGCTAGAAAGCTCACATATACTTTTAAACATACCATTTCTGCAGCATAATAAAAATTTGCAGCCAAAACCTGCTATAGCTGCACATCAAATATTTGCATAACAGCTTCCCTCCACCCATGTATGATTTTGTAAGGTCCTGTGGCCAAAGTGACCCACTAAAAGATACTGATAAACAAACTTGTCCCTTTCTCCAATGTGCTGCACTGATTAAAGACTACAAGAAACAGAAACAGTTGTCATGGAGCTGCACTTCCTCTTACAATTATTATTAAGAAAAAAAGTGCCATTTTTTTCTGTCAGTTCAGATGCCTGACCCCTGTTTTCTTGGAAAGCTTGTGGCCTCAGTGTTCATTACAAACCTCATCTTGTCCACTCTGTAATTTATTTTGACTTTGGTAAGACTTTTTCCTTGATATTCTAAGATGCAGGAAATATGATCTAGAGGAAGTTACTACAAAGAGGGAAGTAAAACTGTTGGAAAACTGTACCCTACATTGTTTATCAATGGTTCACTGCCAAAGTGAACCCAGCTGTACCCTTGGTGCTGTGCTGTTTAACATATTTGTTCTGGATTTGGATGGCAGAAGAGGGAAATGCTTGCAAAATACACAGCTGACTGCTGAGTGATATGTTGTAGAAACTCTGGAGGACATGATCAGAATTCACAAGGAATGTGGTTGATAACAGAAATACTCAAAAAAAAAAGTAAGACGATGAGATTTTGTCACGACACTTCTACTCTTCAGGATCTTTTAAGTTCTGTCCCTCAAGCAGGAATACTCAAGTGGACAAACACAAACTGAAGAGGTTCCAACTTTGTAGCAGCTCTCCAGAAAAGCCATCTGAGTCACAAGCTGAACACAAAGAACAAACTGAAGAGACCACTGTTTAATCTGAAGAAGAGCTTGAGAGGTGTAAAGCGCTAAATATAAAGAAGGAGGAAATAAGCCATCTCCCATATCCACATTATCCAGGGCAAACAGTAACAGACTTAGATTTACAGCACATGATATTTACATTGGACGTCAAGAAAAAGAGTTGTGCTGGAATAACCTCTTTTTCTACAGATCTATACAAGTATATAAACAAAGTCCCCTATTTATCTTGTAACAGTTTTCTCTTTACTGCCCCATACAAAGGCCTACCATGATTTTTTTTGTTTGCTTTTAATCTAGAGCGTCTTACTTTTCTCCCAGTCTTATGGCAAAACTGTACCATCACAGATGAAGTCACAGAAAGCAATCAAGGCAAATTTCTCTAACAGATATAGATGAGTATAGCTTATTAAAAATTGTTCATTCAAAATTTCTTTTATTCTGAGGCTTCAGCTAGATTCACTGGACCAAATACTACTTCAAAATTCATGTGGACAGCTCTTTATGGGCTCTACATGTGAGCTCATTTCCATGAAAAAGTGTCCTTGTGTATAATTAATTATACCTATTACAAGGAAAGTACAGTTGCTTTCAAAATGCACAAGAAATAATCCAACAGACTGATTTTTCATTAAATGTGTCGGGATATAATCAGTCAACAAAATATCTTTCTGAAAATGTATAAAGTCTTTCTAAACAAAATGACCCTCCATTCTAGCTGCACTATGCAGACATTCAGCAGAAGCCAATTCTTTGTGTAAGAAACACTTGTATAGTTGGCTTGATTTATTGACCCATTACAAAAATATGAAGTGTTTTAGAAGGAGAAAAAAAAAATGTAGTCTTGTAACAATATATTCATAATATACGGACCTCAACACCAACATTTCTACCTCAGCTTCATAAACATAACACTGGGGATCATTCTTAAGTTAAAGCTTTGCATTTAGAATGATGACAGCTTACTAAATAGCTAACAAGAAATTATGGCATCATTTTAATGATTATTTTGCCATTTTGTTTACTAGAATATTTTATGATCAGGTACCCTTACAGTGAAGTAATGGAAAAAAAAGTATTTCATTAGTAAAATACAAAGTAAATTGTAATATAAATTAATACAAATTAATAACCTGCTTTAACATAAAGTAATGTAGTTTAGGACAAAGAAAAACAGAAATTGTACCTCCTTCTCTTTAAAACAAACCCCCCAAAAGCTGGCACGTTACTCTAAACAATGCAGAGGTACACAAACCACACTTGGACAAGTAAAGCTTCTAATTGAAAAGATACCATCATTCCAGAAAAAAAAAACAACAAAACAAAACCAAACCATGCAAAGGCAGAATCTTGGCCCAACCCTCACTGAAATCAATAATGAAATACCCACCAGTTTCTGTGGATGATAAAACCAAACATATACACAAGGAATGCCCGCATCTATAGAATGAGATTTGAGACACAGCAAGCATGAGTACTGCTTTCATGATTTACCATCCTTCAAAATTCTTCCTATTAATTATACAGAAAGTGGTCTGAAGTGGAAGATATAAGAAGAGGAAATAACATGAGAGGTATTAACCAAATTTATTCAGTTTTGCTGCCATTTGCAATAATTCATACAGCCAAGTCCACAGTCATCTCTTCAAGAAAGTTTACAGGAGCATTTAAAAGGAGTCTTTGCTATAGACCTTCTTTGTTTAAATAAGCCCATAATGTAATGATAATTGGCATTTACATCTACCATTTGTGAGTGGCTATAATCTGTTTCTTATATATCATCACTGTAAGGAAAAAACGTAAGCAAAACCAAATTAACCACCATGAGTAAGATGGATGAGAATTCTTAAAAATGAACTATTAGTAATTTGAAAACAGCCAGACTGCTAATTTTAGATTGCTCATAATCATGAGGACATCAGTGGGAACTCTTTCGGAAGCAGTTCAGTTGTATTTCAAGAGTTGAAAAGTGAATCAAACATGAAACTAAATGTTGCATTTAAATAAGATGCTTTTTTAAAGCTATGATTTTCTAATCAGCAAAAGTGTTCTAAAGTTCTAATAAATTATATGGGTATGAATTAATCTTATCAAAACATACTCAGCATCACATTATGGCTTTAATCTGAAAGAGGAATCCTGAAATCAAGTGATCAATCTGAGTTGCATTACAATTTAAAGTAAGAGTAAGCATCTTTCACAATAATTATGTCATAAAAACCTGCAATATTTGGCTTTCCAGAAAGAATTCTCCCCTATAATAAAGACACTAGCACTGCAGCTCTAGCTGAGGTTCCATTCATATAACTGAGCTCAAATGCTTTGCTGTTTTAAAATACTTAATTTTAGGGAGAATAAAACTGAAAATTACTATTGGTCCCACTTTTAATACAATTCAAGTTTAATTTAAAGCACTTACTAAAAATAAAAAAAAAAAAACACTCTTAAGCACATCATTTTAAATGCACTCTGAAACAGCTCCATGTTGAATCTTAACTCTAGCTAACTTCTAAATAAATTAAATCTCCAAAGACTAACCTCATTCTCTGCATGTGAGAAATTCCACTGCTAAGAGTATCCCCTTATGGCTTTGGTCTAGACAGAAAAATAAGTAAATAAAATTTAAACCTATAGATCAATGACCATATTTTCATCTTGATGTTAGACCACAAATTTCTTGGGTAAATAAGGTTACAATAAAGTGGATAGGGACACACATAGAACTGCTAAATGGGCATAAAAGCAACACTGTTCTTCTGTCTCTCTCTGTTTGAACTTTAATGCCTTCAAAGCAGGGTTCTGCTCTTGCCACTATACAATGTACAGTAACATAAGATGAATCACATTGAAAGGCCTAAATAACACCAAACAATGTTAGCAATTATTGCTACATGAACACTAATGCATACAACAAAATTACAGATGTATCACATCTTTTAAAAACCTCACTAACTTGCATAGCTCTACAGCCATGCCAGACTTGATGTGGTGAGAAGAAAAATACACAAACAGAAGCCTTCAACAGTAAAAAGCTTCAATATTTGCCAGGACACAATGTTTACACATTCAAACTGTTTTCCCTTCAAGGTGCACACTCTAATAGCCAATCAACAGGTATTTTCCTTACTATTCATTGCACTCATAAAAATCTAACTCAGTAAATTTTGACTGAGCAGAAAATAGAGCTTTGTTAGTAAGCAAACAAATTTGAGTCAACTAAAATGTGTGACCTATATCACCAGTTTCTGGACATTTGCTTGGCACACATACTAAGTTTTAAACTCCTTCCTGATATTATTGTTTTGATTTTGGAATAGCTGGAACTTGTCACATAACTCATGATATGGTATGACCGAGATTGCAGTGGTGATCAGCTCTCAGAAGACTTAAGCTTCTAAAGACTTTTTTTTTTTCAAATAATGTAGAGATATCAAAATTTATTAAGAACATAAAATGCAGTTGGATCAGTCAGCTACCTACAAAAAAAGCCTATATCCAAAAATAATAGTGATCAAAAGAGACATAAATCTGAGATATTAACTAAAACTGGCTTTACAAAACACTAAGGCTAAACAAAAGGTTGCATTGGATATAGTCTGATAAGTCCGTGCAGCTCTGTTGCATCCCTGTGTACCCAGTTCTCAGGATGTCATCTAGCTTTGTAGATGACACCTGTTTGGACCACTGTTTGAAGTAGCAATAGAACAAACACAAAGATTGCAAAGACAAATAACTAATTTTCAGTGACAGGTTGAGCACAGCTTGACTGCCTGCATTCATAAAGTAGCAAAGAAAACAAAGGACCATGGTAAGAGGTTTCAGGAGAGAATGAAATCTGGAACAATAGAGAAAAGGAACATGGCTTCATAGCAAAATAGTATTTTGGACTACTACAGCTCCAGCTGAGGAAGAACCTCCATTTCAGCAATCATTTAGAAGAAGAGAAATCTTGGTTGACCTCCAAAGCTCTCTAAACAGTAATGGTGAAAAACTGAAGCAGAAAAAGCATGTAGAGGCTCTATAACAGTGTCTACAAGAAACCATACAGTTGGAGTTAGTGCAAACAGATGTTTAATGTACTGGATGCCTAGGGTGTCTGAAAGTCCTGCTTTCAGAGATGAGAGGTACATCAAGGCAAGATACAGTGTTCAGCCTATCTTGATTAAGGGAAGCCCATGCAGATTCATCATAATGAAATCCAAGCACAGCACACCCATGAGTACTGGATTCCTAAATAAACTCCAAAGCCCTGCAAACCCAAACA
Organism: Psittacula echo; assembly: GCF_963264785.1. NCBI lineage: Eukaryota > Metazoa > Chordata > Aves > Psittaciformes > Psittacidae > Psittacula > Psittacula echo. The sequence continues at coordinate 38,914,016 of NC_137735.1, read as the reverse complement.
AACAAAAACCTGGCCCAGGACATGAACCTAAAAGGCCAATAGTTTTAAAACTGCCTTGAATATAAAAAATAAAGGAAATAAACTTGACCTTTATTAACACAAAAGAGATTTTGTAACAAGTTGGAAAAAAAAAAACCACAAAAAACAACCAAAACAACAAACCACCCCCCCCAAAAAAAAAACCAAAACATCACCTCAAAAATTAAACAACAAACAGACCCCAACACATGCATTCCATTTAACTTTAGGCACAAAGTAATCTCAGGTTTCTCAATTCCTCAGGCAATGCTGAGAGAAGAGAACCTCCAGGGGCTAATTTAGAATTTGCATGGATTAAATTATCCTCTGAAGCTGTTCCATCTCCCTGATCCCTCTCAGAACAGCTTTGGGTGACTAAGTTTTTAATACCACACTCATTTAACTGCCTATACACGCTGAATGGTGTTCAAAATAGAACTCGTTAATGAGAACAACTAAGTCCTCAGATAGGAATAACTACTCCTTTGCTCAGAATCTTGCAAATCACTAATTTTCCTAAGATTCCTGCATTTTTTTAAACCATGGATAAAAAGTTGGTGTCACTTTACGTTACTTTATACTGCCTTTTAGAACTAACAGATATAAAAAAAATATCAAATAGCTTACTATATGTTCACATATCCCTATATAGTAGCCTAATAAAATTAATGAACTTCAACTGACTCTTAAAAGTCATGGCAAAAGATTTTTTTGGCAGCATTTTTTAATTTTTATATGATCTTGAAGTAGACATTTTAGTCCCACTAAAATAACTATACACACACTAGGATTAATGCAAAGCCTCTAAACCCATTTCTAGGTCTTTCACTAACTTCAGAAACTCTGAATTAGATCTTGAATTTCATCACTACCAACAGAGAGCTCATGATCCTCATGTACAGGGTCATTAGCTCAAGAAAATTCAACCACAGAAGCGTAACTAGTAAACTCAAAGCTGGGGATCCATATCTCAAAAGCCACTAGCAAGATCCCTGAATTAAGAAAGCCTGGCATTGTCTTCACTGTACCTACATTGCATGATACATCTAATCATGACATTAATTTCCAACTCAAACAAAAAATGTAGTTTCTGATGATGCATGAGTTAAGACCGAATTGGCTACCTAATGAACTAACACTGAAGTGACTGTTGCCACATGGAACTAAGCACAGATAAAATCCTTCCAAGAGACTTTATGTAGGCTTTCCCAGAGATCCATCCTAACCCAGCTAAATGCCTAGAAATAGCCCATTAGTTACCTTAAACAGGAAGTCATAGAATCATAGAATCATTAGGGCTGGAAAGGAACTTAAGATTATCTAGTTACAACCCCCCATGGGCAAGGACACGTCACACTAAAGCACAACACCCAAGGCTCTGTCCAACCTCGCCTTGAACACCACCAGGGATGGAGCATTCACAACCTCCCTGGGCAACCCATGCCAGTGCCTCACCACCCTCACAGGAAAGAATTTCTTTCTTAGATCCAATCTAAACTTCCCCTGTGTAAGTTTTAACCCATTACCCCTTGTCCTATCACTAGAGTCCCTAAGGAATAGTCCCTCCCCAGCATCCTTGTAGGCCTCCTTCAGATACTGGAAGGCTGCTGTGAGGTCTCCATGCAGCCTTCTCTTCTCCAGGCTGAACAGCCCCAATTTTCTCAGCCTGTCTTCATAGGGGAGGTGCTCCAGTCCCCTGATCATCCTCGTGGCCCTCCTCTGGACTTGTTCCAACAGTTCCATGTCCTTTTTTTTGTTGAGGACACCAGAACTGCACACAATACTCCAAGTGAGGTCTCACGAGAGCAGAGTAGAGGGGCAGGATCACCTCCTTCAACCTGCTGGTCACGCTCCTTTTGATGCAGCCCAGGATACGGTTGGCTTTCTGGGCTGTGAGCGCACGCTGCCGGCTCATGTTCATTTTTTCATCGACCAACACCCCCAAGTCCTTCTCCGCAGGGCTGCTCTGAATCTCTTCTCTGCCCAAACTGCAGCTGTACCTGGGATTGCTCCGACCCAGGTGTAGGACCTTGCCCTTGGCATGGTTAAACTTCATAAGGTTGGCATCAGCCCACCTCAAAAGCGTGTCAAGGTCCCTCTGGATGGCATCCCTTCCCTCCGGCGTATCAACCGAACCACACAGCTTGGTGTCATCGGCAAACTTGCTGAGGGCGCACTCAATCCCACTGTCCATGTCACTGACAAAGATGTTGAACAACACTGGTCCTAACACCAATCCCTGAGGGACACCACTCATTACCGGTCTCTATTTAGACATTGAGTCATTGACCACAACTCTTTGTGTGCATCTATCCAGCCAGTTCTTTTTCCCCCAAATGGTCCATCTGTCAAATTGATGTCTCTCCAATTTAGAGACAAGGGTGTCATGTGGGACAGTGTGGGTCAAGCACAGATGTCTTGAGAAATTCAAAATTGTAACTGCTTTCTAACCCTCCCTTTCCCAATGTGATATTTAACCAAACAGCTGGTTGTTGAAAATTACAGGAGCAAAATAAAGACAGTATCAGCGGGTCTTTACTTTCTGTAGCAATAATATGGATTTACATATAAACATAAACTCACATTGAAAAATGCAGAATCAGTTTTGGGGTTTGTGGGGGTTTTCTCCCCTGAAAAAGAAGATAATCACAGCAACCTTCACTAACATGCCCATGACTTCTCCTCCAAGACTAGCTTCTTATGTGGTTCAAGTCCCTGGCTGGTGCCCACTGCTTCCCAAACAGGGAATTAGTCTGACCTGGTGTGCCCTCTGTACATGACACTTCAGCTGCATTCACAGGCTGGGAAGGGGAAAGAGCCTTTTCTTGAGCAGAAATGTTTTATACGAAGCACTACAGGTTTTCCAAGTAGAACCTTCAAGTGAGGGAATGAAAGGAGGAGGACAAACGCCCGCAGAACTTCCATGCCACAGCTACTGTGGCCTGAAATTTCAAAGCAGTTCTAATTTACTCGGCAGGCTGCTTCATGTTACAAGGGCTTAAAGCTGACCTTTTAAGGATGATCCTGCACCCATCTACACTTTATGCTTCTCAGGAGACAAAAAGTAAAAATCCATCCTAATGTGGTTTTTTTTTTCTGACCTATAACAGGAAGCATCTGATGCACACTGAAGATGTATCCAATACTTACCACACGCCACAGAAAACAGCACATTTACCTGGGTGACAAAATAAGCTGGAGTTGTGTGTTCTAACCATGCTCAGTACCCTCAGCTACGACATTTCACCATACTTAACTATGCTTGCTTACCAATCTGGAAAAGCAGCATGTCCCCACTTTTATCTGGGACTCACAAAGCAGGGTTTCCAAGTCAAACCTCCCCATGCTTTGAAGGCATTTCACACAGTCTAACAAGCTTGAGTTCTGTGCAAGGTGCAACAGGTGCTTCCATCTACACAATACACTTAGTGGAGGTGATCAATGACCACTTTTTATCTATGGTTTAGTGCCCTGAATGCTTGCCTAGGAAACAGGGATCCATTACTCCACAAGTTGGAAAACACCCAGCAAGTATTACCAAAGGGCCAATTCAGCACACTGACGTGCTTTGCTCTAGGCTGCTACCCAGGGTGTCAGTGCCTCAAGGTTAGCTATGGATACCCCAGGTCTGGTCCTGCTAGCTCATAGCATCTGGCCCTTGGCGGCTTGGTGCTCTTTTTCTGCCTTTGCTGCGAGTGAAACATCAGACCTTTGGTCTTTTATCCAAAAGTATAACCAAGAGTAAAGGCTTGAGATTTGTACTGAGGATGTTGGTTACATATTTTGTTTCTTTCCATATGTGGATCTGCACGTCTGCAAATTGGGACAAAAACATGGATAGTGCTATGTTTTCATGTTAGTACAAGCCCAGAGACTTAATACATTTATCTGGGATATACAACTGAGTAAATAAAAGAACATAAGCCAAAATAACTCTTAGATTTAACTTCTTTAGTTTATGATTTTTAAACTCCTTAACAAATTAGAATAGTCACATATTTTTGATACGCAAACTGAATTCAAGGTTGCTTAGCATGCTTAGTTCAGGAAAAGTGGTGTGTTTAATTCTAAAATAAACTATCTTTGTTGCCTGAGTACACTGCTCAAAAGCTTATTTTATCTTCTGTTAACAACACTGCCAAATCTTAATTTTCATCTTCAGAGTTTTTACTGTTTTACTTAAAACTCCTGGAGGCAATCAAAATTCAAACTTTTGTATATGCTTCTATAAAAAACACAGCAATGACAAAAAAAGCTCTAAAAAAATATAGTACTTCCTCCAAAGCCAGAAAGGTCATTTGGACTCAAGTCCCCAAAATTACTGGCTGGATTTGGCTCACTAGAATAATTCCTTCTGCATGTAGCTACGGCTTCCTCCCTCCTGTCCTCTTTTTCAGATACTTCTAGATACAAATAAGGGCAAGCTGGAGCTGCATGAATTATTCGCACAGCTTATCCCTGTCATAATGTTTACATAAAGATTACAGCTCTTATCTCTTCACTTAACTAGAAATGGGCATGCCATGATGATACCTGCTCTGGTTTACTGATGGATGAATGTCTGTTAACATAATAGTAGCGTGTACACTCGAGAGAACAAGTAAGGACATGAAGGACATGTAAGAGGCAGCATGCAATCTCTGATCATGTAATGGGATATACAGCCAATACAATGAAGAGACACCTGTATGTTACTCACTGATGAGCATGTCTTGGGATGAAGTCATGTTTGGATATGTAACATAGACTAGTATCAGCTGATTTGACAGGGAGTAACTGCATTTTGTTCTTGTATCATTATACCTCATTAATTCCCCAGGTTCTCTCACATCATGCACTAATGAGATCACCCAACCTCAAAATGAAAAGAGGATCTGGCAAGCAGACAATCAAAGATAAAAAGTACAACCTGCAATGCTAAACTTGTGTTTCTGTATGAGCTGTAAAATACATGTGAAATTATGAATGGCAATACTTAAATGACTATAATACCATTTCTTACAAAACAAGACAAAAGCCAAAATATAAAACTGAAAAAAATCCATCTCTCCACTTCACACACAGTCCTTCACTATTCACAACACAACCAGATGAAATGCTGACCCAGATTTCAGTGTGGTATTTCTAATTCTTTTTTGTACTTGTTGTCAGACTGAAGAGGATTTTGGCATGCCATACTATATGTGCCTACACAAAGGTATGCTGCTTGAAGAGTCAGGTACAGCAAAGGAAGATCATCTACTTCAGCTTCCTGCGTGGAATGGCCATCTTCATCTATGCATCCCAGCACTGAATTGAATGTCTTGGAAACAGCAAGGCTCTACCTGAGAACACCTAGATGACCAGAATAAATGCTAAAGTCATCATTTCTCTTGACAGTTGATTCATGTGCAACTCTTTAAGACTTTCTATTTTGTTATACATTTTTTCCCCCAATCCAATTTTTTAGCACAGGTTCATCTGTACACATCAAAATTGGAGACAGTAGCTGTCTTACTGCATATATACAGAAGAGGGGAGACAGGTACGTCTCTGCTGCAACTCACTATTGCTCCCATCTACATGCGCAAGGTTCTTTTGATCCTGTCTCAATGACAACAGCCTAATGAAGGATCAAATAGAAATGTATTTACTATGGTTCTTAAACCTCTTCTAGTTCTATTTTCCATTATTTAGTCTTTTATCTATATAACAAGCATATTCAATCTGAAATACTAGAAGACAAATCAGTTTTGTTTCAAGTATCATGAGTTTAAAGTCTCATGATTTTTCACATTTGGGACTGACAGCATTTTACAGGGTGAAAAAAGTTTTTGTATGTGATGCAGCAGATAGCAGGGACATAGAAAGTACTTCTGCAACAGTAATATATGTTTGTTTATTGCTCTCCCTATCTTTATAAGTTGCCATTTTATAGGCCATATAAACACTTGCAGTTTATTACTACGACCGTTCAGACTAGCACGGTGTAACTATTGAACTGTTCTTCAAGTAAAGTTTGAAAGCTTTCAAGAAGACATTCGCTCTTATGCTTTGTTTCTGCCAACGCTCATCACCAGTCACAAACATGAGGCCTGACAGGGTCAGGATTATCATGCTGAAAAATTAAAGCACTCCACTGTAAGGGTTTGAAATAAGGGGTTTAATTGCTCTATTTCCATTTTCCTTTCTAATGAAATTAAACAGCGTTTTGCCACAAAAAAATGTCATAGGCAACAGATTCATTGGCACTGCAACAAAGGTCTCTGAGTGTATCTACAGGTACATTTGTGAACAGTCACGTTTAGTTATGGAACAAGTTATAATCACATATGTTCTTCAGTCCATGCAGATCAGAGAACAAAGACCTGAAAAACTACTTAAAAGTATCAAATTAATACAAAGAAGCTCAAGTCAATTACTTCTGTCTCCTGTGTATCTTTATCTGATGTGGATGAACAGCAGGCAGAGTTGAGCTAACTTTGGTTCCTCTCGTATAAAATACTGCATTGCACTGTGTACCACTTCATAGTATAGAAGTTGATAGAGTGGACACTGATTTTTGACCATTTCATGAGTCAGGCTGCTAACAATTAGAAAAGCATTTCTAAACAGAGACATGATTTTGGCTTGAAAGTATGTTTCTTCTAAAGAAAAACAGTTCTGCTGATAACATGTATTTGCTGCACTCTACTATACTAGATTTCAATCGTATACTTACAAATGAGCATACAGACTTAAAACCTGATGTCTGTGACTTATTAATAAACATAGGAAGTGAATATCCTGGAGTCTTAACATACACCTAATCACGATATTCTCAAGACTGCACAAGTATAATAAATGGCTCCTGAGAAACAGCTTATCAGTCTGCAGTTAAGAGTCTCTCGTCCACATTTATCAGAATTGGTAAGAAAGTTTTAGACATTGTGTGGAAACAGGCAGTTCACCAAAAAAAAAAAATAAATCTATTTTTAAGACTATTTCCATTTTAAATTTGTTTTCCCCATGAGTCTATGCTTTTTAAATTGTAACTGACTTACTGGAAGCCAAATGATAAAATTAGAAGAGATTATTTAACGGAATAAAAAAAATAGTAACTTTACATGAGCTACAGCAGAACTGTTAACTGACAATTTTAAGCACACATTAAATATCTGAAAAATAATAATACGTATCTAAAAAGATCTGTGTATATATAGATATAGACACATTGTGTGTGTGCACATTATGCATATAAGGGTGGGAACAGCATCGTTATATTCTATAGTTAGACCTAAATTAAGCAACAGCATCCTGATACAGAACAATACATTAAAATAAACCTATACGACCTCAGGAAATACCATACTATAATTAACTCTCCTTTAATTCCACTATTCAGTATTGGCACTGAATGGGAATCAAGACAACAGCTGGTATTAGGTATCAGGTACATTGATCTAATACACAATTAAAAAATACACGTATATTTTAGACTCTCACTGTAGAATACGTTATATAGTGTTCCTATTAACATCAGTTTCTTGCTACATATTGCCGAAGTTGTAGAAATAATTGGGACAGTAGTTCCCATCTCTTCCCAGCTGCTGCCACATTTCCTTATCCCTTTCACCTTTTCCTTCAGCCACTTGCTATTTATAACTCAGCACCAACAAAAAGGATTTAAACATTAAGCAAAGCTTCAGTACTTCAGCAACCTTTCAGACTTGGTCTGAGGAGAACAGTTTCATATACTTAAGTAAAATCCCTCAGCAATTTCAGCAAAGAGAACATAGAAAACACTGAATGCAACTGAAAAGAGTTGCAGTAGCTATGCAAGATAAATGTGCACATACACACTTATTTAATGCCCATGCCACCCCCCCCAACCAGAATGTCCACTTAAAAGTGGTAACTTCGTAAACTTGAAATTTCTTAAGAAACTTCGAAAGCATGGCTGATGAGGTCATGTCATGTATTCCTTGCAGATGCCTATCTATCTGTCTTTTAGTTACAACAGGAGTCCAGATGGCATGATTCAGTTGATTAGCCTTCAAGTAGATAAAGTGAGATAAAGCCAGTCAATGACCAAAGGTGTTTTCCAAAGAATTACTGCCTCCTTCAAGGCATTTTCTGCTCTAAGGTTATTTTTCCATACGACTTTGAAAAGTGAGAGGAAAACAGGCCCTCAAAGCTGACTGAACTGTGATCTGAAGTTACTGATCAATAAGTGTTCCAGACTACTACGAAAAACGCCCATCCACCTCTGCTCTTTCTACTCCCACCTGCTTATCCCTGCCTTCCCACAAGTCCTTGGTCTCCAGTGCAGACACAAGCATATTTGAAGCCAAGAGGTAAACCAGACTGAAAAACTGGTCCAGCCAAGTCCTCCCTAACCCACATACCTTCTCCCCTCCACAAGCTGCCATTTACATCACATTCCTGACTCAGTTCCCCCATACTCCTACTGGCACTCAGGAGGGGACAGCGCAGGGCACAAGTAAGCAAGTGGGCAATGGGAACACTGTTTGGGCTAGAGCCACCAGACTACACAGGTATAAGCAGTTAACTGCAGCTGAAACTGCTCCATTTTTTCCACTTCTAAGACCTTCTTTTTAACTGTATTTAAAGGTTTTGACAGACTTTATTTAACCTGAAGGTTGATTTTTCCACTGGGACACTGTCCTAATGCTGGTTTCTCGTCCACATTAAAAGAGCTTAACTGAAATCTTAAACTGACAGAAGTATGATCTGGAGTGGTAGAGAAAGGAAAAACAGAGGGTGCCTCAGGGGCATCAGATTGCTCGGAGAAGCTATGGATGCCCCACCTCTGGCAGTGTTCAAAGGCCAGGCTGGAAGGGGCTTGGAGCAACCTGGTCTAGTGGAAGGTGTCCCTTCCCATTGCAGGGGGTTGGAACTGGATGAGCTTTAAGGTCCCTTTCAACCCAAACCATTCAATGAGTCTATGCTCCCTGCAAGGGCTCGACAATACTTGCTGTGCAGGTATAGGTCTGATCTGCAGCAGGTCATGAAGTGACAGCCATAAGGTTTTTCCTTCATGTACTTTCAGTGATTCCAGACCAGACAGCTAAAAAGGGTGAGTGGAAGGGAAAAGAAAGCAGAAAAAGTCTCAGTCCACTCCGAGAAGAAAAGGAAGGACACAGAGAGGGAACAGAGCCAGAGTCTGCAGATGAAACCTGGATCTTGGAGAACAGAGTGGGAGAAGCAGGAAAAGAAAGCTAGATCTGAAGCCAGAGAGGGACCTGGGCTGGCACCGTATTTGCTATGCAGAGACAAAGAGCCAAAGGAACCAGAGCTGTAACAGCCTGGTGCAGCCTCGTTGCCATTTATTCACATAAGAGAGGACAACTAAAAGTTAGGATGATGGATAAGGTGAAGGTGGATACCAAAACTTTCCCCAGTCTGATGAAGAGGAGAAGCAGGTAATAGACAAAGCAGCATGGAACTAAAGATTCAAAATCCAGGAGCTGCTCAAGAATATAGGTGAAAGACAGAAGCCTAAGGCACAGCCTGCTGCCTCGCTCAGCTATTTCAGTATTTACACAATGCTGCCTTGAATGGGAAATAACACCTAAAGGTCTTAAGACAGGCACAGTTCTACTATCCAAGTCCAGAGGGCAGTCTTTAGTGGGCGCAGACCTGTGTGACCAGTTTCCCCAAAGCATCAGGAGTGCTGCCTTTCCCCTTATCTGCTCCTCACTGTCACCCCATGTCCCAGCTGGCTACATCCTCCTTATTTAACCTGTTCCTCCCCCTGACTGAACAGGGTGTGGTATGGAGAGGTGGTAAGCAGCACCAGACTAAGTGCTTCCATGCTGAACCTATAAGTAAACTGATCCAGCTGAGGAGATGCAAGCCCATTCCAACACCTTTCAGTGTATTTTTTCTTTCAATTTCCTAGACTTTGAAGCCAATATTGCAGTCCAGCCAAAGCATTTCCATTTCAGAGTATAAGGACACTGGCTGCAAAATAATTATGAAAGGACATGGGAAAATAATTGGTAAACAGTGGATAAAAGTAGCTCTGCCTGAAATTCAACCACCTTAATGATTACCAAAATGAACATTTACTAATGCTATTTTTCTTTTAAAATTGCTACTTGGCTATCAGTTCAAGATTTAGAAGATAAGCAATTAACTACATATATTAGAATTTCCATTTACTTTAAATTCCTCAACTCTGTACTAACTCATAAAGTGAAAGGGAAGTTCCCATTCTAATGGAACCAGTTAGCTAACAAACAACCTGCTCTGGCTCAGAATAAGCTTACTTTTTAATAGCTTCCTCATTAGGCAGTTGAAAAGCTAAAATATATACATACCTTGATTATAAAAATGTAAGGTTTTTCAGACTTTCACACATATTCTTGTAAGTTAGGGACTGTATGAAAATATATATAACAAGGATTTTGAAGCATTCATTGTGCATGTTATTTATGGAAGGAAAGAGAATTAATTCAAAGCTAAATACAGTTTTCACTGAATATGTAGAATAACAGCAGAATTCAATAGGTTAGCACAAACATGAAATAAATATTTAGAGAAAATAATTATGATTATCCAGAAGAACTTCAGCTTTATTCAATGTATCACGTGTAAGATAATATCTCTACGATAATAATAAAGATCTGAACATATAAGCCTCAGTGGGACTCTTAGCAAGATGCACAAATTCCTCAGATCAGCACATGGTACTTCATTAGTGAGGCAGAGAAAAGATGTCCTAACGCCATGCAGAATGAACAGTGAATGCAAGGAGAGAAAAACCAAACCAAACCAAACCATATTCAAACCCTAGATGACTTAATTTTTTATTTTTTTTTTTTCAAGAGAAAACAGAAATTTCTAAGGAAGGTAACACAAAATATCTACTGAAGCTCAAATTATATAATCCTTATCTGAAGAGCTTCCCTTAATTCCATTGTCTTCTTCCTCCTCCTGAAGAGGAGAAAAAGAAACTAAGGGAAATACGTGACCAAATGTTTAGGCCCCAACTCCACCACCTTCCTCTAAATATTCTGGCAACCCTTCCCATTTTCTGTGAAGTAGGGCACTAAGAACAGTACCCTGTACTTGGCACTACACTTCACCAAGTGGCATTTGGAATATGGAATTTCCGACAAACAGATCCATAATAAGGATTCCAGGTACCATAAGCATTTCAAAAGAGCTACAGATTTTGATTCTGACCTATAGGGAAAATACTGCTCAAAGCTGGCAAGGCCACAAGCAGGCAGCTACTGAAACGATACCAAGCTTGTAATAAGGGTTTAAAGATGAAAATCAAATCAGCTTCTTAACGAAGGGAGTGCGGAATATCTGACATTGGACCCAGTCCCTGTGTCTGGCCAAAAACCCACACATTTGTATTTGATCAAAATATAGTATGAAAGAATTAAATGACACATTTATGTTTCTTCTTTAGTTTGGTCTTCGAAAATTTCAGGACATATATCCCATTTGCCAAAATAAACAGCAGATTTTATTTTCTGAGTGCTGAAAAAAATCTTTTGTGCCTGAGTAATGCAGAAGATACAAAGAGAGAAGTAGAGAATATTAACTATACAGGAAGTCTTTCGAGATATTGCAGGTTGCCAAATTCAGGAAGCTCCACTGCACCCAAACTGGCACTGTGTTGGTACGAAGTAGTTCAGTATCTACTAACTGCTCGTGGTGTCTTCAGTACAAAACTAGACAAATCCATGTAACAAGATGTCCATAAACAGATACTGAAGGGAATAGGCAGAGGCATGTCTTCTAATATACTCAGCCCAACAACTGTGGATGTTAGGAGGGTACGAGGGAAACTGCAGAAAGCAATTAAGCCCAAATGTTCATCTTAAAAGGAATAGCATGTGCTGCTGAGACTGACAAGGGCCAAACGCTTATTATATATTTCTTATATTCTTACATACTTTAGGCTAGGCTTGATGTGTACCTAAAAATTTGCAAGTGTGGGTAGGTTCCTGATAAATTTGCTTAGTCATATGCACCTAGTTAGTGCATATAACCATGCTCTCACAAATCTTGCCTGTCAGTAATATATTACTGTTAACAGGTATCAACGGCCTTTGCAAGATCTCTGGCATATTTCACAAAATACTTTGAAAGCACATCTCACTTCTTAAAAACCAAAAATCATTAAGGACATTAAACCAGGACAGCTTCTGGTTTATAACTCAGAAGATAGCTAGACCCATTAAATCTCTCACTGTGTGCATGTGGCAGGCAGAAAAACACATTCAAAGCATAATGAACACATAGGTTATATAATCATACATCATCTTGAAACAGGCCCCTAAGAACAGCTTTTATGTGAATTTCGAGGAAGCAGTAATAACTATGAAATGCCTCCCCCCATCCAGTTCTTCAGTATACACACAAGTAGTTCCTGAAAGAGGCATTTTAATCATACTCCTGCCTGACACGTTACAAAACGCTCTCCAGTCGAGACACACTTTAAAAATAAATATAACTTTACTTATTAGGAAAGAGAACAAAACATTGTATCCCTACACAGATCCTGTGTGCACTCCTGGCTCTCCCCTGTCTTTGTTCTGCAGGCTTAAAGAGAATTAAGAAAGGTATGAAGTCAGTTGATCAAAGGTAAGAAACAGCTTCATTACAAACAGCAAGCTACATAAGTGAAGGATCTTCAGCCTGAAAAGGAACAACGGAGAGCAGGACTCAATGAAATCAGAAGTGGCATGGACAGAACTGTTCTCTGTCTTGCCCAGGACAAGGACTGGGGAAGTTTCATACATAGTTAACAGGTGTCAGGCTCAAGACAAGCAGAAGGAATGGTTCTTTCAGTTTTGGGACTTGTTTGTTTTTTAAAATTTTTTATATATATATATATATATATAAAACAGAAGATCCACTCAAAGCCAATCTTCTTGATACAGAAAGGTGTTGACGTTGAAAGCTTCTGTGGGCTCAATCAGCACTTGGATAGCACGGAGGACACAAGTCAACTAAAAGTGATACAATAAAACAAAATAATCCCCCCCTTCCCTCAGTCCTTTAAGGCAAGGAAGTCCACAAGCTGCCCTGCTGCCAACAGTCTGTAAGCATGTAGTGATACTTTCCATTTCTTTGCCCAGGAGGTTGTCAAGTAAGTCCTGGAATTTCGCAGGGCCTTGGCTGGTAAGAGCATAAATAAAAAGAGAAGGCGAGCCAAAAAAACCCTAAAAGGTACTGAAAGAGCCACAAAAGTGGCTGTACCCAGGTGCATGTTGCCACTACGAAAAACATGATGAGCCTGGGCACCCTGTAAACATCTGATGCCCAGTGTTGGGTTTTCCAGCCGAAGTCCCCAGCTGAACAAGGAAGGAGCAGCAGGCACACGCTTCTACACCAGGGCTTCTCATGAACATGGTCTATGGGACACAAAGGTGAAGAAACTGAGCATGCAGAGTACAACTCTTCCAAGCTGTTTCTATGGAATGGTTCTGGGGACAAATCAGCTGGATTTTGCACAAACAGCTCCCACCAGGGGGACCAAGCAGTGCAGCTTACAGGACACAGGATAAGAAAAAGAAACTTTTGGTGGCCAGGATCCAGTGGGCACTGTCTTCTTGTAGGAAGAGAAATAGAATCATAGAATCATAGAATAGTTAGGGTTGGAAAGGACCTTAAGATCAACCTTAAGTTCCAACCCCCCTGCCACAGGCAGGGACACCTCACACTAAACCATGTCACCCAAGGGTCTGTCCAGCCTGGCCTTGAACACCGCCAGGGATGGAGCATTCACAACCTTCCCTGGGCAACCCATTCCAGTGCCTCATCACCCTTACAGTAAACGGCAGCCTTCACCTGGAAGGAACTGGGGAAAAGGGGATGTGAGGGGGAAGGTGTGACGGATTGTTCCTCATTATGTGCCATGCACGAGGTTTCCAACATCACTTTCCAAGTCATCCATGGCCACATCAGTGGGGCACACAGCACATGTTTAGTGGCTGCACAGGAGGGGCTGTCCAACAAGACTGCCTGTGTTGGATACTGCTGGAAGCAGCATCTATGGCTAGCCAAGCATTTTCTCTGACCAGGTACAGCCATTCTTCTACTCTTATATGACTTCAATACTTAAAAGAAATACCATGAGCAAACTAATCATGGAGTTAAGCAGCAACTTACAGACTCAAAGGAAAAATACAGATCATCCATCTGTCATAAGAAATGAGGATTTGAAAATTTCATTAGTTTTCTGAAACCGTTAAGATATTCTAAGAGTTTCATTAATACAAAGAGCCTTTTCATGCAATTAATCCAGATTAGTAATGACTGTTGAGTTTGCCCAATTCTTTAGTTCCACCTGATGCAACAGAACAGCCTATTTCTTCCTTCCTTTGAAGCATGGTCCTGCCCTCTGAAAATCCTCTACTGCTCCTTCCCCTACTTCCTGCTCCAAGACCACAATTCAGTGTACCTTTACTGCCTTATCAGCCTGTCCACAGATATTTCAGAATAGAAAGTACTCAGAAGTCCTCTACAGCTCTTTAGTCCTTTCATTAGTTTTCAGTGATTTGATCATCTGTTGGCCCAGCTGCCTGAAGGAAAAAAAAGCAGCAGGGTTCTCATTAATCTTAAAGATCCTCCTCATTTTCACAGTTGATGATCAAAGAGAAATAGGCAGTTCTTCTCAGGTAAGGAAAATAAAAGCTTTTTTTCCCCCCACAAATCACTTCCCACACCTTTTAGTTGTATGGGTGTCTTTACTCTCACTTGAGCACTATGGTCTTGGAGGAAACTGCAACTGCAGAGACAACCTTTTATCAGTCAATTTCACCACCCTAAGGCAGCCTGGCCTCTGTCTGAGTCCAGACAGTTCAAACAACCTCCCTCTGCAGACATAGTGAATTACCCTCTAAAAGGAGCCCGAACAATCTCATGTGCCCAATACTATGAACACTGCATTCCTAGCAGGCAAAAGAAATTGCACTGAGGCAGCCAGGAGCTGCCCAGCTGCTGGGCTCTGCTGAGACACAAGAGGAGACCAGACCTTTCCAAACAGCATGTTCAAAACCAATATGCTCTCATATCTCATGGTGCTCCTGGGAACATAAGGCAGAAGGCACAAACTCAGCATCACTAACACTCCACTAAGTGAGCCAGGAGGCACTCAGAGAACTTGATTTTGAGACTAACTTCTTGCCTTCTGCTGCCTGGTAGTTTAGATGAAGCTTTCATGAAAGGGAATTGCAGAGGAGACAGGCCAATACCTACCATATTCAGTCATGTCAGAGGGATAATTAGCAATTGTTAATGTTCTCCTGAAAGCTGTGCCCTGTGGCCTGCACAACAGGGTTCTCGGTATTTTTAAATGAACCACCATTTTACTCTTCTCTAGCCAGCCAGAAACACACCCAACTAGAAAGACAAAATAATTATCCATCTCTATCTTCCCTTCTAGAAAAAACACTTCATGTTTATTGAATCTACCTACTGTGATTCAACAGTGCAAGCCAACTGATTATTAACAGGATTGTCTCGCTTCCTTCAAATCCCAAAATATTTCAATATTAATTATATAAATGAAATAAGATTTCAATATCTCTTTGATGTAAGGGGTTTTCAAATTTTAACATGAGTACCTTGACACACGTAAATAAAATGAAACGAAGTAAATGGTCACGTTTGTACCACTGCAGCCCTGTTATGCAAGATTTGCTGGGAGCGGGTGTGGTGAAGAGGAAGTCATAGACTCCATTTTAATTTGGAAACATCTGTCCCTAGGCAAGCGACGTCAACAAGGCACCACCTCACAAGTTTATTTCTTAGTTTCCTTAGACAATTAATTACATTGCTAATATAACTGTAAGTAGCAATTCTATAAAAAAGACAGTCTCCATCAAGGATCTTGGTACTATTATGTGTACAGGCAAAGTATGTTTCTGTGTATCTGTGGCCAGTTACAAATACATGTAACTGGAACCACTGAATTTACATAATTTTCCTTTTCTGCATCATTTTTAAGAAGAAATAGTAGGACCACTGTTCTCCGAGTAATGGTGAGCCTGCAAACAAGCAGAGATTTTATCCTCAGCAATATAACAAATAACAAACAATTCTTTTAGAGGAACAAAACACTAACACGTTCTTTGACTTCCAGTGAAACCTACTGTCATGGTATCCTCCAAGCAAAGACTGTAATATAGCCAAAATATACTAACTACTACAGGTCTGGGGTATTTTCCTTTTTCCTTTAGTTATCAGAAGGTATTTTTCTCATGTTTTCTCCTCCTCCGCCAAAGAATACTATTCCTCGGTTACATCTATGTAGGACCAAAAACATCTTACAAAAACATTTGTTCACTCCACTGGCAATTGCAGTCTCTAAATAATTGTCAGGAGTTATAGCCATCTCCGACAAGCCAGGAAATATCAAAAGAAAAATCAAATTTACTATACAGCTACAGGGATTGATTTGCGTTATTACAGTGGGAGAGTAGAAGAATAAATAACCTACAGTTTAGCTATTTCCTAACTAAAGTCTGAAATGCAACAGAAGGGGGGAAAATACAGCAACGCATAAATACTAAGTCACCGGAAAAAACTTCTGGTGACAGATAAACACAAAACAAGAAAAAGAAGCTGACAAATTCATATACAATAGTAATTCAACAAAGAAATTCCCATGGTCTGCCTAAGCTATCAATGTTTTAAATTAAAATTCTGTTGCAATTTTTGCAGCCATCAGTGTCTTTGAAGCAGATACACACACATGGAGAGGAACCTGGTATTACATACTACTCAGGTTAGAAGCAAGGCAGAATTAGGAAAATATGAAGTTACTGAATGTTTATAATAGATAATGAAAACGATCATACTTATCCTACTCACTAAACAAAATTCAACACCCTGCCAAACAAAACTGTTAAGGAGCAACTTGGACTTCAAAAGAGCTTACAACTTCCAAACAACAACCTGGCTTGGAATTTCTTATAATTCATTCTACAGACAGCTGCACCATGTTTTCTTACATTAAACAGGATATTAAACTTGATAGGATACCAGTCTGACTTCAGTTGGATTCCCTTTGCCCCCAGCATTTTGTTTTAATGAATCATTAACCACATTCAAAAAAGCAGCAGCTGAGCACAAGGTTCTAGACAGGCTTCCTATCCTGGATGCAGCATATCAATGGAGAGGATTACTGCCATCATCCTCAGCTACAACAGCTTGAAAACAAGTCCTGGTTTGTTTTTACTACAATAAGTGGGGACATACCCTTGAAAAACATGCAAGAGTTTAAACACACGCTGAATCTAAAAATAATATTTTTGATGGGATGTTTCTGAATGCCTCCAAAGAGCAGTTAGTTAAAGTGATCCCCACAGCCTTTTTAGAACCTTCAGAAGTGCAGTTGTTTGTCAGCAGAAATCCCATCAAGACCCTCACAGGCACACAAGTGTGCTTACACAAGATGCCCAGGAATGCACATAACTACACTAAGAACTAGAAAGTGCCATGAGCTCTTAGGGCAAGCCAAGTACAATACTAGCACACAAAGGCTAGGCCTAGGTTTAATAAATTATGTTTGCAGAAGTATTGCTTAATCTTTATAATAGATCCTATTATGATACTTTTGTTCAACCCATTGTAAGTGATACAAATCGTGCTTCTAAAAACAGACAGCATCTCTCTGTGTGTGCATGTGTGTCTGAAAAAGAAAGTGGCTATATACACATGAAAAGGAAAGCTGTAGCAGACAAAACAGCAACAGCAGAAAAAATAATGTTCTCCCTACCTGCTCAATTTAGCACTGCTTGAGTACTGTGAGTGAGGTTTATCTTATGTTTTCAGAGCAGAAAATGTAGCCTCATCTCTCACCAGCACATGTAACATTACAAGACAGAGTAAGGCACACTTCATAAACTTAGAGATGGCCACAGAACTTATGGGTTTGACATTACAACAGAGACAGAAGGGAGCCCAAAACTGACACTGCTTTTCCTCACGCTCCCACACTAACAGCATTTAAATTCCATTAGCCATCAACAAACCGCATTTTACTTTTAGGTCAGATACAAAGTAATTTTAAAATGTTAATAATAAAAAGGTACCTCTCAGCTGAGGTAGCATCCAAGACAAATGGAGCTCAAGTAAGTGCACCTATATTCACTGCAAAAAGAAAATCATGGAATCACAGCACAGACTGTTCTGTACTTTGTCTGCATCAAACGGCCCCAGTGCCACTTTCAGGGATGCTCTTTAGAACAGGCAAATACATTTTCATTTGTTATTTCCATCCTAATACAAAACAACGAATCTCACATAAATATAGTTTTAAACTTCTTAAAACGATGTGTGACAATTGACTAATACTGCTTTTGTATAGTCACATAATCCTAGAGGTCTGACTGTGGAACAATAAGAAAGGTGGAGCTATTAGGGCAAACCCTCCCAGCTGTGTGGCTTCTGTCCAGTTATGGTTACCAGACCACTGTTAACCATCATCGTTACCATAATAAACTACTCCTGCTCCTGTTACTCTATTACCATTACGCAGTCTAGGTACTGTCACACCTTCATTTCGATAACCCAAGAAGTTTAATTCTCGCCCAGAATGCCTGTGTAGTCCCTCGAGTTTGTTTTGAACCTTTCAGCAAACAAATAAAGAAACAATTTATTTTAAATACTTAGCCCTCCCATGTAGACAGTGTATACTCACCACACATTCCCAATTCAAAGCTACCTAAAGAACAAGAGCCAGAGACTAAACACATTATAAGAGTTATTACAATATTCACAGACAGTACAAGAAGCAAAAGCTACAAGTCACTGGTGCCGTACTGCCGCTCACCCTCTCCTTGCTGCAGCCGCTTGGAGCACCCATGCTGGCTGCCAAACTGCAGGAACACTGGGGACAAGAGGGCTGATTTCTCCGGTCCCAACTGAGACAGAAAGACACTTAAAGTACCAGGTTGTCTTCTGCAGCGGGCCACCCAGAGAGACAGAGGGAGCAGGGCCACCATGCCTCCTGCCCTGCTGGGGAGTGGCTGCAAAGGAGGGGTTCAGCTCATGGAGGCAATCCCCCGTGCTGCAGGAAATCCCAAAGAGGTGGTTTGCAGGTAGGATTCATTCCCATCCCAGTGAGCAGACAGTTCAGCTGAAAAGTATTAGTCTGGACCCCGTAAGCTCGTTAAATAATGAACTTTACCCCTACGTTGAAAAAAAAAAAAAAGGGGGAGGCAGTATTGCACAGGCTTACCAGTGGCCACTTGCTGCAGAATGTGCCCTTGCAAGAGGTGTATATGAGGAACTGCTACTATTTTTATCTGTAATGTTTCCAGGTTGCTGCAAATATCTAAGATAAGATTAATGCATAACATTTACTTCCATAAAAACACAATTCCCTTACTTTCTGCTCAGCTTTTACTCCTATGTTGGAGAACCCTCAACTTCATTCACTTTTAAAAATGTTTCTAAAGCTGAAGTTCTTAAAATAGGAGCAAAGAGAAATAAATATAATGTGTGAAAAGTTGACCCAAAAGGCTGTATGACCTGCATTTAAGCATCAGTTTAATATGCAGCAATATGCCATATGGATGGAAAGTAAAAATAGAAGAAGCATAACATCTATGAACACAAACTCAAGTGACTACACATTTCACACTTAAGTTAATAAAGTTCAAATGGATGACGACATAATCATAATTTCCTTGAAACAATTATTTACAGTTTACTTATTTAATCCTTTCATAATTACTTCAGACATTCATCACAGGAACAAATAATGTGCAGTACTCACTCAAACAGTTCCAGCAAAAGCAACAAACTCATAACTAAAAGCTTCCAACATGACTAAGTCTGCTTGGACACAGAGTCATTCCCGCCCTCTCTCTACTACTCACCAGTAGTCAGGCACAAAAACATTTTTCTGTTAACGTAATCGCTTAACACATGCTATCCCACTCACTTCCCAGTCTCTTGACCTTTCTTCCTTCAGCTTGCTGACAGTTCCCCTTTTTCCAGGGAGCACTTGCACTTCTACACAATGCACTACAGTGGCAACTCCTCAAAACCTTGAGGTTTCTTCAAGAAACAGAGTGACTGTCACAACACATGCAGGGGAACGTACAGCATCCCTAAGGAGAGTATCTTCAGTATCAGCTGTTCCACCTCAGTGGTTTAGATCTACTAAATATGCACCATGCTGCAGTTTGGATTCTTTCTACCTTTTAAACATAAGCTATTCTGAGGCTTTACAACTCAAACACCTGTTTCACCCAGTAAATAACTGACTTGAAGTCATGGGCTGGCAAGAGTTATTTTCACCCTTCACTAAGTTCTGCATTTTTTTTAAAGTAGTCTAAGTGATAAGAGCAACCAGATGAATTGATTTTGTGTTCCTATGATAAACATTTAAGCAACATGATCACTGATAGCATTCAGAATACTGCAATGGTAAGCATTCAGCTGTAATTAAAATATTTTAAGAGACACTACAGTATACTCGGTAACCTTTTCCACGCAGAATATTCTTTGAAAAGCAGGAACTCCATTAGCAATATGAGGTCTGCAACAGTTTGAATACCTGAAATAGGCACAGGTAATGTACACAATCAAAACTTGACTTCCCACGTAGTTACAGTAAAACTTCTATTCAGTAAGACAAACAGCACAGGTGAATGGTGGGGGGGGAAATCAGAATTATCAGCTTAACTTTCAATTCACACACTTCCCTCCCTGCCCCGTACTGAAATGAATAATGAATGAGCTGGGTCATGATCACTTTCAGTAACTATGTCAGAAATCTTCCAATCAACGAGATGAAGGCAAGAGCTGTTAAAAGCTCAGACATCAAAGATCTTCCTAGTAATGCCACATGCTTATACAACCACATACCATGCATCATTTTTATGCATCAGCATACCGGGAACTGCAACCACAAGAACCAAAGGTACTTGACTGCTACATTACGAAACTTCCTATGCAAACAAAAATTAACACAGGATTTTAAGTATTTGTGACTGAAATCTGAGAATTTAAACCCAGCCTCTCCCTGCGCCTGGGCAAAACGGGAATCTTCATACTCGAGTGTCACCTTACACCTCCCGTCACCTCTGTCCCGCAGCAGCAAGTCATCCAAAGTGTCAGTAACTCCAAGAGGCTTTTCAACACATAGAAAGTCTCGGCTGTTCGGGTCACCGTCCCCCCACGCCTCCCTCGCCGCTTCGTCCCGTGCACGGTTGCTGCTTGGAGCGTTTCTCAGTCCTCCCGCCCGCTCTCCCAGGCTCTGCCCGGCCCGTGCCGCAGCAGGACCCCGCAGCGGGAGTCCAGAGCCTCGCCCGTGCCGCGGCAGCCCCGGGTGCAACCGCGGCCCGGCTGCTGGGACCAGCTGGAGCCGGCGGGCCGCTGCCCTGCCCGGGCTCCGCCACAGCCCGCACCCCGCAGGCAGCTCCGCACGCCTGCAGGAGCGGAGCCTACGGGCTGCCTCTACCCATCAGGTGCTTTGCGTTTCTTTGTGAATGCAGCTGTTCCCCACGCAGCTTTCCTTCCAGCAACCCTGAAAATCTGGACAATATAGTATTTTTTCTCCTTAAATAAATCTTTCCCTCACTTCTAAAGAGCCCTCTCCTTAAAAATGCTTCTCCCAAATATTCGTCAGTGGGCTCTCCACGCCGTCCGTTCAAACGGACCCGCAGGCACATGCCCCGAGGGCATCTGTCGCGGGTGCACAGGCTTACCTTCGGCTCCCCGGCGTCGGGCTCCTCCTCGTAGTACCCGTGGCCGGACTCGTAGGCGGCGGCAGCGGCGGGCTGCCGCGGCCCCAGCAGCACGGCGCCGGCAGCGAGGCAGCAGCTCAGGGAGAGAACCTCCAGCAAGTGCATTGTGCAAAGATGGCAGGGCGGGCGCGGAGCGGGGCCGCGGAGTGCTTGGAGGAATGCAGGCGAAATGATGAGGCTCCTTCTCTTCCTCTCCCTCCGTCCCTCCCTCCCTCCCCTCGCAATATCCAAGGCAGTAAAATCCGTGGGATGGAGAAGATGCGGTAGCAGCAGCTCCTAGATGCCTGCAGGGGAGTTCCCAACTTTCCCAGCCGCTTTTCAAATTCTCACCAAAGTTATCCGGAGTTTGCCAGGTAAAAAACCCACCAGGAAACCGGACATCCGAGGCTGCGCTCACTCAGGAGCAGGGGAGGTGGAAAGAGCAGAGGGGAGGAGGAGGAGGAGGGAGGAAAAGGAGTGAAAGAGCGCTACCGAGGGGCAGCGCGGGACCGAAGAGCCAGTCGCACCCAGAGAGTTCCCCTCGCTCTGGGCCGGGCCGGGGGTCTCCTAAAGGCTCCGCTCCGCCCGCAGCGGAGGTCTGTCCGGACGGCTGTCAGCGGCAGCGCTCCCAGGGGGTGCGCGGCGCCTGGGGCTGCGCGGCGGGGGCCACGCATCGCGAAAGCGCCCTCTGCCTGCTCCTCTGCGCGGCGGGAGGGGGCCGGCGGCGGCCTTCCTCCAACTCCTCCTCCTGCTGCTGCTGCCGCCTGCCGCCGGCGCTGTGCAGGCGCCCCGGAGAGCGGATCCCCCCGCACCGCGGGCAAAAGGCGTCGTTGCCTCGGGACTGTGGCGGGAAAGGGAGGCGGGCAGGCCCTAAACCTTCCCGCACTACCCGGGCACAGGCAGCCCCGCAGAGTCGGGCTGGTCACGCCCCGAGCCTTGGCCCACCGAAGATGCATCCCGCTGTAGGTCCCAGCCCCCAGGGGAAAGCAAAGTGCCCACTTGCTTCATTTCGGCAGAGGAAGTTGGGTAAAATGCACACAGAGAAAGCATGCAAGAAAATCTCTGTTAACCCTAGTCAGGTACTTGTTGAGCAGTGTTGGCAGCTTCGCTTGAGGGAGTTTTGGCTGGAGAGAAAAAGATTTTTGCCATGCTGGAAACAGAGTAACTCAAGAGTACCATATTTGTTTATAAACTTCCTATCACTGCCATCTCAGAGCTATCTTTGAACAGAAGTTACATCCCATTCAGAGCCCTAAATAAAACAGAGAGTAGACACTGTGCTCCAGTTACACTGTGATTAAAAGGAAAAAAAAAAAAAAAAGTCAAGCAGTAAACCCAAAAGGGATTGAACATTGCTGACAAAGTATCCCACTGCAGCCTGCTCAAATCTCAGCCATGCAAAAGGAAAATGTTATATTCCCTGTACTATTACTATTGCTTGATGTGAACAGGATTATTGAATCTTGGGTAAATATTTGGAAAGCTTTTCAAATTGTTCTGCATCACTTTTATATATCTTCTGGTACTGAGATTGTGTGGGAACAAACTGTGAGGGCGGACCCCTGACTGCTTTGGCTGGATGCTGGCAGTCTGCTCATGGTACACTACTCTTATTCTTTGGGAAATCCATTATGTAACTGTTCAGAGAACAACATTCTGGGGGTTATGCATAAAGGTATCTCTAGCAGGCCTCTGGGTACCTCCTGATCTTTTTGATTTATTTCTTACCGTTTCCAAGATGGCATTTCACCTTGCTGCTATAATACATTATTTTGATGCTAGGAAGTAATCACCGCATTTGCAATCAGAATGAAATCTGAAGTTTTAGTAGAGATGCATTTTAAGGTTTTTTATAGGTACTAGAAAGTTATTAAAGCACTAACAGTTTTTTAACATCTTCACAACATAGTAAAGCCATGAAGCAAAGGCATTGGTACAAGTTAAGCAGACCAGCTATGAAGATATGATAGTGTACATAAATTAAGAAGCCTATTGTTCTTCAGTGGACCCTTACAGCACTGTGGATCAAAGCACAGGATTAAAGCCTAAAGAGAGCATAGGCCAGGATGCAAACCCCATCTAAATAGAAATAGAGCATTACTGAGTTTAAACACGTTAAAATCTCTCAGATACATCAGAGACTGGTGTAAAAAGCAAATACTTTTGCAGCAGATTAATAAAATCTGCCTGACAAACCATGCACAGATAATATTTCAATAACTGCTTGCCATGCAAAGAGTGCCCCATAACTAAATCACAAACCAGGACAGAACATACCACTCCTGCTGTGCCATCATAATCAACTGGCTTCATTATTTATTTCCCCAGTTCCACAGCACTTGCATTCTGTCCCTTTCCTCCCCCAATCCATAGAACATCCATCACAGGATCAAAAGCTTTTATACAAGAAAGCATTTCCACCAACTGCTCTGTATAGCAACTTTAAAGTGCCATAACTGAAAGCTAGTAATCACAGTCATAGCACCTCAAATCACAGTCTAATCATAAGGTTTTAAAAATAAATTGGTTAAAATCTATGATACTTTATATCTTCTGTTTACAAACAAGTATTCCAATGGCTCTGGGACACTAAGGTTTTCCTCAATTCAGGCTGTATTTCTTTCCATTCTGTAAAGATGGCTTATTTAAAGGCTTACTGATTTAAAATATTTTCTCCTTTCCTCACCTCCTAATAATTAATATTCCTCCTCTTGTTTTCAAATTAAACACAATCTGTCTACAGAATTAAAGTTCTAAGTGGCAGTCAGTATAAGCACAAAAGACACAAGAGATATCCCTTATAGTGTAGAAATACAGCTCTAGATCTTACTTTGTTTCAATGGCAGTGACAGCTACTATTGAGAAACAAAGGAAACTTTTTATAATCAGATGTAAAATTCCTTCAAATAAATTCTCTTGATGTTGTTTTAAAATGGCATTAAAAAAATCCAGAGCCCATTCTGTTGTTCAAGTTGGTGTAATGTACATCTGTCAAGCACATTCCTTTTCTAAGTTTAGACATACCAGGTATGTTCCTTTCTGATGAATTCTCTGTGTCCATTCTGAAATGTGGATGGGTTTCAATACCTGTTTCTTATCTGCATTCATCAGCAGTACAAAAAGTCAGAGAGGAATCAGTGTAAGAAATGTGAACTGAGACCGAGGAATAGAAAAGTGTCAATAGAAGCAAGAAAAGTCAGTAGGATGCTACTGTAATTTGATCTATTTGCTTATGGTATAATTAGATGATAATGTTAAATGTTTTCTGTACACAGAATGTTATTTACATTCTCCTTATATTTTTTGTGTTTGATTCAAACCAATCTCCTTTGCACTCTCCTCTTAAACAGACATACAGAGGCATATATAGGCAAGAGTTAAAATCAGTTAGCATGGTTTGCTAATTGCAAACAAGCCATGTTTGTTTCAGCACACATAGGCTTAGTGGTGAGTTTTAATGGAATTTATATTTAATGTAAATGTCAAAGGTAGAAAACATTTTTCCCTAAGTGCAGCAAATCAAAAGACTATGGAAGTGCCATTCTGTATTCATTCCAAAAGATGAAGGCACTATAGTAAGCTTCAGTCCTTCGTTCCTCTACAGATAGGACTCCCCTATATTTCCTCTCATGCTTAAAAGCATGGGAAAAAAAAATCTGGGTATTGATCGGTGTCTGAGAGATCAAAGTCTTATGTAAATAGTGTAAACGAGCCTGATATGTATAGGGAAAAGAAACTGACAAGGCATTTCAGATTCACTGCCAAACTACTAGAACAGCTGTTCAGTAAAACATTTTCTGCCAAGTCTTTCAATCCCAAGTTTTATTACACATTTCTTATCGTGCTGCTTATGTACTTGGCGTAACCAGTTCTATGGAAGAGAAGACTTAGCTACTGAGTTAAAAAAGATGGTGCAGTGGATTTCAGGCTGCAGTCCACTTCTCAAACCCCTTTCTTTATATAAAACATATATAATTTAGTGGGAACATTGAGGAGTACCGCAGGTTTACTGATTATGTGCATAATGACCTTCCTCATTCCTCACAAGCAGATTTAAAAACATACCTTTTTTCTTAATGGGCCCTCATGTAGTATTTCCTTATAAGATCCTAGAAAAAAATCAGCATTGTGGCTTGAAGATCATCAAAAGTAACTGAAATGCTTCCTTGACTTTGATCAGACATCCTCACAGTAAAACTTAACCCCTGGGAAACTGCTCTGCACCAAATCTCTAGGTAGGAATCCTGAAATTTAGCTTTATCCATTCATCTTCTCTAAAAACATTGTTAGGATGAATAACTTTAATTCAATGAGAAAGACATCACTGCTGCAAAAACATTTTCTGCAATGCTTTAGCTAGCAACCTACACTTTATTGCCTAGAAAATTATTTTCCATTTGGCGTAAAAGTTCATCCCTCTTGAAAATTAATTGACAAGAACCCTTAGTCTTCAGCCTTTAACACTGTTTGATATTTGGGGATTACACGATTATTAGGTTTTCTTTGTTCTCAGGGCTTTTCTTTCTGAACTTAAAATCAAGACTACTAGCATCTAACATTAGAATTTCTCTAGACTACAGACTGGATGACTGCAACAGTGTAAAACCTTTGCTATAATAAGGGGTTAACATGATGCAAAAATGGAAAACACAAGGTAGTATCTCAAGAAAAGTGTTTGAATTACCCAAAGCAAATTACAGATCTCTAAAGCTGGCCTAAATTTAGAATGGAGAAAGCCCTGGCACATGTTTAATTCAGCTGTCTTACATTAGACTACTATAGTTTTTCTTCCATCTTGTGATGCAAAGTCTCAAACAAGAGAATATTGATTTAACATCCTGTAAATTAATTAATCTCTTCACTTAGTGATGTTCATTGTTATAACCTCTGACTATAAACAATGACTGATTGTAAACTTATGCTGCCTCTTAACTGAAAGCTGTGCACATCTAAACTGTGTATAACTGAAGAGATGTCACCATATAAACAAATGCAGATTTAACAAAACATACAAACACAAACCGCTATCATGGTATGTACCTTAAAACTATCATTTGCAAGAACTTTGGTTGATTCAGGAGCGCTCTGAAAGGTGATGCCCAAAACTGAAAAAAAAAAAAAAAAAAAAAGTACTTCAAAACTGACCTGTGTTGTACAGAATGAAATGGAGCAGAACAAAACACCTCAACCTATTCTTCTGTATGTACCTTCCCATGCAATACTTGCCTTTTAGGCAGTCACATTCAGCTTGCAATCAGCTGTAACTCTTGGATGTTTTCTGAGGATTTTCCATCCAGCCAGCTGTTCCCTTTCCTGCAGTTGTAGATCTGACTCTTCCATCATAAGTTAAACACTCACATTTCCCAGCAGAACAGTGTCCACTATCTCCTCCTTTTTTCTAGTAATTTCTTGATTTTATGAAAATTACTTCCAATTTTAAGCCTACCTGTCTGTGCTCTCCTTGCTAGCTCTATCTCACCTGTAAACGTAACAAAGTAAAGGTGTATTCAACCTATGCTGCCCTTGATTCCTTCTCAGAATTGTTAGGGACCTGTTGCAAGGTTTGGCTGAAGGTCGACACTTTCCTCCTGAGGTGCTGGTTCAGACTGCAGGGTTTGCTGCAGCCCATCTTGCTGATTCAGAAACCAAAACTGCCAAACTGTGGGGACATTCAGATCTGAGGTTCTTGCTTAGGCCCATCTTTATTTTTCACATAGTTGAAAACAGGTGGAGATTAACCTAAAAATTATGGAAAGGAGAGGTTTGTGGCCTGGGTTGGGTTTTGGTTGTTTTTTCCTTTTCTTGATACACCAGGTAGTGAACTTCTGGAATCTGCTGTTATGAGAAGCTGGAAGCAGAAAACCATGAGGTTTAAAAATGGTTTGCTGTTATGAGAAGTTGGAAGCAGACAACTGTGAAGTTTAAAAATGGATCAGACAAATTAAAGAGGATCAGGGGGAAAAAAAAAAGGTAGGAGTAAAAGAGTACAAACTCTGCATACCTAATTCAATGAATGTAGATGCTGCAAAAAGTGTGAAGGAAATGGACTGCAGAACCAGACAGTCTTGTGTACTCTCCCCTAAATAGCATGTTCAATTGCAACTGCTGGAGACAGAAAACTAGATAGACAGTCTAGACAGATGGTTTGTTGGAGCCAATAGGACATTTCTTATATTTTAAGGGAAAGTGAATCAATTTCTCATTGATTCAGGTCCAAACCGCAAAGTAAATGTGTTCTTGTCTTTTAGTCTCATGTTCAGACCACGTATACTTAGTCATAACAACAATACTTATTTTTTTACACATGATCATTGCACCAGAAGTCAGTCCAACAGATAGGGTTGGAAGAAAGTACACAGGAAATCCAATCTGTAAAATATTCTTTATAATCTACAATGAAATGAATAAAGAGTGCTATTGCTATCACCATTCAAACTGGATTAAATCATTCCATCTTAGAAAAAAACTTCATGTATCTGCTTTTTGGATACATATGGTAAAGCATCAGCTTTTTAATTTTTTGAATTTATTTTTTTTAAACTAAATGGTAAGACAAAGCAAAACAAAAAACCTATGTACCAATTTTCAGTCAGGAAGTTATCATTGCTAATAGTTTTAATTGGCACCATGCTTAACTTGGTTACTAAAAAGATTTTTGTTTTCTACTGAACAATTGCTTAATAAAAACCATAATATGTTCCCTTCAAAATTTGCATGTTTTGTGCATAATCAAGAGTGTTATTGTTGCTGCCAGGCCTGAAGATATATCCTGGGCACAAAACTAGAAGGATGAGGACCCACCATCTGTAAGAATTGAAAATTCAATCCCCCCCCCCAAAAAAAAAAAGGGGGTGGGGGGCAATGACCAATGACACAATGACAAAGAATTGAAGAGCAAAAAGGTGCATTCATATGCAGATCGCCCCAGAGCCCACAAGCAATTCCTTCCCTCAGTGTCTAGCCAGGAAATTTCATTTTCCTAAGCACTCAACACTGGGTGACACAGATGTTCCCTGTGGTACAGTGAAAGCCGTGCTAATTTCCCCCTTTATCATTAATGAATTTATGTAATAAGAGACATTCTTAGACCAGCTCTTGACTGTTTCTTCCTTTCAGCACAGCCTATCTTCCTCCTTTAGCCAGCCTCTTGAATTTCAACACTCCAGGCTAGACTAGGCAGCTGATACATGCAACATGGAACCAGATCATCACTCAGCAAAGCAGCCTTCAGTACAGCACAGCCCATCCGTCGTCTTCCTGCTTGCTTATCTCTTTGTAACCTGAATGTAAGCAGCTACTACTGATCTAAAAAGCGGGTAGCATGCTGGGACTAAGCTATTTTAAAAATTCCTATCCCATCACAAACCTACAGCTATACTCCACAGGGACACTTCAACTAATCTGTCCCAGCAAAAAACTCTTAAGTGCAAAGAGTAGAGCAACAGACCATTTTCAGTAGCAGGTTCCAACTGCGGAACTCAACCTAATCTTCTCTATTGATAATGAATATAAGCCTGAGTGTATTCAAAACTAAAAACAACCCCAGCTTCTTAGTAAGACTCCCTGTAGTGATGGCATCTTCCCAGGGTAGCCAGCTGATCCAGACGGACAAGGGAGAGGTAGAGAAACAAGCATTTAAAATAAAAAAGCTAAAATTTGCAGACATTTTATGTATTGAAAAAAAAAGAAGACGTAGCTTCAAAATGTGGATTATTACACTAAAATTCTTTTCAGAGATGCACAGAAGTCACCTTTCCTTATCTTTTCTGCTTTATAATTATGAGTGGTCAAAAAAACCAGCTTTGTCATTAACATTTGTTGGAGCCAGATTTTCTTTTTCCTCACTAGTAACCCTAGCAGTTTAGTCCCCATATGACCACTCACAGCTCTTTCACCTGAAAAGGACAGAGAAAGACCTGGTCATACTTCCATCTTATGTTTCTGGTCTTTTAAGATAAGACCGCTTACGAGCAGCTCCTGTACTGCAAAAGGACTCATGATGAGGGAACACACTGGTGCTGGATTCTGAGCTGCCCCAGCTGCAGAGGTACAGAGGAGGTCATACTGTTGGGAAATCTGGTGAAGCTCACTGTTCTCAAACTACATGATGATGATGCTGCATGTTACAAAGATAGCTGATGTTTTAAAAGAGAGATGATGTTTTAAAAACATGATGATGTTTTATGCTTACGATGGATTGCAGATAGACAGCTGCACATCACACGTTTTGCTCGAGTTACTCTTAGTAAGTCTCTAATCTCTTGTAATGAAAATAGATGTTTATTGCAGGATCTCTGGAGTTCTAGTATTCTAGCTGGTAAAATTAAAATAGTCCAAATGAATGTGTTTCCACATAGTTGTGATGTGAGCATTACATTCACCTGATAGGACAATGTTTCTAGCCCACAGTTTTGCACTGAAATCTTCAAAGCATCCAGAGGGAATTAGGAACAATTATTAATTGTAGTAATATCCTTTTAAATTTTAATAGGCTTCTGAAATCACTTATAAAATCTGATTTTTTAAGTGACTTTTCATTTTCTTGCTCTTCTCCAACTGTGTCAATGATCTATCAAAAAAAGATAAGACTATTTCACTGAGATGGGCGATATATTTATGTAGTGATATTAATAGCAAAGCTGTTAATATTCATCGGAGGTCTTGAAAAATCATTTGAGTTTTAAAACTACAGAGGGAAACTCTATTCCCTTTTTTCCAAACAGAACTTCAAAGTCTAGATGTTTCAGTACAGTAGCTTCAAAGTTTTTTCTGCTTATTTATTGTGTGACCTATTGTTTAGCTAAATAGTGTAACAGATGCCTTGTTAAATAATAATGCTGACTGCCAGTAGGAATATACTAACTTTTTGAGTTCAGTCTACTCTCAGTCTAGGTCAAAAAGAGCTGGGTCTAAACTCAGTGAGTTTTCAAACGCTTACTGTAAATATACAATATCGAAGTTCATAATTAAGAAAGCTCATTTCATCAGTCAGCTTCATGTTTGCACAGCAGTGGGAGTAATTATAACACTACTCATTCTTTCTGGTTGGCTTGAACACTTGACCTTATAAGTAAACTCTTTTTTTTCCCCCCTCCTAAGATGCAAAGCCAAACCATTTGATTTTAACAAAACAGAGCTGTCCGTTTGACATTTCAAAGCACATTTAACTACTTCCTTTCTTTAAGAGAGATGGTTTCTTAAAAATAGAAATTTGTAGGCTACTTCTACTGATTTTTACCATGCAAGGAATAAAAAATTTTCTGCTTGACATTCTCTTCACTTCATCAGTTGAGCTGTATTTTTTCCAGCCGTCACAATACACTGAAATTCCAAATTTCATGCAAATGCCAGAGTGCCTCAAGCTCACTGTTGGCTTGATATTGTTCTTACATCATGCCAGCATTCACCAATTCACATGGGACCAAAGAATGTGAAATCCAAAAGGAGAATTACAATTGTTTTCAACAGCAGTCATGTGGGCAGACATTCAGTAGAACTAACTGCACCCAAAAAGAATAAAACAAACAGAAGATGATCTTGTCTCCCTTTTGTCATCCCAAAATTACAGTTCTGTTCTAAAGCAAAGTGTCTGGTTGTCCATTACAGTCAATTAATAGACCCCTTCTGAAGGGCAACTTATTCTCCATTTCTTTGGTACTTACTTTAGGATATCCACTCAAATATGTTTCTGCTCTGTTAGTAATAGTGAGAGACTACATGGTAACTTTCAGATCCCTAAAATTACAGAAGTCTCATGCTGAGAATCCACATTGGAAAATCTGTCCCTGGGGAACCGCAGTGCCATAACGGGCTGTCCAAGAAATACAGGAGGAAAGGGGCCCAGGAATTAAAGTGAGGTAAGTAATTAAATCCATTAAATTAGCCTCCAACTTGGCAATTGGACTGTCAAAACAGAGCAAAGGTAATAGTGGCATACTTGGTAAAATAAAAGGAGTGTTTGACTGCTGATTTTGTGCTTTTATTTTAGATTTATGTCTTACTCATTCTTTTCTGCTCTTTATTGAACAAAAAATGAAAGGTACAATAGATCTCAATGTCAGGAAGATAAACTTGTATTTGCAAATCAAAGTTTTGCATTTTTTAAAACATTTGTAATACTTACAAACTGTACTTGTAACAGCTATTTTTACTAAGTCTAAGAAGCTTAGAAACAAGTTCTGAGTACTGTACTTTTCATAATCAGTCACTATAGAGACTGAGAATAAAGTATTATTTACAGCAGTAGAAGAAAAATTTGTTTTTTAAAAGAATATTCAGGAAACAGTTTAAAACAAATTTACCTGAACAAAAATTACATCAGGAAAGCAAAATTTCACTAAATGGCAAATATACTATATAGTCTTAGTGCATAGTCTTTTTCCATCACCATCCTCTGTAATATACTGTGATGCCTTGAGTTGGTATAAAGAATTATAGAGCCAGTCTAACTGTACAATTTCTTTTCTAGCCATACAATATTCACGCTCTACTAGCAACCAGAATATGCTCAATAATAAGACATTAAAATTATTACTGCTCTTTTTCTGAATTTTGCGTAGTTAGATCTCTTATAGTCAGGGACAGTATCCACAGAGGGATCCAAGTCCTGCATAGAAAGGGAACAAATAGACTTTTGAGTATCTGCAGTAACCTTTTTCTCAAAATTCCCCATTTTCTGATGTTACCTTACTTTAGTCTTTTTTACAGACTAGTATGCAGTCAAAGGCAACCTCTCAAAGAACAGAAGGAACAGAACAGAGATTGGATCTGGCCATTGGGCAAGTGCAGTTCATCCTTTGGTTCACAGCTGGAGGAGTTCTGTACAAGTGTCCATGAAGGAGAAGGCAGCATCAAGTCCTATAGCTATTGAGTTTAGAGCCAGCCAGATTGGTTTCGGTGGTGGTGGTTGGGTTATTTTTCCCCTCCAAAGACTACACATCAAAAGGTTCTAATTTTACACCCTTACTCCCCCAAAACCCAGATGCTACCGCCAATCCTTCCCCCCCCCCGGCTCTTCTGTAGCCATTCCTGTAAACTCTGAAAATTGAAAAAACAATTTGTCTGTTTCTAGTTAAAGAACCTCTCTTATAAAAGACTACTTTGTGAGAGGAAATTGCTAACAATATTAGTGATGTGATTAATGCATTATATGTAGGTCCAGCTGACTGTCTCATGGCTCCTTTAGTATTCCAGGAATAACACAGTCAAAATATTCTGGTTAGCAAAATGAATAGATACTGCTCAAAAAATAAAGGTTACTGTTTTATCAAGGAAGAAGAAACCATGCTTATGGGTTCTTTTTTCTTTTGTCCCAAGAGAATGTCATTTTTCTTTCCTTTTTCTTGCACCACAACTACAAACCTTTACATGTGTTACTGATAGTCATAACTTCATTAGGATTTTCATCTAATGTCGTAAACTGCCTTGCTGTATGATAATAAATACCTAAATAAGGTATTTATTTATTATTTTGTGATTTGAGAGAAATTTCTATAGACCTACTGTTTTATAGAGGACATTAATTCTTGGAATTGATTAAGACATAACATACACAAAACATATCCTAAGCCTGCCTAGGTAACAAAGTGGGCAGAAGTGTTTTACAACTCTGATTTTACTGTAGATAAAAATACATTTAAAAAACCTTACAGAAAACCTCTTAGATAATAGCATGGATGAACAACACAGATAATATTGTGTTAAAAATCTAACAAAATTTTATTTTTTCCTATTTCAGACAAGATTGAGAATACTGTTCTGCCCCAACAAACAGGAGAAAAGGGAAAAAAAGCATCTCAGAAAAAACAAACAAACCAAACCCAACCAACCAGCCAACCTGGCTTGGTTGTGAAGCCATAGTTTGCTCCCTGAAACCACCACAGGACTGCCTGAGGAGATGAGAAACAGGAAGCATTCTACACACAATTATAAAGTCTTCTAAGTTGGAAATATAGATATTTGACACAAAGTGCATTCCCATATGTCTGTCTCATAGCAAAGGAACTCCTTTTTTTCAAAAACATAGCTCTGATCATCACTGATTCTGGTCCAGTTGTACATGACTGAGATAAGCTTTTGGAAGACTACTGTGGAATGGTGTTTTCAATAAGAGTCTCAGAATTTCACAGACTAGTGGAGAAGCACACAGAATTTTGTTTCTCACATAGAGCTATGGTAGTTTCTTACACTCTGCATGTATTATGGGATGTTTTTTTCAGCAATCCAGATATGAAAAACTCCCTACAAGTTGACCCCTGCCTTCTGTTGGAACCAAATTTATGGTTATGATTTAAACAGCGCTGTTTTTCCTTTGTATATCTCACAAGCATGAAATAAATGGAAAGAAGACATCTGTGTTCCAGGTATTCTTTCATGTATAACTAAATTTCAATTATTTTATATAAGTAGTCTGATTTTCAGAAGTATCAGATTGTACAAGAGCTACTAAGTTTAGTTTCTTTGAATGCAACACTTGTTTTCTCCAACATTTGAGACTCAGCTTAGAAAATTCTGGCCAATACCGCTATACGCATTCTCACTGCAAACAGTAAATGTCTACCTGCGGATGAGGAGATTTTACACTTGAACAATCTCACTTTCTTGTGCAATAAATGCAAACTAGTCAACTGAATTAATGGCAGAGTAGAAAGACAGCACCAACTGAGATACAGCGTCCACGTGAGAGATCTATTCTTTGGAGGCCCTGTATTTTTAATCTCTGTTTAGAGCGTTGATGGCGTCTTACAACATAATGAACAGGTAAGACATTACAGTGGAATTATTTCTCCCGAATTTAGCTGGTCTGCCACAATAAATTTCACAGCTGTGATGGTAGTATTTTTTTTTTTTTAATGATACCATATATGTAGCCTTCATCTTTACATAATTAATTAAAAAGTAGCACATAAGCTTCTTTTTGCATTAACTACAGAGGCTTATGCTTGAGTTTTATTAAAACAAGAAAGGGAGAGTTGTTACTTACCTTTTTTGTCATCTGAGGTAGTAACCCTAGGAAGTTGCAGACTATACATTATGACATTCATTATGTATTCTTACTTCAAAGAAGAAAAAAATTGCATGAAGTAACATATCCTATTAATCACAGAGATTTGAATCCATCTAATCTTTCTCTATAATTTTGACTGGAAATCTATTATAATGTCAAATCCTGTTAGTGAAGCCTTAACTACTCAATATACGCAACACAAATTCTTGCATGAGAATTGATTTAACAGAGCTATAAGACAATAAAAGGGCAGCAGAACGTGTGACCTCTGCTCTCCAATTCAGTAACATGAACAAAAAGCGAATTCACTGGGAGCTGTCAATTCTGAAACATCTCAGTTCAACATGATTTCACCAAAAATCAAATGGAAAAGGCTAATCTTGTTTTCTAGACACTTAATTTTCCCAGGCAGATTTACCCCCTGGTTTGTCCAAATGTGTCTTAAACAGAATGTCTTATTCTGAAGTGTCCTTTTTTTTTTTTAATTCTAGTACAACAGGCACAATAGCTCTGAATACATCAGTGTCACAGTTATTGTTTCCGAAGATTAGGCAGAAGGCCACAAGACATTCTGTGAAAAGTAGAAAGCATGCCGATAATACTCTTACAGCACACTTATACTTTGTGAAAATATTTACTTATACTTGTATATAGGAAATTTTCAGCTTGTTATCTTCCCGTGCTTGTAATCGTCCTGTACTGGTAGAAAGAAACAAACCTTTATTAGATCTGCTGGGGTCTATAAGATCTTTTTCCTTTTGCTTAAATAAAAGATTGACAAGAGTGTAGCTTAACTAATATCTGGTGCTTTGTACATTAAAGACATCCTGCTGTTCAGTCATATGCATGTTACCAGAATAGTCAAAATAAAATTAACAAAACATGTAGCCAGATGTTACTTAAGATGGGCTACCTACAGGAAAAATGTAGCTTTAAAGATTCTACAAATATGGGATTAATAAGTATTTTCCCCTTTTGGCATCTGATATTTAGCTCTGAAAGCACTGTTTTGTTCTACTCTAAAGATCTGTTTTATCCATTCCCATGATTTTTCGCATTTCCCTTCTGCAACATTTTATTTTCAATTCAAAGACCAAAGTGTTAAAGTAAGAATCTATGTTGTACTTAATTAGCAGAAAAGTTTACCAAGTTTTTAATCTATGAATTTGACTCAAGTCACAGTGTTATAAGAAGTTCCACTTCGGACACAGTTTAGAACCTTGTGTTCATTATTTGCTGAGAGAAAACAAACAAAAAAACAAATGAAAAAAACAAACACCAAACTTGGTATTCCAGTGCTAGTGAAATCCACAGTTTACTAAAAATCAATAACAAAATTTTTCACTATCTGTAGTGAGAAAGTTTCAGCCCTAGTGTTTTGCATTTTAGACAGAACAGCGCATGATCAAGAAATCTATAGATTGTTTTTCAAATGCCTTGATCTTCGCAAAATTGACAGCAACATAGCTCCATCATTTTGTGTTGCATAATTCTCCATTAACTTCAGTTGTGTATTGAAAGCAAGGGGAAGTGGTCCTTTTCAACTTGGCATACTCAGTAACATGTCTTTCTATATCTTCATTCCATAGGAATGAGAATGTAATTTAAGGACAAGATGAGGCTTACAGTGAGTTGATTCTGTCATTACAAAAATACTTACCTTTCCATTTAAAAAATAGTCCTTATTTTGAATAGAAGAAAGCCCAGAATCTAAGTAGGTAATACTGTTTTAACAAACAGAAATACTTCTTTTTCAACTGTGGTAACTTAGAGGTGTGCACATTCAGAAAGAGAGGACAAGGCTTAACTGGGGTTTTAGGTTTTATCTTGCAACACTGAAGATGAATACTAATAACAAATACTATATAATAGGGAAAATTGGCTATAAACCCAGACTTTTTCTCTCCAGATACCCAACATTTAATAGGCTAAGATTTTCTTTTTTTCCTCCCCTGTTAAAATAAATGTAATAATTCCTTTTTGAGCCCAATACAATTACAAATTTGTAAAGTTGATTTAGCAGGGGTTTTAAAGCCATAAAAGTTCATCTGAAGCAGGGAATTCATACCAGTCTCTGTAAAAGCTCAAACAATACAGCTAAAGATTACTACCAGGAAACCTACATCAAGCCACTACAGAGCATGAACCAAAAACCAAACCCACAGATCATCAAGTTTCTTTTCTGTGGTATCACATAAAATGTCATCTTTATCTGAAATGTCAGCTCTTATATAATTGAGTTTAATCTTTCA
Organism: Psittacula echo; assembly: GCF_963264785.1. Taxonomy (NCBI): domain Eukaryota; kingdom Metazoa; phylum Chordata; class Aves; order Psittaciformes; family Psittacidae; genus Psittacula; species Psittacula echo. The sequence continues at coordinate 38,877,048 of NC_137735.1, read as the reverse complement.
GGCTCATGCAAAAACACAACGCATTTCTATCAGTTGGTAAGTTCTGTTACACGACAAAGCACATAGTATGTACAAACTGGGAAAGAGGAGAGACTATTATTTTCAGGGGTAACGGACAGCATATCACCTTAGCCTGCAAACTTAAGGTCCAAGAGTTTGTAAGATTGTGCATTTAGTTATAAGACTGCATATTAAGTCATTTTAGTGCTTCAACTGGAGAAAAACTGTGAAGTGTGTAATTTAGCATTGCCAAGAAAACGTAATTTTATCTGAGAATTATTTTGTGTTCATTCTGAAACGGAATTCTCCAGAATTAATTTGGATTTGGGACAAAACCGTTCTGCCCGTGAAAACAGGGAAAATACAAGGAAGAAACGAACAAACAAAAGTATTAGGCAGAATAAAGTAAAAGAACTAGTAAACTAGTAAAAAATAAATGTTATATAATCAACTATTTTATCTTGCTCTTTGCCACAGTGTTTTAATGTAACTTACTAAGGAATGAGAACTAAGCACGCAAGAGAGGAGAGAAGAACAGTAATTAACTCAGACAACATGTATCAAATTAGATGAGATATAACAGACACTACTGGAATTCTCTTTTTATTTTCTTTTTTCTTTAAAAAAGTGAATATGAAATACATTGCTGTGCAAACTGGGTGACTATGAAAACTGCCTAAAATGTCAATGCAGGAAAACATTAAGGACATCAAAGAACTCAAGCACATATTTTTAAAAGATGCAAAAACATGTTTGATGCACTATATTAGTAATTTAAAAAGTTGCTGATCAAATCGCTATATAATTGCCTTCATAGATAATATAGCCTGAATAGGTTAGGTAACAAATGCTTAAGAATTCTTGTTTCATCCATATCACTAAACAGTCACTGCTTACCAACCCAATCTCACATCCAGAGTACACAACAGCCTGCATCACTCACAAAGAGAGACTTTCTTTTGCAATAATAACCTGTTTGAACCTGAAGTGATTGAGAAGTAACGAACACCAACCCCATAAAACCTTTTCTCAGACAGCTTTATCCTCAAAGTACTGTTTCTTTTTCAGAGGTAAGACATTTATTTCCAGAGGTAAATTCTGACATGATGTACAAAATTATTTCCTACTTTCTGTTTTCCTATTAGGTTCCCTCAAAGTATTTCAGAAATAGATGCATCTTGCATGTTGAGTGAAAATACTGGGGAGAATGTGTCTAACCTGCTATCTTGACTCTGACAGTGACCAACAGCAGGTGCCTGAGGAAGATGAAGACAAGCCCATAGATGTATTTCCCCATAATATTTTCTAGACCTCAGCAAGATGCAGCTCAAAAACTTCTTGAGCAGAAGCGTTATCTTTTTTGATATAACAGGTTTTTAAATTGTTTTTCTTTCCAGGAATCTGAACTGTCACCCTCTGAGATCATGTAAATGCTCACTATCCATAACAGTATGTGGCAGCTTAATAATGTTGTGTGAAGAGCCATGTTCCTTGGTTTGCTCTGAATATCACTGGTTTTATTTTATACCTCTCATTTTTATGGTGGAACTGAAATAAATCCCTATCCACATTCTCCTCTACACTTCATTTTGTAAACCTTTTGTACACCCTTTAGTTTTCTTTATTTCCACCACACAAACCCCCAAAGGTTCCTAGCTAGTATACTTCTTTTTATGCAGAAGACAGTCATACATTTGGTTATCTTTGCCACCCTCCCCTAACCCAGTTTTTATCTGCAACTGAAATGAAGAAAAAAGGATTACATCCAGTTCTTGTGTGTTTGTTGTGGGTTTAAATAATCTTAGTGGGTTTTTCTATTCAATTCCTAATAATTCATGACAGTGATTTCTTTCTTTATTACTAATCATTAAGTCAAGGAATATTCCTCATATGGTTACAAAATTTGCTCCCGAAATCTAAATAAACAAAACAAAATTCTTTCATATTGTATATAGCTTTTAATGATAAGCCTATGGCTCAATGTAAATTACAGATGCTATACTTGATTTTAGAATTTAAAATTAAAGATTCAGTGGTGTTTTAAGAAAGGTGCCCTCACTAAGAGATAATTTTAGTGTTTTCAGGATAGCATTCTAATTCTGCAAAGACTTATTCTCCTCAAGTCCTATCTAACTCACACGGACCATCCAGAAACTTGTTATGAACACAAGCTTCTTAAGTAATAAAGACACACTAATATTTGAGACCTCCACTCTGGATAAGAAAAGACTCAATACTGCACTGAAACACCTGAAGGGGCTATCAGTACCATTTCTGCTAGAATATGATCCAATGCTATTTTTCCTGTCTTTCTTCCTATTACCCCACTGAACTGAAAGCATTTTGCTGTGTAATGGACAATATTATTATATTAAATGCAAATTTTATATTATTTATATATATATGTACAATATTATATTAAACCCCTGTAAGAACCAAGGAAAGAAAAATACACCTGCAGCAGCAAATTCACCTTCTGTAAGGGCTGAAGGTGATGTACTTACTAGTCAGCCTATCAGAGCCAGTTTTTCCTGATGAGCAACTGACAGTGACATCTGTCTCAGCCATTTAACTGACGATCATTTCTGGAAAATTACATTCATGTACATGCAAGATAAAATATTCCGTTGAGTTTGTGGTTAACATGTCGTTTGCTGCTGCCAGCTCTCAAAAGATTTATGGTTTTCAGTTTACGCTCTCTATTATACCATAAAATCTTAACCAAAAATCTTAACTGACCAAGTAAGATACAGTCTTGTTGCAAGCCTAATGTTGCCTTTACTTTAGGCATTTGCTTCAGAAAGTTTAAAACAAATGAAAAACCAATGGAAGATAAGAAATGAGAATGCTTTGTCTAGCAGAAATTTAAAACAACCAACAAACTAAATCAAGTACGAATGAAAATAGTTCATCTACTTGTAATTAGTGAGTGTGACACTCACTCAAACAAATCATCACTACAAGTCTTCTAGTTAAATTTATATACTCTTTTTGAGGACAGTTCTAGGTTACAAATCTCAAGATAACATATTCTTGCATATCATGTTATGCTGTCTGATCAGATTTAAATCTGGGAACTTTCTTTTTATTCCTTCCCCTCTCCCACTCCTAGTAAAGCTTACTAGAAAAACAGAGTATTTACTCAATAGTACTATGTGCCTTTTTCTTTTTTCCTCTTAATCAGATGACCTTACTCTCATAGCTGACAAAGCACAAAACGTCTAGCAAGGATCTGAAAGGCATATTTCCTCTTTCTGAAGGTATAGTTACGAACATGCAATATTTACTAGAACTTTGTTGCATCAAAATACTCAACAAGAATGGAAAATATTTGTTACTGTTTAAGCCCACACCACTCAAACTTGTAAGTAATATGGACTTAGGAATTTCAGTATACATTTAATTGCATTAATCTTAAAAATTCTGTGCGCTTCAGATAAGAGCTCTATTTATATTAATTACCAAGCTGCCAGTTGCGACTTCCTGTGCTTACCACTTTTCTGCTTCTTTTTCAGCTGCCCAGTATAGAATATATAATGGACATGCAGTTTAAATGACATAAATAGGTTGGTATGCACTGATGAACTCATACGTTAATTTGTTCAAGTGAGTAGTAAACCACAAGCAGCTGATAAGTCCCGTTTCTGCAACACGACTTGGTTATTATTTGAAGTACCTCTGAGCCCTACCTAACAAGAGGAGTTCTGAAGTAAATATTAAAACTGTGAACTTTCTAGAAGTGGAATATAATAAAAAACAACAGTCAAAAGCTTGTATTGCCTTTTTGGAATCCTAAAATTCACCTTTACAATCCTCTTTCTGCAAATGCAGAAAAAACCCCCAAATATTAATGTTTCTTCTAGCTGAACATCTCATGGTATTTTCCAGAATCTAATGGGAAAAAAAGTGTGAAGTGAAAGACTCCACTGTACTGAGGAGAGTGATAATTTGTCATTTGAATGAAGACAGGACAGAAAAGCTAAAAGAATCCACACTGTCAGTGCAAGAAGTGCTAAATGAAATACAAGTAAGAGCATAATGAGGAAAAATACAATTGATGAAGCACAGACTCCTCACCCCCTCTGGTTTTTCTGTTTTCTAATTCTAAGAGTCTCTGGGATAACAGACAGAGAACTGAAAATGGGAAAAAACATTTTCAAATCACTATCATGAGATGATTTATTATATATAAATCATTAGTAATTATTTTAAAAAGTGATGGTAATATCATTAAGGAGCAGGCAGTTAGCAAAAGAAAGAAAGTTAGCTCATAGTTAATGAAGTTCAGTGTACTGGAAGCCTCCAAAAGAAAAAGACATTGTAGGGGTCTGTTGCACCCAGTCTAACCCGAAGATTAGAATGATTTATTGCTTAAACATCTATGATATATAGCGTAAGGGAATTATCAGGACATTCAATTTAGGTTATATATGATAAAAACCTGTATAGTAAATCATTAGGATTTCTACAAACCCTAGATAATTTCCAAATACAAACAGAATTAGGTCCAACATACAATCTTTTCAGGAGGCTGCAGATTATGCAAATTATATTATTAACTGGTTACCTGCAAATATGGCCTGTTTATATTATGGATGAACAGAGGACATTTCCAAGCAACACCCACTCACTCATTCTCATATATCACACACACAGTACATCAAAAGGACCAAATGTTCAGTGATCTTGGTATAATGAGCCAAAGTTAGTGGTAGGCTAGTAGTACTGCTCCCAAGAGACACAAGTGTTTATTTGCTATGTGGGCCTGCGAACTTGGGTCATATTCCTAGTCTTAAAATGACAAATAGCATTACAACTATGGGTATCTTTCAAAGTGAAAAGCAGCCCACATGGTCAACAGACTACTTGACTTTCTTTAAAACCAAATGGTAATTTAAAGTCATCACTGACCTGTAAGTCCCCATTCCTTCAAGGAAAATTAATAGTGGGATCTAATCTAGGAAGGACTAAGAGCTATGTATAAAAGAGATAAAACATTGTCAGCTGTAGCAATTAAAGTTAGGCTGTGACAATCAGTAAATGCAAGCTGCCATGTCTGCCTCAGAATTACAATTAACGAGGTTATCTTAAGTAACCTACTTTTCATCTTACATTTTCCTTGTAAGACTACACTATTATCTACATCTAAAGTGTGCCATGCTATGCAAAGAAGATGTAGGTAGAAAAGCACATTATGTTCCAGTTTACAGTGGCTTTCTGTATCAACAGCAACATATGGATATAACTAAAACAAATAAAAAAGTAAAATGAATAATTTACAAACTGTTATACAGAAATGTATCCTAGTTCTTCCTTCTATCTAGGTTTCTCAGTTGTCATCCTACCTTTAGCCTTTAGTTAGCACATAACAAAAGCTTAAATGGTGCAGAGACCTTTTAAAACACCATAAAACATGCATTCAACACCACTGTTTGGAGCTGTTGTTTAACCACATCAAAACCAAGAAGAGATATTTAGCTTAATGAAATTAATGAAAATATTTTTATGAAAATATTTTAATGAAGTTTACCTGAGGTAACTGGAGCAAAAGTAGGAACTGGGTTTGTTTAGTCTCAATAAGGGAAGGCTCGGGGGGTGGTACCTTATTGCTCTCTACAACTGCCTGAAAGGAGGATGGAGTGAGGATGTGGCTGGTCTCTTCTCCCAAGTAATGAGTGATAGGACGAGCAGTAACTGTCTCAACCTGCTCCAAGTGAGGTTTTGACCGGATATTAGGAAAAAATTCTTCACTGAAAGGGTAAACAGGCACTGGAACAGGCTGCACAAGGGAAGTGGTGGAATTACCATCCCTGGAACTGTTGCAAAAATGTGCAGACAAGGCCCTTAGTGACATGGTTTAGGGGTGGACTTAGCAGTCCTGGGGTAACAGCTGGACTTGATGAACTTAAAGGTCTTTTCCAACTTAGTTGATTCTATGTTTAATAAGGAGTTTAAAACAAGGTAGTCATGACTTATATGTATTTGCTTTATATTGACTACTGCTAATTCATTCACATATATAATTCATTCAATAATGATGCTTTTTCTTTCTACCCCACCCCAGCCCTTGAGAAGAAAATATAGAAACTTTAATAGTCAAAACATGCTTTTCTTTAGTCCCTCTTTCCATAAGAAAAGGTTGCAAAAAAAAAAAAGGAAGTGTTTGAAAAGTTTGACAAAGATGTAGCTCAGAGATTTTAAGTCCACATAAAAACTTAAATAAAATAATTGGTGTATACACTAAGTAAGCATGTAACTGGAGCAACAGAGACACTCAATTTCTGCAGAATACCCATTCAGCACCAAATTTAGATGACTTTTTCTAGAATTGCTACACAGTCGCTGGTGTAAACTCTTATCCTAAGTACACTTCACCATGACTTGCCTACTGTACATCCTGAGTTTCAGCTGTACACAGTGAAAGAGACCAACACAGCTGCATATGGGAAGCTTTTTGGTGGGATAGTGTTAAGGACAGGTTTTCTGCTCAGAATCAAAAATAAGTTTGTATCATGATCAACTGACAGATAAAGAGCCTTGCTTTCCTCATTCACCCACCATTTGCTAGTTCCACAACAAAATCTGTTTTTTACTTCTAAGACCCTATTTTGCTACCAGCCTCCATTCATCAGTAGTGAAAATATAAAGTGCAAATTGGAGACCTAGGGAGATTTGACTGGCCATCTTCAGAATTATTTTGCCTAATATGGATTTAGGCTATATATTTCCAACAGGACTCTTAGTAGCATAACAGTATTCTACCAAAACAGAAAAAAAGGAATGTTATGAGAACTAATAGAGCCTCAAGGCAGAGAGATTCAACTCAACTCACTGTAAAAGTCTTATTTCCAAGAACCTTGAGAAGCCATCACACATTGGTTAGCATACTTTATTTAGAGTTAAAATGTTGCTTAGATCACACTCAAGGTTGTGAAGGAGACTGCACTGAAATCTGTTTGTGTTCAAATTTTTAGCATATTTTTGGATTAATTTTCCTTACCATCTGATCCAGCAGCTGCAGTGATACCAGGAATATACCAGATCATTTGTCAAAGTCCTGTCTTGCATCTGAGAGATACCTGAAGTTAACTAAACTAAGTTCTTTTCTAAGGGAACATATGCAAGTTATTTATATATTATTCATTATTGTAAGCTGAGATTTTATGGAACGTAGGAAAAAGCAGCAAGGCTAATTACCAAAAGTTGCACAAGTCATTTAAACCAAGAGGGTAAATATTATCTGTAAAATCACAATCTAGGCTACTGCTTACACAGTAACCTAAAGCAACAAATTATTAGGCAAGTGTATCATTCACTCCCGAGAGCTTGATTGTGACAGTGAATGTATTTTTCACTCACACTCCGGGAGGCCAAGCAGTCCCTGCAAGGTACTATTTTCGAAGGAATTTTAAAAACAATTACCATTGGGAGAAGAGTCACATAAAGCTGCAGGGGCACTGCACAGGCATATTCAAAAGGTTTTGAAGTGGCTAAACTTTATGTACACACAGGGATAAACATTTCTTGTTTCTGGGTCACAGGCGATCAAGACCTTTGACCTTCAAGCTATAGATCTCTTATGTAGGCAAATTACTTACACTGCAATACTTCATAAACAACAGAAGCCCTAAGTGTCCCACCAGGCATTACAAATAGGGTGGGGCTACCACTCGAGACAGATTTGATTTGGATGGAAATGAGCCTACCTGGGAAGTCTGCTTAATCCTTTTAAATAAAGCCTGATCAATGACATAATGATTTAGCTTTAGAATTTGAGATAATGATGCTGCTTTGTTGTTTTAGAAACTTAGCTGGTATGTCAGAATAAACATTCAATTTTATTATTTTTTTTAATTGAGATATTGCACAGTAGATGTAAAGGGAATTACATCAGCTCTCCATCTGTAAGTTGATAGTGATTCTTCTTTTAGCTGAATTCAGGATTTCACAGCTTTCCTCTTATATGGCCATAAATGAAGGCTTAAAATCTGATTTGAAACAGAAGAAAAACACAAATTAAAATAGCAGCTTCTCTAGGTATGACCAATTTACACTACCACCGAGTTCGGTAGCCATATGCAGTAGCCTAAAATAAGAAAACTTAAAATTTAGGGGGAAAATAGAAGCCTGCCCCTTCATCAGAAGAAAGGAATAGTTGCTCTAATTATTTGACTTTTTTACAGCTAATATATTTTAGTAGATGATAAAGTGAGAAATGGGATGGGTCTTCTTGGAATGATTCCCTCTCATCTTTTAAGTTGCATTCTCTCTCATTTATTTCTCGTTCAATTCAGTGTCTTCAGGAACCACCCTAAATCATAAATAATAGATATGTCAATATCCAGGACTTCACATTCAGAGGGATAAATAGAAAGAAGTCTCAGTACAACTGCCTATGATTCAGTAGCACTTCACTCAACTTGGAGTAAGCTAGGGTTAAAAAAAAAAAAAAAAGAAAAAAATAATCTCCCTTTTCTCCTGTTATTTTAATGTTCAGAATGTGTTTCAGGCTGTTAGGACACTAACACTAAACAAACATTAAAGTATGCTCCAGCCATATTAAGCACAACAATATATGTAGAACTGTGCTCATTTACTCCAGATGCATAAGTCACAAGATTTGTCTTTCCCCCTTAGGAAAGTAATCAGTCACCAAACACAGCCTATATTTTGAAGTGTTTTTCTGGAGCTGAAAGAGCTCCTGAAACAGTGATAAAAAGTTTACTGGGCCAAAACCAGGGAGCAGAATTGAAAAAATAAATAAATAAATAAATCTGGTGAATGGGGAGCTCATTTGGGAGACTGACATCGTATCTTTTTTGCCCCCAAGGTTTAGGCAATAGTAACCATGTTTTGTCATCAGATACGTAATAAAGTTAGACACTATTTTACTCAATTTTTACTCAAAGTTTAGCACTGATACTTTGAAAAGACTACCCTAAATATCTTAATATCGTAATAGCATTAACAAGATGGTCTTTAATGCATAGGTTTCATAAACAAGTTTTTCCTGTCAATTTAGAATAATTTTTTTTCTCTCTATGTCAGATCTCAGAGTTGTTTATTTAAAAAATTCTGGCAATTTGTAAAAGGAAAAAAAGAAGAGCTTATTGAATAGACAGAGGTAACTGAATTCTAGCAACAGAGTGGCAGATCTTGTTTATATTAGTCTTCCTAAATCTGAATTATCATTGAAAATCATTAGGTCATTTTTACAGTTCTCTCTAATGTAGCATTTCTGAGTGCCTGGTACTGTTTGGTTCATATTCTACTACACAGTTCAGCTATTAAGATGTTTTATAATTTGGTTACTTATCTTCTCTTAAAGGAAATCCACATTGCTGATTGAATTGTGACTTAATATTCATTCTGTATGCCCAAGTAAAAGAGGAAGAGCTTGTCCAAGCATTTGGTGACTTTTATAAAGCTCTTTGAAAATAGTACCACGTTTATCCGCAGCCTTTTAGGTAACAAAACTTACCAGCTTATTTCACATAAAACCTTCTCATCTCCAAGATCTTATGGTGATTACCTTTAGGACCTGAACAGTATATATAAACATAGCCTTGTCTGTAGGCATGGAAATTAATAGCTTTTTCATTGGTATCTTTTTTTTTTTTTTTAATTTAAAAGGTGGAGCACTCTTGAAACAATGTAAGATACTAATATGAAGAAAGACATGGTCACTACCTAGTAGGAGCCTACTAACTCAGATAACATACTAGGCTTCAGCAATATTTTGAGCTTTAAAGTTCTTAACTTTTTTGAACACTAATTTAACTTTGTGACATTCAGAACCATTAGTTCTCACGCTGTTAGATTTCTTAGTGTTAAGTGATATCTGCTTTCTGAGTATGTCTTTTCATTTCATGCACTTTACATTAAGGTCAACAGCATTATGCTAGAAATGAAATTTTTATAGGTGTATCAAAATTAGACACTGCAATAAGAAGTATCGTAGTCTTAAAGAGTATTGCTCCTTTAGATAAATGTAGGTTGTAGAAAGAGTTATTTAGTGTATTTCATGGTTCATTTTTAAAGACTAAATAGTTGTAAGCTCCTATATTATGTCAAGGTAATGTCACTGTAAAAATTGTGTTAATAACATCTCTGAAATAGACTATTCCAACATAAATACAATACTTAGGAGCAAGAAATGTCTTGAAGAGTATGGACTTCCCACCACTCAAAACTGCCTCTCATTTTTTGGTTTCCCTGACCTATAAGGAAAAATTCTTCACTGTGAGTGTGATGAGGCACTGGAACAGGTTTTCCAGAGAGGCTGTGGCTGCTCCATCCCTGGAAGTGTTCAAGGCCAGGCTGGATGGGCTTTGAGCAACCTGGTCTAGTGGAAGGTGTCCCTCCCTGTGACTGGTGGGTTTGGAACTAGATGGTCTCCAAGGTCCCTTCCAACTCAAAGCATTCTGTGATTAAACACTTTAAGTGATTCCAAGCTCTTTTAAGAGATGCGAGTTTTAAAATGCATTTCCTAACCCATTTACTTCAGTGGTCCATTCACTAGCCACATTATATTTTACATATGTTATACATGTTGTCCAAATTTATCTTTCTGTGGTTTACCTCTTTATTGAATACTGAAGGGAGATGTGTGCTTATCTAAAGCATTTGGTCTTCAGTGTCCCTTCCTGATGAAGGGACTCCCTTTTCCTTGCTGACTGCTTTGCAGTCACAGACCACAAAATTGGGAAGATAACTGAGTTTAGACAAAGTAAATGACACTTGCACATTGATGTCCTGCTGAAAAGACCATAAAAATTTAGCATAGTGTCAATTTTTCTGTACATTTGGATCTGCTAAAGGCTTATGGCACACATGATGCTTCTGCAGAAGAACAGGATAGCCACCATGCCCTTCTGATTGCTAGGCAATTTATTACACTACTGAATATGAAACACAAAACCTTACACACTGGCAAATCTTACACTCTTCTTGCAAGTAAGACTTTGGATAGCTCTAAACTCTATACAATTTCACAGCATTATTATCTTTGTTACTGACTAAGAATTAAACAGACTTTGATATTTTAATATGACTTAAACACAGGTATGCTTTACATGATGTACTAGCACATTATGGTATGTAAGGATGGCACACACGAATACCAACAGAGTATCAGATAAATAAGGACACCTATAAGGACAACACACAAGTAACAATTAAAGAGGAACACTGTATTCCAAAATGAACTGAAGCAGGTATATCTCCTTCACCAAGTACTCTGATCAATTAAAGAGTACCAATTTTCCTTCCTAGCTTTCAAGTTTCCCACACATTCACCTAACTATATTGCTCTATGTATAACTTTTGCAGAAGCTTCAGTACAAGAGTTACTATTAACTCTTACTAAAGAAGTGTTTGGCTTTTTTAGCATATTGGAGTTGTTTAAGGAGATAACTTTTTAAGATTCAGAAACAAGATTCCTTTTTATTTAACAAAGTCCATCCCTCCTTAGTGTAAATGCAAATACATTTGGACTGTTTTGGTGTCTTTTTTCTGGTTAGTGGTTTGGCCAAAGTTTTTGCCTGCACATAATCATCTCAGACTGTTAGGCTGTATAGGTTTCATTATTAATAGCAGAGTGTCTGACAAAATAAGAGATTACATTTTGTTATTTTGTGATCTTTTCCACTGAGCTTTTCCAGAAATCAGGAATAGTTATATATCAGAAATTTGGCTGCACAAAAGAAAATTGATTAATTAAATAAATATATAAAAATCACACATCAAAGACGAAAAAAACAAACAATCAGCTGCTTAACAACCATAGCAGTGTTCGTTAATTAGATGCTAACCAGCCAGATCTGAAGATGGATGTGGGGAGAGGTAAATCAAGCTGCTACTTTCAGTGTATCCTTTCCCTATGTTTAAATTTTAGTTGCTTGCCATTAAGAAGAATAAAAGTGAAATTACGGATTATAAACTAGTACATTTTACACCGTTAAAGTTGTCTTTTCATAGTATGCTTTGCATTAATTTGTCCAAATCCACTGAGCAGGGAACAATGCAATAATTAGTCAGGCATTCAGGGCCCACTTTTCTAATAAGAGTAGAAAACATGTTAACAACCTAAAATAGTTATCAACACTACAATCTCAAAGAAAAAAAAAGAGACAAACACCTTCCTAATGACTGCATTTCCACTCTGAGAATTAAAAACGGACACTTTTCACAGGAAGATCTTATTTCATTTAATTTTTTCTCTTCACTTACTCCATTAGTTTTCCTCCAGTTACTGACTGATAACTGAGGCATAGTTTCTTTCATTTGTTCACCCAACTTCTGCCACTTAAAAAAAACCCCAACCCACTAACTAAAACTAATTGGGATACTTAAATTGCATTAGAAAACATCTGCTACATCTATTCAAAATTCTCTTAAAAGGAAAGTACTATCAAAGTACTATGACTGCCTGCTTTTTGACCCAAATCACTGACTCCCAAAGGTTTAACATGACTTTTCACAGTTCAAGAAATTGCCCCAGATCTCATTCTATCTGCCTCCTAATTCCAGAAATATACTCACCAATTAAAGAGCTATCAGAAAGAAGGGAAAAATTGCTTTGGAAAACTCTAGACAGCACATATTTAAAACTGTATACCAATTTAAAAATAATATTTCTGTAAGAACAACCACTGTTAGTAAATTATGATGTAGTGTTGGACATCAGAAAAATAGGAACTCTCATTCACTGAGGTGAGTTTAGTAACAGCTGACTAGCTAAAACATTATTATACGTAGTATATAATATATACTGAAAAAACCATATATATGTAATAAACTTAGGAAGAGAAAATACAGGTCAAACTAAAATGGTGCATTTGTCTTAACATCAAGAGCCATACTAATTTTGCTTGCAAATTGTCAGTATATAATTTATATGTTCACTCCCCTTGATCTAGTTTCACATTACAGAAACATTACTTCTTCAGTGACTCATATAACTTTTTCTCATAAGTGTATAATTTCATATAATATCCCTTGTTCATGACCTTAACATTACTTTTTCATCCATTTTTCTATTTCTTGTAGTTCCCCTACTCCCACACCTGAAGATTCTAAGAAGTAAACAAAGCACTTATATAAGAAAAACAAATACTTATTAAAGTACCATACACCACAAAACTTAGTCCTACCCTTTACCAATGGGTATAATAAAATCAGGGCCTAAAAGCACATGCATGCATGAGGAAGTGCTTCATCAAAATCCTATGGACTAATTCTTTTTAACCTTCTCTAAACTCTTTTCCCCATTAAATACAGCAGTTTTGTCATTAGAAGAAATATTATCAACATTAATTTATCACATTAACTAATATTACCCTTATAATTAAACCTCAGCTTTTTTAGTTTAGAAGAATCTAAAACAGGTTAAGTACATTTTGATATTCATCCAATGACTACATCAAGTACCTTTTGGAAAAGGAAAAAAAAAAATACTGTCCAAAATTCTTTTTTATTCCAAAGTTGAATCCATATTTTCTGGCAGTATTTTAATTGAAAAATTATACAAATATAAGCCATTTCTGGCACCAAAATTCTTTCTACAGTGTTGACTCACTCTTCACATTAGTTTTCATCTCATTATTTTTTCTAGAATACTGAAACACTAAACCCATAAAAAAAAAAAAAAATAAATACATCCATAAGCCCAATTCCTCTGCAACTACTATAAAGAAATAAGAGCTCCAATTTCAAAGCACATTTAAGGTGAAACACCTACTAAAATTCACAAGCACCTCTTTACTTCACTCCCACCTATTCCCTACAGTTTCTGTTATGTAGCTGCACCTCCACAGTAATGCAAAAGGAAGTAAATTTTAGTTACATACTGACAAAAGGCCCTGTTAAACTACACTCTTTTTCAAGAAATAGAAATCCACCTATGTGATTACTCTGTCAGAGATAAACCAACAACAGCTTTTATGCAAAGTAACCCTTTAATCTAGCCCTAGACAAATATTATTAAATCCTGACATAGAAATAGACTGTAAGAAACAAAAAGAATTCACAGCGTACCTATCCAAGCTTCCATAGAAGAGATCGCTAGACAAGTAACTAACAAATGGATATCAGAACCAACCAGAATACTCAAGACTCCAGAAGCATGCTGATCACACTATGCAGCAGTACTTCATCCACACACAGGAATTAAGTGTCAACACCCGAATCTTCTCCTCGCTGCTTAGGCTAAACCCTGATTGACTGATAGAGGATATCAGATTAAGGACAGCTGGTTCTTAGAGTCCTACTAGAATAAAGTTGATGATCCTGCATTGAAATAGGAGGTTGGCTTGTACTGCTTACCAAGGCTACTGTTTCTTTTTATTAGTCTAAAGGAGTATAAGGACTTTTTGCATTGTTTGATGATGATGGGGATTTTCCTAACAGAAATACCTGTGCAAAAAATAGTGAGAGAAAAGAGAATTAAGATATTATTCTGTAGCTATTGCTTTGACTCATTTTATACCTTTTTAAAATTAATTTTTTCATAATAGCAATGCTGTCCAGTTTGATTTGTTTACTTCAAGCATATGAAGGATGCTACAGCTCTAATGAACCCACTATTGACAACTGTGGAAAGAAAAGTAGGTAGAATATTTACACAGGTATGACAGTAGCCATTTCTACTAGAGCCACCTCACAAACCAGTATGGGACTCGGATATGAGCCCTCTTTGTTTACTGAGGCCATGCAGAATCCAGTCTCCACTGAGATTAAATACCTTATATCAATGTTTATGTGGTTTCACTGGGTCTCTTATTTCTCAAATGGTACAAATGGCTTTGCAAGGCAGACAGCAAATGTTTTACAACCCCCTCCTCCCCTGAAACTGAGCAAAGTATACTTTTTTATTTTGCTGAGTTCACCTATTTCTGTATTGCCAATTTAGTTTTTAATAGCAGTTTCAAAGCACTGCACTTAATTACAAAACCAAAACCATTCCACTTCCAATTTGCATAATGCGGTAGAAGTGCTTCTCATGCTGTGTTTACCTCTCAAATGCATTTCATGATGATGGCAGCTGTAATACCCAGTGAGCCACAAGCATTATTGCACTGGGTTTTGCTGAAAAAGACATTTAAGTACATACATAGCTTTATAAATTTTCTAGTTTATTTGCCTTACTAGGAATGTTTTTGAGCTTAGACTGGCACTCACACCTAGGAACTTTGCTGGACTGGAGCCTGGCTTTTGCTAAATATGGCTGTCAGACAGTAACACTAATATTTCCAGCTCAAAACTATATGCTTTCATATCTTTACTGTCAGCTTTTCAATGTTAAATAAAAATAATGTACTTTGCAGTGCTTGTTTACCGTATTATCCTCAGGTTCAGAGACTTGTCATATTATCAAAAAAAAAAAAAAAAAATAGAAGCTTTTTGTAAATTATTAGTACATTTCAAAGACATTAAAAATTCACTTTGTCATCTAGTTAAATCACTTACGAGAGGGATACGGAACTGTTTCATCACTCTTGCAATAAAGCCCAGTATGTATTATTTAAAGAAAGCCTATCTTTCATAAGGCATTGAGATCAGAATATAAGAACGTACATTTACTTTCCCCACATCCACAGTTATTAACCACTGTTACTGCCACGCATTCAAAATAAAATGCACAAGATGTATCTGGCTAACTTTCAGTCACTGCTTTTGTATCTATCTTCCTCTCCTAAAAAGACTTAATCCAAGTATTTTCTCTCCTTAAAAGCAGTTATAAGTTGAAATCTGTCCAGTTTTTTTGTATATTTGACAAGCCTTAAGTGCCGTATTTGCCATATTTGTCTTCTTTCTTTTGATGGTAGAGAAGATGAAAAAAGTGTTTCTGTTGGAAACAAAAACTACTATAAAAACCAATCCTTACAATCATCTCTGGCTAAGTATTTGCATAAAAATCTGCCAATAGCAAAAACATTTTTAAATTATTCCTGTAAGCTTCTCAGCTTTCAGAAAGGATTGTCAATTTCACTTTGAAAGGTGTCACAGTACTTCAGAACTTTTTCACAGTACTTCAGAACTTTTTCCCAAAGACAGAAAGAGAATGGAGAAATTCTACTTGCCAGTGGTCACCAACACTCATTTTTAATGAGTTTCCTTTAGCAACACTTGTATCTGCAGGTATGTGGATATGATAAGTGCATATATAAAGAGACTGTGAATCTCCTTCACTCTTGACAGACAAGTGTATATTTATTTATAGGATTTATTTATTTATTGTGTATGTATATATAATTACAGGCATCAACCAACCATCCAAAATAAATGAGACTGACACCCATAGATAAGTTTTGCTCTACCTTCACCTTTCCTATATGACTCATGGATGGCAATGTTTTTAATTATAAAGCCAGATTTCCCAAAGAGTGGTAAAGTCAAAAAAAGAGAGACAGATGCATAAAACAACTGTAATCGTCTATTTAAAGATGTGTGCAGCCTGAGCAAGCTGATCAGGATTTATACTGAAAACCAACAATTCTAGGTGCCCCGTCATTTTTCAGAAGTTCATTTATTATTATCTGTTTAGTGTTATAATGGGGTAGGAAATTACACTGTCTGATGACCTTAACTGTCTTAATTTGGAAAGTAAGAGTAAAGTTTTCAGCCAGGGAGACAAGAACATGCCCTACAACATTTAAAAAACCCAGGAACTCAATCTTAAGACCTCAAGGCAGAGTTAAAGTTTCACAATAATGTCATTGTTATTGTGAAACATCACCAAAAAGAGAAAAAAAGATTTTGAGGTTCTTATAGGAAATCCTTGGGCTAACTCTGTAGGAATTTATATGGTGCAAATTAGAGATGTGAGACCAAGTAATGAAAGGAGCAGAGTTTTTGAGTCTTTGCCTCAGTCATTATGTCCCCTGTTAATTAGCTTCTCAGTTTTCAGTAGCACAAAAGTTTCTGCGCAGCTTTCCTTCCTGCAAAGTTAACACAGATTTAAGATACAGGACAGTTAATAGCTTGGTCAATACCATATACATCTTACATATATACATAAGTGTCATCTGCAGAACTTTTATGGAACACATATTTTAGGGTTTCTTACTTTGATTTTTCCACCTGTTCTTTTTTTCTTGAAACTGTTGCCCTTTTTAAGCACTGTTTTTTCTGATGGTTATTTTTTACTTTTTATTAGGAGAAAATAAAAATTATTCAGAGTACACCGCCTTTCTTCTTCCATGGAAAGAACTTCAGTCTTGGTTTCATGCATATCTTGTTGGGATATTTTATATGGACCTAAAAGTTATGAGTCCCTGAGCAATTTGTACACAAGATTTTGTGCAATCAACAAGAAAACTGGGAACTTATTGAAAAATCAAGACAAAAATCAGCTGACTTAAACTCATCGGTAACATCTAAATATTTTGAGGTGTCTTTCTCAGGGTAGTGACCTTGCGTTGTTATGTGTCTGTTAGTAATGAATATATCATGCTGGTATTTTTCTTTTAACCTTTACATATCCAAGATATAAACATTGATATTTTTCCTTATCTGTTTCCTTATCTGTGCAGAGTAATTGCAGATTATTCTGCAATTAATTATTAACTTCTGATAAGAAACATTCCCTGTTTGCCTTTATCTGTTAAAGAGAGTCAGGAGGTGATAATGGAGACATATTTAATATTTCTGTAAGATATGTCCAAATGACATTAAAGTGAAAAGCATTCAAAATTGTCTTTCCTTTTTAATCCTGTATTTTCATATATTGCTACATTAAAACTGCCATGCCACCTCTTTCGTTTTTATTTCTTATAGGACAGTCATACCAGGGAATTAAGACCAGTCTACAAAGGGCATATAAGCATATTTATGTTAGCACCAATAAAAAAAATCCATCATTGCTTTTTACTTAACTGGACTCTTACTTGATTGGACTTCTATCTGTAGCATGCCTGGCAACCATCAGTGGTCTCCTCAGTACCAATCTTTAGTTAAGATCACTAAGTATGTACTTTTTCAGTCCCTAAGTAATCTTCTTTTATAATTTTTCATACATATTTCAACATATTCTTGAGATCTTTTGACAAATAACATAATACAAATTGTCCCTCTTTCACTTGAGAAAGGACCTCAGTGACACCTCTTATTTTTAAGTGTTTCATTCTGAAAGTAGTGACTTTGTATTATTATATACCTCTTAGCGCTATAGAAATAAGGTTCCAAAAGGGAGAATATGCTGTCACTTGTATCAATAATCTCCTTACTTTCTCTGTGATTTTAGTTTTTACAAAGGAGCTGAAAACCACTTGTTGATTTGGAAAAGTTTTTTAGTAAATAAATTACTATGTATCTAGGTTTAGATATCACTGCATTTTCCTTAGTTGAATGAGAGTTAGAATAAAAACATCAGGAACTTCGGGCTGGTTCAGTTTACAAATGATCCTGATGCAGATTATAAACAACCAAAAAAAATGCCCCAAACAACAAGCAAAGAGATGAACCCTAAACTCGTGTAAATATTTGCCAGTTTCTTTGGGGAAAAGTGAATTTTACCTAAATTTCAGTTAGATGAAGAGATCTGATATTTGATCTGTAAGAAAGATCTCAAATACCTTATTATAAAATCTCTGAACTGTACCTACAACTACTGCTTTGGGCACCTAAGAAATCAATTTCTCTATGGAATTTTACTGTTCAAATACATTTTATTTCTTGTTTGCTGGGGCAGGCATATTAGCAATATCATAGACCTTACAGGGATTTACCTTCTGTACTGGCACAACTAGGAAAAGAGACACCTCAGTTGTACAGGACAGATATTCATCTCCTCCCTTTTTCTCAGCATAAACGCAGGTATCATAGCTCTTTCCAAAGCTATTCAGAGTCTCCCTTGTTAAACGTTACCGTCTTCTGCAAAAATCAAAAATCTATGGTATTTTTATCCCTGTGAAGCATCATACGTGCTTAATGCAGCCCAAATGACAGTGTAAGGAAAGAGTGCCTCCAGGGGGGTGTTGAATGTGTGTAAACAAGTACTCGATTTTCCTCATAGCACCTGCCCAAATCCTGTTGCTGACATGTCAAAGTGGCAAAAAACATTTGACAACATAGCTCTCTAGTAAGTCTCACTTCTTAATCTTAAGTAGTGGGAAAAGTTCTCTTTCTTTTCATAAATGCTTCTGGACTCAAGACAAGAGAAATGTTTTTCATGCCTCTTTAAAGTGCAAATGCATCTTGTTTTCAGGTTCTTCTATCCGATCTATAACTCAAAGGATAATAAAAATATTCAGTGCCTGTCATAGGTCAAAATCAGCTTTCCTGGGGGCACAGACTCCTTCAGCTGTCTTCAGAACCTTGTTATAAATGTTTCCTGTCTTCTACCCACACAGCAAGTGCAACTGTTAATGAAGCTATGAAATGGATGTGGTTTTAATGTAAAATTGGCACTTCTAACCACTTACCCTACCCTCCAAAAAGTTTCTATTTTATAAGGATATTTGGTAGTAACTTCTAGAGAAAACCAAATTCTTCTTTATTTTCTTCTTCTTGCAACAGCTGTTTGAAAATGTGATGGCTCAATTTTATTTTACTGTGAACAGTGCTTTCTGTATATAGCTCTTTTATGTATATTTCTGTATATAGCTCTTGTTGCACCAGGAGTCTATCAGATATCTTGGAAACATGACTCGCAAGGACAGACTGCAAAAACCTGTGATTATCTAGGCTGATGAGGAGAAAAGCAATGGTAGGCATTGAAAAAGTATTCACATGTAGAAGAGGAACAGAGTAATAGAAACAGGCAAGAAAGTAGAGGTTTGCATTTGTCATTAGAAGATTCCAATGACAGGTTATATTAGGCACTGAAATAGGTTGAAATATGGAGATATATGATGCATCTCCCTGGGGATAATTAAGGCTAGACAAGCATCTGTCAGGAATTATGTAGGTCTAGCTGACTCTGTGGACAGGGTTTGAGCCCGGTGAGCTTTTAAGATCTGTTGCTTCTGTACTTGCTACCTTCCTCTAACTGTTTTCAGCAAGTTGGATAAACACATTAAATTCTTCAGCTTAGTCAGCTAACATAAAAATAAAACCAATTTCTGAATATTCTCTATATTCCCTAAAATTTTTTGCTTTTTACTCTTTCATGTATCTATTCAGAGATTTTATTTAAGATTGGTTTCTTTCTGTACCATATATCGTTCACATTATATGTGCTCTTCAGCAACAAATCTTTCAGGGAAAGAAGAAAAGACAGGCAGAAAGATAATCATGGAAGGTTCAGTGAAAACTTCTACTCAGTGAATCCAAACTATCAGACCCAAGCTATTCAACTAGTATATTCATAGCATTGTATTATTTTGTCTACTCTGAGTTAGACAACTGTGCTCTCTGCTGACTCTCCTTGGAGGTGAACTTTGCCTACACATGACAAAAACTGAGCTTTAGATTGACCTAACCACATGACAAATAATCTGTAAGCATTTCTGAAGCAATGCCTATAGGAACATTGCTTTTCATTCAGTGAAAGAGATTTTCCAAGGGAAATTAGTGTGCTAATATGCCAACCACAATAAAGAGCTTTTCTTATTAGCAACATGTTAGAGAGTATGTATATATTTCTTGATGGAATAAGGGTGTGAAACAAGACCTGACTGATCTGTTGCTCAGTTAAGATAAACTCTCTGACATTCAAATTAAAACAAATCAATTCAAACAGTCAATCACAGCCCAGGACAATGACTAGGAGCATGAAGAAACCTTTGTATTGGAAATTACCAACACAGAACATAACTGTCTTCCAGACAGATGATAAAAAAGGGTGTGGTATTTTTATGAATGACAGACTTTTTCTTTCGCATTCTCAATCTGAAATACAATTTTGTTATGATATGAAGCTGTAAAATACTTAAAAATTCAAGTTAATAAAAACAATAGAGACAATCATGTCTTACAAAGATAGGGAAATAATAAATACCAGGGTGATGCAAAACACTGTTGTGCAAGACGTGAATTTAATGAGATTAAAAGAATTCACTTATAACTACAGCTTTTGATCAATGACACATATGTTTGGTAGTACTGATGAAAAAGAGTTTTTCACTATTGATAAGAAAGAGGTTTCGTCATGTATTAACACCAGTTTTTTATTATGAGTATTTGCTCTTGTTAAAATAAGAGTGAAACATGACCCTCATATCCCCTGTGTGTGTGCCATGGGCATGTTTTGAACTTTCGTAATGTATGCAAAATTTTTATAATACTATGCACACCACTAATGAAGCACATTTATAACAATACTATTTAGAACTATGAGCTCAGTGGCTAAATATATTTTATAATTCTGACAAGAATACTGGCAACATTAATCATCATTCCTTCTTCTAATTTTCCTATGGGAGAAGGCAAAAAATCCATGCTGAGGACTCACATGGACCATCTGGGCAAGTTCCCATCTTTTTCTCTTCTTATGAGGAAATTTTTCTCTTATTGTGAAGATGGATGTTGACTAGAAGCCCTGTAGAGCCTTATGTATTATAAAACCAATTTTAACCATAAATCTAGATTTTCAAAGAATATCATTTTTTTTTATTACATTGAGTAGTTCTTTGCCTAGAAAATTTAATTCTGGTGTCGAGGGGTATATTTTTCTTTGCTCTGTTGTGAATAATAATTCATTTGCCTTTGAAATACAATTCTATTTAACCCAAAACATTTTTTAATTTGAAGCTGGAATACCTGAATACCTTACAACTTAAAGAAGCATTTTGGCATGGGATGATATTCCTTGGGCTATCTATTTGAGGGACAAAAGAATTCATCAGGGACCTAAGAGCCTCTAGGAATGCTCTCTTCCTAGACAGCACTTTACCTGTCAAAAGTAAAAGGCCAAAAACTGCTTTGGGAACTCTTTTCAATCTCTTCTGTTGACCTTCTTCCAATCTGAGAAAACAACTAAGCAAATTGTAATAAAATGTCCCACACAAATGTCTTCAGAGTAGTTTTTAGAACTGTAAATTAGTAATTTAACTTAGGAAATTCCCACACACATTTTGCCTCCAGCATCTTATTCTCTCCCTTACTCTTTTCACATTCTCCCTCAAGTCATGTTGATGCACTTATTTTGAGAGTAAAGCTATAAACTGGATCACTGAAAAAGTTCTGGCTAACAACGAACAACTAAAAACTATTAAAAAGGAGGCTAATTAGGGAAATAAAAAATACGATTGTATGTATATTTGAGTGATTCTGCACTAACTTCGGGAAAACAAAAACCACTTTTAGCAGGTAAACACATTTTCCTAAAATGAACAGATACTTCTTAAAAAAGCCTACAGAGCTGGAATGGTAATGGCACTATATTTTTCCCTTTCAAGCTTCTGATAGGGCATGTAAAAAGTATTCAGTATTTACATCAGGAAGTATTAAGAGTCATATAGTACACAGATGTCTGTGTTAAACTTAGATTACTTTTTTCAGGCAGAAACCAGGTAGAAGCATGATTCAACATTCACTGTTGAATGATTCATAAAGCTAGAAAAATCAATGTCAGAGAAAACAATAGGAGCCAGACATACTGAATTACAGTTCTTTTGTCTTGTTCTCTGGCTAGCTTTACAGGGATGAAGATCCTTAGAACAGTGTATTGCAACATAGGAGAGGAAACACAGATTTATGACTTTTCTTTGACTGTCTCACAGTTCTTAATACTGTTGCAGATTTATTTTAGGTCTTCTGTTGTACAGTGATGTTTCTTCATGATGGCCTGACTAACTGCATAGCTTGACTGCTTTCTTTTGGGACTGCATGGCTCAGAAGGTCATGGGTGTTTTGTGCTTGGCTAAATCTTAAATTGCTAATGTCAGTGAGGATGAAGGGAATAACTGCAGCTGGCATGCCCTCCTTGTATATGTTTTCAGGCAGGATCCTTCTATACATTCCATAAATACTTTCAAAATCGGTTCCCATTAAACAAACCAGCATGTGCTTAGGGATTTCAGTAGTCGGCTAAAAGTAATTTTCTTCCAATCAAGTCAGTTTTAAAAGGGTATGTGTTTTCTCTATTATAAACACGCTGCTATGCTTTGGAAGACAAAGCCCTAGTTTTTCTCTCCCCACTGCTCCCTCCCCTTCTTGAGTATACCCCCTGCTCCGGAATGCAAGACTTTTTATTCATGTCTTCTTTCATTCCAAAGTTTTCAGAGTCATGCCATATTGGTGGGAACAGTGAAATCAGGCAGCGTATCATAACTTTCACTTAACAACCACAGCTCAAAGGGAGATAAAGATACAGAGTGCAGGACCATGTTTCTTGGAACCAGGGAGTGCTAAAAACCAAAGCATTTCTCCCCTCTTGCTACAGTAAGCTCATATTCATAGAATCATTTTTGTAGAATTGTAAAATAAAAAAGAAAGTGTGAGATAATGAGTAGACTAATTAATAACATAATGAATAGAATAAAAGCATGTTATGTTATACTACTTGAACAGTTAAATTTTCTTTTGGTGCAAACAAAATTATTGTAATGCAACAAATTTTATTTTTCTTCAACAAAAATTTACATGGACATGCTGCAGAACTGCAATTTCTAAAAGTACCTAAGTAAAAAAAAAAGAAGGAAAGAATGATAGTTTAGGAACTGACTTATTGCAGCCACAGAATGTGAAGGAACACTCAGGAAGATTGAATTATTTTTTTTTTTTTTTTTTAATCTTCATAAGCTGTTTTTTATTTTTCACAGTTTTCTGATTCGGATGAGAAGCACGACACTCCCGGAACACATATCTATTTTGGGCTGTAGTGTATGCCATAATATGCTCCACCAGGAAGATGTAAACAGCGATTAAGAGAGGGAGTGTTGAATAGAGGATATGAAGTAACAGTTTATTTATGTTCCAGATCACAGTAACTTACTCTTTTCACATTTAGTAGCACTAATGATACCTCTTACTAGTGTGGTGCACTGCCAACAGCTGGAAGCCAGTGCATTATTTGAGAGTTCAAGGACAAACTACAGAGTATAGTGCATTTTGGGACCAAGCTTTATTGGTCATTAAATGGCTGTTAAGCAGCATCAGAAGAGTGAAGATTTTTTATGTATGTGTGCATTGCTTGAGGTTAAATTTCAGTTTAAAAGGAACTTCTTTTTATTTCAAGTAGAATGTACATATTACACTTTTATTGAAAAAACTCTAGCTCATTCTGATCGAATAGACAGGGTGTGAAAGATTTTTATACCTATTCCAGATTTATCATCTTACAGTACTTTTTTTTTGCAAGATTCTTTTTTAAATTTTTATTTATAGCCGTGAGGCTGATAATTTTGGATTTAACAGATTATTTCTGTTTTGTTTAGAACAAAAAGTTACCTAAGCAAGAATCAGTGACAAAACATCAGTAACAAAACATATGTTGACAACTACAACTAAAATTCATACTTCAACAGGCATATTTGGGGGGGAGGACTGGGTGTTCTTTTTACCATGCAGTTTCAATCGGTGAAGGATTCTTTACAGCCTGTTCTAAACCACTTTGCTGCTATTAACTTTAAGAGTCACTACAACCATCTGGGGATAAAAGTAACTATTCAAGTGCAAGGTCATTAGGAAAACCTGGAATTTCCAAGTTAGTTATTATGCCTCTTGTTAGGAAAGGTATCTTTAAAAATCTGTTTCAAGAGCCATGACATCTTATGTGCTGTAGCCCAAAACCCTCTTACCAAATTTGGTTTGGTACACAAGTGGCAGTTATCTCTGCTCCTAATGACAGGTGCAGAAAATGCCTGATTTCACTGAACAGTTGCTAACAGATGGTAACACCTCATCTAGCTCTCAAAAGAAACTGTGACTAGAAGAAAATATTCATGAATCCTCCTTAGTTACTGGGCTGTCACCCAGCCAGTTACTAGTTTAAGGAATATCCTCATCTTCCTCTTAGTAACCATCTTCCTCTCCACAAACCGTATGGGTGAACACTTAAAGGAGCGATTGTATTTTTTCCTTTCTGCACACTAGACAAAGGTCCTTACCTAACACTGCTCTAGAGAACACAGCAATACAAGTGGCTGACATAAACATTTTCCTTGCTAGTAGATGCAAAATGGTGAAAGAAAAAAATATATAGAAAATTATTGCAAAGTACTAGTAGGTTTTTGTAGATCTTATCAATTGCTATAGCACCACTCTGAATAAACAGAATATTCTTTGACTTTTGAAATCCAGAGTTGGATCTTATTTTCAAAATTCCTTGACAAACTCCTTGACAGAATAAGTGCTGTTTCTACAGGTGAAAGGTTTAAAAAACTAATTAACCTAGTAGCTGAGTGAAAAACAGAATCCAATGCATCCAAACACAAGTTATTGTATATCAAGATCTGAACTGGGCTAAGTGCCTAATTTTATTATTAGCCTCTGCCAGTAAATAGCACATTATTAGCAGTTATATAAGCATCTCATGACTGGTCAGTTGAAAATTGTAGTGTACCACTAACGTAAGGAAAAACCCTGGAAATAGTAATAAAATCTGATACATTTTATAAGATAGTAAGTTATAAGTGTATTATTAGTAATAAATAGACACATAAAATAACCTATTGCTTAATGTTAGTGATTCTCTTTGTGTATCATATCACTTAGACCTCCAGTATAGATTCAAACTGAACTGACTCATTTGGGTTGTATCATTCAGATGTGTTTAATCTAATCATTCTTCACTGGTAGGGAATGAGAGGAACCATGATGGACAGGGAGTATTTGTTTTGGTTTTAGTTCTGATAACCAAAGTTGAATCAAACTGGCAGAATGTTGTTTCTGACATTTTGCATGAAATCTGCCTGGCTGTAGATGAAGGTTATAATGATTTACTTGAAAAAACAAAAAGCGGACATACTATCTTGAAGATCTTACTACAGATAACTGAAAAATACTGATCAATAAAGCAGTTCTCCTTTACCAAAGAAACTTTTCAGTGAAAGTGATGACCCACAAAACCTCCAGTTGAAAGCAAAAAATAATAATAAAGTTACATGTTAGGTAATCCTATGAAGGGTTAAACCTATATGGAGGATAACCCTATTACTGGTAAGGAGGACTCAAAGGAGAAAAAAAAAATTTTTGAATTCATGTGAAACTCTAAAAATCAGGAAGCTATTCCAAATCATAGAATAGTTAGAGTTGGAAAGGACCTTAAAATCATCTAGTTCCAACCCCCTTGCCATGGGCAGGGACACCCCACACTAAACCATGACACCCAAGGCTCTGTCCAACCTGGCCTTGAACACCACCAGGGATGGAGCATTCACAGCCTCCCTGGGCAACCCATTCCAGTGCCTCACTACCCTCACAGGAAAGAATTTCTTCCTTATATCCAATCTAAACTTCCCCTGTTTAAGTTTGAACCCATTACCCCTTGTTCTGTCACTACAGTCCCTAAGGAATAGTCCATCCCCAGCATCCTTGTAGGCCCCCTTCAGATACTGGAAGGCTGCTATGAGGTCTCCATGCAGCCTTCTCTTCTCCAGGCTGAACAGCCTCACCTTTCTCAGCCTATCTTCATACGGGAGGTGCTCCAGTCCCCTGATCATCCTCGTGGCCCTCCTCTGGACTTGTTCCAACAGTTCCATGTCCTTTTTATGTTGAGGGCACCAGAACTGCACACAATACTCCAAGTGAGATCTCAAGAGAGCAGAGTAGAGGGGCAGGATCACCTCCTTCAACCTGCTGGTCACGCTCCTTTTGATGCAGCCCAGGATACGGTTGGCTTTCTGGGCTGCAAGTGCACACTGCTGGCTCATATTCATTTTCTCAGACCAACACCCCCAAGTCCTTCTCTGCAGGGCTGCTCTGAATCTCTTCTCTGCCCAACTTGTAGCTGTGCCTGGGATTGCTCCGACCCAGGTGTAGGACCTTGCACTTGGCATGGTTAAACTTCATAAAGGAACAGCCTTCAGTAGGGCCCTAAGCAAAAAGTAAAGTGTGTGAAAAAGGGATAGAAAGAAAACTGGTTGATGAAATGAAGATAACAAGGAAGCACTATTGTGAACAAGAACAGAGTTACATACAGTTGAAACACGAAGAGACCCTTAGAGGTAAGGACTAATTGCTCAAAGAAGAAAACAAGTCAATGCTGAAAGTTAATCAGGATGTGAGTCCTAAATGTGAATATAATTCAAGCTGTTACTGCCTCACTGAACTAGAGATGACGACGGTAGAAATAGGATAGTCTAGATGTTTAGTGACTCACAGACACAGTCAATACATGTATAAAATACAGCATATTTTTAGCACCTATTCCTACATTTCTATTTAAGGATGCTCCTGACAGCTGTCTCCCTTTAAGGATCTACAGCTAACTTGTTCTTTAAAAGTTCATGCCACATCCCTGCTTACCAACAGATCACCTGTGCTGTGTCCATATGAAACTCTGACTGAGCTGTCCTTAAGGATGTTGGCTATACAGTCCTACTAGCAGTCACAGGACTAGACTTTATCAAGTATTGTCCTGTTTCAGAGGACTTGCCTGCTTTGGCTTGTCAGTATTTGTACTGACATTGTGCCTAGGGATGTACTAATGAGCTACTACTAACACCCTAAATTAGACACTGATGAAGAACATATGCTGAATTTGGCTAAAGTTTATCTTTTTTGATGCTCTTGAAAGACACAATCATTTTTGCTGATGTAAAACTACCAATCTTATAGATTATACTATTAAGTTACACCCATTTCCTTTCTTAAGATTTTTTACATCATATTTATTTACATATCATAAAAAATATCATACTGCCATGATGTGCAGTACGTGTTTAGAATCTAAATATTCCCCAAATCAAGTGGAAGAAAAGTGAACAAATACAATTATGACAAAGTTAACTTCCTTCTGACTTCCTCTTGGTTATCATGAATACAGATGTATTTTTAAGAGTACAGTCAGCTGTGTCCAGCTGTTTGTCAGGACAAGTCATTAGCAAATTCGTTACATCAATGAAAAAATGTATCTGTTGGGGTTTTTTTATTATTTTTTAAAGGGTTTTGTATACAAAATAGGTAAAAAAAGAAAGTGTTAACTTTTTTTATATTGTACAAAATGTAAACAAAAAAGACTACTATGCTACTTAAATATAAAACAATTAGAAAAACCATTTGGTGTTTTCTTAGACTCCTGCAAAAACGAAAGTTTCTTTTTTCTGATTTCTTCTCTGCATTCACACAGACTTAACAGGCATCTCTCCGAAAGTATTTTTGGCTAGATAAAAGAGTTTTACAGCTCTGGGGAAAATAACCTTACTGTTGCTCTTAACTATCCCCTTGATACTTTCATAAAAATGTTAGACCAAACAGAATCTCTCCAGGAAATTCCTAAACTCTAACCTTTCAGGGTCAGGGAATGCAGCAGACAGTTTGTTGTCTTGAACAGTGACCTCAGTGCAGTCCTACTCCAAACAAACTTTTAGATGCTATCTATGTATTATCTCAGGGGAATTCAGTGATAGCCCTTAGAGATCAACAGTAGCACTTTTTGTACCACTTTCTTCACTTTCTACAAAGAATGAGGAAATGACTCTTGAATCCATTAAGTTTCAAGCATGTTGTAATTATTGATTCTCTTCGAATAGCACTAGTTATGCAAAACCTCTATAGCAGAAAAGTTTTTTTGAAAGCTAAAATGTGCAATGTTTCAGTTTTTATTATGTGAATAATTCTGAAGCCAAAGCAGTAGTTTTAAGAGTCCCTTTCTTATTTCATATAAGCCATTATCAGATAGAATTTACCTCAGTATTCTTAGATGAAATACACATTAGAAAGCCTCGCAAAAATAGCTGGATTTGTTCTTTTATAGAAATAAACTTCTAAGGAACCATGCCTAGCTTGACATTTTCTGAGATTTCAGATTCTGCCCACCAAAACTTATATATTATTTATTATTCCATTAACATACAAATTATGTAAAATAAAGTTTTACCCATATATTTATCATTCTAAATGAAAAAAAAAAAAAAAAAAAGAAAAAAGGATCCTGAATAAACTTAATACAGAGAGGGAATTATTAGGTAGTTTGTCAAATACACTAAACCAATCAAACTAATAGCTATTGTTTAGATGAAATCATATCCTACCATAAATTGTAAGGGTCCACAATAATGATTTATTCCTTTTGGTATAATTGAGTTTTCAGTTAACAAAAAAAGTTTGCTTTAGAGATCCTTCTCTGAATTCTTGGGGCTTCTCAGGACAGGACACATTCCAAACTTTGATCAATCTCTTCTAGAAAAATTACTTAGTGACATTTCTTGCTATTTTACCCACTAGTTTCTCCCAGTAGGCCAAAACTTAAAGATCTCTGTACTGCTCCAGCTGTAAAAGCACATCTGTCAATTCAAATTAGATAGACAGCTTCCTATAGTCAAGGGGCAGACTAATGCCATTAACCTTCAAGCTTTACAAGAACTTTTTGGTGTTCAGTTTTCAAATGCAATACATAGCAACTGCTTCTGAAGATGATAAATGCCACAGAGCCAACAAAGTGCATAGTATTATTTGTGAGGGACTTCAGACAATTTTGTTTATTTTTTTTTTTTAGGTTTTCATGACACTTTTAATGCTCATATAAAATCTTAAAAGCATGCGTTTACCAAGTAGTAGGTTTTTAAGAATACATTTTTGTGATTTACTGCAATCAGAAACCACAGACTAGATGTAGGCAGTATTTAGATGAACAAGAGAAATCTCTATGAATCTCTAAAGTTCGCAGGGTTCGTTTGTAGTAGTAGAAAAAAAAATGTACGTCTTTGTGGCATTCTTACCTTGATAGCCAGATAGCAGGAACTGGGAATCAAAATGACCTTTTTCCTCCTCCCCATTATAAGCTCTGTGCCTGAAATATCCTGAACATGGTAGGAACAGCCTGAATTATCTGGGTAGCAAGCAAACTTGCAATGTAGTAACTGCTGAGCAGTACTAGATAAGATTATTGTGCTTTCCCATGCCATTGACACTTTAATAAAGCTTCAGACCCTTTGTATCCATCATTTATATACTTGCATACCCTCATTAAGAGATCATGTCTTAACAACCACAGCATACAAGATGCTTGTCACTGTCACATACAGCACAGCTCTCATGATGAAGGTGGTTTATGGTGGTTTTTTTTTGAAATATGTGCGTGAGCTAATGCTGAGTGGAGATAAAAATCTACAAATTAACTACTCGAAAGAAGCTAAATGCTTGCTCTGGAGGCAAGAGGGAAATGTATAACCATAAGCATAGGTAAGTTTAGTAAAGCTGGAGTTTATGTATGATGTTATCAAGTGGAAAAGAATAGAGAAGTAAAATGGAGAGGTTTAATAAGTATTGCAGCCACCCCTTCTCTAAAATAATAAGAATGTATGGAAGTTTCAAAATAAATGAATTGATTATATACATACTTCTTTATTGAAATGCAGTTTTCACCTAAGTTGGATGTAATAAATCATGAAGAAAAATGAGCTCAGTTCTTAAAGGACCTGATGCACTTCTGCAAAGTGCGAAGAACACAATCCGCATTCCCACTGCCTCCTATGGGTATTTAAGGACATTCAAGTATTTGACTGAGACCTAAATGAAAGAAGTGTGGCAAACAGCTTAACTGGGAACGTTAGAAAAATTTTCCTCAGGAAAAAACACCAAGATGTATCAATGAATATAATAATATATTTTTTTGGCTTTATGAAACAGACATACAGTTCAGTCTGTGGTGTGTCCTTCATTACTCAAAACTACCTTTTTGGATCATGTCTCTGATGGAAGAATTCAGATTCAGTAAACAGTTACAACATTTTTTTCCTACATACATTTAAGACTATTCCCACGCTGATAATGAAGTATTATTGATCTGCTTTACCCGTCAGATTTCACTGTTGCCAACAGCATAGCTATGCTTTACTGGAGATTGTTAGTTATCAGCACAAGGTAAGTGAGCATTTGCTGAACAGTATTAGTACTGAAAGGAGAGGAAAAACACAGCAGCATAAATACTGCTTCGTGCTAAAGATAACATGAATCAAACTACTGTGATTAATTTTTTTTTTCTCAAGCCTTTAAGAAATGTATAATAAAAAATACCAATATTTACAAATTAGAAAGATTTTAAGAGTCAACAGCGGATGAAATTCTTATATTTTTATCTTAAGACTGCTGCAGAATTTTCTTTCTCTCCACCTTTAAACTTCTCATTGACGAGCACATCATGTGTTTTGTAGAATGAACTTAAAGATATCCATAACAATTTGATAAAGCATTGTCACTGGAGCATGAAGAGACAGTTTGGATCCAGCAAGAATCATGAATACTCACTTCTATTCAAGAGCAACAGAAATCCAGTTTCTGTTTGTAGTTTCTACCCATATTCTCTATAAGTACGTGAGTGCAAAACTAAAGTCTGTGATTAACCCATTATCTTGTACTATTTTCTGCTGTAGCACTTACACTCCCATTATACATAGGAGAATTTCTTGTCCACAGTGGTCAGTTTAATGCAAATGGAGAAAACCAGATAGATAACAGAACTAGGGATCAAGTTTTAGCTATACTATCTTGCTGCCTGTAGCTGAAGACCTTTACCAGCAGGCTAGAAGGCCTGCTCACTATCTGGTATTCTCTCTGAGATAGTCAAATTATTTAATTTTTTTTTTCTCCTGTAACAGGATAGTTTAAATATGTGGGATGGAAATTGTACCTATCTTTTCATAACTTCTATGTAGGACAGAGATTGAAAGTCTGAAAGAACTAAGTTTCAGTTTTCTCAGTCAAAATAGCGTATTGAATCTGGGTCTTTCTTATCTTAGTATAAAAGCAGAAGTGATTGGGCACCACTGTCACCTCTTCTAGACAGGTTTTGAAAGGAAGGATACAGGCAGCTATCTGAAGACTAGGATTTGAGCTGTGAAGTTTGAATGAGAGGAGGCACATCTCTGCAACACTGAGAAAAACACCTAAATATAGGATAAAGTTTTGAATTAAACCACATTCCTGTTTTCAGGATTATGTTAGGCCAACAGGAAGTGGCTCTCTAGTCCAAGTGTTGTTGATTATTTTTCTGCACTGTATAGGAAGTGGGGGGCAATGAAGCAGGTTAGGCACAGTGCTGCTCAGCACTGTAACATCGAGTTTGTTTGGTGGTGTGGGTTTTGTTTTGTTTTGTTTTGGTTTTATTGTTTTGTTTTTTCGTTTTTGGGGTTTTGTTTGTTTGTTTGTTTTAATCTAACCTTAAATTCCATTCTAAATATTACACAGGACAACTCATAGAACCAGAGTTCTACAGAGTTGCATGTGTATCTGCCAAGTCACAGTTCCCTGCCATAACCACAAGACCAACGTTTCTAATGAGAAGCTACAACAGACATGAGTCACTGTGGTTGTGGTTCTGCAAAGTAACATTTTACCTTCTAGTTTAATAATTGTCACATTATACTTATGTTAATTTGTACTTTTGAATAATGTTTTGTATTTGGCTTATGACTTTTCCCTTATACTGTTTGTTTCAGAGACACTGCTTATAGAGCAATATTTCAAAAGGAAAATATTTCTTATGAATTGTATATAGTACATCTGGAAATAAACAAAGTGGTTTCTCACACTTGTTATGTTAACATTTAAACTTCGTTATGATGATATTTCAGAAATGTTACCAATATTATATAAAGCACTTACATGTGAGCAGACTTTCATTAGAATAGTATTTTTTTAAATCTTTCTAAATAAATGATGAATATTCTTGGCATTCATAAATTTTGCCTAGATGAAATGACTCCTAAAGGCTAAATCTCACAAGCTAGAAAAGGAGTTATCAGTAACCTGACATTAATCCATGTTCTGTTGTTCATTTACTGATGCTGACAATTATGGTCTATAGTTTGTAATTTTTCTTACTACTTTAAAGATGGCAGGTTTTCCAAATACAAAACTCAGAGAATTTTCCTAGGTATTAGCACCTATCTATTAGTGCCACATAAATACCACTAAAAGTCCCCACTGAAACAAGGAAACAGAGCTGAATTTTTTGATCAGCTAAATATTTGGACAGCTCAGTTGAACACTAAAAGTCTACGTTTACCATGTCAGTACACAGTGGTATCTGAAATAATAAAAGGGTAAAAGGCGTTATCTTAAACCACAATGTGGTAACTGCTGGGAAACAGGCTGTCTTTTTAAGCAAAGACAGCGACCACTAGGCACTTCTAGCACGATAGAAACAGAGCTGGGTTTACTCCATATTGAAAATATATTCCGAGTTAATTGAGTTTGCCTGTAAGCAAACATCTCTAATTCTCTCACTAACCAAAGCAGGAATTTTTATGTGTCTCTTACATATTATCACTAATCTTTAATGGAATGTCTTTACAGCTACATAATCTATAAGTGCCAGAGAACCCTGTCCTTTTGTCCTTTTATTTATACCTGATTGCTTTAGAACCATTACTGACTAACAATACTAAAACCTGTGGTAGGTCAAACTGATACAAGGGTATTCTGGTTTCTCTTTAAAAACAATTTACAGATTACCCTTAAATCCCCCATAATTTCTTTTAGTAAAGGCCACATTGAATCTCAGGACAAATGAAACAGGGCAAATGTGTTCAGCAGGATTTAGAAATGCACCCAAGAACTTGCTACTCAAATGATATTTCAGGCTACAAATACACGTGGGATTTTTTCAAGAAGGAAGTCCCAAAGACTCCTTAAAGAGAACTAGTTTCAATTTGGTTAGAACCCACCCCCCAGTAAAAAACTATTATGTTCATTTCAGAAATATTTTGCAGTTCTAATCTGAACAGGGCTTTGATGTACTATGCAGTCTGTAGAAATAAGGTGTACTTTCTGTACTTAGAGTAATTTTACTACCCTGAGTGAAAGAATAGACATTTTAGTAGTAACCTAATACATACAATAAAACCCCAAATATTTCATACTAAATAAGTGGGTTTACTGAAGTTGTTCTCTGTGTTCAGTCCCTTTTTCTTTTGTTTACTCTTCTCCAATGTTCACATCATATGACAATGAAAGAGGTTATTTATACACTAAACTACAAAGTTTTATTTAGATAGTGTTATGCTTTTATATCATACTGAGAATAAAAACAGTGTAGACTCCTGCTAAGTGAATCCTAAACCACCTCAGAACACCAAGGGCCAGCATCACACAAAAACGACTAACAAATTCAAACCCCCCACATTCCAAGCGCCCTCAGATGCTTTTTTTTCTCTAGCATGGGTTCAAGCAAGTAGTGCATTTTACAGTTCATTACGTTATCTGTTATATTCAGTAGGTATGCTGAACTGTGGTAACAGAAAACTAAGCAACAGTAGCATACTCCAAGTTGAATTCAAGCTTTGCCAAAAATAATGCACATACTTCAGCATGTTTTGGCTGTACACCAAACATAAAACAATTTGTACTGGACTATTATTTGTTGAATTACTTCTGTTATCCAGCTACAGATTTATTTTCTTTAAATGTAAGTTTACATATTTTCTTTCATGTAATGACATTGTATGTCATATAGTATAAAAATACTGAATATGAGATAGCATCACTTGGTATTATGTAATGTTCTAAACTTTACAGTTTCACAAAAGGGTAGGAAAAGATTTGTTATAGCAGACTTACTCTATAAAGGTAGCATAGAACTGAATGGAAGCCTTTGTATTCAAGATGAATCACATGCATTTATATATTGTTAATACATAAAGCCATTGTTTCATTCACATATCATATAAATCATTGACACTACATATATATAGAAAAATGAATTCTAAATTTCATAAAGTATATGATACATATGATAGTATATGGAATATTTTATATAGTTTACAGTATACAGAATAAAGGAGATATATATATATAGGTTGTTCCAAACCTGTTGATGCGAATAGTCCCTAAATGAAGCTTCCTTAAATAAGCTTTATTCGAAGTCTTATATAAGCAAGGCATGAATGGTGCTTAGAGATTCCCAGGGTCAACAGATGAAAGAAGAGGTGGATTTCATGATCAGAAGAATTCTTTAATATTGATATGGGCTCCAACCAGTTAATATCAGAATAAATCCAACCATAACTGACATTTTCTAACTTTTATGTTAGTCAAAATATGAGGAGAAATATTTAACACAGGCTATAGCCCACATATATTTTAGCTTTCTAAGCACAGACAGCAAAAGTTATTTTAACTACCAGCTGACAGGGAAGACCTGAAACCAAAGACAAGTGTCTTTACACTCAACAAAAATAAATACATTAAAAACCAAATCAAACCAGAAATTGGACAAGAAAAGTAGTTTTTTTCCTTTCCTGTGTACATAATGAGATCAATCAAACAGAATGAGAAACATAATCATTCAAAACCTCTTCATCCTGCCTTGCCTAATGCTGAGTGACTAGCCTGCTGTGTTGATGTGTGAATTCTCTCAGGTTGAAGACATAGTAAACACATCTTGCAGTCACGGGTCAGCCTGGTGAACTAAGTTAATCACAATAAAGCTTACTGTTGCATATGTTCAAAATAACATCATGAGTCTTCAGAGATGATGCAGCATCTAATATAAGTAGCGAGATGTAGATGTGACTGGACTAATATGTAGAGTATCTACAAATTTAGTCTTAAAACAAACAAAAAGCACTTCTGCCCCTACACTCCAGCCTTCATTTGATTTATAATGTTGCTGTCAAAAAAAAACCTAGGTGACTCTCTCCTCTTCACCAGTCAGGACTGCTCACAGGTGCCTCTTTTTCCTTTTCTTGTATCAGCTCAAGTTCATTTTAGTCTTCTCCCAGTTTCTCACAGAGCTCCTGCTAGCTGCCTCCCGGAATTAATGATCTAGTGGCCGCCTTTATTTGGTCTTGGCTCCTGAGTGCTGCTCTAGATTTGTGAATAGAAAACTGTGATGACACTATCCCTGCCTTTGGTCCACTGTGATGCATCTTGCACGTACTTCAGTTTTGGCACAGTTCCACACATTCCATCAATCCACCTCTTACCCAATTCATTCTCTGCTACTGCTGTGAAAGGAGTAATTTCTGCTATTACTCTGAAAGGAGTAACTTCTACTAATGCCTACGCAGTCCTAGATTATTTATTTCTTCTGGTGCTTGAGGAAAACTAGCCAGGCCGTATGCCTGTTCTGATGAAAAGTTGCATGGGCTGGTGACTTGCATGTTCATTTGGAGGCATAGTTCTTGTCCTAGTTGTGTCTTTTGCTGTTGAATAGCCCTGAAGAAAGTCATTATTGCCATGGTCTTGTGTTCCGTAACCTGTAAAACTGTCACCTACCAGTAAGATAGTTTGTGCTGTGTAGGTGGACAGTTATAGAGAAGACCTTGAAATTAATAACTTAGTAAAGAAAAGCTTAACAAATGAACTTTACCGTAATTGGGAGACCCTATGTCAAGGTGCAGACTGATGACTGGCAACCTGCAGACTAGGGAAGAAAGTGCTCAGTTCATGCTACCAATATTATCGCAGCTGTGGTATATTTTTGCTGGAAACGTTATTTCAGTTTTTATAGGAAGTTTCACCTGAAGCGATCATCAGAAAAGTGGGAATACAAAATCCCACTGACTCAGTATGACCTCTGCTGGCCAGAGTTCTACTTCAGCAGAAAGCAAATGTGCAATTCAAATGTAACTTTCTAAAGACCTGTAAAATTGGGCACATGTAAGCTTTGAATGAGGGTTAATTAATATTTGTTATACATTTCAGACATCAGCTGATAATTTCTCACACTTGTTGTTTTAGGGTATGAGAAAAATGTTAGTAAAATAGAAAACAAAATCTAACCTGGAAAAGTTCATTTTTTTAAATAGAGTATGTTCAACAAGTAAATGTAGTATTTTTAAACTACATTCAAAATCAGCAATTTAGTAAATCACCATGAAGATTGTAGCAAGTTACGGTCACACTATAGGTAACAGAAAACAAAACACAAGCACTCAAGGTTTGAGACATGCAAGGAAACAGCAAATTAAGGCTTTTAAAGAGTGTACACTGGCTGTTAGCATATGATAAAGCCTATGCTGCTCTCTCTTTGCTATCACTGACTGCCACAGTAGCTAGATTAAGATATGATAGAGTGTTTTCCCAACTTCATTAAACTATCCACCTGTAGTTTTTCACCCAATTCTGCATCATTAAGAAAGGTTGGATGTGTAACTCAGATTCAATAACAGCTGGATATTTTGACAGTAAAAGATGCAATGCTTAAACTTCTGTGGATCTAGTCCTAGCTCTACAACTGCGCTACTGATGCACTGAGTGTGTACCACTGAATACTTCAAGCCACATGTAGGTGCAAAAAATAAATGTTTAGTAGTGAGATCCATTTCAGCAATTTCAAGAGCTACCTACTAGTGACTTGTTAGTCACAGATACTAAATACTTCTTGGTTACAGCTCATTCTGCATTGTCAACTTGACAAAAAAAATTAATAAAAAATATTAAGAAATTAAAATTTTGATAAATTTCAATTAATGTGTTCTACTATGTAACTATGATACAGAAAGGAAAACATGAGCCTACAGCTGACTGATGTTTGTAGTACAGTGCCTAAGAGGGTTAAACTTTTGTAGGGGAATTTTAAAGAATGTGAGAGATAATCTTTCCCTTTAAAGTTGTCTTGGAACACAGAGATATTAATCTCATACTTATGGTATCCAACAGCTTGGTCCTTGGTAGTAATTAATAAGACTTACTTTCAGTTGCTGCTAAAATTAGCTTAGTCATGGTTTCCAACTAATGTGTCTCAAGTACATGTCTGCATAATTATGTTGGTTAAGGTTATTATGCAAATTATAGCACTTAAAAATAATTACTATTTTGTAGCATGATATCAACTATAACATCTTTCTACTGTTTGACCAAAAAACCCACTAATCAATCCAACCATTCTTCCCAAGAGGAGATGATAGGCTGATACTCAGAAAACTGACCATGCAACATCCCTGCATTCCACATCCACAGAAGAGCATCCTATGATGTATATTATGATGTCATAATGTTAGATAAGCAAGCAAGAGTTGTTTGGTTCAACTGTTTAGAAAATCTTATCCTTTGTCTCACTACTGTTTATGACAGAGATGCATTTATCAGGTGTAATGAAATAGTCACATTGATGAAAACCCTAAATCAGCAAAACATTAGAGCAATTGCATGTGCTGAGCACGTCGATATAAATTAATCAAATGAGATAATTTTGTATGTTCAAAATAATTCCCTAGCAAATAGATAACAAAACATTTAACCTAGTGTAGATATTTAGGAGTTCATATAACTTTTTACAATGAGGAATTAAAATATTCTGTGTTGGTCTAAGAATCGGGGTGTTCTTACGAATTTACAGTTGTCTGGTATCCTCAAGAAGAAAGTCAATTAAAATATCATTAACGAATTTTTATTATTCAAGAATATGATCAAATCAAGTTGCAATTCAAACATTGTAATGATATTGCATATTCCCTTGTTACTAGGACTGTACTGGCATTTTGTCTGCAGTACTTAATTATTTTTATGAAGAGTAGAGTGCACATCCTCTACTGGTAGGACCCCATCCATTAAAAGTAAAGACATTAGCAACCTCTCTCTTTAAGCACAGTTCGTTAAAAATAGGCAAAATTAATGGAGTGACTATGAATCTAGACCTACATTTTCTTTTCACTTTTTAATACAAGTTGTGATAAGGCTTTTTTATAAATCACTGCCTGCATTGTCTCTTTGCTGCAAGGCCACCACACTTTCATGAATAACATATAACTGAGCATAGAGAAAGGTGCTTTAAAAATATATTATCAGTACTTCTTTAGTTTCACTTTTGAAACTATCTGTAATACAGATTCTATCTGAACTACCAAGCTTCTCCCACAGCAATGAGTGCAATGTTTCATGTCAGCATTACAAGAAGTTTGAACTCCTAACAACAACAGCTCTGACTTTTCTTTTCAAACATATTTCAGAATCTGAACTTCATGTTCCTGCTTGAAAACATAAGTAATGTGAACAAATATCTTCCTATTCTGTGGGGACTGGGATTTATGATAAAAGAAAAACAGGCACTAGAAGCAATGTGTGCTCCTCACATAAAAAGGAAACAGTCAGCTAAACCAGAGTAGTGATGGAAAACAGAGTGGCCTTTGATAGATGTGTAAGGACGTATTTCTTCATCATGAGAAAAGGAAACATTCTGGAGTTGTAGAAAGATCTGTAAGCTCTAGCACTAAAATTTGTTTCAGCTCACTACACATCAAGAATGCAGTGTGCTAATAAACTGTAAAAAGAGATGGAGGAATGAAAGGAAAAAACAAGGTCTAAGTTTCCTTCCAAAGGATATGAACTAATTTTGTTTAAACGTCTCAGATTGTTAGTGCCAAAAAATGCCCTACTATTTTACCAAGACCCCCCAAAGCAGTATAAAGATTATTATTCATGTAACTTAAAGGCCATGGAATATTAATCTTTCAATTTAAAACTTTCTATAATTTCAGCCTTATGATTTATTTCCAGAGAATAATATCTAAATCCTCAGAATTACTTGGGTAACTAAATCCTCTCTAGCCACATAATCACCCTTCTGACAACGTGCTTAAATATCTTAGCCTTTTATTGAGGACATAAGCTTTGTACATCACTATTGTTGTTGATGAGTACTTCTTATGTGAAGTATTTTTCTGTTATGTAAACTTAACAGAAGGTTCCATTTTTTTAGCACTTAACAACTACTTTTTCGCTTGAGAGTATTCAGAAAACATGACTGTTTCAGAAAGGTAAACATTTGATTAAAACATCAAATGAGCAAAATGAAAAGGTAAAAAAGTTAAAGCTAGCCACTGTTCATCCTTTTGAAATACAAACACCTTAAGGCAATGACACTTAAACCCTTATGACTGCCAAATTAAGTTTATAGCATGTAAGATCAAAGCGTGTTCAAACTTGACACTGTTGAATTAAAATTGTTCTTCAGAATAATTCCTTTCCATTTATGGTAGATTTATGGCAGCTTGAACACGGCCATTGCATAAGATTAGTTACTTCTTCACATTTTCGTCATTTTAAGGAGATGTAATGAAAAATATGTACTGTGACTACAGTTTATTTGGCACAAACAGTAAAAACTGTAAGAACTGCTCAGATGGTGAATTGTGATAGGGCTATTTTCATTTAGGCTATAATTCAAAAGAATGTATTCATACTGGTACCTGATATTTGATTCTGTATCTATGATAAGCTGATCTAAGGAATGTCCTCAGATCATCTACTGTGACTTTGGATCAGCTGCACAACTAGTTTGCAATTCTAGGGATCGAGAATTTTCTGCTCAAAATGTTGCTATGAAGTAAGCATATTCTCCTGAATCTGACCTGTTTCTATTTTATATTTAGAGACTGCTTTTTGATAAACTTTGCATAACTAACACAGATGTTTAATATCTTCAGTAATTTGATGACATATAATTTCTTGGACCTCTAGATCTCATTATAGTCTGTGCTTTTTAGATAATGATTATATATTACACTCACCATAATTTTTAAATTTAACTTTATAGGAAGAGAACAATTTATCTGAGTAAGAAAGGATATTTGGACTAACAAAAATTTAAAATACAGACTGAAGTTGCATGATTTATGAAACTTTCCATGTTCCTATCTACATGAATACTCCCTAGATTTTTCTTGTTGTTTATGAAAGACTAGCCAAAATTTCAACATGTAAAAAAAAAACCCCAGCTACGTAGGTCAAACTCTACTCTCAGCTATAACAAAGCAATCCAATTTTCACTAGATGAAGTCACTGATTAAAAAAGGGAAAGGAGAACCTAAACTATTACTTCCAGATAAGGAAGTTCCTGGAAATTAATCCCTTAAATCTTAGCAATGGAAATATCACCTCTTCCTATTCTAAGATAGAATAACTGTTAGAAAAATTATCTGGCCTGGTTTAACACCAGCCATGCGAGCCACATCTTTTCAGCTAAAAAACATTCTGTAGTTTGGAGACTCCAAAATGCTGTGTTACTGCCCCAAACCCAAATGCTGTGTTAAATGAGTAAGAATGCACAGTATTTCAGTGATTCCTTTTCACTATATATCTCATTTTCTACTCTCCAGATAGCAGAATTTTCTTGAAAGAAATCAAGCATAGAATCATAGAATAGTTAGGGTTGGAAAGGACCTTAAGATCATCTAGTTCCAACCCCCCTGCCATGGGCAGGGACACCTCACACTAAACCATGACACTCAAGGCCTCATCCAACCTGGCCTTGAACACCGCCAAGGACGGAGCATTCACAACTTCCCTGGGCAACCCATTCCAGTGCCTCACCACCCTCACAGGAAAGAATTTCTTCCTTATATCCAATCTAAGGGGCCTACAAGGACGCTGGGGAGGGACTCTTCATCAGGGACTGTAGTGACAGGACAAGGGGTAACGGGTTCAAACTTAAACAAGGGAAGTTTAGATTGGATATAAGGAAGAAATTCTTTACTGAGAGGGTGGTGAGGCACTGGAAT
Organism: Psittacula echo; assembly: GCF_963264785.1. Taxonomy (NCBI): domain Eukaryota; kingdom Metazoa; phylum Chordata; class Aves; order Psittaciformes; family Psittacidae; genus Psittacula; species Psittacula echo. The sequence goes on along the minus strand of NC_137735.1, from coordinate 38,835,559 downwards.
GGGTTGCCCAGGGAGGTTGTGAATGCTCCATCCTTGGCGGTGTTCAAGGCCAGGTTGGATGAGGCCTTGGGTGATATGGTTTAGTGTGAGTTGTCCCTGCCCATGGCAGGGGGGTTGGAACTAGATGATCTTAAGGTCCTTTCCAACCCTAACTATTCAATGATTCTATGATTCTAAACTTCCCCTGTTTAAGTTTGAACCCATTACCCCTTGTCCTGTCACTACAGTCCCTGAGGAAGAGTCCCTCCCCAGCATCCTTGTAGGCCCCCTTCAGATACTGGAAGGCTGCTATGAGGTCTCCATGCAGCCTTCTCTTCTCCAGGCTGAACAGCCTCAGCTTTCTCAGCCTGTCTTCATACAAGAGGGGCTCCACTCCCCTGATCACCCTCGTGGCCATCCTCTGGACTTTTTCCAACAGTTCCATGTCCTTTTTATATTGAGGACACCAGAACTGCACACAATACTCCAAGTGAGGTCTCACGAGAGCAGAGTAGAGGGGCAGGATCACCTCCTTTGACCTGCTGGTCACGCTCCTTTTGATGCAGCCCAGGATACGGTTGGCTTTCTGGGCTGTGAGCTCACACTGCCGGCTCATGTTCATTTTCTCATTGACCAACACCCCCAAGGCCTTCTCTGCAGGGCTGCTCTGAATCTCTTCTCTGCCCAACCTGTAGCCGTGCCTGGGATTGCTCCGACCCAGGTGTAGGACCTTGCAGTTGGCATGGTTAAACTCCATCAGGCTGGCATCAGCCCACCTCACAAGCGTGTCGAGGTCCCTCTGGATGGCATCCCTTCCCTCCGGCGTATCAACCGAACCACACAGCTTGGTGTCATCGGCAAACTTGCTGAGGGCGCACTCAATCCCACTGTCCATGTCACCGACAAAGATGTTGAACAAGACCGGTCCCAACACCGATCCCTGAGGGACACCACTCGTTACCGGTCTCCAGCCGGACACTGAGCCATTGACCACAACTCTTTGCGTGCGGCCATCCAGCCAGTTCTTTATCCACTGAGTGGTCCACCCATCAAATTGATGTCTCTCCAATTTAGAGACAAGGATGTCGTGTGGGACAGTGTCAAACACTTTGCACAAGTCCAGGTAGATGACATTGACTGCTCTGCCCCTGTCCATCAGTTTTGTAGCCCCATCATAGAAGGCCACCAAATTGGTCAGGCAGGATTTCCCTTTGTGAAGCCATGCTGGCTGTCACCAACCACCTTGTTGTTTTTCATGTGTCTTAGCATGCCTTCCAGGAGAATCTGCTCCAAGAGTTTGCCAGGCACAGAGGCGAGACTGACTGGTCTGTAATCCCCCGGGTCATCCATTTTCCCCTTCTTGAAAATGGGGGTTATATTTCCCTTTTTCCAGTCTTCGGGAACTTCATCTGACTGCCATGATTTTTCAAATATGATGGACAGTGGCTTAGCAACTTCATTCACCAGCTCCTTCAGGACCCGCAGATGGATTTCATCAGGTCCCATGGCATCTTCTGTTATTTTAGGGCATGTACATGGAGATGAATAGATCAAATAGAAAGTTGCATAGGGTAAAATCTCATCTCAGGCTTGATTTTTAACACTGCAGATGAAAGCTTTAATTTAGCAATCTGATACACAATCAGTTACAGCTGAGAGATTTTGTTAATCTTAATGGGTTATTCATAAGAATCTGGATCTGGACAAAATTTATCAAAACCATTACTTTACTGAAAGTGAAATGGCTATTACTGTGTTGAATCTGTGAGTTTTACATTAGTTATATGATGAATATCCCACACAATTAGCCACCAGCCTGTTGGGAAATCTCTCTAAGAAATTGATTTAATGGCTGTCATGTTATTTACAAAGGGTTACTCACTTCATACTTTGCATGACATGTACACACATATAAAATAAAACACGTCTGAAATCAGGCTCAGTAAACAAATTCACAAAATAGATTTCTTAAACTCAGAAAAGTGCCTTGAACAAATGCCATTATTATTGAAGACTGATGAGATTTTTAACTACTTTTGAAAGTATCAGCCACAACAGGCAGGATATTTTTGGAAATATTGAAAATTATCAAACACTTTAATTACTTCCTATATCTGTTATTTTTTTCTCTGAAAACATTTTAATGACTGAGTGCATTGCCTTTTGGCTTTTATTCAGAAGTTAGAAATGATCCAGAAGTTTATTTATAAAATTTGACAGCTTGTCTCCTTATGACCTATGAAAAGACTGGATTTGGCAAAATGATCTGAAGAATTAGCTTTCCCTAGATAAACAACAAAATGCCTGCCACCTAAGAAAATTCTCCCAGGAAGACGGATTTTCTTTAAGCAAAAATTAGAATAATTCTGTTATGACTAGCATAAAATAACCCAGTTCAAAGTATTTGTTAAAGCAGGAGAAAGTACACACTCCTTTTTAGCTCTTTGCACAGTATGTGATTTGATGTCTAAAGAGAACTTTTTCAACTGGAATAAAATCTTAATTGACATAGATTGACAAATGATATATAAAATAAGTGTTCCCATGTGTAGTAGAAATAGTGTACTCATAATTTTTGACAAAGTATTTCCCCAAAGGACTAACTTCTGAACGCAGTATTTTTTTAAGGAAAAAACAAAACCAACCCAAAACACAACAGAGCTTTTCAAGAGGTGCATGCTTAAAATGAATCATAGAATCATAGAATAGTTAGGGTTGGAAAGGACCTTAAGATCATCAAGTTCCAACCCCCCTGCCATGGGCAGGGACACCTCACACTAAACTGTGTCACCCAAGGCTCTGTCCAACCTCGCCTTGAACACAGCCAGGGATGGAACAGTCAGAACTTCCCTGGGCAACCCATTCCAGTGCCTCACCACCCTCACAGGAAAGAATTTCTTCCTTATATCCAATCTAAACTTCCCCTGTTCAAGTTTTAACCCATTACGCCTTGTCCTATCACTACAGTCCCTAATGAATAGTCCACCCCCAGCATCCTTGTAGGCCCCTTCAGATACTGGAAGGCTGCTATGAGGTCTCCATGCAGCCTTCTCTTCTCCAGGCTGTACAGCCCCAACTTTCTCAGCCTGTCTTCATATGGGAGGTGCTCCAGTCCCCTGATCATCCTCATGGCCATCCTCTGGACTTGTTCCAACAGTTCCATGTCCTTTTTATATTGAGGACACCAGAACTGCACACAATACTCCAAGTAAGATCTCACGAGAGCAGAGTAGAGGGGCAGGATCACCTCCTTCGATCTGCTGGTCACGCTCCTTTTGATGCAGCCCAGGATACAGTTGACTTTCTGGGCTGCCAGCGTACACTGAAGCCAGCTTATGTTCATTTTCTCATCGACCAACACCCCCAAGTCCTTCTCTGCAGGGCTGCTCTGAATCTCTTCTCTGCCCAACCTGTAGCCGTGCCTGGGATTGCTCCGACCCAGGTGTAGGACCTTGCACTTGGCATGGTTATACTTCATGAAGTTGGCATCAGCCCACCTCACAAGCATGTCAGGGTCCCTCTGGATGGCATCCCTTCCCTCCGGCGTATCAACCAAAGCACACAGCTTGGTGTCATCGGCAAACTTGCTGAGGGCGCACTCAATCCCACTGTCCATGTCACCAACAAGGATATTGAACAAGACCGGTCCCAACACCCATCCCTGAGGGACACCACTCATTACTGGTCTCCAATGGGACACTGAGCCATTGACCACAACTCTGTGTGTGGCCATCCAGCCAGTTCTTTATCCACTGAGTGGTCCACCCATCAAATTGATGTCTCTCCAATTTAGAGACAAGGATGTCGTGTGGGACAGTGTCAAACACTTTGCACAAGTCCAGGTAGATGACATTGACTGCTCTGCCCCTGTCCATCAGTTTTGTAGCCCCATCATAGAAGGCCACCAAATTGGTCAGGCAGGATTTCCCTTTGTGAAGCCATGCTGGCTGTCACCAACCACCTTGTTGTTTTTCATGTGTCTTAGCATGCCTTCCAGGAGAATCTGCTCCAAGAGTTTGCCAGGCACAGAGGCGAGACTGACTGGTCTGTAATCCCCCGGGTCATCCATTTTCCCCTTCTTGAAAATGGGGGTTATATTTCCCTTTTTCCAGTCTTCGGGAACTTCATCTGACTGCCATGATTTTTCAAATATGATGGACAGTGGCTTAGCAACTTCATTCACCAGCTCCTTCAGGACCCGCGGATGGATTTCATCAGGTCCCATGGACTTGTGCACGTTCAAGTTCTTAAGATGGACTTGAACCAGATCCTCTTCTACAGTGGGCCTAGGGTCTTCATTCTCACAGTCCCTGTGTCTGCCTTCCAAGACTTGGGTGGTGTGGTCAGAGCCTTTGCCAGTGAAGACCAAGGCAAAGAAGTCATTAAGAACCTCAGCCTTATCCAAATCCAGGGTAGCCAGTTCTCCCGATAGCTTCCGGAGAGGGCTCACATTTTCCCTCGTCTGCCTTTTATTTGCAATGTAACTACAGAATCCCTTCCTGTTATCTTTAACATCCTTAGCGAAGTTTAATTCTAACTGGGCCTTAGCATTCCTAACCTGGTCCCTAGCTTCCTGGACAACATCCCTGTATTCTTCCCAGGCTTGGGAAGTCCTTCCTTCCACCTTTTATAAGCCTCTTTTTTCCCTTGAAGTTTCCTCAGCAGCTCCTTATCCATCCAAGGAGGTCTCTTGGCCCTCCTGCTGCACTTCCTTCTAGTCGGGACACAATACTCCTGAGCTTGTAGCAGGTGATTCTTGAATAACAACCAACGGTCTTGGGCCCAATCTAGGGCTATATCCTATTGAACCTTACTAAGCAGGTTCCTGAAGAGGCCAAAGTCTGCTCCTCTGAAGTCCAGAGCAGTGAGCTTGCTGCACACTCTTCTTACTGTCCTGAGGATCTTGAACTCGACCATCTCATGATCACTGCAACCAAGGCTGCCCTGGAGCGTCACATTTCCTGTTGGTGAGCACGAAGTCAAGCATGGCACTTCTCTTTGTTGGCTCCTCTATTACTTGCAGAAGGAAGTTCTCTTCCACACAATCGAGGACCCTCCTGGATTGCTTGTGCCGGGCTGTACCGTCCCTCCAACAGATATCAGGGTGGTTGAAGTCCCCCATGAGAGCAAGGGCCTGCAAGAGTAAGGCTGTTCCTGTCTATAGAGTGCTTCATACACAGAGTCCTCTTGATCAGGCAGTCTGTAACAGATCCCCACAGTAATGTCTCTCATAAATGATTGTTTCAGTTTAACAATTAACTGTATTGATAAATCTTGAACATTCTGCTAGTGTTACTTTGTTATTTATATAAATAGTATGTGTCAACTAAATATGTTAAGACCATGAGGAAAAACTGAATGCTACTGTAGTACATTTCATACTGCTCATAACTCTCATGTCATTAAGCCATAGTTGCTAATATAAGACAATATCCCAGTTTCCCTAAATTGTGAATCTTCTATGACACATCTGTCAGAAAATTCAGATATGAGGAATAATTTCCCATGTGCTAGGCATTCCAAGATGTCAGTGGTGAATTCAATGAGGCAGACTAGTATTCTTTTATATGATAAAAAGTATATAAGCTTAATTCTGTACTTGATTAATCTATGAAAATAAACAATAAAATAATACCACATACAACTTTTTAGACCAAAGGCTGTAGTGATTTTAAAGTGTCTAAGAACATTCAGTTTAAATTTGATATTTAGCATAATGCAGTTGATTTTTAATGGTGTCAATATTGTTATTGTTTCAAAAATATTTTCTTTTTTTTACTTTAATAAAGGACTAATAGTACTTATCATTTCTGGAAATGAAAGACAGAACTGCTTTAGTCTACATATCGGTAATTCCCACATTCAATATATTTTATCCAAAATAAAGATGACAATCGACTTTTCTAAGACTTGCAAGAGTGCTTTGCAAAGTCTCGAATGTGTCTTTATTCTGACCCGTAAAAAGACTGGATTTGACAACATGATCTGAAGAATCAGTTTTCTCAAAGAACAAGATGCCTGCTACCTAAGAAAATCCTCCTGGGAAGATGGATTTTCTTTAAGAAAAGTTTAATAATTCCAGCATAGTACAATGACTCAGTTTAAGGTATCTTGAAACAGAAGCAACTACACAGTTCTTCTAGTCTTTTTCAGGTTTTAATATAATATTAAAAAAATGGATGTGCATAAACACATACCTTTCAAAACTTTTTCATCCAATAGCCCAATTCAATTCTTATGTTAACTTCTAGTACTATCAGATGGAGATTGAGAGTCTAACTCTAGATTTCTAATCCATCACTGAAATTTCTTAAGGTTACAGTATTTTCCGGATGTTTTTAAGATGTTTTGATAGCTATACATTTTGAAAGCCCTAGTAGCACTGCTACTGGCAGTTCTTGCCAAGCATTCAGTGGGAAGTTGGCATTTACTTTTTTTTCCCAAGGCTGTATAAATATCTGGTTGTTTACATTGCTGTTATCTCAGAAAATAGGCTGGAGTGTCTTTCTATAGTAAGGGCACTGTCGTTCATGTGCCCTTATTGGTATTAATAGAAATTACAATAATGATGGACTACAACTTACGTGTTACTTAGGTGTTAGAAGCATCAAATCATAGAATGGTTAGGGTTGGAAAGGGCTTTAAGATCATCTAATTCCAAACCCTAGGACTTCTTAGGACTGACAGTTCAGCTGTCAGTGTTCTTACAATTCTGTATGACCAAGCGTAAGTATTCTAAGGATGGGATTTGTATCACTTTGCCCAATGTCCATTTTATAATAGTGATAAAGTCAAGATCTAGCAACAGCAGAAAGCCTGTGCAATTAGTTGTAGTTAAAGGGGTTTTCAAAAGCTGGGGAATTTCTTTTGACACCAAATAACATTGTATTTCATACATGCTTAACTTTGGGATAGAGAAGTTGAATTAGAAAAAGAAACAACTACAGTCTCTTGAGAACAGATTTTTTCTTTAAATTATATCATATTTGCATTATATGAAAATATTTTGTTTTCTAACAAGACATTTGTTATTTTGTTTAATAGAAAAGCACAAGAAAAATCTAGAAGCATCTGTGATTGGAACATTTCTCACGGAACAGCTGATGCTATTTCTAGTGGAGAAAATCAACAAAATACAATTACATTTGGAATTTATGTATTTTTAAATAGGGTTTAAATTTTTTTCCATTTTCTTCACTTTACATGAGGGTTTACAGTCTAAATTTAATAAATAAAACTTGTGTTAGCACTTGGCATGTTCCAAAGGTTTTTTATCTCATTTCCTGCTTTTAATTCCAAACAAACTTCTGCAGTAAGTAGTCTTTGGCAGCATTTTGCAGCAGCACGTTTGCTTCTGCAAATGCTAATTGGAAGATTTTGTGGATTAAACCCACAGTAAACAGTTGATAATCTCAATTAATGTCAAGTATTTGCTGTAAAATTGTTTCCAGAGAGATTTTGATGTCAACATGTTTCTTCCTGGATGGCTGCTTTACCTAGAATACTGCTTTTATGTGAAGGCAAGCCTAAAAACTCAGAGAACAGCCATGTGTGGGCACATTTTTCAGTCACTGTGATAATCAATGTGTATATATAAATATAAATAATATATAATATAGATACAACTAAATTAGAAATGGAAAAAAATTCCTTTTCCAAAGGTACCTGAATCTGGAACAGAGCTGCTCAGATTAGCCCACATATCTCCTCTTTATTTGTGGTTTAGTAATAAAACTCAGCTAAAATTATTTTTTTTAATTATCTATCTGTAGCAAATATGTCTGAATCATTGTAATGTGTGGCACAATATTAAACATTATGTCCATGTTCTTTGTAACAATGTGATATATGAAATATTTTGGAACAATTCTTGTATCCTACACAATAACAAATTCTAAGGCTGAAACGATGCCTTGATGTTAATGCAAAAGACAATAATGCCTTTGTTAAAAAAAAAATGTTTAAATTTTAAATGTAGCATCACATGAAACTCCACATGCCTGATTTGCTCTACACACTGTCCTCCTTTGGACAATGCAAATGCATGTTTTGCATTTTTCCATCGAAGGATGGCTTTTTCATTCCACTTTGGGAAACACTTGTAGGCATCAGAAGTCAGCAAATTATTTTAAACTAGATAGTACTGCCTTAAACACAGCTCTACTTAGCATGTCTAAATATCTGAATATTTAGTAATTTCAAACAAGACAAGAGTCCTTTCCTATAGTCTAGCCTGCTTCCATGCTCCTTCCAAAGCACCAGTTGTTTCTAAAATAAGATCTTTCCAAGGACATCTAAATAATTTCCTGTCACATCCATATCTGACTCTTACCAGTACACCAGTATGGAATTCAGTTATCAGCTGGGAAATGCAGACATACTAAAATTCAGTCTCTGCTAGGAGGTATTCTGCATGTTGTTAGAATGGGACAGTACCAGAAATGACATAAACGTTAATGGCAGAAATATGAAGCACTGAAGTTATTTACTCAGCATGACATTTTTAATGAAATATTTTCTTTCTGTCTGGGTAGGAAATGCAAAGCCAGATTTTTTTCAGTGATTCAGCCAATGTTACAGGATCTTCCCTTACAGAGTTTGGGAGTCATTCTAGACATAATTCTTTCTAAACAGAAAATCCTTTCACACCACAGTTCTCTTCAGATATTTTTATCTCCAGTGATTACTGGTAAAGTCCAGAAGAGGTGGCAATCTCTGTAAGCTGTTCTGAGAAACTGGTTTTTTAACTCTCCTGAAGGAAGAAGGGTGAGTTAAAGAGGAAAGTCATGAGATGGAAAGAAGCTCATATACAGATTGAACTTAGCTGGAAGTAAAATTTCAGTGAGTTTAAACTCTGCTATGTGTCAGGCAAATCTTGGTCTTATGTGTGGTTGTCCGCACCTCTGGAACTCTTGCTCAGAACAGCTCCAGAATGTGCTTTATTTTTTATAGTAGGGAATATTCCTGACAGCGCTACAGGTACATGCCCTGGTTTTTATTACTACTCTAACACCAAAACAAAACAAAACAAAACAAAAAAAAAAAAAAAAAAATCAAAACCTAAAAAAAAAAAAAAAAAAAAAGCAAAAATTGAAATTTAAATGGTGTGAATGCGAAGAAAATAAACAGATTAACAACATGTACAATTTTTATAAAACAGTTTCAGCTTTTCTGATTAATATTAAACTGCTATCACAGCAGCAAGAGCATCAAAGAGAAATATTTCCAGACAGACAGAGTGGCATATGGAGGGAGAGTGAAAGGAAACTGAAGTTATTGAAGGAAAAATGCACACAAAATTCATTAAAGCTGACATTATTCACTTTTACTTGTAAACCTGTGGTCTGTAAAAGGTGATCTGATTTTATACTGCCACTATGGTGTTGAGAATAGTAGGTACCTCTGTTTAGGCATCCAAATCAGTCCCATGGTATTTTAACCAAAATTATTTAAAAAGGAGCAATTTTTGAAAACACAGTTACCATCTTTTCAATATTTGTCAAGAGAGACATCCATTAAGACACACCTCAGTTCCTGTACTATAAGAAACTAGCTAATGGCTTTGGATCTAATATCATTGTTCATGTTGCTTTCTGGGTACTCACATTCACTCACTAATTTACCATGTCTATTTTCAGACTTGATCTAAGATACCTGATTTTCAAACCAACAGATATGAATCTGAATATTTTCATGTGAAGTTGTTCAAAAATCCTTATACAGCTGCCCACTAATTTTGATGCAGATATCTGTCAGAATTAGATGCATTAAGAAGGATCATCAAAAATGTCTTAATGAGCAACCCTTTAAAATGATGTAGAAATAGGATGCAGTCCTAAACCGGTACACTCCTTTCCTGGGAGCAGGGCAATAAATCCCAGTTTTCTTTGTTTGTACAGGCAGAAAGAGAACCTAAACCAGAAGGAATAAGCAGAAACTTACAGCTCTTTTGTAAAAAATAGCCCAGTTAAACTACTCAGGATGTAGCTTGAAATCTGTTCTTTACCTAATTTGACACAGGAATTTCAGCTTCAGTCGTTTATCCTCAGTGTCTTTACTGTAAGGCTTTCAAGGTGTTCTAAACTCACAATATGACTAAAAGTAAAAATAGTTGACCAATACCTGGAGCAATTTTATTCTAATCTGTTTTCATACTTGTGGTCAGAACAAGTCTGCAAAATTGAGCCTACTGAGGAAGAAGCTGCTTAGGCTGGGAGTCCTCCATTTGGACTCAGCTTCAGCTAAGATAACAGCAGGCTGGAATCAGAACTGATGTGAACACAAACTCATGGGCAGAACTTGAAATGCAGAGAATGTACCTGTCTTTGGAGAAAGGTGGCAGTTAGTGATATCAGTGTTGCCTAAATGGGTAGCTAAGTGCCTAAAGTGGTGTATATTATCACTAAAGTCCTTTTGAGGTATAAAAATCCAGCTATACATCTATCTCCAGGTATCTTCTAACTGAAACACTGTTTCATGGCAGTTTTATTTTGGTCATATTTTGACTTTATCTGTTCTTTTCTCAGGCACAGTATTTGTTCTAGTAAACTCTGATAAAAAGAGGTCAGCTGAGTTGTTTATGTAACTTCTATTTCTGTCTTATTCATTTTCCAACACTACCATTACACTTTGCAATACTTGAGCACAGGATTATGAATTCTTGGTTTCTGGCATTTTTCTTGAGCTTTTGACAGTAAGAAGAAAATCAAGTAGAGAGTCTGGAGGAAGTCAGCAGTTTACAACTTCTTATTATTTTAACAATAATAGTGCTGCGGTTTTGCTCAGATTAACATGTCACCATCAATCTAAAATGCAACCCCTTCCAGGCATCCCTTACCAAGTAAGTCAGGAAATTAAAAAAAAAAAAAAAAAACAACAAACCATATTTACATAGACATATGTGCATTTTTGCAATCTTCAGCAAAGTAATTGAAAGGCAACGGAATGCACTTGTGATTGCTCATTACAGCTGTCTTATTGTTCTTTGCACTAGCTTATTTATAGAATATGTCTGGTGCTAATTTGACTGTGGCAAATATTTTAAAACAACCTGTCAGGTTTACATAAGGATCCCATGATGGTAAATGTCTGGCCATATCTTCATCTTTATTGTATTCACTCTCCCAAACATACCTTTTAAGTAGGTATCATTATTAATCCCTTTTATAAAATTCAGAATTTAGAGACTGCATACACAAAGACACGGGACTTTCAAGCTGTAGGCACTGCAACATTTGGCTTTTAAAATCACATGCAAAAACTGAAGCCATTAATTAGGCAAGTTAAATTTGTATCTTTAAATATAGCCTAGGAAGAATTAGAATGGAATTCAGAACGGTTAGGGTGTTGAGCAGAGGTCATCTAAGGTATGGACAAGTAAGCTCAACTCACAGCCTCTGTTCTGTTAGAAGTTGCTTTTTTATCACCAGAACAAGGTCTATAATTTCAGACCAGCCTCATGGTGAATGCTTCAGTCACGGTATTTTCTGCATGTATGCTAAGAAAAGTGGAAAAGTTTCTCTGCGTACATCTTAACTATTCTGGTCATAAGCAATTTGGTCTGCTTGTGTGCTGAAATTCATAGGCACTTCAGTTGAATGATTCCAGAAAAACAAAAGCCAAATATTGAAATAAATTATTTATGCTATGATGTACTTTATTGTACATTGCAAATAGCAGTGCCACCTGAATTTGAATTTTTTGTATTCTCTGTACCAGGCTGCCGATAGTTTTAATGGGGAGTGGGTTGGGGTCTTAGGATTTTGTGGAGTTTGCAGTACTTTGTCAAAGAAGTACAGCACTGAGATACACCATGGAAAATAGCTTATGTTCCTTTATCACAGCTGTAAGTGGCTCTGGTGTCATAAAGTGGGACTAAGACTACTTGAATGACTCTGCAGACATACTAACTAGGTCCTGGTGGTCTTCAACTTCCGTCTACATCCCAAGCCAGTGAACACCACAGGTGGACCCTGTGGGCAAGTCCTACCCAACTCTGCAGACTAAGGCAGGGGAACACTTTCAAAACCTACAGAAGAAAGATCCTTAAGAAATCCTGGGTCTAGTTCTGGATACATTAAAGTTTTAGTGTCCACTGGACCTTCCGTAACATATTCAGTCCTCTCTACTTTCCTTATGTCTTTCTTTTTCTTCCACACAATGACTGATAAGTCTTTTTAGATACCACTGATCAGCATTGAATTTCTTGATATAAAAATGTTGAATTGGAGCTCATATAAGCACAGATATGATTAATACTACAAAAGCTGGCATTATATTCTTCTGGGAAAATGCTCTACAGGCCTGGTCTTCAAAACAAACAGTGAGAACTTAAAATAATGGAGGACGGTGTGTTTGTTTGAAAAACAACATAAAGTCTTCATAAATTATTAGATGAAATGTGCATTAAAAACATTCTTATGTGATTACTCAAGGTTCCTATTTCTTTACTATACTATCTGAATATTTGCTAGAGAAGATAAAGTTCTATAGGATGATGACATTTTCACCAAAGCTTGCAGTGACAGGATAAGGGGCAACTGCTTAAAACTCAAAGTGGTTAGGTATAGATTGCATATAAGAAAGAAATATTTTATGATGGGAGTGGTGAGACATTGGAACATGTGGATCCCTGGCAGTGTTCAAGGCTAGGCTGGACGGGGATTTCAGCAACCTGGTCTAGTGGAAGGTGTCCTTGTCCATGGCAGGGGAGTTGGAACCCTGTTCAACATAAAAAGTTCTTCCAACCCAAACCATTCTATGATTCTATAATTCTGAGAGGATGAATAATGACTGATATTTACTATAGAATTATGATGCAGTAACTAAAAGGACTAAGCAAAACAAACAAAATTAGAGAACAAACCGAATAATTTAACTGTGAAGCTCCTTCCTGCAGGATGTTGCTGAGAACTCATACAATTTCAGAAAGCAGTCAAACTTACTGGATTATTAAGCACAAGCAGATCAGCACGACCTCATTAAATCTCTGAGATGCAGTCTGCTGCAGGGCACAAAAATATTCCTGGAAGGTACCAGATTGTTCTCTTATTCATTCTAGACATGTATTGCTAGCTATTGTCAAAGATGAGTGGGTTAGGTGGAGTTTTGTTTGGTCTGGTCTGGTATAGCCATATCAAAGTACTGACACTAATGAATTTGGGCCAGCAATAGCTCTTGTTGTAAGACAATATCATCATTGTCTTTTTTATAAACTGGGATCTGAAGTAAAAGAATTTTCAGCCTCATCCAATACCAATTCTGTAGGTTAACAGAAGTAAACAAGTTACATTTAATTGCAGGCTTTATGACACTCGACCCAGATCTCACAGCAAATCCACAGTAGACATCTCCATAGTCTACGTCCTTCAACAATAGCTTTAACAACTTAATTGACTGCCTTTCTCATATTGCACATTATGCAGTTAGGTAGAGATGAAGGCCTTTTAAATGCATATAAAGCCAACTTATCTTCATTTTTTTTCAAAAAAAACAGAGAGTAATTAAATATCCTCAGCTCCTCCAGTGGGAAAACAGTTATTCTAATTTTAACACACATATTTTTAATTTTAAACATATTTTAAATTACCAGATATTTCCCCAATTTACTACCTATGTTTGCATAAAATCTGAGAATGCATGGTCTCATTTACTAGCAAGTGCGCTGGAATGACACAACAGATTTTCAAATTCTGAGGTTTATGTGAAACTTCATAAAAATGAAACTCAGTGAAACTGGAAAGGAATAAAGCCACAGATTTCACAACTTTACTACACACAATACTATCAAAAATTCTAACAAGAGGTTAGAAACATCTCTCAGTGTTAGAACTGTGCCTCACTTCTGCAGTAGATGCTTGGTAACAGTATGACTCAGTATGAACTGAAAAAAAAACAAAAACCCCACAAAATGTGGCTTTTCACTCCAGACAAGACGAAAGCCATAGAGCAAGACTGAAGGGAAAAGGTTGGCAAGAAGTATTTTGGCTGGAACTTCTAAAATGGAACCTTCCTTCATCTGTACTTCACATCGAAAGCCTTGTATTCATGTTTGGCTTTGTTTCTAGTTGGATGGGAAACAGTTTACAAAGCTATTTTCTCTCAAAAACAAATGAGATTTCATTAGGGGCAAAGAGGCCAAGAAAGATTCATCTGGCTGTTTGCCTGATTAGCTGTGTGGAATACACTGGTCATGTTATTCTTACATTTCTCTTGTACCTACTTTAAGTCTCGTATCTTTTACTGCATATGTTTCTCATCCTCATCTTTCCTCTCTGTCAATGGAAAAAGGTTGTCATGACAACAATTATTTTTTTATATATATATTTTATAGGGAACTCTTCCCATATTTATACATTGCTCTTTCTACTTCCCATTGTAAAGTATCAGCATCCCACTATTTCACATTGCCAAGTGTTATCCATAGTTATTTCTAAATTATGATTTGGTAGTTCGAACTGGAGATAATCCAAGGACAACATTCTACAGAGACCTTGATAAGAATGCCAGAAGAAGCAACATTCACACAGACGGGATTATTATTTATATTGATCATTGGCACTGATTGACACAGATTGCATAAAGCTTACAAAACAAGGCCCAAGTGCTTAGCCACTAAAAGGCCTATCAGTGGTCTGTTTGATTTTTGTCCCGCTGAAACCAATGGTGATTTCATAGTTTATTGCTGATCCTCTGCATTTGTTAGAGTCTACTTCACTGAAAAGTCTCCTAGCATAAGCAGCGAAGCTAAATAGAAACACTGAAATTAATATTCTTATTGACAGAGAAGATCTGTAAAGTAGATTCCAAGTTATATGAAAATAGTTTTCCTGGCCATAGCAGATGTGTATTCAACTGGCATAAATATTTTCAGCATAAATTATAATTTTTTTTTTTTTTAGAAATATTCAAATTCAAGCAAGGGAGAAGTGTTAATGGTTGTATTAAAATGTCACCATTATGATTTTTTTAATATTATGAGGATATTAGGCAAAATAAGGTCAAGATTAACATTTCTGTTTAACATGTGAAGTTTGTAATAAGATCATTATGTGAACTGAAAACTATGATAGAATGTAGGTGCTCATACTGAGCTAAGTGATCATTAGGACACATTTTATAAGATAATTGAAGGATCACAGATAACAATTCACAAAGGAAATTATCAAAAAGATTGCAATGTTACAGAAGAGTACCTGGTACTTTATTGATATACCTTATAGACTGATCTAAGATAACTAAAGAATATGCTAAAGAATATGTTCAGCTAGCTGGTTGAAATTTATTAACCTGTTGAATCTTGTGATATGAAGCACAGTATTGATTCCAGGACCCTACCTATTATTCATGTTTTGAAAATAGACTTTTCAAAACCAAAGGTCTGCAATAACTATTGGGAAAACCCCAGTTCTTCTAGTATTAAAACTTCAGTTTATTCTGGCATTATTTTTAGAAACAGGCTAAATTTAGTATTTTTTTCAACATCATTGTTTTTTGATGGAAAACAGATTTGGACAACACAAAAATTAATTCCTGTCATGTCTTTTCTCCATGGAAACTTAGAGCTGTTGAAAAACAGAGTTTTTATTTTGTTAAAAATAATTACATTCTGGCAAATTTCAAAGTATTTTTGTGAATACATGCTATTGTAGATCCTGAGAAAAAAATATGGTTTAATGCCCTCTTTTCCCATTCTCCTTTATTTACCAAGCACTGGTCTCAGACAATTCATCTTAAATTACTTTACAAGAGAACACCACAGTAAATCAAAAGTTACTAGAGAGAGTTACAGGGAAAAAAAAAAAAAAAAAGGCAACTACATATTCTATCAAATACTAAACAGAAATTACATGAGAAATGTTTGATTTAGCTACTTCCTCCAGAAAGCTGAAATTTGGCAACGCATGACAAAGCAGAGAAGATATTCCCCACCAATGGCAAGCCCGGTGTTTGTGGTATTTACTGTAATGCAGGAACCCAGTGTTTTACCAACCTCACTGGAGTCTTATGGACAATTAGGAAGTGTAGGCTGGGTTTATTTTTCCACATATTTGGCTAGAAATTGTAGTCTGCATCTAAAAAACACTTTTCCAATGAAAATGTTCTTCCAAAAAAGTTTTATTTTTGCCAAAATGACATTTTCTTCAGGGAAAAATATTAACATGTTCCCAAACAGTTTTAGAGATGATTCATAGCAATAAGCCACACTGCAAGACAAAGATGAGCTCTTTAGTTAACTTGAATTACTTAAGCAGCTGAAGTAACAAACTGAAGGTTGACAAGTATTATTTCAGAAATATTTAGAAACTGACACAGTGTTTCTTACCATCATGAATCAATTTTGAGTGAAAGTCACTAATCAGACACAGGACTATCTTCCTTGTGGATTGGTCTACTACATATAGCCTGTGGGAGTGAACTGCTTGGAGTCTCTTTTCTTTTTTCCTTTTTTTTTTTTTTTTTTTTTTTTTAATTTTTTTAAAATATTTTTTTTTTTAAATTTCCTTCAATATTCAACTTCCAAAATACTGTTCTGTCCAAAATGGTGAGTTTTGGTTTGTTTCATTTTATAATTTAATTTCCAAAACTGGATCAATTCTACGTAATTTGATCGTACTTGAATTTGTCTTCACTAGGTGTTTTCAGCTGATCTTGTCTTCATCTTCTAGGACCTTCTTTCATTGTCTTTTTTCCCACAACTCTGTAAATGTATCCTTTCAGTGGTCTACTTGTCACCCGAGCAGTCTTTCGTCCTTTCTTTCTTTCCTTTCTTTTCTTTTGCTCTACCACTTTTTCCTCTCTTCTATTGTCACTGTATATTAATTATATCAGTTCAATTAATCTTTTTTTTTTTTTTTAAATCAATACCTAGCAGTAGAAACTGGAAAGAGGATACTATTTAAGAGACTTGAATAAGAGTGTGACTTAAAAGATACTAATAACGTCAATGAAAACAATCTAGAATGCGACAAAAAACCTTGCTGCTTAGTAATGTGATGGGGCTGACATCACAGTTTTAGCCAGGGGAAAAGAGTAAAAAAACATGGGAACATGATAACTAAACTGTGTATTAGGGGCATGAGAAGGTTAATGAAAAAATTTGGCCTGGGAACTGGTATTTCAGGGCTACTGAAAAATATTCAAATAGATGCCAACGACCCTCAAATCCCTTTACACTGTGTATATAATTGCTTTTTGTATTCTTAGCTTGGCTTTCATTATCCTGAGGGTATGAACAAGATTACCTCATCATTCATAAATAAATAGTATTTATTTAGCATAGTCACTTACTCATTCTTGAACAAACTCCATTAATCTTTTAAACGCATTAAATCCTCTAAGGCATTATATTCTGGCATAGAGATGTATTTTCAGGCTTTCTGATAAGTCTTTGACACTGGAGTGAAATTTTGGCAACACTCAAGGTAATAGCATACCTCCCAATGGTTTCTAAAACTCCAATTAACAACATACGTATATACACACACACACACAGAGTTCAGAAACTGATTTTTGTTTTATATGATTTTGAGTAAAAATAATAATTTCCATTCTGTGATACTGCAACAGATTTCTTATCTATTATAGCCACTAGGACACCACAGGACGTCATATATGCACTCTAAATAACAAAAATTATGTAACTCCTAATGAGATTGCCCATATATGTTCTTTTGGCACACTGTTTCTGAAACAATGCGTAAGTTTTAGACGAACGTCCACTGTAAAATTCACCATAATGAAACACCATAATGAAACAACTTTATATTATTTATCATCAGGGGTTTCCATGCTGGATTTTGCATTTATTTGGTGTAAAATCTAAATTGAAAACTGAAATTTGAAAAAACTCCACTTAATTTCAAAATAAAAATAATAGAGCTAAAATTGGATGAATGTGGAAAAATAAATGGTTTGAATAAACCTGCTGTGATTTTTGAAATTTCAGTGAGTAGGCCAGTACTTCAGCTGGTATAAATGACCTTAAAACCGCTGAAGTAATCTGAGGCACATTAATCTCTACTATAAAAAGGTTTGATCTCCATTTCCTTCATCTTCTCCCTCTATTCCATTCAGGATGATTTTCAAAGCACATAATTCAGCATAGTTTTATTGTATATTTTATTTTCATTACGCTTGAATAATTTACTGGACTTTGCTACATCATAGACTTTTAATGATCAGAAAAGTGTGTATGATTCAGTAGGATAAATTCTAAAATCAACTACCATTTGCAGTCAGGTTATCTTTCCAAGATAGAAAAAATTAAATTTAACTTACAGTATAATTATATTTATAAAATTTTAAAATACATTTCCCATTTTTCCAATATAGCCTGAAGTTGAAGGTGAGAAAAGCAATACCAGCTGTTCCCAACACAAATAAGGCAAATTTTTAGATTATACGTCAACATCAAATCCACTATAAAACATCCAGACATATCCACTCTGAAGAGCAGTTCAAAAATCAACCATATAGAAAAATGTTGGCCCATATTTTTAGTAAGAGTATGACAATTAAAGCACATTTTCCCAATGTTAATAAATTATTTATATAACTTTCACAAAAGTTCCATTTTACTTTCCTCTGATCATACTCATACAAACATTTTTAGCAATATTCCTTTATCTATTTTTAGCAATTATTCTGGGAAACTGTGATCAGCAGTAAAAAACTAGATTATACAACATATAAATGACAGGAGTATTTATAAAACCTTCATATGTAAGCAAATTCAAGGGATGAAATATAAAATCTCACTAGTCACAAAGCCACTTTAAAGATTTTAATGGAAGCTGGATCCATCAAACTATCATTAGGACAAAATACATTAATGTAAATTTTTCCATGCAATTTTTCATTTTGCAGCAGCATTTTACATGAGTACATGACATAAATGGTCAGAATGGTAATTTCTTACACACAATGCACTCAATTTTTCCTGTATTAAGAAATTAATGTCTGAAAATGGGAAGATGCATTCTAATGAGAAGCACCTTAGAAATTAAAAATTAAAAGATCTACTTATATTGTTTTCAGCTACTACAGTCTATTTAAAAAAATCTGTCATGATTTAAACTACAGTTAAATCCAACTTGTGCAAAATCCAAGGACAATAAAAAGCTGAGCTTATTGCTGTCACTGAAATTCACAAATTGTCACATGGAAACTTTGTTTATTCAGCTTTAGTGAGGAAATCATCATTAATTAATGTATTTACTCAGTCCTGAGTCTGGCTTTATATTACAATGATAAGATAAAAAGCAAAAGCCTCACTTAAAAGCTTCAGAATTCCAAGTTATTAAATGATTTGAAGTGTCTAAAACCACAGATAGAGCTGGTATATCAAAAGCTCAAAGTTAAGGAGCCAGGAACCTAGCAGAGGCATTTGGACAATGCCCTTAATACCATACTATTCTATTCTCTTCCTATATTTCTATTTCTAGTTCTAGTTATTAGTTCTAGTTCTATTCCATTCCATTCCCTTAAAGAACCTCAAGAGAACTATGTGTCTCACAAAGTAGTAATGATCACATTGTAGAGGAATAAACCCCTTTATATGCAGTGTTGTCTGAAAACTCCCAAGTACTGGTTGGTAGTGGTTGCCACGTACCCCTTGAAGGCAACAAATACAGGATTTTGAGGTAGACACAATGCAAAATGTGCCAACTTGTTATGACAAGCAGACTGTCAGCAGTTTTTTCTTTTTTATTCCATGTCAAATGACACTATGGCTGTCCCAGTAAAAAAAAAAGTATTAAGCTCAAGCCACCAGACCTCAAACCACTTTAGTCCACTTATGCATATACTTAAGGAATCACTGTTTTACACTGCCTAATTAAGTGAATAGAAAGATTTGCAAATAGACTGAAAGGGTCCCTAATAACCTAAAACTCCTCAAAAGATCAGATAAATAAGGCTTATCATTTACATAAAACAAATTCAAACATAGTATTTTCCAATATTCAGTTCAAGACACAGGAGCAGGCAGTCTCCACGTGCCTGCAGTTGAGCCGGCGGGGAAGAAGACCAGCTTGGCTGAACAGGGAGATAGTGCTGGAACACTGCAAAAAAACTGGAAGAAGGGACTGTCAACCCATAAGGAGTACAAAGATCTTGTTAGGTTATGCAGGGAGAAAATTAGAAAGGTGAAACACAGCTGGAATTTAATCTGGCTACTGCCATAAAAGATAGTAAGAAATATTTTTACAAATATATATATTAACAATAAAAGGATGGCAAGGAGAATCTCCATTCTTTACTGGATACTAGGGCAAACCTAGTGACAGAAGATGAGGAAAAGACTGAGGTATTTAATGCTGCCTTTGTCTCAGTCTTTAGTAGTCTGAGCCATCCTTAGGGTACTCAGTCCCCTGAACTGGATTATAGGATCACAGAATCATGGAACGGTTAGGGTTGGAAAGGACCTTAAGATGACAGACATGAGGAGCTGACTGAAGTCCTCATAATACAAGAAGAAATTGTTAGTGACCCTCCTGCTCCATTTAGACATACACAAGTCTATGGTGCCAGATGGGTTTCACCCAAAAGTGCTGAAGAAGCTGGCAGAGGAACTCACCAAGGCACTCTCCATTATTTATCAGCAGTCCTGGTCTAGTGGGCAGGTCCCAGAGGATTGGAGGTTAACCAATGTGATGCCTCTCTACAAAAACGGCAGGAAGGATGACCTTGGAAACTACAGGCCTGTCAGCCTGAGCTCAGTGCTGGGGAAGGTTGTGGAGCAGATGATCCTAAGTGACATCACAAAGCATGTGGGAGAATGCAGAGAGATTAGGCCCAGTCAGCATGGGCTCATGAAGGGCAGGTCCTGCTTGACCAGCCTGATCTGCTTACAAGGTGATCCACCTGGTTGATGAGGGAAAGGCTGTGGACGTTATCTATTTGGACTTAAGTAAAGCATTTGACACTGTTTCCCACAGTTTCTCCTGGAGAAACTGGCTGCTCCTGGCCTGGGTAGGTGTATTCTTTGCTGGGTTGGAAGCTGACTGGATGGCAAAGTCCAAAGAGTGGTAGTAAATGGCGTCACATCTAGTTGGCCACCAGCCACTAGTGGTGTCCCTCAGGACTCAGTACTGGGGCCAGTGTTGTTTAATATCTTTATTGATGATCTGGATGAGGGGATCAAGTGCACTCTTAGTAAATTTGCTGACAATACAAAGCTGGGCTGTAGTTTCACTTTATGAAGCTATCACAGTTCATAATAACACTGTAGAACAAGTTCAGCTACAGCTGAACCCAGGACAAACTATCTACATTACATTGCTCCTTTTATGAAATTGTGTTGCAGCCCTCCAGAATGAAAACGAGGGTTGCAAACTGCTTACACTAGAGCATTAATCACTTACCTTCAGTTCTAGAGTATGCATGGAAGTTATAAGAAATAAAATTTTAATTTCTTCATCCTATTTATTGTGAAGGTATGTACCTGCATGCACAGCAGCATAATATTTTATGAAACCTGTTCGATTTATGGCCTCCAGTTGGTCCTTGCATTCAAACACACAAATTTTCTCAATGGAATGCTTCAAATTACTAACATGGTTAAAGTTTATCACAGCACACATACTTTGCTAGGTCAGTGCTTATATGACACTTATGTTGTGAGCCACCACTTTGTCTCACATGGAGATCCTAAAATGCCCAATCCACGAGTACAGCTTCACCTCAACAAATGATAAATAAGATATATAACCTAGCCACTGTAGGAAATTAATTGCATTTGCTGTGTCTGGTGAGAGATTACAATGTAGGGTGGTCATAAAGAAAATAGATAACATCTGGTTTTGACAAGTCAAATAGAATGGCCAAAGAAGAAAATAACACAGCTTGTGCCAATGAGTAAATACAGTGCTGCTTCAGATAACTCATAATGCTGATTTAAAATCGTTATGATTCTTCTCAGTTGCCCAGAAACTATCATGCTATGCTAAATTTAAGTTTATCATTTCTGCATAAAAATAAGAATATTTTATCCAAGGCACAGACTCAAATTTCAGTATTTTCATAAAGTATTCTCCAGAAAAAATAAACTGACTGTGATTTATCCTTCTAAAAGCTGAAATATCTTTGCTTGATATAGATGATATATATGACAAGATTTCAAAGGAAAGAAAATGTTTATTAGTAAAAACTTAAGTTCTTTTGACAAACTAGTCTACTGACTGAAAAAAAAATGAGGTTTTATAGCTTACATCACCGTTAAGAAGATAGGGAAAAATCACTGAAGATACAGTTAAAAGATATATAACTTTTTATGCTTTTTCACCATAAACATAGCATTTATTGTTTCATAGTAAATTTCTATTAACCCAAATCAATCTACTTTTCAAAAAAGCTGAAGTTTCATGTTTCTAGGCATCTACCTGACTTCCATATCTTAAACCACTAAAACACACGAATTATTAATATAAATAAATACATGTATACAGCTTTTCATGTATCTTTCTTATTTTCACTACTATTGGCTCTACCAGCTATCTATTACAGATATATCACACATTTTCTTTTATTACATCCTCTGTTTTGGGGAGAGGGCTTCTTATTTTAGATGAATTCAGCTGCTGTCATTAGAATGAGTCCTACATTAGGAATGGATAATTCTCACTGCTGGTGGAGTTAAAAAAGCCTAGCTAGCATTTTTTTTTTTTTAACTGAAAGGTGCATGTCATACTCATGATAACTCTATTTTTGTGTTTGTTTATGCATGCCCTTTATATTCATACCAGGTTCTATTCACACGTATCCTGTTTTCCACATCTGTAAAGAAAAGATGGGAGAAAATTATGGATTTATTAGCTCTAAATGAGCAGAACTGTGAAGTGACACAGCTACCGATCAATCAAAATCTTACATCTTAAAATTAGCATTGTTCCAGTTTAATATTTGTTATTATGTGATGCTTCACACAGTATCATAGTATCACAGTATGTTAGAGATTGGAAGGGACCTCAAAAGATCATCTAGTCCAATCCCCCTGCCAGAGCAGGAACACCTAGATAAGGTTACACAGGAATGTGTCCAGGCGGGTTTTGAATGTCTCCAGAGAAGGAGACTCCACAACCTCCCTGGGCAGCCTGTTCCAATGTTCTGTCACCCTCACTGAGAAGAAGTTTCTTCTCAAGTTTCAGTGGAACCTCTTGTGTTCCAGTTTATACCCATTACCCCTTGTCTTATCATTGTTAGCCATTGAGAAGAGCCTGGCTCCATCCTCATGACACTCCCCCTTTATATATTTATATACACTAATAAGGTCCCCCCGCAGTCTCCTCTTCTCCAAACTATAGAGACCCAGCTCCCTCAGCCTTTCCTCATAAGGGAGATGCTCCACTCCCTTAATCATCTTTGTCGCCCTGCGTTGGACTCTCTGCAGCAGGTCCCTGTCCTTCTTGAACTGAGGGGCCCAGAACTGGACACAATATTCCAGATGCGGTCTCACCAGGGCAGAGTAGAGGGGAAGGAGGACCTCTCTTGACCTACTGACCACCCCCCTTCTAATACACCCCAGGATGCCATTGGCCTTCTTGGCCACAAGGGCACAGTGTTGGCTCATGGTCATCCTGCCATCCACTAGGACCCCCAGGTCCCTCTCCCCTACACTACTCTCTAACAGGTCGTTCCCCAACCTATATTGGAACCTGGGGTTGTTCCTGCCCAGATGCAGGACTCTACACTTTCCCTTGTTACATTTCATCAAGTTTCTCCCTGCCCAACTCTCCAGCCTGTCCAGGTCTCGCTGGATGGCAGCACAGCCTTCTGGCATGTCAGCCACTCTTCCCAGCTTAGTGTCATCAGCAAACTTGCTGACAGTACACTCAATTCCCTCATCTAAATCATTGATGAATATATTAAATAATACTGGTCCCAGTACTGACCCTTGAGGCACTCCACTAGATACAGGCCTCCAACTAGACTCCGCCCCATAGACTACAACTCTCTGGCTTCTGTCCTTCAGCCAGTTCGCAGTCCATCTCACTACCTGATCATCCAGGCCACACTTCCTCAATTTAGCTATGAGGATGCTGTGGGAGACTGTGTCAAATGCTTTGCTGAAGTCAAGGTAGACCACATCCACCGCTCTGCCATCATCCATCCACAATGTTATTTCCTCATAAAAGGCTATGAGGTTGGTCAAGCATGACTTCCCCTTGGTAAAGCCATGTTGACTGCCCCTCATAACCCTCTTATCCTTGACATGCCTTAAGATGGCTCCAAGGATAAGGTGTTCCATCACTTTCCCAGGGATGGAGGTGAGGCTGACCGGTCTATAGTTACCCAGGTCCTCCTTCTTGCCCTTTTTGAAGACTGGAGTGACATTTGCTTTCCTCCAGTCCTCAGGCACCTCTTCCGTTTCCCAAGACTTGGTAAAGATGATGGAGAGTGGTCTAGCAATGAGTTCTGCCAGTTCCCTCAGCACCCGCGGGTGCATCCCATGTGGACCCATGCATTTATGGATGTCCAGATTGCTCAACTGGTCCCTAACCCATTCCTCATGGACTAAGGCAAACCGCTCCAGTGACCTGACTTCATCTGAAGTCTCAGGAGTACAGGGCTCTTCAGGACTGCCTCCGGCAGAGTAGACAGAGACAAAGAAAGCATTCAATAACTCTGCCATCTCTGTATCTTCTGTCACCAGGGCACCCATCCCATTCACCAGTGGGCCTACCTTGCCTCTGGTGTTAGTTTTATCAGCTATGTATTTGAAAAAGCTCTTTCTGTTGTCCTTGACCCCTCTGGCCAGATTTAATTCTAAGGAGGCCTTAGCCATCCTAGCTGCCTTCCTACATCCTCTAGCAGCAGCCTTATATTCCTCCCGAGTGGCCAGCCCCTCCTTCTATGACCTATAAACTCTCCTCTTCCACTTGAGCATACCCAGCAGTTCCTTATTTAGCCATGCAGGTCTCCTGGTCCTCTTCCTTGACTTCCTACGTGTCGGGATGCTCTGCTCTTGAGCTCGGAATAAGCAATTCTTGAATGTCAACCAACTATCTTGGGCCCCTTTACCTTCAAGCAGCCTTGCCCATGGGATTTCCCCTAGCAATTGCTTGAAAAGGCCAAAGTTTGCCCTGCTAAAGTCCAGGGTTGCAATTCTACTTGCTATTGTACTGGTCCTACCACACAAGATCCTGAATTCCACCATCTCGTGGTCACTGCAAGCAAGGCAGCCCTCAACCTTTACTGCTTCGACCAGACCCTCCTTGTTAGTGAGGATGAGATCCAGCAGTGCTCCTCTCCTGGTTGGCTGATCCACCATTTGCATGAGGAAGTTATCATCCATACACTGGAGGAACCTCCTGGACTGTGGCTGGGTTGCTGAGTAGTCCTTCCAGCAAACATCAGGGAAATTAAAATCCCCCACGACGACCACGTCCTGTGACTGTGAGGCTGCTCTCAGCTGCCTGTAGAAGGCCTCGTCAACTTCCTCACCCTGATCTGGTGGCCTGTAACAGACACCCACAACAGTATCGCCCCTGCCAGCCTGCCCCTTAATTCTCACCCACAGACTCTCAACTCGCTCATCCCCTGTTCCTGGACAGAGCTCAGTACATTGCAGCTGCTCTCGCACATAAAGAGCAACCCCACCACCCCGCCTGGCTGGCCTGTCTTTCCTGAAAAGGACATAGCCCTCCATGACTATATTCCAGTCATGTGAGCTGTCCCATCACGTCTCTGTAATTGCCACCAGATCATAATCTCCTGACTTAACACAGGTCTCCAACTCCTCCTGCTTATTTCCCATGCTGCACGCATTGGTGTACAGGCATTTCAAGGAGGGAGCTGAGCTCACCAATTTCACCCTAGGATTATAGGAGGCCTCCCAGTCTTCATCAATCCTAGAGTGCTGCCCCACTGGGGCAAGCCCAGTTACAACCCCATCCTCCTTCGAATCTAGTTTAAAGCTCTCCAAATGAGCCCTGCCAATTCATGCCCCAGCATCCTTCTGCCTCTGTGAATTAAACCTTTCCCACGTGCCATCATCCGGACTGGAGCCTTATAAAACCAGCCGTTATCAAAGAACCCAAAGCCCTGCCTAAAGCACCAGTCTCGTAGCCAATTGTTTATGGACTGAATTTTCCCATTCAGTCCCACATCATCACCGGAAGATGGAAGAACTGAGGAGAAGATCACTTGAGCCCCACACTCTTTCACCATCCGCCCCAAGGCCCTGTAGTCTTTCTTCATCCCCCTCAGACTGCGGGAAGCAGCTTCCCCCCCACCTGTCTGGAAGACCAGCAGCGGGTAGTAGTCTGTCGGGTGCACCAGGCTGGGGAGCGCCTTGGTGATATCCCTGATCCGGGCTCCAGGCAGACTACACACTTCCCTATGATGAGGGTCAACTCTGCATATCGGGCCCTCTGTTCCTCTCAGAAGGGAATCGCCTACAACAATGATTTTTCTTTCTTTCTTGTCAGAGGCAGTCTTGAGGTGCGAAGTCGACCGCCTTTTCCTATGTGACCTTGTAGTCTGGCCTTGCATCACATCCTCACTTACCTCTCCATCAAGATCCAGGGCCTCAAACCTATTACTGAGGGGCACCTGGGGAAGCAGGGCAGGAAGGGAGGAAGGTTGCCCACGGTTCTGAACTGGAACTCGCTTCCAGCCCTCATCATCTTTTTGGTCCCTTACCTCTGCACGACAGCTACAGGGCAGGGGCTGTCTCGGGTCATCCCCCTCTGTCTGAGAGGACAGGGGGTCCATCCCCTTTTGGGAGGTATCTCCCTGGAACCATTCCTGCTGGCACGCCAGGGAGTTACTCCACCAGTCGATCTCCCTTTCACACTCCCTGATGGTCCTCAGCGTCTCGACCTCCTCCTTAAGTTCTGCCACCAATCTAAGCAGATCTTGTACCTGCTCACACCTCACGCAGGTGGAATGCTGGCCTCCCTCCCTCGGCAGCAGCAGGGTCTGGCACTCCCTGCAGCCAGAGACCTGAACAGCCACGGTTTGGGGCAGGGTCTCTGTCTGAGTTGCTACAGTCTCCTTACTGCAAGCTCTCCTTCTGGAGGCGACCATATTGGTCAGCAGTCTGGGACACCAGCAACAGAGTCCACAACACAACCTGCTTGTTCCTCCCTGCGCCCGGTGGGCAGCGACCGCTGCCCTCCCAAAGGCTCTTTCAAGGCAAGGGGCAGGGGTGCGGTCGCCGTTACCGCGGGAACGCCCCCTGCCACGTCAGCCGCTCTCTCGCAAGGGCTGCTGGGGCTTCGGGGATCGGGAGATGTCGGGAATGGCGATGTCTCTGCGCTGTCCCCTCTGATTTTCCTAATCTCTTCTGACCCTCGTGGTCTCTGAAGCGTGCCGGCTCCGGCTCTAGCTGTGCTAGCTCCGATCAGCTGACTCCTTCTGACTTAAATATTAATATGGAATTGGATAATTCTCCTGGTATATCATAGACCTAGATATGCATTTATGTTAATATCTCAAACTACCTATTCAGACTATATACAGCCAGAAAAAGAATCCCATGTACAGGAATTGCAAACATTCTAAACATGAAAATCAGGTTTTACTTTGAACACTATTTCTCTGAAACTTATGAATTATTTTCCTCTTTTAACCTGCTAAATTCTTTACTACATTTTGAATCTGTCTCAAAATGTCACTTATATTTTATAGTATATTTTGTAGGACAGAACATGCAATGACAATTATCCATATTTGGAAGGTGCTCATTACTGTTGTAATCTTTTTTGCAGCATAGTATGACTGGACCAAAATTTAGGAGAATTATGGAATACTGTTTTCTTCCAATTTTATGTCTCTTTGTTCCTGGCTGCTGCTGACTTTGTTTCTGTTTCTGCAATCTGAAGTTGTAGCAAGAATTACATTCCCTATTTTTTTCATCTAAAGTAACCTTTGGCAAGCTTCCTCTATCACTCAACCATATGCATATGGGCCATCTTGGATTGCAGGAAATAATTTCCTACAGGAAAATTGTAAAATCAGAATATTGTCTTCCTGAAATATGTGAAAATATACATATTTTGACTTGTATTTGGCTTTCTCTTGTTCTTACGAATTTGTCCAATACTGCACTATATTTTACAAATTCTGATTTAAATTCTTTCCATTCAACAGGAAGCCATAGCTTTCCACTTCACCCAGCTGTTGCTCCACTTAGTTACATGTTATCCAGAGAATGTTAATGTGCTCTAATTTCCCAGCACAGAAGAAAACTTCTAGCTGTTTTGGCATACTTAAAAATTCAAGAACTTTCCTATCAATTTATAGAAGACATGGAACAAGACGTGATTACTTTAGTAGCAATATATGTCTACATTTGGGAGGTTATTTCTGATGAGGAAAAGTACCAAGAAGTTTCCAGTTCATGAGAGGCACTCAGCAGGAGACACAGTGCTGAGAATATGCAGTGTTTTCATTATATGAAATTAAAGGAGTCTGTGAAATACTAGAAGTTTTTCTCAAAATCAGTGGATGCCAGAATTGTTTCTGATAAAACATTCCTTGTGTTAGAGTTTCCTAAGATAATTGTCTGTTTTCCTACATCTCGTTTCTTTATGTCTCTGTATCTCACATCTGTATCCCTGGCTTGCAAACGTCCAAGATGTCAGCAGTCCACTCTGTATGTTTAGAGTAACCAAAGAAACAATCTTCACTGCATCAGTGATGTCAATGCTTCCTCAAATCTCAGCTCATCAGTAAATCTGGCTAGAAATTTTCTAAGGAAATACACTATGAATGGAAAATGCCAGTTCATCAACCATCAATATGGTTTATAAAAATTAACATTATTCAGTGAAATAAAGACAGCTCACCTTGCAGTCTACTGGAAATTACATACATCTGGGCTGGTGATTCACAGAATCACAGAATAGTTGAGGTTAGAAGGGGCCTTTCAAGGTCACCTGGTCTAAACCTCCTGCTCAAGTAGGACCACCTACAGCTGGTTGCCCTCCTGGGCACATCCAGATGGCTTCTGAATATCTCCAAAGAAGTGGACTTCACAAACTCTCTAGGTAACCTTTGTCAGTGTTTGATCACCCTCAAATTAAAACATGTTTCCTGGTATTCAGACAAAACCTCCCGTGTTCCAGCTTGTGCCTGTCGCCTTTTGGGAACCACTGAAAAGAGACTGGCTTCATCTTCTTTACACCCTCCCTTCAGTATGGATATACACTGATGAGACACTCCCAGAGCTTTCTCTTCTCCAAGCTAAACAGTCTTTGCTCTCAGACTTTGAGAAGAGATGCCCTTATTTATTTTACTCATTCTTCACTGGATTCTTTCCAATATGTTCATGTCTCTTTTGCACTGGGGAGACCAGAACTGGACACAGTACTCCAGGTGTGGCCTCCCCAAGGCTGAGGAGAGGGGAAGGATCACCTTTGTCAACCTGCTGCCAACTCGCCTCCTAATGCAGCCAGATAGTTAGCCATCAGCATATAATGATGCATTGGCTTGTTCCTCCCCAGGTGCAGGACTTTTCACCTATCTTTCTTGAACTGCATGAGGTTCCCATCAGCCTATTTTCCCGCCTGTCAAGGTCACTCCGGTTGCCAGCAGTTTGCTGGTGCTTTAGCCACTCCTCCCAGTTTTGTATCATCTGCAAACTTGCTAATGGTACACTCTGTCCAATCATCCAGATCATTCATGAAGATATTGGACAGTACTGGACCCTATATTGAGCTCAGGGGTACATCACTAGCTACTGGTTCCAACTAGATTTCATACAACTGATCACTGCCCTCTGAGCTCAGCCCTTCATCCAGTTTTCAGACTACCTCACTGTCTTCTCATCCAGCCCATATTTGATCAACTTCTCTTTTAGGATCTTATGGGAGTCAGTGTCAGAAGTGTTACAGAAGACAAGGTAGACAATATCCACTGCTCTCCCCTCATCTAAAAAGCCAGCTGTTTATTCATAGAAGGTTATCAGGCTGATGACCCATGACTGCTCTTTTGTCCTCCTGTCACTCCAGAGATATAGATGGGTTCCACCCCTTGACAGCTTGACGGCATCAGGGTACACTGTGCACCGGTATCTACGAGAGCTTTATACTTCTGTGGGACTGATGTGCCAGGCCATCTGACCCACACAGTCCAGTAAATCCAATTGTCCCCTACCTCCACCTGGCTGGAGGCAGGGTCCCTCTAACAGTCATCACAACGTTGGACACCTAAGTCGTATTGAAAGGGATTATTCTTTGTTATCACAGGAGCTGGAGTAAAATCAGCTCTTCCGCTCCACCTGGGAACCTGCTCACCCTTTAATAGCCCCATATGGCCAGTGCGAAAGTCTAACGGAGAGTGGAGACTAACAGTAGACTATCGTGGCCTGAATGAAGTCACACCACCATTGAGTGCTGCTGTACTGGACATGCTAGACCTTCAGTATGAACTGGAGTCAAAGGCAGCCAAGTGGTATGCCACGATTGATATTGCCAATGCATTCTTCTCAATTCCTTTGGCAGCAGAATGCAGGCCACAGTTTGCTTTTACTTGGAGGGGCGTCCAGTACACTTGGAACCGACTGCGCCAGGGGTGGAAACACAGCCCTACCATCTGCCATGGACTGATCCAGAATGCACTGGAACAGGGGCAAGCTCCAGAACACCTGCAGTACATTGATGACATTATTGTGTGGGGTGATACAGCGGAAGAAGTCTTTGAGAAAGGGAGGGAAATAATCCAAACCCTGCTGAAAGCTGGTTTTGCCATAAAACGGAGTAAGGTCAAGGGACCTGCACAGGAGATTCAATTTTTGGGAATAAAATGGCAAGATGGACGTCGCCAGATCCCTACAGATGTGATCAACAAAATAACAGCAATGTCTCCACCAACTAATAAGAAAGAAACACAAGCTTTCTTGGGTGCTGTGGGGTTCTGGAGAATGCACATCCTCGCTTCATCCACATCCATAATACGGCTGGTGTTGGTATAGCTGCTATCATGAACTCTGTAACATGCTTCTCACTTCCATCGGGTTGTAATAAAAACAGTCCAGTAACTAAGGTATAACACAAATCACTACTGCTGCCACCAATAATAATAATGATAAGAGAAATAACAAGGGAAGAGAATACGATACCGCCCGCCGGAAAAGAGAGCCCGACAGAAAAGAGGACGTGCCCTTCGGGGTAGCTCCCAGTTACATCCCCCGGCATGACGTGCTGTGGTATGGAATACCTCTTTGGCTAGTTTGGGTCAGGCGTCCTGTCCCCGCTTCCTCCCGCCCCCTCCTCCTCCCTGGCAGAGCATGAGACTCACAAAGTCCTTGGTCAGTCTAAACATCGGTGTTATCAGCTTTGTTCCCACGCCAAAAGTCAAAACCACAGTGCTGCAACAGCTACTAAGAAGGAGAAAAACTGACTGCTACTGCTGAACCCAGGACAGAAGCCATGCTGACTACTCAAAATTACCTTCTTGTCCTTCATGCACTCAGAAATGGTGTCCACAGTTAGTTCTTCCATCATCTTCTCAGTGATAAAGGTGAGGCTGCCCAGCCTGCAGTTCCCTGGTTCCTGCTTCTTGCCTTTTTGAAGACAAGGGAGAAATTACTCCGAATCACTCCAAGAGAAGGACCACTCCCAGTCACCATAATCAAGCTCTCAGCACTTGTGGTTACATCCCTTCACTGCCCAAATGTGTGTATATCCAGATTGCTGAAGTATTCCCTAATGTGATCCTCTTCCACCAAGGGTAAATGTTCCTTGTTCCACACCTTCCCACTGATCTTCAGGGCCTTGCATTTCTGAAGCCTGGTCCTACTAGTAAAGAATGAAGTGAAAAGGCTATTCACTAACTCAGCCTTTCCCATGCCCTGCAAAAGTTTGCTCCACAACAGCACCCACCAGAAGTCTGTATAACAGTTTCTAGACTACTGTCCAGGTTGAATTTACTTAAAGTCCTTTTATATCCCATGTTGCATGCTGGCCAAGATCATGTGGCAGTTAACTCTCTAAACAGCAGACAGAAGAAGCATTTGCAAGGGCTGGTTAAAACCTGTAACGGTTTTTGTCAGTATTGTAGCTCCTACTGGGAGCTCATAGCCATGGATCTGATACAAATCATGAAAACTTCAGTCTGCTCTGCCTGTGAAACCTATTCTATAGGGCTTGTGCAGTATACCAATATCATTGGAGGATATGAGAAGGATTGCTTTAGAAACTTTTAAAACAGACAGAAAAATCATATGGCTTATGAATATATATTAAAACTTTATCCAGATATTTGTTATTTACTTATAGAATATTAAATATTAATCTAAGTTACGAAGGTTAAGACATTCTGATAATTATCATGTATGCGTATTAAAGCAGCTAATTGATTGTGCCTTTAAAGACCACATGTTTTTTCTAAATTAGACAAGTTATATTTATTTCTAAGGGGTTTTTTTTGGGGTTTTTTAGGATTTCCTTTTAAAGATGATTTCCAGGTCTCTTTTCCATCTCATTCTACTGTTCCTACAGGAAACCATGTTTTCATTATTTGCATTTGGCATACTAAATCATTATTTAAAAAGAATATTTCCTGAGGAATAGTCCTCCAATGGCTTATAAATAACAGGTTTTTTAAATATAGTTACTGAACTGGGTGATATACTTCGTGATGTAAGACACAGGTTCAAACATATCAGCAGACCCAAATCATCTGTCCAACAACACAGATGTCACAATTCTGACTTCTGGTGTTTGACAGAATATAATAAAACTGAGTTGAAAGCTTGAACTGGTATCATAGCAACTCCAGTAGTTAAGTTTACATTTTCTCTTTAGTACTGGGGTAGGTTGAAAAGTCTTAAAGATAGTAGACAATCTGTTCAGAGTTCTGTAGGAATCAGATGCTTGAACAACAAAGTGTGAACATTTTATGAGAAACGACACTAAATTAGATCTAGTCCATCTGAACAGGCAACTAGTATTTATGGTGAGAAGAAATCCAGCAGAAAACCTTAAAGCCAGCCTCAGACAGAATGCTTGAGCAACCAGGGAGAAGGGAGCTGTGGGATGTGTGTGTGTGTCCCTGACTCCCCCAGCTCCCCTGGGTCATACTACCTAAATTCATCACAGGCATGTTAAGCACATTGCTCTGGAGTAACCAATTGCACAATGTTGAGATTCTACCAAAAGCTGAATAGAGAGACAAAACAATTATTTTGAATTCTTTTACAACTCTGAAAATGGAAACTTAACTGCAGTTGCTTTTGCTGTATGGTTACAGCGGTTATTACTTAACTGATGCAAGCCAACTCATTTTACAGTGTCTGCTTGCATAGCTGACTTCTATGTGAGATACCTGTGCTATCTCTCAGCTGATTAGCTATAGTGCAACTATCAGGGTAGCTATTGCAGCTCAACATACAGCTGTGCCTGAGCCAGCTTACTTTTGACCTGGTTTTGAAGCCCACGTGGGATTCAGACTATCACAACTTGACTAATTCATCCTGACATTGGTTGAAACTTAGAGAAAAATTAGCAAGGATCTACTGGAAGACTAAAGTTTATTTTGAAAAGCAACGTAGGTCATGGTTGTTGGTGCCAGTCCAGCTCTATTAAACTTTGTGCCAAAGACAATGATTCATAACCATTTGTTCAACAAATGTTAATTTATGAACATACAGATTATCTAAGTGAGTTCTAAACTGAAATACAAAACACAAAATACAATTTAATCTATAACTACTTTTGTTACCACCTGTAGTTAGATTACTGTGTTAACTTCTTTAATAAAACCACAAGCTTTGAAAAATCAAAAAGAACGTAATTTTGCCAGTAAAATTTTGCAGTCTTTCTCAGGCAAAACTTCTCAAATACCTAGCAAAGAAAGGAGATAAATGTATGGCTAGCAAATACGTGCCAACTGTCAGTTTGTTAGGCATTGTAAGAACAATAAATATACAATAAAACCCCCACCCTTCCCTTATTAAGACCAAGGCTCACTGAAAACCAGTTTGAGTAAATTCCAGGAAGGCATCCATGAATAGAAATTCCAAACATAATCAAAGAAAAATTGTTTAAAATGCCATTAAAAGAAACAGGAGTACTAAGTCCAGCTCTCCCTGGGAGTTAATAAATTCAGTATCTCTCATCAGACTGTTGTGAGAGACACATCATTAAAGAGCACAAAAAAGTGAAAAGATGAGGAGCCATTTTGGAGCTTCAGAGAATGCTTTTCATTGTAGTCTAGGTGAGAGATACTGAGCATCGCCAGTAAATTTGGATGCATGTAACCTCCTCTCTTTCCCAACTGGCTGCCAGTGCCCTGAGGGCACCACTAAACCCTGCTATCCCTGCCTGGCCCCTCCAGGCCTCGGTCATGCTGCATCAAAGTGAGTCTCCTGCTCCTCACGTCCCTGCCCTGCCCGGCCATGGGCCCTGCCAAACTGGTCCCACATCCCCAGGGCAGTGCCCAATGCCCAGGACTGAGACTGTTCCCTGGCTGGGGCAGTGGGATGGGCCCTCAGTGCCAGGCTCTGCCCTGTCACCCCCATGGGGAACCCCCAGCCCATGTAGTGCCCTTGTAGTAAGGAGTACAGGCTCAGGGCTGAGCTGAAATTGGGCTCCTCCGCCAGTGGCTAGAGATTTAGAGTGAGGCTTGCCAGGGCCACTAAGGACTATTGGTGCACTCAGGACCCTGATACCTTCTTTTGGTAACAATTAAAATCTCAGCTTGCCACCCTTAGACTAACTTCAATACTTTAGACTACGCTACAAGCTGCAAAGTAGTCAGATGGAAAAAACCCTGATGTTAGTTCTAAAATACCAGCATTTTCTGTGATGCTCAGTTTAATTCCCTGTGTTTTCCAAAGGGATAAAGATCAGGAAAAGTGTTCTGATATTACTGATAACTCCAGTGAATGTCAAAATGTATTGGAGGAGTATAGCTTCACTTGTTTTTACTACCTTTGAAATATCACTACCACCTGTAAACACCTAAGATACTTCTGTATCATTACATATTTTTCTTCTTTTAGCTGTATCACTGCTGCTTTTGCTTTTCTGTTGACCAACTGTACTGTGCCTGGACATTCAAAAATCATTACTATTTTGCCCTTTAAAATTATTATCATTAGGGTGGTATTTCCTACACAGGCATATTTTAATCACATAGAAAGTCACCAAAAGGAAACCTGAGCCGAATATATCAAGAATATGTAGCTTATTAGAAACCCTTTCTAAAATCCAACTATGAGAGAGAGAGAGGGACAAAAAGTAAAATTTTTCTAGGAATTTTC
Organism: Psittacula echo; assembly: GCF_963264785.1. Taxonomy (NCBI): domain Eukaryota; kingdom Metazoa; phylum Chordata; class Aves; order Psittaciformes; family Psittacidae; genus Psittacula; species Psittacula echo. The sequence continues at coordinate 38,800,368 of NC_137735.1, read as the reverse complement.
ATTCTGGTAGTATTTTCTTATTTACCTCTCAGTCTCATGATTTCTGCCCATATGTTCATGTCTACTTACAACTACAACACGTTTTGCAATAGATGCTGAAGATTACTGAGTAATCCAACATTTTTCCAGGATTTGAGGCTGACTTGTTTTGGTTTCTGGATATCAGTCGAATCATCTTCAAGAGGCTAGATTCATTCCAAGTGCAAGTCTCTTGAGACGGTACTAAAGAAATGCATGTACCTAAAATAATTTATTCTTTTTAAAAATAAAATGCAGAATAAACAAACCAATAAAAGTAATAAAAAACTTAACAACCTTAATACATATAGTCTCAGTTCTTTGGGCAATAAGGCATAAATTAATCCTCAGCACTGTAAAAGGAAGTAACAAATTTAAGGAATGGGGAATGGAAGCATGTTTCAGAACTATGCAAGATACCGAAAACCTAACATCTATGTTAAAATCTATGTTTCGTGGCACTTAGAGAAACTATCTACACAACAAGAATTTGGTTAGAAGGAAAAGGGTTGAGGCAAATTGTTTTGGCCATAATTTAACAGACACAAGTGTTATTCATCTCCATATTTTCCTGTACAAAAAGGTATCATTATATGCATACTTGGCAGATTACAATAATTAGAAGCACCTTTGTGGTTTTATTGCACATAATTTGTAAAGAATCAAGAAATGTATGGATTTTGTAATTGAAAGATATACTATTTCTTCACGATTTTTAAAAGATTTTCAATATTCTTATTAATATAATCTACATGAATATAATGTTCTTCAAACAAACACATCTAGTAAATACAATGATAGTAAGTCAACAGAAGAAACTAGGCAAATTTTAACTTGCCATGTGATGAATGCAGCAAAATGCAATGAACTAAAACACAAAATAATTTGAACTTTAATGACCTCCTGAAGAACTACACAAACCATTTACTGGCAGCTTTCTTCAGCAACAAATAACTGAAAGCATTTGGCACAAGTGACAGAACCCTTCAAAAACCTCTATCCAGAGAAATCTGGAGAAAAGCTTCCTAGTCATTCAGTCTGGTCACTTCAGATAAGGACCACAATTTGTTTAGCTGTTTGCCAGCTGTGTTTGATTTCAATCACACGTAACAATAGTTCAGGGGCAGTATATGGAAAAGGATTTTGGTATCTAAAATCCATGTCCAAAAATGTCATCTACAATACCATACTGACTAAGTACACTTTTATCCCACTTGAGCCTGTCTGAGACCCAGTGAGAAGGTGGGGGATGCCTGATCTGTCTCTGACAAAAATGTAGTCATGCATTCTTTATGGTGTAAATTGATCACAGAAGGAAATTTAGATACCAAAATAATAGCCAGAGCCTTGCCTTAGGCAACAAGAAACCAGCATCAAACCATCTTACCACCACAGTACCCACAATGACTGCATTTCAGAATAATTTTTCTTTTGTTACTTTTCTTTACTGGTAGAATACATCTTTTTTGTGGTGGTTTTGTACACTTCAGTATGAGAGGAAGTGAGATTGCAGAATCTCTTTGATACTAATTTTGAATTATGCTTACTCAAGTTCATCTTAGAATGCACAGAGGGACAAATTCAGTCATTCACTTCCTTGTGTGTGCATATCCCTCTAGGAAGTGATTGTTTCTCATAAATACTGGGAATCTTATGGTTGCCTGATAATCACATATATATACTAAATTTCACTGTTAACGGAGCATCACTGTTACATGTACAGGATCTTCAGGGAAGAAGTTGTCGGTCAGAGTAAGAGTTTATGTGTTTGATTTCTATTAAATGATTTTATTGGAAGGGTGTTATTGAACACTACTAGTGCTTTAATAAATGGCCTGACAATAACCAGCGCAGTAGTGTTCCTCTCCAGGCAGTCTAGCAGCTTATGATAACATTAAAGAATTAATTTATGAATCTTATGCTGAATATGAAAATATTTTCTTTTGATGTATAAAAAACTAATCTTGGCAATTGGTTGCATACAAATTGTAAAATTGTCTTATTTTAACTTTTATATGGCATCAAGTACATTTTTCGAGCACATAAAAACCATTTCACTATGCTGTGAAATACTAACAATGTAGCATCTGAGACTTTGTACTATATCAACTTATAAGTATGTGCTATGTGAAATTTAGTTCATTTCTGGAAAATTAACTTGAGTTGGGGAGCAGTGAAAGCATCAGCTTCATAAGTCCAGTGTTAATGGCATTCTCTGACCTTTAAAACATCCTTCACTGTTAGCAATAAATAAGTGAATTTTACTGTCATAATTTTGCCATATTGTAAATTTCTCCAGTGGCATGGGACCACTACTATCTAACAGGAAGGGAGGCATACTATTAGGTCAGGAAGAAAGCAGACTGTGAATTAGCATGTCTAGGATTTCTGTTGAAGGCTTTTCCCCAGTCCATGACGTGTGAGCTATCATCATGACATATGTTACACTGCTTTCTCTACTGAAAAAATTAAGAAGTTGCATTAAGCTGTGAAGTTTTCCAGATTACATATTATACAGTCAGCAACAAAAGCTCTGTACGTTTTTTAAGGTAACTAATATCCTATCCAATTAAAAGATCTTCTTTAAAGTTTTCTTTTACCTAGTTTCTTTAGGAGACAGATAATGAAATAATTTGCCTCCTTTCATGTGGTTTATAAAGGCTTAATATACAATGTAGCAACAGAGGAAAGTGAAAAACAGAAGTAAGACAGAAATACCCAAGTCAGAGAAATTAATGTAGTCAAATAGTTGGCTACATTTTTCTTAATTTTTTACAAAATACTGATTTTTACAAAATACTGGTCTTCTTAAACTTTCTTTGTTTCTTGGCTCCTTCTAATACTAGAATTACAGGGAACGGGCTGCTTGGCAGAAGTTTTCTCCTGTTATAGTTTATCTCACAATTCTAGTAACAATTGGTTCTTGGTTAACTGCAAATAGACAGTTGAGACAAACATTATGCAAGTTACAGAAAAAATCAGCTCTGTGCTCTCCTGCTGTCTTAAAGTCCTGTATAGTAGTATTCCCAGGAGCAGAGTGATTTGTATCAAATTTATCCATCTCAGACAATCACAGAGTGGCATAAATGTTTTTCAACAACCTAGGCAAACTTAATGCTATCACTTCATAGTCTCCAATGTAAACAGCAACTGATTTGTTCAAGTATCACTTTGCACTGGTGGCGCAGTGGTCACGTTAAACATCTTCACAAATTATAGAACTCACATCTGGTGCTTCAACCTTGGGATCGCTGACATATACTGTAATATCTATCATTGCTTTTCTGGAAGAAAAATTTTCTTCTACCAGCTTTTAAACTTCAATGCATACTTTTTACATGTTGTGATAAATACACACTTTAATTACTGCCTCATGCAAAGGTCAAGAGACAAACAGTTAACTCTTGATCTGGCATTGAAAACTCTTTAAGGACTTAGTAATACAGTTTAGCAGCAATAACATTTCTGCCCTTTGCAAGGCATCCATGAAAAATTTTGGAAAATAAACTTAATTTTTGTTTTCTTCAAGTTAGGAATGTTACTGAATATAGCAGTTTCTGTAAATTCTATTTGTAACTCAAGAGATGAGTTTCAATTTCTGAATAGGCCTATTGTGAGTATAGTCTATGTTATTTTTTAAGGAGATGATAAACATGTTTTAGAATGTTTTAGACCTATATTTACCTGGTCCAACAGCAGTAGGATCAGATTTTCTCCCACCTTGCATATTTGTAATTATATTCCCCTGTCTGAACTGAAGGCAAAGTGTGGCTATTCTGATTATGTTACAGATTCTCTGTAAAAATGAAAACAGCTGTGTAAGGCACTAGAAAAAAAAAATCTTTTGTTTTAAATTATCATAATTTGTTTTGTACTTCTTTCAGCTAAAAATATGTCAAAATGTATATTTCTCAATTAGACAATATATATATTTTGGTTAAGAGTTCAATATTCATTTCAATATTTCTCATTAGCCTGCATTAAAGGTTTATTTATTATTCTGGATCACAGCCTTGATAGTAATGAACGTGTCATACAGGAAAGATTAGAAATGGATATGGAGATTAAAATATGTGAGATGAATTTCAGCCAAAAGCTTTAGGAGATCAGCAACACAGTTGTCACAATATGTTGGTGCTTTTTGTAAAGTGAGAAGCCAGTTTTGGATGTCCATGTTGCTAAGCTTTTGCTCTGATAAAATGCAAATAAAAAAAAACTTTTCTGATCTGAATATCCGAATGCCATTATTTAGAAATGTTTCCATTTTAGGGTTTAATACATAAAGTTTTTTCAGTGGAAGCATTAGAGAAATTTTGGAGTTTAATTTTGGAACTGTCAAAACAAATTATTTCCCAGAACATAAAAGAAAGTACTTTTCAGGAAAAACAAACTAACAAACAAAAAAAAAAAGGCAAAAAAATTAGACAGAAAAAAAATCCCACAGAAACTTTTCCAACATAGAATACTCTATTTGGAAATAATGAAAGAAAGTGCACTGATATGTTTAGAATTACTTCTACTACCTTTTTGACTAGAACTCTATTCATAGTACTAAAGTGTCAATTTAAATTATTGACTGTTTAAACAAGTTTTTTACATATATCTCTCATTAATGACACTGAGGAAGCTAAGTAGTCAAAATGAAGGAATGAAATAATGACTTCCATGGGTTTTAAATCAAGCATTTAATTGCTACAATTTTAAAAGGACCAAAAAGGTACAGTATATAAAAAAAGTTATAATTATTAAGATTTATGAAATATTGTCCTTTCAGTATAAGTACCTATCAACAGTTCTTTGAACCACAATGAAAATTAAATACATAATTTTCTACATATTGTCATTGCAGACAAATTTTAAGTTAGCCCAGAAATTTACATGTAAATCACACTTATTTGGCAGTGCAAAGTAGATGTAGGAATCTTTGATACATAAAATGTATTTCCTAGCATAGGAAAGTGTAGACTACCGATAAAGAAGTCTATAATATATTAATAATTTAACAAAATAAACTGAAGAGTTGAGAGGTTCCTGCAGGCAAGGTTGTCCTGGGTATCGTATCATACTTGCAAATCTAGCTTTCTTTATTTTTATTTAGATGCTTGCATGCATCTAGCTAGACTTTTTAACCTATAGTGCAATTTGCAATCTATTGCCATCACAGCTGCTTTGAAAAACAATCCGCTGTAGTTACAAAGTGTGCACTGCTTTGGTGCATCATTTCTTATTCACAGATGTCTCCTGATTATCACAAAATCGTCTATTTTTTGTAAAAATCACACTAAAGTGCTAGGTTATAGTTTCACACTCCATGGAGCCGTTATAACTATTGTTTAACTCCTAGCATTGAGTAGACAGAATGAAAAATAATGCCATGCATTTTAGGATTACTTACCAGTAAAAAAGTAATTTCCTGTTAATATTATAAAAAATATATTAAAAACTGCTAGTGAATTTTTGCTTTTTTAAAAATAATTTCAAAGCATAAATTCGGAACCAAATGTATTTCACATTCAGATTTCAAAAAAAGCAATTGGACCCCCTTTTTACACAATGTAGTTCAGAGTTTTTGAGGTCCTGTAGCAAAAAAACTTTCTGTGCAGTTTCATAGGTGTTGATGTGCTGATTTCAAACTATGCCTCAAGTATTTCTCAACTAAACCATAGAGATGTCTTGAGAAAATGCCTTAATAAAAGAAGAACAAGCAGCAACAATTCCAAATAGTTTCAGCATACTAATGATGGATATTGTATGCCTTTCCAGTTACCAGAGCTTTTCCTGTCTTCTAGCTCACCAAAGTACTTCCTCCAAAGGCAACTTTTTTAGAGAGAAAAAAACCCCTATTCTCACAAAGTTAAAATATAGGGATGCCTCTGACCTTCTGACACTCAGGGCTGAAATCCTGCCTTCCCTGAATAAAATAGCAACAGTTCCAGTAATTACCCTGACTTGATTTTTTTAACGTTAGGTTTTCCTTGCACTAAGGAATGTGGAAATATAATTCATACTCACATAACTGCTCCAGTAATCAATTTTTTATAACAAACTTATGTTTCTGTTAAATTAAACATAATATTTTTTCCCTTTAAACAAGACAAACTCTTAAGATGCTAAGTTTATTTTTCATTTATGGTAGACAAGGAGAAGTAAAGCGTCCATAACAATAAAGAATATTTTAAGTGGATTTTAGCACTATACAGGGAATAACTGTAAAATGTGCTGTACATCAGCCAAACTCAGAAAAGGACTTCTATCGTCTTTGAAGCAAATGATTTCTATTTCACAAATGGGTGTTAATCATAAGATAACAGCATCAAGGGTACTGTAGCAATCTAATCTCAATTGTAAAGTGATGTTTATGACACTAATTGATTCATTATATAAACAGTAGTGATTCTGTGGCTTTTCAATATAAATAAGTAATAGTAATTCTTGTATTTAGTACTACAAAGCTCTGGACATGCTGCATGTACACTGTGTCATTTGAAAATACAATTTTCAAAACCAGATAATTGATATGCATTTGACATATTCAGTGGGCAATAGATGATCATTCCTCTCAAACTTCTTCACAGAGATGCTCCATATCTCTTCATAACACTGCATTTTACCATAGACATACACCTTGATAGCTTTGTTGATATAGGTACTTAAGTTTGTTTATATTTTCACAGGGAAAAAAACCCCCAGTTTCTAAGAAGGTATCTCAGTACAAATTTTCTTACAAACTTTCTTACCATTTCTTACACCAATGACTTCAGTGTAGAAAAAACATTTTATGACACCTTGTGAAGAGGCAAACCTTTCCTAAGTAGGTGTTATAAAAGTAGTAAGACTTTAAGGAATAAGTCTTTATTGCAATCAGTGCCTTTGCTACTACTTGTAAAAAAAGAAAATGTAGTGTTTTATTCAATAGTCTCAACATAAAGCAGACCAAAATTTGGCCACTTGATACTAGCACAATAATATCTATTTTCAGTTTCTACTTAGCTTCACTTTGTATCAGCCCAAAGGTGAAAGTATATAGCTTAATACTCATAAAGTCACTTACTGAAAATTATTACAAAAATGTACAATGACTACTAAAATTTATATTGGTAGATCAAGGAGAAGTTCCTTCACCAAGAAGCAAGTGGTAAGGATGAATTATTACTGCATAGACTGGGATGCCCGTTAAGCAAAGGTACAAATTCCTTATCTGAAAAAAGCTCAGAACCTGAGGGAACTATCAGCCTTTAGTGCCCCAGCCTGACCTTCCCTAAGGGATTCCCCCACCCTGCCCACAGCCCACAGAGATATGATTTGGGAGAGAGTAAATGGTTACACATGTCTAGGAAACCTCATAATAGTCAGTCCTGTAATTGAACCTACTGTTGTGACTGTATCTTGTGATAATTTCACCAGAAAGTTGCAAATACAGTGCTAAAAGGGTCTAACCAAGTTTAGTTAAGATCCCCATCTGCTATGAAGCTAGAATCCTAGTTGGCTGTAGATAACATGCAGGAAAATCAACAACATGATTTTTTTTCTCATATTCTGAAAGTATCCATTGTTATATTCTAGTATCCCATCCACTTTTTTCCCCACAAATAACCTATAAACCAATTAATAAAATTTAATTACTTATAGATTATACAGTCCAAGAACCTACATTGTCATGAGGCTTTCTGAACAATCCAAAGTATATACATTGCTTATTTATGCAGAATAAAAGCCAGATTTCTATCAGATTAAAACCCACAATCTTACCAAACACACAATGTAGTTGTATAAAATACTAGTAGAAAAAAGAAAACCATAATTGTAGAATTCTGAAGGATTACTAAGGTACTTACACCATCTGCAGGCTCCAAAAATTAATAAAAGAAAATTAACTCTGTCTTTTCCTCTATGTTAACAATATTCTGCATTATAATTTCCCTTACACTTATAGCTTTCTTCTTCTAAGCTTATCATTATCATTATCAATCATATACTTTACCTTTACATGTTCCTTCCTATTTCATGTCCCTGTATTGTAAAAATGTTGAATTTAAGATAAAAAAAGACAGTAGATATTGTAGAATATTCTGATATTTTTGGACTGTAACATTCTATATTTTGCTGGTTTATATTTTTATATAAACTTTAAGTTACAACTACTTCAATGTTCACCCTGGGAAAAGCAAAGAGAGCATTTCAACAATTGATTTGACTGAGATTTATTTCTTATGTCTACCTCAATTTCTATTAAAATATAGCTGGATTTAGATAAAAACCTGTGTGACTTCTGGACAATTATTTTGGCTTAATTTTTCAATACGGCCAAAAATATATCCCCAAATTAACTATTAGTTATATAAAAGCCATCAAACATCTGTAATGGAAAATCAAGTTTATTTATTTTCCTTTTCTATGAGTTTTCTAAGACTCTTATTTGACAAAGGGAACTGTCTTTTTCCAAACAAATAATTTTATGTGTGTATAAACAATTAAAGAGAACATCCACATATCATATGTAGATTGAATAAAAGCAGAACACACTGAGAATGCCCTGTTCCCACTTCCAAAAGTCTAATTTTTCAGTAGACATAATAACCTCATTAACTCCAGCTGTTGCAGGAATAGCTATAGCCTCTAAAACAGCTGGATTCCAAGACAGATTTATGTAAAAGTTAATTCCAGATAATTGATACTGAGGAGGAACTCTGTGTTAGTAGGGATACTAAAAAGAAACTTGTGGAAAGAAAATGACAAGAAGAATCTAAGGCAATAGGCCCTAGTCTTGTACTGCAAACTGAATAAGCTGGAGCTTCCACATTATTGCAAGACAGGGATGTTGTAGAAACATGAAAACAATGCAATAAACACAATGCGCTACTAGTAGATGGTGAAAACGTAGTGGTAGCACACAGTTATTTAAAATTATCAGTGCCAGGGCTATCAAAGATAATTCAGGAGTTAGTCTGCTCCTGATGCCAAATTACAAATCTGAAGATCCTCAATTTCTTTTGTGTAAACCCTACGCTCCTTCTGCTGCTCCTGGTAAATAGATGTAGTGAAACATTTTAAGCACTGTGGCTGCAAAGAAGTGTAGCAGACCTGTCAGTGTGGATTTCATAAGTTATTTTTCAAAACCATTTTTGGGTATTTTTAAGCTATAATTATTAACTTCTGAAATATTTATTCTCAGTGCACCTCACTGGGAAATAACCATTTAAAGCGGTCATATGAAATAGTAGCCAACAGATTGGTAAATAAAGATTTCCTGTCACGCTATTTCAAGACATCTAAAGTCGCATGCATCAAACAAAGCAATTTTTCTTAAGCTGTCTATTTGGACATATCTGGAGAGTGCAAGAAGTTGGGTTTCCCACATCTATTTGCAGGGCCAATATTCTTTGAGTTTGGACTTCTTCCAGAGTTTGCTTTTTATTTTGCCAAAGTAACTATGGTACTGTGCTATTCAGCTTCATTTCTGTCACTCTGGTTTAAGCAACATCTGTGGCTGGGAAAGTGATTCAGATGCTGCTGTATGATTTCTGAAGTTGGAAGTCTGTAAGAGTAGATAGCAAATGTAATATTTTCTAAGTTAATTTTTTTATATATTTAACTAATCCATTATTTAATTTTTGATTATTTGACTCAGCCTGTAAGTGTGCTTACCACAGGCTAGAGATGAGCATTTATCTTTGCAATCAGAAAATTGCTGTTCAAACACATAAATTACTTCTGCTGCAAATTCATACAAATTGAGTCCCCTCAGAGGCAAACAAAAACAGCCTGAATTTTTTTATATGCCTGATGAACAAGTAAATAAAAACAGGTATTAAGTCATCGGGCTACACCTGGACCCAAACTGCTTTGTGCATAGATTACATTGCTTAAATTACTTTGTCAGCTCCAGCAATACAATAAATTGATAAGAATCACATCTGTAATATTCTATCTTTCCATATGACTTGGTGTTGAAATAGAATCAGTTCATTCAGAATCCAGTTTAATTCCATATATAATTCCATCTACATTTCCCAGGACCATGTTAAATTAGAGCATTTTTCTGCACTACTATTTTCAGGAGCATTGTTTTAGATGGTGGTGACAAGCTAACGGATATTACCTTCCATGTGCCGAGTGCTCCATGACTTTTGAATAACAAAAAAAAGGATTTAATTTCTTCCTAGAAATGTAACTAACCAAATATAATTATTAGCCCCTTTAAAATGGGCTGAAAATAACCTAAAATAGTCCAACCCTGTTGCATTTGAAATCCATTTTTTTTTTTGAAGTCTAATATGGTATCTTGAATGTCATTACTTTATAAGTAAGGTAAAGCAATAGACACTTTAAAAATACAAGATGCAGTTTAAATATTTTGGATGAAGTCAGACATGAAATGTTTCTTCTGCTTTATAAAAGAAAGAAACTAAAGAAAGAAACTAAAAGATAGTTACAAACAAATCTATCAATTCAATGAAAAAACCCTAAGGATTATCTTTGTATTATCATAAGCACCACTGCACAGATCAAATATTTATTTGATACAACCATAGGTCGCAGAACAGGGATGGATAATGAGGTTTTTTACCAATTCTAGGGCATGTCCTTCCTACTTGAACCTACTTGAACAATCTTTCTCTATTGAAATACCAATTAAACATTTCTTTTTTTTTTTACCCCCTGCAGATTCAGAGATATTGTTGCTAGTAGCTCTTTGAAAAATGACAGTACAGTGTATTCCAATGTCGCTTTTATTTTGTGAGGTATTACAATGCAGAGAACTAAAAGATGATGAAATCTTTTCTCTGGGCTCTGGAAAGCTCTTCATATTGTAAAACTATCCCCACATTAAGGGCTTCCACTTCATAGCAATTGCTCCATTAGTCCAGTCATCTGGGACATCATTTGAGAGTGTTAAAACTATATTGTGTAACCTGAGTAGCCTGTAGGGCTTAATGTATGTCTCTCATTCACAGAGTTCAGAAAAACAGTGCCTACCTATGAGTAACTAGGTCTGCCTCGATGATGAATTCTAATCAGAAGTCAAGGAAACAGTAAATATTTCTGATACTCATGAAGTTCCCTCTTCTTCAGAGAGAACTGCTACTATTGCAGAGTCTTACATAACTGAAGGCTAAAGCTAACACATCTTTCTAAAACGCAGTATATGCTCACACACTAAAAAGAACTTGAAGAGTTTGTGTAACATTGCCCCCTGGTGATTTTTTTTTGTAATATTTCTATTTAAAAACTTAAAAGGCATTTTTACTTCTGTTATTGTTATATTGTATTCTTCTTGATGACTAAACATAATTCCTTTAGTAATAACAAACCTGTATACATTTAAAGGTGAAATAGTCATAATCCATTAAATAGGAAAAGCTAAAATATTCTGAAGTTATTTCTTATTAATCTCATCAGTGAGGTTTCCAGGGCAATAGCCCAGTGTTCAAATACACAACAGTTTCATACTTAAGGTCATATAAGTAAAAAAAAAAAAATAAACTGACTCACATTTTTACATTATACTATTGGACATGTCATAAACTTAGTATTTAATTTACCAGACCTAACAGAATAAATAGTTCTATTGAAGAAAACATAATTAAATAGAATACTCTGCTGTAAAATATAAGCTGAATTTCGGCAGGATATGAAACACTGCAGCTATAGTTCTGCATACAACAGTTAAGGTCTTTTTAACAGCTTGTAGGAGGATTATGCATTGCAGTAGGAATTACTCTGAATTCCATTCACTGCCTATAGAAGTTTACTGCTAGCTTTTGGTGGCATTGACTCCATCAGAAACATTAGGTAAGGGACAGACATTTCAGAAGAATTTGAAATCAAATACCTCTTATTTGGTTACCTGTGTTTTTCAAAGAATTTCCCAGGGTAGAAAGAATCAGCCTCTTCAGGCACTTAAATGTGATCTCTTTTCTGTAAGTAATCTTGTCCCAGATATAACTGCTGAATAGTCTGAACTATCCCTTCCCCTATACTTAGGAAAGATCTATAGATCACTTGCCTAGGTAATGACAAATTCTCTGTCTTCATGAAAAGGAGTAACTGTAGAACTTGTCAGAACAGGAAACAGCAATGTGATTTTTCATATAAATGTGTGTGTATATACAAACACACGCACACGCACCAGTAAAGCCATTATATCAAATTTGTTTGAAATTAAAACAAGTTTTTCAATGGATTACATAATTTTTGTCCTTATTATTAAAGTGCTATTATTTTGCTTTTTACCTAAAAATGGAAGTTATTGTGAAAAGTCATTTGGCACCCAGGTGGCAGTACTGTCGTAGAGGAGGCAGAGTCTACACCATGAAGACCTTGCTTCAGACTTAGCTTCTGAGCGGGCACCATGCCAGTCTAACAGATGGTCATCAGTAACGGCAGCAACGTGCCCTTGCATGTGCCTGTGCATCGACTGCATTTGCCTAGGGAAAGGCTTTCATCCAAGATTGTCCAAACAGCTGTTCATTCTGAGTTTCTATTCACATTGTTAAGAAGAGATGTCAACACTAATCCATTTTTAAGCTAGATTAATTATTTTAAAAAAGAAAAGCAAAGCAGCTTTTTGGCTGGTAGACTGTGAGCAGAGAAAAGTCAGTATCTTTACGCAATCCCATCAACCTCATAAGGCTCTGAACTCTAGCTTTGAAGTGAAAGAAAAACCGAAGAGGAGTAAAGCTCTGTCAACATGACAAACCCAAATGCAGATGATACCCAATTTAGCATGATAATCCAGCTGGATGCCAGTACATTTTTGATTCTGTGACCAAGTGGTGGCTACTTGGACAATCACTATTCCATATAGCAGTACTTATAGAAATCACGCTCCCCTTTAAATCTCACTTTCTGGTGGTTTCTTTGTTATTCTTTGTTCTTCCTTTTCCTATATATGCCACAATCTGACATGGTAGGAGCAAAAAGAAGAGGCAATAATCACATGATGACAAACCGTTATGAGCCTCACAGTGCCAAGTCTAATCCCACCTCCACTGCAGTGATGGGAAGAAAATGAATAAATTGACAAAAGTTTTCCAGTACTCCAGAATCTACTTTCTATATCGTTTCTCTTTGGCATTACACCAGGACCTGCTGTCTCACCACGGAAGACTAAAAGGCCAGAATTTTATCCATTGACTATTTATTTCACTGAAAACCCATATGATCAAAATCATACAGGTGAGATGCTGGTTTGTGAGCTTTCCAAATCTTGGGGCTTTCAGACTATCAGTTCATACAGTTTGACAGTTGACAAATTACAGCCCTGAAGTTAATGACAGTGTATCACCACTTTATTGGCAACAAATGCTGTAAGACCTGCTGGTTCGGCAGCTCTAAAAGGGTTACCTGAATGCATGAATATATGTAGCATCCAGCAATTGCTACATTATCTCTCCTAAATCCTTGGGATGACAACAAAATGTAGGCTCCTGTGGCTGATTCTGTACAATTAGCCTGCAGGGTTGCTACGAAAATGCTGACTGGAGAGGAATGGATTTGCCAAACCACAACTCCCTCGATAAGTAACTGGCTGGCTGGTCACACTCAAAGAGTTGTGGTTAATAGCAAAATGTCCCAAGTGGAGACTATTTATGAGTGGTGTTCCTCAGGAGTGGGTGTTGGGACCAGTCTTGTTCAACATCTTTGTTGGCAACATGGACAGCGGGATTGAGTGCGCCTTCAGCAAGTTTGCTGACAACACAAGCTATGTGGTGCAATTGATACGCTGGAGGGAAGGGATGCCATCCAGAGGGACCTTGACACGCTTGAGAACTGGGCCAATGCCAACCTCATGAAGTTCAACAAGGCATAGTACAAGATCCTGCACATGGGTCAGAGCAATCCCAACCAGAGATACAGGCTGGGAGGGAAAGTGATTCAGGGCACCCGTGAGGAGAAGGACTTTGGAGTGTTGGCTGATGAGAGGCTCAACGTGAATTACAGACTAGAAAGCCAGTGTAGGTGTTTCTCTGTACCTCAGTAATAATTTTCCTCCTAATCTGTATATATTGCCTGGTTTTAGTCCCAGTGCTGAATCTGTGATCTCTACATATGCAAACTAAATCTGGTATGTATATAAAAGTCCCTATTTAGTTATTTTTTAAAGATGGATTGAAAAAAGAGTAGTATGTTTCAGGCAGAAGGCATCCTACTAGGCCAGGCTCCATTTTAATCCTTAAGAAGTAAAATCAATAGAAGTAGAAAAGTTATAGTATTTCTGCTTTTAAAACACCAGCTCTTTGGGCAAATTAAATCTTTATTTATAGTGGCTGAATTTCTTTTGCATGCTGCTGACAGTATGCTATGGAAGACACGGGTTCTGTTTTGACCCAATGTAATGGAGATGTTATTTTACTTTAATAGCCCACCTACAGCTCTTACAATGAGTATTTAAGCAAACAAACAAAATTTGTCATCCAGAACTGCTTTGCCAAATAAACTCATGCTACTAGACAGGAGCTTTTCAGGTAAAGGAAAGAGAGAAGTATTTCCAAATTCCCATTATATCAATGTTAAATTGTTTCATTCATTAAACACTTGAATCTTGATTCATGATATAATCACATCATAAAGTTTGATGTAATTTAACAGTAACCTCTGGGAAACTAATGGAATTCTGGAAAATATTCATCAATAATTAAATAGCAGGTATGTTCCTCTCCTGTTGAATTAATTCACATGGCCTTCTTGAATTCCCATAAGATCACATCACATTCCAGTTTGGAATAAAAAAAAAAAATAGAAAAATTAAATTTTAATGTGTGTAGAAATGAGCCAAGCAGTTGCCTGGAACACATTTCAGAAAATGACTGTACTCCTTTCTGCATGATGTCGAAACTGTCTTTACCACCTATCTTCATAATGTTCTTTGAAAACTCATTAAAACATTTACAAATAAACTTTCTACATTAAAACCTAGGGTATCCATGCAGTGTTTTGTTCTATTGTGAAAGCCTCAGCAATTACAGATTAGTCTGGTAGATCTTTGGCTCCTATCTCCCCAGTTTTCTAAAGGCAGCATTTTCTACTGTAATTCATTATTATTTGTTTCCTTGACAATCTTTCTCATGAAAACTTCAAGGCACAAATGATTATGGACTTGGCAGCCCTTAAACATTTCTCATCAAAAAAGTTTATAGAACATTGTGTTAATCCTCTCTGTATTAGTGTCAACACAGCAAGTAAGGATAAAAAGGCAGTAGGAAAAACTTATAACTCTTTGCCTGCTTCATGAGGTAAGGAACTGTATATGTATCTGTAAATGCACCTACAAATATTCCTAATATGTACATCCTACAAAATATTCTGTGCTGCTATTTGGGTAGCACAGTGCTGGGACATTGCTTTAAATGGTGTTACTTCTAGTAAATCAGAGTAATGTTTGGTCCTCTAAATTATACTCAGATTGACTAAAACGCAACTGAATAAAGTCATTCTGATTACTTCAGCAAGCCTTTGAAGTGTCTGTTATGCCAAGTGAAAAGTATGACTGCACAACATTATACCTTACATTTTTGTTCATGCACAAGTACACTCACATACATTTATTCAGTATTCCATATGGACTATTCTACAGTCCTACCACAATTTTAATTCCCAAAATGAAACCATTAGGATCAAGAACCCTTGGAAAAAAATGTGCTATATAGGTATAAAAAATTCAAAGTTTACTGAAAAGCCAAAGAACTTTCATACATAATTTTTCTTCTAACATTATAATTTTTAGTCATTAATTTCATGTCTAACAAACAGGAAAATTCCCATGAGCAGCCTGCTGTTAGTGCTAGACTCTTAGCTTGTAGCTGATATTAAGGGAGCAAATGCACTGGATGCTGTGGCTACTGTTGAGAAGCTAAATCCCCAAAATAATAAACCTTAGTACCATTTTCAGGGGCAACAGTAAGCATAATTCAGTATGCTCCACTCCTCGGTGCTCTGCCTTTGCTGTCTTTTTTAATTCCACATGAGAATGTCATAGTTTAACTCCAGGCAGCAACTAAGCATGACACAACCACTCACTCACTCTCCTCCTCTGGAGGGATGGGGAAAGAGAATCAGAAGGGCAAACATGAGGAAACTCATGCGAGGAGATAGTCAGTTAAACAAGTAAAGGAAAAGGCATGCACACAAGCAAAGCAAACTGAAGAATTTATTCACTACTTCCCATCAGCAAGCAGGTGTTTAGAGCCATCTCTGGGAAAGCAGGGCTCCATCACACATAATGGTTACTTAGGAAGTTAAATGCCATCACCTCGAGCATCCCCCTTTTACTTCTTCTTCCCACAGCTTTACACGTTGAGCATGATGTCATATGTTATGAAACAACATATGTTATGACATATATAACATATGTTCGATCATATCATATATATATATATAAAACATATGAAATAACATATGACCCAGGGGACTACAGACCAGTCAGTCTCACGTCAGTGCCTGGCAAACTCTTGGAGCAGATTCTCCTGGAAGACATGTTAAGGCACATGAAAAACAGCAAGGTGGTTGGTGACAGCCAGCATGGGTTCACTAAGGGGAAATCCTGCCTGACCAATTTGGTGGCCTTCTATGATGGGGCTACAGAACTGATGGACAGGGCAGAGCAGTTGATGTCATCTACCTGGACTTGTGCAAAGTGTCTGACACTGCCCCACAACACATCCTTGCCTCTGTATTGGAGAGATATCAATTTGATAGATGGACCACTCAGTGGATAAAGAACTGGCTGGATGGCAACATGCAGAGTTGTGAGCAACGGCTCAATGTCCAGTAGGAGACCAGTAATAAGTGGTGTCCCTCAGGGATCGGTGTTGGGACTGGTCTTGTTCGCCATCTTTGTCAGTGACATGGACAGTGGGATTGAGTGAGGCCTCAGCAAGTTTGCTGATGACACCAAGCTGTGTGGTTTGGTTGATACGCCGGAGGGAAGGGATGCCATCCAGAGGGACCTTGACACGCTTGTGAGGTGGGCTGATGCCAACCTTATGAAGTTTAACCATGCCAACTGCAAGGTCCTACACCTGGGTCGGAGCAATCCCAGACACAGCTACAGGTTGGGCAGAGAAGAGATTCAGAGCAGCCCTGCAGAGAAGGACTTGGGGGTGTTGGTCGATGAGAAAATGAACATGAGCCGGCTTCAGTGTGCGCTGGCAGCCCAGAAAACCAACTGTATCCTGGGCTGCATCAAGAGGAGCGTGACCAGCAGGTCGAAGGAGGTGATCCTGATCCTGCCCCTCTACTCTGCTCTCATGAGATCTCACTTGGAGGATTGTGTGCAGTTTCTGGTGTCCTCAATATAAAAAGGACATGGAACTGTTAGAACAAGTCCAGAGGAGGGCCATGAGGATGATCAGGGGATCTGGTCATCTCATCACTGGAGCACCTCCTATATGAAGACAGGCTGAGAAAGTTGGGGCTGTTCAGCCTGGAGAAGAGAAGGCTGCGTGGAGACCTCAGAGCAGCCTTCCAGTATCTGAAGGGGGTCTACAATGATGCTGGGGAGGGACTATTGATCAGGGACTGTAGTGACAGGACAAGGGGTAACGGGTTCAAACTTAAACAGGGGAAGTTCAGATTGGATATAAGGAAGAAATTCTTTCCTGTGAGGGTGGTGAGGCACTGGAATGGGTTGCCCAGGGAGGTTGTGAATGCTCCATCCCTGGCAGTGTTCAAGGCTGGGGTGGACAGAGCCTTGGGTGACACGGTTTAGTGTGATGTGTCCCTGCCCATGGCAGAGGGTTTGAAACTAGATGATTTTAAGGTCCTTTCCAACCCTAACAATTCTATGACTCTATGATTCGATATCCCTTTGGTCAGTTGGGGTCAGCTGTCCTGGCTGTGTCTCCTCCCAGCCTCCTCACTGTGTATGTGTATGATTGTCTACATATATAAGGCACAATATATACAAAGTTCAATATTATCTTGCTTAAGAGCACTAATGAAAAAAATTAGGATTAAGTTATATAAATGATGAGTGGAACATCTGACATAAGCATTACCCCCAATGCTTATGTTATTTATGTAAAGAAGACTTCCGGACATAAAAAAATTAAATCATGAGTACATAGTATTCAGCGTTTGCATTTCTTAATGACATCCTGATGACACTAAACAATTGTGCTGAGAATTATTGTGAAGTACATACATGACAGAAACAAAGTACTATGAATGGAACTAGATCTGCAAGATTTGGGTACTGGTCCACATTACAGTTTTCAAAGATCTTTAATTTAACATAGGATGAGTATACAGTAGCACAGGTAGGTAGAAAATTGACAGATTTGGGTTAGTCACTGAAATCTGCATTCTCTCACCATTCACGCTCTGTGTAGCATTTGGGTTCATTTTCACATAAATTCAAATGCAATAAACTTAATATTGTACTGAATGTATCCTTTGCCCAAAACAAGTGCAGTCAATATTCAGAAGGAAAATTTCAGACATCTTACTCCTTTTTAAATCATCAAAGGCCTCCCTATAATAGTCCCCTTCTGCCTTTTGCTTTACTGAAAAATGTATTCTGCTACAAGCTATTTAATGCTGATGCTTGGCAGGACAGTTTTTAAGTGTTCAAAAACCATGTAGATGCGGGCCTCAGGGCATGGTTTAGTGATGGTCTTGGCAGTCCTGGGGGAATGGTTGGACTTGGTGATCCTTAAAGGTCTTTTCCAATCTAGCTGATTCTATGATTCTATGACATACCCATGTGTCAAGATAAATGGTGAATGCTGGCATGCAAATTGCTCTTCAGCTGTTAATGAATTTCTCTTTCATGTATTATTGATTTCCCAGGTAAAAAAGAAAAATAAAAAACCCCAAACCTACCAACTTTTAGACATGCTGGGTATTACACTGCAGGGAGGTAGCATATTCCCTTTAATTTGTTGTCATTGCTCAGTTTCATTTAACAAATTTGTCAAATTCATTTACTTAAGATTTTGTAAATGACACCCAGATGTTTTTTATCCCCAATAGCTGACTCTGAGGACCATGAGGTAATGGCAATAATAGCTAACATCTTTTATCTTTATGAGGATTACAATAATATCTTTTACTTGTTTTGGATAGTTTGCTTTTCGTTAGAGAAAAGAGAACTCTGCAACACAAAAGCACTTCTCAACTTCTGGAATAAGACGTGTATGTTTTTACCTCTGCACTCCCCAAGACATACACATATTCTGGCTTCCCTCCAAATTTAGAGCACATGTATTCTAAAGATGTAGGGTGATCCAGTCAGGTACCTGATACAGCAACCAGGGGGAAATAGACTCCTGCAAGCACAAAGTGTTTCTGCCTGGCAAGCAACGCACAGTCACAGAGGTTCCCCCACCAGAATAACGCAGAATGCCTGGATGCATATGTTCAGATTGTTAATGACCTGCCCAGTGTGTCCAAACTTATACATGATCTGAAGCAAAACCATGTGTTTTATAGCTCTTCCAGGCCTGTAATTCTTTTCAGTCAGATTATTTCTAACTTTCCTTTTGCTGACAACTATACTTTCTTCCTTCAGTTATTTAAATCAGAATAAAAAAATGAAAATCTATCAATTTCCAGTACCTCTTCTGCTGAGGTCCATATAATCTCTGAAAATAAACAGTAATTTCTTGCTAATTTCCATTACATAGCCACATAAATCCACTGAAGGCAGCTAGAAGAAACGGGAATATGTCTAGTTCTAGAGACATTTAAATTGTGATATAAATACATTACATTTTTAATTCAAAGGATTAACTACAAGCATTTGTAAAACATTATTTGTAAGTAATCAATGTAAAGATATGGATAAGGTAACTGGATAATCTGGATTTTAATCAGAACTGTTTTGTCTGCAGCACCTGGGTGTTCTCCATCGCTCCATGGATTTGCCTTGCTGCAAAGAGTACCTGAAATTGCAAAAGTAAAGTTTGCAAAAAAGAAAAGAAAAAAAAAACACACCACAAAAAAACCCCAGGAAACTTCTTACTTGCACCCTTTTTCTTCTTTTTCAGAAAAGTGGGCCCTTTCTGTTTTACATAATCTTTGTATAGCTTCTGAGAGGATGCACACAATTATTTCCAATAAAGGCTGTAAATTATATCTAAAGTGCTACTGTACTATCCCCTAGCATCTGAGTTTAAATGAGGGTTTCACCATGCTTGTACACTCATTTACTCCAGCCAAAGAAATTATTTTGTTTGTCCTACATTAGTTTTCACAGTGTAGAGTTCAGAGCTTCAGTTTCTATCTCTCTCTTCCAGTTGTGAATACTGATGATGTAGCATATATTTGGCTCCTCTATTTTAAAGAAAATATTTGAATGCTAAATTTTACACCCATAGTCTATATCTTATGGCACATTATGCCAAATCAGATGGCCAGTGATTTTCTAACAATAACAACAATTTCATATCTAGTTGAGATGCTTTGTGTTTTATTAGACCCAGCCAACTGTATTTATTTCTGCCAAGAAATTCCTAAAAGGTCTCCAAGGCTTTTCAGCTCCAGTGGTTCATAAAACCAATGTGAAAAATTAGTTCTGAGGACTTATGACTACCTTTCCATAAGATGAATCCTTCTCTTTTCTTTCTTGTTATATGCATTCCACTTTATATTGCATTATGAGAAATCACTACTAGAAATGTGAGGGAAAATTAAACCTATTCATTTGATATGCTTTTCAGGGAATGTATGAGATACTAATTCTGGATTTCCATGGAATAATTCTCTTCCTGGTAACCTTGCCCAAATAAAACATGGCAGCATGGACATTTACCCAGGATGTTCAACAGTTCAGGTAGAAGAGCACCAAGAAATGCCAGTGAAGTTTTCAGTGCATCCACAGATAAGCCAACTGGCCCGTATCATGGTCCTTTTGCATTTTTTTTTTTCTTCAACCTGATCTATGCAGTGGCAATAGCCTGTGTACATGCAGTAAGTCCTGTGGGCTTGGTATGAGGTACTGAAAATGCCTAGATTGCTTGGACAGGGCATATATCAGACATCCAAACCACAGCTGCTTTGTAGAATCTCTACCAAGTCAACTATTTGCACATAAATTCTGATTCACTCACATAACTCCGACTGACTGCACAGGATTTGTCTCCCTGAAGTGTAGCCATATACAGCACAGACATCTGTACTAGTCAATCACAATTTGGCATTCTATGGAGAGCAACAGGTACCTTTGGGGTGTGATGCACCTAGTTGCCAAGTTAATGTGAAATGGACTCCAGATTCTGTTGACTATGTTGACTAACAGTCATTGACTATGAAAACAGCGTCATGTGACAGGCTAAGCAGTGGACATATAAATGTTAGGGGAGATTAACTTCATCTTCTTTATTTGTGGGACACATTACTTGGTCTAATGCAATGAAGAAAACAGTTAAGTAAAACTTGCAAATTAGAATTATCTGATGTTTACTATATAACAAATATGTTGCAAATGTGAAGTATTCTGGTGTTTATTTTGCCAAGATTAAGTAAACTTGAAAATCTAGATTGGAATCATCAGTATTTGTTAATTTATACTTATGTATCTAGAGATAATTGCATACTATTTCATGTAATGTAGCTCACTTACCTTATTTCATGTGATGAAAAACATTCATACACTAACTTTAAAGATTCCATGAACTTGAAGTACTCCTTTATACATGCAACTTTTTACAGTTCAATCTCCACATTTGCATTCAGTTCTGTTATTTTTACTCTGAAAGAACTCTAAAATGGTTTCTTTGCAGGAAACTACACTCAGAATTCACAGACGATCTACATGCATGTGGGTATTCTGTTTGGTTAATTCCACAATTTTTAAACTTACCTATTTCTTCCGTATACAAATAAGGTTTTTACAACTCAAAAGGCAGCATTTTTAATCCCAGTATATCAACCAAATTGATCAAAATAAATAAAAAGAGCACAATGTAAACGCGAGCAAAGTTACAGCGATTTAGAAGTTTGTCTGGAATGCTACTTAATTATGTCCTTTCATCGTGCTTGCTTGAACTGATAATTTTTACAATGGGTTATCTGTAATTATCAGGGGAGTTTTAATATAATATATTTATTTACACATACAAAATCACATAGTTTCACACACAAAAGCTTTAAATGTGCAGCTTTTGTCTATAAGATGAGTTTAACAGAAAAATGTTGACTGGTTATGGAAGTGGAGTGTGTGAATATGTATAAGAAGTTAATTTTTTTTTTTATTAATCAGCCACACTTGTTGGTTTGATTATCCAGAATAGATTTTAGTAAATATTTATAGCATTGAACTCTGCACTTCCCCTATGTTAATCTCTTCAGAATTCAACACCGAAAAATTCCACACTGAATAAATAAAACAATCAAAAGAATAATACCCATAGTAGATCAGTATGGATACGTCAATTTGTCAAGATTGCATCATTTGGAAAGTATCCCAATTTATTTACTAAAAACTATATTAACACTCGTCTGCTTGTGTTCTATAGCCAGTCCACTAGAGCTTAGATGTTCTTCTCAGTTCTCTATCAATAATCTACAATGTCTAACAGATTTTTTGTACTAACACCATTTCATATTAATTCTCTTTCAAATAATGCTTGTATCATCAGTCAGTGACAGTGAACAGCTCAGAACTTATAGTACAGGACTTAAAGACACACGAAATGGCTTTCTGCTTTTTGAAAATAATTTTCATTAAGCAGAATTCCTATCACTTTCCAAGTTGCTGAAAGGATGTACAGAAATTGACTTGGCATCAGTTAAATCTATTCTGGAACTGGAATATTTACATAACATTAGAAGAAAAAAATACTTTGAAAATACATTACCTGCTATCAGTTCATTTTTTCCATTAATAATATATACTTCAGGCACTTCTATTGGGCTTCGCCTGGCATTAAATATTCAGTTTTCTGACTTCTTTTGCTGATTATAAATCACTTTTTCCTCCTCTAAACAAATAGCTATTTCATTAGTTATTTTTATAAGTCCTCAGGAATAATACATCCCTAAACCTGGAATTTATTAAAAATATTGAGAAATAAAGGGCAAGAGAAGAGAGGGTTTTTTGATTCTGCATCATCACATAAAATCATATATACTCATCCTACAGAAAATAGGGTATGCTGAAAAGTGAACTAAGCTTAGAAACGCACACATAAAGTTGTGCTACCATTTCTAAGTCACTGCATTAAACTCTTTATTTCTTTAAACAGTTTTAATTTTATTGCACAACACCATACTTTGTTGTGCAACGCAGCTAAAAATATGAAAAAGTGCAAAGATGTGACTGTTTGAAAACATGAATAGTTATTACTTAAAACTGCATAAACAGTCCTGTGCTAATATTCAAGCACTACTGCATAGCTGACATGATTTAGTCATAGAATCACAGAATCGTATGATCATAGAATGGTTTGGGTTGGAAGGGACCTTAAAGATCATCTAGTTCCAAAGTTCTAATGCCCCTGCCACGGGTAGGGACATCTCCCACTAGACCAGGTTGCTCCAAGCCTTGAACACTGCCAGGGATGGGGCAGCAACAGCTTCCCTGGGCAACCTGTTCTAGTGTCTCACCACCCTCACAGTAAGAATTTCTTCCTAATATCTAATCTAAATCTCCCTTCTGACAGCTTAAAGCCATTCCCCCTTGTCCTGTCACTACATACCCTGGTAAAATGTCTGTCTCCAGATTTCCTGTAGTCCCCTTTTGGGTACTGCAAGCTGCTTTAATATCTCCCTGGAGCCTTCTCTTCTCCAGGCTGAACAAGCCCAGCGCTTTCAGCCTCTCTTCACAGGAGATGCTCCAGCCTCCTCTGGACTCATCTGAGCAGGTCCATGTCCCTCTTGTCTTGGGACCACCCTCAGAGCTGAATGCAGAATTCCAGGTGAGGTCTCACAAAAATGGAGTAGAGAGGGAGAATCACCTCCCTCAACCTGCTGGACAATTCCTTTTTCCTCAGAGCTGCCCTGAATCACTTCTCCTCCCAGCCTGTATCTGTGGTTGGGATTGCCCCAAATCACATGCAGGATGTTGCACTTGGCCTTGTTGACCTCCATGAGGCTGGCATTGGCCCACCTCTCAAGCATGTCAAGGTCCCTCTGGATGGCATCCCTTCCCTCCAACATGCTGACCACACCACACAGCTTTCACTAAGCACTGTTCTGATTCATTAGCTCAGTGCAAAATAGCAGCTGTGACATTTTAAAGGAGGCTTTAGCATATTAGATTTCTTTAATTGCATTCTGGAAATTGTCTTGTTTTGTCTGCTTCCACTTCCGCTTCTGCAGATTTTGGACAAATGAACACAAAAAAGCTGTGTCAGGACGCATGGCAAAAGATAGCTCTTCAGTGGATGCTTGTTAGAGCAAACTGTAAGCTGTTCTAAACTGGAACAAGAAATCAGAGCCCAAACTAGATCCTGACTAACTTCTCACACCGCTCCAACCTGCAAATAAAATCTGATCTATTGTCCTACTCAAAACACAATGCTTTTTATTCTAAAGAGTAAATAGACATTGTTGGGCCTGGTGCATAATAAACTGTAAAAGAGACAGAACACTGTTATTGTATTGCCTTTGCAAGGAATTAAATAGTCATATGTTGCATTGCCAATAGAGCCAAGAAACAGAACTGCCTAAAATACAAGGAATAGATACATGGAATAATAAATATGAATGACAAAACCAAACAGTTAGAGAGAGCTAATTCATAGGGATTTTCCTGACTGAGCTAAGCTGCTTGACATAAAATACCAACAGTCCTGCCAGGATATGGTTTTTTTGCCATTTGGTTTTGATATATCAGCCAGCCAATCCAACTTGCTGTCATTTCAAAACAAATGAAACTGGACAGCCGGATCTATCACTCACGCTTGTTTTAACTCTGAAGCAAATGACAGGTTTAATTAGCCTATTTTTCTACAAATAAATTTGTAATAAAAATGTTGGAATCTTTTCACTGAATAAACACAAATAACTGGAGAGTATTTGCTGTATCTGACAGCATATGTCACAAAAAGTAGTATTATGTATTAAGGCACGGTGTTCATGTAACAGGAATAGATTTGCTAGTCATTTCTGTACAGTGGAACATTTGCCATGCTCACTACTCTTGCCTGCCCACTGCCATACCCTGCAATGATGATATTGCCAGTCATCGCATCCCTATTTTAACAGATCTTTAATGAAAGTTACTACGTGAGGACTGTGCTCAAGAAGCCATCTTCATGCCATCACCACCATGACTCAGAACCAAATAAGTGATTATTAAAAATAAATAAAATCTTCAAACACAAAGTTCTGTATTTCCAGCTGCTTTGAAAAACTTTGTGGAGATCCAGAATTTCATGGCTTAGACTGCAATAACAAACACGCAAAGCTGAAGTTTGTTCAAGATAGCCCACAGGGAAGTTTTTAAACAGTATCTCTGTTTTTAAACAGACTAAAAGATCAGTTTTAAAAGGGGACAAGTAGACTTTACAAAGCTACTTCTGATTATCACGTATTTTATGTTCTGCCAAATGACTGCCATACATGTGAAAGAATGAAAAAGCTTTAATCTTCATAGAGAGTGGAGAAACTTCCCTATGCAGTAAGCCATCAATGACATGTTCTTTAACGTTATTTTAAGGTAAGAACAATGTCAATTCTACATTCTGACAGACAACTGATATTTTTGCAATCTTTCTTAGTGTTTCATCCTTACTAAACTACCCAGAATTACTGTATTTGGAACCCTCCCTAAAAACAGGTTTTGTTTCTACCCAGAAGCAACACGCCCAGGTTTTGGCTGGGATAGAGTTAATTTTCTTCCTAGCAGCTGGTGCAGTGCTGTGTTTTGGCTTTGGTCTGAGAATAATGTTGATAACACACTGTTTTAATTGTTGCTAAGTAGCACTTACTCTTGAGGACTATTCAGTCTCTCATACTTCGCCAGTGAGGAGGGGCACAGGAAGCTGGGAAGGAGCAGAGACAAGACAGCTGACCCAAACGGGTATTCCATACTACAGCACATCATGCCCAGTATATAAACTGGGAAGAGTAACCCTGAAGGGACCTATCGCTGCTCAGGTTAGGCTGGGTATTGGTCTGCAGGTGGTGAGCAATTGTACTGTGCATCATTTGTTCTGTGTTTTTTCCTCCTTTCCTCTTCTTAGTTTCATATTCTCTACCCTTGTTATTTCCCTTATCAGTAGTAGTAGTAGTAGTAGTAGTAGTAGTAGCGGTAGTATATTGTACTTTAATTATTAAGCTGTTCTTATCTCAATCCATGGGTTTTACATTCCTTAGATTCTCTCCTCATCCTGCCTGGGGAGGGGAGAATGAGGGGGAGGAAGCAGCTACGTGGTTCTGAGTTAGCAGCTGGGCTTAAACCATGACAAACACTAAAAACTTCATTGAAAGAAACTGCACTGAAAGAATTGTCTGTGGATATTTCTAATCTACAAATAAAGATATCTGGTAATCAATGCTGGCGATCCAAGATTCTCAGAAAAATCATGCCCATACATTAGACACAAAGTCTCTTGATTTATAAGGACATCCATATTCAAATCTGAATCTGAAACATGGCTCTATTTCTAATTTAAAAATATTGTTTCTACTTTATTTGCATTTTCCTGAATAAACATTTTTCACATGGATCTTACCCTTTTTGTAGAGAAGCAGGTTTCTAGACTTCTACACCTACCTTAATACCATATCATCACTAATTCCTACGAACCATATGCTGTGGCTTGCACACTGTTGATGTTTTAAATGCTAATACTGAAACTCATCTCGTGGTTCATCCTGAATAGATACAACATTACATTCTGGAGATGAAAGTTCTAATTAAATCACAAAGAAAGATCTATTTTTAAAGACACATCACCGCCATTATATATATATTAAAGAGAGAGCTTGACTGGAAATAAATCTTAGATTACCATAAAATGAGAAAAGCACTGTCAACCTTTCCCTTGTAACTTAACATCCTCCTGAAACATCCAACTGATGAAGAACAGAAGGACACAATCACAGCAGAGTCATCATGAGCAGAAGTTGTCATTTTGGTCAAAGTAAGCCTTTCTGCTCTTAGACTATGTCTGGAGGATTGGTGAAGCTGACTCTAACTGAATCCACTAGTTCCAGACTGTTCTTATCAGTGGTGTTCTGAGACATGTAGAGCAATGCTTTTAATCCTGCTTCTGGGATTGCTTGAAGAAAATATTTTAAAGAATTGTAGCAGAAAACTCATAGTTCTTAAATGAAAAGATATGTCTACATAAGTAATCTAAGCTCAACAGAACTGTGGACTCTTAGAATTTGTAATATACAAATTCTGCCCAACTACTTGCCTGGTTTTCAACGATCACGCAATAGTGTAAATAAATACATTAATTAATACATATATATTTCACAGCTCAGAGGTAACGTTTGGTAACAGTAATACTTGTATCACTTCATTGTAGAAAAACCATAAAAAGGTCCAAAAATTAAAAGTAAAATTATATGTAGCATATAAATCACAAAAATACCATGGCTATTTAGGTCCCTATGTGCTGTCTACCAATTATCATAA
This sequence comes from Psittacula echo, assembly GCF_963264785.1. NCBI lineage: Eukaryota > Metazoa > Chordata > Aves > Psittaciformes > Psittacidae > Psittacula > Psittacula echo. The sequence continues at coordinate 38,772,812 of NC_137735.1, read as the reverse complement.
GGAAGAAGAGAGCCTGCACACATTTGTGAGATCAAAAACAAAGGCAGGGAGCTGAAGCTCTAATGATACAGAAGCTCTAATATAGTAGTGAAAAAATGAGCTGGAATTAGTCACTCTTCATCTAGCTTTCCCTTACAGTCAAGCCTGTAGCAAAGAAACATGTAATTTACTGTCATCAGACAGCAGGTATTTCTGCAACTTCCACTCTATATTGTGCAGCCTTACTGGGGCTCCATGACCTACGCTCTGCCAGGGTCTCTCGGGATCTCTGGGAGGCTGCCGATCATAGAACACATTTCCTTTGCTTCCAGCACACCGCCCTCTAGCCTGTACTCTTGCTTTAGCAGCGAACTTTTACCCCATCTTAGACAAAAACAAGCAGAAAGGTTGTAAGATTTCTACGGTCCCGCAAATGTGACTGATAGGAAGGGGAGAGGTTGCTGTTAGCCTGAACACAGAAAAGTGTGAGGTAGAGTATAAAATAACAAAGGGTAGGTTATATCTGATCTAAATAATAGTTACCTAGCTTTTACACACCATTTTCCATCTGTAGACCATGTGGCATTTTACAAAAAGAATTATGTTTATCCTCATGTTATCATGGAGAAAAAAAATTACAAAGAGCCAGAAGAGAAGTTAGACCATGACTGCCAAACCTATGTCCTGAAGAGCAAGTAGCTACTCCTGCAATTTCTGTACAAGCCAGTTTTGATGAGATGTTAAATTAAGAGTTATTTTATTTGTTCTTCAGGTTAATTGAAAAGTGGGTTTTAAAATAATGACATTTTAATATTTCCCTACACTGTAGAAGTAAATATCAATCATCCTGAACCATGAAAGACAAATGTAGGACTGGGAGAATGAAGGCCTTAAGCCCACTTTAGGAAAGGATCAGATCTGAGATCATCTAAGGAACCTGAACATGCACAAGTCCACGGGATCTGATGAAATCCATCTGTGTGTCCTGAAGGAGCTGGCGAATGAAGTTGCTAACTCACTATACGTCATATTTGAAAATACACAGAAGTCAAGCAAACTTACCAAAGACTGGAAAAAGGGAAATATAACCCCTGTTTTTACAAAGGGGAAAGTGGAAAGAGAACTACAGACCAGTCAGTCCCACCTCTGTGCCTGGCAAGATCATGGAGCAGATACTCTTGGAAACCATGCTAGCGCACACAAAAAACAAGGTGGTTGGTGACAGCCAACATGGCTTCACAACGAGCAAATCATGCAAGACAGATCTGGTGGTCTTCTATGCTGGGGCTGCCAAATTGATGAACAGGAGCAGAGCAACTCATCATCTACATGGACTTGGGCAAAGTGTTCCACACTGTCCTGCACAACATCCTTGTCTCTAAACTGGAGATACATCAATTTGATAGATGGACCACTCGGTGGATAAAGAATTGGCCGGATGGCCACATGCAAAGAGTTGCAGTGAACAGCTCAAAACCAAGAACGGCTGAATTTTCGTAAGTTTGATAATACATCCATTGTCAAAAGCTGAACACAAAGTTGAATCAAATTACAAATAATGTTCTTCTTGCCTTACATAAAAATGATGAGGGAGATAGTATTTTGACATTAAGGTGGGAAATAGAGTTTTCTGTTCAACATCTGGCAAACTGCATTCAATAAGAGCTGTCATAAAGAGGCTGTCAAAAATCAGTAAGCTTCAAGAAATAAGAGCATGGATGCAAATATTTTATGTAGTCTGAAGATCAAGTAGCATGGCAATGGGTAAAATAGTGATTACACTGCAGTGCGAATTCAACTGATTAAGAATCAGCACTTTGAAGCAGGAATAGACTAATCAGAGTAACAGATTTGTTTTATAAAGTAACATGACTTAAGAAAGGATGTAATATTTTTATGTGAATGTAAAAAAGGGGAAGAGTCAATCATAACAGTGAGAGCTTCAGAAGAGGACAGTATGAGAGTTCTTCCTAATGAAGGAAAGAGGGAGGACAAGATCTCAAGAGAAAACTAAACAGTTCACATTCTGTCACAGCACAGTGATGGTACAGCATGCCTGAAGATTAGGATAGAAGAGATGTATACAGATTCAAGTCCAAAAAAACCTAGGGTTGGCCCATATTTCAGAACTGGTGACAGCAACTGTATTTGAAACAAAATATGAAGTAGAAGTGTCAAGTAAAGCTCAAGAATAATCCAAGAAATATAGAAATAAATGATGCTACAATTGAATGTAATTGAGATTTAACAACTGATGAAAATGCAACTTTTTGACTGAGGAAAAAATTCAGATGTTGGAAATGCATTTGGAAACACCAAGTTGCAGGTGTGGATAAAGGTACTGTGAAAAGTTTTAATTTTATGTTTGTTTTCTGGCTTTTTTTTAATATCTCATCAATTGTAATATCAAAAAGAAAGCTGTAGGAAATGACTACACTAAAGCAACTCTTGAAAGACTTAAGTGATTCATTACTTGGAAATAGTACAGAAAGTGTGAGATGGATGCTGAAGTGTTCTTGATCATGACTTCATGACCGAGTTTTCAAACATGTAGATGTTCAAAACTGTCACTGAAAAAACGTCAAATAGCTTATTGCTCTTCCTTACATTTTGAGCTTACATTGTGATTTATAAGCCACATTCCAGAAGGTGACATGCGACATATGCCTGATCTCTCTTTTATTTTTGACAAAGCATTTTTTAATTTATGTTCCATAAGTCAAGTTCTTCCTTTAGGCATGCAGTGGAATTCATCTTGTACTAGATACAGAATTAAGACACAACAGAAAGTAAAACAAACTCAAACATAACAAAGTGCTATATAATTTGAAAGCTACTGACTTGGGATAATGAAAGGAAGAAAAAAAGTTAATGTGATAATCTTTCTTACTAGGACAACTGACTTTATTCCAAGTCACATAATCACAGCATTGTTAGGGATGGAAGGATCCTCTGGATATCATCTAGTCTAACCCCCCTGCCATGGCAGGGCTGCCTACAGCAGGTTACACAGGAACATGTCCAGGCAGGTTTTAAATGTCTCCAGAGAGGGAGACTCCACAGGCTCTCTGGGCAGCCTGTTCCAGTGCTCTGACACCCTCAATGTAAAGAAGTTCTTCCTCATGTTGAGGTGGAAATTCTTGTGTTTTATTTTATGGGCATTGCTCCTTGTCCTGTCACTGGGCACCACTGCAAAGAGCCTGGCACCACTCTCTTGGCACCCGCCTTTGAGATATTTATATATATAATATATATATTATATATATATATAACAAGATCCCCTCTTAGTCTTCTCTAGACTAGACAGGTCCAGCTTGTGCAATCTCTCCTCACAACAGAGATGCTCCAGACCCTTAACCATCTCTGTGCTCTCCACTGAACCCTCTCCAAGTAGCTCCTTGTCCTTCTTGTACTGAAGAGACCAGAATTGGACACAGTGGCCAGATGTGGCCTCACCAGCATCGAGTAGAGGGGGAGGATCACCTCTCTTGTCCTGCTGGCCACACTCCTCCCAGTGCACCCCAGGACACTACTGGCCATCCTGGCTGCAAGGGCACACTGCTGTCTCATAGACAAGCTGTCATCTATTAATACTCCCAGGTCCTTCTCAGCTGAACTGCTCTCTAGTAGGTCAGCCACCAACCTGTACTGGTACTTGCTATTCTTCCTCTCCAGGTGCAGGACCCTTCACTTACCCCTGTGGAACCTCACTAGGCTTGGTTTGGCTGTCCAAGATGGACTGATTCCTCTTTGAGACATCTAATTTTTTCAGTGCATCAAATAGAAGACACAGAGTCTTAACTTATTTTGGACTGTTTGCAGAACAGGTGCCTAGAACAGAAGTGGTACAATCCACAACACAGCAGCACAGAAATCCTGTTTTGGATACATCCCAGAGTCTTACTCTTATTCTGATGAGTCAAACAAATTCAAGCATTTATGATGTACAACAGTATTTGCTGGACAGAGTTTTGAACATATAATCATAGAATGGTTAGGGTTGGAAAGGACCCTTAAGATCATCTAGTTCCACCCCCCTTGCCACAGTCCTGAACACCTCACATTAGACCATGTCACCCAAGGCTCTGTCCAACCTGGCCTTCAACACCGCCAGGGATGGAATATTTACCATTTCTTTAAGCAACCTGTGCCAGTGCCTCACCACCCTCGCAGTAAAGAACTTATTCCTTATATCTAACCTAAACTTCCCCTGTTTAAATTTTAACCCGTTACCCCTTGTCCTATCACTACAGTCCCTAATGTAGTGTGCCTTCCCAGCATCCTTATAGGCCCCCTTCAGATACTGGAAAGCTGCTATGAGATCTCCATGCAGCCTTCTCTTCTCCAGGCTGAACAGCCCAAATTTACTTATCCTGTCTTCATATGGGAGGTGCTCCAGCCCCCTTGTCATCTTTGTGGCTCTCTTCTGAACTTGCTCCAACAGCTCCATGTCTTTCTTATGCTGGGGACACCAGAACAGTAATCATCATCATCATCACTGTCACCATCATCATCATCTTATTTTAAATAACGCAAAAAAATTAACTTCAGATTGTAAAGTTTGGTATTTTAGTGAGTGGGCAAGCACTGGGCTTTAATCTGACTACAGTCAATTGAATTCCGGGATGTTCTTTACACGGTATCTATACAATAATTCTCTTTTTCACTTGCAGTCATAGTAAGCAGTGCTGACAAAATTATCTATGTTTATTCTGAAAGATTTCAAGTTATAGTTTCAGTAAGAATGATCTCTGTCAATGACCAATTTATCACAGTCATTCAAAAATTGCAAGGTGAGAGTACAAAGGTGAAGGTTATCTGACCTTATTTAACCAAAACAGAAACGTAACCTGAGTACCTCATTTGATCTTTTAAATCAATAGATAATGACCATATTGCTTTATCAGCAGAGACTTCTCATGAATAGTAAATAATTTCTGTTTGCTTTTCCTTATCTCTCCACACCACAAAAATTTTCATCACAAAACTTTATTATTTTGGGAATAGAAACTTAGAGTGGTTTTTTAAAGTGGTAAAGAACCATAAGCATCAAAGCAATAAACTATTATGGCTGTTAACCTTTACATTTGAATAAATAAAGCAAAATTAAGTTGTCTGCAAATAGGTTTATTTTCAGGCATTTATAGTCTGGAAATAGCAACATTTTCTTTACACATCTCTCAAACCTCAAATTATATGTCTGCATATGCAGACAAGTAAGCAAGAATTGCTCAATTGTCATTCTTACTGAATGAGAACTTCTCCTGTGCAAAAACTGCGTAAATTGTAAGTATCTGGTTCAAGATGTTTTAACAGTATCTTTCATACAAACATTTCCTTTTATCCACGTAGTTTTATGACAAAATAAAGCTAAATAGCCAAATAAAGCTAAATTGTGTTTAGTTGAAGCAGCTTAAATAATTCGTGAGTTCCTGTGCTTCAGAAAGACAGAATTCCTAGAGTCCCTTGACACTAAAGAAGAATGCACTTTCAGAAAGGTTACCATGTTATTCACCCTTAAAAACCAAACAGCAAATCCAGGTGGGGCAGCAGTATGACTCTGTTTCCCTCTTACTGCTTTCATGCCTTGAAAGATCGGCTAGCTAGTACTGTAGGGGAATTCACAAAACTGGAGCTATAATTGTGATAAATTATAAATTAGGGGAAACTTGCCAGCAAGACCTATAATCTTTCACTTATAAAATGCTTGACAGATTAATCCTACAAAAGATCTGCTCACACAACAGACTTCTAGTTCTCTCACCAATAATTTAGTGTGCTTCTTGTTGGAAACTGCATTACTTCTGTATAGTAACTAGCTCCTTCTAAAAAAAAAACCAAAAGAAGAGAATAGTTTGCATTTTAGGTACAGGCATTTGTATTAGGCTGCTTCCCTGCTTTGTCCACGCAGTTTGTGACCATACACTGCTACTGTCTCAGTCTGAGATGTCACAAGAACATAAGTCTTCCCTGGGTGAGGGATTCTCTGTTCTATCTGAACTGGGAACTGGGAAACCTCAGCCAGCTGTGTGTGTGCAATAGTCTGTACCCACAGCTGGAGTGGGGCTGCAGCCCCAGAGTCTCACATGCCCAGATGCCCGCAGCTGGGGAGCCTGGGATCCAGGGGCAGCTACCAGGCAGATTAGGCGTCTGAGCCCAGCTGCTGGAGAGATTCACATATGTGTGTGCATAAACATGTACCATATTGATTTGGGAAGTGATGTAATGATGAAAAATAATGAAAAGTCATTAATGACTCAAGCACCAACCCGAGAGAAAGAAAAAGGACAATTTTTATGGGCAAATAGGCTTCCTTGTTAAGTACTTAACAGTATAGAAATATTATTTTTTCATTTTGAGACCAAGACAATCTTTGCAGTGTTTTAGCCTTCACTCCATCCTTCTTTCATTTCTAGAAAGCCACTTACCATGCTAATAATCTCTTTTTCATAGAGAAAGAAAAATTAAATAGTTAGAGAATAATACAGTAAACTGAAGAAATGCGAAGTAAAATAAATGCTATCTGTCATTTCAGATAAGAAAATAGAAAGGAGGTCACTAGCTTACAAAAACTTTTGCATAGAAGTAATGACACAAGAGCAAAGGTGCAGGATGATTCTGACATGATCTATCACTCTTAGTACTTTCTCGTGCTTGGTACTTTGGAAGGGCAAAGTAGCTTCAGACAAAGCACCTTTCATTAAAACTAAGTTTTAAAAATAATTTAGAATTAAGGAAACAGAGAGAATACTAAAATACACTGCTTAATACACTTCTTATTCAGGTATTTGATGTTTCTAATGTGGCAATAAATGTTAGTACTTTTATTTTAACTCTGTAATCTGATTCTGCAACTTGATTCCTATAAAATGGGAAAAGCAATGTCATCTCATGTCACATAGTTTATATTTAAAATAAATATCTAAGTGCTTGTGAAACATTCAACTATTAGAAAGAAATAAGTAACCTGAAAGTTCACAGAGAAACATAGGATGCTTTCCTCAAATGGGTTTTGAAGGAATTTAGCATATAAAGCTCTGGACCACTTTTAACAATGGAGTTTAAACAAATACCGAGTATTTTTAGTATATTTGTTTAAACAAATACTGAGTATTCCACGTATTTGTGTACAGAATGATTATTTGGATTTTTTTTTTTAAAGGAAAACTAGCACATACCCCTGTAATTAAAACCTGTATCATAATGTATGTGCAGTTCCACTGAAGCTGTACAAACCCCCATAATGTTAATCTTCAGATTCTTGGCTTTGCAACATTAATATTTGTACTGCAATGCTTTTCAAACCAACAGACCAACCCCTGCCCCCTTGTTTCCCAGCAATTATCTCATTATATTGTTCCCCACATCAGGACTTTTTACGCTACCATACGTGATTTCTTTCCTTTTGGAAGCAGGTACACAAAGATTGTAATGATTATGCCAGTTGCAAAAGATGTCATGAAACAGTTCCTGTGGCATTGTACAGTCACCACTCATACACTCAAAGCAAGGTCTTGGAGCAGAATTTTTTCTTAAAAGAATACATCAAAGCTAATAAAATACAAACCTATATTAAAAATTAAATACTAAATGTGAGATTTCATTTAATCAATTACCTTACTTGCCCTCTTTCTCCCACCAGAATTCAGGTTTTAAGTTAGTATCAGAAAGGAAATCCTTCCATGTAGACTAATTCTTATGTGCCTATGAGATACACTGCTCTAGCGGGTATTTGTTTTTTGCAACCATAGTGATGAAATGTGTTTATTGGCTAAGGTCATAAGAATTTGAAGAAAGCATTTACTTTCATTTCATTTCAGAAAATCTGAACAGTCCTCACACCAAATACTAGGGATTTGGTGAACAGAACTACAAAACAAGTTTTGAAACATTTTCCAGATACCAGCCTACCAATCTGACTTTTTGATAATGGAAAAAAATGAATGCAGAACACAAATCTCATTATCTTACAATCTTTATTTAGTGCTATGTTAGAGATGAGTTTTCTTTGAAATGCCTCAGATTCTTATTCTTGAAGACATATTTCTGCTAGCAGCTTAAGTTTCTACATCTATGATTTTTAGATGTCTTATAGATGTCTTATCAAAATTTTACAGAAATTACCAGATAAAGTTTTCTTGCTGTTAATGTTATGATCCAGCAAATTTTAAAATATAAATGCTTAAGTGAATTTAGGAATTTGAATGTTTGTTCCTATTTGACAATCCAAAGCTCATGATTCATCAAAGGCAATAAAACTCTATTAGACAGTTTGTCAGGCTTATAATGAGTGGCAGATGCCATCTATAAGATCAACATTGAAAAGGTATCACTCAAGAAAGACTGACAAAGATTCTCAGCATTTTTTGCAGAGAATTTTATAGAAGAAAATGCAAGCATTATGAATTTTAGAGATGTTAAAAAACATGCAAGAAATCTTTACGAAAAATAATAAAAATGGAACAATCCATGACTTGTGCCAAACTTACTAAAGCACAGGCTTAATTCCCTGGCAAAAATCTTTAACTTAAGTACAAATGAAAACCAAACAAACTCTTCCTATTCTAGTGACATTTAAAATGTTTGGAGTACAGAAATTGCAATCACGTATCAACTAGAACCTGCACAGCAATTGGAGATTCTTTTAAATTCACATTTTGGTGATCCGTCTAATTTTCATTCCTCAAAAATGTCGAGAGTTAACTTTAACTCTTCTTGCAAAGTTATGGAAACAAATATTTTCTATAGTACACAGCATAATGCAGCTTTCAAGACAATATGCAACAAAGCAGGACTCTAAAGGGATATATTTATATTCTAGTTTACTCCTTCCATACTTGTTTTGTAAAATGTCTGACAGATGGAAATAAAAATACACTTAATGTTGTCTTCTCACTGGATTCTGAGAATCTGAGGGCCATCCCTCACATCAAGGTCTGGCATGGCATATATTCCCACCACTCAAGGCCTACTGGGTTGCAGTCAACGGTGGAGCTAAAGGCTCTTCTTGGTGGCAAAGACAGAGGCCAACCCAGTCTTGCCCTTGACTATGGTAGGAGACATTTGATCAACCTCAGTCCTTACACCTTGTTGTCAATGCAGAGTTTCATCTGTTTCATCCAGTAACAAGTCACTGCCATGGCAAACACACACAGATTTACATTAGCAGCATAACAACTACAGGGCACATTCCATGAATTCACTGGATCCCATTGACTACAACAATGGAGTAGCTCTTGACCCACGAAAATTTCACTGAAAATAGAACATACTACTGCATTATTAAACGAATTACCCTCCTCCAAAAAGAGGGAAATTAAAAAACAATCCCTCTATTTCCCCAGCTGCTACACAGAATCCAGTAAAATTCTTATGACAATACTTTTTAACTGAGATAGAAATGTTTAAGTGCAATGGTTATATTTATTTTTACATGGTTTTAGTGGCAGAGTTAGAGGTAAGGGTTCAGTGGAGGAGCTCTACGTGACAGAAACTTTAAAGCCAGACTTGAAACAAAAGGGACTACATTATTCTATGAATTCCAGAAATTGTAGTTCCTGAAAGGTCAAACCCAAAACATGAATGACAGGAATTATACTGTCTGGATGATATTTCTCACATTTTGAAGGAATACAAAATCTTAAATGAGGAAAGAGCTGACAGTATAATCAACTAGTATTTCAATCTAACATATCACAGGTGATAAACTCTAGCATATAAAGTATATGGCATACAAAACATTTGTAGGATATATACAGCCACAATATATTTAAGTGAAAAAAAACCAGTAACTACTGTCAGTAGAGAAAAAGATACTTTTTACAGCCACCAGCTTCCACTTACTTTGAACACTGCCTCACATTCTAGTTTCACTCTCTTTTGTGGGCAAGAATCCTCTGTCTGTTGAGAAACAAAAGGTGCACTGCCACATGGCTGTGTAAATAATTGTCCTCTTCCAGGCCTACTTTCTGCTTCAATAGGAAGGCCAAGCATATTCCTAGCTAGACTGTTGCTAATGGCTTGTTCCTGTCAGTATGAGCTCCCACTAGATAAAATAATGTTCTCTGGTCTATCTGAAGTAGTGACACTTTTAGATGTTCTAAACAACCAGTCTCTTATCTCTGGCTAGTTAAGCTAAATTGGCATCACAGAAGGCCAAGGACGTTAGATGATAGCAAATATTATTTCTGAATGTTATAATAATTTCCTTTTCTCTAACTTCAGTTTTGAGTACAAGAAACAGTGTTACAAATCACCCACCACCAAAGTCAAAAATCAAATTTTCAGAGAAAATGAAGCAACCAACTTTGATAGCTAAGAGAGAGCTTCAAATGAAATTGTCCTTATCGGTTACTCTTTTCAATAGTGTCCCTTTAGGACACCACTAAAAATATATATATGAACTGATTTAATATTTCATCCTTCACATTTCTGAACACAGTTTTTGTCTGCTATGTAACTCTGGCATGGTCACAGACATGCACTGTGACTCAGCAATTGAATTTGGCTTGCCTACCAGTTTTCTGTTCAACATTCAATTTACCTTGTACTCTCAAAAAATGTGTGACCCATTAGATTTGGCATTGGACTGCAAGAGGTAAACACAAGCTCCATTATATTTAAACACGTTATGTTACAGATTTTCAAAAGGACTCCTGAAAAAAGCAGTAGGGGCAAAAGGTTTTATTGATTTTGAAGCAATTTTTTTTTTTTTTTTCCTGGAAGAATTCAATTTCCTATTATTGAAATGAAGCTTTAACAGAGTTCTGTACTCTATCCCTGTGCCTTTTGGCTAAGAATAAAATGGGAAACAATTGTGTAACTTGCTGAAATGTTTAATGTATCCCCTGAAAACAACATTAATTTTTAAGTATTTTTCCTCATGCTGATTTTTGTTCAGTTTAATTTTAACTGTAAGTATTTCAAGACAGGATATTCGTCTTTTCTCCATCACCACAGAGCATTAAAGAAGTTTGATTGTTTTATTACAAATCTCTCTATAACCACTAGAAGCAAAATAAGAAAATCTTTCTTTTAAAAAATAAATGGTGTTTTTAAGCCTTACAGCTATTATTACATTGCTAAATCATGATTTTCAAAAATTAAAAATTATAACCAGTAAATAGCATATCAAAAGACACTTTTAAGATGAATTTGTAATTTTGGAAGTCTCAACTGTGTTTTAAAATTCTCAGAGATGGCAGCTATGGGTCAAGAGTGTGCAATATTAACTCACCAATTACAAATCCAAAAGATGAATGTTTGGCCTTAGACTAGTTATTCTTACAAAAATCACATCTCAGTATAAGGTAATTTTTAGCTAGAAAATATTTAAAAGTTATTTTTAAAGACCTGAAAATTTTGCTCATGGAAATTGCAATACTATGAAGAAAAATCTCCTTTACTATAGCCTTCATTTATCTTGTCTTCTAAAAACTTACTCTGTATTTATCACCTTGCCATATAATCATGAAAGCACTGCATCAAAAAGCATAAACTTAAATGAAGGTTCTGATTTTAATAAGTTCACAACTACTACACTCCTGTGTTTGAAATACCTTTTTGTTATATGTGGATTAATTAATGCAATTCCCTGCATGTGATACACAGTCAGATTGTTTTACAAGTTTTCAAAAAACCTAAAGGACCCAAGTAAGAGCTTAGGCAATTCCAAGCTGATTCGTAGGCACATTTAAAACAGCTCTTCCAAAATAGCCCTATAAAACTATAAAGGGTTCTACTAATACTAATTTGTCTAACATGTTGGAGATATTCAAGAGCCTGTATTTAGCTTGTCTTCAGCTTTACGGGTCTCATACTTCAAAGTGATTTTATTCTGGCTAAGAAGTGACCAGAATATGCATGTAATCCCTCCAAGAGTTCACCTAATTGGGTCAGTCTTTGTGACTTTAAGTTGACCCTATATAGCTATACTGTAAGGCAAGTTAAGCATCATTTTTCCTGACATTAGCTGACTTTGTTAGGCAAGCATGTTAATTAAATAGGGTAAATTACATCAAAACAGTCTATTTTTGCATAAGGTTCCCAGCACCATTTAAATGATATTTTGAATGATAAATAGCTTATATTTCAGGAAGAAACAAAGCTTGTAATAGACAATTGCCATGAAGCATCTTTCCAATCATTAATCAATAAAGCAATATATTAAGTGCAGTTAGTTAATCACAGAGTAAACTCAAGTCACCTGAACATTCTAGTAGCATTGCAGATATTTTGCCCAGATGCCTCTGAGAGTGCTCAGAGGCATCTGGGCAAAATATCTGCAATGCTACTAGAATTTCCTAGAGCTGATAGGGCAGATTAGTAAGAGGCACACTGTGTTAGTGCACACTGTAATCATAATTGTAGAAATCAACTGCAGATATTTGTCACAGGTTCTTTATAACGCATCTGTGTGAATGTACCCTCTACTGAAAATACCAGGATCTTAGCATACTGTATGTAGTACAAAACTGTCACTGGGAGAACTGTTCATGCTACAGAAGTTGCTTCTAATTCAGAAAGCACAGTTAAGCTGTTTCATTTATTTTAATCAGAAGTGTAATTAATGTATTTATCATAGAATATTTCAATTTTCCATGTCTCTTCAGAAAAGAGTGAATGAAAACCCTAGCAACCCAACCTAACTCTTGCGAAGAACGCTTTATTTGTACAGCATTAGATTAACAGCAAATACACACTTTCAAAGATGTAGGGTATTTTCTTTCAAATATAGAGAAGTTATTTCTACTGAGCACAGTACATTTTTACTACAATGATTATTATATATCTGTTAAAAAGGTTTCTATTATTACTGAGATCTTCGTTTGCGAAGTCAAGCCATCATTACTGAGATGTATTCTATTGCATTCTACTGTTACCTGAGATGCCTTCTATGATAGTTGAATAATTTGAAAAAGAAAACATATGTAATCCAATTTATGGTATGGAAGGCAAAAGGTAAAAAGATTAATGGAAATGCATGGAGGTTAAATTCTGAACTTCAGATTAGATATTTCATCTCCTCATGTAATGCACAATATGAATTAAGAACATATGAAAAGAACATTAGAAGCTGATAAGTAGTAAAGAGTAAGGCTTGAGTAAGGCTTAAGTAAGGCTGACTGGAAATAACTACTTCCTTTTAGTTGCAATTTTCATCAAAGACATCCTGAATTTTGCTTCCTAATGGTCATCTGTTAAAGAAGGTCTCCTTTTTACAATGTAGAAAGTATAAAGGACTCCCCAACGTACACAACTACAGAACTTTCCTAGATGGGAACAACAGGTTTAATTCTCCATGGTGTATAAAGACAAGTGGTAACTTCAACTGGTACCCTAGATGAGAAGGCTGGCTACACATTTACTGAAGGGAAAGGTTCTTAGTGTCTCCTACTGACAATGTCACAATTTATAAATAATTAAATGATAATTAGGATACAAGATGAATGCATGAATGATCATATACCCCAGATCAGCTAGGATGCTGCAAACCAAATGCATCATTTAGTTAACATTTTATATATCTTAATTCTTTTCACTTATATTTCTATTTCTTCTGAGAGAAGTATCTGTATTCTGGGTCCAAAGGGTGGTTCTTTTGGAAAAGCTCCTTTGTACTAAGAACATGAAGTAGATCTCACAATCTTGTAAGTTAATATTTTACAGGCAACATCAGGAATAAACATAATAATGCAAACGCCTAACAATTATTCATGCAGTTTTTTCCTCAGGCATGTAGATTCTGGCTCTAATAAAATACAACAGACTTGTCTTTTATTCTACTGGGTTTTTTAATGCATTTTGAATGGTTTTACCTTCTTTATGGTTCTTGTTTTCTAACTGAGTAATTAAAAATACCTTTTGTAGTGAATTATCAACCAAAAATATTTCACTACTAGAAGAATGTAAAGACATTCATTGCTGACTACTCATAGTTAAAAACCATACATATTATTAGCCACTACAGAAATAGAGATAAGATGTGCTGTTAATATTTTAGTGAGAATTTTGGATTGTTCTCTGACCTATGGCAAACATTGTGTACCAAGGCAAGACAGAGTAGGAGTGAGAATCTATTAATTTACTTTTCCAATTTATTGAAAAAGACTTTCTTATACTATAATGATAGACAAATAAACTTATGTGCAACATCGCACCTATAACTAGATTAATAGAACACATGTTGGTAATCAAAATGTGACACACATACAGGCAAAAGCACATGTTATAGATAGGAAAAGCACATCTTCCTGTTACAAACCCCCAACCTTCTTGTTTTGTTTTATTTTCTTTGTTTTTCTGAAATGACAGCTGATATGGTATATATTTATGGTACATAAATAATTTCGTTTCCGGCAACATTTTTTGAGCTTGAGGGATGTTATCATGAGAACAGGTAAACTACCATTACCCAGACAGAACATAAAAAATTGCTTTATTGGAAATGAAGCCAGAAGTATTATGACCATGTTCTCTGAGAAAGCATTAAGAAATTCTCCAAAAGTGGACACAGAGCTGACAGTAAAAGTTAAATTTCTCTAAAGTGCATAGTTCTCAAGCCACAGCGTTTCATCTGGCAATGCTGCCTACTAATACTGTTGCAAATAAAAATTGAGCATGGGCAATATATCAGTACAATGTGTTTTTGTTGACCTGAAAAATATCTAGGCTGCGTATAAACCATATTCTATATGCACAGATCACTCCTGACAACGGAATAAATAAAAACAGAAAGTAGCGTATTACTCCCAAAGAGTTGACTGTGGCTGAGAATATCTCATTTGAGCTCACCTTTGAGCAAAACATCCTGATTTTATACAGATGGCTTGCAGAAACAAATTGTATGTATCCTTCAGTATCCTATTACAGGTGATAAAATGTCTGGATCTTAATTGATTGCTTTATCAGATAAAGATAGGTTATTGTAAGCTGTGCATGTTCCATGTGTCTAAAACATTAGTAGGTTAGACAGTTGGATATAAAGTGATCTCTTCAATAACTAGAATAGTTACAATAATAATACAATGCATTTATTATTACAATGTAATACAAATTATGTATTATTACAATACCAAACAAGCTTATACAAAAGAAACATAAAACCAGGTGCTGACATGATATTATATTATATTAAATCATAAACTTAATTGAAAACCTTACTTCATGGTTTTGAACTAAGTGGAATAAATCAATAGGAAAATACCATAAGTTGCTTTTAAATACGATATGATGAATTAGAGTTTAAATTTCCATACATTTCATTGCAGATCTACATAGAAAGTTACTGTCTTGGTTTTTAAAAAAAAAATCTTATTTTTTTAAAGAAAGAAATACTTAAAATTGAAATACAGATTTATGTCAATACAAGCAATAGAAGTAATCTTATTTGGACATTACTCATAGCCTTTGTTTCCTAAAAATGGGCAAGAGGACCTGAAGATTTATTCCTCTATAGTCTAAATGAAGGTGCCTGTGCACTAGTAACAATCTCTGTGCCAGTCTCCAAACAGTTTGAAGACATACGCTTTCATGCCTAGAATGCCAAAAGTACAAGAGCTTAGTACAAAATTTGCTGTTAAATATGTTGAAACGTACAAAGCTATTTCCAGCTAAAATCAGTTTATCATGATAAGAAAACAACAATCCTTCAAAAAATAGTTTTCTTCTGATGTTTCAGAATATCATACATCATTGCTGAGAAAATGTATGCAATAACAAAATATTTTTTGGTTTATCATACTTTTTAAAATTGGAAGTTAAATATTTTCATATTACTACCATCTCCTTCTCCTAAGTCATTCTTTCACCCTTCTCCCTCCTTTAAATCTGATGAATGCTTTTCTTTTTATCACTGATTTGAATCACTCAGAAATAATCCAGATATCCCCTGACTGAAAATTCTGCCTCAGACTACATACCAAGTCAATACACAAATGAGTCTCAGGCTTGAAAGCTACAGAGAAGGCTATAACATTCTTCATTTAATTTTTCAGCTACAAAGATGATGCTCTACAGAAAACTCCGTAGACACTGAGAGTGTGAAACTGACTATGCATGGAAACATGCCCTCATGAGTCCAATAAAACTTTAGGCAAGTTAAAATGGACTGTTAGTTTAAGTGCGTTTTATATTGTAAAATATATTTTTCACCTTATGAAAATGCTTCTTAGAAGAAAGCTTCCAGTAGCAAGGGAGTTTTTATATCAAAATGTTTCCATCATGAATATGCATACTGTCAAAGAGAAACTGAGATGCAAAACTCCATGAAGAGATCCTTGTGTGCCTAAGGGATCTCTGAAGGGCTGGAACAGAAAGGGCTCTTCAGAAGGGCTTTTCTTCTGAAAGCCTCTCCCACCAGAAGAATGTGAAGAAAAATCAAAACTAGTCTCCCCTCCGTGGGAGTAGCTGCTCAGATATCCAGTTATGCTCTCATCACCTACAACAACCAAGCTCACAGGAACACTGATAATCGCACAGTTCTCTGTATTTAATATTGGCCTCCCTTTGTTCAGTTAATTCAGTTTTCTTCCATCTGAGCTTCAAACAAAGGTTTGAGAAACAAGAGCAAAAGCCAATACCAAACGAACTCCAGAGACAATAATCTCTCTTTCTTCATGTTAACCCTGATGAATGTGACAAAGTTCCTTTCTCAGCACTTGCAACGTCAATAAATGATTCCACTGACTAGAACTAATCAAGCTTTTCTAAAAATTGTCAGTAAATTAGACCCTGATTTTTTTCTTCTAGTTCAGACCGGATTTGCACTTCATTACAAAGAAGTCAGAAGATACAAGGCCAATTGCGCTTAATCACTGAAAGAAGAGGCTGATGTACCACTTTTTGTCAATATGTTTCCTCTTATTGGGTGAATAAAATCCCTGCAATGTGGTATTATGACACTTGGTGCTCAGTTTATCAGCTCTTACACAGGCAATGGGTAATCAGCTCTGAATTAATAATTCCTTGGCATTCTCAAAAATTTATCTGGAAGCGGCTATGCAGACTGCATATTTGAACGCATGCACACTGCACAAAAAGTGATCTTGACCTCATTAACTGATGTTGATTTGGGATAACACTAGTCATATAAAGCAGAGCTAGTTTACATATTAGTTCTGTAAAAGGAAAAAAAATGGCACTTTCCCATGGAAATCTATTTACTTGCTTTCTGTTGCAAAGTAGTATATGTATGCCATGATTTGAATAAAGATAAACAAACCTGTGCAAATTTATGTCTAGAGGTCTTTAGCATGCACATTATTGTCTATAAGAATAATTAAATTTATCTAGAAAAGTAAATCTTACTACTGACCTATTTTATATTGTATTCTGTTTAGAAAGGCTCAACTGTGCCTATAAAGCTATGCAATTCACACAAAACTTAGCTATGGTTGCAGCACATTTATTAGTAGAATGGAAAGTTTTCTACCTCCCTCTTCCACTGTATATTTTGCTAAATCTTTAGAGGTCACCTTTAGGGTAAGCTTTTAACAAAGTCCAGCAGCTGGATTTTTCTGGATCAAGCATAATTGTCATGTCCAGTGAAATGTGCAAGGCAGGTATGTTTCTGAAGGTGTTAATACTAGCTTCATGCTCTCCAACATGTTATAAAAGGACTATCTAATTTCACTTTGTTTTGAAATATGGCCTTTGAATACAGAATAATCTGGAATTTTTTTTTCAAACCTGTTGCCCAGCTTGGATTGGCAGCAAGTAACTGCCAGAAAATGAAGGTTGTCTTCCACAGAATGTACTTGCTTGCTACTTCAGTTCTGGAATGTTTTTTCCTTGTACTATTGGAGAAACACATTGCCATGACTTTTTCTTGTCTGTGCTTATGGAGAAAGAAAACATATTGAAAGCATCTTTTTAGCTGGATCAGAGTTGACTATGGTTGAATAGCCAAAGAAAAAAGACAAAATAGTTGTAAAATATCCACTTACAATAAAACAAAATATTATCATAATAAACTGTGCTATCAAGTGTCTTCCATTTTATCTAGTATTCTGTCACAGATGATTGTATCTGGAAGGTATTATGGACTATTAAGTTGTGAATGAGACCTCACTACAAAGTTTTGAGCAAAGCAAGGAGGAAATACAGGTATAAAAGAAAACCAGCACCTGTTTGGGGGTTTTTTAATTATTAAGTGAAAGTCAAGTTAAAATAGTTTGGTTGGTAAGAAAGCAATACATAAGATACCATAATTAAAGCAGAACTCTATTCAAAATTCAGCAATATTAGGATACAATAAAAATGAATTTATCTGGATTTTTTAGGTCATCATTGTAGAAAGGTACGTATTCTTACACAGGATTATTTTCAGGTATGTAAAGGAGCAAGGGCACTTCAGCTCCATCTTTGGAGCTCTCTCCTGTTTGTTGCACCAGTTCTGCACGTCACTTGATCCTGCAAATCCTTGCCAAATACTGTCATGTGAAGTAGGTGACAAAGTAAGACAGCTTGGATTGAAAATTCTACTCATCATACAAAGGTGACATGCCTGCAATCCTGTGATAGATTTTCCTATAGTCAACTTGTCTAAGATGTTTAGGTTTGAGGACGCTTTAAAGGCCAGGTTACTTTTTGGGTAGTGACTTGACTTAAATAATGTTCTTGCTCAGTAAAATCCTGCTCTTTGTAAACTGCACTAGCAGTTCCATTTCAGTACCGGATATCTGTACAATACACATAGTATTTTTACTCTAAAAAGAGAAGTCTCAAAACAAAGGAATGCTGACAGGTAATAGATTAATGATTTTTTTTTTTTTTTTTTCCTGGCAACAGAATTCTTTGTTTGGCTGCATATGTTTTTAAATGATTATTTTTTTGTCATATTCATATAATTTTCTGTAGAGAAGAGAAAACAGGAATGTCAATGAACAGGAGTTAGTCATACTGAATGAATATATCATAAAAAATAAGTCAAAAATTAAACTGATATCTACATGTGTGTGTGTCCTGGGTTCAGCTGTAACAGTTATTTTTTTATTCCTTCCTAGTAGCTGGTGCAGTGCTTGTGTTTTGGCTTCAGTTTGAGAACAATGCTGATAACATACCTATGTTTTAGTTGTTGCTTAGTAGCACTTACGTGGATCAAGGACTTTTCAGTCTCTCATACTATGCCAGTGAGGAGGGGTACAAGAAGCCAGGAGGAAGCAGAGACAGGACACCTGACCCAAACTAGCCAAAGGGGTATTCCATACCACAGCACACCATGCCCAGTATATGAAATGGGGGAGTTACCCTGATCGCTGCTCAGGTCGGGCTGGGTGTCGGTCAGTGAGTGGTGAGCAATTGTATTGTGCACCACCTGTGTTTTGGGGTTTTTTTCTCTTTCCCCTTTTTAGTTTTATATTCTCTACCCTTGTTATTTCCTCATAATAATAATAATAATAATGATAATTATTATTATTGTTAATAGTAGTTTTATATTACACTTTAGTTATTAGACTGGAAGGCGGGGTGAGTGAGCAGCTGAGTGGTTCTGAATTACTGGCTTAGCTTAAACCATGATACTGTGATGCAGATCAGTCCACAAAATCTGTTTTCAAAGATATTAGTACTAAATCAGTTGAATTGTATTTCTGAAATAAGAATTAAAAAAAAAACCACCCAGTATTTTTCATTTTAAGAGATTTTCAAAATTTGCATGAAAAAATGGAAAAGAGAAACAAAAAATAATTTCAAACAAAACAGTTTCAATCTAAAGAAAAAAATATTCTCATAGATCAAATTTTAACTGCTTTCAGCTAACTAGAGCAATATTGAATTTGCTGAGCTATGAATGATATGGTATTCAGGAACAAAGTTGTTATACTCAATAACAAGCCAGTTTTTGCCTTACATAAGGTTGAGAAAAAATTTACATGTTGTCATAATCTCTGAACACTCATGAGAAAGCATAGAGCAAGCAGACTGTCCTCACAGTTTACATAAGGAAAAGGTTTCTATTTATCATAATGATCTCTTGAATCTTTTTAATCCTCTGTTAAAAAGAGCAAGACAGCTGCATCTGAAAGCCCTTCTTCCAGCTGTGTACTGCTCAGCTGTTGCTTTTTCATGGAATTTGGGGACTGGTGTAATTAGACTGAAGGGAGTTGGGTCATGCTTAACAATTAACTCTGCTAATATAGCTGATGTGTCTAAATGTTCCTTTTGGGTACCTGTGTAAACATTTTCTCTTGATAATTCTCTACTCTCCACTTTCAAGAATAAAGAATTGGCAGCTCCTTCCACTACCTACTGTCCATGCTCATCAACGTTTAAGTTAAATATATGAGAATGCAATTTCTTTATTAATAAACAGAGCAAAAAAATGGTATTACAAGAGATGGATAAGGTGACCTCAGGAAACAGATTATGAACCTACATTAGCGGAGACATGACATCAACATTTATAATAATTCATCAAGAAAGATCAGGAATTGTACACTGCTGAATATGTCTATAATTGCAACTTAATTGACTGAGTGAAATGTAATTCAACCATTGTATTACAGTCGTTAGTTAGGATCATTTATGTTGCAGTTAGACGAGGTTTGTTCCTGGAAGGAGCTAAGGCTTGAGTTAATAGCATTAATGGAAGCCAGTACTTTACAGAATTAGGCCAGAGACAGCAAACTTTGTAGTTGCCAGAAGCAAGCACAAGAAGGGCCAGAAGTTGTTAGAAATATGTTTGAAAACAAGTAAGTTGCCTTGCAAAACCAAGCAAAACAAGTAGCAAACAATATACACAGAAGGTATACAATTAAATGATGCGTATTGGTATCATCACCACACAGCAGCAGTGGAGGGAATAAACAATTCTATCGGGAAGCACAGCAACATGGAGTCAAGTGCCATTAGACTAATGAGACAAACATTCTTTTCCTTGTTCCAGTATTGAAACAAGATACGGTATTTCACCTCTTCTCTTTTTCTCCTGCCTTTTTGATATTATTCAGAGCTCTGTCCCTCATTATATTTTATATAGTGCTTAACAGGACAGCTCCTTAATCATTATTATTATCACCAGGAAAGGCTCTAATACAAAACTACCAAATATATGTGTTAGCTATGAATTCCATTCTTCTTGAGAAAGAGATATAAGTACACAGAAATAACCAAAATGTCTAAATTAAAATTCAAAATAAAAATCCATTGCTGCCAAACACTGGAAGCGTTGATTCACTGAGTACCACCCTGCTTGAGCTATGCACGTAGCATTTCTATGGTAGGCTCTTCTTCAAACCCAGAACTGAAATGCTTGGCAGACACTAGCTCCTGATTTCCATGTAAGCCTGGTAACATTTATAAAACAAGCACCACACAAATCCAGAGTCCAGATCTAGCCGGTGTTTTCAGATCACACCTAGCACATACTGACAGGAGTAACCTACTTCCGAGCATCAGCTGTGACTGCTTTATATCTGTGGAGAGAAACTAAGAACGCAGCGACAACCCTCGTATCAGGATCGAGGAAATCAGAGCCTGCAACTTCAGTTGTCTAACTCGTGATTCTCTGAGATCTCTGCTTCCTCCCTTAAACTTACTTTGGACCTTTCCTTGTCTCTGTAACATCACCAAGCTAGTCTTCACAGGGCATATCTGCACTCAGGATTTTAATTTAGACCTGTGGTATATTGTTCATGTGACTCTCCTCATCATCTCTGCTTACTGGGCTTTGGATCTGATCAGAATTTCCTTCATTTCAGAGGATACCCAGCTGGAAGATTCAGTCCAATTGTCATCAGATGGGCCCTGTGGTAGGTTCTTATGGACTAACTACCACTGGCAAGAGGATCATGACTCCTTTCCTCCCTGTTCCTTACCTCTTATTTTGCATATTTCAGTTAATTCTGGAGAAAATCAACACACACAAAGGGCATACAAAAGGCACAATGAAGTTGATAATAGTTATCTAAATATTCAGTAAACATTATTTCATAATATATCAACCAATCAGAGTGTAACATTTGTATCTATTTAGCATATTCCAATCATTGCTAGTAGTATCAGAAACAAGAACAACTAGTAGAGAGTTTGAGCAAAGCCTCATAAAAAGCATATAGTACTGGAGGAGCAGCATGGTATAAAATTGTCATCGTTATCATCTTCATCCTTCATCATCACTTCATGCACATTTTTTCTCCTGAATTAGCCTTCCCCACTAAAGGTGATGTACATCTTCAGCTACAGACCCCACTAAGGAACCTTTGTGCCTGTCTCTGCAGGTCTGATTTAACATTCTCTTTGCAACCCTGTTCTCTCTTCCTGACAACCCTACCTTTCACATTGCTTTCTTTTCACCTACTAAGATACAGATGAGTGCTCTTGTTTAAAAAAATAACGGGGCGGCGGGGAAAGAAGATGAGAAATTAGTGAATTTTTCTTGCTCTGCTAAAGCAGAATCTTCCAGTTAATCTCATCAATGAATGCAGTTGTACATATTGATTAAGGACAAAATTACTTTTTCTGCTAATAGCTCATAATGCAGGAGGCCTTGCCCATCCACAGTGTTCACATAGTGCATGGGATTTTCCTCAACTTTTGAATCTTTCTAGACATGCTGTGAATTGGCTTCATGAACTAGAGGACAAAACTGTGTCATGGAAGAGGAAGATAAGGCTTCTCTGGAATAGCTCAGATTCTGGCTGCCTGGCCCATAAATGTCTAGGAACATTTGTACTTCCTTTCCCATGGTCATAAACTCTGGAGAGAATGTGGAACTTGTGTCAAAGGGGAAGACTACTTATTTAATGACTTATGTTGCTTATCCTTATTTAAGAATTTGTCTGAATCAGATGATTGCTATCAGAAACATCCTCCTCTGCTAAGAACCGTGGGGGTGTTTTTGTCTTGTAGGCCTTCTTTGAGATGGGGAAAATCCTAATTTAAGACTTCCTGGACTCCTTTTCTTCTTTGCCTCCCAGATACAATCTTGGCTCTTGGACAGTTATGGTAAGGGCTCATATTTTAGTGCTCAAAAGTTGGTAAAGAGTTGTAAGTTACAGCAAAATCAAATAAACAATGAGAAAATCACTGCTTATAGAATAGAATAATATAAAGCAAGCTAGAGAATTAGGTAGCGTAATAGATGAGTAGAGAGTTAACACTTGCTCTGACTGATTCTTCTGCCACTGCCTCTGAAATCTGAATTAGCAAGACAGTCCTCTCTCTGGGTACATTTGATCACCACCAAACCACAGTAAAATATGAAGAAAAAGCAGTTCAACTTACCAAAGTTGGTTGTACAAACATTCTCTTCCCCTCAGTTCCTGGGAAAGTAGCTATTATGGATGGCAATGTATGGGTCACTATTCCCTTAGGGATACTGAACACTAGCAAGAGAGACTGGTTTTATACTGGCAGCATACTGGCAGTATGTAGTATTTGTCTGCATTTGGATAGATTCCAGTCATTGTTCAGTTTTGAATAAGTGTTCGGGCATTGGGTATGTAACAGACTATTTTCATAATATCTTTTGTGAATATGAGCCTACATTTTTTATTATTTATGTATACTTTATTACTGACTGTAAAAGTTGCATCAATTTACAAAATGTACATCAATGAAAATTAAATTTAGTGTGTAGAACAAAATAATAAAAAATGTTGCACTTAGGTTCACTAAATTCAAGCATAGTGACAACATTTTTATGTGACTTTGTTGACTTGCTACTATTAGTCATAAAAAAATAGCTCAAATTATCACTCTTTTCCATCTGCAACAAGTTTCCATGGCATAATTCACTGGCTATTCTGAACGAATGTCATAAGAAATGCCAGCTTCACACCAGGAACTCTCAAGCGTGATTTGACATAAGCTATTTCTGATCTTTTCAGGACTCAGAGTTGCAACTTGATCAACAGTGATCAAATGAGGTGATCCTGCCCCTCTACTCCGCTCCCACGAGACCTCACTTGGAGTACTGTGTACAGTTCTGGTGTCCTCAACATAAAAAATACATGGAACTGTTGGAACAAGTCCAGAGGAGGGCCACGAGGATGATCAGGGGACTGGAGCACCTCCCATATGAAGACAGGCTGAGAAAGTTGGGGCTGTTCAGCCTGGAGAAGAGAAGGTTGCATGGAGACCTCACAGCAGCCTTCCAGTATCTGAAGCGGGCCTATAAGGATGCTGGGGAGGGACAATACATTAGGGACTGTAGTGAAAGGACAAGGGGTGATGGGTTAAAACTTCAACAGGGGAAGTTTAGACTAGATATAAGGAAGAAATTCTTTACTGTGAGGGTGGTGAGGCACTGGAATGGGTTGCTCAGGGAAGTTGTGAATGCTCCACCCCTGGCGGTGTTCAAGGCCGGGTTGGACAGAGCCTTGGGTGACATGGGTTAGTGTGGGGTGTCCCTGCCCATGGCAGGGGGGTTGGAACTAGATGATCTTAAGGTCCTTTCCAACTCTAACCAGTTTATGATTCTACAATTCTATGATTCAAAAGTGGCATTTCTCTAGCATGATCCTTTCTATCCCTTGTCTAGAACCAGGCGCATTCTTATTTCACTCACCACTATCAGCATGAATTTCTGTTTTGAGTCTTTTGAGTTTGTTACTCTAAGGAGTATATATGCTTACCAAGTAAGACAGCATTTACCAAAATATTCTGTATACATGATTATTGAATGTCATTACTGTAGGATGGGGTTGCAGGTTTTTTTGTTTGCTTAGCCAGGCAAATCAGTGACAATTGGTCAAGGAATATAATACCTTAGATCTTTTTTCCTCCAGGAATAGTGTTATTATAACTATTCTTTACAAACTATTATTATTTTCTCACAGTAATACATAAAGGCTGTGCTCAGGGAAACTCAATTCACAGTCTACAGTAGCAAAAATGAAAGACGGACTATAAGCTTATTAGAAAATAAGTATGACAAGCAAATCACAAGACAACATGGTATTTTTTTCAGAAGTAAAAGAATTTTCATACTGACACTAGCAATTTATCCATGTTAATGACAAGTATCTATGCATATCAGCATTGGGCTGTAAAATATACTGGCTACAGTTCTTCAATTTTTCTTTTACTACTATTTTGATAAAGGGTTTGTTGGGGGTTTTGGCAGATCACCCAGACCACAATAAAACAAAAGCTTACTGCAAACTCACTGCAAAATGTAAAAACTGTTTGGAGGACAGCATGTTTGAACTCAGTTTAAACCCAGAAATTTTGTAGCATTCGTCAGAATGTTACTAAAGTTTTTACCAACTGTAAGTCTCATAACTGGATTTGTTCCAGTTACAACCTTTCTATATCACAGCTATTCCACAACCTTATTATACAGCACAACAGAAGGAGCTTTACCTTACCCCACCAGTGCCTTATAGCCAAAGGGGTGGAAATCCTGAGCCAGGGCAGTACCTCTTGTATTATCAGCTAGCTATTTTGTCCTCCCAGGGCCCTTCTACTTCCTGGAAGCTAACTACTGTCACAAGGTACAGTGCCCTGTATCTGTCTTCAGACCTAACCTGGAAGCTACAGAGGTTACATCACAGGGGTACAGAACAGGCTGCCTACAAGCAGCAAGTAGGAAGAAATCCTTCTTTAGTTTATGTAAGAAGGGAACAGCAGAATTTGGGAGCCAAGTCAGGAGTCACACATTTTATTCCCATTGAAAGCCAGGAATATGCTTTATTCCAGCCCAAGACATCCTTCCTCAGTCCTTACAAAGAACAGGATCTTATAACCAAAGAATTGCTTTCCAAAGGCCACAATATACTGCAGTCATCAAAAAAATCCAAACAAACAAAAAAGGAACTGAACGAGGTGCCTCATTGCCCTGTCCTGGGATATTCTGAAATTAGGTGGCTCAGAAGTACTGGGCTCTTGTTTCCTCTTCAGGAAGGAAGAGGAGCCTCTTCAGCACTTAGCAATTGGTGAAGAGCATGTGACCTTCAACAACATTGATTCCTACCACTGATTCTGCTTTACTGATGCTGCTGGATCAATTAAAGCTTCAGATTACAGTAAACACCTACTTGCAGACCCAGAAAATGTTTTAAAGAGATATGCAATTGTGGACATCCTTACTCTAAACTTATATAAACATGTAAAGGAGTGAATACATCCTAGAAGTTTTAAAACCTTTAACATGACAAAAAAATCTGCTTTCTAAAGTATTTCAAAAGATTTTGCAACAGCCTTTCACCTCTACAACAAGAGATTCATTCACTTTAGCGAAATTATTTTAATTTATTCTATTAATTTATTTAATTAAAATTAATTAATTTTAATTTATTCTATTAATTTAATTTATTCTAGATAAATAGTTTGTTAAATCCTTCATGTTCTACAGATTTATTGGAATAACTCAGACAGGGAGAATAGTGACGTGAGAGAATACTAAGCACCTGCACCTCAAAACACAGCTAGCAGAACTTACTACAGCATCCTGTCTGAGCAGCCAGTTTATTTAGTCCTTCATGACTGACAGTCAACCAGTTCATATAACTATTCTAGGCTATCAAACAAAAACACCCAGCACACTGAATTGTAAAAGATCTCAAACTTCGTAGATATTACGTAATATTACTTCACAAGCTATGCTGTATTTGGCAGGTGTCATTTTCTTAAAAAACTGCTGTGTAACTAGCAACTTTAAAAAATACTTCCTTGTCGAGCTTGTAGACTGTAAACAACTACAAGATGAATACAATGCTGGATACGAAATTGGTACATAAAAAAGGTCAGCCACTTCAGAAAATGACACCCTAAGAGTATCTGTTTTGTTAAGACACACAGCCTAAGATTCTGGTTCAAGTTTCTCTTTTCCTTGCATAGAACTCTGTCTGCCGCCCTAAGGGCCTATGAGGCACGTTCTCCTCTCTGATTCCCTACGAAATAAAATGCTTCCACATATCTGTGATAAAAATGAATTTTAAAGTTCTCATATAAGTGACAGGGAAGGAAATCTCATTCTTTCTAGTGTTTGTTTAGCAGCTAGACTTCAAACATTCTCTGAAAAGCAAACAACTCCAGGAAAAGGAAAATTGAAACACAACAAGCACACTGAACAGATGAAAGGTTTTGAACTGCATCTGCAGATTAAATAATAGGTTAACAATGATGGGAACCAAATACATAGTTACAAATCCAGGATAATGGGAGGGAACCAAACTACACAAGGTTCATGACAAGTATTAATTCTTTTACAGATAATTTTGTAGGGTTACAGTTCTATTTTATACACTCTAGAATGAGAAATTTCTTAGAAAAATGGGGGATCATGAAGCTTCAGTGTCATACAGTTTATTCTTTTCACTTTTGTATATGAAACAAACAGCAGCTGAAAGCATCTGAATTTTAAAGGAAATTAATTATTCTATAGAAGATAAATTAGAAAGTCATCAAATGCCACAATACTGTTAAGTGCTACTGCTTTAGACTGTAACAAATAGTCTTCATCCTGGCTCAGAATGTGCCATTGCTCTGAAATATTTATTGCATTACTGCATTGGAAAAACGAAGCAAGAGCTCCCTCTACGTAACTCTGAATGCATTATTTGTTGTGCTGTGTGATAGATGCATTTGGTTTATATTTTACAAGTTTGACTGAGAATGTGAATAATGCATACAACAAATCGACAGAATTATTAAAAAAAATAAACAAGAGTTCTCGGCACTAGACTGAAATCATTTTTATTTTAAAATTATAGAGAATAATTACAACCTAAAAAATGCAAGATTGTTACAGTAAATAAGTTGTTAGTAAAGTGCCACTGATGGTACAGAGCTAGAATTTCTGGTGAAACATGCCTAGTTTCTGACACACAAACACTTCTGCTTTTAAATAAGTTAAACCAGACTAGCAAAAAACATCTGAGGAAGCTCATGATTATTGCCACAGTGAGATGACAGTAGAACTTGCCACTCTCGGCTGCCTCCCCTGCCTGTCAGTTGAAAGCTTCTGCTTCCACAGCAGGAATAACTCCCGAACCATCACATATGGTTCACTATCTCATTCAGATCACACCACCAAATTATATTGATGCTTCTTAGGGTTACTTTAATATCCTGGGTAGTAAACAGCAGTTGTTCAGAACTTGTTTCATGTGTGGTTGCTCCTGCTGCAGAAAATAATCTCCAAGAGACAAGCAGACAAACAGCAATTGCTTCAGCCAAATGAACTGCAGTCATTTGTGTTTGTAAATTAAAATTCTGAACACAAAGGTGATTCTTTAGTGATGCATTGTAGAAATGGGAGCTGTTACAGCATTTCCAGCCTACCTTTGCAAAGATATTCCTGTCTTATGTAAACAATTCCTAGAGTTATTTGCAATTTTTCACAGAATGTTGGCAGACAGTTCCCCAACTAAGGGAGAAAAAAATGCCTTTCTTCATGAAAAGGAATCAATAATGTATGATGGTGCTGAGCACAGTTAACATACAGTCACTGTAGATAATTACTTACTGCCTTGTCTAAATAAGACAAAGCCATCCCTTACCCATCCTTTCCTTTCAGAAACAACACTTTTGCCAGCACATTTCAAATTTAAGGTGGAAAATTACCTTCTGTCTTGAAGTTTGTATCAGTTCTATTTTATACTTAACACGCCTTGGGATTTATGTGATTAATGTTAACGGTATTAAGATGTTAACAGCATGAAAATCTTACTGTTTGTTTTGAGGTTTCCTCCCCTTCGCCTCAGCAGCTAGGCTGACAAGCATTTTGCACAGAGAAAGGAGCACAATGAATGCTGGTAGCACAGCAACTTCATAAATTCCTTCCTCATACCCTTAACTTCAGAATCACTGGTTCTCTAGCAGAAATACTTGTTGCCTCTACACCAAAACCTCCATCAAAATGTGTCACTTTGGCCTGGGCACTGTTTTCTTGTCAACCTGTGCTATTGAGACAATTGCAATTGAGTTGCTGAAGAGATCCTCCAAGACAACTCTCAGGACTTTCAGACACAGGACAACCTTAGAAGGCTGCTTCAGTAGTCTTAGGATTTAATCACAAGAATGACAGTAACTAGCCTGGATCATTTGATTAGAGACTTTTGCCATGCTTGCGTTTTCTACTGCATATTCCTCCACCAAAGAGCAGACTGTGAGAGGCTCTTTCAGAATTAACAAACATCTTATACAAATCTTCACGGTAACAGTTTATTGTTGGGGTATTAATGTGTCCCTGGTTTATACTCTAGCTTTGTGGAACACTTTGTTTTGACATGTCCCCTGTACTGAATAACCCCCTATAAAACACAAATGTAGTGAGTTTTCTGAACAACTAGAAATATATCGTAAGACCTCAGACATTATGGCATGGAAGGTACTCTCTAGACAGTACTAATGACTCTGGAGTTGTAGCACTAATAAATTAGATTCCAAATACAGAGTTGTAAGGCATGATCTGGGTACGATTACAAGACAGAATAATTCTGATAACTATAATCTGCCCAGTATTAGTAATTTTCTGACAATCACAGTATCAGACCTCCAGCAATTCTGTGCACATTTTCTGGCTGCTTGAGCCTGTGCAGTAGCATCTTCACTGCCTTTGTGAGACTAATTACACTAAATTTACCTGTGATGTGATCACACAGTTATTTGGACTGACAGGCCTAACAACATTATATCATCAGTCTTCCCAACCATTGGCAGAAACAGTGTGGGGAGGGAAAGCCAACATAGTTGAATATTCCTTGGCTGCCAGAATGGTGGGAGGTAGACTACTGGCACCTGTTGCCTGGTTAGAGGAAATAGTCTTTCATTGTGAGTAAAAGATTTGGTCCAGGATCTAAAAGCATACGCTGAGAAATTCTATTCACTGATGAAACTTGTGGAAGTATACCGTGTTGATTTGTCTCTACAGAAAAAGGACATCTTGATACTGAATAGTACCTTTTGTTAATATTTAAATATGGGCCAGGCAGCACCAGTGTGAATTTACATTCATAATTCTTTTCTGAAAGGATAATCTGACATGCTTTCCTTTTTCACTTTGCTGTGTATTCAGCTTTAGTTGCAAAGATCATTTACTGTGCTAATGCTTTGCCCCTTCAAAATGTCTACGTATGCCATGTCTCATGATGAATATCCATTTGCAAACAAAGTAGTGATTCATTATTATAGCTGAAGGGCATTGTTTTACCTGCATGCAAATTCATCATTTTTTAATGCCTCACAGCTTGATGCCTGAAATCTCATCAAGCACTCCGAAAGCTTTGTTGACACAGATTGATGAACCAAACAATTAACTCAATAATGGCAGCAGCAACCAGAGGTTAGTATTAACGGGAGAAAGAGTGAGCCAGGTTCATCTCTAGTGTACACCTAATAAAGTCAAAGGAGGCAGGCTTGGGACTTATTTATTGCAAACAATATATTTGACCCCATTTTTACCTTTTTTTGAGCTGATTTTATGAGTCTGGCTATACCATGTGAAGTACTCTGTGGACAACAAATTAAAGCTTTTTTTTTTTAACAGGTTAGGTACCGTTAAACACTATAAACAACACTCCCTTTCTCAGAATTGCTTCAGAAAAGCTAATAATCTGTGAATATTCTGTTTGAGCTCAGCTGGAGATAGCCACTTCTCAGCTCTTAATTACTATACTTCACCTGAAATACAGAGATGTGGTAACTGCCAATGTACCTACTTCTGGTCTGCTCTAACGCATAGTAAAATAACAATTCAGCAAAACCCCCACTCTTGTTTTTCTAGCTTGTCTAGCTAGAAAAGCTTTCCTACTTTTGTAGCACTGTCTATCTGTGTTCAGTTCTGGGCTCCTCAGTACAGGAAAAACAAGGAGCTACTGGAGAGGGTCCAGTGGAGGGCCACAAAGATGATCAGGGGTCAAGAGCATCTCTCTTATGAGAAGAAATTGCAGAAGCTGGGCCTTCTTTCAAGAGAAGAGATGAGAACACTGACAGGGAATCTCAGTAATGCATATCGATATCTCAAGGGTGGGTGCAAAGAGGATGATGCCAGACTCTTTTCAGTGGTGCCCAGTGACAGGACAAGGAGCAATGCCCATAAAATAAAACACAAGAAGTTTCACCTCAACACAAGGAAGAACTTCTTTACCTTGAGGGTCGCAGAGCACTGGAACAGGCTGTCCAGGAGGGTTGTGGAGTCTCCCTCTCTGGAGACGTTCAAAACCCACCTGGATGCATTCTGGTTTAACCTGCTCTAGGTGGCCCTGCCTTGGCAGGGGTTTAGACTAGATGATCTCCAGAGGTTCCTTTCAACCCTAACAATGCTGTGATTCTGTGATTCCTACACACTGATGAACGTACAGCATCATCTGAATTCAGGCTGAACCAGTCATGATTGTCTTAAGGAATAACTTCTGCTACGGGTGGATTCTAGAAGACTGCAACCATTACAAGCAATATTAACCATTACAACCTCAATATTAGATTCTTTGCTCTCAATCTTTGTGCAGTAGTGACCTCAGCACTTAAAGTGCTAACTCTTAAAACTAGGAAACTTAGCTCTTCCCTAGAACTCAGTGACGGCTTAACAGTGAGCCTAATGTCTTGTGACAACCAACGTAACTGTACCTGGCAAACAGTGCCTCAGAACTGCCAGTTTCAAGCTGATGAACAGCTCTTCTTTCTGAAGAGAGCCAGGTGCTTGGAGTTACATGTAAAGGACTTAGGTATTGCCTTGAAGCTAAGCTGTTTCATCCTCTCTTTGATAGTAACAAATGGGAGAAATTAACAAGTCAGATGACTATGAAACTACTCCAGATCCAAAGATGACACCTGCCATTGTGTCTGCCTCTTTTTCCTTTCTTTTGAAGTTTTTGTCATATTTTACAATATTGATAATTTCTACAACCTCGTCACTCCCTTTCTCTACCAGAGTTATTTTAACTCAGATTTGGAACAAATGCCTCAGATATTTCACACCAGTTGGCATGTCTTTAATGGTACAGTTAGGGTTCCCATGTTAACACTAAACATTTTCCAGTTCTACATCTGGCACCACAGAAAAAGCATGGAGTGCATTTGCTAAGTAATTTTCCTACCTATAAGAATTCATGAATGACTACACACAGCTACTTTTATTCGCTATGTCCACTGCATGCATTATTGACCTTGCAGTTGCAATTTACTTGCAAGAGCAACAAAGCCTTACGTGTTAGATATGAAGATACTATTCACTGCTTTAGGAACACTGACTTTATTACAGTTATTAACAAAGTAAAATAAGCACTGTATAACAGTACTGAACTTGTATTAAGATGCTGGGTTTGTTTGATACAGGGTCAGAGAGAAGCAAAAGTCAGATTAAAGTAATTCTAAAGAAACAGAGACAACATAGCATGGACATAACGATGTTGACACTCCATATGTACTCAGAAATATGTATTTGTTTGCTAAAATGAGACGCATGAAAAATAATTACTGAGAAATGGAGGATGGTGACCAGTGGAGAGCAGGTACAAAAAGAAGAGGAACTATCAGGGCATTACATACAGCCAAGTCAAGTGGAGGTCTAGTCATGCTCCAATAGTATTATAAGTTGTAGAGAAGACAAGAATGCATACACATGCATATATTTTTAATTTATTTCTCTGAAACATTTCAGTTCTAGATGAAATTCTTTGCTGCTGCTCATAATTTCTGAAAGCAGTGAATCTAAGTCAAATCTGAAGAGGTAAATATGAACATCTATTTATCCTCTTTCCTAATGTAAGAGCAAGAATCCATTCAAGAAGACTGAAAGACAACAGGCTTGAATTTAAGAGATTATTAGTACAAAGCATATAATTAATGTGTTGAACTCTCCACTACAATGCTGTGACAGCAGCAGACAGGAAAAGCATACATTTAATGAACATATTGTTACACTAGACAGAATATTAAAATACATTTTCATAGATGCAAAGCACTTAGAGTATTGCTAGATATATCAGATGTTAAAAAAAAATCAAAACAGAAAAGCAAGTGAAGCAAGGAAAAAGCAGGGAAAGCAAAATAATAACATATATCCCTTTATTCAAACATCACTGTTATCACAACCGTTGTACAAAACATCACAGAATCATGATTCTATTATTCTATAATTCAAAACATCATAAAATCATAGAATGGTTTGGGTTGGACGGGACCTTAAAGATCATATAGTTCCAACCCCCTGCCATGGGCAGCTACATCTTCCACTAGACCAGGTTGCTCACCTGTCCAATCTGGTCTTGAACACTTTCAGGGATGGGGCAGTCACAGCTTCTCTGGGCAACCTGTTCCAGTGTCTCATCACCTTTTTCTTCCCAATGTCTAATCTAAATCTCCCCTCTTTTAGCTTAAAGCCATTTCCCCTTGCCCTATCACTACATGCCCTTGTAAAAAGTCCCTCTCCAGATTTGTAGGCCCCTTTCAGTATTGGAAGACTGTTATAAGTTCTACCCTGCCAAGCTGAACAAGCCCAGCTCTCTCAGTCTGTCTCCTGTATAACTTTGATCATGAATTTCTCAGTCAAGATCTCCCCTTCCTTCAAACCTATTCCTTTCCTACGAAAAATGTGTACCTCTCGGTTTTTTTAAATTCAGTTCTGCTGTCAATATTAGTCTGGTGAAGATTTGTAAACACAAAATGGACATAAGAAAGTGGTATCTTTGACAGGCAAAATTAATATTGTGATGCATGGTCTGCAATGCACAACTGTCCTAAACACCAAAAAAGTATTTTCTTCAAACATTGCTAAAATTGGATGAAACAGAACCATAGTTTTAGCACAAAATAGCATACTTCGTCCACCAGCATCTGTACATGAATCACTTCTTTTGTTTGACAAAAATGTGTAGTTCCTCATAGAGATTAAGCCTGTACATACAGGTGCCAAGCCACCATTCAGCAAACTGGCACAGCCCAACCAATACCAGTCAAAAGGATATGCTTTACAGACTTTACCATAAAGCATCTCCTTTGTCCATGAGGTTTGTGTTGAAAACTGCATATTACCTAAAGTGTCCTCAAATTCATAACAAAAAATGGTAAATTATCAATGTATTAAGTTCTTAAGCCAAACTGAAAAATCTTTCTTTTCATGCCCCCACTGCACAATTTGTTTCAACTCTGCTAGAGTATTTGATGCTGGGCTTTGTCAGTTCATTTAAAATAATAGATAAACAGACGATTTACTTGGCTTAACATACAAATCCCTGTGTCGTGGTTTAAGCCAGTCGGCAAGTCAGCCACACAGTTTCTACTCCCACCCCCCCACCCCTCCCAGAGGGATGGGGAGGAGAATCGAAAGAATGTAACTCCCACGGGTTGAGATAAAAACAGTCCAGTAACTAAGGTATAACACAAATCACTACTGCTGCCACCAATAATAATAATGATAAGAGAAATAACAAGGGAAGAGAATACGATACCACCCGCCAAAAACGAGTCTGACCGAGCAGAGTGTGCCCTTCAGGGTAACTCCCAGTTACATCCCCGACATAACATGCTGTGTTATGGAATACCTCTTTGGCGAGTTTGGGTCAGGTGTCCTGTCCCTGCTTCCTCCCGGCTTCTCCTCCTCCCTGGCAGAGCATGAGACTCACAAAGTCCTTGGTCAGAGTAAACATTCTGACCAGCAACTGAAAACATCGGTTTTATCAGTACTATCCCCAGGCTGAAAGTCAAAAACACAGCGCTGCACCAGCTATTAAGAAGGAGATAAAGTGACTGCTGCTGCTGAACCCAGGACACCCTGTGACAGGCTAGCCTATTTTAATTTCTTCTATCAAGAAGCTGGAATTAAAATACCTGTTATTATTTCTGTGTATTCAGAAAAGACTAGTAGCACAAAATGTATTATGCCATTTTATACACACAGCAATAATGAAACCATTGCTAAAGTAATGAGACTTGCCAACTACTGATGAGACTCAGGAGAAATTCTTTAACAGATGCTTCCTACATCAAATAGATACTTAGCCCTCTCTGATTACCATGATCTTGAGAATTCATGACTTGATTCAGTGATCAACACCTCTCTGGTACTCCCATAAAAAAACAAATTCTTGCAATAGGTTTTTCTTCCACACAGCAGCTGGTAAAGTATATTTACGGCCTTGAGTCCCTTATGGTGAAGTCGTGTTACAGCATTCTTGTGTTCATGACATAATTAGGGTTCTGTCAGCGCATCAGTCATACACTGACGAACACACATCCCATTTCTTTGCCGTTTTAAAAGCTACTATTCTGAGAGTGACTAGCAACTACTGTACTACAAGCTCACCTGACCACATGCTTACTTATGGAAAATTTCGACTGCTGTTCTCCAAGATTATTTATTATTATTTACTGCAACCTTATTTCAACAAGCTTCCTTTGACAGCCATTATTTATTAATTTTAAATGCCTCCTAATACACAATGCACTGAATATTATTCCCTTTGGATAACTTCTTTCCTTAGCGTCAAGATTCAACAGTAAACATTTTTTAGGCACCTTTCAAGAACAGATATCAAACTCATTCTACAGTAAGAAGTCACCACCCAAGGTGAGAGCTTTAGCAGCTTAGACCTAGGACTGCGATTAACAAGAAAATAATTGTTTGAGATACTAGATAAGCCAGGAAATATGGATGGTCAAATGAACACTATATTGACACAACACCCAGATCTATATGTTTCATCTTCTTTAATTTACTTTTAGAAGTCTTCAAATCTAGGTCACACTGATACTATTTTGTACCTAAACATACACTTCATCCCAACAGTACTTGCTCAGCTCATAAAATATACATTGCACATGCAACACCAATAAAAGACATTCTGTTGTGAAAAAAAACCAACCTTGAAACAAACTGTAGTAGACAACAAAATGAAATTCTTGTCAAGGAAATGTGGGGAATACCTTGATTTTTCACATTATTAGATCTTTAGATTACGCTGTAGCTTTTTGTCAGTTTATACCTCTTCAATTTTCACTAATTTTCACTAATAAAGAAAATACCACATCTCAATTCAAGTTTTCTGCTGCTTTTAATTGCCTTTAGCATTAATCCTTTTAGCATGAATAATAACTCAGGTACGTGGAATGGTATGATTTATTTTTGCTATCCAGCACATGTTAAAGTTTCTTATGAGTGGGATGAAAATAACAGCCACCTTGGGCCAGGACAAACTGCTTCTATTAAAAATTACATCTTTACAATTAGTATTTTTAATTCAGTTATTTTTTTTTATTTTTAATAGGGTAAGTCAGGAGTAATAATCCAATTGAAATTAATGGAGCTTTTTAAGCATATAACAGTCATAAAGAAAACCAAAACCTTTGATTCTCAATACTTGTTAATAGCAATTCATTTCATTTGGACTGGAACACAAGCAATAGCAAATTACTGAATAACTGAGTAATTCCAGCTACACAGTTTTGATAATTACATTGTGAACAACAGTGAAATTGAACATCTGAACTTAGCCTAGAAGCTTAAAACATAACACTTTAAAAAATATCACCTTGCCTACTTCTTGCACATAAATCATAGAATGCCACCTTGCCTTTGCAGCCCTTACCTTCTCAACTGCTAAAAACTGCTGGCATCATTAACTCACTTCATATTATGCTAATTCTCTTTCTGCTCAGCTTGTCACCACCTCATTTTCTCCTGCATCCCCCGGTTTGACAGATGCACTTGCAGTAATACTTTTCTGGTTTTGACTTACTCAGATTCTGCTATATTGACACCTTCCTCCTGAGAGTGCTGCTGTATCAGGAGCCTGCTTCCTGTGCTTGCAAGCAGAACTAAAGTAAACTTCCAAGCACCACAGGAACTGCAATACTGTGTCCTCCAGATACACTGCTTATATCCAACTCAACCCATGCTGTGCAGATTTATCCCCAATTTACGGAAATAACAGACTTTTCCAAGGGAATTTCATGCAGCCCACATTACTGTGGCCTACATAGCTCTGTCTCACTGACACAGATGGGGAACAGAGTCTATTTGTGCAGAGTCTGTACAGAACATTGCACATGAAACACACTCACAACCTCTGAAAAATTAAGCAGATTTGTATTTTGTAGTGTTTGATTGTTTGTGCCTGATTTTTAGAGCTGCTGATCTTAGCTATTCATTTGTGTACTGTCACAGATCTTGTATAAAATTGGCATATAACAAATACTGAGTTTCATTTTTCTTTTAAAAATCAATTTTAAAAGGCAAATTAGACTATAGTAGTGATAGCAGCATTTGATATGGAACCCTACCAAAATCATGAAACTGATGATACAACATTTATTCAGTCAGGAATTAAAGGAAAATTAATTAAAAAAAACACCAACACATTATTTCTAGAAAAACTTAAAATCAAACAATTTTGGTGACATTATTAGACCACATGCAATTCTGATTAAACGCTATTTGTAAAAATATAAAGTAAATTAAATCACCTGAAAGATCTTAAAAAGTCAAGTCACAAGCATCAAATTGGGATATCAGTAGAGGGGGTGCTACTCTCTCTCTATCAGAGAGAGGAGTGCTACTCCTCACCTTCTTCACTTCAGTGTTTTAGGAATGCTCAAAAATTACTTTATTGATAAAAGGTGTCCCTGCCCATGGCAGGGGGGTTAGAACTAGATGATCTTAAGGTCCTTTCCAACCCTAACTATTATATGATTCTATACTGATATTGACAGATAAATATGCACAGTAGACAGTATTGCGTCAGCTTTGTCTAAGGATATGCCGTAGTGCAGTCTTTTGATAAAGAAAGAAACCAAAACACACTGTTCCTACTACTTTATCTCATTATCCCTGACAAAACCAAGGAAATCCTGTATCTTTTGTAGCTGTTATTTCTCTCAAGCTGCCAAGATTTTAATTATAAAATAAACAGTGTTTAAATGTGCACATGATACAAACATACATACAATCACAATCTGTAAAATGACCCAGATATAGCTGTGGACAAAGAGAAACCAGTTTCATAAACTACTTTCATTTTCTTAATACCCACCTTTTTGTCTGCCTTTGTTTGTCTAGCTAGGATATTAGAATTATTTCAGTGTAGTATCTGCCAGTTTAATTAATGGTCTGCTTACTCCCTCTTCCAGATCATTAATGAATATGTTAAATAAGACCAGCTCTAACACTAATCCCAGGGTGCCTTGGCAGACACTTCTCACAACATAATTCATCATACTCTTTGTTTGGAGATTGTTTGGATGATACAGCTGATGTAAAAGGAGGCTGCCCACCTGCTTGGCTATGTTAACCACAGGGAACATATTACACCAATTACTGAAAAACTTCACTGACTTCACTTGCTTCTTGCTGCAAGCTAGAAAATTAAGACTGTTGGTTGACAAGGTTCTAAAGAACAGCTCTAAACTTTTTGGTTCATGATGCTTCAGAGACAGTCCAGCAACCAGATCACTGTAAATGCTCTAGATGATAGACAATTTATAGAAGTGAATCCCTACCTTTTTGAAAAGAAGCCCTACTGAATTAACTGAGATAGAGAGATACAACAACAACAACAACAAAACCCCTCAAAACCTTCAACTCCTAGAAGAAAGCAACCTATTTGTCTTTCAGTGCTCCCAAACCTGAAAATATTAGGCTTAACATGACTTATGACTATCCAGTGTAGTTGTCAAGTCCAGTTAAGAGGCCCTCTTTGCTTTATTTAATGCAGCTCTCTCAGGTTATTTTTTTCCTCACCAGATTCTACTTCGTAGTAACACAAGTGTCTAAAACCTTTTAACAGTGCTGCACACTTTCATTCACTGCTTTACACAGCTTCTCCTTCCCTTAGATCTGACCTAAGATGGGTAGTAGAACAGATTCTAACTGCTACCTCAACAACCCTCCTTAGCCTGTGATGGGCCACACTCTATTAATACAAAAATTCTCACCACTTATGAAGTCTGTGCAAGGGAACTGAAGGCAAACGCTGAAATACAGTAAAGAGAGTTCAAAATATCCAAAGGCAAAAGCAATAAATAATTTTTAGCACTGCAGTGTTGCCAACCCTTAAATTAAAAAAGTGCATCCAGAAAGTTTTGTCCTTTTTGAACTTTTCAGTACTCCTGTCAAACATCTTCCTCATCAGCTTTTATCAGGTTATACCCTGCCAAAGAACCATACTGCTAAAGTAATATTCTCCCCACTTCACAAATCATGAGAAACTTTATTACACAGAATCCCACCTCTTAATGCTATAGCAGTTTAACCAGCAACTCTTTACTGACAGCCTTCTGTCAACACCTCTTAGATACGGTATCTCATTATCAGAAGGGGGAAAAATAAATAAGGACTGCAGCATGCACAAAATACTTTGAAATTTCTTTAAGTAGAATAAAGAATTTCACACAAGATTCAAAAAACACAAAAAGAGAAATCTGGCTGACAATGTGGATCTCAGACTTACAGAAACAAGCAAGAGATCTCCACTGGTCACCAAGTCCAGTGATCCACCCAAAGCAAGGCAATATTCAAAGTGGGATCAGGTTCCACA
The DNA here is from genome assembly GCF_963264785.1 of Psittacula echo. Lineage (NCBI taxonomy): Eukaryota > Metazoa > Chordata > Aves > Psittaciformes > Psittacidae > Psittacula > Psittacula echo. Next base: position 38,733,417 of record NC_137735.1, on the reverse strand, counting down.
AGGTCTTTCCCAAGAGTATTCTCCAAGGGTGGAAATTTCACATACCCCCAGACAACCTACTGTGCTTAACCACTTTTCATGAATTTTTGGTTTTCTTATATAGTAAAAATTTCCTTTCCTGAACATGTTGCATTGCTTTGTCCTTTTGCTGTGTGCCTCTGGGAAGAGCCTCTGCATCCTAAACAACTTCCCCTTTCCTTCAGCAGGTGAAGAGAGCAATTAGAGAAGTGTAGAAAACCCTACCCTTCTCTTCTGCTAAGCAATCACTGCTCTCTCAGCTTTTTGCTGTCCATCATGTGCTCCAGGACCCTAAACATATTGGTGGAGCTTGGTTGGAATCTCTCCAGTTTGTTAATGTCTTGCTGCGCTGAGGAATCCACAACTACACGTAGGAGTCTGTATACGGCTTCACGTGTGCTAACTAAACAGAAATAATCGCTTCCCTTGACCTGATGGCTGTGTACCATGTGAAGCGGTACGGAATGCGGTTAGCCGTTATTGCCACAAGGGTGCACTGCTAGCTCATTTTCTGATTGACCAAGACGACGCCAGCAGATCCGTTCTGTAGCACTGCTTCTCCACGACAGTCCCTAGGCCAGTATTTGTTGCATGTGGGTATTCCACCCTTTTGAAAAACATCATCATCTTGCTTCTATACGAGCCCAGGCTTCTTTGTTTCCGAGTTCTCTCATGTCTACAAAACACCCTTCATCTGTACACTCTGAAACCCAACAAGTCATTCACCAGTTCTGGTCTTTGAGGCCCACATTTGTTGTTTTTTTTTTTTCTTCTTTCTGCTCCCTGGTACTTCTTACCCCTTAAAGATAACAAAGAAATACCTTGGCTGATCCTTCTCCCCTTTCCAAAGATCTCCCTGCCTTGAAAGCCAGGAACAAAATGAAAAACCTCAGCTGTAGTAATAATTTGTTGCTTCCTTCCAGCCAGAAGGAAAAATCTTTTTCCACTTTCTGCAAGGAAAGGCCAAAATTCATGGTGAGCTAAAGCTTTTTATACTACTTCAAAACTGTCTCTAGCCTTTACCAAACTCAGCAAGGCCTATCCTTCCAGTCTGTTACCCTTGACTGATGTTCAAGAATAAAGTATGACTGTAAGCTATTTGGGCCAGTCAGGAAGCCTGATACCACTTTTGGGCAAAATGAGTATTTTAGAAAACAATAGTAGAAATAAAGTTCATTAAAAGGGACATTCACATTACATTCACTAGCCAGTTTGAGTTCTGTTACTGCATTCTTACATGACTTGTTGATAGGGGTACAAGTAATAAATGTATGTATGGAAGGCATCCAGTTTTGTTTCATTTACTGGCATTGTTTGAGGAGCTATGAATCATGTCAGAGATTTAAAGGGATTACTGATAGAGAAGAGTGCAACCTTTCTTCCAATACACCAGCTGTTCTGAAAAATTTCCATAACAGTTGCCTTTAATTATACAAAGAACTGCAAAGCCTTTTTAGCTTAATATCAATAATGCAGCTTTGATTTAAAAGTTGCTAAAGAGATAATCCTCAGCCTTTTTTTTTTGTCAAGGCCAGTTTGTGAATAGCAATGATTTAAATCCCAGTGTCACAGGGTTTTTTTTCAAGGGAAGAAAAGAATAGTCTCTAGAACTTGGACTGAAAAATTATAAACGATGCTTGGAAAGCATTATTCTCATAACAGTCCTTCAAGAAATGCTACTGATGCGTAAACAAATATATTTAAAATAGAAATATCAGAAATACAACACAGACATGAGAAAAAATTATCATAAAATATCTAGTCCAACATTACTGATGAGAGTAAAACAAAAACCTCTATATCTAGACGTGATGTGTTTTACTAAAGAAGGATTGTTTTTAGTCATTTTCAAGGCCCAGACAAATCAGTGAGAATGGCATTACTTTATCTTCTACTCTTCCTGCTTCTTTCTGTGATTGAATACTGGCCTCTGACTGCTTAATGCTTATTCATTCCTCATTTTCTGGGCAGATCACTAGTTTGTGAACATAATTAGAGACTCCTGCTATTCCTTCTAAGCCGTGAATCTTCAGGCTAATTAAAATGGAGAGCTGCATATACATATGCAGCTGATAAAAGGTTTGCAGCAAGGTACTAGGAATCGTACTATTTGTGTAACAGAGAAGTAAAAACTGGTTGCATCTGCTAAGCCAGTTTTTGCAATAGCCCTCACTGCATTCTGCCCAGCAGACCTCACTTATTTTGGTCTGTTATTAGAGCTTCATGGATCTATAATACTATCAATGCTTTTTAACAAATATTATCCTAATTTTTTTTCAGGACAGCATTAAAGTACAACATTTCCATGATTCTATGATTTAAACTTGAAGGAAAAATGGCAACTTCTTCATCCCAAGATCACCTTCTCCTCACTTTTCCTTGAGCCATTAATCTTGTAAACCATCCATAGGAGCATACACCTCAGAGGACTGTATGTATAAATACAATACTGGCAAGAAATCTGCCTCTCTTAAGGTACCAAATTTATTCTTTTTCCCTTCATCTGTTTTAGTGTGTAGATAGCTTAGAGGCACGGCTGGACTATTTTTCTTAAACATCTTTGAGGCTTTAGCCTTTGAATAAACTACTGCAAGTTTTAAACGTTTTCTTTTCTCCTCCAGACAAATGTAACTCACTTTTGCTCAATCTGGGAGGAGCCATTATCCATCAACACAACAAGGGAAACTACTGGTATTGAACAGTGTCTCAAGATGAAGTAAAGTTACAAGCACTGTTCATAAGTTGCTAGGTTGTCTGTAGTTATCCCATGAATATCCAGCTTCAGTAAGATCTGCTATTCCCACCCTGAGGCAGTTGCACATTGCTGTCAAACTTCTTTCTCCAGATGAATTTAAACTATGGCTGTAAATTAATTAGATTATGCGATTGTGAATGGGTAGAGGCATCTATGCTGATGGATCTGAATATCTAAAAGCAAACAGAGGATATAACTGGGAAGGGAATAAGACTCTTTAAGAAATCTGTAATTTTCAGTGCAAATTTGTAAAATAACTTTGGGGGTTTTTCAATTATTTTTCAAACATTTTATTTCTGAATTTAGCCTGAGTCTGAGTAAGTTCTTCTCTGATATTGCTCTGTAACTGAAGAACTGCAAAAGACATTCTCTCCTTTGGGCCCAGTATTTTGGAAAGAAACATTCGGGAAAGAAACCTGATATTGCTTAATATGGTTATAGAACTTTGAAATGTCATAATTTTTCTACTATACTGAACATTTCTGAAAGAATTAATATATTTTTGGATCTTTTTCTCTAGTTTTGCTTTCTAACACACAAAATAACACTTAGACTGTAATAGTTTTATCTCAGAGATCTGATACCGACACTTAAATCACAAAAAAATAGGGCTGTCCACATTCAATTTCAATGCTGCCTCTGTTCCCAGGAAGCTAAGTTTCTGCTGTAGCAAATTTTCTGCTCCTAGGATGTGCACGGGCATCAAGATTTGCAGATATCAGTTTCTTTATACCTCATACATAGGTGGAATTGAGTATCTCTACGTATCTTGCTTTTGGAATCTGCTCCAAAAGATGTAGTTTCTTGTAATGTTTACCAGGTCAGCTCTTGAACAGAAACATGGTGAGGATAATATTGCTATGGTCTCTGAAGCTGTCTTTCCTGCTAGCTTAAAACAGTCACAGAAGGAATAATATATCTAGGTTCAAAGCATCCAATCTGATACGGAGCAGCATATGGACTGCTGATCTCCTGCCACCAAAGGAACTGCCATTATCACTGGGTTATTAGATACTCTGATGGAGAAAGGAAGAGGAATCTCTAGAGTAGTGAAATATTTCCCTTCAATAAAACAAACAAACAAAGGGTGTAGATGGATACTGAATACTTATTTTACATAACTCAATCACTACACCATTATATGCAGATTCATTCCAGACAAGGCAAAATTAAATTCATACTCTCAAAAGCTCCTGTTACAATTAACAGCAAGATCACACCCTAAGATCAGAATATCCTTCCAGAGAGAATTATATTACAAAATACGAAGTCTGAGGTGATTATGTTCAGCAGTCGGATGCTGAAGATTAGATTTGACAATTCCAGGCTAATCTAAACGACCTTGGTGCCAGTCAGTGCTCTAGTTAAAAATGAAGTTATGTTATGCAAAGTAGAAACACTCTGTCAAGAGAGATGGAGTTAGCCTCAGTTCAGAACACTGACTAGTCTAGTCCCCTGAATACTTTCTCAGGAGTTAGAAACTCTAGGATCAATTGCTGTCCATTTCCCAGGGAAAAGATGCACCACTGATTATCCAGGTATCAATGGTTTGCAGCTTACAAGAAGCTTCCACATTCTCTTTTTTGAAAAAAATTGCTTTGCTTGGGTATCTAACCAAAGGAGGTGGTTCACTGCTGTGAATCCAGACTGCAGAGAGGCATCTAGGCAACTCCATGACACTTCCAGACAGCACCAGGCTCAAAGTACAAGGGAATCATGTTCTTAAACACATCTCTCCTCATCAGGAAAATAGGTGACTGCTTGAAGTTACGCAGTGGGGTATCCAATAGCAGGAACTGGCATTGCTCCCAGTGAGGCTAATGGAGAGAAAGACCTAATGAGGCCCCTGATCTAAATCACTGTCTGGTGAGGTGCCTACCTTTTGCCATTGATTAGATAGGAAGTTCAGAGTTTCCATTACCTTATAAATATAGTATAGTTGGTGGACCCTAATTATTACTGAAATTTAGGGAGTGTGAATAGCTTCCCTCTCTCCTTTTAAGTCTAACTCCCTCTTGTGGATTTAACCCTTCAGTCTGAAAGGTAATAGATCAATACAGAACAAAGGTCTCTCAGGAAAGACGTATGACTTTCAGCATTTGAAAGCAATCCACATCTAATTCCTGACTGAATATAGCGAATTTATTCAACTGAAAACTTACACATCAAACTACCCAAGATTTTCAAAGATTTTTTTTTTTTTTTTTTAACTCTGGAGAAATCAAAAATTGGTAGAGAGAAAAGAAGCTATTTTTTCTAAAAGAATGGTGACTTACTTACAGCCAAACAGTCATTGACAGGTGAATCTGTCACACTATTAATCACTGCTCAGAGAAATTCTGGTAATACTGTGACAATATCAAAACATTTGTAATTTTTTAAAAATATAATTGCACTCATAATTAAGTGGCTTCTTTGTTTGGGGTTTGTTGTTATTTATCTAAGTCATATCCTGCTCTGGCGACTTACTTAAAAGTATAATGTATTCAACTTATAAATAAGAAATTGACTTTCTTGCTTAGTATATGAATTGGAACCCTAGGAATATGCCTATCTATGACCAATTTTCCATTGGCATAAATTAGGATGGTATCACTAAGTTTCAACTACCCATTTTACTCCAAATCCATTAATCCATTAATTATAAGTATTTTCAACACATACTGCATGTTCAGTAAGAAGAGTATGTGAGTTGTAGCATTTTATTGTGGCTGCAACAATGAAATATATGTGAGAAACTCCTACACTAAAACTGTTATTCACAACTTAGTTCATAATTTCATATTGACACTTTACTGCAATTTCCATAGAACTTCCTTGGTCTGTATCTTTACAATAACTGCAGCTTTAAAAAAACAAAGTTATAATGGTACATGTTTTGTAATGTAAAGTAAGCATTTTACACCAAGAAAGTATCCCAGCAATCAAGGCATTATTTATTTTGAGGTAACTGACAAAAAGTAGTTTAACTATGCATCCATATAAACTATGCCTGACCTTCAAAAATCACTGGGAGACCAGGAATTCATAACCAGAACGCACTCCCTGAACAGTGCAACTATTTGGATTAATTGCACTAAGAGACTTAATTTTGAAGGATTTGGGAACATTTTTCAAGGGTTAGGAAGGATTTCATTAGGATTACATGATGAGCAATTTTGAGTGTGCTTAACTGTTCACATTAACTCTCCAGGCAACCATGAAACACATCAGTCATCCACTGCTTCTTAATTCTTATCCAAGATTTTGCCACCATAAAGGGAGTGTCTTTGTAGTTCACTGTATATTTCAACCAGCCAAAAGAAAAAAAAACCTATGCCTTGAGCAAGAGAATCAATGCTGACATCGTTTTTCAAACCATTAGGATTAGGATAACAGGGTGTGCTTGTACTCTGCATTTTTCTGTTCTCTCGTGTTGCCTTCAGAAAAATCTAACTTTGCCATTTGGTCTAAAACGATACTCCATTTAAATTAGTCTATATATGCCATAGGATAATATTCCTTGGCAACATCTTTTTTTCAAAGCTTTGTTAATGGCAAATTTAGCTGTGCACCAATGGTCTAAGACTAACACATTAATCCAAGGGAGGAATTCCACATAGAACAAACAGTCTGAGCAACTGGATTTTGGTAGCTCTACTCTTGCAGTTTCATGCCAAATGTCCTGCAATACAAATGGGTACAACAAGGCAGGGAAGCAGAGCTTCCATATGAATTCTGGAAAATGCAATTAAGAATGGTATTCTTTTAATAATTCTGGAAAATCTGATTTTTTTGAAAGAAATATGTCTGTGGTTTTTTTTCCTAATGAGATCACAACTGCAATAACTTCCCAGGTATGTCAGCAAAAATATGAGTGTCCAGTCCAGAGCACACTGTGACACTGTATGTCACTGTCTGAATGTAAATATTGCAAATGCACAATCAAATCAAGAAATGGTGCCTGAGAACACCACTGGGGAAAATAACAGAGGCAGCTGTGCACACAGCTACAATAACAGGACAAATTTATGAGCATATGTAGATTTATTCAATTTCTGTTTTAAAAATAGATGTTACCTTTCACTGCAGGTAACTTGCCATTATTTGCTGTATCAGTTATCATGGTACAGTAGAATGCTACGATTTTTTTTGATCCAACAGCAGACAGGAAGCAAAAAATAGTCAAATATTAAACTTAAGTGAGATTTATTTGTTTGTTCTTGAAATTTGCACATTTAATCACCTGCGGGAGAAATTATTTCTTGTGGACACTGGATTTTTCAAAGTCAAAATAAGGTGTGAACAACTACTGATAGAACTACCTGCCAAGAAATGTTATATTTTAATAAAGAACTCTGAAATAAATTTAATGAAAGCTTTTATTTTGTAAGCAATCCATCAGACTCCTTTTAAAACTTGCATTTTAACAGAATTTCTCCCCTTGTAGCCTGTAGTGAACTGTAATGTTGAAACTGAATGGCAGCAACTGAGATTTCCCGACTGAAGGAATGACTGCCACGAAAGCAGATAAGATTATTCTACTTGGAACACTGAAAACACACAGTTGTGTATTTCTGTCTTGGCTGTACCACTATACAATTAAAAAAACTGTATCAGCAACAGTTCTGCCCAACACCTGTTCCTCATTCACCTGCTGTCTTTTAGGCACTTTTACCTAAAAATATCCTGATTTTAAGTTCAGCATTGGGCATTTGTTTCAAAGTGCAAAACAGTCAGACTTGTGTCTCTTACTGTGCTATTACCTCTCTTTGCTTCAAATGTATTCTTAAAAGCTTTTATTAAAGCAAACGCACAAATATTTACCAATCACCACCAAATGCTATAATATAAAGCTCACCAATGACAGCTTGTATGTACCTGGAAATCAACTTTTAGAGGAATAGAAGTGCATGCAAAAGGAGAGTTACTGTGGAATCTCTAGTTAAAATTCATTGTTTACATGAGTGGATAAAGGGCTAGAGAACCGTAACAAATGGTTAGTATTGGAGCTTCTGATGCACCTGCAGAATTAGATGTGGAATTGAAAACCCAATCTGCTGTAACACACTGCACAAACCATCTACTGGAAAATATCCAGTTATAAAATCCCTTATCATGAAAAGCATTACATTTGATAGTCAAGTAACAGAAATTGTTATTGTCTGTACTTTTAAGGTGCCTATACATGAATACAGAAACCCAAGTTATGCATTAATTTCTGTGTTGGAAGAACAGTTAGGCAAGACTCAAAGGCAGCAGAAAAATCAGTCTGAGTTTCACATACCATATTGGAACATCAGTGATTTCTGCTCTCTGATGACTGAGCTTAATTCTCTGCCTAACAACTGCCTTGTTTTGATCTAGAAAGATCACAGCTCAAACATCACTGTGAAAAAGAAAAAAGGCATTTCTAACAAAGGGTAGCATACTCTAACTTTAGCAGCACACCTGCATTCAGTTTTATTTCAGCAAACATGATTATTTTAACCTCATATAGTGACTTCCTTACAGGAAAAAAATGAAATTTATTCTTTTAGGAATAAATGCATTTAGATTGAACCCAGATAACAGACTGGATATGCAGGGTTTATGTAACAAGCAGTATTAGTTGAGACATTCTGAGTATGCCTCATGAGGTGGACATCAGGAAATGGCATCTGATGTTCTACCCTCAAATGCAAGTTCCCTCAATTTTGTTAAGAGCTTGTGGAGTTTACGGTGTCTATTCTTATTTCAAATGAAGCAGGGAAGGAAGCATTTACCTTGCGTAAATGTGGACTGAGTGCAAAAACCTATTAAATATTGACTTTATAAGGCTGTGAAACTTCCCGTTGTGCATTAAGAAAGTCTTGAAAGAAGATGTACTTGAAGAGCGGTTTAGACAATATCAGAAAGCCTGTGATAGCTGATTAGGTATCAGAGGGCATTAGAAGTTCACACTTAAGAACAAAATGAAGATACCGTGCCTTCCCTGAAGTGTCTCACACGCAATGCTCTTTGATTAACGTTCCCGTCCACAAAAAGGGCCGTCTAAGCTTAAAACACCAGCTGGGCAGCACTGGAAGAGAACTATGCGGCGGGTTAGGCTCGGCTCGGCTCACCTCACTGACCTCTTCCAATCCGACGGCAGCCGCCACCCTCACCTAACCCCGCAAGCGCAGCCCGCCCGCGGAACCCTTCGGGGCGGGGTTTCCGCCTGTCAGTCTGGGCCTGAACTGCCGAGGGATCGTAAGCGTTCCCAACTTCCCCGCTATACCTGCCCAGCGCTCACCCGGGCGGAGGCGGGCTCGGCGCGGCTGCACCGCCCCCAAGCGAACGGCAGATTTGAAGGGAAGAGGCGGGCCGTGTGGAGTGGAGCGCAGCGCCTGGCGGTCCCCTGCGGCCATGGTGGAGGGCCCGGGCTGCGCGCTCTATGGCGAGAAGTTGCAGGCTCGGGTGCGGCGGGGCCAGGCGGTGCGGAGCGCGCGGAGCAGCGCTCTGGCAGCCGCGGCCGGAGCCGGCGGCGCGGTGAGGGACCGGGCAGGGGGTGACGGAGAGGCGCCTCGGCGGGGCGGGGCAGCCGCCTCTCTTCAGGGGCAGCGCCAAGCCGGGCCGGGGTCGCAGAGCTTGAGCCCCCGGGTGTGCGCTACGGTGAACGCTGCCGGGTTTGTGAGAGAGGAGATGAGTCTGGGAGCAGGCAGTGGGTCGGGGGTGAGAACGCGGAGCCGGAGCACGGAACAGGATGGCTGGTGCGGCCGACATGGCTGCCCTCCGGCAGCGGCAGGGCTGCTGCTTCCCCAGTACCCTCCACTGAGGGGTCGTCCCTGGGTACCGTCTTTATTCGCATTTTAAATTATTAAATATTCTTGTCATCGTCATAACAAACAAGGTCAGTTGTGTAAGGGGATGACTAAGCTGTACAAACACGGGCTTTTGGAAATAGCGAGGGAAAGGTTTTAGAATCACTCTCATTTACATAGGATAAATTTTAAATGTTATTTAGTGTCAGGAAACCTACAATAAAAGGAAATTTATAGTAGCAGTTACTAATTTTAATTTTTCTTGTAAGTCTTCACAAGTCTGAATGTCATGAGGTGGAGAAGGTACATGTTGGGCTGGAGAGAGGGAGGGTTTACTTCTATGACTATTTTTTTAAAATAATTTTAATTAGACCAACTATTTAAATAAATGTGGCACCTGCTCTCAGCGCACACAGCGTGTAATGGTGGTACACCTATCTGCCTTGCACTTAGGGATCCCATGACAGTGAAGATACTGCCTGCAGGTTTCAGCAGGGGCTGAATGGACCTTCTGAGGACCTCAAGGTGCTCTTTGTCACGGGCATCTTTACAGGCTCAGCGTTTGCAGGACCTGCAGAGTCCTGCACTTGGAACAGAATATGTCATACAGTGGCACAGGCATGGCTGCTGATCAGGTGCAAAACAGCTCCACATATAAAAGAGGCTCAGACCAGCTGAGACTTGCCCCTCCGAGGAAGACAGCCAGCCCTGTACTGGGCTGTGCTAATGACGATGTAGCCAGCAGGCTGAGGATAGTGATTCTTACCTTTGTTCAGCACTTGCAAGGCTGCATTTGGATTACAGTGCCTTTGGAGTACAGTCCAACTCCCCACTAGGAAAAAGCTAGTAACATGCTAGAGTGAGGCCCCTGGTATGATTAGCTGGCTGAAGCACGTGGTGCTCAAGAAGCTGATAGAACTGGGTTTTACTGCTCTCTTCAGCTACCTACAAGGAGAATGCAGAGGAGACAGGGCCAGACTCTTGTCAAAGGTGCAGGTAGGGTTAGAGACAGCAGATACAAGTGACAATAGGAGAATTTCTGATTAAGTTGTGGTGGAAAAAATTTCCAAATAGAATAGTCAAGTCTTAGGACAAGGGCCCAATAGAGTGTCTATTCCTAGAGCCACTCTGAAGTTGACTGGACGATGCCCAAGGTTGCCTGACGTAAGACTGCTTTGAGCCAGTGCTTGGACAAGATAATCAATAGTGGTCCCTTCTTATAATTTCAGCGGAGCTTCATGTTCTAAGAAAGAAAAGGTCATTGTTTCCATCTCACAATTATCTTTTTCTTGTCCTCTTGTAACGTCCCACCTCCTGTTCAACATCATCCGAGATTAGACTTCAAACTAGTAGGAAGAGAGAAGTACCTCTGTCAGCTCAGTGGTAGCTTTCCTGTAATATGTATTGCCCCATGTGAAACACTGAAAGCATATTAGCATGGGTAGAAACTCCAGCAGGCGGCATTTGGAGAAGGATATAGGCCTGCAAATGGCAGAACTGATACCGACAACTAATATTTGAGCTGTACCTGTTTAATTTACATCAGCCTTAAAGTCTTCTTGTAAATTCATTACTTGAAGGAAAAGGCATAAAATTCCCTGATAAAAAGATGTATTGTTGCAATTCAGAAGAAAAGGAGCTGAGTTGAGATAGTATGAGCAATAGTGACTGTTTCCTGGGTTAACAGTCTCACGGGTTTTGGTAGAGCTGCTTGAGGAGAAAAGGTCTAATGTTCAAGGTGGAAAAATCAGCTATTTGGTGAATGTGTACTAATGCTAGAATCAAAGCAGTATAAATTCGGTTTCAATCTGTGTGTGTATTCATTTTTAGACTGCTGCAAGCAAGCAGGGAACCTCTGGTCATGATTTCCTTGTTGGACATGTTTACAGGGGTGTGGAGACATTGGGAAAGGAACTTTTTATGTATTTTGATCAGAAAGCTTTGAGGTAAGTGGAGAGAAAAAGACTTCCTGTGCGTTCAGACTGTATGTATTCATGGGTCATCTTGCTCTTGCTAAAGTCACTTTCAGAGTTTTGAAAATTAGTGTTATCAAGAAACTTACCTGCAGTCTTCTCTCTGCAGTGCTGGAAATAATGGATATAGCCACTTACATTTTCACATAATCTACTATATTCTTAGCCTAAGATTCCACGTAACAGTGTCTGAAAAGGACAGTTAATCCCTGAAATGCTTTGTTTCAAGCAGGAAATTGCATTTTCTAAGGACAAAACTCAGAGAAGTGCATGAAGTAACAGTTACTTAATGTCTTCCACTACAAAGTGTACTTGCAAGTCCTTTTACCCTTCCTTAGGAAACTTAGGCTTAAATTCTGTACTCAACATTTATCAGAGCAACTGAATCATTAATAAACTAATGTGGAAAAAAAAAAAAACAAACCCAAACCAAAAGCAACTTAGTATTCAGTATGTATACATTTATGCTTGCTTGCTTGCTTTCAACAGTATTAACATCTTGATTTGGAACTGTGGTTTGAAATTTGGCAGATGAATGGTTTTGGTAACATAAGTGTACCTTAACTTTTTAGTGAAGCTGTCTCCTAGACAAATGGTAAAACTGCCAAATCATTGTTTGCTCATGCTTTGCAGAGCTTATTACGAGTTTGTTGGCATGTTTAGGATTTTGTTATATGCTTTAAGTCCTTGGACATATTGTACTAGCCACCAGGGTTGTACTTGGAATCATCTAGATTACTTTTTCTATTTCAATATGCTTCTGTAATGCAAAGTCAACTAAAAATAAATCTAACCAAATGCACAGTATAATGGATGATGAAAAAAATCCCCTCTCATTCTTTATGGTAATTAGTACAGAATACATAAGTAAGACTCTTATATTTAATAGCTAAGACTTCCATTTAAGGCTTTTCTTTTACCCTTCTACTTGCAACATAGTTCTAATCTTTCTAAATCTGTTACATCTTTTTGTAGCTACAAAATAATCCTTGTTTTCTGATATATTATGTATACAAGTAGGACAATCTCTCTACCTTACAGGTTTTCTATGACTTGAATGTACCAGGTGAACTTGTAATAAATAAAATGCATGAGACCATAGTCAAACTTGTCCTTTGCTCACATATACTAGCTCCTAGTGGGATATATCATAAAATGTAAGACCTTTTAAAGCATTAGTGACCAGTAGAAAGAATGCTTGAAAGAGTCTGTTCCAACTCCTTTGCCATCTGGGCATTTTTTTTCTTATATTAATTTTTAATTGACCTGCAGGTTTTGCCTTGGCTGTAGGCAAAGAAAAGCAGAAAACAACATATGGCAGATGTTAATTACTTTTTTTATGGTGTTATTGGAAGTAGCTTTGATATGATAAAAGTGTTGGCAATACGGGGACTGAAATCTTTTCTTTCATACCAGGTAACTTCTGCCTGATTTAACAGAAAATTTTCTGGTAAAGTAGCCTCATTTCCTTCAGCCTCCCTGGAGACTTAAGAACCTGTGTTGGAAGACCAGCATGTCAAGTGGAAAAAATTCTAAGTGTGATACACCAGAAAATCATATTACTTAATGATCAGTTTTGGCTTCTGTTTAGTGAATTTTGAAGGCCACTGGAAAACTGCTATGTTTTGGAATAGTTTTGACTTGGGGAGGTTTTTCTCTGGGAATCGATCCTTATGTAAGCAAGTAGTTTGTTGCCATGTTACTCATAAAGGCTAGAATTAACGTACATACATACTGACTTGGTTAGGTAAGAACAGTTTATAACTTCAAACATACACTAGTGTGATGCTTGGAAATGTGAAGATAAAATACCTGTAAGAACTCTCTTTTCTCTCCAAGGATTCACTTCGGTATGAACGGTTCCATGTGCATTAATCCCAATGGAAGCAAAGGCAGAAATGCAGCACTACCAGTTTTGGAGATACAGCTTACAGAGGATACTGTTTGTTTTTTCGAGGTGACAGTAGAGTATAGGTAAAGTAGAAACTAACCAAATTAAACACAGCTTGGTTTATTTGTACAACATTCTTTTAAGAACATAGTGAAAAATCACACAGAAATTTAGTGCTCAGATACCATCACAGACACAAAGAAACAAAGCTTTCTCAATATTGGTATGGTAATTTAATTTTGCTACTTTTGCATCAGAATTTACATACAGTTAAAGTATTTCTACACAATAGCATCAAGACTGTGAATAAGTCCGTTCTTGGATCTGAATGCTGAACCCCATTGCTCTTTTAATTTCCATGCAAGTCTCAATTCCTTAACAAGAATAAGGACCTTTGATGATTATTGGTTTCAGATTTTATGCTCCCAAGGGTGTGTGTTTATGTTTGCTTTCTTTTTGGAAGCAAATTGATATAATTGTTCTAATTTACATTAAGTGCATGTTTTTGACCATCAGCGGTGTACTTCTCACTGCTAATAAAAATAACAGCAAGCTTGATTTTAAAGCATTTGAGGCTCTTTGGGGAAAAGGAGCATGTAAATTGAAGTATCATATATATATATATGCATATTTAATATTACAAAAGAAAAGCTTATGTAAGCCTGAGACTTCTTGTACTGTACTTTTTCAAGTGACTATGTAACCTGGTAAAGTTAAACCGTAAGAAACTATTACCTTTTATTGTCATGTAGTAACTATTGGACCATGTAACCATACAGTTAGTTATGTTTGATGGTCCAAATGCATGGTCTTTCCATGTTGGTAATAGTTTTAAAACAAGAATCTGGCAATTATTTTTCAAACTAATATGTACAAAATGAGGGTGTTTTCTTGTATGTTGGGTCAGATGCATGTTCCTTGCATGCCTCACTTACCTGTTTCTGGGAGGGGTGGTTAATGTAATTTTTGTGCCTCTTCCTGTCACTGGTATTTGCAAGATTTCTGTTATCTGCATATAATGTTCTATTATACTTTCACGTGTTGTTTTTAAAATCATACTGCTATGTTAGCATATAATGAAAATAAAAATAAATCTTAATGTATTATTCTCTTCCAGAAATGCAGCTGAGAGTGAGAGGAAAGTGAGAATGATGGAAAGCTTAGATGTCTGTTCTCCAAAATTTAGTTTCCTAAGAGCAGAAGGTGAGATTAAGCGGCACAAAACCCTCATGTTGTGTGATGTGTTACTGGATCAAGCAGTATTACCTGGAGTGGGAAATATAATAAAAAATGAAGCGCTGTTTGACAGTGGTCTTCATCCAGCTGTTAAGGTGGGTGAAATGTCCCAAGATTGGTTTTAATGATACCGAAGTATTAAGAATGTACATATTTATATAACATTTTGTCATCTTCTCACTTTGGTTTTATGATCTGTCATTTCTCAAGTTATTCTAAGACACTAAATTAACATTTTGTCATTATAACTGGAGACATTTGCAGTGGCATTCCTTGGAAACTGTTGCTGCTACTCATGCTTCACAGAGTGGGCATATTTTGTGGGGCTAAGCATTCTCTATTACATCTTGAAATCTCTCCTTAGCAGGGAATTAATTTAACCTTAAAATCCTGACTTTGTCTGGCATCCTGTTTTGCTATCATTAAATTGTCAGGCTATAAATAAAGTGAAAAGTGCTTAGGTTTCCTTTGTTCAGCTGCTAGCCAAAACAGTTTATGTGGTAGAGTTGATTGGTTTTGCTGCTGTTTCTTCCACTTCCTGTCTTGCTAGCTGGCATAATTTACTTTTCTACCATTGTTTAACATTCTTTCTTGATTGAGATCTTCAAACATGGATCTCCAAAGTTTGGTTGAAAAGAAGGCCAGTGTTTACAAAACAGATTGACATTACATAGTACGTAAAGAAAAGCTGGTGAAGATAGTAACTGAAAAGCTTTATATCCGTAACATTTTGAAAGCTTTTCATAGGATCAGTCAGGATTTTCTTTGTATCTGCAATGTGAACAAAGGAAAGAAATATGTGATTTCTTAACAAAACTTGGATTGATATATCTCTCTAATTGTGATGCTTTGGCTCAAGTATTCTTCCTGAAGATCTTTTGCAGAAAAGAGCCTCTGATGATAGACGGCTTGTATCATAATCCATTAGTAAATTAAGAGGCAACTAAGAGTTGTTAACTTCACATGATTCCTGTGATCAGAAACTCTTAGGTCAGTATAGACAAAGACAACTGAAACTTTTATCTAACGTTTTGTGTCACAAAACGTGAGGTAAAGTATGTTGCTTGGTATTTACATAGTTTGTATAGTATAGAATGTCAAAACGTAGAATCGTAGAATCATAGAATCATAGAATAGTTAGGGTTGGAAAGATGATATATTTCAATGTGAAGTCAAAGAATTACCACAACAGGAGGCAATGCAGTTCCACATAAGCTGAAGGTGTTCATGGTTCCCCTGCATTATAGGTTTTTCTGCTGTTGTCCCTTGGCATTGCAATATTCTAAAAATCATTTTTGTCTTACTTACAGGTTTGCCAACTGACAGATGAGCATATACATCACTTGGTGAAAATGACACGTGATTTTACCCTGCTTTTTTATAAGGTATTGGCACGTGTTTCTGAGAAACCTCCAAAACTTGACTCCAGCATGTTAGCTGTATGTGATCATCTAGTGAAAATAATCATAAGATGCAGCAGGACAAGTGTTTCCGTAAATAGGAATGTTGGTTTGTGTGCTCTTTATTAACTGTGAATTGCCAAATGATGGAAAGGTAAGGGAGCCTAGGCTGTAAGAATGTGCATAGCTTGGTCCAGTTGCAGCAGAAGAGTTTGACAGATGCAGCCTAAGGGCCAGTTCAGTTTCACTGTGCATGTGCTGTAATGCAGCTCTAAACATGTCAGACTTGCTGTAGGTTAAGCACACATTAACTTGTAAGAGAACATAAAGGTCACTCTTCAAACTGGGAACTAGAGTTTGCCACTTGCAATAGCAACTATATTTGTTTGAGTGAACAGATTGTAACTTCCAACAACTTTTTTTTTTTTCCTAACTGAAGCGATGTTTTTGGTTGCTAAAGTAAAATAAATTCCAGCTTCTCCCTGCTGCCACAACTTCAGTAGGATTTAATTTCTTCCATCCTGGTTGCTCTTTACTTTCCAAAATAAGAGAGAGAATTTGACAGAATTCTTGTATATTTTTCTTCTTTAAACTGCATGCAAAGAAATGAAAAGGAGCAATGAAATTTGTGTCTGTTTATCTTAGTACTCATGAAAGGCAAGGAGCTAGTGCTGCTAAAAATTCTTTTTTTGATAGGCTAGAAGGAGGGCACCTGGCTTCCCTAATACCATCTTTCAATCATAAAGGCTAAACACATAATTTGTTTAATAGTCTGCTTAAATGTCTGCTTTCCCCCAACCCACTGAAGAGTAGTTTAGTCTGTTGGCTAGGCAAAACTTTTCATTCTCCACGCTTCACTGAAGTCTGACAGTGAAGAGATAGCATTCTGCAACAACTATAGTACTAGGAAATTTAAATGTGTCAACAGTCTTTTAGACTGACAATAAACACATTAAACTTTCTGTAGCTCAGATTATCCATTTTCAAAACATTTATAAACTATATTTAGCAAGTATTCATCTATCAAGTGCTTTTAAAGGGTAGATAGTCACACACACCCCCCACACCCCCCCCAAGTCTCTTTAAGATAAAACCAGTGAAAATAGGTGAATACAAGGGGTAGTGCTGTATCATTTTTTATAGACTATTACAGAATGTTTGTATAATCCTACTATATTGTTTGTAGTAACACCTTACAGACAAAGCTGAAGAATCTTGTTTACATAGAAAGCTGTTGCTTTTGTTTGGTTTTTAAATAACTGGATGGGAGAAAACCACTAATAAGAAACTAACTGTAAACCTTGAGGAGAAATCTTGAGGAGAAAGCAAACTGCTTGTGAATATTAATGTAAATATATGTTAGTAATTCCTTCTAATTGAATTACTAGATTGTACTGGTGAAAGCTTTCTCATTCAGTGTGGCTTATTCAAGAGCACAGCAGAAGCAAATATGCTGTGCTCAAAGACCCCTATATCTGGGGAGAACTCAAGGGTCATCGTGCCTCATGGAGCTAGAGCCATTGAGCCCTGCCAGAGCTGGGCTGGTATTGCTGGGCTAGCTGTAGTATCACTTGAACTTCAGCCGTAGCGCAGAAACGCGTGTGGCTCTGCAGAGTTGGCTGCAACTCAACTGGGCTTTTCTTGTTTGGTTTTGTTTTTATTGTTTTTCTGTCAGTTTTAGCTGAGGTATGTTTATGCTGCTGCCATGTGATTTTTGTCATGAAATGTACCTGCTTGTCAGCCCTCTGGAGGCTTTCTAGGTCACTGTGCCCTTTGGGCTTGTACTGTACTGAATTCAATATGATTTTATTCCAGGATCTGGGGAGCTTTCTATAGTGCCAAGTGGCTTCTCATGAGCCAACTTGTCTGGTATGGCCAGGGCTAAGACTGAAGCTGAGCAACTTTACTGGGTGCTACCCAACTCCTGCAGAAATACTGCAGAAATGCAGTATTCCTGCTGTCGTTTAAGTGCAGTCAGTAACTCAGACCCACACAGCCCGCTGAGTCACACCTCCCTCTTCCTCCCCTGGCGTCCGGAGGGATGGGGAGGAGAAGCGAAAGAATGTAGCTCCCACGGCTTGAGATAAGAACAGCCCAGTAACTAAGGTATAACACAAAACCACTACTGCTACCACCAATAATAATAATGATAAGGGAAATAACAAGGGAAGAGAATACAATACCACCTGTCAATACCCAGCGCAACCGAGCAGTGAACTAGCCCTTCCAGGTAACTCTCAGTTTACATGCTGGGCATGACGTGCTGTGGTATGGAATACCTCTTTGGCTAGTTTGGGTCAGGTGTCCTGTCTCTGCTTCCTCCCGGCTTCGCCTCCTCCCTGGCAGAGCATGAGACTCACAAAGTCCTTGGTCAGACTAAACATTTGAGCAGTAACTAAAAAACATTGGTGTTATCAGCACTGTTCCCAGGCCGAAAGTCAAAAACACAGTGCTGCACCAGCTACTAAGAATGAGAAAAAATTACTGCTGCTGCTGAACCCAGGACACCTGCATTGTGCGGTTCTTTAGGTTTTGGGAAGGCTGCTCAACCCAGATTGTTGCATCAGGTCTGAGCTGGCTCTGTGGTGTGGTTTTGGCTCTTTTTCAGACAAGGGAAGGTGGTGTTAGTTTTATGGCTTTTGTTTGGTTTAATTTTGTCTTCTATGCTGCATTGGCTAGAGCTCATCAGCTCCTTAAGAACACTCCTGCAGGTGCCAGGTCAAAGATGGCTTCTGCTAAATCAAGCTAGCCGGTCCAGCTGAATGCAGGGAGTCCCTAGCATGTATTTGTTTTGTATTCTGTGGGATTTTTTGTATTCTGTCTTTTAATCCATTATGTGGAGAATTCCAGTCAGTGTTATACCTGATTTAAAGTAAACTCTTCATAAAAGGATATGATAGCCATTGTGAATGTGCCTTAAATATCTTTATGTAGTCGTTAAGCTGTCAGTTTACTTGTTTCTGGGTTGGTTTTGTTGGTTTTTTATTTTAGCTTCAGTTGAACTGTAGAAGGACTGACATCAAATTTATATTTGTTCTCTAACTTGGGTTTTAAACATGTTCTGTTTTAGTGCCGCAAAACAGGGTCTCCACTCTACAAACACTACAAAGTATACAAGCGCTCAACCTGTGCTCAGTGCAATGGTAAGATCACTGTGTGTCGTTTAGGAGAGAATAACAGGATGACTTACTTCTGCTCTGGATGTCAAAAGGCAGATCCTCAGCTTGTCAATCTAAGGTATGATGGTAACTTTGTAGTACTTTTAAGCTTCAAATGCTTAAGCACCTCGAAGTGTGTTTATCACTTCTCAAATAGAATAGATCCTTGTGCATTTTATTTCTGATTTCCTTGACTTTACGAAAAAAAAAGTATTTTGGCCATTGGCATTTAGAAATGGTTAAAAGCTTCAATTCTTTAATACTTTTCCTTTCAAAGGGCACATCTGTTAAATGGTTGTTATTTGAATGTAGGAATAAAAAAACAATTCAGAGTACTCAGAATTACTTGCTGCTGCTGGAAAAACTGCCCCTTTTCTTGGTGTTATCAATATAATAGGCTTGGATGCTTACGCACAACTGAGTTGAATGGCATAAGGTGGGTTACTTTTTGTCTCTATTTCTTTTCATAGGATAGCCTCTTCAGTCCTCGAATATCTAGATAGCTGTGCATCTGTGAAATTTTGTTCTGGACAAGGATAACTAAAACGTTAGTTAATTGAGAGTGCTGCAAATATTGTAGGGCTTAGGACTTTTGGGGGGTTTTGTTTTCCTCTTTATTGTATTTGGAAAGCTTTTACTACAGGTGTGCCACAGGGACACTTTCAGTTCCACACAAGTTGTGCTAGCAGCAGATTTCCTTCATTTATTTTAGGAGCGCACAAAATGCATTTGATATCACAAAGGGTCAGAAGGTAAAAGTTCCAAAAGCACCTTATTCGGACTCTTATACCCAAGTTATTCTTGAAAATTTTCATCTGAGGTTTCAGAATCTTGCCTTTTTACACTGAGCTTTGTCAATCTAATAAAAGCCATTGCTTTGCTTTGCAATTTGTGTGTGTGTGTGTATTATATAAGATTTATAGAACACACAAATCTCTCTCCCACCTCCAACCTACTTTGAAGATTCAGATGGCTGAAGGGATTTTGGTTAAAGCTTAAAAATTGCCTTTGAGTATAGATCAATTGTAGAAAATGCCAGCATGGAAGATAAATATTTCACATGCTGATAACCCCAATGACCAATGTTTTGCAGAAGGGTGGGAAGACAGCAGTGTTCTGTTGACTCAGATAATTAGAAAATGATGCAAGTTAAAAAAGATCTCTTTCTCTGTTCTAGAACAAGTAGTGGTTTGGGTTTTGTTGTTTGTGGTGGTGGTGTTTCTTTGGGTTTTTTTTTCTAACAAATAATTAAACAGTGGTATATTTCATTGAAAAACTTAACAATGGTAGCTATAAAGTGAAAAGGTTGTTTCTTGTGCTGTTCTCATCCTAATGGTAAGCTTTTTGTGTTCTACTGCTCTGTTTTCTGTTATGCAGTAACTGTTACCAAATAAAAGTATGTGTAGCTCCAGCAGTTTATCTGCCATTTCAAGCTTTTCACATTTCAAGGCTGAAAGGAACCTGTGTGATCAAACTGACTTGCTACAGATCATAAAGTGTAGAATTTAACCCAGTGGTTCTTGGATAAAATCAAGTAGCTTATGATTTTTCTCAGCTGAAAAAAAATGAAGAAAATACTCATTATAAGCTTATACCTCATCAAATCCAAATGTACCTTGAGTCTTAAAAACACCACACCCCCCATATTTCATGTTCCAAAATGGGGAGAAGGGTGGCAGAATGACACTGGGGTCACACTGGGATGATGACATGCTGAATGTATTCAGTCTAGTAATGCATTTTTGGTAGCTGAATAGAACATCTGATCTAATAATGTAAAAATACCCATTTTTCACACTTCCAGTTCAGCTGTTTTGTTATCTAGCCACAGTATTTTGGTGAAAGATACTGTAATGTCTGCTTTACCTCTTGACAGCATAGCATCTCTGGTATGTCAGCAGTTCTCATTACCCTCCTTAGTTTTCCTATTATGCAAGATATGTGGTAAGTAGTGGATATCCCTCCCATTATCTTAGAAATGTAGGCTGTTAAGGGTATAAGTTGTATCACAACAGTTTCAAAGTACAGCATTTACATTTTTAAATGCTTAAATTTGTAGAATTAGAAAGCCCCCCAAAAGTGCGTAATTCCAAAAAATCTTATCAACCATAGTATTTAAAAGCTTACATGCGTCTTCCTTAACGGGTAAGTTCAAGTTACATTTACTGTGCTAACAGTGTTTGGATACTATGACAAAATGCAGTGACTGTAAAATAGTAACTATGATTCTGTATCAGCGTATTGCCATAGGAAGTATTATAATTAACAGGGAAATAAATAAAATTAAATCTGTAGGAGTGTCTGGAGTACAGATTTGGCTTACCAGTCACAGCTAGGACATTTCCGAACTCCTTCTGAGCAGGACTAAAAAATCCACAGAACCACCACTGCCAACAGAAAAGAAGACACTTTATTCCGAGCAGACTCTTACATGTTAAAGGGTTTTCTAGCAAATGGTGGTATGCAAGAAAGACTTTCTAGACTTTCTGACTTTTAAGGTTTTAAGTTCTGTTGGCTGTTACAATAACAAAGTGGTCTAATGGGCACAATTTAAATGAGGGCAAAACAATTTGTTTGCTAAGTTGTGTGACTTTCTGTAGTTTAGCTTCTGAACAGTTCTTTGTCCAATAATGCATTTGTTCATAAGCATTCTATACAAGGGCTGGGAGAAATGTACTGAAACAGTTCTTCCAACCCTAACCATTCCATGATTTTATGATTTAAATATTTGTATTTACTAATGCAGCATTGGGAAAAAATTGCCCTTGAGGTAAAAATAAAAAAAATTAATCAAACTCTAACCATGACATGCTGTCCAAGCTATGATAGGCAGGCATAACACTGTGTATTACTTGTCCTCCAGCCCTGTTCCTCCCTGCACATAGTGGTACAAGGCAATTTGTAGAAGAAATGTCACAAAAGACTAACATCTTTTGTTTTACAGCAAATTGCCAACTAGCAATAGCCTAATTGGCTGGGCATATGGCAGAGGGTCATGTTCTAATGAAGATGTAGCTTGGAAGTCTGAAGAGGAATGGACGTGCATGCGCTGTACCCTAATAAACAAGCCTTCTGCTGAAATTTGTGATGCCTGTTTGACTTCAAGGCCTGAAGGTATTGAAAGTTGTCTGGAATTTATACTGGAAAAGGGGGGAGGATTTGTTTTTGATGCAGTTTTTGGAACTGTAAAAGTGTATAATTGTGAATCTATTTAAGTAATTAACTTTAGCTAGCTTAGACTTGGATTTTGGGGATATTTTACACAGACAATCATGTAAAATCTCTTTTCTTAAAGCCTAAAAGAGGCTTGTCTTCCCACTTTGTGTTCAGGTGGGATTCTATAGAAAAGCCTCTGCAGTGACCCTTTTTTTCAGGGGAAGGAGTGAGACAAAACTCCATTCTCTCAGCTCTACTTAAATTCATTAGAAGATTGCAGCAGATTGCAGAGAAATCCCCAGAGGCAGAAAAGCAATTATCAGTCTGTCATGTGAACAAAAGCAGCATATTTTGGTACCCTTTCCAAAAGGATGTCAGGTTTCTCAGGAGCTAGGTTTTTGCCTCCAAGTTCAGAGTAAGGATGATTCGGGACTTCTTACCTAAATTTGTTGTTTGTCTCTTGCTGGAGCTTTTAATGCTGCTATCTAGATCTGGTGGGCAGAAGCAGCTATGAATGAGACCCAGAAATGGGCGGAAAGATGGAATGAATAACATGCTGAATTCTCTCCAGATTTCTGTATTGAAATTTTGGATATTAAGAAGGGATGAGTGAGGTTATGGACAGACTTTCCACTGAGACCTGTTTTCTCTGTGAAGAGGAGCTTTGTATTCTTTTGCAGTTTCTGTAGAAAAAAGTGAGTGGATCCTCTGGAGGGATTTAGAAGAAGTTATCTGCATCAAGACTGTTGCTCCAAAATGTATTTAATTGCTACATGCGTTCCAAGAAACAAAGCCTAGAGGTGTGCATGTGTGTGGCTTTCAGGGATAAAGCTAATTCTATAACAATTCCACACTGACGCTTTTCTACCTCAAAAACTAATACTTATTTCACATTTAGTGGATTATTCAGAAAGTGGCTGAAATTGCATACTACAATTTAGTTCTTAATTTTTCTATCTCTGGTGCTACAAAACTGAAAGAAAAGATATTTGTAAACAATACACAGGCATTTTGTATCTGAGAAGAATTAGTGGTTTTATGTGGGCTTCAGGACCTATTGTTAAAAATTTACTCCATTAAACTATGACTGAAAGTATAGATGCTGAAATCAGAATTGAAGGTCATATTGAGCTTTAATTAAGCCATACTTTCCAAAGTGCCTCCAAATTCCCAGCTGCTGAAGAAGTGACTTTATGGTACTAATTTTGGTTCTTATAAGTTCTAATGTTTTTTTAAATTATTGCTTCATTCTAGTTATTGATTTTATGAATGTAGTGTGTGAAACTCTTATCTTACATTAGCTGAAGTCTATTTCTTTAGGCCAGGGATCAACAAAAGTATGTCTCCATGCCTTACATGACAGTTGCCAGCAGAGGCTAATTTGCATAATTCTCCTGCAAAATCAGTGCCAGAAACCTGAAAGTTTTAATCTGTCCACAGACTCAGATTTACCAACTAACATTTATCCTAGAATTAATAGTGTCAGCTGGACCTTAAAATACATAATGGCATGTGTACAAATGCTTTATTTTAAGCTTTGTAACAAAATCCTGTTCCTTCTCTGGTACTTCTAAGTTTCACTTGTGTAGCTGTGTGCCAATGCTGCAAAGAGGCCTGGAATTTGAACGTGTTAGACCTGGTGGAATACTGTTATGAAATTTCTTTTTTTTTTTTTAAAGTAACTTATTTTTGAATCCTAGGAGAGGTATTTGAGATTGTTTTTTAACAGTTTTGTTTACCCCTCTCTTCTCAAACTTTAGGATTCCTTGCCTTCTTACTTTGTTGATTTTTTTTTTTCTTTCATGTTGTTTCTAAATTAACTACTGTCAGCAGAAAAGGTTGAATTTTTGAGGACAGAATACTTGGTATGTAAAGTTAGCTACTGGACTTAGAGCCAGTTAGCTACTAGACTTAGGCACGGCTACAGGTTGGGCAGAGAAGAGATTCAGAGCAGCCCTGCAGAGAAGGACTTGGGGGTGTTGGTCGATGAGAAAATGAACATGAGCCGGCTTCAGTGTGCGCTCGCAGCCCAGAAAGCCAACTGTATCCTGGGCTGCATCAAAAGGAGCGTGACCAGCAGGTCGAAGGAGGTGATCCTGCCCCTCTACTCTGCTCTCGTGAGACCTCACTTGGAGTATTGTGTACAGTTCTGGTGTCGTCAACATAAAAAGGACATGGAACTGTTGGAACAAGTCCAGAGGAGGGCCACGAGGATGATCAGGGGACTGGAGCACCTCCCGTATGAAGAGAGGCTGAGAAAGTTGGGGCTGTTCAGCCTGGAGAAGAGAAGGCTGCGTGGAGACCTCAGAGCAGCCTTCCAGTATCCCCTCCAGTATGCTGGGGCTGGACTATTCATCAGGGACTGTAGTGACAGGACAAGGGGTAACGAGTTCAAACTTAAACAGGGGAAGTTTAGATTGGATCGAAGGAAGAAATTCTTTCCTGTGAGGGTGGTGAGACACTGGAATGGGTTGCCCAGGGAGGTTGTGAATGCTCCATCTTTGGCAGTGTTGAAGGCCAGGCTGGACAGAGCCTTGGGTGACATGGTTTAGTGTGGGGTGTCCCTGCCCATGGCAGGGGGGTTGGAACTAGATGATCTTAAGGTCCTTTCCAACCCTAACTATTCTGTGATTCTGTGATTCTATAATTCAGTTTCTAGACAAAAATAACTATTTACTATTGCATCTCAATTTCATTTTTCCTTTGCTAAGAACACAGCCAAGCTCCTATTCTTTCTTAAGCACATCTGAATGCACTGGAACCAATATGTTTCACTGTGCAGCAGTGGCAAAACAGAAGGAGCCTGGAAATAAGAAGCATTTAAAGTGAACTGTAAGGATTCCTATTTTGTTTCTGACTCAGAATACCTTTAGAGAAAGCATGCCCTTGTGTATGCCTTACCTACCCATTTTTCTTCTGCTTCATTCCCTCTTCCTTGTATGGATGGAAGATGTAGGAGTGAGACACTTGCTGGAGATGGTAGAAAAGAAAAGACTCTGTTCTTGAACACTATGATTTCGCAGCTACTTTACAAAGATTGCACATAGGGACCCCATAAAAGTTTATCTTTTCACCCTTTTCTCAGGAAAGATAACCTACAGACTCCTTATTTATTGAACTGGGATTAATAAATTCTGACCACTCTTTTGGAATTATATTGCCTACTAGACAGGCCTCTCTGTGAAGAAACTTACTGTTGTTCATGTCAGAAAATAAATGCAAAGTAAATGTCTGAACTGCTTGCTTCTAAAGCCTCTTAGAGTAAGGGATCAGTAAGTTTGGATGTGTGCAATGTTTGGAAAGGATGTGAGCCCTGAAAGCACTAGAAAACCCAACAAATTAATCCTTTTTGTTCCTTTTTGTGTCAACAGTAAAACAATACTTTAGTATTGCTGCTGGGAGATACCATACCCTGCCATCTTCCAGTGCTAGGGTTATAAAAGGTTATTTTGGAAAATTTAAACATTTTAATACCTGTAATTAAGTCAAATTCAACTTTGTATGGTTAATTCTCCAACAGCTTTACTATTCACATCTGGTCTTATCAGAACAACGGTAATGTTATCTTGAAACACATGCTGTATGTGACTCCAAAAGTGTATGAGCTTTAGTTATTGTAAGAAATTTGGTACTATATCCAATCTGTGACAGGTTTTGACATATTTCTAGATGGTATGGTAAATTTACTCTTTCACTTTCTGTATGATGACTTATGACTACAGATCAGAAATAGGATGTATCACTATACAGATGAATTATAACCAATAACTTCTTTTCCCTTAGTTCCAAAGACAAAGAATGTTGAAGATTCTGCAGCCTTTAACATAAACTTAGTGAAGTACCCTTGTAATGACTTCAGAAAACCCAGCACAGAAATAAAGATCAATAGGAAAGCTGCATTTGGAACTACAACTCTTGTCTTGACAGATCTTGGTAACAAAGATGATTTGAGAAATGATACCCAAATATCCAATGGACACTCTCAGTGTGTTGCTCCAAAAAGTAATTGTAGACACATACAAAACAATGTCTACCAGTCATGGGGAAGCACAGCCAAGCATTGCCCAACACCTGTAACTGCTATGGCTTTGTCCTCCTGTCAGCAACCTCTCTCTTTCACACATGTACAGAAGAAACAGAAAACTGATCATATACCCTCAGTTCACCAATATAATAAAGCAATAAGGTATGTATTCTAAAATGTAAACAAGTCTTTTTATAATCCCAAAGATCAACTTTATCCCTGAAGATTATTGGAATACCATGCTTTTGGGTTTGGACACTGTTGTCTTTGGATTTCTGCCAGAGGTAGATTATTCTTGGGAAACTAAAATTACAGTCAGATTTCAAAAGCACTGAATGACTTAGGCTGTCATTAGAAAAGTTCTGATTTTGTCATCTGCTCTTAACTAAACAGCTATTCATAGTTCAGCTATTCCTATGGGATAGGGCACCATAGCTCTAATAGGTCAAGTTCTACCTGAAGAGTTGTCTGATCTTAGCACTATAGTTGCTATCTGCTTAGAGAGATCATTGAAATCATCATGAAAGATGACAAAAGGAAGGTAGCTGAATGCATATATTCCAAGTAAAGTCATATGTCAACTAGCAGTTCTCAAAATTCTTCCCGTGGTATGAAATTCTATTCAGGTACCTTAATGAACCTCCCTTCACTATTTTCTCTTAACTTTCCTTCCCATTCTATATGTAACTACTTCAGTGCTCTACCCATCCTGAATTTGTATTTACACAGCCCTATTCAGACACATCCATTGCCTTGTTAAGAGAAGCGTGAGAACCTATTAGGGTTGTCAGAAAGTTGGGCAGACATACACAACAGCAATGGGACTGCAAGATAGATGTCACTTAGTGGTACATTATGCAGGGTGAGTGTGAAATATTAACAATATGCTACAAACTTCTTGGTGATGTGTCTGTTCTGAAATACAGAAATTAGTCCTTGCATTGTTGAAGCACCCGTTTTGAAGCAGAATCCCAGTGGCTAGCCAGGTTAGGCTGTGTGAATATACTTTCTCCTTGCTGTCGCAGTAGACAACTACAGAGAACTGGGGGTCCTAGTGGATGGCAGGATGACCATGAGCCAACACTGTGCCCTTGTGGCCAAGAAGGCCAATGGCCTCCTGGGGTGTATTAGAAGAGGGGTGGTCAGTAGGTCGAGAGAGGTCCTCCTTCCCCTCTACTCTGCCCTGGTGAGACCGCATCTGGAATATTGTGTCCAGTTCTGGGCCCCTCAGTTCAAGAAGGACAGGGACCTGCTGGAGAGAGTCCAGCGCAGGGCAACTAAGATGATTAAGGGAGTGGAGCATCTCCCTTATGAGGAAAGGCTGAGGGAGCTGGGTCTCTATAGTTTGGAGAAGAGGAGGCTGCGGGGGGACCTTATTAGTATATATAAATATATGAAGGGGGAGTGTCACGAGGATGGAGCCAGGCTCTTCTCAGTGGCAAACAATGATAGGACAAGGGGTAATGGGCTCAAACTGGAACACAAGAGGTTCCACTTAAACTTGAGAAGAAACTTCTTCTCAGTGAGGGTGACAGAACACTGGAACAGGCTGCCCAGGGAGGTTGTGGAGTCTCCTTCTCTGGAGACATTCAAAACCCGCCTGGATGCCTTCCTGCGTAACCTCATCTAGGTGTTCCTGCTCCGGCAGGGGGATTGGACTAGATGATCTTTTGAGGTCCCTTCCAATCTCTAGCATACTGTGACACTGTAACTGAGGAGGTGGGCAGGATAACTGAGAAGACAGAGGAGTGCAAAAAAGAAACGAGACCATACCAGTCATGGTAACAGGTAGTTAAAGCAACTCATCAACTTAAACATTAAAAAAACCCCAGAAAACACAAACAAAAAACTAAACAAAAAAACAAAACAAAAATTAAGACAACCCACACCAAAACCAAACACTTGTAACAAAACCCAACACAAAGTCTTGGGGTTTTTTTCTTTTGTTTCAGTGAGGTGTTGGAAGAAAACTACTGATGTCTGTAGGACTGCAATCTGGCAGACATAGAAGAACATGCAATTCCTAAGCTGATAACCAGAATAAATTATTTATCCCCCTCACCCTCCAGGCCTTTCTGCTATATACACACATTGGAAAGATACATTTCAGACTATTAATCTTTTTCATGTAACTGGTTTTTTTTCATGTTACTGTTTTTAAATAAAGCTTTGTTTATTGCATTCAGATAATCTCTGGCTATCTCGATCATGAGGAAGAAAGAAACTTTATCCCATTCAAAGAACACTCTTCCACCCTGCCTCAGGTGGATTATTTCTTGTCTGAATATGATTTGGAGCATTACTGTAATATTTTAGTAAAAAGAGTGGGAGTCTTTTCTGGGAAGCATACAAATACCTGGAGTAGCTACTTTGTATTGGTCTTTTTCCCCTCTGACAGCAGGATACTCTTTTAGAGCATGTCAGAATTTGGATTGGGCAATATAATAGCTGTAGTAATATTTATTTTGTTTTGTATATTACTTTAAAATTATTCAAAACAAGGGCTAATGCTGGGGAAAGCTGGTATAATACTTGCAAGAAAAGCACACAATCTTGTCTTCACTACTAGAAATCATTCAGCTTTAAAGGTGCGATAAAGTGCATTTGAGAAGTAAGTTTTCTGGCTGCCATTGTGTGCAAAAGAACACTGAGTGAACTATTGGAATGGTAAGAGAGGGTTTTTTGGCTGGTAATACCTTTAACATTATGCGGGTGTCATTTTGTAACCTATCATTACAGCATACCTCAAGCTAATCTGACAGATGATATTTATGTGTTAAGTGCAGGCCATCCTCGCTGCAGCAAACACCGCCGGCTCTGCAGCCTCAGAGTAGTGAGAAAGGATGGAGAAAACAAGGGCAGGCAGTTTTATACCTGTCCTCTACCCAGGGAAACTCAGTGTGACTACTTTCAGGTATGTATAAGACTGCAGGGCCTGTTTTCTAATGAGCACTTGTTCTGCAGCCTTCTTGCCCCAGTGATCTGTATTTGTGGATAGATATGATCCATTTAAAGTTTGAGGTAATTTTAAATACTTTTGCACACTGAATTGAAGCTAAAAGCATAATAGCAGTTACAAATTTATAGTTTTAGTTACTTCTCTTACTGCTAAGAAAGCCCCTGCTTGTCCAAATGTTATCTGCTTCCAAGTGATGTAAAATAGATGCATAGCAGAAATGTTGGTTTGAAAGGACTTGTAAAAGTTGTTCAGATCATCCTCTTGCTTGAAGGAGGACTATGGCAAACTCTAGATATGGAAATCAGACACATTTCTGTCTAGCCAAAATCTTGAATCTTCAAGGATGAAGATTCTGTAATCTGCCTGAGCAACTGCTCCCACTGCTGCACTAATACCTAACCTGACCTTCCTAGCTGCAACTGGTGGCCATTGCTCCTTGCTGTGAATGTATGACTGAGAAGAATTTGACTCAGTCACCTCCCACCAGATGAATTCCAGACAGTAAAGACTATCATGCCTTTATTTGAAGAAAACTGTGTGTTAGCATCATTTGAAGTTAAACCAGTTAGTGTGTGCAGTTACAGTTAAGAGAAAAACCTAAAATCAGTAATTACAAAAGAGATAAAACTACTTTAACTACTAGGAGGAGTTTCCTCTAGGGCCTCCCCCTGTAGATCTGTTTCTATTGCCAATTTAAAATAAGGAATTCATAGCCACCATATATGCCAAAACTGTGCCTAAACCTCTTTCTTTTGGCAGTGGGCTGACTTGGATTTTCCATTTTGTAACCATGGCAAGCGATCTGTTATGAAGACTGTCTTGAAGATTGGTCCCAATAATGGAAAGAACTTCTTTGTGTGCCCTCTTGGGAAGGAAAAACAATGTGGCTTTTTTCAATGGTCAGAAAATGGGCCAGGTTTGCAACTTACTCCTTGATGTCAATGTTAATAGCTGCTCCTCAAGATGTCTTAACTGCATACAATTTGCCTAGTAATTTTCCCATTTGCTGCTTCATTAGTAAAACAGCTCCAACAGCATAAAGAACTGCAGGTCTGGAAAGAGTCATTTTACGCAGTCCTGTAAAAGTTAAACGCTGCTTGTCTGCTGCATACTATTTTGCAATAATCATCTAGCTTGCAGTATATTGTGACATACTGTTGTATTTCTAATTAAAAATTGAACTGTTTCCTTTTTTCATGTACGTGTCATTGAAGTTTGTCAGCACTGTGTACTTTCAAGCACATGTGATTTATAGAATCAATAACTTTAAATTAGTATTTTTAAGTGGCAGATTTTTCCATAAGTGTAAACGTAATAAAATAATAAAAGTTAATATAAAGAAAATACACTTGTTTAAAAACTTCATGCTTTATTTACTCAGAGCTTAAAATGAAACACCAATGGACTGTACGCTTCAAATGTTAGCATAGTTGAATGTGTGACCTTGCTTAGGTTTGGAAAACAAAGACAAAAACTGCCCTAAAATTAATAACATGACTCTGCAGCTTTCCTAATTACGTATTTTAAATCCAGGTCTTAACAATTTATTCTAGTTGCTACTGAACCTTTTTCCCCTCAATCCACCTGTAATGCATAATAAAATCAAGCCTCTTTGTAAATATTTCAGAATTAATTGTGCAATTTCTGATAGGTAACTGCCTTTTATTATTTATTTTGAGGGGAAGGACTACTTAATTTTCCTGATAAACCTGTGGAAGTTCCGTCCAATTTAAATCTTCTGTGCCATGGTGCAAGTGAAACCGGTTTCTTGTCCTAACCAACACAAATTTAGAGGCTTTTTTAATTCCTCTTTTCAGTAACCTTTGATACCTCTGAAATCTTTTAAAACTTTCCTTATGTGAAGGAAATCTTTTCTAATCAGATTGTAGAAACCATAATCCTTATGTTGCTCAATGGCCTCTTTCCAAAGACTATATGTGTCTTTCATGAAGCCTATTATTTATAGTGGGGTACAGAACTCCACCTGAGAACAAAACAAGCTACTTCACATGATGAAGACTGCCTTTCCATTGCCATTTTTTTGTATGATGCTTCTTGTTACAATGTGGTGTCACTGCTAGCTTGTGCTTATACATCTAAATCTTTAAAACTCCTATCTAACCAGTTCCTCACTTGTATTTGTACAACTGATTACTGTGATAGTGTTTGATTATTTTTAAATTGTACATGCTTTTGGATGTTTTGCACAGGGATAAATCTTCAACAGTTCAGCTACACATGAAAAATAAAACAGAATTATCAACCATTTTTGATCACTTGCCTGCCACAGATGTTAAGATCTCACTGAAGCTGGAAGTTAAGTAACTTTTTCAAACTTTGACACTTCAAAAATTAACAGTTGGGCTGTTGTCATTTTTTATCTTAACAGCCAGACAAGATGTGAATATCCACTTATGTACAGCACATACAAGTTTTAAAGGATTAACTGCTTTTATTAGATACTGCAATCACTTTCCTTTTTCTATTCTTACATTTCTATAACCGGTGGTATGGTTTTTAAAAAGAAGTGCGTAAGCAGTATAAAAGTTAACTGGGACAGTGGAGCAGTGATGTATAAACTGCATTTACCCTCTGAGGATGCAAAATCTGAATACTTCATTGACATGAGCAGTATGTTCTCCTTAAACTAAGGAAAAGTGTATAAAATAAAATAATTGGTAAAATTCATAAGTCATTTTTCCCAAAGTTTGTATACATTAAAAGCATTAGAAATAACTTATATTAAAAACAAAACTATTACTATAGCAGAAGCTTCACGTCAAATAGAAGTTGTGTTTTAAAAAATGACTTTCTGTATTGCCTCATTTCTGCTACTTTCAGCCTAGCTACAAATGTTAGCATGCAATAACTTGTATTTACTATCTCAATTGTAATGTCATAGGCTAGCATAGGCTTTATCCAGTTGAAGAAACCAGAGCTGGCTGCTGATACTTACTATTTACCAGTGAGGTTGCAAATTAGAGATTTTTATAATCTCTGTGCATGAAGTTTCAATAATACAGGTTAAGAATTCTAAACATCTAAGTCTGTCTGAAGATATTTCAGAATGGTTGCATCACTGAATGGTGTCACTATTTTGGACAAAGGATTGTTTCAGGAAATAGATACTCAGCTTATAAATTCAGGCAAGAGATGTCATCTAGCTCATCTAGCAGATAAAATGTAAAATGCTTGAGAGGAATTCTGAAATGTGTAGAAATAAATGCAAGAAGTTAAAACAGAATAAGGCAGGAGCCACAGGGCAAGGCATGGCGTTAAAGAATTGCAACATGAAAGTTACGATTGTGCAGAAATGTTTATTTCTTAAAACTTTACATGTAGAAATTAGATTACTGCCTAACACTCAAAACCTCTGGGACTAGTACCTCTTTCCTAAACCTTGTGAAACTAGGGTATGCTAGTATCAATGGGAACTGCTGTCTTACATTGCTGAGGCTATTATGCTACGCATTAAATATCATTATAAATTATTAAATTCTAATCTCATGTCTTCTGTAAATACCATCCATTTAGGCTATGAACTTCAAAAGTTTACAGTGTGTTTCCTTGGGTGTCTGTTTTGAAGAGGCAGCATATTTATATCACCTAAATTTGCTTAGAATATAACCTGGTTGTATAATATCACAAGGTGAGGAAAGGCAGAAATGGAAATAACTGAGGGCAAGGATACCTTGAGCTTATCACAGGGAACTAGCATGTGGAGGAAACTGACACATTTACACTCCAGAGAAGTAGGAGACTAAGCAAGAGACAGTGAATTCTGATTCACCAGCTGCCTCTGCAAAACTTACTGGTTTTGCAAAACCTGTTTCTTTATTTCTCTTCTTCTTACAGAGGCCAGCACTATGTAACTTCTTTATAACAAGCTATGGCTGACAGCTGGTCATAAAAGGTTTTGATAAAAAAAAACATCTGGCAAGAAAACTTATCTTGGAACACATCCCCCTCTCAACCTTTCAGAAAGAATCTACAGCCAAGGGTGCAAAACTGCAGACAATTTGTGAAAGAATGTCTTGTGTTTGCTCATGGTAAAAGTCCTTATTTTCAGCTTCTGTCTTAATAGTTATAAATGCATTTATTTTTTCACATTGATTCATCTATTACAGTACAAGTGATGGAACACACATTTCAGATTCATATTTGGCTTACACATTTTAATGGCTTGTGTTGCATGCAATCAACTGTCAAGGTTAAAAGAATAACAAAGCCTAAGTTTATGGAATCACAGAATGGTTAGCGTTGGAAGAGACCTTAAAGATCATCTAAGTTCCAAGCTTTCTGCCATGGGCAGGGACACCTTCAATTACACCAGCTTGCTCAAAGTGCCATGCAGCCTGCCCTTGAACATTTCCAGTGATGGGGCAGCCACAACCTCTCTGAGCATCCTGTGCCAGTGTCTCACCAACCACACAGGGAAAAATTTCTTTCTAATGTCCAACATAAATCACCCTTCTCTCAGTTAAAAGCCATTCCCCCTTGTCCTGTCACTACATGCCCTTGTAAAAAGTCCCTCTCCAGGTTTCTTGTAGGCTCCCTTTAGGTACTGGAAGCTGCTCTAAGTTCTCCCAGAGCCTTTTCTTCTCCAGGCTGAACAACCCCGGCTCTCTCAGACTGTCTTCAAGTTAAAAGAGGGATCTGTCTATCCTAACCGTTTTCTGTCATTTATATTCCTTATGAAAACCAATGTAAATGGCTTTATTAAAAAATACAGCCCTTTTTAAAGGCCTCAGGGTTCAGATGTAGCCTTGTTACTTTAACCTGTACCCATCTGCAGGAGGCTGTAGGGACTGACAGGCTCATGTAAGCTCCTTTGACTTAGATGCATTCTGGACAAGGTGGTGACAGCAGTTCAGTAATAAAAAGGAGTCTTCCAGTAAAGCTTGCTTCTAAGTACTCTTACAGTTTTAGAGAGCATTTTCAGACATTAACATTACAAACTGACAGCCGGACTCAGAGTTTTCAACCTCACGCAGAAAACACTTTTTTCTGGTTTTATATATCACAAAGCTAACTTCATAAAGCTCTCAGAACTCATCTCAGATGCCATGTGAACCAGTGCTTAGAGGATCGGATCAAGGTCATACAGGTTGTGAAGTAAAAACGTTAAACCTAGAAAATGGTAATGCCATACCCAGTTTCTACTTTATGGTAGCGCTTTAGTTACTGTTACAGCTTAAGTAAGTTTAGGCAGAGTTTATCTTTCACTTTGAAAGTAACACTTATTTTCCAATTTAGGACATTGAGATTGGAATCAACAGATTTTATGCCAGGTTTCATGCCTTTATACCTTTATTTAAAGTACTTTTATAACCAGCTATTTGTTAGAAATACATTTTTTTTTGTATATTTGTTATATACACATGTACAACTATCATTTAATGGCAATGCAAATTCAGCAATTAGATTGAGGGCTGAAGCAATAGTCTTATGTCAGTAATTCACTGAGAGATAAATAAATTTACACCAAAGGTATGCACTCCAGTTCTGAGACATGACTATGTCACAGCTGTGACTACAGACTTTTACAATTATACATATACAACTACTTCTGCATCCACCTTCCTGTATAATAGTTCTCACTTGTTTTTCTGGAAAAAACACTTCTACACTGTGCAATTTAACTTGCCATCAGCTCTGTTTGTACTGACATTTGCTGATGACAGCCGGCGTTCAG
The DNA here is from genome assembly GCF_963264785.1 of Psittacula echo. Lineage (NCBI taxonomy): Eukaryota > Metazoa > Chordata > Aves > Psittaciformes > Psittacidae > Psittacula > Psittacula echo. The sequence continues at coordinate 38,698,391 of NC_137735.1, read as the reverse complement.
CATCTGGTATAACATAATATGCTCCATGTCTGTCTTTTCATTCCTCTAATGCCTAAAAGGGTGTTTATTATGTCCAACTTGAACATTCAAAACGTACATTGAAAGTCCATTTAGAAAAATGTGGAAGTGTGCTATACTTTATTTAACTGGGACAAAATAAAATCCAATCTAAGGAGACAACCCAATGATAAAAGTATTTTCCAGAGAAAAACTTATTAAAAATGCAACAAGCACACTTAAGGGTGAGTGGAACTCCAAGTGTACACAGTATTGTGTAAACACAGTGAGTGCTTTAGTTATTTAACTTACTGAATAGCCACTCCTGTACTAAGTGCAGGTCCCTGCAGAGTTTGTATGCTTTGTAATTTTTATTATAAAATCAACTTCAAACAACAAGACTGTCTTCTAGCTATTAGGTCTGTGGTATAAACATATGTGAAGAGATCCTAAACACTAGTTGTCTTTTAATACTAAGGTTTCAGGCAAGATCCAGAGAGTTGGCAAAGACAGGCCTCTCAGGAGGCACTGATGAGAAACAGAGCCCAACCTAAAGATCAAATAAAACTGTGTAGTTACGAACTCTGAAGGGAAAAGTGAAGCAAGAGTTCCTGTTTTGGCAGAAGTCCCATTCAACTGGTTTGGCTACAGATGGAGCTGAAACCTAAGTCCTTCCTTCAGATATCATGTCTGTGTGGACTTTTAGATGAACCTCTCATTGCCATTTGAGATCACCTAAACAAATTAGCTGTGATCCAAATGCTCTGTGCTCAGATTAAATACATTTTAATCTCAGATTATGAGTAAATTCAACTGGACATTTCACTAGATTAGAAACTGGCCTATGCATAAATATTACTGATGGGTCCACGCTCCAGCCTGATTCCAGCCAGCTCCAAAAATAAGTACTTGAAGTGGGCCTTACCACAGAAGCTTAAGCATCACATCTTTGGACAACAACTCATCTGTATTCCACTGGTTTGTAGTTTACGCAGAGCAAATGCAGGTTTTTGAAGAAATCTGCATTTACGTCCTGCACTAGGCAGCAACTTCAATGGAGCTGCCCTCCCATTTTGATCATAGGATCCAGGAAGACAGATGGGGCAGATGTTTATCGTTTCCTATAAATGAAAAACTAATTTCTACATATTGCACTTTTGACAGCATCATATTTCTTAGAGGGATATATTCACATATTTTTAAATCTAGAAAGGATTACAGTAATCATCCACCCTACCCTTCTGCAGAAACCAGGTAGATTTATTATGCCCCTTTAATCAGTTTAAGTGTATTAATGTCCACTCATCTTCCTCCAGATGCACTTAATCTAGAAATTGTTTGTGGCTATTTCCTTCAAACGTAACTTCTCTCATTCTGGCCCAGGAAATACTTGATCATAATGACAGTGACAATAACGACTGGAGATGAAAAAGCCCCTCATAATTTGTTAGAGACCTTATGGAAAAGGAAAAAAACCCCAGCACTTGAAACAGGGAAACATGGGAAATATACTTTTAGATTTATCCAGAAAACACAATGCAGCACCAGTGTTATCTCTATTGATATTGATATTATTGATCTCTGTTATCTGTTATCTCTATTATCTCTGTTACCTCTATTAATATTGATATTATTGATCTCTGTTGATACCCTAACCCAGTCAGGTAGCATTTGCAATATGCTTTTGCTCCAGCTACCTGACTCTGTTGAAAAGTTAAATATTGGCCTGGGCTAATACTATTTCAAACCTAAGGTAATGTCCATTAAGAACAACTAGAGAAAAAACAATGCATAATCTCTCATAACTCAGACTACATTTCTGAGGGTATAAATAATTATACTGCAACAAAACCCTAAGGTTTTAATCAGAAAGAAACAGGAAACAAATGAGAATTCAATCACTCATTTAATAAATTAACATGTTCTAGAACTTCAGGATGATCTTATGCATATGTAAGTTTTGAAATGTCTTTAGAAAAACACTCAAGTTACAAAATATAAGTGGAAGCTAAATTTACATTTCAATTTCAAATCTAGACTACACTTGGAGAGCTAATTTACAGTATTAAACTCATTACTACAGCAGTACTGCAGAACCTATGAAAGTGAAAAAGCATCGTGCAGAAGTTCTACTCTAAAGGCAAGGATGGTGGGTTGTACTTCTCAAGGATGGTGTCTCCACATGAAGTGGTCTAGAAGCTAACAATGTCACTTGCTTTGATTGCGACTGAGAACTAACATTTAAGCTAATCCTGGGTTCTGTAGATGAAAAGTATGAAAGTAAAAAATGTGCTTGATACTAGAATGCACAAGCAAGCTTAAAATCCATTTGTACGAAGAAGAAATTATAAAAATAACACACCATTATTGTTTTTCTTTACCGTACCATAAACATCAAATATACAGTTTATCCTTTGCTTTCTTTGATAGGTCATGTTATTTACATGGTACTTGCCACTTCTCAGCTTCTCTCCAAAATTCAGTCATTGCCCGGTATTGTAATACCATACAATTTCACCTAGAAACACGTGCAATATTTCATGTAACACTTCAGTTCATCTTCAATAGAAAAACAAAATGTGCTTATTTTTAATCAGTCTAAAGTAGTCTAATAGGGCAAAGCTTTACAAATACAAAATAACTGCATTACATAAAAGCAGCAAATGCTTTTCTTAAAAACATGAACTGACTCAAAGTGAACCAGAACAGAAATATTTACTATTATAGTAGCACAACTTCTTAGAGTTGTGTTTTCATGAAACTGAATTCTCTGATTTCCCCTGCACTAACTAAATGACTCAGGATGACTATCAGTAGGTTAATCCAGTATGCATCTTAGATGCTAAGAGTAGCAGCAACAAAATACAGGAAGTTCACAATAAGGACAGAAGGTTTCAGAGTCACCACAGAACCTTTTATACCTTTGTCAGAGATATGTAACCACTGAAATGAAATGAGAAGTCAAAACCCATAAATAATCACACCAGAAAACGTTTTTCCTTTCTGAATGGAAACATATTAAACATGCAAGCCTGATGCTGGCTACTAAAGGTCTTGGATTCCCCCACAGACCAGTACTGAAAGAGATCAGGTGACCAAAGCAAGGTGTAAATGCTCAAACTATCACTCTAGAGCCTAAGTTGACTTGCTTGTACGTAGCAAGGTGGAATGAATCATATGCATAAAAGAAACTATACTCTTACTATGAAACTATTCAGGTACACAGATACTATAGCAACTACAGAAGTTTCAGCTGTTTATATTTTGCTAATTGTAACTTACTCTGATAAAATGGAGGAATTACGTAGTTACATAGAAGAAGGAAAGCAATTACAGGACAAAACAGAAGGCGGAATTCAGGCAGGGGAGAAACAGAACCCTGAAACTGTAGCATGCACAAAAGGAGTTCAAAAATAAAGTGGTTTGGTTTAGGTTTACCAACCCAAAAGTTAATTTAGCAAATCCCAGCTCACTATGTGATGCTAGTTTGAATGTAATAAATTAGGTACTGCAGTACTGAACTCAATCTCTGATAACAATAATCAACTGCAGTTCAAACAATTTCCCATACACACACCACACCCAAACCTAGATTGTGTGGAGCAACCTACTACCCATTATTTTCAAATTCAGTTTAAACCCTCTGATTCATTGCACAAAATGGATTAACTTTAATTTATTGTTATATCAATACAGGAAACACTTGAACTTTGTTACTTAAAACTCCAGAGGCCAGATAAAGTCTATTTTACATATACCCATTTAGCTGTATCTGTTGTAAAGCCTTCAGAATAACACAGTATGCAGGACTGACAGCTTTGATGGTAATAAATACTGGAAAAGGCCATTTCTGAGATAGCACCATTAATCAAGACACACTCAGCTGTTTTGTCAAAAATACCAGTCATGGCATTAATTGCAAGGTTTCAGGTGACAATCAGCCAGCAGGCTCTGCTGATTGAGATGAATCTTTTAATGATAGCTTAGGTGATTATATTCAATCTATATTTACAGAGTGCTTAGGCTGCTTGATTGAAGAAATTTCTGATGAAAAACTTGTAGCTGAGATTGGGATTGTTTCCTAGGAACAAGAGTGACAGTGGGCCGCAAACATCTGCACCTCTCAGCATCTACTGCTTCTAGGGCAGCGCTGCAGGCACAACCAGCAGCTGGCAGCAGGCTGCAAGCCCGCTCCTTATGAGCTAGAACATTCACTCTAGCTGTTAAATGCCAAAAGAGCACAACTGCAACTTGGGAAATGAAAGCACACACAACTAAAACTGCCCCTGTATTTAAAATCAAGTGTATTTAGAATTACGTTATTTCACTGGAAGCTGCTAAGTTAGAGAATGCTGTTCATATTCACTGAAAATATTGTTTCCCAGGTGTTGCAAACAGTGAAAAGCTTCTGCATTAGAAGTGGAAGTAAGGCCAACAAGAATGACCTGAAAATGTCCTTTGTGTCCATTTTGCCATGATGATAAATATAATAATTCATTCTAGAATTTCTTCATAGGCCTTTTCCACAAAAATATTTATTCAGATTGCAGAAGAAAACAAACAATTCCCACTTATTCCCTGCAGTAAGAATTAACAAATGTAGCTCTTAACAGTCATAAAATATTGCAAAACACACACATCTCACGTGCTTGGCCAGATTAACATACACAGCAATTAGAAATTCTCATCTAAACCAGTGCACAGCACATCCACTTTTCTCTTGAGGCTGTAACACTGCTTTACTGCGTAGCTTACTGTGAAGGATCACATCTGAACACAGGTCCTGGTAACCCCTTTAGGTAAACATTCTTTGATATAAGAAATTTCTAATTAATTAACTAATGCTCATTAATTAATTCCTCAAATTACAATGATACCTGTTAAATTTTTCACCCACGGATATGCTGCTAACATTGACAATGTTATTATGCCATTAAAAATATTAAATTTTTCAACAGCCTAAGAGATTTGTATTGCTGCCACACGGGGGAGGTCAGGCCTGAAACTGTGACTGCATAAAAGGAAAAGTTTTGTGCCTGGTGTGGCAATCTCATGTACCTAGTTTGAGAACAGAATCTACTCAATTGCATTTCATAGGTGCAAGAGTCTGTAACCCTGTGGTGTTTCAGCATGAGGTAATAGTGAACAATCAGCAACATACCAAAGTCATATGGCTTATATGGCATATAACATCCTTGAGAGCAGACACTTACTACTATGGAAATTTAATAAATGGGATCTTAAGGAACCTCACTGATAGAAGATTTTTGATGCCAGTAGTCTACATTTATTCTTTACTCACCAAGAAGTTGCCCTTAATATCTTGTTGTTAGCAAACTGTTCAGGAACTCAGCCTATTTCCTGAGCTCTGCTGGTATTCAAGGAATGCTTATCAGATGCTTGGTACCACGTACTACCTAACCAATACTAGCAGAGGAGCGAGAAATATGTCAGGATGTGTATCCCCCCCAGGGAATCTTACTTCCACCTTCCTGGAGAAGCAGATCTTCATGTGCTCTCTTTCTCACCATCTCATGTTTCTTACAGAAGCTGTTTCACGTTGTATAAAGAAATTGCTACTAATTATAGCAGAAAAAGGAGGGAAAAAGATTCTTTGGTCTCAGTGTTAAAGGATAATCAGAGAGGTTACTATTTGAACACAGCTAGTAACATTTCACATATAATGTCCTAGTCATTAGAATAAGCAAGTGCAACAAGCCACAGATGCACAAACTCACTCTGCTGAGCAGCCTTCTGTGTGTCAGGAGGCCTGTTGGATCAGGCCCCAGGATTAAGAGAGTAAGAGCTTGAGGTCCTGCTAGCTTCCGGTTTTACGCCAGTACGCGACCCCACAAATATGCACATCACCAGCACATGTACAGATGTGGGGTACCTACAAAGTTAGAAAGCAGCACTGGACACAAAGTACTGAGGTCCTCACAAAGCTTAAAATGGTTGATTCTTGTGCCCAAATCTCTTTCAGATTTTCCCAAGAAAGACAACTTCTCCCTTTCTAAGGACAGAGCACTCTAATCTTTGCATACTGAGACTAAAGGCTTCAGTAGTTCTGTATTGTTCAGTGATTTTGTTATTCACTGTGAAAAATGCTTTAGAGGCACTTACATGAGATGGTCTATTATCTGACCAGACTGCCTCAACTTGTAGTATTTGAACATTTGAAGTTCCTCCCAAATGTTAAGACTGGAAAAATCAGAGCTACAAAGTAGAATGTAATGGTTAAGTTCAACACTGATTGGCATACTATGAATAGCTAAGACCAAAAGTACACCAATGACAATCACGAATATAAATATGGTGGAATATTTATCTGGCATTAGCACTTCCATTTGTCATAGTGAGGCACTACATTACTGTCGTACACATACAACTTTCTGCAAGATCAAACTTCTATTCCCAACTCTGAAATAGACTTGATTTTTCAAATTAAGTTACAGCTTACAGGTTATAGCTTTATTCTTGAATGTGACTGGAGATGTTACCTCAGCTCCATTGAGCATACTTGCACCTGTCTCTTGCTTAAACCTCTTTGTGATCCAGTAACCAGACATCCCTGACAGAACTCTCCAAGAGCCAAATATAGTAGTCTGTCCAAAACACAGCGGTGTTAACACAGAACACATCTCACAGCTACTTTCAATTAAATAGCCAGTCAAGACTGAATTCATGGCACTCACACTTTCATAAAGAATTGCAGTAACAGCAGATGCTCTTAAGTATGCAATCTGACTTGTAAAGCCTCCTCAGACAGAAGAAATTCAAATTCACAATTTAACAAAAGAGAAAGCCATCAGAAGGTTGTATTGAGATACTGCACTTTCCCATCCTGAAGATGGGAAGCCTATAGTAGATAATAGCCTGTCGATAAGAATTCTCCCTGAAACAGTAAGAATCGTGTATTCAAATCCCAAGCTTTGATGTCTCTTACTGAACTTTACTAGGGAGAAATAGTAGGATAGGTATCTAGCTTGAAGGTTGATCTCATGAAACCTGTGGAGAGATAGGCATCTTACTTCAGTCTGCAGGAAAATTCTGAAGTCTTCCATCACTAATCTAAGCATTTGCTGTCACCAGCTGGATAATTTCCTGTGCTCCTCAGTGCCCTACCGCAATTCCTGCAGTCTGCCTTGTGTTGGTATTAGCAGACAAGTGGCTGTACAGTAAGACAGGACAGCTTGTTTACTCACACTCTGAAAAAAGACAAGATTAGTTTTCAGCCAGACCAGCAAGCTGATCCATGTTGTGGTGTTGCATAACCACCAGAAACAATTGCTTAACTGAACAGAGAATGCACAGTGGAGGATGTGGGTAGTACCATACTTCTGGGGTACCAAAATCTTTAACCAGCTGAAACCATACTCCAGAGATGGACAAAGGTTCAAACATAACCTTCTCTTCAGCACTTCACTAGTAGTTAATTGTTCTTTGCTCTTTGTAGTTGCTTTTTGTGGTTTTTATCACCACAGCTGTAACTATGAGCCTAGGAGCTAAATTCACAGGAATGAGGAAGGTACTCTATACACACCTGAGGGCTTTGATGCATACTCCCCCAGCAAACAGCTGCAAATTGCCCTGGAGCTGTTACTGCTCTGATCACAAGTTATGAAGCCCACAGCAGAGCCAGTGGAATGGGTTGCAGACACCTGCTATTCCCAGTGCAAAGTGAAGATGGCTGTCAGGTTAAACCACTGGATCTGGCATGAAGCTGTCTAGGTGAATGTGCACACCCTTGTCTGCCAGTACTGGTACAGGACTTCCATCAAAGAGATACAGAAGGCAGGGAGAGGTAGCACTGCAGAAATCAGTTAAAGGCTGTTAACATCCTTAAGCCCATTTGGCAAAAGTGATGTTATTCTCTGAATACCCTAGCAGTTTCACTAAGGAACAACAAAAATTGCCAGATCTCTTGCTGAGAAGTGAGATCACAAGACTTTCATGTTGACAGAATCCTAAGATTGGGTACAGATTGAATTTAAATAGTTACAGTTCATTAACACTGTAGCTACTCCAATGTAATTTATTTTCTACTTTATAACATACAAATTAGTCCTCAGTAACAACCAAATTAGCAAAACACACTTGACTGCATATGAATTAGACTTGTTTATAGTACTTCTTACATTCACCCTTTTAATCTATAATGCTTTACTTCATCTATTACTGTAAATATTTCAGAAAAAATCCTACATAGATAAGGAATTGATAGGAAACTGCCAGTTCCATGTTGCTCCTCAATGCTCAGGAAAAGCACTGCTGATGAAAACATTAATTTATGGCAAGTTTCAGTTCCTTTATACTTCTCTATGTATTACCATGCCAACCCAATCTTCATCCTCACAGATGATCTATGATAATTTGCCTTGTAATTTTTGTCATAACAATGAATATCCAGGAGCAGTATTAAGCTAGCAGCAAAATCATTTTTATTTTCAAATAGCCTGTCACATTGTATTTAATAACCACACATACCATCAAGCATCTGATTATGAACAATAAGCATTCATGACCTAGCTGAGTATAATCCTAAATCTGTAATACTGCACTACTAGAATCTACTGTGATAGCGCTTCTCAGTTTGAGTAACTCGTCCCTCAACTCTTAAAAATACAGCTTCTATAATTATTATTGCTATTAGTTGATGCAGGATAATACAGTATTATCTACTATTGTATTGTATGCATAAAAAAAAACCCAACCCTTTCCCTGTTCAGTTACCCTGACATTCTACAAAGACTAAATACAAACTGCACCTGCAGTTGGAAGATCAGACTTAAGTGGACACTCATAAAATGCCTTTCTCCCGTTGGAAGGGTCAGGTTCTATAAAATTCTCTGTATATTTGTCTTGGACAGGTAACAACTCTGGATTCTTCCCATCTGCACATAACAGTACTCAAATAAACCAAGGCCTCTGGATTTCTTGCTAAACTGCATTTCTTATTCCTTAGGATCTTAAGCTGACAAATGCTGGGAAAGCAGAAATACAAAATGTAATACAAATTCACAACTACATTCAAGAGGCAAGCCACTGCTTTTTGTGTTTTACATAACCAGCACTGAAATAATAATTGAGCAACAAACAGAATTAGAGCTGAAATGTATTTCACAGTCTGCCTGGAAAGTATGCAAAAGGTGAAAACAAGAAAATTCCTGTTCATCTAAGACATGAAAGTTCTTCCCATGCAGAGCTCCAAAATGACCATTCCTAACCAATAACCCCCCTGACATTTACAATACAATGTTTTTGTAAAGTTCTACCTGGGAAAAGTATAATAAAAAAGCTCTTCTTTAAAAGATTTTTCCCTGTCCTATTAGGAAAAACACAAGTCACCAATAACAGGAATTCCCTGAAGAGCTGGCACACTTTGAAGCTGCTATTGCTTTTATTTCACAAACCACCACCTGTCACTGTAAAGGTATCAGCTAATCACACCAAGACAGCACTGCACAAGCAGGTGTATTTACCTACACTGATTCCAACTGTCAAGCGAAAAAAAAAAATAAACCAAGAAGAAAATGAAAACACAGCTAATATTGTTAAATGCATAAAGATCTGAAAAGGTTTGCTGCCTGACTCGGCAGCTTAAACAATAATAAAACTAGTCACAAAATCCTGAGATTCTGCCACATCTGCTCCACGGACACTTCAGTCATGGGTTTTTTTTTTTCTGTAAATTTAATAGAACTTATGTAGAGGAATGAACACACCTCCAGTGAGAATATCTGCAGTTCAGTGCTTAGCAGGTAACACACCAGTTGTATATTACAGCTAGAGTAAATTTAACTATCACTGATATTTCCTCACACACACAGCCTACAGATAATGGCACTGAAATCCTACACATACTCTTGTTTCAAAACAAGGATGAACAGAGTCGTTAACAAGTTATAACCATCACATCCTAACTAAGCCCAAGCAACAAGTGCTAATAGAAGAATTTCCAAGTTATAAAGTAATCAGCACCACTGTTGTTTTTACCTTGTGAAGAGATAATAGTCTCTACTGTTTATACAATATTACTTGTTGATTCCATCCAAAAGCCCAACCTTGAATTCTCTGAACATGTTATTTATTCCCAGTTGAGGCAGCTACAGATGAAAGGACGTTATTTCCATGGTAAGCTACAACGGCGGTATCACAGGAAAGTTTTCTTCACTAAGTGGTACAAAACATTGTCAGGGTTCATATAGATTGCCTGATGAAAGAACAGTTTAGAGCCATGCAAAAACATAACGACAGTATAAACTTACAATATAAAATTCCTTGAAATTGGGTAAGATTTTTTTTTTTTCCCACAACCCCAGCAGAAACTGTTGAAGAGTTTTTGTTTAGTTTTGGCAAGTTTGTTCTTGTAAAAATCTTTCTTAAAAAAATTCATCTTTCTTCTACGCATAACAGAACAGCATACTGCTAACAACCTGCAAAGAGATATTTTAAAGACAAAATATTAAGCACAATACTTTTTTTAATTCAGAATTCTGTCCATAACATTGGAATGGCACATTTATAAGTTTAATTTATAAATAATATACTGTCAAATTAAAAATACATAAAAATAGCTTACACAAACTAACCCTTTAACTTACAAGAATTAATTCAACATCACAAAGCAACCTATATTATTAAACCACATGTAGTCATGCATATGTCTCATGGAGACAAGTAATTTTGCTCTCACATACAGATGAATTGTTAGAATTGTAACAGTGACCTCAGGTACACTGTTACAGAGCACTCATAACTCCCCTAGTGATATACACTAGCTAGCACACTAGAAAGCCAGCCAAGGGTGTTTCCCATCTTCAGAAATGAATCCTGGTGAATTCAGCTGCAGCAGTTTGAGACACTGCCACTCAGCTGCCCATACTGAACCTTCTATGTTTACAAACCACAATGTTATCTCCAAAGTAACAGTCACTGGGATTTTATTAATCTATCTGCACTTGATTACTTGAGTTATCTGAAGATACAGCAGCCATGGTAGACACAACAGGTAGAAAACTTATCTTAAGCCACTGGAGATATATTCAGTAAGGGCTCCTCTGACAAAAGCTTGCTGTAGCCTAGAGTGAACTCTGGGCTACAAGATGCTCTGAAGATCCAGTGACAGAAGTGAATCCTCCAAATAAATTACTTGTTGCTTAAGCTCGACAGCAAGGCATTAAAGACAGCTACTCTGGTTTGAACGTTTTTTTCCAGCTTTTAAAGATACCAACTTGGAACATAAGGCAACAATCATTCTAAGGCACAGTACACAAGCATCTAAGCAACCTTACTTACAAATGATACATTAAGGTGTGCTTTTATTACACAATTAATTTTATTCAGGTAGACAAAGAATAAATCAAGTTTATGGCAATACACTTATTTTACCTGCTCCCCCCTTCAACTTTTCCTAGCCCAAGTTCAGCAAAGATTCAATCAAATGATCAGCAAGACTCCAAGTTAAGAAAAGAATCACACATCTTCAAATACCCGTGGAACAATCCTCAAGATGCTGAAGTTCTATTACAAATTAATCCTGGTATCTAGACACAGAAAGTGACAAACCCAGCTATGTCAGCTGTAGGTAACTCTCATGCTTTAGGTATTCAACTGCTCCTTTGCAGGTGTAAATGTGCCATAGGGAAAGTGCACAGCATATTAAGGGCAAGTAAATCACTGTGATTAAGATTTATAACTTAACTTCCACTACATAAAACAGGTGACAAGAAGGTTTTGAACTGTTTTCCCATCCAGTCAGAGTCAACACAATACTCCTTGAGGGCTTGTACTACTAGGGATGTTTGGATGTCCTCTCTATTCAAATGTATTCTCAGCTGTTGTGAAACAAGTTAAAAAGGTCCACAAGGAGATGCTCCTTACCTCTTAATTAAAGCTTTGAAATAGTCTCCACTACTCTTCAAACCTCTTTCCTTGCTTGTCAGCATTTGCATGGAATTTTCTTTTCAAGAGAAATGAAAACCTGGACTGTCTTGGACAATTTTTCTCAAAATAAGTCCCATGCGTAGAGGCAGAGACCTTCCTGCTCCCCAACCTTTCAGATTTCTGCCAAATATGTTATTAAATGGCAAAGCAAAGGTCCAGTTCAGTGGTTACTATTCATCACTTTTGGCTACTTAGTTCTTACAAAACCAAACAGACCATAAGAGCCATCAGACCTTGGAATAACCATTTTAAAAAGCAGCATCTAGGGAAGCCTAGCACTTTCCCTGTCTTAAATTTAGATGTTAATACGACAAAAGAAATTAAATGCAATCTACTACTTGCTCAGTTGGGTGACTTAGCAAAGGACTAGAAACCATGAAGTGAAACTGAGTGAATCCTGGAATTTTATTACACGCAGCACCTAGGAAAGAAAGAAAAAAAAGTGTAATTTGCTGCATTTAAGATTAGTGTCTTTGTTATTGTACTTTATCATCTAAAGACCCAGTTACTAATTCTACTACAATGGTGTAATTGTTCTTTACAATCTGTTTAACTTAAGACATCTTGAAAGTACTGAATTTTAAGTAAAAATATAGTGCTACTGACTGCTGCAGCACAATTAATGCCCTTATAATACAATCTGAAACAGCAACACAAGTTAGGAAAATCTCTCTCTTTCAATCCTGATTAACTTAATGAGTTCCTCCAACACTAATCTCTTAAACACAGAACTATGGGAAATAAGAGATCAAAGAACAGCAATAAGCAGTCTAACTAAATAAGCCATGTTGATTAGCAAACTGTATTTCCTACTGATCTAAGAGTTCACTAATGAGATGCCTGGCACAGTGACTGATCTTGGAATGCTTTGAAGCTATGCTTAACATTCACATTCTCCCTGCCTTATGCTATATCTAGGGGAGGCATAAACATTCTTTTTTAAAACCTTCAAATTAATCATACACAGTCCAGGAAAACACACAAAGGTTGTAAATATTTTTGATTTTTACTAAGACTTGCAAAAATTTTGTGGAAGTCTAAGACATTGAAATGCAGGGGAAAAATGAAAATATCTCAAATCCACACTAAGACACAGCTGCCCTGCTAACCAGCATTTGATATTATGAATGGCCAGTATTGCTGCAGTGTTCAAAGAATAATTAAAGACTTCTTTTTCAAAATCCACTTCTGGTTTTGTACTTCTGTGACCTCATTAGGGTCAACAAGCTTTGTCTGTTAAGCAAAATACATACCATAACTTCCAGTTCTATTGGCACATATGACAGCACCAAAGAACTTTGGAGCATACTTCTGGATTCTGGAAATAACTTTCTGACAGGCTACTGTTGGGTCTGTTCCTATTCTCATATACTCCACAGCTTGATAACTGAAAGAAAAACAGTTATGACACCCAGACAGTTAGCCATACTGAGATTATATGTTCTGAAATACCTTTGACAGACATTGATTTCTTTGAATAATGGAAACACATGATAAATAATCTTCATCCAAACTTCATCTTGGCAATTATTACTCAAGTTCTACATGAACAGTAATTACAAATAGGACTTAAAAGGGGCTGCAAGATGTCCTCTGTACCATCTATCATTCTAGGGCAGGACTAAACCTGGGATAATGCTCTCAATCATTTGGAGTAGAAGAGACCAAGCAACAGATCAGTTAAAGAAATGCAAAGAAGCAGCTAAAGAGTTAGAGGCTTTTTTTTTTTTACTGTGTGATTAAGTTTGGCATGAAAAGTTGTGACTGGTTTTCAAAAAGGCAAATGCCAAGGTACTTTTCTGAAGAAAACTGACCTCTGATATTACTGATCAATTACTGGTTTCAGTAAGCATTAAAAAAATTGTCCAGAAAAGAAGTTCAGTTTCTGGAAACCTCAAAATTGACCCATTTTCTTTATTTCATGAACATGAAGGTACTATGTTTTGCTCAAGACTTTGAGCTATTTTCTATTTTTTTGCAAACCAATTTAAAAAAAAAATTACTCAAAATGAAAGAGAAATCTAGAGGAACTTCTTTGTATCTACAGTATCATTAAGCAAATAAATACATGGGCATTGTTTTGAGATGAATCAGTTACATTTCCAAAATGTCCTCAGAGGGAAAAAAGTTACTTTTGTTGTCATTTTCTTTCAGAACCTGAAGATTAGAACACATAATGTAACTTACAAGCAAGCAACACTAGATTTTGTTTTGCTGAAAGATGCATATACCAAAACCAACTCGTTACACTACGACTCATCTACAGATAACATTAACTACAGATGTTATCAGAGTACCATGTAAGACAGCTTTCCTTACAATTTAAGGCTCCCTATTATCTTAGATTTATTCTAATAATCAAATAGGTTCAAGTTACCTAAAGATAACTATCTGAATATAAAGCTGTATTCCACAAGGGTCTCTTCACTAATCAAAAACTCTGTAAAATGATACCATCTCAAAGAAGGCAGACAGAAAATATATTTAACATTTCCTTCATTTCTGGCAAGTCAATTCTATTATTTGTTTTCATGTGGGAATATCTAAATAACATGGACTTAGGAAAGATCTGTATCTACAAAGAATCTGTGATTAACCATCTAGTCTTAGTTGTTTTCTAAAACCCACTGGTACCAGCAAAAAATGTTTTAAGCATTAAAGCCAAATCCTTCAGGCTGCTAAACTGTAATGTAAGCTTTTATTGATTAACCTCATAGTGGAGCTCAACTCAATACTGCTGTTGGTATCTAATACCTCAGGATAATTCGTGAGGTTGTCGACTGCCTTGTATTTCAAGGCTGACTTGGAACAGACTGAAACTCATTGAGGACACCTGTAAATATGCAACAAACTAGTAAGCGTTTTTAACTGCCAGTTTCAAAAAAAGCACTCAAGGAATATGAAGGCCATTGCTATATATTCCTTCAAGCATCAGTGCCTATTACGTTCAGCACAGACTTCCATAAGTCATTCCTGCTGAGACCAACTCGCAAGAATGATTGTCAAAACTCAGTCATGAAAACACCCATATTTTATGTAGGCTATACAACCAAGATGACAGCACTAAAACACTCTTCCAGTTTCAAATTAGATGGAATTATACAGGATTGTTACAGTGACACCTTCCCACCCTCCCAAGAAACCTGAGACTCACCCCTCAACCTTCCTGCAATTTATAAGGCTTATTTCCCACACAATAAAACACTTCGTACGAGAAAGCTAATCAGTTCTGTTAAAAAGTGTGCAAGTTGGGGATATACTCATTACCTGGTGCCTGCTTGCTCAACAGCGTGGCAGTATTAAGGGATCTGTCATGAAGATATTTAAGAAGTCATTTCTTTTAAGACAGATCATAACGATGACCTGACTGTGCTGCTGTTCTTTCCCTCCTTTACTCCCACTTCAGCAGCTACTAAGACAGGCTTTTTAATCAATTAGTTAATTTTCTGAGTTCACATTTTGCTAGAGAAAAATAGCCAAGCTTGCCCTAAGGACAAACCTGGGTAAGAAGCGCATCATTATGTCACCATCCCCAGTGGCTGCAGCTCCTCCTGCTGTGCTATCTGCATAGGATCCTGCTCCAGCTATCGGAGAGTCTCCTACACGGCTGTAGAGAAAAATGGAAAAAAAAAACAGAACCTGGAAACTACAGAAAATGGTGATTTAATAATTCAAGTGGGACTGCACTAATGTAATAGTTCTTGGCCTGATATTGGCAAGTTCTTATAACCTGGTCATCCTTTTAACTTTGTCAACCTTACTGCCTCCAGCTGAGTTAAGTGTTAAACTCACAGGAGAACAGAACAGGTAAAGAGGTCACTCCACTGCAGTCAGAAGTCTTGTCTTAAAACTACCAATAAAAGTGATCTGTGATAACCTGACTGACCCGAGGCTTAATCCACCTCCAGTGCACAACTGTTTGTTATTATACTGACTATTGTCTGGGCAGTAAGGTTTAGCCAGTGGGCAACAGTAAGCAGCTGGGGACATTAGTATGTTCAATAACTTGGTGCTAAATCTGTAAGTTGTCTGACTTGGTTGACAGAAAAGATTCCTATCTGGGTAGAAAAAAGGCTCAAAGACAAAATACAAGCCTAGGGCTCTGATTCTACGTACACTTCTTTGGAGACTGTGCACCTCTCCAAAATGCTTATTTGTCTCTGGTGCCATGCCTTACAAGTTGCCTTGCAACCGTGACAGTTGTTTGTGTCTCTGTATGGTAAATTAAGTGAGCTGAAAAACAAGCACTCCCTCAAAGACAAACATCTTGCAACAGTTTCTCAGTATGGGGATTTGTGGTGATGCCCAGAAATAAGCAAGGCCATCACTGCAGTCTAAAATATAACCTTTATATAAGCTTAATGTAGCAAATGAGACAGGAAAAAAGCTTTTTTGTAAAATCAGAGATACTAACCCTGGAATTTTGTGGACTGCGCCATTAGTAGATGTCCCAGAAACAACAGTTCCACTCCCACCGATTACAATCATACCTAAAGTTTTCAACAAGGACGAAACACATTCAGAAACAGTCCTAACAAATTTAATTAGCACTATGGTATCAAATAAACCACAATACCCAGACTTTCCAAACTACTGATATCCTTAAATATAGAGAAGCCGTACTCTTACGGAAGTTCTTCTTAAAACACATTTGGAAACTTTCTGGATGCATTACAGCTCAAAAACCAATCTATAAAAGTGAGTGCCACACTGTTCAGAGCTGTATGTACATTACTGCTGCCCAAACAGCCGCTGTCTCCTGATACACACCTATGTTAACCAGTAGATAACAAGCACCTGGTACATCCTGCCCCAGTACCACCAGAACAACAAAGTCGGGAAATTATAAATGGTCCTTTAGGGAGACTTAAAGAAAAAAAAAAAAAGGGGGGGTGAGGGGGTCAGAAGAATCACAAGGATGAGCTTAAATTTCACAGATGGTGACACACTGCCTACCAAAGTTAACAAGAATTACATGGCAGGCAATCAGATGTGTGGATAACCCTACCCCTTGTTAATTTTGTGCTGACAAGGAAGGTACTGCCTCATATTACAGAAATTTAGATTGCCACTTGTAGCAGGATTTCGGATCAGCTGCTTCTCTGTAGAGTTAAGACTTCACCTCTAAGAGAGGGCAGAAGCTGCTGCTAGGATCAAACTCCAGTACAAGTCAAGATCCAAGAAGCAGAATTCAAAGAGCTGAATTCTGGTTCTCTAACCTCCATAAGCACTACCTCCTTCTCACAGAAAAGATTCCTGACCATCAGAAGCTAAAAGCATAGAGGCACTGACTCTATAGCCACCAGGAGCCTCTGCAAAAAGGCCTGGAAGGGCATCTGTTTCTGCCAACTTCCGAAATGCTTTGTGAATGAAGGTTCTTCTCAAAATGTGTTATTCAAGGACACGTTTCACATATAAAACAATAGGGTGGAAGAACTTGCAGTATAAATGTAAGCACCATCATTCACAACAAAACATCTTAGGACTACTTAATGATACACAAATTCCTGAACTGTTCTTAGCAGATTCCCTTCTCATCCTGATATTCTATGATTTCTGAATTTTCTAGCACTGGAGACTGTATATCCCAATAAAGAAAGCTACCTACAAAAACAAGAACTTGGTAGGTTGCCTGACTTCTGTAGAAAGTTAATTTGTTATTAGGAGAGCGGATTGGAAGCAAAGAAGAAACAACTTGTTATTTCTTGGTATTGCAAATACTGTCAGGCAAAAGTTCTGAATTGCTAAACTGAGAAAAATCCAGATAAAACCAAGGAGTGCAAGCTTCAAGACTAAAAACTATAAAGCTTTGGAAGACATGAACCTTAACTGCTCCACTCCTACGCCTGATCTGATCATTAATCACTTTATAGGCTTGTCAATTAACAGTCCTCTATCAGTAAGCTCTTAGAAGTTTTTGGGACTACTACTGCTAACCTGTTTTAAGCATAGTAGATTTTCTATAAAATTATTTAGACAAAAGCCAGAATAGCAGAAAAATGAAAGCAAAGACCGTTCAATAAACACTGCTTTTGGCTGGCAACAGGACTAACAGTTTACTCATATCTTCCACCACTGCAAAGCCTTTTAAGTTGGTATGACAGCTACAGGGGAGACTTAAGTTAACCATAATCAAGATAAGTATTTTTAATCTTGATCAGTTTTCTAAGCATCCATAGCAGCCCAAGAAATTATGACAAGGTATCTGAGGGAAAAGCAGTAGGGCACTGAACAAAAACTAAGGTGGAGGAATGATGAATTAAAAATACATCAGCATCAGAGTTACCAAAAGTTGTTACCAATAGTATCATGATTATGAAAACTTCTTCGTGAGGTCTGTTCTTCTTTATAAGTTACTTTTTCAGGTCGTTTGTATGGTCCACAGGATTTTGAAGAGTCTGGTATCACATTCTGTAAACATTTTGTGATTTGCATGAATAATATATTCTGCTTCATTATAGATAAATTTAAAAATACCACAGTCAATACCTGTAATCTACCACACAGGTAACAGATGCCCAATACCTAAATTACACAGCTGTACTGAAATCCCACAAACTGATTTGCTTAAAGAAAAAAGAATGACTTCTGGTATGATGCAGTTAAAAGTTTTTCTTACTAGAAAGTTACGATAAAATTAAAGATTCTGCTCTGCTCCATTGACTGTTAAAAAAAAAAAAAAAAGCCTCACTTCATTGAAACAAAGAAAATTTTCAAGCTAAAAGCCAGCCAGATGAACTGAGCTTGTTCTACTAATGTCAAGATGTTATTGTCAAGTCAGTATCATAGTCATCATAGTCAAGATAATTTCCCAACTGAAAAACACTATACTGAATTAAAATGGTACAGCAATGCAGCATTTAATAGCTAAGAAACAAGACAGCATATAAACATGTAGAAATCGGAAACACCAATCCAAAAACAAACAAAAAAAACAAACAGGAGAGAAATCTCACCACAACACGCAAGTTTAACAGACAGCTGCATTAATGTGATGTGTTCCCAGTTCACAGGTTAGCTTCGCTAACTTTTTAATAACCTTAATTGCTACCATAAGATTTTCTTATAGAAATTTATAAATACATCAAAAAAAAATACACACTCTGCCAAGGCCAAAACCAGCAGGATCCAAGAAATTAACAGCTAGACACATACTCTTGCTGAGCCTACCAAACGCTTGGTAATTCCAAGTTTGTTCATTTAATATGCAAAACTTTTTTTTTCTTCACATGTAAAGTACAACTTCAATATAAGCTGAAAGAGGCAATGCTGCATTACTGACTTCCTAAACCCCACCTTCACCACCACCACACTTTACCTTCCAGTAATTTGGCTGACAGCTTTGATTAAGCCACTCTGAATACATCAAAAGAGATTTCTGGGTAGTTAAATCTTCATATGGAAACCCCATTCTTACAGCAAACAGGGAGGCTTGAAAAGCAACAACAAAACCAAAACCATTAATTTATTCATATGGTTATATATTTTATGATAATGCATTCATGTAATGTTATCTAGAAATCAAAAATTCTATATCCTCTACAGAGATGAGAAATATGTCTTCAGGGAGCAGTACCAGCCATTATAGTAATGTATAACTGCAGTAGCAAACTCTCCCTCCACTGGCAATATCAAATTTCCTCAATTCACTGTAACTATGTTAACATATGTAAGTTTTAGCACTGAAAGAGAAACAGATTCAACTCTGTTTATCAACTGAACACAAATAACCTGAAGCAAGAGTGGCCTGGACTGTGTGTGTCACAGAAATATTTAAGTATATTATACAAATAACAGTATATTTTCCTTAAAAATCTAGTCTTCTATGAAATACAAGTAACAGCAGCATATTTACCACCAAAACACTGATACTTGCAGAAATCAATCCACCAGCTTACATATTACACTTCTTCCTTGCAGTTTGAAAAGTGACTGCTTCCTTGTTTTGAAAATTAATATAGTATGTGTCAAGAGAGCAAAAGAAATACCAACACAAGCAACAAAAGAACACTGCACTTCTAAGACTGGCTTTTCTTGTTAGGGAAAGGAAATGCAAGAAGATCAACTACTCTCTCATCTTTTAGTTGTCGATACATTTGATATTACCAAGTAACAGATATTGTTGCTAGATTCAGATGCTTGAATTTATATTACCAATCCTTGATAATAACATCACTATAACATGCAGCTGAACGAGCTTCTCGAGTTCAAGAATTAAGAAAAGCCTTCAGTTATTTCTGGACATGTTTTCTATGTTTTTCTTTAAAACTGACACAGTTAAATCCTCTTTGCACTCAGAGTAAAACAAAACTGACAGCTTCAATTAAACAAAACAGGCAGGTCTGGTGGTTTTTCTTGTCTGGTTGGTTTTTGTTTTGGGGGTTGTTTTTAGGTAAACTTGTGCTTGTGCATATTTGTCAGTCATTCTTTCATGACTTCTAAAGCCTTGTTTCTATTCCAGGAAGCAGAATTGCTCATCTTTACTCTCTGAACTGTTTACTTGGATTATTGGTCTAAGTATTGCTAGAAGACAAAGGGAAAGGGTCAGGCATACTGTGATTATGAAACTTTCCTATCTCTTTGAGACAAACCTGAAAATTTCTTGGCACATGATAACCGAACTAATTCTTTGCTTCCTCACTTGTAATCATTCTGTATTAAATGTTCCTCACCAGATTCAGTGTGCATACATGGCCTCTATTGCTGATTTTCCAAGACTTGGCCTAAAGAAATCACGCAATGAACAGAAAAAGCAATTCTTTTAACAGTGCAACTCTGATCAGTGTGGCCATCTGTATCTGTTCAACAGAAGCTACACCACAGCTAACAAGCAGAACCCAGGAAACTACACGCTGGCCAGCCTCACACTGATTACTGAGATGACTGAACAACTAAGCCTGGAATCCATTTCTGAGCATGTGAAGGACAAGAAGGCGATTGCGAGTTGTCAGCATGGCTTCACAAAAGGGAAGCTGTGGTTGATCAGTCTGATAACCTTCTATGATGAAACAACTGGTTTGGTATATGAGGGGAGAGCAGTGGATATTGTCTACCTTAACTTCCACATCAAAAGCTTTTGATACTGTCTCCCATAAGATTCTCAAAGAGAAGCTGATGAAGTATGGACTGGATGAAGGATCAAACTTAAGAGGGTGTTTGGTGATCAGCAGTATGAAGTCTAGAGCCAGTAACTAGCAGCGTACCACTGGGATCAATACAGGGTCAAGTATTGTTCAGTATCTTCATTGATGACCTGGATGAGGGGGCACACACCCTCACCAAATTTTGCAGATGATACAAAACTAGGAGGAGTGGCTGAAGCTGGGACTGTTCAGCCTGGTTCAGGGGATCTCATCAGTGTATAAAAATATGTGAAGGGAGTGTGTAAAGAAGATCAAGCCAGGCTCTTTTCAGTGGTGCGTAGTGACATGAAAAGAGGCAATGAGCACAAACAGAAACATGAGAAGCTCCCTCTAAACAACAGGACATGCTTCTACACTCTGGATGGTGACAAAGTTGCTTAGAGGTTGCGGGGTCTCCATCTCTGGAGATATTCAAAAGCCATCTGGAAATGGTCCTGAGCAACCAGTTCTAGGTGGCCCTACTTAAGAAGGAAGGTTGGACCAGAAGACCTCAAGTCCCTGCCAACGTCTACCACCCTATGATTCTGTAATGCACTGTCTTCCTTAAGTTCTTGATGTACAAAACATTTTAAGAGACCTAAACTTCATTTTTTTGAGTCACTGTAAACAGAACTGAGAAGACTACTCAGGTGTCATGGCACTCGTAACAGATGCCATCAGTACTTTTAACACTGAAAATTAAAAATTCATGTTACTTTCATTAAAATTTTACTGCCAGAAAAAAGGTACGTGTCACACATTTAAAAATGATCAACTAAACAAAATGAATGTGTGCCACAGCTTGCCTCCTCCTCTCTAGTGTGAGCTTCTCAAAGAAATTATATTTTAGGAAATGGGCAGACTATCCTGGATTATATCACTAAATAGATTTGAATAAAAGTGTACTTTAGTTATTTGGAAAAAAATGAAGAATAACCTCAGCAATTCTGCATCTGGAATAAAGAAAGCCTGCAGAGATTATATATATATTAAAAGGATTTACTATTCTAGCTAGCTTTTCTGGTGAAAATGTGAACATTTTCATTTAGAAAATAAACTATTATTTCTCTCATACTGATTTAAAAGTACAGATGTATTCTTCTGAAGCTATAGCTCCATTTTTCTCTTTATCAATTTTTGCTTGGTAAAGACGACTATAGTTTCCTTTATCCAAGTTCCTATTTCTACAGAAAATACATGCTTTCAGAATATTATTCTTTCTTAATTTCTCTCTGCTTTGATTAATTCACTAACATTTATGCCCCATCCAACCTGGCCTTGAACACTTCCAGGGATGGGACATCCACAGCTTCTCTGGGCAATCTGTTCCAGTGTCTTACCACCCTCATAGTAAAGAATTTTGTGCTCATGTCTAACCTAAATCTACCTTCCTTCAGTTTAAAAACATTCCTACTTGTCCTGTCATTACATGCTCTTGTAAAACATCCCTCTCCAGGTTTCCTATAGGCACCCTTTAGGTATTGGAAGGATGCTATAAGGTCTCCCCAGAGCCTTCTCTTCTCCAGGCTGAACAAGCCCACCTCGCTCATCTTGTCTCCATAGTCGAGGAAATCCAGCCCTCTGAGCATCTCTGTAGCCCTCCTCTCGACTCCCTCAAGCAGGTCCACATCCCTCCTCTCTTGCTGGCCCCAAAACTGAATGCAGCTGAACTACCTCCCTCGACCTGCTGGCCACACTCCTTTTGATGCAGCCCAGGACACAGTTGGCTTTGTGGGTTGAGAGCGCACATTGCTGACTCATGTTGAGCTTTTTGTCAACCAACACCCCTAAGTCCTTCTCCTCAGGGCTGCTCTCAATCCAATCCCCACCCAGCCTGTCTTTATGCTTGGGATTGCCCCAATCCAGGTGTAAGACCTTGTACTCAGCCTTGAACTTCATAAGGTCTATGCTGGCACACCTCTCAAGACTGTCAAGATTCCTCTAGATGGCATCCCTTCCCTCCAGCATGTCAACCACACCACAAAGCTCGGTGTTGTTGGTAAACTTGCTGAAGGTGTAAGGGGGAAAGGAGTATGATGAGCACTTCTTCGTCCTCTTTTTAACGCCTGACCAATTTCTTTTTCAGCATCATCTGCGAGATCTTTCTTACCAAAGCCACTTGTAACCTAGTCATGGTCAACTGCTCAAATGAAATAGAATCTGCAAATCTCAATCTCTTTTCAGACCTCCTGTCAAACACTGTCTTCACCTCCCTCTGTTGCCTTATTCCACTCCATCAAGAAACTACTGTTGCACTTATTTCTCTAACATTCTGTACATGTTAATTCCCTCAAGAATCTTTAATCTTTTCTTAGCAGTTTCAAACCACCTACCCTTAATGCTCAGATGCCAATTTCGCACTGACCTCCACATTTCTTTCTGAACAGGCAAATACATTTTAAAAGTCCTTAACTGTGAGCCAAGTAGCCTTCCACTCACTATTCATATACCTCCCTGGAATGTACATCTCTTTTGAAACCAGTATTCTTCTAACAGCAGCAGCTCATATTTGAAAAGCTCAACTACTCCTCCAGTTTGCTATCGCTCTTTTGTTGTGCCTAGGAGTACAGCCCCTAATGCAGTTTTTTTACAGTCAAATTCTCACTTATATTTTTAAACTGTGAAATACAACAGTCATGCTGAATACATACTAGAATAGTAAAATCTAACTCTACAGTCTATTAAGTCTGTTATTCTTTAGAAAAAGTTGCTCCATGGTTTTAAATTAAATGTTTACATGTAACAGCTGCTACAGTGCCTCGTATGAAATCATCTTTGATATCTTTGATATCAGTGGTATTAGCAAAGCCTTGGGATTACAAGTTAATGTTTGCAAATACATTGGTGGAAAGACCACAAAATCATGTTTTTCTTTTCATGTCCAAACAGTGAATTGAACAACTTAATTCATTCACATATAATAAGATAGTAAACACTTCTGAATTATTTGAATACTCATTTGATTGTCAGGGAATCCTCCCTCCTATATTACCAAGAGTAATATACAGCAATTTTGGCAGGAAGTGTTATAAGAAAAAGGTATGCTTTGAAGACAGTTAAAGGGATAATTACCTGACTCTCCCACTAATAACGTATGCTTAGTGTATTCCATGACTTTTCGTGCTACACTGATTGCCTTTTTTACGTGTTTGAGATCCGCAACTGCTCCAACTTCCATGGTGTTGCTGTAACAAGAAATATTTAAAACCTATTAAAAATACAAGAATAATTGTACATTTTTATCAGACAAAATCTGTTCTCATCTAAATTAGAAAGCCTGCTCTTTTATCATACTGCTTTAACTGTTGACAGACAACATCACTAATCTAGTAGTAGACAAACTATATCACTTGTGGCAAAAACTTTGTCCCTATATTGTTTTCTTTCACAGGCATGGGGATAAGGCTCAACTACCAGTAACTCAGTCCACAGTAATATTTTCAGTGGAATAACTATTTTATTACATAAACTCATATTTATGCAATTATATAATTGCATATAATTGCAATTACTCTTTAATCAGGGCAGCTTTAAATGGTAAATAAAGCACAGAATACAATTGCTCCAGAAGTGAAATATTTATGGGATGAATGTAAAGGGAAAGCTTACAATGCTACCAACTATCTGCTTTGCGAGTGTGATACCTAGAGCTAGATTACTGCACTACATAAAGATTCAAAACCAAACATGCTTAGCTACTCTTCCACTAATTCAGTATTTTCCCTAGCTCCACAAGTTTACATATAACTTTTTCCTATAGTCAACCCTAAATCAGCAAGATCTCTGCAACAACAGATTTACATTAAAATGTGCTAAAAATAATGGGGATCAGTCTTTTCTCCATGTAGTTTTCTTACCCATTCATAATCATTGCATCCAGTGTTGTTTCTCCACTTTCATCTGGACTTCCTCCATATCCCACACTCCCATCACACTGGTCGATCTCACACTGACCACAGCCTCTCTCAACTGCATCCAGCTCAGAACCTCCCAGCTGCAATACTCCCCAAGCTGTAATCAACACAAATAATTAATTGTCACTAGTGAAATATCTCCACTACTGCTTTAAAGAATGTTTTAAAGATGGATATAATGCAGATGCACTATATAAGTGGGTAAAGGAAATAAACTGTAACTTATAGGTGAAATAAAGTCAAAATATTAAGCTATTCAAAAGATTGTAAAGCATTATTTTTCTAAATACTATTCTTCTTGCGCATCTGATTAGTGTTTCTGACTGAGAAACTAAGCTTCCTTTTTTCTCACTG
Source organism: Psittacula echo (assembly GCF_963264785.1). Classification (NCBI taxonomy): domain Eukaryota; kingdom Metazoa; phylum Chordata; class Aves; order Psittaciformes; family Psittacidae; genus Psittacula; species Psittacula echo. The sequence goes on along the minus strand of NC_137735.1, from coordinate 38,673,058 downwards.
AGAAGGTCTTTACTAACAGTCATCACAACTTCTATACATTAAATAACCTCATTTGACAAGAACCAACTATTGCTTTATCACTGCTTATTTCAAACCATCTGGTGGTGGGGAGGAAGAGGGAAGCAAAACTTCTATCTCAAAATAAAAAGCAAAAGTTATAATAAGCAACCCTCAAAAGCTTCATATGAGAATACGAAGTGTCCAGCTGCAGAATAAAAAGATCTAAACCATACAGTGATCTAAAAGATCCAAAATTTTATCAGTAAGAACAAAAAGAAAGTGGAAACAATATACAAGAAATTAGTCTCCACATTCTCCTGTTCAATCCTTTAGTCTTCTGCTGTTTATGATCTAGCTCATGGTGCTGTTTCGTAAGACATTACAGACATGCCAAATGACACGATTTTAATAAGCTGGGCCTGAAGCTGGCACATGTGAGCACATGTGAGCACATGTAACATTTCACAAGGTTGGACCTCAGGCAAGATTTTCCAACATGCTGAGCTTGCTGCCACCGACAACAGCAATCCTGCTTGCTCCTCCTTGTGCTCCCTCATCTGCCAGATCCAACACAGGGGAGGCAGGAGAAACAATACAGCCCAGCTCTTTTTGGCAGAAGCAAGCAATTACACTTGTCTCCATCATCTCAAGAAGCCTCATCTTAACAAATGCAGCATGCAACTGCATGAAACTACCTACACCAAAGAAGAAGTAGGATACCCAGCATCCAACTCCTCATGCGCTTGTCTTTATTATAAACTCCAATGAGGAGTACCACTCCATGTCCTACTACCTTTATTGCTGTGAGTAGCCTTAACACGTGCTTTGAAAAGCTGCAAAGCAAGGGCCATGCAGTTTTCATGACTGCATTTCACTTCTGACCTATACAAAGTTTTACAGGTAAGCCATTTCACTAATAAAGCTTCCATAATATGTGATTACTTGTAACTCAACTATGATAAAATAGCCTGAGTCTTTTAAATTCAGTATCCACAACTAATTTATGTTGCCATAGGAAAACCTGCTTTGACTGTCAATACTACAACACAAAACAATTTATCACAAAAAAAAAAAAAGAGCTCCAAAAATACTGTATTAAGAACTGTCTAAATGTTTGGGGCAAGAATGAATCTCAGAAGGGCAAAATTAAAAATATATTATTAGCAAAAGAATGGTTTTAGTCTAGCTTTTCCACAGCCCATAATCCCCTCAGCTTCCCTTTTATTTTAAAGGCATTTTTCCCCACCTTGAAAGCTAAACCACTTTCTTGCAGGCTGTCAAGTAACACCAGCGCACAGGCATGTCAGGGGCCTGGCCCCCTTCCCACAGAAAGGCACTACAACGCCCCTAGACCCGCCGCACGCAGAGAAGCACTTCACAGAGCTTCCCTGCGGTACCAGGACTCGCTCTGCCCCATGACTGCAGCGCATGCCCTCTGCAGCCGGAGCCCTGTAACGGAAGCCGGGTCACAGCCTACTTTTTACTACACATAACCGTGGTCATGCTTAAGAGACTTCCAAGACAACACGCAGAACTCCGGCAGCCCCTCAGGAGGCCGGGACACCCCGCCCCACCCGGCCCCCCACCGGGGCACCTGTCTCTGCGGCCTTCCTAAACGCCCAAGTGTTGATGACTACAGGCAGCGCGGCAGCCAAGGCAGCACCCGCCGGCTGCAACACGACGAGCAGGAGGGAAACAACCACCATCCACCGCCGGTACCCGCCACACCCCGCCGCCATAGCCCCCTCCACACCGCCACGAACCGGACGGCAGCTGCTACGCGTGCGCACACGACTGCGCAGCAATACGGCCGCTGGCGGTACTGGCCGCCGTGGAGGGTGTTGCTTGCGGGAGTGGTGCTTCCGGTAGGGACTACTCTATGTGCAGAGGGTGGGCTGCCGCCTGCCGCGGGGGCGGTTTTGGGTCAAGGGGAAGCCTGAATGTCTCCCATCAAAGGCCAAGGCTCAGCGCAGATTAAAATGCCACGTATATATTTATTGTATGCCTGGTGTGCTTTAAAGCCAGCATGTGTGTGTGGAGGTCACGGTAGTGAAGTGTCATGCTGGGGTGTTGGAGGTGGCTGTGGTGGTGGCTGGTGCTGGTGCTGAGCGGTGGGTGCCAGCACAGACTCTATGGCAGCAGGGCTGTGGGGTTGGAGCACACCTGATAAAGCATGTTCAAAAGCAATCTCCATGTGTGCTCATGAGATTCACATACAGCGTGCACCCTGCCAACAGGTGCGTGTTTGTCAAAAGTGTCCCAATGGCACAGAGGCGTTTCTGAGAAAGGCATTTTGTGATCTACTGCAGTGAATAGCTTACAAAGGAATTTGTAAAAAGCCTTGCTTTATAGAAATCATAAAACATAACAAGTAATTTCTTAATTCTGTCCCTGCTGTTCAAGCTTTTTATTGTAAACCATTAGCAATATTTTAAAGCCATTTGACGTGTTACCATAGCAGTCTGACATTGCCAGGTCCATAGGCTCACCTGCTGCCAGCGTAATGCACCAATTTGTGTTCAGGGCTGATTATGTTCAGTTACTGGTCATCAACCAGCAGCATTACTTTTGAAAAACATGGGAAAAGGTGGTTTCTGCTTCTACCAGAAGAAAAGGATGTAAAATATACTACTGTTTTGTTCGTTTGTTACTTTTTTCAGCTCATTCTCATTACTCTTTTACAATATCAAATGGGCCAAACTCGATTACACTTCACCAGCAATGTCATTGCTCTTGTATTTGAATTAAGAGACACGTGGACCTTATGTGTGACAAGCTTAAGCTTGTAGGCATGCATAAATTGTAAGCGTACTTAAGCTGGTTTAAAAAGCCTGAAGCAGTATTGTTTTTATTATAACAAAATGATCCAGAGACTCTGGAATTCAATAGTTGTCACAAAAGAAATGTGTTATCCTTTCTTTATCAAAATAACAAAATAATAAAATACAGCATTGGTTTTTACTTTAGTAATAGCTTGGCCTTGGTTTCAGCCAGTTCCCAAAAGCAAAGCTGCAGGTAGTCTATAGAAACCTTTACTCATATAAATACTGTTAGCTGATTTATACCTGATATTACTGTTCTTATTTTTGTCACGTATTTCTGTGTAATGCTGTTCAAGAAGGAAAAAAGGGCCAAAATATAGATCCAAGTTAATGTTAAAGGAAGGAAAACAGAGGAAAAAGGAAAATATAATCAAACATGTTACTAAAATTGATATATTAATGATCTTTTCCAAATATTGTTTTCTTTTAGAAAGATAAAATGCACCATTATGAAAGAAAAGCAATTTGATATAGGTGTCATTCAAATAAAACTATTGACTGTGATGGTTGCATCTGCAAGTTGAGCCTGCACAGCTGTAGAGAGAATATTTTGCACAACTTGAAACAGCATAACAAAGTGCTTCGAGGCCCATGTAGAAACTCAGTTGTTTTGATTTCTGTGGTATGCTTTCTAACTGGTATTCAAATGTGAATGACTTCCAGCTAGATATAAATGCAATAATGAATCCATGCTTTACTCTATACTATGTTATTTAATATATTTTTATACTAACTGTGAAAAAGCTCACAAAGCAAAGACTGCTCTCAGATACGGTGTGTGAAATCAACACCAACACCAAGGTTGATAAAACTGTTTTTACATGCTGAAAGCTGAGCAGAATTTGAGCAGTATCTGTCCAAGACAACTTTGCAAATCAGTTCTGTTACATCCATCTGGGCTCTTGATTTGCCTTCTGTCTCTGATATAAAGTATTTTAAAATTGGTCTTCGAATGTAAAACTTGTTTGTATTTTTCTGAGAAGTAGCAGTTGGTTTATATCAGTTCTTCCTAAATGGGCATTGAAAATGTACCTTAATCTGTTTGCCCCTCAATACTTACTGTTACCTGTAGCTAAGATTAATGGTGATACCAGTAGACATTTTTCTCTGCAGCTAAAAATCAAATAATTGTTTCCACAGCATTTTTCTTCAAGTGCATAATATTAAAAGAATATTCTAGAGAAATAGTTCTGTGGACAAGGGATTACTGAGAGGATCTGTAACAGACAACACTGTGACTGACTGGCACTGGGTAATTAATGAAATACACAGGAGGAGATTCACCTCTTTCACTGAGAATGTCTGTTCCTACAGTGTCCAAATTCTGACCTCAATTATATCTGTGTGACCTTATCTAGCACCATCTGTTCAAAAATGCATGCCTAGTTCCTTTTTGCTATCTCAAATTTTCCCTACATGTGCTTTGAAATCTGATGAAGTATTGAGCCTATATGTGTAATTTGTTTACATTTTAATCTTGGTTTTGCTTACACTTTCTAATACTAACATACACAAACACAAAAAGCAAATCTGAGAATAATTTTCTTAGTGAAAACAATCAATCCTTCGATTAACATTTGCTATGGAAACTTAGTGTGGGGGTTTTGTTGTGTTGTTTTGTTTTGTTTTTTGACACGTAACATTTTGAATCCATCATGCTTCTAATTAAAATATATTTTTAAATGACCCTGTGTTATGGGTTTCTGTTTTGGGTAGATTTGCAGAAGCACTGTACTCTTGAGTTTTTTTAAATTCCTTTTTTTCTCTTAGGATCTCTTTCATGGCTTCTTACGATATATATGTTCTCCCATTCACTGGACAACACTGGTTGAATGGTCTTTCCATCCCTTACCTCTTAAATCTTCTAGGAAAGACCCTTGTGCCCTCTCTCATTTTCAAAGCTACTTAGTTGTACTTACGTGAATCCTCCATAAAAATCAGCATCAGTGTGAGTTCTCTCAAAATGTGTAACATTAAAATCACACAGTTGTCCAGACCTCTGCTTCCCATATTGTTTTCCTGGTTTCATGTCTTCCCCAACAGTCTTTTCCCATGTGTTGTGCGTTCTCTTTACTTTTACTTTAAGGTCTCTTGGGTATTGGTTATCATTTCATTGTAAGTATGTATAGTGTACAGCACCAGTGTGTCCTCACTTAGCACTCTCTGATCCTTGACAATATGTTAATGAGCATTAATACCTATAATGAGGAAAAGTAGAGATGCTAATTATAATAACCACACAGCCATCAATAGTAACTAAACAATAATAGTCACGTTTCCATTGATAAATTTGCTTTTGTTGCCACCTTTTTATCAAATTGCTAAGTTACTTTCTTACTTCGTAACCTCAAAATAATTATTACATGTCACAGAACAGTATGTTCTTGCACTATTATTTTGGCCTATTGTAGCATTCTGTCTCAAAACAAGTTATGTGTAATATATTTCCTAGTCGTAATTGCTATACTGATCCACTGCAGTAATAAAGTTGTCACATGGAACATGTAAAGGGCCACTTTATGTTGTCGGAACTGCCTTTTTTATTACAAGTCCTTGTAACTTTATGATGTCTTCGTAAATGTGATCCATAGCAATAATAAAGTTGTTGGACAAATGCAGCAAGTTACTGTTTGCTTCCCCCAAGTCTAAAAGTTATCTTGAGATTGTTAAATCAGCATACTTAAAGTTTTCAGTGTTGAAGGGAAGGTAACCAGGAACTCGTATTATACAAATAGTATTTTAGAAATATGGCAACATACAATGTGTACATCTATTTCAGGTGTTTCGAGTATGCCTACCAAAATTTTTAGAAGGGATCCTCATCGATTTTGGATTACCTATGACTAGAGGGCATATCAACACTGCATGCAGCACTATGATATTTTCAGTGTTAGCACACCCCAAAGCAGTAAGCAATTGCTTTGGGATGTAATTTACAATGTCTAATACCCAACTTCGAAAAGAAAATTTTATGATGTCTGTGCATAGTGCTCTGCCCAACTTGTTTTCTCTGTAGTCTTTGTCAGGACACACTAATGCCATTCTGTGTTTCCCTATGTCTGTACAAATAGAGCCCCAAGTTTTATACCGGCTTCTGTGTCTCATACTCAAGGTCATCCACATAAACCTTGCTGAGGTATCACAGCCCAATAGTGTTTGGTGTAAAGATGGCTGAAACATTTTGAAGGTAGATTTTAAGAACAGGACAGAGAAATGGTAAAGAGGTAGTTCCTGCTCCCTGATGTCTGAACTGGATGTATCCTCAGCTCTGCAGTGTTTCTAAATCATTGAAGAAGTGTACAAATCAGGTCAAAGTAATTTTGAGAATCTGCTTCTGCAAGTACGGACCATTCAGTTACTGTCCTTTGCAAGTTCTGTTGGACTCTGATACTAACCACAGGGGTTATTAGTGGGAAATATATATTTTTTGGCTTCAGACTGACAAACTAGAGTTTCCAACAAAAATGCTCTTGATAGCATTTGCCAACTGTATTTTAAGATGAAATAGCTGAGATACAAAGCACAGAAATACAAAGTTATGAGCTACCACTGCATTTTTAAGTTGATTTTTGCCAGGAATTGACCTTCTGTACTGACTAAATCATAGGATATGATGCCTAGAGACAAGGGGCAAGCCAGTGGTTAAGCAGCAGGTGTGAGTCTGAATTTACTTACTTTGCAAGGATTTTGGCTCATTATTTGACTATAATAATCTTATCCTTTCCTGGTCACACATGCGCAATACCACAGAATACAGAGGAGACTCTGTATTTGAAACAACAGCAGATTTTGCTTCAGATTTTGTGTGTTTTCATTCTATGTAATTCTAGAAGTTTTTACTTGAAGGAAGGGTGGTGTTTCATGCGTTTGCTGTCATGTTTGATACTCACTTTTGAAATCATGTTGTGACTTAACCTCATCACATACCCTAGATAAACCTCAATAAAATGTATCTCTTCCTATGTTTTCTTCTCTTCTGGGTTGTGATTTTACAATTACATTTTACATTTAGACTTCAGAGTCACGTTGAAAGGGGATGCCAAATTGCTTTTGCAGCATAAATAATGAATTCAGTTTGTAAATAAATAATAGTTAAACTGACCTTTCAGACACTTAGTACTCTGGATGGCTTCACTGGCTTAATTGGAGAAGCATCTGGTAAATGACTATTCCCATCAGCAGAACTGGTTCACCTACAAGGCTACAAGGCAGTTGCCTGGAGCCCTATGTTATGCAGGGATATGGCTAGCTAGCTTGGGCAGTTGATAGAGAAAAAAGGAACACATATCAAATCTTCTGACCTGGGACTCCCTTAGTCTGTAACAGCACATGTTATAGTGTACGTGACAGGAATTACTGAGTTCACTTACGATAGTCTCTGGTCATCTTTACATTGCCTTGACTTTCATAAAACATTCCTATACTTTTTCAGTATTATATATATAACTTTTCAGAAAAGCATTTTCTAAAATATTAAAATTGGTCAAGTCCAGTGTCTTTAATATCTGTTAATTTTCCCAATAGCTTTCTAGCTACTCCTTATTTAGAAGCAAACCTAGTTTTGCTCCAGAATTTGGAATTAGACAAGCTTGTCAATCACTGTAGCAACAACATCACTTAGACTTTACTTAAAGGAGCTGTAAGACTTGTTGAAAAGCTGAATGGTGTCATACTGAAACTATGGTGTTACTGTATAGATTTCCATTCAAACAGGTCCTAATATTGAGCTGCTCTGACATCAGATGCCTTTCGTGTGACTGTATAAAATGGTCAAGCTTCTAAATAGAAATAATGCTTTTAGGATTTAGGCGTAAAGAGTATCTGCAAGAATTTTCACTTAAAATATGTATTTGCGTAAACACTACACATTTCTTATTGAGAGGAACTATGTTAACAGCTCCCCCACTATTTATCCAAACATATTTCTTGTATTATATATTCTACCATGTGTTCTTTGTGTTCATATATATGAAGGAGAGCTGTGTACCTTGGGGGATATCTGTTGAGCTATAGTCTGGATAACCATATGGTACTTGGCTCTAGCTGACTATATTTCATCTGGAGATTCGAATTCAATAACAAGCAATACTAATATTCCTCTTATTCTACTGGAATTACTCCATTAGCTTGTTTTTGTTAAATTTATTATAAGATGGTGTGTTGCTGCTTGAATTAACCCTTGTACCAACAATTCACTCGCCAGAAAACATCTAGGCTTTGCATATTAGGACTAATTTATCATGTCTGACTCCCCTATAAGCAGAATTACCAGAGCTGTAGTGTGAATAAACATAGTTTATATTTACAAAATTATTATTTAGAGGAAGTACCATATGACATTTCAAATACATGATAGTTTGCAGTTGAGTCGTGGACCTAGCCTAGATCCACAGAACTGTTTTAAGCTCCTAACTCATGCTTAGGTTCCCAACCAACCAACCATGTGAAACTACAGGCACACTAGGAGGTAGGAATTCAAAACCCTTTGCAAGTATGGCCTGGCCTATGGCTGGTTTCTGAACAACTGACTTAAACCTGTTTTAAATCTCAAGATAGTACTTTGAAATATGATCCCTTTAACAGAACACAGTGGACTAATTGATGTGGCACTTAGGGACATGGTTTAGTAGTGAACTTGATAGTGTTAAGTTAGCAGCTTGACTTGATGATCTTAAGGCTCTTTTCCAACATAAATGATTCTATGACTCACTGGCTCTAGATCTGCATCTTCTACTTTTGAGAAATGTGCAAAATGACCTGCAGCCTATGACTGTTTCAAGTCAGTGACCCGCATGTATGTATGTGTAGAGGACTCTATCTCCTGTCATCTACCAGTGTCTGCACAGCTCCAGAGCATCACTAGAGAAGACATATGAAGACTTAAGATTTAGTGTGGCTGTGAGAGTCACTAAGGCAGAGCAGCACACGTTAGAGAAGACAGAGAATGGGTCATGGATGACTGAAGTACTTCCACCCTCCTTCTTAAGAGCCTACTATTCTTCATCTCTATCTACCAAAGTCATCTTAAATGAACTTCTTTGAAGTATTTTTTCCTTTTCTATTGTGCAGATTATTTTTTTCTATGTCTGTTTTAAACAATATGGTCTCAATTAAAAAAAAATTGTCTAACAACATGTAAAAGAATTGCATGTATTGCTATTGAAATATAATAATAATAATGGGCGTAATTAACTGATAAGAGATAGATAGTTTCTTCAAGAAAACTTCCACATAACAACTGAAATGTTTTTGCAAACATACCCATTTAATGCATTTTCATCAAACCACAAGTTACAGGGAATCTGAAAGCAGGGAAGAGAAGCAGGGAATCATGAGGAGTTGCTCTTGCCCTGTATTATAACAAATTGAACAAAATGCGGCAGATTTTTCCATATCATTTATTTTGTTAATTTCTTTCTCAAATGATAAGAATTTCCTATAAATGGTGAATCTGAAATTTTGTCTTAATCCATACGTGACACATTATTTAATGAAATTTTGTCCTAAAGGCCTATCCCAGTAATTTTTATTTAAGATTAAACTGCTTAAAGGCTTTGAGACAAAATACATCATATTATAGGTTTAGAAATCTATTCTAAAGTTTGTTAATTTCAGTAATCCTTGAATTAGAAATATGATCATGGCTAGGTAATGTACGACCTGGGAGCTACTAACCCTAATCAGTAAAACCGTTGTGGCAACAAATATGGTTGTTGTCATCTGAGCTGACTGAAACAGTGCTGTCACTTTTCTCTAACTCAGTTTCTAAACTTGTGTATTTTGTTTTATTCATTGTTTTTATCAGAGTTTGCTCTGATCAAGCGTGCATTCCAATAGTGATAATATGCATTACAGTGTGCATATATAATATGCCTTATAGTATATATTCTCATAGTGCCTAATATACATTCTAATAATGTATCAGATGTACAAGTTACATTTACTGTACACAAAAAAAAGTGTGCAGAATCAGGGACTGCTTTATTTTCTAATACTGAAAAAACCATTCTATGCTTTGTTAAAAATTGCTCCATCAATGTACAGTAATGATGGGCTGTTTTCTCAGGTGCTTACTCTAGCAAAGGATTAACCTCCATTAAACAAGGGCTGGTGCCAATTCAGTTTATGATGTTTATTATCTCAGCAGTGTCAGTTTTCTTTCTTGTATGTATTCAAAGATCAACTGTTACTGTTTTTATCAGTCCATTTTTTCTGTAATTTCCCTATAGTGATGTGTATACTGCTATACTGTCTGTGACACATTTATTTCTGCACAAGTATGTAAAAATACAGAGACTAAGCCTGTTCAGCAATTTGATATATAATCTGGAATATTAATCAGATATTAAATAGATCAGATAATGTGTAATGAGTAAGTCTGTAGTTTTGAAAATTTGGCACTTTTTTTTCTGCAATTTATTTTTTGTTCATTAAAAGATATTCCAACAAAAGTGTCATCTTTAACTAGTATTTAGTCCTAGAACTATACAAGCTTTAGTTATAAGCTATGACTCTGCCTGTGTTTAAAGAACTTACATTCATCAACTTTGCACATACTTGGCTTTGAAGTAGCAAATACGGATTCCTGCTAGTCTACAGACAGTTTGAAATTATGATTCTATGTACAGTCTATAAGAACTAGCAGATGAAAAAACATGTTATTTCAGTGTCTCACTCATAAAAATGGGTTTCAGTCAAGGAATAAAATAGATTACAAATAAATCCATGTAATAAACGTAATACCCAAAAGCTGAAAAATATATCTAAAAGGTATAATAAAATTCCCTTGAAAACCAGATGGGACATGGAACTTCCTCTCCATTTGACATTGTGAGGTATGTGTAGACTTTCAAGCAGCATTTTTCATTGTTTAACTTGTGAAACATAAGCAGTATGTGGTTCCATACACTGTATGTATTTGCCTGCATTCTGATTATTTTATACTAGCAAAAGGGAACCCAGCTGAGGAAGTATGCTGCTGAAAATGACCCTTGATCAGCAAGTGACTTTGTAATTAGGTACACAGCTGAATCAGCTGCATTTGGCTTTATTGTCCACTACTGTTCTAGAGGGTAATAAAAGATGGTAAATATCAAAATGCACACAAGCAAACAGACTTTGAAGCCAAAAAATTATAAATTATAGGTTACCATTTAATTGTACCCTAATGTCTGTATGTATAGACTTAAAATGAAGGACATCATTGAAAGGAACTTCATCCATTTCCAGCACCTATTGAAGCATACGTTGCTTTTTTACTACTCCATTAATGTGAAATCCTAAGTGCAGACTCAGCAGTATTAGAAAAAAAATCTGAGCTGACATATATGCCATTAATAATTTACACTTGTTTCATGTTTATTAGGAATTTTATTTTTGAATAGATGTATCCTTCTATATGGGCACACTCACAAAATACACCAAGAGCTATAGCATTAAATCAGTTGCTGTAATAATCCAGACTTTTCCAAACAAGCTGTCCCTGTCATATAATTAATTTTGTCATCTTTTGCTTGAGAACTGTGTGTTTCCTGCTGGAAAAATAATGACAAACAGGTCCTTAAACTTCTCACGTCATGACCTTGCCTGCTTGGTAGAGAGTGATGGTGAGGAAGATGTCATCTGAAACAGCTCTGTTGACAAGTCAGGGTGACGGAGTACATTGAAAAGTTTTCAGAATAGCACTGCCTTATGCCTTCAGAATCTTTGATCAGCAAATTTCCATCTTGTCTACTCTTGTCTGGCATTGCCGTGTCGCATGTTAAGTCCTTAAACTGCCTTGAGCATGACATGAGAGCTCATATGGTGGTTGTCAAGATATCACCTGCAATTTGTCAGCCCAGGAGCTTCACTGCAGATCTTTTATCCCTGCACTCTATCTTAGAAGCCATGGCAAATCTTCTGGTAGTCCAGCTTGTTGGTTACAGAGCATAAGTAAACCAGCACAGTCTGATGAGTGCTATGCTTTTATCTAAGCAGAATTTGGACTGCCTCTGAACAATTTAATGTCACCGAGGCATAGGTGGTTTCATGACAAGCATGTCAGGCTGCACCACATAAAGTTTCCATACTTATTTGACATTGGTGGCAGCATACATATATTTTACAAGGTAAAACTGATGTCCATCAAAGTGGATACATTGTAAATACACTCATAATTATGCATATGTACATTGTGATTAGGCAGAGCAATATACACATAAACAAACTTCATGCAGGAACAAGGATTAAAATGGTCAGTGAATACCTGCTTACACAGTATATAACTATCACAAGGGAGCCGCAGATGAGAATTTGTAAGGACACCTGTATCATGAGAGTGCTGCTGTACGCGCGTTTGTATTTCAGTCTAATTTCCGAATTTGTTCACTAGGTGGCAATGTAGCATGTGATTTGTAGCAAATTTGTAGCGAAGGTGTTCTGATCAGGAATAACTGCACTAGATAAATGCTTTACACTGGATTACAATAAAGAAATGTTGATTAATTCATAGTCCAATATTTTTTTATTTTATGCTCATAAGAATTCATAGTCTATCTACACATTAAGTAGAAAATATATGAGGTTGCAGTAGATTGCAAAGCCTGCAAGAGTTATATGAAGTATTTAGAGGTAGTTCAAGAGAGCCAGTGGACTGCATCAGTTCTAGTAGTTATGTCTGAAGTGTCGGGTGAGGATGGAGTATGGTGCAAACTGGAGCACATGCAGTTCAGTCACCTCAGCAGGAAGAGTTAATTTCAGCCTGTGAGAGAATCCTGCATTACCGCCAGGAATTAGAAATATTTTACTAGAATGAGTTTTTGAAGTATATCTGCTCTGGTTGTATCAGAGCCCTATGCATTGCTAGAATCATAGAATCAGCTAGGTTGGAAAAGACCTTTAAGATCATTAAGTCTAACCATTACTCCAGGACTGCCAAGTCCACCACTAAACCATGTCACTGAGGGCCTCATCTACATATTTTTTGAACACTTCCAGGGATGGTGATTCTGGTATGAAGACTAGTTCAGATCAGGAGAATGTGGATAACTTTGTCTATGTGTTCCTTGGTTTTTCTCTCTTTTCTTGTAATACTGATGCTTTACAAAGTTCACAGAAGAATCTCAGAGGCGTGGACTAGAAGTAGTAGATGCACCAGCCCGGTGGAGCTGGTTAGAGCTGACAGCTTCCCTGGAGACCTGGGGCAGAATGTGGGGCCATAAGACACTGCAGAGGTGGAGACCACCATCAGGATCCTTTACAATTCCCGTCTTAAGATTCCCTGTGCATGTAGTGGATGGTCTGCCTGTCTGATTAATATTAAATTTTCACCTTAATATTAAATCTTCCTTTTATAGACATGAAATGTGAAGTGTTGACATACAGATATTATGTTATATAGAGCCATGATGTTCTTTCTTCATTTGCCTTGTGAATTAATGAAGTACTTTAGGGTCAGCAGATTCAGTATTTGCTGTTTTCCAGAATGACCTCACACAAGGCTAACTTTCTGCCCAGTTCTTTAGGCAGCCTTTCGCTTTCTCAAATTTCATTATGTGACTTGACTGGTTAATTTATTGTCTTTTAAGCTGTCCATACTTTTTACTGTAGGGCAATGGATAATGTTTATATTTGGAAGTTTTTGCTGCTGTAGTGCTTTATAATGTTGATGGTTTAGCCTGTCTGACCCAGCACTCTTTTGTCCTGAGCACTTTCTGTCAAATTGTCTCAATTATCCCTCCATTCCTTTGATAGGTTGTACCTCTGCTGTAATTGTCAAGTAGACAATAATTAGTTGAGACATTTAATTATTTTTGGACTAGGCCTGTTATATCTCAGAGTTTCCAATGCTTATGATTTGTGGGTTTTAGGGATCCATCTAAGAAATAGCTATTAGTTATTATTAAAATGTATTTTGCAATTCAGGAGAATCTGTGTTGTATTTTAATGTTTCTTTTTGCTACCCATATTAAAAGTAAAAAAATCCCCAAATTGCCAGAAGTCCTTTGCACCCAGGCGTGGCTCTCACCTTGGGGACAGTGGGATCTGGCTACACCAGAGCATTATAAACCCTACTAAAACCTTTCTTTCTCACTCTGTTTTAATAGGGATGTTTTCTTAGGGATGTCCAGCACAATGGTGGTACAATGCAGCAGAAGTTTAAGAACAACATAGGTTGTTCATTATGAGGATAAGAGAAATAGACCAAGAATATTTACTTATTAAGTACTGGAAAATGGAAAAAAACTGGCCACTCACCTGTCAAAGCTCTGCAAGACATTTACAATTCTTTTTGCTACAACTCTGAACAGCCTTTTTGTGTTGTCTGAGTTGCTACAGGCTCTGAAAGAAGGGAGATGACCAATGAAATTCCTAACATGCAACAGCTTGTTAAAATAGGTGGTAATTTCCATCTTTATCTATCTGTATATGATAAACCATAATGCACAGTTTCACAATCACATGCCCAGTAGCCCTGAGTGAGGTCTCCTTTGAGTTATATGCATGCAAACACAAATACATTCACCTGTACACAAGCCTTCTAGAGGTTTTTCTGTTGAGATTCCCACCAGCCGACAAGCTTTAAAGCTGCCACTGCTTGCAGCATGTGTGAAATATTTTTGTGTTATGAGATCTTGTTCATATCTCACACTGTTTTCTCCAGTTTCACTCAAGTCCAACGACACAAAGAACCTGTTGTCACAAAATGCCAGCTTACAGCGCTGCAGTTACTATCGCAGCATTTCCATCCAGAATGTTACAGTGTTTTTTTATAGCTGGTTTTAACAGGTGTGGATTAGCTAATAGCTAATAGCTTCTGTGTATCACTGTGGCAGGTTGTCGTGGTTCAAGCCCAGCTGGTAACTCAGCACCACGCAGCCGCTCACTCACTCCCCCTGCTTCCTCCCTCTGCTCCTGGAGGGATGGGGAGGAGAATCGAAAGAATGTAACTCCCACGGATTGAGATAAGAGCAGTCCAGTGACTAAGGTATAACACAAATCACTGCTGCTACCACCAATAATAATAACGATAAGGGAAATAACAAGGGAAGAGAATACAACTGCTCTCCACCCACCAACCAATACCCCAGCCTGACCCGAGCAGTGATCTAGCCCTTCCGGGTAGCTGCCCCCAGTTTATATACTGGGCGTGACGTGCTGTGTTATGGAATACCTCTTTGGTTAGTTTGGGTCAGGTGTCCTGTCTCTGCTTCCTCCCGGCTTCTCCTCCTCCCTGGCAGAGCATGAGACTCACAAAGTCCTTGGTCAGGGTAAACATTCTGACCAGCAACTAAAAATATCGGTGTTATCAGCGCTGTTCTCAGGCTGAAAGTCAAAAACACAGCACTAAGAAGGAGAAAAACTGACTGCTGCTGCTGAACCCAGGACATAGGTACACCTGCCCTGACAAGAGCATGGGCAAAGACGTGACAGAAGACCAGACAAAGACCAGACAAAAGCCCAAGGAAACTCCCCATCACAGACAAAAGCCCCAGAGAGCTTCCTCCATGCCCAGCTCTTGTGGTGGTCAGCAGGGACATGGGCGAGGAAGTTGGGTTCTGAGGATGTGAGGGGGCTATATGTCCATATCTGACCATATTTGACCACAGGTCAGATTTGACCAGGGTAAACTGGAGCCCCATGGGCAGCCATTTTGAGTCTCTTCTCCTCCTCGGAGCAGGCCTGCAGCTGGGGACTCCCTGCTTGGGGCAGGATGCAGGCCAAAGAAACTCCTCACAGTTGAAAGCCCTCACTTTTAAGGTGAGTGGTTGTCCGTTTTGTATCATTGGCCATAATGTTTAAGAATCAGCTGTGTTGTCTGAAAAGTGGATTCGTGCTCGGTGTGCAGTAAGCCAATTCCACACGCCAGTTCCGGGCCTGGGTGCTCAGTGGACTCTTACACAAATCAAGCACACCAATACCTGCTTTTTCCATTACATTTATACACAAAAGTGACAAGGTAATATACTCCCAGTTACAATAATTGATTGTAATCTACTTCTAATTGTAATATTTGCTGTGTTATTCTTTCCTGCTGCTACACATGCTCAGGGGAGGGATCTTCACCTGAGCTGGGGTCTTTTTAACCTGTGGACATGATTTTTAGTATTATAATGAAGGCAGTTCACTTTAGGACACCTTAGAAGTTGGTTCATTCGCCAAGTTAGGTAATTGAATAGTCACTTTGCTAAGTTGTCAAATAACTCATCCTTTTGGTGCCACCAATCCCAGATGTTCTCCTTTGTTCCTTCAAACACAACCAAGATCTGGTTGTGCCCATGAGTTCCTTACTGTTTTAAAAGGCCGACTTCTTCCCAGGCCCAAGATGCAGTAACTATGTAACTATGGCTACCAATTGCAGGTGCACAATATAGCAAGCAACATATCATATCATAGTGATGAATCCGTGTAACATCCTAAATCCATAGTTAAGGGTGGAGCTTTACTTGAGTTTGAACAATAAATTTTGTATTGGTTCAGTGACAATCACCCAGTAAAATACCTCATATAGGTGGCCAAAACCAAATCCAGAATATCATGGGACTGTTGCTTGTAGGGATTTTGCTTGCTTTCATGTAAAATTCAACCACGTAGCCACTAGTTTACTTGGAAGGCCAAGAAGAGGCCTGGTTTATATACCTGAGTTAAGTCTGGATCCTTAAAATGTATTTTCGAATGTTTTGAAGTCATCCCTACTTCGACCACAAAATTTAATTATACAGGAACTAATTATTAACCCTTTATGTCTCAGCAATTGACCTGGATATAGATACATTGCACTGAAGAACAGGAAGGGCTTTCCTGATATGGCTTTATCCAAGTTTCTTTTTTCTTTTTTTCTTTTTTTTTTCAGCAAGGCATTTCTTCCCATAGGTGTTAGATACATACATGGATTAATCTTTTCTAGGTTGGATTTACAATTTTTTTAACTGGATTTTTGAGAGTAAGGTTTTATGAGCTTTATATTAGCCAACAGAAGTGCAAACCTTTTACAGAAGGAACATAAGTGCAAAACTCTTTTTATAGCGAAAACATAAATTTCTCAAATGTGCTCCTTTTGACTTAAATGTTTTGGTTCTTGTCCTGGTTCAGCAGTAGCAGTCATTTTTTTCTCCTTCTTAGTAGCTGGTGCAGCGCTGTGTTTTGACTTTTGGCCTGGGAATAATACTGATAAAGCCGATGTTTTCAGTTGCTGGTCAGAATGTTTACCCTGACCAAGGACTTTGTGAGTCTCATGCTCTGCCAGGGAGGAGGAGAAGCTGGGAGGAAGCAGGGACAGGACACCTGACCCAAACTAGCCAAAGAGGTATTCCATACCACAGCACGTCATGCCCAGGATGTAGAACTGAGAGTGCCCAGAAGGGCTGGAACGCTGCGGGGTGGGGGCGAGGTACCAGTTGGTGAGCGGTTGTATTCTCTTCCTTGTTATTTCCTTTATCATTATTACTATTAGTGGTAGCAGTAGTGATTTGTGTTATACCTTAGTTATTAAACTGTTCTTATCTCAACCCATGGGAGTTGCATTCTTTCGATTCTCCTCCCCGTCCCTCCAGGAGCGGAGGGAAGAAAGGTGTGTGTGTGGGGGGAAAGTAGACTGTGTGGTTCTAATTTACGGCCTGGGCTTAAACCACGACAGTTCTCCACCCACCCCTCCTCCCCCCCCATCTCCCCATAGTCTCCTCTTTCCAATTATAAGGTTAGAGTGCCTGCTACTAAGTTTACTTCTGTATACAGATGAAGGAGAGACACCAAACTAGTGACTTTGGCCCTGGTTCTGCAACAAGTTGTATATATATCTTTACATAATCTAAAGCCTACACCATGGCACCACCCATCACTATTACACTGCAATATTTATTGTTTCTCTTTGTGAATCGTGTAGTCAAGACAGGATCTCAGCTTTCAGCTAAACAAAAAAACAAATTTTTATCTTCCTGTTCGGAGAGAAAAGTTTGAAAATATGGCTTCAATATATCAAAAGGCTTTTAAAGACTGTAGGTAAAAGGGAAAGATAAATTTATTTTAAAATTATGATGATATTTAAGGAAAGCCTTCTGTTTTGGTTTGGGGATGATTGCTGAATCCTGGACATTCAGGAGACAGACAGAAGAGCTTTTAAGCAAAAGAAGAACATTCAAAAATGCTAGCAGACAAAATTATCCTATGCCTTGTTGATTTCAATGAAGCTGACTTTCCAAGCTGCTGATTAGAAAACAACTGCTTTCTGGTAGTGACAGAATTAGTGCCTTGTACAATCTATACAGACATAATGTATGCCTCTAAGAACAACCAACAATCCTAGAATA
Organism: Psittacula echo; assembly: GCF_963264785.1. NCBI lineage: Eukaryota > Metazoa > Chordata > Aves > Psittaciformes > Psittacidae > Psittacula > Psittacula echo. Next base: position 38,654,949 of record NC_137735.1, on the reverse strand, counting down.
TAGCAACAATGGTATTTACATTATGTATACTGGGTATTGCAACTGGTCAGAGGCTACTGCCAGCATTCTCAAGGCTTTTGAGCATTGATAACAGAAGCTCTTGATGAAGCGTGTAACTGGTAATAACAAACAATAACTACCACTTGCTTTTTTACGCATTTGGATCTATACTTATTGAGCTGATCACAGCTGTTGTTACATTTTGCCAGCTTTATGACTTTACAGAAGAGATGAAATAGAATGGAGAAGAAAAAAAGAAAAAAGCTGACTTAAGTCAAAGATACAGAAGATAAAGGGAAGCTGCAAAATTAACAGCTCTGTATTTATCTTAACTCTGTCAGAGGAAAATATATCATGCTGGATCTGACAGCCGGAGGGAGGTGAGACTACTGCAGTGCCCCCAGGTCCAACAAGTAGTGATCTGACAATGTTTTCCCAGTATGCACAAGCATACAGAGCACCTGGATACACTGTATACCTGCATTTATACATGGCTGGCAACTCAGAACAGACAGGCACACAGAGCACTCACAAGAGCATAGACACCGCCAATGGCTTCATCCTGCTCCCCTCTCTGGCTGACCAGGGAAGAGGTCCATTATATACACAGGCGGACTCGTGGGCAGTGTGGATCCCTCCAGCAGTGAGGCTCATATGCTTGGTCTGCCCAGTAGCTGTTCCTGGATCTCAGCCTCCCCAGCTGTGAGGACCTGGAAATAGAAACTCCCAGGGCTGCAGTTCACTCCTGTTCACGGAATCACAGAATGGTTGACATTGAGAGGGACCTCTGGAGGTCTTCTAGTCCAGACCCTTTGCTCAAGTAAGGCCACTTAGAGCTGGTTGCCCAGGACCATGTCGAGGCAGCTTTTGATTATCTTCAGAGATGGGCACTCCACAAGCTCTGCGCACAGCCTGCACCAGTGAAAAAGTGTTTTCCTGCTGTTCAGAGGGAACCTCCTGTATTTCAGTTTGCGCCCATTGCCTCTTATCCTGTCACTGAGCACCACCGGAAAGGACCTGGTCCTGTGCTCTTTACACCCTGCCTTCAGATGTTTTAATACAATGATGAGATCCCCCTGAAAGTTCTCTTCTCCAGGCTGAGCAGTCCCAACTCTCAGCCTTTCCTCACAAGAGAAAAGCTCCAGTCCCTTAATCGTCTCTGTGGCCCTGCACTGGACTGTTTCCAGTATGTCCATGTGTTTCTTGCACTGGGGAGCCCAGAACTGGACACGCTACTCCAGATGTAGCCTTCTTAGTTTGAGTAGAGGAGAAGGATCACCTTTGACCTGCTGGCAACACTCATAATGCTGTATCTCTGCATGTATTGTTAGCTGCCTTCGCTACAGGGGCACATTTTGCTGGCTTACATGCTTTGCTTATTATGTTCAGCTTGCTGCCCACCAGATCCAAGTCTTTTCCTGTAAAGCTGCTTTCCAAAATGTTCTTCTCTGTATCCCAGAAAATGTTCCACACCCTTACACAGCAACCCCCCTTTGTCTGAAATGTGATCCAGAGAGCTGCTCCCAATGACTCACCTTGACAGGTTTTGCACCTGGACACTGGGGCTGGGGATCTCCTTGAAGAGAGCACCCTGAGCCCTTTCTCATGGGATATTCTGATGAAGAGAAATAAAAAGTGTGTGTTCATTTTTAGCTTTGTCAGTGAAGCATGTTGAATGGTGACTGTAGCTCTGAATGTTTTGACACTATAAGCACCACCAAACTTATTTGCAAAGCACAGCCCTTATAAAATGACACGATGCATTAGAGGTATTTCATTATTAACCCTGTCTTTTCTAACTAAAGTAATTTGTGAAGCTAAAGTTTTTGATTATTTTACTGGCAAAGTCAGAGTGCTATTGTATAAGATATTGGATTTATTCAAGAAACCATTAGAAAATGCCCCAATAATGTAGGTATAGAACTGTAGTATTTTATAAAATAGCATAGAAAGGACTTTCACTCTTCTGAATGCTTTGAAAATGTGGCCCAATATGCTTGCAATAAATTCTAAGTAGAAGGTCAAAAAGGACCAAATCTTGAGGTCCCTAGTCTGCTTTTATTCAGGCTTGACTCTGATAAAGTTCTTACTCACTCCTGTGTGGATTTTGCCTGAACAAGCACTGTGCAAGACTTACAATGCCAGGACTTAGCCCACAAAAATTATTAGCCCAGGTCACAGTCTAGGCTTTCTTATATAATTTATCCATCACTTACTTATGTTATGAAAGTGCATAGGTGATAAAGAAGTCATCTCTCAGGTCATAATAGCAGTTTAAACCGCTGTGTCTCTGATTAAATGTCATAGACAAAAGAGGGTAATAAGATCCAGCAGAAGATGAGAAGAGGAGAAGTAAAAAGCTTGCACAGCTATTGGAAAGAAGGCTTACATTATTTTGCTACAGACTCAATAGGAGTATCTGATCCCCGTTTCTTATGAAATGTAGTTCTGACTGCCCCAAAATTGCTTTAAACATGAAAAAGATGAGACCACTGTGCTTAATAATACTGTTAACACTGTGTCTGAAGATTTGTTCCTTCACTGTAACACACATAAATACTGCTTGGTCTTCATCTGTGCAAAATGTAGAGGTAAACTTTAATTGAGGGCTTTTCTTTGGGGATCATGTGCATTCAAGGGGAACAAAACTCCTATTATCAGCCTAGAAATATAACAAGTTTGAAAGCATTGTCGCATAAAGATACTGAAACGTCAGTTCATGCTTCTGTGACATCTCATCTGGATTACTGTAATTCCCTGCTTGCAGGTCTCACTCAGCCCTCGTTTCACAAAACAAGAACTTGTACAATAATGCAACCACTGAGATTTTAAGCATGCACAATAGCCAGTCATCATATGTCTCTACGCTGAGATCTCAGGGCTGCCTGCCATTAGGCACTGGATCGATTTGAAGATCCTGGTGATGTGCTTTAAAACACCACATGTATCCAAATGAGTTTTTGGTTCCCTATTGCCCAGGCCCTATTTTACTCAAGTGTAAAAATGTTGGGCTTTCATTTGTTCAGAGCAAGAATTATAAATCACTGTGTCTCATAGCTTCTTCATGCAGCTATGGAATGCACTTTGCCAGAACAGATTTGGAGTGTCAGTCTTCTCATTGACTTGAGGTCAAGACTGTGGTGGGTTGCTTATCTTACCTTTCTGTCACCAGCATATCTGTTTTTGTCAGGATATATTTAATAGAACATTCTATGGCTTAATTATATTTTTTTTAACTATTTCAGAGTTGAATCATCCTCGTACTTTACCAGAGGACATTTCAAATGCCAGCAGTAGGGTTGGCATTTCTGATTTTAAGAGTTATGAGAAGATATTTCTACAAAGAAATTTAACAGGATTACTAGTGTATTCTAATACAGGCATTGCTCTCTGTCAAAAGGGCTCTTCTACCTTACCTACACTTTTTGTGTATCACAGATAGGATAGAAAAGACATCTTTAGTTATGCAGTTGTGTTCTTCCTTCCTTCTGTATTTTGGAATAGGATACAAACCAAATTGTTTATATTGATTTGTACTTCACACAAATGCGTACAGAATTTGCTGTGCAAACAAGACCCTTTTATTTAAAACAGCTTATAAAAATAGTTTTTGTTTGAAAATTAGTGCACAGGTTTATTGGCTTCTCTAGTTCCATCTTTTTGCTATCCCTGTCCTTCCCTTTTTTGACCATTATGTGATGCTCATTCTATATATATATTTGCATCTTTAATTCTGAGCCTATATTTTGAAACATAATGCTTCTACTGCTAAGCTTGATTAGTGGAAAACATCGTCTGCACATTTAAACTCCATTTAAAAAAAAAAGAAAGTACTGTATCCACACTGGCTTCTAGTTTCTTGAATCTTATTTAGTATCTTACTTTCCATTGAAATAAATGAATATAGGCAGCTTGACACCTTAATAACTTCATGGATTGGTCCCTATGTGCTTTATCATTCTGCCGTCCTTGCTCACAGCCAGGATACTGTATATTACTTTTCTGGTATTTTCTAGTATTCAGCTTTCAATGCAGGTATTCTATTACATGCCTATGTAATATTCCTTTCAAAGCCAGGATGATACATATCATTTTTATTTAGCCCACCTTCTAGTTTCTTTTTGTCACTTGCAGTTTTGATGATTGTGACAATATAAGAAATGTTATCCTCCAGCATAGTATATATCATCTACAGTAGGCGAAGAAAGGCTGGAGTATTAAACTTCCTCACAAGTTCAATATACTGTTATTAGCAGACCTGCTAAACTTTGCAGCTTCCAAGTGTAAAGTACTTGGTTTCTCACTTAAGAAATAAGGATGACTTAAAACACTAGGGCATACATTATGTCTCAGAAGACTAATGAGCTTATACTTCTGTGGAAGTTTTTATGACAAAAGAAATCCTTAGCACTGTTATAGACTGAAAGGTTTCTTGTGTCATGTCACCTTCATGGATTCTTGTGCTTTACATCTCCGTTGGTACTAAGCAGGGTTGGATTTCACAAGGTGTTAGGTCTCACTGTCATTTGGAGACATTATACTGCTAACAGTCCTGTTGGATCTTGAGCAGTTTGGTGAAACTTTCTTTTCCACATAAAGTGTAACGTCTTTCTTTACTGATATTCATGTTTTATCCTGAATGTAAGAGAGGATGTCTCATCTTCCTTGCTGTGCCTGTTCACTTGCGCACTGCCTATAGACACATTCGAAGTTTCTCCAGCAGTTAAATTTTCCTTTATCTCTGTATCGGTATTCAAGGCCAAATTCAGATGTGGCACATGTTACTTAGAACAATTCAAAAGGCCCCCTTAGATTCTGCCAGATCTATTTATATGATCTCTATCAGTGTATAACATAATCTGTAATTTACATATCATGGAACTGCAAGAGGATTTCAATTTAAATAACAGAGATTCTTCTTTGGTTTACACCTACTCATGAGTCCTTGTTATGAAAGCTGTAGAGAGTTAGATTGACATTTGATGAACAAAGGGCAATTGTCTTCAACGGAAAAGAACAATAGTGCTCCAGCAGTTTTTTGAAGCATATTTTCACTCTTATCATTGTCATTTTCATCTTCCTGGGCTTGGTGAATCCAACATTTCGTCAAGTGAACTGATATTGATCCCTACCAGTCAGTGTTTTGCAGCATTGTGGAGGAGAAGAAAAAAAAACTATTCTTACTTCTTTTACTCTTGTGGCATTGTCTGAATATATTTCTGTCTGGTTGATTTGCAGATTTTGAATGGGTTTTAGACTGTCTCTAGTTCAGCCTGTTCCAGCTTTTTCTCCTGCTAGTTTGCTTTTCTTGGTGTAATGCTATGGTGAATACAAATATAGCCCTGGTCAGGTTGATTCTGGGAGCCCAGGAGTTAAGGTGTGCAGATATCCATCAATCATGGTGCTAAGCCAGCTTGTCAGAATCATGAACTGCATTTTTGCTTTTTATTTTAAAGGTATGATAAAACCTAACTTGTGTGCTAAATATCCTTCACACTACTTTGCCTTACTTACTTACAAAATAAGACTGTAGTTAGAATAACTATTTATTGGGCTGCATTTCGTATGTTTTTTTGTTAGCTATTCCAAGCACATATCCCTTCTGAAAGGCAAAGTATTAGGCAGTAGATTTACAGGCTGAGGGGGACACAGGGGATGGGAAATGGAAGGGGAAACTCAGATGACATTATTTACCCTCATCAGCAACATAGTAAAGCTATATTCTTTACATTTCTTACCTCCCAGTCTATGCGTGTGTGTTAGAAATGTTGTTTAAAGGGCAAGGCCATCTGGCATTAGGTCCTGTGTAATTAGAGAGGAAAGGATCTCCACTCATTTCCCTCTGCTTTGTGGACGCCTGCCCTTGGTGTATGTTATGCCCCATCGCTTCTGCAGATTAGGTGAGTTAGAGATTACAAATGTTGTCCTACTCAAATTGGATGTTAACTGGAGCTATTCTTCTGATGTTGGACTTAGTAGTTTTCAGCTCTGCTTTGCTTATCCTGTTAGTGACATGCGGACAGTTTTGCATTATGGCTACTGAGAGTATTAAGAATCCTCAGTAATGCAGGTAGGCTCTGACTAATCAAAACATTTCCTTCACATTTGCAGACTTCAGAGTGTCTGTAAAGAAAATAATAATTCTCAGTATTTTTTTTTCCTTTTTCTTATAATCCTTTGTGCAGCCTCAAACTGCCACTTCGTTTTGGAAAAGCTGGAGTCCATTTTTGGTAGCATATTTTTTTTAAAAAAGTACCTTGCAAATATCTTTTTGTTTGTTTGTTTTTATTTTTTTTTTTTCTGACACAACCCTGTCTTTGTATCATATTAATATTTCATGACAAAAAGTTGCAAGCATAGTTTGGCTTCTCTGCTAGCTGTCTGAGTTGGTAGATAGGTGTTTGCAATCTATATGCTCTCTACTATGCAAACCTGACAATTAAAGATTCTTATGAAATTCTGTATAGCAGAAGCCCTAAACATAACAACAGTCAGAAATGTTAAATATTCTTTCCAAACTTAGTGCTTGATGTTGAAGCAAAGGAGAAATCTCAAACATTTGTATTTCAGACGTTAAAAACATTTGTGTTTCTTCAAGTTCAGTCAAGCTTGCGATAGTAGCGAGGTTTATCCCCCACATCTCCTTGCTGTAATCAGTATGGTTTCTTACCAGGTAGATTAAATGGGCTAACACTGCAGAGGCCATCTTGCTGCAGTAAACAATATATCTCCTGAGTTTATTAAATCTATGGTTTCATATGCCACAAGGAAACAAGGTTAATGCCTGATTTGTCTTTCAGTCATGGTGAAATATATTACTTGTGCAGCAATATGGTTTGAATAGGACTTGAAACACATACTGTCTTTTTAAATCACTCTGAGCCTGGATTTGTATCCTGCTGGGCATCTTCTGCAGTACGCCAAAGAAACTTACTGCCTGTTAGCTTCTAAGGGAGCTAAAAGCGCTCATTAATGCAGGATCTGGCCCTTTATGTTTAGGAAAAAAAAAAGTCTTACCATTAAGGAATGCCTTACAAAATGAAAGGGATGAACTCACTGTGAAGCTACTTTTGTGCTCCTAATGACTGTGTGAGAAAATCTACAGGGATAAAAAGAAAGTGAAGTAAATACAGCAGTGCCCCACTACCTTTCAAAGGCAGTATCGAATCATCAAAAAAATTCTGTGAAAACTAGTGTCCAACTAATCCACAAATGAATGAGCTCAGATTATCTGTTTAAAAAAATAATGAATAGACCTGTTCTTATTTGGATGATAAGCATTAAAGATTGTCTCCAATAATTAAGGGTTCGGGGTGTTGCTGTACTCTGGGAACTAAACCTTTTAAATAACTTCCCAGTTTCCAGACCACTGAATCTTTGAAAAGTTAATTTTTGTTATCTCCAAATACAAGAAGCTTAGCACAACAATGGCAGTTCAAAGCCTCCCAGGTAAAGAGCCTTCAAAGGGTAATTCGCAATACAAATTCATAAAAGTCAACAGTTTAGACTACTCAATTGCTTTTAAGATTTTCATCAAATGCATCTCAGCAGTTGAAACTTACCACTGATGCCTCCCAACTGAGTTAAAGTCAGAAAATACTGACAATGTTACCTTTCTTTTTCTGTGGTTTTCAGGCAGTGAGAGAGAGAAACTGAACTTGGCCTCAATTTACTTCCTATCTTATCTTTACAGATCTGACTGAAAGTAAGTGCACAAGTTAAATACTGTGTTTGGTACAAAAATATTGCATTTCACACTATTACTGAGGTTTTAAAATACTAATTAATAGCAAGTTAATTGTTGAAATCAAAGTGTATAGATGTTGACTGCTCTGTGTAATTAAAATCCTTTTAAATACAGATAGGTGCCACCAAGGTTCTTTCCAATGTAATAAAGATGCCTATTTAAAAGATCAAGATTGTTTTAGAAGACATTCAGCATTTTGGGGACATCCTAGGCTTTCAGAAAAAGATGAACAGTCTCCTCATCAATGTGACAGTAGTGTGATTTTTCCATAAATGATAGTAAAAATTTTCATTTAAATGCTAAATTGCACCTAAAAAATGCTAATTGCAGCCCAGTTTTACTGCTTCATTTTGTGTTACCCTCGCAGAACCAGGGTATTACCACGTGTGTTACCAGAGAAGTGAAATTAACTACTCTGTTTCTGAGCTTCTTGCTCTGTCTGTTGGGCTAGGCTTTCTAGACAGAGGTTGGTGAATTGAAACACATTTTTAAAGAATTTTATTGTCTTGTTTTGCAAAGTTAAAAATATTATGATTTAACTCTTAAGCAGTTCCTTATCATCACAATACCATGATGTGGATCTCTTCCTGTGTTACAAATTCTGTGCTCTGTTTAATAGCTTCTGTATCCAAATACATTTATATGTGTGCTTGTATCTGTTTGTATGCATGTGTACATATGTCTGAAGAAACTTGCAGCTGTGATAATATGGAATAAAAAGGTTCTGTATTAATTTAAGGCCTTCATTATTATTGTTTCAACATTCCCTGGTACTGCTGTTTCAAACAGATTCCAGTAACTCAATAACTCATACAACAGTGTAATCTGTTCCTGTGAGATACTCAAATTTGCTCAATAACTAGCAGGCCTGTGCATTAGAATATCAGTATAATAATATGTATGCTATTATAATAGCAGCAGGGTGGACATGAAATGAAAATAAGATAGCTTTTTTAAAAATCCTGATTATGAAAGAGTAAAAATGTCAGGATTTTTCCAAACCTTTGAACCCTTGGTTACAGAAGAATGTGGTATGAGAAGAGACTTTCTCATAAGCTCTTATTTGCTCTCTTTCCACCAGAAAAAAACCCACCACTGCCTTTTTTGTTATTATTTTGCAACTCCTGGGCAAGTCAGAAGTATAACGATACAATTAAAGTACTTATTTTTCATTTTGCTTAACAATCAATCATGAGATTCAACTTGGGTTCAGATCCTCTTCTGTTTAGCCTTGAGGAGACAGAGGAGTTTCTGTGCTTCAATAATCCATAGTAAAAATTCCCAAACGTTCTCTCTGTGATTATGCAGAGGGGATCGTTTACACTGGGAGCTTTCTACCACTTGTAGAAATGGCAACGCAGGTTTCTTTTCAGCTGTGGTTCTTCCTAACACATTTCTAAATGGTTAGCACTCCAGGGATGCCTTGGTGGATTGGCTGGAAAAAGCCGATTTCCCCATATGGTAAAAATAGGGACTGTAATTACTGTTTTATTGTTGTTATTGTTGGTTTTTGGAGTGGGAGGGGATTGACAAAAAAAGCTCTCATTATTATGCTTTGCTGGCCACCCTGGCATCTGCTTTCCTGCTGTACAACTGAACCTTTCTCTTGCTGGCTCACTGCAATTCCTTTGTCAAGTGAACTCTGTAGCTGTTGATTCACCTCTAACAATATCCCTGCCATACCTTGATGACTTTTATTGCTCTGCCATTTCATCATGGGATTTGTACTAGAAAAAAATGTAGCTCCTTGCAGTTATATCATTCAACCAATCTTCCATTTTAATTTTTGAACCTGAATAATTTACCGACCAAAAGTCCAGTCCTGCAAATACACCAAAGTGAGTCTTTGGTGCTTGTAGAGTTGGCCCCATAGAACTCATCGGAGTATTTCCATTAGCGTGGACAAGGTGAGACCCAGAGCTGGTCAAGTAGTCATTAAAAGATAGAAATCATAATGAAATCACTTGAGGTTCGAGTGAGAGAGAGATTTAGAAAATAAATAAATAAACATAAGATTTCAATTAGGATTTCAGCCATCAGGAGTGAAAAGAACAATATGCTAGGATATACTAAGGATTTGCTCTCGGGGATTCATGCTGAACCTATATAACACTGTAGTAATGAAAAGCTGTATATCAGAACACGAACTGACTTCCTGTCAGTCAAAACATTTCCTCTAGCTATCAGTGCAAATAAGAGAGGAATTTGGACCTCATATATGTTGTATTAAAATTCTTATCAGGAGGTGTCTATGCGAAGTCAAAACCAATATTGTTTCAGGTTTTTTTTCTTCTCCAATTTTTTTTTTCATTTTATCTTCCCCCTCTTTCCCCCTGCCTCCCTTTAACTCACAGTACACAGCCAGCGTGTACTCAGTTTGACTTGGCCTCTGGCTTTATCAGCCTGGTTAAGAAACAGAAGTTTTAAAACTGTAAACCAAAAAGGATACATAGCACAATTTTTTCAGAATCACCAGATCCATTTAGTGCTTGTTGATTTCATTTTGTGCTTGATTGATTTAGTGTGTTTTGTGGGAAACAAGTGAAATTTCACTGGGCCCTGCTTGAAATCATCAGGTATGCAGATACTTTCACAGATATGCTCCTTTCCAAAGCTGATGTTGAAAACTGACTCAGGGACAAAGGTACCACTAAAAGGTGACAGGTAAACAACCCAATCGTACAGTAAGTGGGGAAGGCGGTGAGGCTTAGGAAGCTAACCTGAATTCAGATAGAAACAGAGAAGTTCGGATTAAGCACATGAGAGGAAAAGAAAACCCAAACTCAAACCCTTTCTTTATGCAATTTCTCTGCAACCTGCCTTGCTTTTGCTATCAGTGGTAAAAACCTTCTCTTCCCTAAGGTTATTACTTAGGAGAAACCAATCTCTATTATTCAATGCAGTTACCTCTGAACATATCTGGGCTCTTTTACTCCATTTCAGAGATTCACATCTTAGAGACAATTGCTCCATTTATCCTGAATACTTCTTCATTCCCCATTTCCTGAAAGCCTCCTCTGGTCCACTCCAGCTACCTGCCTTTCTATTTCTCTGGAGCACTGGCTAACCAGGGAAGGAGGAAATGCAGATAATTGCACCCTCTTTAGCCACTACAAAATAAGGTGCTCCTACATAAAATGATACTCTCAGCGGACTGTATGGGTAATTAAAATATGATGATGTATAAATTCTCTGTGCTTCTTTGTTTGTTTAGCTCTTGCTAGATTCAAGCAGTGAAACTGGATTCAAATTCTGCTCTAAGTTATCTGCATACTGCTATAATAGGAACTTTGAACCTTACATTACAACTTAGAAGAAAGAATAAGAATAATAAGAATAAGAAATTAATTGGGCAGTGATTATGCAATCAGTTCAGAAGCTCTGGTTCAGCCACTTAAATGCTGCTTATTTTATGTATTTAACAATGGTTTACCTTTTTCATTATCTTTGTGTATCACTTATTATTATATTGATGTTTCCATCAGTAGACCCTTCAGAAATACAACTGATAATGTTTCATATTATAAGGGCATTTATGCAGACATAATTTATATTATTTTTTGCCCAATTCATGTTTTCAAGCTTTCTTTTATAACAGTAAGGTCTAGAAATACTCAAGGCAATTTTGTTGAGAATTGTTTCACTACCTTTTATCACAGAATCAACTGTACAGGAGAGTATCCATGTATGCAAGCTCACTTGTTTTAAAAGAATTAGATATTGTGTTCTGTGAAAATGAAACAGATAGGGAAAAGGGGACTGTGGTTTCTAAGTAGCTGCCTGAGTATCTTGGAAAACAGCAGGGGGGACTTGAAAGTAACTTTCTTCATGTGAAGTTATTAAAAGGTAAGAAATTATAATTTCTCACCCAGGTTGCCCAGAGAAGCTGTGGCTGCCCCATCCCTGAAAGTGTTCAAGGCCAGGCTGGATGGGGCTTTGAGCACCTGGTCTAGTGGAAAGTGTCCCTGCCCATGGCACGGGGGTTGGAACTAGATGATCCCTTCCAACCCAAACCATTCTATGATTCAAGATATTAATGAGAAGGTTTTATCAATGAGCTTAGATGAACGAAATAGGATTTCAAAATCATCCTAATGAAAAAAAAAAGAAAATAAAATATGTAAAAGTATAACATCTAAAAGACTTGGAATTCAGAAAACAGTTTTGCTATCCCATGTACTTGAAAAAAGGATGTAGAGCCAGACCCATGGCATTAATTATAAGTTGAGACATCATTACAGTCAATGATCGGTTTTCAGTACAAGGCTTATATTTCCAAACATTTGTTACAAATCCCCAGGTACAACTTGTGTGTTTAATGTACAGTTTTGTATTTTTGAATCACAGAATCATAGAATAGTTAGGGTTGGAAAGGACCTTGAGATCATCTAGTTCCAACCCCTCTGCCATGGGCAGGGACACCCCACACTAAACCATGCCACCCAAGGCCTCATCCAGCCTGGCCTTGAACACCGCCAAGGACGGAGCATTCACAACCTCCCTGGGCAACCCATTCCAGTGCCTCACTACCCTCACAGTAAAGAATTTCTTCCTTATATCCAATCTAAACTTCCCCTGTTCAAGTTTGAACCCGTTACCCCTTGTCCTGTCACTACAGTCCCTAATGAATAGTCCCTCCCCAGCATCCTTGTAGACCCCCTTCAGATACTGGAAGGCTGCTATGAGGTCTCCATGCAGCCTTCTCTTCTCCAGGATGAACAGCCCCAACTTTCTCAGCCTGTCTTCATACGGGAGGTGCTCCAGCCCCCTGATCACCCTCGTGGCCCTCCTCTGGACTTGTTCCAACAGTTCCATGTCCTTTTTATGTTGAGGACACCAGAACTGCGCACAATACTCCAAGTGAGGTCTCACAAGAGCAGAGTAGAGGGGCAGGATCACCTCCTTCGACCTGCTGGTCATGCTCCTTTTGATGCAGCCCAGGATACAGTTGGCTTTCTGGGCTGCGAGTGCACACTGCCGGCTCATGTTCATTTTCTCATCGACCAGTACCCCCAAGTCCTTCTCTGCAGGGCTGCTCTGAATCTCTTCTTTGCCCAACCTGTAGCATATGAATACATATGTGTATGCATATATGTATATACAAATGTATACCACATATATGTATATACATGCTGTTTTTCTTGGAAAGCATCCATGTTTTCCAGATACCACAGCTTTGTTGCTATTCTGGATAGTCAGTCTCACTAAACAATGCATTTGGAGACGCTCAGTGTTCTTGTCCTTGAGAGCCAAACAATTTGCATGTTCTAGTCAAGTACATCCTTCTAAGCCTGACAAGGTCATGGACACTGGCAGAAGCAGAGACCCAAAACAAGGAATACGAGATTAACAATAGACAGTTTTAAATGATAGCAGATTAATTTCTTTAGCTTGAATAACACTGTCACTTGCAATTAATTTTAACTCTGAGCTCACAAGTGTATGTAACAGATACTTTGAAAATAAAAAACAGAATCCAGCAATGAGTAAGGGCTATCTCTACCTTTATATTTTATTGCTAGATTTTATTATTATTGGATTCTGCATTTTCTAAATACTATACGTCATAGAAGCTAGATAGATTATGATCCTAAACGAATCTCTTGTAGATGTACTTTGATGTCATTGTTCTATATTACTTTGCTTTCACCATCATAAATATTTTGCTTTAGTATGTACTATGTTAATAACTGTCGAAAAATTACTCCGTGTAGTTCTTCAGCATTCAGGGTTTTTTTAGCTTGTTTCTCTGAGTCTCTTGATTGGGAGGGATTTTCTTTGCTATATATTACCGATAAAGGGAGCATTCTATCTTTTTCCTAAATTCCTCCTTTTAGACACCCCTACCTTCCTCAATGGTTATTCTTACTGAAGAATCTTCTCAATTGCCAATTTCTTGAAGGCCAAGAACTATTAAAACAGCCAATTTTATGTTTTCAGATTAACTGAAATCCTTAGGTGTATCTGGCTCTTCTATACTCATGTATGGAATAGTCTCCATCTATTGCATTAAAGGCAGGTGGATGCATTTTTCTCTTTTGCCACCTGGTAAGCAAAGGTTAGAGTTCAACTTGTCCCAAATCAGCTTATCCTTCTACGGGGTAGTCAAAGCCCACTTACAAACACTCTGACGCAGCTTTACATTTTTGCCTCCTACCAGCATTCAAACCTGGGTAAATGTCTTTCTCTGTCAAAGCAGCAGTGGGAGGTGAAAATGAAAGTCTTTTTTTTCTTTCCCTGAGAAATTGGACTGTAAAAAGCTGTCAGTTTAAAAATGACATAGTGGCACAGCATTTCTGCAAGGTGGCTCCTTTCATTTTTGACTCCTGCTGTCTCTCTGACAGTTGAAGTTGCAGCAGGAGGTAAAAACTAAAATGAGCACTGCTGGCATTTGCCCTTGAGCACAAAATTAATAATGGAAGAAACAGGACGACATCCAAAACCACCTCAATTCAGATGTCAGCCAATGAGGTTTCAGTGCTTCCGTAATAAGGTGACTAGAATGATGCCCATTATTCCAAATATGATCTTATTCTCTATTACTTGCCTAGCGATGGATCTATTTTCTTCATTTTATATTTGATTCCCTGCTTTGTGGGCTATAGAATATTTTAAGTTCTATTAAGCTGTGTGCTATGACTTTATCAGTTTTTGACTCTGCACCCTAGATCTAGTCAAAATTTTATGGATGTTGTCTTTTCTCAAGCTGTATACCTCTCAACCTTTCTACATGAAGGTTTCATTTCCAAATCACTGTCTGAATATCCTACTATGTCCTATCCATATGTATATGAACAAAACTCAGAACTTATTAAACTGATAGCTTTTAGAGTAAACAGCCACAGGATCAAAAAGCTGAGATGGTTTTTGTTCTTGCAAACTCAAGAACTTAACATTTCCTGCTACCATTAAGAAAAAAATGACTCACTGTTAGGTGGCTGAGAGCAGGAAGAGGACTCAAAATCCTTCAAGCAGGATAGGGGTCTCTCTTCTTCTTAAACAACTTAGGGGTATGTGCAAATTTTATCAAAATAATCATAAGTAGGCACAAACAGTCTGTTAGAAATGAAGTACAAGTGTAGTTTGTTCTGAGATAATTTCTGTTGTTTTCTGATTTTAGCAGCATTTTGGTGATTTTTACTATCTTACTTTTGACTATTCAGGAGAGCTAGTATTTCAGGGTTGCGACTCTTGACTTACTGGGATATGACATGCCTACCCCACGTGAAGTCACACCATGTTATTCGATTTGTCTGCAGACCTTATCTTTGAGGGTAACCTGTGTTTGCAGCATGCCTAACATTTCTTAACATAAATTATTTACACTTGTCTGTATTATACACTTTTTCTGCTACCTTTCCACTTCCAGGCTTGGTACTGCTTTTATTGACATACACTTTTGTTTTGCAGAGATGAAGAAAAGGGGCAAACTATTAGCAAACCAGTGATGTGGATAATTCACAAGTACTGACAAATACACAAAATAAACACATTGTGAAGAAAGCATTTAATTTCTCCTTGTGATATTGCTTTCAGGCATCACACTAGTCATCTAGCCTACAGCTTAAAACAGCTTTCATCTACTATTAGAGAATAAGTGACTCAAATGCTTCAGCTGAACCCATTGATCTCATTGATTTCAACATCTGTTAATGACAAAGAGAAGCTGGACTGGATAAACACTTCTATGTTACAGTTACCTTTAGTGGTTCCTTCTTCAATTTCTAAAAATCTTTTGTTGTATGTTTTAACCTCTTGTGCAGTTTAACTTTAATTTTTGTCTTCTGATTTTTTTCCTTGAGTCTTGTTTGCAAACTCAATTCTATAATCCTTCTTTAATCTTTTTTTTATTCTCACTTACTTTTCATACTACTTGCTCATCAGTCTGGTTTTCTCTAAAAGTTCATTCGTTGTCGGTACAGCCACAGAGCAACTGGGCATATATTAATTATTTTATATTCTCAATTTCCTCCTGTACTTTCCCACTCTATGACTCTATCCCATCCACTTCCACCTGTGTTTTTCAATATTTATTCTGATTAGCTGTAGTCTCTTTATGTCCACCTATGTATGTCCACCATCCTACTTAAAAAAATAAATTGTTTATGATTACTATTGTCTAGCTACTCCTCCATCTTTGCTGTACATCCTAAGCATGTCTCTGCCTTTCAAAGTATAAACGTGCATTTCTCCCTTTCCAATTTTCTCTTTCAGTTTTTGTGAGTGTTGTAGTACTCTTCTAGTATTTTGTCCCAGTTTGTTTTCCCTCATTTTTCCTTTTGCTTAATGTTCTCCACTTAATGATTTGAGTAGCCACTTGAAATATGAATTGCCTGTAGGGGTTTTCCCTTCATACAACCCTTTTACATGTATTTTAGATTGTCATATCTTGTTATTTGTCCATTAATATTTGGCTTCCTTTTGTAAAACTGAATTTCAGGCCATGATTTCACACACAGATACACTTTTTCTGTCTTGTAGCATTGCTCCCTTGAATTACTCATAGAATTATAGAATCATAGAATAGTTAGGGTTGGAAAGGACCTTAAGATCATCTAGTTCTAACCCCCCTGCCATGGTCAGGGATGCCTCACCCTAGACCATGTCACCCAAGGCTCTGTCCAACCTGGCCTTGAACACCACCAGGGATGGAGCATTCACAACCTACTCATGTCCAGTCTCAACTTGCTTCCGTCAATGGGAAGATGGTTGGGCTACGATCTTAGATCAAATCGTTATGGTTTTGTTCATACAGAGTTTCCTTCATCTTGATGCTGAACTTGAGTAAAGTAAGAAGGGTTTGTTTCTCTGTCATTATGTACAATTGTTCCTTGATTTGTTTTGTTTCATCTAAACTTCTAATTAACCTCACAACAGTTCGGTGTTTTGTTAAATTTTGAAATGACCCACTACGTAAGTATTCCCTTTTCGCACACACACATCCATAATTCTGACTTTTGAGACTTTCGAGACTTTCTTTTACACAGATCTTAAAATATCCCACCTTGTCCTGGGTTCAGCAGTAGCAGTCAGTTTTTCTCCTTTTTAGTAGCTGTTGCAGCACTGTGTTTTTGACTTTCAGCCTCGGAACAAAGCTGATAACAACTGATGTTTAGACTGACCAAAGACTTTGTGAGTCTCATGCTCTGCCAGGGAGGAGGAGGGGCCGGGAGGAAGCAGGGACAGGACGCCTGACCCAAACTAGCCAAAGAGGTATTCCATACCACAGCACGTCATGCCCGGGGATGTAACTGGGAGCTACCCGGAAGGGCACGTCCTCTTTTCGGTCGGGCTCTTTTCCGGCGAGCGGTATCATATTTTCTTCCCTTGTTATTTCTCTTATCATTATTATTATTGGTGGCAGCAGTAGTGATTTGTGTTATACCTGAGTTATTAAACTGTTCTTATCTCAACCCGTGGGAGTTACATTCTTTCGATTCTCCTCCCCATCCCTCTGGGGAGTGGGGGGGGGAAGTAGACTGCGTGGTTCTAATTTACAGCCGGGGCTTAAACCACGACAGTTCTTTTTGGCGCCCAACGTGGGGCACGAAGGGTTGAGATAACGACAGATCTGACCGGAGTGTGTCTAATCGTATTTGTGATAAGCATTCAGTGTTTTGGATTAATAGTCACTCGTCACAATGCTGATTTATTGGCTCTCAAAGTTGTTGTTTTTGATCTCACAGTCTCAATATGCCGTAGGTTACTTAGAGCCGGTATTTGCTGTGTTGGTGTTTTTCAAGTGTGGGGCTTGGGCTAAGGTTGTTGTCTCGTTGTATTTTGTAGCAATGACTTGTAATACAATAGAAGGATTGATCATGAAACTGATCTGGCTTGTGTTCCCAGTGTGGTCACCACCTTTATACTTTGGGAGGTATATAATACAAATGCTTAGCAACTATACATCTTTTTTCTCCTTCCTGGGTGGTCAACCTATGAAGGAGACATTCTTTTACCCTCCCAGTGCCCCTCCCAGACCGTTTACAGCATCGTTTGAGAGTTTTGAAATTTTTGAGTGGCCTTTTAATATTGTTGAGACCTGTTTGCTGATTGTGATGGGGGTCACCATGTTGGCACGCATACAGAGTGTGTTTTGTCCACAACCATTACGTCTGATCTCAAGAGTTAAGCAGAGCAACTGGCAACGCAGAGGTAAACCCATCTGGGCTGCTGCACTGTGGCAAGATATCGCTGCCCGGGTGCAGAACCTGGTGGTGAAGGTACGCCATGTAGACGCCCATGTACCCAAGAGTCGGGCCACTGAGGAACACCAGAACAACCAACAAGTGGATAAAGCTGCTAAGATTGAAGTGGCTCAGATGGACTTAGATTGGCAACATAAAGGTGAATTATTTTTGGCTCGGTGGGCCCATGACACTTCAGGCCATCAGGGCAGAGATGCAACATACAGATGGGCCCGTGATCGAGGGGTGGACTTAACAATGGACACTATTGCCCAGGTTATTCATGAGTGTGAAACATGTGCTGCAATTAAACAAGCCAAACGGTTAAAGCCTCTTTGGTATGGAGGACAATGGCTGAAGTACAAATATGGGGAGGCCTGGCAGATTGATTATATCACACTCCCACCAACCCGCCACGGCAAGCGCCATGTGCTTACCATGGTGGAAGCAACCACCGGATGGCTGGAAACATACGCTGTGCCCCACGCCACTGCCCGGAACACTATCCTGGGCCTTGAGAACCAGATTTTGTGGCGACATGGCACCCCAGAAAGAATTGAATCAGACAATGGGACTCATTTCCGGAATAACCTTATAGACACTTGGGCCAAAGAGCATGGCATTGAGTGGGTATATCACATCCCCTACCATGCACCAGCCTCTGGGAAAATCGAACGGTATAATGGGCTGTTAAAAACTACACTGAGAGCAATGGGTGGGGGAACTTTCAAGCATTGGGATACACACTTACCAAAGGCCACCTGGTTGGTCAACACCAGAGGATCTGCCAACAGGGCTGGCCCAGCCCAGTCGGAACTTTTACATATTGTAGAGGGGGACAAAGTTCCTGTGGTGCACATGAAGAATTTGCTGGGGAAGACAGTCTGGGTTATTCCTGCTTCAGGTAAAGGCAAACCCACTCGTGGGATTGCTTTTGCTCAGGGACCTGGATATACTTGGTGGGTAATGCGGGAAGATGGGGAAGTCCGATGCGTACCTCAAGGGGATTTGATTTTAGGGGAAAACAGACAATGAACTCAATTGTACGCTGTTGCCTGCTATAGCCATCAACTAGAAGTCTGCAGGGCACCAGCGACTGGCCCTGACTTCCCTCCGACCATCATCCCAACAGAGAATGAACTTTGATAGAACCGGATGAGTTCTACAGTGAAGGAACGATCAGCATCAGCAGACAACGATCCAACACTGCACACAGCCTCTCCTGCCCTGAAAGACTGTTACAAGAGATGGAGCCCAACATCATGAACCGAACGGACTCAGTAGCTTTATAGGAATTGGTCCGTGCACTAAGATAACAGTGCACTGAAATGAGAGTGAGGGTATATGGAAAATGTGGGATCTGAGCATGACGTGAATGGTATGGAATAAGGGGTGGATACTGTCCTGGGTTCAGCAGTAGCAGTCAGTTTTTCTCCTTTTTAGTAGCTGTTGCAGCACTGTGTTTTTGACTTTCAGCCTCGGAACAAAGCTGATAACAACTGATGTTTAGACTGACCAAAGACTTTGTGAGTCTCATGCTCTGCCAGGGAGGAGGAGGGGCCGGGAGGAAGCAGGGACAGGACGCCTGACCCAAACTAGCCAAAGAGGTATTCCATACCACAGCACGTCATGCCCGGGGATGTAACTGGGAGCTACCCGGAAGGGCACGTCCTCTTTTCGGTCGGGCTCTTTTCCGGCGAGCGGTATCATATTTTCTTCCCTTGTTATTTCTCTTATCATTATTATTATTGGTGGCAGCAGTAGTGATTTGTGTTATACCTGAGTTACTGGACTGTTCTTATCTCAACCCGTGGGAGTTACATTCTTTCGATTCTCCTCCCCATCCCTCTGGGGAGTGGGGGGGGGAAGTAGACTGCGTGGTTCTAATTTACAGCCGGG
Organism: Psittacula echo; assembly: GCF_963264785.1. Taxonomy (NCBI): domain Eukaryota; kingdom Metazoa; phylum Chordata; class Aves; order Psittaciformes; family Psittacidae; genus Psittacula; species Psittacula echo. The sequence goes on along the minus strand of NC_137735.1, from coordinate 38,635,119 downwards.
GCTTAAACCACGACACACCTCTAGACTTCTTACTCCAATTTAGGGGTTTGTTGCCATAGAAGTGGGAGATATGTCCAAAGTTTCTGCTGTCAGCTTTCATAGAGTTTGTAGAAATATTTTATTAATACATAAACGAATTAATTTCCCTGAATTCAGTGTAAAGAGACACACTAGTTAGAGAAAATTTACCCTTTCCTATTTTTTTGTTTGGCTTCTCGCCCCACCCCCTTGCCTTTATTTTTTCTTGATTAGTACAATATTCATGTGTTCAAGGCTCTATTGTCTTTACTATTCTGTTTCATTTTAGCATTACTTTCTATAGCACAATAGGCCTATAGACTGCAGTGAGGAGGGATTATCCTTGGTAAACTAAAATGGATTACAAAAAAGATGAGCCTTCTTAGACCATGCATTGTCAGGGGCCTGCTGATAATACATCTACTTTCTGCCTTGGTCTGCATGGTTGGCTTTCAGCACAAATATTTTTAATTTTTCACTATATGGCATAAGACAGGAGAAGAATTTGGTGCTAATGGAGCTGAGAGTTGAGCTGCTTTCTGTGGTTCAATGCCTGTGATTTCTTGAATGCCATCTGCACCTTTTACTAACCATTATGTTGCTGGTAGACACAACAGTTCCTCATGGAAGGGAGACTTGAGGGGATGGTGTTCCTCTCATCAGTGGGGTGCAATGAAGGACACAGAGTGCTGCTCTCCACCAGGAACCTGCTGGTCTCCTCAAACTCCAATGCTCTCTGATGTGCATAAAGCTGCTTATCATGCTCCTGCTGGATGGCATGTGGGTGTCTTGTACTCAAGAGCAAATAGACAGGAGCTCAGTGAAAGATGAAGCAAAAAAACCCAACAATGCTCAGAGATGCTTAGTTCATAGGTCTGGTAAATGCATAACCTCTGTGGTGGGAATTGGCTTTCTTCCCCTTGGAAATATATGTTTCTCTGACAACTTTGCAGGGACACAGACATGATAAAATTAGCTGGTTGGTTATTTCTCTGAAAAAGCAGCTCAAATCCAATGAGTCACCCTTCAGAGTCTGAAACCCCAATACCCAGTTTACAGGGGAGGAAACAAAACCAAAGCTCATCGACAGTGAAATTTATTGATTTAGTTTAATTAGATTTTAATGCCTGCCTTGCACCAACTTTCATTATTGTACCTTGTTTGCTTGCCTGTAACTCATGTACACACTTTAAAAATCTCTAGTATGCAGTTAATCCTGCTACCCTCTACAGCCATGAAACACATAAACAACAGGGCACCAGCTTCATTTATAGAACCATAGAATCATAGAATAGTTAAGGTTGGAAAGGACCTTAAGATCAGCAAGTTCCAACTCCCCTGCCATGGGCAGAGACACCCCACACTAAACCATGCCACCCAAGGCCTCATTGTCGTGGTTTAAGCCCAGGTCATAAATCAGAACCACTCAGTCTACTTCCCCCCCCACCCCCCAGGGGGATGGGGAGGAGAATCGAAAGAATGTAACTCCCACGGGTTGAGATAAGAACAGTCCAGTAACTAAGGTATAACACAAACCACTACTGCTACCACCAGTAATAATAACGATAAAGGAAATAACAAGGAAGAGAATACAACCGCTCACCAACTGGTACCTCGCCCCCACCCTGCAGCATTCTAGCCCTTCCGGGAACTCCCAGTTACATCCCTGTACATAACATAACCCTTTGGTTAGTTTGGGTCAGGTGTCCTGTCTCTGCTTCCTCCCGGCTTCTCCTCCTCCCTGGCAGAGCATGAGACTCACAAAGTCCTTGGTCAGGGTAAACATTCTGACCAGCAACTGAAAACATCGGTTTTATCAGTATAATTCCCAGGCTGAAAGTCAAAACCACAGCACTGCACCAGCTACTAAGAAGGAGAAAAACTGACTGCTGCTGCTGAACCCAGGACACTCATCCAAGCTGGCCTTGAACACCGCCAAGGATGGAGCATTCACAACCTCCCTGGGCAACCCATTCCAGTGCCTCACCACCCTCACAGTAAAGAATTTCTTCCTTATATCCAATCTAAACTTCCCCTGTTCAAGTTTGAACCCGTTACCACTTGTCCTGTCACTACAGTCCCTGATGAATAGTCCATCCCCAGCATCCTTGTAGACCCCCTTCAGATACTGGAAGGCTGCTATGAGGTCTCCACGCAGCCTTCTCTTCTCCAGGATGAACAGCCCCAACTTTCTCAGCCTGTCTTCATACGGGAGGTGCTTCAGCCCCCTGATCACCCTCGTGGCCCTCCTCTGGACTTGTTCCAACAGTTCCATGTCCTTTTTATGTTGAGGACACCAGAACTGCACACAATACTCCAAGTGAGATCTCACGAGAGCAGAGTAGAGGGGCAGGTTCACCTCCTTCGACCTGCTGGTCACACTCCTCTTGATGCAGCCCAGGATACAGTTGTCTTTCTGAGCTGCGAGTGCACACTGCCGGCTCATGTTCATTTTTTCATCGACCAACACCCGCAAGTCCTTCTCTGCAGGGCTGCTCTGAATCTCTTCTTTGCCCAACCTGTAGCCATGCCTGGGATTGCTCTGACCCAGGTGTAGGACCTTGCACTTGGCATGGTTAAACTTCATAAGGTTGCCATCAGCCCACCTCACAAGCATGTCAAGGTCCCTCTGGATGGCATCATTTCCCTCCAGCATATCAACTGAACCACACAGCTTGGTGTCATCGGCAAACTCGCTGAGGGCGCACTCATTCCCACTGTCCATGTCACCGACAAAGATGTTGAACAAGACCGGTCCCAACACCGATCCCTGAGGGACACCACTTGTTACCGGTCTCCAGCCGGACATGGAGCCATTGACCACAACTCTTTGCGTGCGGCCATCCAGCCAGTTCTTTATCCACCGAGTGGTCCACCCATCAAACTGATGTCTCTCCAATTTAGAGACAAGGATGTCATGTGGGACAGTGCCGAACGCTTTGCACAAGTCCAGGTAGATGACGTCAACTGCTCTGCCCCTGTCCATCAGTTCCGTAGCCCCATCATAGAAGGCCACCAAATTGATCAGGCAGTATTTCCCCTTAGTGAAGCCATGCTGGCTGTCACCAACCATCTTGCTGTTTTTCATGTGCCTTAGCATGCCTTCCAGGAGAATCTGCTCCAAGATTTTGCCAGGCACAGAGGTGAGACTGACTGGTCTGTAATCCCCCAGGTCATCCATTTTCCCCTTCTTGAAAATGGGGGTTATATTTCCCTTTTTCCAGTCTTTGGGAACTTCACCTGACTGCCATGATTTTTCAAATATGATGGCCAGTGGCTTAGCAACTTCATTCGCCAGCTCCTTCTGGACTTGCGGATGGATGTCGTCAGGTCCCATGGACTTGTGTACGTTTAGATTTTTAAGATGGTCTCTAACCAGATCCTCTTCTACAGTGGGCCTAGGGTCTTCATTTTCACAGTCCCTCCGTTCGCCTTCCAAGGCTTGGGTGGTGTGGTCAGAGCCTTTGCCAGCGAAGACCGAGGCAAAGAAGTCATTAAGAATCTCAGCCTTCTCCATATCTTGGTCATAACATATGACTGATTAGCTGAGGTTTTCCCCAAGTGATTAGTAATACTGGATTCTGAAGTGCCTGTTCAGCAAGACTCTAAGAAATGCCTTCAAAAACCCAACCAAAGGAAACATACTCTTCCTCCTCTGAATATCTGAAAAATTGAAGTACCTAAAATCATGAGGTATTTCTGAAAAATCCTGCCCAACTGTCACTTTAGGTAGTCAATACATGCTGTAAATCAACTCTGTTTTTAGTGAGGAACAGTAACACAGTTAGAATAAACACCTGTTAGTTGAGTCAACAACTGAAGACAGGCATTTCTCTTAAACAATCCCATTGACAACAAAGGTTATATGACTTGTCAATGTATTTTTTTTTTTGTATGTGTAGATATGTATGTATTTTTAGATATTTTTGTATTCTAAAAAACCCCACAAACGTATAAAAGGTCTTCTGTGGTGAGAATGGTATACTGTGGTACATCATAAAAACTGATGCTTTGGAAGTACCCCCTTACGTGAACAGACTGACATGCTTCTTGAACCTTCTTGTTGAACTAATGAGCCTGAGTGTGTTAAAAGTTAGGTGTTAGTCTCGTAATTCTGAATATACCAGAATGGTGGTTAAATGTCTCTATTGTGAGTCTCTTTCAAAGTTATCATGACAAAACCCCACATACATTAAATTTCCATAACCAATTGTCTGGCTTGAAATAATTGTTATTCCTGGTCAATAACATGTTTTTTCCCCTTATGGGATATACTGAGATTAATACCAGTTGAGCATAAGTAGTATCTGATAAGCTTTAATAAGTTAGTGTGCTTTAATAGGGTACCGTATGGTGTTAATTGTATTTAAAAGTGCAGATTTTATTGCATATGTCAAACAAATATGGATAAATTTTCTGTTACCGAAAGTTATGGGAGGATAACAACATCTAAAATAAACATGGTTTTTTGGTTGTTTGGTTGGTTGTTTTTTAACTAACGTATTGCTTTTTTTATTAGGAAAGGGTGAAAGCAGAGAGTAGAAAGGAACAAAAAAAAAAGACAAAGTTATTTCTGAATTAAAAAAAAAAAAAGGTATTACATTTGTCCTTAATGAATCAATCACTTTGCAGAGACAGAGCATCAATATATTCACACTGAAGGAAGCGTACATTATGAAGTGGCTGTTACACTTCATCTTAAGAGACGTGCTTTCTTTTTGGTAATTATAATACACGTATTCAGACTGCAAGACTTGTCCTTCCTAATGCTGCTAAAAGAATATTTCAAAATACTGGAATAACCCCATTCTTGGGGACTTTGTAAACACATTTCTTTTTCCTGTCTTGTCATGAACTGCACTTTTTCAGCTCTGGCAAATGGAAGACAAAGAGTCTCATTTATTTGTAGCTTATATAATTTCACATCATAAACTTTTTTTTCTTCTTTTCATTCTTTCTCTTTGAAGTCTGGAAGATAGAGCAAGATAGAGCTTACAAGATGTACTTACCCAGCAAAATCACAAGTGTTAGCAGTGGCAAAGTTCTGCCAGGCCACCTTTCATCTTACCATCAGAAGGCAGCTGGTGCTCTGGATGGGCTACTTGCCCCCATCCTAAAATATGCTTCAGGAAAGAGACAGCCATGGGAAGGAAAGAGCTACATTTGACAGATTCTTTAGTATGTTTTAAAGCAATATTATTTTTGCTGCCAGTCATAGTTACTGAGGAGAGCAAAGGGACAAAGAGAAAAAGCGCGAGTGTGATACAAGAGGAGGGAAAGGGGGTGTGCCACAGTGAAGGTTGGCTGTCTCTCCATCCGCTTTCCTCCTGGAATCGATGAAACTAGAGTATGGCCTAGGACTTGGAAGAGATTTTTATCTTGTGAATTTACATCCCTTGCTAGCAGCTGGAAAGAGCTGCGTCAATCTGGAAGCTTAACATATTGGGACTTTTAACTTAGCCTTCTGAGATGCGTACTTTCAAATCCTGATATCTAGGGTTCCAACCCTGCATGACCTTTTTCAAAGACACCCTGTTAGGTGTTGCAGAGCCTTGGCGTCAGTCAGAATAGATTGAGGTTGCCATGCCAGACTACGTAAAATAAACTTAAAAAACAGGTCACCATGAGTAATTCGGCTCCTGGTAGGTAAAGCTTCTGTATGTTCTATGAGGCATATGTTGGAAAAGAGTCTACCTGTTGGTGTTTTCATGGTTTAAGCCCAGCTGGTGACTCAGAACCACACAGCCACTTGCTCCTTCCCCTACCCTCTCCGCCTGGGATATGGAGGAGAATTGAAAGAATGTAAACCCCACAGTTGGGATAAGAACAGTCCAGTAACTAAAGTATGATACAAACCCACTACTACTGATGATAAGGGAAATAATAAGGAGAAAGAATATAAAGATAAAAAGGGAAAGGAAAAAAACCCAATAAATACAAGGGATGCACAGTACAATTTCTCACTGCCCGCTGACCAATAGCCAGCTCAACCCAAGCAGCAATCTGGGCCTTCCGGGTGACTCCCTCCAGTTTGTATACTGGGCATGACATGCTGTGGTATGGAATACCCCTTTGGCTAGTTTGGGTCAGGTGTCCTGTCTCTGCTTCATCCCGGCTTCCTGTGCCCCTTCTCACTGGCAGAGCATGAGAGACTGAAAAGTCCTTGATCAGGGTAAGCATTACTTAGCAACAACTAAAACATTGGCGTGTTATCAGTGTTGTTCTCAGAATAAAGCCGAAACACAGCACTGCACCACCTACTAGGAAGGAAAAAAAAAACTGTTACAGCTGAACCCAGGACAGTGTTATGAATAGTGGAACTGAAAAAAGTTATTCCAAGAACAATGCACCAGAATAACTTTTTTGATTTGTTTTGTTAAATGCAGCAAAAGCCTTAGATCAATGAGTTCTGTCATGATATAGGAGTTACTTGGTGAAATTCTGTGGCTTGTGCAATAAAGGAGGCAGAGAACTAGATGATGATAATAGTATATTCTGCTGACCTTAAAACTTAAGCATTTACGAAACATCTTTTCCAATCCAAGAGATACAAAGCTATACTTTAAAAAAGAATCTGCAAGGCTGTGTATGCCTTCCTGAAAGCATCTTGCCATTTTTCATTTTCTCCGTGTTAGAAAGGCTGATTGTCATTTTGTTGTAATTTCTACTTTGATACTCTTAATGTTAAGAGCCTGATTTTGGTATAGATACGTTCATCTATTATGTTTTATATATATCTATATGCCTATCAAACACTGAATATATCTGGCAAACAAGTAAAGCAAAAATCACATCCTTTCTTTTGCTATTCCTGTTAGCACTGACACATATTTTGGAGACCCAGAAACCTAAAATAGACCTTCTTTACAGATTGTGCTGCCCACCTTTTCACCTTATACCCATGAACCTCAGTTCAGTAGGCTTTCTTCCACCGATTCACTGCTCTTTGGATCAGCCCATATTGCCTTTGATGACTGCCAGCTAAGTAATGTTGGGGTACACTGGAGTCCGAGAGAGCAGTGAAGTGTTCAGATAGGTCTTACAAATGGGTTTGAAACAAAGGAAGAAAAGTAAAAGGTTGCTTCAGAGGAGAAAGTCAATAAGACTGCCTCCCTTTTGGGGATTAGTACTTAGCAGTCTACTCTGCATCAGCCAAGTACAGTACAAAATGTACTGCACAGAAGAGCAGCTATTATGTACAGTAGCCACTTCACTGATTGCAATCAATGTCATGAATTAGAGTGATTTCTTGGCTTGATATATGTCAGAGCTAAAGTCTGTGTTGTGAGTCATGCTGCCTGGACACCCACCTTCTAGGCACTTCATCTTACCCTTGGCAATTTTCAGTCTTTGTCTTTCATGTTTTGCAAATGGATCTGTGCTTGCTTTTACCATGTAAGTGTGGACTGCTCATAATTGCATGCAAGGAGTATTCATCCAAGTATTAAAAAGAAGCTCCCATCATTACTTCTTTAGCTTACACTGATATATATCCCCATCAGCAGAATTTCTGTTCAGAAGTGGCAGATCTTTGTCAACATTATCCAGAAGTTTGAGCTGAAACTTTAATACACCTTTGTGCTTGCCTCTTGTTGGCTTATTATTTTTCCAAATACCTGATAATAGTTTTTGCATTCCATTCAAATGTCCTAATATTCATGCCATGCTCTGCACACCCTTTCTGCGGCATCCATTTGATTAAATACAAGCAATCTTTTGCATGCTGTTTCACTTATAGTTTTTTTATTTTGCCAGGTAGGACTTCAGCATTCATGCAAGGACAAACACAGAGCTGCTGTATGCACTGAAGTAGTGTGGTGTAGTTAGAAACACTTGATCAGTGTAGGGAGATTAGTGAGGAGCTGCTTTCTTGTACCTTGCAGCAATGCACTGTTTTAGTGGATTAAGAGCCTCTACATCCGTAGCATTAATCAAGAGTAGCTGGTACACGGTGATTTCATGCTTCAGCCTGCCACGTGCTCCACAGTTTGTGTAGGAGATCCCTGACATTTCTTACTGGGGAACAATTAAATAAATGATAAATAAATGTTCGCATGAACAGGCAACAAAGGGAAAATAAGCACAATTATTTTTATGAACAAAAGGGTCAGCACTTCAGTCTTTGATTAATTGTTATTGAAGTAAGTGATTGGAAAGATAGGTAAATGACATAATTTCCTAGTAATTTAGGAATTGTTAGGTATGGATCGTCAGCACTGCAGAGTTAAGTTGAATGCTTGCTTTCCTTAGCTTTTCTCCTGGAGTCCTTCTTCCACTTTCAAGGGTGCTTGAAGTAGGTAGAGTTCTACTCTGGAGCTTTGAGCTCATTTTCACTAGATCTCTATGTGCCCACTTGGAATGAGGATGCATAAGTCATTCTCCTGATGACCAATTTGCCACTACTTTTCCACAATAATTAAGATTTCCTGAAAATGGTGCAATTTTCCCTGCAATTCGTTGTGCAGTCTTCTAGAGTAGTCACCCCATTACAAAGCGAAGAGCCATGGGAGACAGCTTAAACATTTAGTGAGACATATGGAGAAGTGTTTTACCGATAGGAAAAGGTTGTTTCCTCAGTATTATACCATATGTTGCTCTGATGAAATGCATATTTGTGGTATGCAATGGAAAGCTTCCCAGACTAGCTCCAGAGCTGCTGGTGTATCTATGCAATGAACGGCAGAACCTTCTCGAAATCCTAGCCTGGGTAGCAGATGTCTAGCTGGCTCCAGTGCCATGCTCATCCAATGCTTTCACTTCTTGTTCTGAAAGTGGTTGGACTGAACTGTGAGATGGATGAGCACCATCCCTGCTGCAGCAGAGCATGTGCTAAACTGAGATGAGCATTAAGCCATGGCTGCTGCTACTCGTTACCTGTGCGAATTCTGCCATGAAGCACATAATGCCATTGGCATACGTGGGAATAAGATCTAGTCTTTTTACCTATCCACTGGGCTGCATGTCAGCTTAATGGCACTTTTTTTTTTTTACTTCCTTGTGCATTGCAGTTATAGGTCTCCATCTCCCCTAAATGTCTGTTGTTGGGGTTTTTATATAGTGTCATGAACTCTAGTGGCACAGATATGACAAATATATTTAATTGAACTCTAAGAGCGAAAACCCCGATGCATTGTTTAAGAATGTTGTATTTCATTTGCTAAGAGGAAATTGCAGCATCATAGGACTCCATTGTTTGGTCTAAAAGTACTTTTTCATGTTCTCTAACCTGTAAATAAAAATTTTAGGAACATTTGACATATAAGCCATTTTCCTGAATATAACTTGAATCAAAGTTTAATAATACTGTCAATCTTTGTCTGACTTCCCCAACCCTTACACTTTAGCATGTTAGTAAGAAAACAAATTTAAAAGCAATTCGTAAGAGAGAGGCAGATCATTGCCCACCGTACAAAGGTTTGGAAAGGATCTCTATATGCACACAGCTGTCACTGGTCGCAGGTAAGCAGGATGATGACATTATGTGCACATTTACACTCTTATCACACTTGAGTTCTTGATTTCTGAAGAACTCTATGAATCTGGGAAACAGCTAATGAGGATGAAAAAGGAAGGGACTTGGAGAAATATATTATAATGTCTTCTTGCAGAATGTGATGATTTCCTGAAGCAGATTAAGAGAGGATTAGCAGAATATGGCTCAGAGAATTTAAATGGTGTGATGATGTGGACCAGAATCCAGAAGACCATTTTACAACCTCTTAAAAATAGAGAAGGGTGGGAAGAGGGTGAGATGAGATGCAGAATGTGGCCCCAAATAAAAACCGTAGCAAGAAGGATGTGAGGACCATCTCCTTTATTTCTTCCTTACAAGGTTTACAACTGTCTTCCTCACAAGTAAAGGCATGTCTACTTTATTATCGACTGATAGTAGATAGCAATAGTGCAATTCTTTGGCCTTACATGGATTTCAGGGTCGTTTTTATAGAAATAAAAGTGACCTTGGAGGGATGTGCTTGTGGGTCTTGACAATTTCCAAACAGAGGCAAGTTCAAATTCCAGCCTGTGGCTTTATCAGATTGTTCCTGCCTCTTTATTTCCTGGGGTACAGGGACAATTATTAGGCAAAAGATAGTTGTATTAAAAACTGAAGAAGTAAAATAGGAGTATCACTGCTTTTAAACAGGTGCCTCTGAGCTTTCAGATAAGGCTGTAATTGCATAAGTTAGTTTCCTTGGCATCTTCTGTCATCCTTTTTGTTAGGGTAGTTTATCAGAACTCAAATCGAATATAATGAGAAGATACAATCAGTGTGGCTCCTAAGAGGTGGAGTTACCCAGTCATCCACATGATTTCCAGCTTGAATGTTATGTTAGGACATGAAAGGCCAAACAGGGAAGAATATTTCAATATGGGAGCAGCAACCCAGAATGAAAAAGTTTTTAAACTAGGAGGATGTGTGCAATGATTCCAAGGGATGTCAGTTTTATGCAAAAAGATGGGAAAGTATGGTGGAATGGAAAAATATTTCTAATTTACTTTCTGATGACAGATGAAAGCGATGTTATATGATATGAAAATGCAAAGGTAGCATGACTTTGCACCCCCAATGGAGTTCAGAGACAGTTCTGTGCTTTAAAATGTGTAGCTTGTCTCTGCCTATCTTATTTCTGACTACAGTCTGATAACTTTGATCTCTTTTGTATTACCATTTTAGTTTGCTTTCCCTCTTTGTTTCAGTCACCCACTAGCATATTCTCTGACCTCTTTTCCCACATTGTGACACAAACTGCCTGGCATTTAATTTCTTGAAAGATATTCTCATGTAAAATCTCCATTTATTTAGTTTGGGCAGGCATATTTATTTCTATAAGAAGTCTCAGAAATCCAAGCCTAACTTTGATTTTGACCTTTGCTTCATCCCCTCTGCTTAATATTTGTATATATGTATATATATTCTTTTTTTCCTGATCCATTTAGGGAATAAAGTGAGCATTCTCTTGTATCAGAGGAACATTTTTGACCTTTAGAAATGCAAAATTAGAATAATCGAGGAAAATATACATATTATATAATATATATTATATAATATATATACGTATATACATATATACATATAATAAAAAATACTGCAATTAGTTAGTGAATATCTATTATATCTCTATCAAGAAAATCCTGAACTGAGATCATGACTGAAAAGTTCACAAACACAGAATCTGTAGTGCACATGGGGTTTTAAATACCTGCTTCAGCTCTCTGCCATGTAGTTGATTTAGACACATGATGGGATTTATTTAAAAGGACACAATCAACCTGAAAATAACAGTGCTGTTTGAAAAAATTGTTACTGAGTGTAATTATAAGTAACAACTGAGATTGCTATAATTGAAAAAAAGGTTATTGAAAAAATCTCTACCTTTTTGATTGTTTTACTTTGTGCATTTGACAGCTCTCTGTAATAATGATAATACCTACCTTTTAGACAGCACTTTTCATCAGCAGACTACAGCAGCTTTACAAAAATATGGTCCATTTCCCTCTATGTATAGACATTTCTTCTGTTTCCTCTACAGTCAGTCAATTTCTTCCTGTCTGAAAGACTTATAAACATCAACTCAGAATGAAGAAAATACCCAAAGCATTTTATGAAATGACATATGTACTATTTAAAAAAAGATCACTATCAGCTGGGTTCAATTAGCCACATTATAAAGAAAAAGTTGAAAATATCTCTGAGATTGTAAAATTGGAACAAGAAGTTGATCATTTAGTATGTTAATAATTTAAAATTTATCTCTGATTTCTGACATTCTTAAGTTATTTTCTGAATTTGTCAAACACATCTGGCACTGTATTAGGTATTCAAGAAGAGAAGGTCACAAAGTGCTATCAAACATATGCATATTCAAAATGATTTGACTGGACATCCTTTATGCTCATAAAGACAAAGACACCTAGAAACAAAGGCTTTTCTTTCCTAGTCTCATGAAAGCCGATGTTTTCTTTCTCCTTTCTCTCCAGATTTCCTAATTTAGAATCCTGAGTTCTTAATTGTTTGCTGCTATTGTGTTCAAAACCTTGCATTCCCAACTTGCAGTGAGAAAATGTTTTGACTTTTGAAGTTTGTGAAGATTGTTGCCTTTGTGGAAGAGTGCACATGAAATACCTCTGAGCTGCTGAAGTGGTGAAATAAATATATGGAACAATGTCTGGTACCTTTTGCTTTTCAAAAGACTTTAGATCTTGTAACTATTCTCTTTTAGAAGCTTTTGCCATGCACTCAATAGCATGTTCTGCTTTTTTTTTTTTTTTTTTTTTTTTTTTTTGTTAGATTCATCTTTTTGGCCTACTTTTCAACCTATATTTTAACTGGAACTCAAACTCTTTTCCCTGTCCTTCTATTTGCTGAAGCTAGCAATCCCATGCTGAGTAAATAATCTGTAGTCCATGATCTACTATCCTATCAGCCTTGTTATCCTTGCTCCAAACCCCAAAATATTGGGTATCTAGCTGGCAAGTATTCCCAGGAAGGCTTCCTAATGACCTTCCCCACTGGTTACTATCATCATTGCTTATACACAGATAGACCTACCTTGTAATACACTGACTATATTTGGAAAAATTAATTGGGAGTTCTTATGGTGTTTTTGTTAGGAAAAGTGACATTTTTGAAGTTAAGAAAAATATCCCAATTCACTGTCTTTCATTAGATTTAACAAAACATTGCTAGAGAAAATATATTCCCAGATGTAATGGTACTTCATTCTCTAGCAATAAAAGCAGCTTGGGATCCAAATCAATCAGCAGATGAGATTATTGCAGTCATTTGGCTGCCCTGCCATTTTTAAAATGCTTTTGACTGCATTTATAAAGCATTCAATATATGCGTAAGTGTAGTGCAAACATATCATTACGTATTAAATTAAAGAACATAGTGAAAAAAAGGTTTATACATACATTAGATATCAAGAGGACGGAAATTACCCTTAAATTGGTAAAATGTTATTTCAGCTCAGCTGGGAAACCTACCTATAAAACTTATACTTTAGTAATCTAATTTTAAAAAATTGTGAACTCGAAGGAAAGAACCTTTATCTGGACTAGATAGAAGAGTTTATAATTTGGCTACTAAGGGTTTAACAGGGTCTTTCTTCAAGGTTTAGAATGGGGGTGTGTAGTGCTTTTAGTATTTTATGTTGTCTCTGGATAAATACAAAGCCATCAAACCCCTTAATATGTAGGAGGACATGAGAAAAACCAAATTGTTCTGCACTGCTGTCTGCCCAGGCATGCAGGTGCAGACAGTGTCCTTTCATTTGGATGTCTGTGAACTCAGCTTTCAAAAATGAGTGCATTTATGTCTAGGTCAGCCATAAAGCTAGAGCTTAAGTGTGTCTTTAATGATGCGCAGGATCTAGGTGTGGATTCTGGCTATCAAAAAAAGAAAAAGCTCAATTTTTTTATCTTTCTGAAAATAAAAATTTCATTTTCCTCTGTTGCAGTTTATCACATTCCCCTTTCCTATTAGTCAGGAAGCTAGCAAACACTATTAAGGTCTTTTATACACAAATCACCTAACTAATTATACTGCCAAGTACGCAGCTGTGGCAAGTGATAGATTGATTTTACCTGAGAGTTATGAATTCCATGTTTAAAGCTGGAAACTGTGATAGGTGAAAAACCTATAGAAAAGTAAACATATCAGCATAATTTGCTGAAATGAGCCCCCAAAAGGGCCACTCTGGTACACTGGAAGAGGTTTTCCAAGTGTCAGAACCAAGGTTGAAGTGGCACACTGAGATGCCACCTGACACACTCCATTTGCAGTGTGGATGTGGGGTTCTACAGCAGCAAGTTCTTTACAGTTGCGTGATCGATGCCTTGGATCATGAACAGCTGCAAATCTAGCAGTGACGAAATGTAATGTAGATGTACGGTTGTAGAATAATAACATCACTGCAAATTAGATGGCTGCTCTTCCCTCTGCACTGCCTTGTTCCATAATGTGAGAACTTCTAGTTGTCACAGGGTAGAATGGCAAAAAATCCTGACCACACCGACATCTGACTCAGACATGTATCATCCATAGAAGCATGAGAAAGGAGCAAGAGCTGAGCCTCCAGTAAAACTGAAGAGACTTTTTTGTGCAAAACAATTATGACAAGAACTCATTAGTCCTTCATACACCGGAAAGCTGATTGGGATCTGGCCATAACCTTGACCTCATCCATTAGAATTGCAGCACAGAAGACAATACATGAGAGTAAGCAATCAGCTAGGTCAAAGTAGACTTATAAACATGAATGTTATATTCAATAGGGAAACATGTCCTTGTGAAATCCTATTTTTGTAATGCTGGACTGAAATAAGCTGCAATTATTTTGGCAGGATGTTCAGAGAAATCCTTTCAAAGAAATCAATTGCTGAATGTGATGAGATTTTTTTTAAGAGAGCTTTTCAGATTATTTTTTTTTAACGTTGTTGAAAAGACACACTGAAGCGAATGAATAATTGGCAGAACATGGAATATGTAGCATGCTGTGTGAGAACTGGATTCATTCAAATCATCAGTTGTCAGAAATGAGTTCCTATACCAGGGAACTTACAATTGAGAATGCAATGACATAATTCTAACCTGGTTAACTTGGGTTCTCTGCACTGTGCGATTGAGGAAAGGTGGCACATTTATTCAGTTGCTCAGCTGAGGTTTCATTTGTTATGATTTAGGTAGCAGCTATTTACTGATGTTGTAAATATGATTTGGGATACTGTGTGTTTTCAGGGCTAGTCTACAAGGTTAGCATGTCAGACTCCTTGTGTTTAAGAATTCAAGTAACTCAGAATGATAACTTACAGAAAATTGATAGCTTCTTCTGGAAAAAAAAAAAAAAAAAAAAAAAGAAGAGTTGGGGAAAAGTAGCTACCTGCCCTTAAAATTAAAATAATTGCAAAAGTATAATCATGCTTAATGTAAGGTTTTCAGACAGTTCTTAAAAGAAATTACGTCTAATCACACTCTTCTGAGAGCTCCTTGTGAAACTTATTTAAAACTGAGAAAACTGATTTCCAAAGTAACCTCACTGATAAAAGAGTTGGTGTCGCAGATGAGAACAAAACTCAGAGTGTGAAGGCTCTATTGCCTTGCAGTTGCCAAGCGAGTACAAAAGGCAGATGAAACACTACAGCTCAGGCTAATAACAATTCACAATCTCTTTGCACAGGATTTCGTTATTTTACTGGGTTAAAGGCATCAGAATATCTGCTTTTCTCTTTCTCTCAGAGTTTTCATTCTTTGTTTTTGTTTTGTGAAGGTTTTTATTTTCAGCCCTGAATCCAAAGCCCAGATAAGGACTTTCTTTAATTTTTTTTTCTGGGATTGCTTTCATCTGACAGAATATTGGTTCTAATTTATGATTTCCTTGGCAAAGAACCATGCCACAAAATTTCTGCCTTTCCAACATTCCACCTTCTCAATAAACACTTTGTATCCTGATTCTCAAAAGAGGGGATATGACTTCAATGTTATCTTTATATGTCTAAAGTTGACAGCATCAGAAGATCCCAAATTTGGACAAACACACATTTGGAAAATACAACTGTGAGCAACTTTTTTACCTCAAATGCACTGCTAAATAGAAAAAAAGTAATTTTTCAGCTCTGAGCAATATGCAAATCGCCTACTTGGTCTGACTACTTTTTTAGAGATATTTAGATAATCTGAGGCTTGGTGTTGATATGCACTTTTCAATTCTGCTCTATACTTATGCTTGCAGAGACTTTCATAATGTTTAATCATAATTTTATGTGTAAGGTAGACTTCTACTTTCAATACTATCACAATTGCCATTAATACTGACTTGAATTTTCAAAGCATCTGGAAATAATAGTTCTGTACCAGATTGTCATCATATGCTGGTAAAAATAAAAATAAATTTCTATTTGCAAGAACTATAAGTATTCATTTGATGATATTAATTTGAAAATTATAAAAACCTGATGTGAAAAAAAATCAAAATTAGTCTTTCCTGACATTAACTAACAATTCCAAACGTGAGATGGCAACTTAATGATGTATCTGAATAAAATAGTTTGGATCCTTGAAACAGGAAATAAGATTTTAATCTCTTATCCCAAAGTACCATTCTTGCACATTCATCATTTGGTATTCAAGTTTCTAGCTTCAGGGTCACCCACTTAAAAAGAAGGTCTTCCTCACCTACTTTCTGATAGCCAAATCTTTAAATTTGAAAGAGATGACTAGAAGCAGTATTATACTGATCATATACTACTTTCTTTTCCTACTTTCTTTTCTTGCTTTCTAGGGTGTAAATTCCTCCAAGATTTTCCTTTGCCACACTGTTCAGAAAATTATATACTTATGAATAGTATGTGTGTCTTTATGCAAGGAGAAAGTGTGACTACAAAGAGGAAAGTGGGGGTTGCAATTTTTTAGAAATTTAAGAAATAACAGTTATCTTAATAAAGTAAGATTTTTCCTGTGTTTTTAGTGTCTGTCTCAGAGGCAAGCAGACCTGGATTTAATGTATATGAAACAAAGTTCTGTGAGAGTTCTGCCAGCATCAATGTGTGTAAGCTGTCAATGTTCTCAGAGTTAAGAAAAGCAAATCACTATAATAAATCAACAAACAGTGGTTGGTGAATGATGACAGTGACTAATGCGTGGATATTTTGATTAATAGGATCTCAGTCTATATACACATGCTCTTACACACACTCATGCACTTTTCTGGCATGAGAAATACTTTCCCATCTTTGCTTTCAGCCTGAACCATTGTGTGTATGTTGTACAGTCATCTATTTTTATGCTCTCATCTATGAAGCTCATTATGAATATGGGTAATAAAGAGAGGACTCCTTGTTTTAAGGTAAGAGTTGATGAGGTGTTTTAGCTGTTCCTGATTGCATCCATCATGCAGATGAAGATATCTGTTACAAATGCAGGTAATCAAATCTTACAGTCAGAAATCTAAATGGTTTGAATATATAGAAGATAGGCAACTGTTTTCAAAAAGCACTTTTTTTAACAGCTTGGACTTGTAGAAAATATGATGGTGAGTGTATGATCAGATAATTTAATACTTTTGGTGAATAGTGACATTCATTGAAGGTTAACTTGAACAGTTAAAGCAGATATTGTATTTTCTGCAAGGAAGATGACTGTAAGGAACAATGAAGTGTTGACTGTTTTCAACAGAAAATGGTCTGCTTTTGAGATATTGTTGTGGTTTAACCCAGCAGGCAGCTAAACACCACACAGCCATTTGCTCACTCCCCCTACCCAGTGGGATGGGGTAAAGAATTGGAAAAAAAAAGTAAAAATCTTGGGTTGAGATAAAGACAGCTTGATGTGACAGAAAAGGAAGGGAAAATAATATTAATAATCATTGTGTTAAAAGAATTAGAATATAGAAAACAAGTGGTGCACAGTGCAATTGCTCATCCACTGACCGATGTCTCACTAGTTCTGAAGCAGCAGCCACTGACCAACTTTTCCCCCGGTTTCTATATACTAAGCATAATATCATATGGTATGGAATATCTCTTTGGCCAGTTGGGGTCATCTGTCCTGTCTGTGTCCCCTCCCAGCTTCTCATGCCCCAGCCTCCTTGCTGGCAGGGGAGTAAAAGAAGCTGAAAAGCCTTCAGTTTAGTGTAAGCACTGCTTAGCAACAACCAAAACATCAGTTTGTTACCAACATTCTCATTCTAAATCCAAAACACAGCACTGTACCAGCTACCAGGAACAAAATGAACTCTATCCCAGATGAAACCAGGACAGATATGTAGAATTTATGAGTGATAATAAGAATACTGCTATTGTATGCTGGAAGGCTGCTGTAAGGTCTCCCCTGAGCCTTTTCTTCTCCAGGCTGAACAAGCCCAACTCTCTCAGCCTAGGAGAGGTGCTCCAGTCCTCTGAGCATCTCTGTAGCCCTTCTCTGGACATCAAATCCATGCCTCTCCAGTTTAGAAACAATGATGCCATGCAGGAGAGTGTCAAATGTTTTGCATAAATCCAGGTAGATGATGTCAGTTGCTCTTCTCTTATCCACCAGCACCATGGCCACCATATCCACCATAGAAGGCCACCACATTTTTCAGGAACATTTTTTCCTTAGTGAAACCATGTTGGCTGTCACCAGTCACCCCCTTATTGCCATGTGCCTTAGCATAGTTTCAAGGAGGAGCTGCTCCATGAGCTTGCCGGGCACTGAGGCGAGACTGGCAGGCCTGTAGTTCCCTGGGTCTTCCTTTCTTCCTTTGTAGAAAACTTTTTTTAGTTTTTTTAAGTTTTAAAACTGGGGGTTATATTTCCCCTTTTCCAGTCAGCAGGAACTTTACCGGATTGCCACGACTTCTCAGATATGATGGATAATGGCTTGGCAACTTCATCCGCCAGTTCCCTCAGGACTGCAGACGCATCTCATTAGGTTCCATGGACTTGTGCACCTTCAGGTTTCTTAGATGATTGTGAATCAGATTTCCTACATAAGGTGGTTCTTCATTCTCCTAGTCCCTGCCTTTGCCTTCTGCAATTTTTGCAGTGTGGCTGGAGCACTTTGACACATACCAAGCAAGTACTATCACTTGTTTGGTATGAAAAAGATCACAAAGCTAGACTCAGCTGGATGACCTGCAGTTTGCAGTGCATCCCATGCAATGCAATCAGTAGCCTGTAGAGTCAGACATGAATTCAGTCAAACAATCATTTAGGTCTTTGCAGGCAAAGCACTCCTCAAGCAAATGTGCAATGGATATCATAAATTATTGAAATATTTGGGAAGAAGGCAAACAGTAAGTAGGGGCATAAAATGGATAGCTTGGCTTATTTTGGTGTAACTCATCTAGACTGCTCTTCTTTGCACTGTGAAGATAATAATCTGCTGAAAGGAGATTTAATAGCAGGCAGAAGGAAGGCTGAAAGACCTCTGATGCCCTCTATTTGAGAATGAACAATATAATTTTTTTCTATCTGTCTTTCCCTACTCTTTTTTGTTCATTTGACTGAAACAGCTAGGAAGGTCAATGTAGCTTATTTACCTTCCATGTTTGAAACAAAGCTGTGGTTTAGCAGTATGGCTATAATTCATCAAATGAACAGAACTGGTCTGTTGTGCCTGACTATTCATGCTTCTGAACATCTCCATTTTCAGTTGAACTGGTTTCCTGTCTAATATAAAACTTTTTTTCTCAAAAGGCTTGATGGCTTTTCTTCAGAGAAAGTCTGAATTCATGGCTTACCTCATAGGTAGAAAAAGGTGGTGTGATTTGGTTTGATCATAGAACTTGTTTGGGATCATATCAGAGAAGCTGATAGTTTGCTGTAGGTTAAGGAAGTTACACAGACGTTCCACTTGGGATCATTAATCTATTGAGTGAGAAACAGGCTGGAATTCTTTTCTGTTTGTCTCACTCAGCTGCATAAGTTGCAATTTATGTCATGCCATAGTTTTGTTGTCATGGCATAGCTCCACTAATAGCCTGGTGGTTCCTTCTGAACTTCTTGCTTTCTCAGTGTTTATTAGGAAATTAACATTTTTTCTCTGTTACAGAGCCTGCACACTCCTCATGAGGAATAGATTTTTCTCCTGCAAGAAAGGACACGTTTGATTCATGTTGGCATGCCGGAGAGCCAGGCAAATATAATGTCAGTGCATTTAGATGCAGATGGTTTGTGGTAGTTCATTAACAATATCAATTTGTTAGTGTAAAAATAACTGTGATTTTGTGCATTTCCTTTCTGTGGAGATTAGGCTCACCCTAATCTACAGCTACAGCTCACTAGATCTTGCTGTATTCATAGCTCCCAATCATATAGAGTCTGTTTACTTAATTCACACCAGTTTGCATGAGAGCGACAGGCAGTCTTATGTTGTCAGGGCTTGCAGGTCACAAGAACTGTGCTGAATCTTAAGTGACAGGCTGTTCATACTCCTTACTCCTACCTGAGAAGGAAAAACTCCCTGCTGTAGTTAAGGTGCTTTTAGAAATTCATTTTGCAGAAATCACATTTGCTTAAGACAAGACTTGTAGATGATAGCATTAAAGATTGAACACGAGTCAAAACCAGCAGATAGCAAGCTTTAGATCAGTCCCAAACAAAAATCCACTGTAGAATCAGAAGGTCATGATAAAATTGAAGCCATTCACCAGAAGAATGTAGTGCAACATAATTTTCTACCATGTTCAGTGTTGCAAAATCAGAGAATAAAAACAAAAGTAAAAGTTGCAGCTTAAATCCCATAAAGTACTTCATCTACTTCAGATCAGAAAACAGTACTGTGGATTTCTAACAAATAAATTCTACTGAAACAGAAATGCAACAGTCAAATCTCCTCATTATGCTAGGAAACAGAATGAAAGTAGCAAATAACGTAGCAGCCTGAGGCCATCTTTCTCAGGATAAAGAAGCTGATTTGTGTTGTGGAAAGCCCACTATTTTTCTTCTTTTAAACTTCCCTAATTGAACTTCTTAGTTTTGACTTGAGGCTTGCGGGGGGGAAAAAAAAAAAAAAAAAGCCTCCTCCTTTAGTTTAGAAAGATTGCAAAATCCAGGATAGCTTTATTCTAAAAATATACTGAAGATGGCACAATAGTCACACGTTGCTGTATGGTTTGCTTATGAGAGAGCTTTCACTAAAATATGAATCATTTGGAGGAGCTCTTTAAAAAATAGAAGCAAAAGAGAAATGTAAACCTTTTAAAGCAGAGCCTATCAATAAAACTATTTTACAAGTGGAACACAGGCTGTTAATTTCATGCTGCCTAAAAGATTAATATAAACAGGTGGGCAGACAGGGACCCATCATGGTCAGGTGTTATTGGCAAGAATCTGTTTAATTTGTGTGTTTAGTTTTTATCTATACATTTCCTTTAGAATTGTAAAACAACTGATAACCTCATCTGTTATCTCCAGCATAATGCATAATCTACATCTAAATGCCAATTTTTATGAGGCCCATTTTGACTTTGGGAGAGACAAGATTACTTGCAAGAGAGGCAAGATTATCTCTATTTTATTAAAACAGAAGAAATATAATGGGACATCTGTATTAAAAAAGAAAATACTGAGTGTCAAGTTGTATTAGTGAATGAATAAATCGGCATTACGGATGAATTAACCATAAATACACTCTCCATCTCCACAATACTCTTAGGCACCCTGATGATATGGAGTTTATAAAATATGAGAGTTATTTCACAGATGTACTACAGCTAAATGTGATTCAACTTGCTATATGCAACTACGTATGCTATCCTTGGATCTTCAGAACATGCCTAATAGAGGCCCTGTGCTGGAAGCTCATAAGGAATCAAAGTTGTCCCTATGGCAAGAGGGAAGAGTCTTTTTGTATTCAGACTGGAGAAAGGGAAATATAACCCTCATTTTCAAGAAGGGGAAAATGGATGACCCGGGGGATTACAGATCAGTCAGTCTCACCTCTGTGCCTGGCAAACTCTTGGAGCAGATTCTCCTGGAAGGCATGCTAAGGCACATGAAAAACAGCAAGATGGTTGGTGACAGCCAGCATAGCTTCACTAAAGGGAAATCCTGCCTGACCAATTTGGTGGCCTTCTATGATGGGGCTATGGAACTGATGGACAGGGGTAGAGCAGTTGACGTCATCTACCTGGACTTGTGCAAAGCGTTCAGCACTGTCCCACACGACATCCTTGTCTCTAAATTGAAGAGACATCAGTTTGATGGGTGGACCACTCGGTGGATAAAGAACTGGCTGGATGGCCGCACGCAAAGAGTTGTGGTCAATGGCTCAATGCCCGGCTGGAGACCAGTAACGAGTGGTGTCCCTCAGGGATCGGTGTTGGGACCGGTCCTGTTCAACATCTTTGTTGGTGACATGGACAGTGGGATTGAGTGCAGCCTCAGCAAGTTTGCCGATGACACCAAGCTGTGTGGTTCGGTTGATACGCCGGAGGGAAGGGATGCCATCCAGAGGGACCTCGACACACTTGTGAGGTGGGCTGATGGCAACCTTATGAAGTTTAACCATGCCAAGTGCAAGGTCCTACACCTGGGTCGGAGCAATCCCAGGCACAGCTACAAGTTGGGCAGAGAAGAGATTCAGAGCAGCCCTGCAGAGAAGGACTTGGGGGTGTTGGTCGATGAGAAAATGAACATGAGCCGGCTTCAGTGTGCACTCGCAGCCCAGAAAGCCAACTGTATCCTGGGCTGCATCAAGAGGAGTGTGACCAGCAGGTCGAAGGAGGTGATCCTGCCCCTCTACTCTGCTCTCGTGAGATCTCACTTGGAGTATTGTGTGCAGTTCTGGTGTCCTCAACATAAAAAGGACATGGAACTGTTGGAACAAGTCCAGAGGAGGGCCATGAGGGTGATCAGGGGGCTGGAGCACCTCCCCTATGAAGATAGGCTGAGAAAGTTGGGGCTGTTCATCCTGGAGAAGAGAAGGCTGCGTGGAGACCTCATAGCAGCCTTCCAGTATCTGAAGGGGGGCTACAAGGATGCTGGGGAGGGACTCTTCATCAGGGACTGTAGTGACAGGACAAGTGGTAACGGGTTCAAACTTGAACAGGGGAAGTTTAGATTGGATATAAGGAAGAAATTCTTTACTGTGAGGGTGTTGAGGCACTGGAATGGGTTGCCCAGGGAGGTTGTGAATGCTCCATCCTTGGCGGTGTTTAAGGCCAGGCTGGATGAGGCCTTGGGTGGCTTGGTTTAGTGTGGGGTGTCCCTGCCCATGGCAGAGGGGTTGGAACTAGATGATCTCAAGGTCCTTTCCAACCCTAACTATTCTATGATTCTATGATTGCTACCTGAAAGGTAGAGAAAAAAAGAGGGTAGGACTAAATAAGTTGCTCTACTGTGGTTAAAGTTTATTAGTGGAGATGCACAGGAGCCTTTACCAACACTTTTGCTACTTCATGTCCGTAAACAATGAAGAAAAGGAGAAGGAAGTGAGCTGACAAAATTTACTGGCAAGAGTACAATATGTAACGCAATAAAAATGAAAGGCAGTGCCAGCGAGCTGCAGGGAAAGCTGTAAGAGAATACACTTAATCCTGTATTAAGTGACTGAACAGTACAAGGATAGTTGAAGTCCAATATGAGTGATTACATGCATTGTGATTTGCATGGGGAAAACCAATTGTAACTGTATGTGCACAATAATGTTGGGTTTTACAGTAGCTGTTACCACTCAGAAAGGAAATATAGGCAGTATTTCCAGTAATGTACTAATATTGCAACACACTGATTTTTTACCATCATCTTCACTAGAAGCTGGTAACAAACAAGATTGGGACCACATACACAAAGGAAAAAGGCACCTGAAGAAGAGGGACCAGGGACCATCCTGGTGACAAGACTGATATGTATGAAACATTTTCTCAGCTGCCATCCACTGTGACAGTTGTATGAATTCCTAGGAGCAGAAGTAATCTAAATTCAGTAATACAAATATCACATGTCTAGTTTAAATATTTTTATTTTGTCTCCTTTTATAGCTAGTGCAGACAGCCATGCTCTTCCACAGTGTGATTCATTCCATCCTGAACAGATGTCTAAGACAGATGAAATAAAATCTCCCCACAGATTGTATAGAGAACCTAGACGTACTGTAATTTACTGCTGCAATGAGTGTCTAACACTTATGCAGCTACAAATGAAATTAATCTCACTCAGGTGTCTAAGTTCCCTCTGATAGTTTTCAGATACCTAGGCTCACAGCTGCCCAGAGGCAACTCAGTCAATTTATAGTGGAGATCCATAAACACTTCTTTCTCCCTCCTGTCTATCTTTCTCTGGGCTAAAATCTACTCTCTCTGTGTACTGCAAATCTCTGAGCCCTTCATGTTCTCACAGCTGATTGGGATTGTGTTATTTGTCAGGTTAGTGAAATTATTCCAGTCAAAACCACCACCTTTGGGGTAGTTGTTCTTCTTCTCCTTTCTCTTCTTCCTCTTCTTCTGGTGTGGTGATGATTTAAGTGACTGTTATATAGCAGTGTGGCCTCACATAATGTTGCCCCATACATGAGGATGTGTGAATGTGGGAGAGAATGGGGAGGGGAAGAAGAGAGCATGGAAACTTCTCTGCTTGGTTTCCTCTCTGAAGCCAATGCACTCTAGACTCTTGACAGCAATGAGCAGTGTGTAAGTGCCTTTCTGGTGCTTAATCCCAAAGAGGGCATTCTCAGTGGAGTCTCTTTTAATCTACCCTCTAGGAGCTTTTTCTCTTTGTGTAAATATTCATGGGAGCACTGACTGAAATGCAGGTTTCACAGGAGAAGGTAGTACCCACAAGACTCTCAAATCCTTCTCACTCTGCAGGCTTATATATTTATTTTTGTATTTTAAATGCAGTGAAACAGCTTCAGAAGGAGAGGCTGAGGAATCTCATTTGCAGGACATCTTGTCTCAGAAAAAAGGAAAATGTGGATGCTTGTTTTCATCCATGTCAGTGATGAGCTAGCCCATTGCAAGAAGATTGGACAAGATGACCCTTAAGGGAGCCTTCTAACCCAAACGGTTCTATGATTCTATTTCAATGTATGTCTTCTATAGCCTATATGAATGCTGTAACCTTCAGGCACTGAATGGCGGTGCCTTTATTGCTCTCCTAAATTTTTGGAAAAGCATTTGATCCAAGAAGGATTCCTGGCTGTGGAAGGTTAGTAGGAGGAAAGGGTTTATCCCACTGGATTTATTTCTTTTTAGAACTTCTCCTCCTTCCCCAGCTCCTCAGCATTTCCTGTGAGTTGGCATAAATAGCCCTTTTTCCAGTGTGAAAATTCTGGTGAGTCCTTCTCTCCGCAGGGCTAATGCTCCCTCTGCTTAAATTTTTCTTAGTCAGAGTGCATGGCTGAGGTCTGTGAACTCTCCCAGGCAGTAAGCAGTACAGAAACAGTTACCAGATTTCAGTGAGGTGGCCAGAGCTGCAGGTGAAATGCCACTCCAAATGGAAGAAACCTGCATTAGTTTATGCAGCTGTGGCAGCCATCTGAAGCCAGGCTCTGAAGAGGTGCTGTTCCCTGGTGGCTGTGGATGTAGTGACTTTCCATATTTCTTTTCTACTGTCCACTTTGCACAGTTCTGCAGGCCAGATTTTTAGGGCTTTGGGAGTTTTATCACAGTTTTTGGATATAAACATGGACATACCAACAGCATAGCTCAGCCAGGGACAAAGGGTGAGGGTCCTGCCTAAAAAAGCTCCCAAGCAAAGGAGGGAGGGCTAAGCTTCTGTTTGTTTCCAACAAAATCTTGATAGATTTTACCTTTTCTGCTCTATTATAAGGATTTTACCATCTCCACATTATTCTGTCCCATTGCCATGATTTCTTCTGTCCCTCTGAAGGTGATGGGAGCAAAGTTGTCTGCTTTCCATGGGGACTAAATATGACTGCCCATATGGATGTACAGGGTGCTCCAGCTGTGTGTGGGGTGTGATTTCCAGCTATGGGGTGGTAGTAAGAGCTGGGGGATGGCAATTTCTCAAACTGCTCCAGGTACATTCACAACATATGTCTATGCCCTAAGGATTTTCAGTAAACTAACTGTATTATTCACAGTATTTAGAGCATTTCTCATTTCAAATGTACAAAGTAAAAGCCAATACTGCAGATTCTGAGGTAACTTAATCTTACTGTAAGCAAAACTGCCAAGTATTGAAGAACAACAGCTGTGGCTACTCCTGCTTGAAAGAATTTCTATTACCAGCTGAGAAAAGAGAAAACAAAATATTACAAAAATTTATACAGATCTATAGCATGCTTCCTGAATCCACTTGAACTCTGCCACTTAATTTTCCTAATCAATCAAGTCTGTTAATAGTGTAATTAAGATTTTTAAAATATAAACTGAGTGCAGCGCAAGTCTGCTAGAAATGGAGCTTTTCTCAAAGTTTTCCTCAGAATCACTCTGCATTAATACAAAAACTTTTGCATAATGGATTTCATATGAATATTCAGTTTTATGCCTCTATAGGGTAATCTGGTGGCATGTTCCTTTTGGGATATATTTCCTCTGGGGGGAAAAAAATCATATACAGAATCTAATTGTAATATAATGCATATATCAGTCTGTCTCTTACAGTAATTTTATGTAGGATCCTATGAAACTAATATCCTGCTACTAAGATATAAATAGCTAGTTCTAGTCAGCTGTGGAAACTGATTTGGTAGAAGGCAGTGCTGTTCTGCACACCTGTGACTGCACAAGATTCAGGGCTCCAGAGGATGAGAACAGCAGCATGCAAATGTATAAGGCATTTGGTAGTGGCACTTCTGCCATGATGAGATTGCTTATGGCATGTAGGGCAACTAGTAATGCTAAGTATCTGTGAAATAAGGCCCCTGATTTAGGGTCCTAAATATAGCTTTCGTGATTTGCTTCAGGCTCTTAAATTTGACTGTTTTGACTTAGCTGCTCACAGAACCATGCTTTATAATTTCTGGTGCAATGTTCAGCCAATTTAAAAGAGTTCATGCAAAAAGAGTTGTTTCAGAAATTCTGATAGACCCCAAACTGTCATCCACGTGCACTGTATAATAGATAGTGGTATTATCAAGAATTCTCAAGAGAAATCATGGTTGCTTTGCCTGCTTTCACTGTTTGAAGCTTTTCATACACTTAAGAAAAATACTTATGACTGCAGAAAACTCTGGCTCAAAAGAACCAGTTGTAATGGTTTTACATGTTCTTTTGGTGTATGATAAAATGGATTTGTTTGATAGTTTGAGCACAGTAATATTCAAAAAGATTTAACAACTGGTGTTTTCAAAATACCATCTTTTGCTGGTTCTTTTATTGTTTCAAAATATTTTTGAAATGGAACAGTAATAATAATGATAATAATTCATGCCTATGATTCCTTTCAATTCTGAATTTCGGAGTACAGGCATTAATAAATTAAGCCTCACAGCAGCTCTGTAATTTCAGAGTATTTTTGTCCGCATTTGACAGATGGAGAAACAGAGGTACTGAGAATTATAGATGCATTTGCAAAGGTGTGATTAGGCTGTGCAGAAGAGAATATGAATACAATGTTTAGGGTACTCCAGAACTATGGAGAGTTTTCAAGAATAGGAGGTATGTTCTTTCAAAAATGTGGTCATCCTAAGGGTGCGTAGGCTGATGGCCTGAACTGGTAAGTCAGCATGGTATGGCACTGCTCTTTCAAATGTATTGGTTGGACCCTGTGCTGGTTAAAGGATTTCACTGCTGCTGCTCTTTCCCTGTTACAGGTCAGCATTCTGAAACCCTGCTCAACAGCAGACTGATAGTTTGATACTCCACTATAAATAAGTCCCCATACTTGAATTCATGTAAAGTAACACTTTTCAAGATTATGAATAGTCCACACAGTGCCAACACTGCAAACATGCATAAAGCAAATGACAATTGCTCATGTGCTTTTGCAGCTAGTTAGTGATTGTAATAGAAAATGAAGTGTCCTGACCCAGTTTTTTGGGATACCAGTTCTGGAGATGGGAGCAGCTCCTGGTTTGTGTCAGGCAACATGTGCATGAGAAGTGACAATTTCAGCAACACTCATGTACAACTGAACAGCACCTTGTGTGCTACTGAAGATGTGCACATTGCAGATTGGGATCACCTGATCTGCTAAAGGTTGAGTTTGGCCCTGCTTATGGAAGTGAGCACTGACAGCTCTGATGCCCTGCAGGTTTCCTGGGCCTGTGCAGATTTGCAGTGTGTCCTAATGGACAGAGATTCTGCTCAGCTTCTTATTCCATATCTGTGCCAGTTTACTGACTTTTGGAAATTATTTGAGAGAGGTGAGACAATCAACATTAGGGCAGCATTAAATATTATGGTGGCTTCCTTCTAAAAGTCTTGATATCAGTCCTTTGGCTCCTGATTCTTGCAGATCAGAAGCCAAATAACTTTTTCTGCCACCAGAGGTACACTCCTTGACTGTCTGCAGATGCAAGGAAAACATTCTATTCTTTTTGTTTGTTCTTTTCCTGTACAGAACTAGGACACTATTTAAAACCTCGAATAGTAGAATATGTATCATCAACAAATTACTGCAATGGCTCTTTAGTCTTTGATAAAATGTTAATTAATATCTAGCTGAGGTAGATAGAAATGGTGGAATCCACAGTGCTTGTCACTTACTGCTTCTGTTATTCTCCAAGTTTGGACCTCTTACTTTAATGCATCTGTAGAAACAAATAAGTTTTAGTGTATTAGAAATCCAGAAATTTTTTCTGCAATTGTTCTGTGAATGACTAAAGACATCTTTAAAAAAATCACTTTAAGTGATTTACATTTACTTGAATATTCATTTTGTTCTTAAGTTAAGGGTTCATTGCAATAAGCAGAGGAAAAATAAACTTCTATCTGTGCTTTACATGCAAATTTCAATCATAGCAGGAAGACTTCTTTATAATGTAATATGCTAGTCAATTATGAATGTTTGTGGACAAACATATTTATAAGATACCAGAGATTGTTCATGCTCATATTGGACATATTTTGCTCATGTTTACTGTTTTGTTTCTTTTATTCTATGTTCTATCATGGGGAATTAACAATTTATTGGAAAAAAGGTGACTAAATCTCACTGGTCCTATTGACCTTAAAACAACTGTTGTAGCATTTCCTAAAGATACAAATAAAACACAGAAATTTAAGCATATGTTTGGAAAAGGTGATCTAATATTATTTTTATATATAAAATCATATGAGTTCATTTTAAATCTCACAGCATGTTTTTTTTTTCCTACAAATGTAGTGAAGGAAACTTTCATTCCTATGTTTAGACTGTAAGATGAATGAGACGTGCTTTTCCGCTGAAGTTCCTGCTTTGCACTGAGTATATGTTTGCACTCAGTGGGTTTGTGAAAGGTATCAACCTGAATCATATTGGAGTGATGGGAAAAGATGTAGATGATAGAAAGGAAATCAATTTTTTCTATTCAGTGCCTCATTACTCAGTTGTGAGGTATCAGGGCTGTGACTTACAGCAATCTTGGTTTGGTTGGCTGGGGCTTTGTTGGGTAAGCTACTGCAGCAGGGACAGTAGGGCAGGCAACCTCCTCTCCCAGAGTCCTGGAGTGATTCTATCTTCCACCTTCATTTTCCACATCCAAGGCTTTAAAGCAGGAAATACAAACTGGTTGCCCTAGCTTTATGCTGTTCAAGGACTCCCTGCTCTGAGAAACTCTTAGCTGCTTGCTTAAAGTGTTGTTAAGTGCCCATTGTGAGAGTTAAAATACATTTAATTAAGCCTGAGGCTCTTGCCCATTGCTTTTATTTAAAAAATATTTAGGCTATTGATGAGCTAGATTGGCTGTTCTTCATTTCCTTATTTAAAAAACCTCTTTTGAGTTTCCCCTGTGTGGGGGAGATTTCCTCCTAAATATGTTCTGTACATAGAAATAAAGACACATAGAAATATGTCACAAGCAGGCTTATAAGGAATGCAAATAATATGAAAGTGAACTCAAACCAAGAGAAACATAGTATTTATAATGACATTAGTTAAACTGCGTGACATTTTCAAGGCAATATGCTGGACTAAATTTCCTTGCAATTAAATGAGAAATTAAGATTTAGGCCTACTTTACTATATCCAAAGAATGGAGTTACAGAACTGTCATTTCCAATTCTTTTTTCCCTTTGCTTTTCTGCAGCCTCTGGTCCATGGATGTATAAAGACAATGGGCTATTAGCCACCTTCTACCAGTGCTTTTCCCTTGTCATTAACATCCCACATTGACAGCAAGCTCTTTTCATTGTTTGCCTTTTTAGTGTTTGAATGAAACCAAATTGGAACACTTTCAAGTGACTTTATGAAAACTGCTTTGCTGTAAGTGAACAGACAAGTTTCTCTTTTCTGCTTTTGACAGTTGGTCATATTCTCCTAGCTTGAGTTTCTTGAAAGGGTATCTACTGCTAGGGCTGCAGCCTCCTTGAGTGTTCTTAATTTTTTCAGGTTTCTCAGTATCCTTGAACTTACAACTTTAATTATCTTTTACATTTTAATTTGCTTTTTTTCCTATCAGTCCTAGTGGCTCTTGCACTACAAAACCTGTCAGTGGCTAACAAACTCTTTTTCTAAATCTCAAGCTATTTTCTTCCGGCCCAGCAGATATTTCAGCTTGTCACTCCTTGCTTTTCTTTAAGAGTTTCCCTGTTTTTCCTATTTACTAGCATATTTACAGTACCACCATATTCCCTGACAACTGAAGCCATACCTTGTGTCATTTCCAGCTCATTTATCTTTGCTATTCATCCTTCACATCTAGGCTATTTACAAATACTTTCTCTCCAAAGTAGTGCTGAAAATTCAATCATTTTTTATTTGCTGAGGCAGCTAAAATTTTCCTGAGCCTCTTCAATTTTCTCCCTGGCTGTGATCTCTTTGGCAACTCTCATTCCACATTATCTCATCCTTTCACTAGTCCTCCCTAGCGCTACACTCAGATCTCTGTTATTGAAACTTAGCCGATTTGAGCTCTTATTTTTGCTATTCTAATGGCCTTTTTTTTTTTTTAATGTTTTGTTTTCTTTGTTAAGAATTTAAGAAATTAGGTCTCTGTTCACTTGACCTTGCATTCCACAGCCTTTTTCCGCTCTACCAGCAGTGCTTGCATCTTTCATTTGCTTTAGTACTTTTTTAGTGTTTCCTAATGGCCTGCTGGTTTGGAACATTCTTCTTTATCTCAACTTTAAGGTGTCTAGATGTTTACTTCAAGTTTCTGCATAAGGCGTTAAATACCTAAAACCTAATTTCACATAATCTACAGTCCCATCAAAACCATCAGATATTAGCCTTTGGTAAAGAACTGCATCAGTCAAACACCATCCTTATTCTATCAGTAATCCATAGTTATGGTATACCCAAAACCAGTGTTACGATTCTCTGGGAAAGAGTTCCTAATTTTTGTTTCAGAAATAAAATAAGTACACCTACGTATGCAGATCTGTTCAGAACAATTAATGAACAGAAAAAGGAGATAAATTATTTTGAGGTTCTATATAAGCATATTCCCTTAATCTAAAATACCATTTGTTTGGTTACAAACTCTATCTTTTCCTTAACTACAATCCATAAAACCAAATGCAAATCTCTTCTTGGTTACTCAGAGCATGCCAGTGTTTGACTTGGCATACAATGCTTTTTCTGTGGTTCTTTCATGGTCACAGTCATAGACTGTCCGGTAGTGTGTATTTTTGGTAAAAGCAGATACAGTTAATTTTGTTCACTAATGAGCAAATTAAGAGCTTCAGACCCTCTTTAACTCATTTCATATTTCCTGTATTCTTGAACATAGCAGAGACTAAGCCTTAACACTTTGCTCAGAGAAAAGAATCTTTATGCTCATTGCTATAGTGCTTAACACTATGGCAGGTTTGGACCAGCACATGGCAATAACTTTCTTTTAAAAAACAACAGGTATTTAGAGAGCAGGATGAGAGGTGAGGAGAATAATGTTCACATGCATCCTTGAACACAACTATGGCTGATTGCAGCATATATTTGGATGTTTTACCCTAGAAGAAAATACTGTGTGAAAATAAACGCAGCCCCTTAGCACTAGAGGTCACTAAACACAACAAATTGAAAGCATCAGTAAACTGCTCTAACTTTTTATTTTTTTTTTTAACTGAACGCTTCATTTACATGACTACAGTTAAACCCCTCAAGAGATAGCAGTAGGTGAGAAGCCATCTGCTTCTGTGTATAAATGGGGAAGGTGGCGACAGTGCAACTGCTCAGCTGAGACCATCCCTCATGATGCAGGAGTCTGTACCTCACTGGTGAGTGATAAGTAGAAGAAGGAGAAGGATACATTGCTTTATTTCACTTTTGTTCCAGCTTGCCTTTGTAATCCAGGCATGATCTAAGGAAATTAGCTAAGTTTTCAGACAAGTAGGTGATTATGCCCTTGTGAGAGAGGATTACTTCAAAACTTCAGTTCCTTTAAAGAAACCAGGCTTTAACTCAGAGTCTAAGTAGTAGATTAAATTGCAGAGGAAAGGTTAGATATTAATGCATAATGATGGCTTGAAGCTTGTATCTTTTTCAGAGACATTCTGTCTTTGATGAGAAATGTTTCACAAGATGTATCAGTAAAAAAAAAAAAAAAAAAAAAATCAACCTAAAAATTACCAAAGGGACAAATGTTGCAAAGTTCTCATCCAAAATATTAAAAGAAATGAAAGAACTTTTGGCTATCTGGCTTTAGATCTGTTTGGAAAAATAGGATTGTATATTGTTAGTTATGGTTAGTTTAAATGGCTTTCCTTGAACACTTTCTTGGCTATATGACGTTATCCATGAAGTCCCTGCAAGACAGAGTGGGTTTATCAGAAAAAAAGATGTGGAGAAGAGATTGGCTAGGGAGTGGTTTGGATCAATCTTGTAAAGGAAGAAGGATGCAGACAAAAAAGGTTATCTTTTGCCAAAGAATGCTTTGCCTTGCAAAATCTCTACTGGACCTTAGGATTCCCCCTTCATGCCATTCCCCTGCTACCAGCAAGTATCTATGAATTTCACCCAGTGTCCTGGTCCTTCCTGCTCCTGGTCCACACAAGCAGTAACGAATTAGCACCACCGTCAACTATTCTTGAAGATCAGGTAGCACAAAGCTTTCCCATCCTGATATAAACCCTTGTTGCTCTCAGTTTCATACCACATGATAGAACTGCATTTTCTCATTAAAACTTTAGATAATTTCACAAAAAAAGCTCTGTTATAGGAATTTTATTAGCGTCAAGAAGAAAAATCATTCAATAGTCAGGACATTTCAGAATTCACTTTACTTTTCTATCGTAATTTTGCCTTCTGCAAATGTACTATGCTGCAGGCTTTAATTGTATAGTATATACATGTATTTAATAAAGGGTACAAGTCATTGCACAAAAGGAAAGAAATATGCACTAAAGGAGACTATTGTCCACAGACACCAAATTAGTAGACCTTCTTGACCTTAATTTCTTTGCTCTTTGTTTCTCTATAATCTTGCAGGAGTGTTGCGAACGCTGGTTAATTAATATTTTTAATTGTTTAGGTACTGTGGTGATGAGCACCAGAGAAACTCATGGCGAAATTAACAATTCTGTCTTGAGAGAAGGGTTTGACTAGTGTGCAGTAAATAAGGCCTGGGGTCACACATTGAAAAATGGGGAGAAAACATAATATTGAGTAGTTGCTCATTATGTGAACATTCTGTGCACTGAACAAAGCAAAGGTCCTGTGGAAAAGTGATCACATAATTAGATTTTGTCATGAACCTTATGCACAAAGAGTGAAGGATGCAAAGGAAAATTAAAGATGAGCATTTCCTAACATTTGAAAGCTTTCCTCAATAGTTTTATGGTGTTCTTTCAACATAATTGGGATTTTTATACATGTATGTGTGTGAATGAACTATCAAGAGCTGACATGATGAATCTTGAATAAACATGCAGTCTTATATCTGTTGTATCTGGCCTTTTCAAGGAGAATTCTAAAATAAATAATATGATGAAAAACACATTGTGTCTTTCTGTCACATCTTTTTCCTTGAGGTTATTTAAGATCAGTACCTGGAATTGTCAGGGTACAATTGCAAGGAAAATGAATTTTCTTCGAATATTCTTACAATATTTTTTTCTACATCTTCTCTTTGTGACTGATGTATTAATCTGTCTGCATTCTGAAAATGCTGGTCTAGAAGGACCTGTTCCCTGTCAAAGATTACCTTTCAAGTAAACAGTTAGGTGTGGTGGTAAAAAAAAGTTGCACTTCAAAGAAAATTAATTTTCAAACAAGCAGCTAGAATTCATTTTTATCAGACGATAAAGGATTTATAACGTATAGTCACAGCTACATTTGTGATACCAGCTTAACAAATTTCTGTGCACTGCTTTTTCTTGGTAAAAGGGGTGATCTTTTTAAATAGTTACTGGCTTCTGTGTTACTAGATCTAGGGAAGAGGTTATCATATAACGTATTTAGAAACACCGTGAGGGAGTGAATATTAGGTTTTGAGCTTTTATCTGACAATAGATATTTTAAAGGCACTTGGAAGATGGAGAGTTGTGAAGTATTTGCTTGGGTTTTAAATTGGAACTCAAATTCTGGAACATGCATCGTTGTTGAAGAGAAATGTATACACAGTTTTTAGATGACAAAAAGAAAGATAAAGATGCCACTAAAAATATGTAATGCCACTAATACACGTGTAAAGAATTGAAGACACAGTTGAAGAATAGATTCAGTTTCTATATATTTCCAAAATATTAAGTAAACAATAGGAAATATTTGGAATGCAAGATAGCATGAGATACTGATCATGAAAACTTAGATTTGTGGCAAGCTTTACAGTAACATCTTGTTCATAATAGCAACCAGAGTCTACACTTACAAACTGTAAGCAAGCACCCATATTTTGTTGTCTACTGCAGAGAAGCATTTAGAGTATTAATTTTTCTTCTTGAACACTCATGGCCACAAAAACCAAAAGACTGAGCTGTACTAAAGCAAGCATATCTGTAGTAGTTTCAGACATCACGATCTGTTTTGAAAAATAATAGGTCTCATCCTAGCCTTCCTATTAATATCTCTTTACAGTTTTTTTTAATAAGGCATTTGTACTTGGCTTTGCTCATTCGGCAATATATTTACATACATTTACAGTAGTTTTTATCAATGAATATATTCAGAAAAATTATTCAGCAGTATTTCAATGTAAAATTGTCCTACTAAGATTACCTGTGATTTGGCAATAAGCTTCACTGCATACTATATCATAGAGCTATAGGGCTTCTTCTTTACTCACAATATTCTTTCAAAAATCAAAAATAAATTTTTATGCTTTGTGATTTGAAAATATGATATATATATTAAAAAAAAAAAGAGCTATTTTCTTCCCAGGTAATTTAGCAAACTACATGGAGCAGACTCTATCTTCAGTAATACTGTCCACCATGTTTCAAGAGAAGATCTGAATGTGTGAGGATTTCTGTCACATATTATTACAGGGGAGCAACTGGATTTTCTGGATTATTTTGGCAGTAACAGTAACAATGGCTATATTTCTTTTGATTTTTTTCCCAGATAGTTTATTTTTATCTTGACATTTTGCCCATCCTGTGAATTTCATCATGGGGAAGAAACAGCAGTTTGTCTCAGAGCAGTTCAATTTCAATCTCTAGGTGACAAGTTGATATTTCTTTCCTCTTGAAGAAGCTTTTAATATGATGTGTTAAATGTCAAGGAAACTCTTCAATATATATTGAACTTTACTAACCTTATTTCTCTTAATATTAATGACATATTGACAGCATGTTTTGAAAAATGAACACTTCTGACAGATGTCAGGATCCTATACTCATGTTATTCCTACAGGAATCACACATTCCAGTTGCTATTGTTCAGAACTGTAGTAAATTTTGCAGTGATTTATTTTACAAAGTCTTACAGTCTTTAAAAAAAAATGTATTTTGTAAGTTTTACTTTGTTATTGGATGCTGACAGTGCTGACCTAAGGGGTAAGAGGTTAAGTTACTTTAGTAAGTTTGTAAATTAGCTTTGGAAAACAATTTTAAGCTAGGATCTGAGGTTTCTGAAATTAGCTTTGTTATGCTCATTTATTGATCTTAGAAATCCACGTGACTAAGTGAGGGCTTCCCGTAAGTGCTATTACATGTAAGAAGAAAACGGAATTTTTGTCCTGGAAAACAGCAAGTATCTATATTGGGGTCAAAATCGTGGTTCATGATAAGCAGTGCTGAAAGTGTGTAGCATAAAACAGCTCTATGAAGACATTCAAAAGGGAGAGTTGCTAATTTCTTAATCAAATGTCACAAAGCACACCCTAAAACAAGGCTTAACTGAGTAGCCTGAACACTGGCATCTGGAGCTGTTTCTAGTGCTGCTATCTGGGACACCTGTATCAGGTGGGCAAATCTCATACAGCGAGACCTGCAGCTGCATCTGGCATGGGGAAAGGATGCCCATGGACATTTGCAAGAATACCAGCTGCCTGTGTCTAGACAAATGAAGTAGATCCCTAATGACAGCTATGCCATAGAGGGGCTATGTACTCCACTGAGTGTAATGAGAGTTTAGTCCCTTAGCTCGTGTGTCACTGCCTATACATAGGCACTTAGATTGTCGTAATACACAACTGAAACCTAGCTATGGTATTCCCTTCCAAAGCAGATAGTATACAACTTCCAGCTTCTCCTCCTCTTTCTGTTTGCTGTGCGTCAATGACACATTAGTGTATTCTTCCAGACATATTAGAAATAAAAACACTCAATATCATCCTATTTAGACAAAATTCAAATGAGCATGGAAATGGAAACAGTTCTACTTGAACATATTAAATCCAACTTAAGGATTTTGTTGCAGTGACACTGAATATTTGCAAGGTGTTAACATTCTTTAGTATTACATAAAAATTCATTACTTTTGGGAAGCTTCTCTGTTTGCATCCAAACATATTTGATAAGTAGGTTCTAAGAATTCAGACAACAGCATTGATTAAAATTTGGTTTTACTCTAAAATTCCTGTAACATTTGGCAAGAAATGGGGTAGTGCTCAAATTTCATATCATTACAGTTCTGTCTCCATGATATTTATAAAGCTGTCAAAATAAATGAACTACAGAGCTTAGCTGTGGAGCTTAAAATGCTGCCTTTTGTCAACCATTTGTTTTTTCATTCCTTGTTTCTGTTTCTGCCTTTGCTGAATTTGCTGAATAAATTACCCAGGATTTTGCACTGGCTGTATTTCATTGAGGAAAAGCTTAATTATTGAACCTGAATTCTGCTGAATACATCTCACATCTTATTTTCCCTTAAATACCAGATAATATAGTGTTAAATGCAGTTTATGTCCAATACAGGAAAACATGCAATCTGTATTACAAGGAAATATAATTTAATACAATTATGGTGACTTAAATGTATTTGTGAGGCTCTTAAATTACACTGAAGCACAAACAACTAAAAAAAAAAATTCAGTATATTTTTTTCTTATAATTAAAAATAATTCCTAAGTGTAGCAGCAACAGATCCAGGGATATATTAGTTTAGATTTGGTCATTATTGTGTTTTAAAATAATTTTTTCATGTCCAAAAAAAAGACAAACAACAACATTAGAAAAGCTTTTTTCATTCCCATGGGAAGTCTGAAACATGGTGTAAACATATTATACCTGTCTACAGAGAAGCAGTGCCTGCTCCCATTTATAGTATATTGTACTTGCTTAGAGCACTAAAAGCACTGTTTAGAAGAGAAGGGATTAGAGTTAGCAGCAAACAATGCACAAACACCATTTATTTATTTCCTTATTTATTGTGAAACATTCAGAAAGATCTATCCTGTCTCTGGGAGTCTTCATGAATATTAAAAGTTTAACATAACATAAATAGTAGAAAAAGTCATGACTGCCCAAGGCCACAGCATTCTATTGGTATCACAGATAAGTTGCTTCATTCTGAAATCCCACAGCATAAAGAGTAATGTTGAGTAATCAGATTTCTCAGGCTGTCCTCTAAGAAAACCCCAATAAACTATTTGTCATTTTTATTCACAACTGTTATTCCAACAAAATCAAGGGGAGTATATGTATAAGTTTATGGATAAGTATGAAGTGTCAGGATGATGACAATAGCAATGTACCGTTAGGGCTGGACTTTCAGCCTGGAGAACGCTCAGAAGAAGCTGGTAGACATCCGTGCTGTTTCTAGACTGCAAGAGCTG
Source organism: Psittacula echo (assembly GCF_963264785.1). Taxonomy (NCBI): domain Eukaryota; kingdom Metazoa; phylum Chordata; class Aves; order Psittaciformes; family Psittacidae; genus Psittacula; species Psittacula echo. The sequence goes on along the minus strand of NC_137735.1, from coordinate 38,597,417 downwards.
GAAGTACATCTTACTTCCTGTGGCTGCCCATCACTGTCCCTCCTCTGCTGATCTTGGGACATACTGCAGAGCACACCTGCTGAACAAATTACATATAGCCTCACAGACATAAAGACCTACACACATTGTGGGTGCTGGCTCCTGGAGACTGTCAAGGTCAGTACTGGTTGTGGAGCTGGCAGTATCTCCTCTCACAAACACTGCCACTAGGCCTGCCACTGCTACTACCACTGCAATTTCACTTTGCCCGTAGAAAAGAGAGTTTTAATTTTCTGAGTATATTTTAGTTTTCTGGAGAGTCTTTTATACTTCTACTCCTGTAATGCTGTTCACAGAGACCTTCTGGCTATATAGATATGTGAACCAGGAGAAAAAAGGCAGGAGAACACTGGCCTCCTTATAGCATGGTACAAAGGCAGGGCTAGGACTCCTCAATTGGAGAATACAATGCCTGGGATCAACAGGAATTGAGGAGTCAGTATGTTATTAATTCTCAAATTCTGATCTCAGTTACATTAGCTGTAAAGTGGAGCACGTCCATGACTCCACAAGAATTCATTAAAGGTAGTTTGGATTTTGGTGAGTGTATCTGGGGGCAGTCTTTAGCTCCATATTTGTATGCAAATAAGTTGTGTGCCTCAGCTTTCTGTTAAGAGGCTTCACTTAGTGGTAATGGAACATAACTGGTTTGGGTTTTGGTTGTTGTTTTTTTCTTTCGTTTTTCATTGAACTGTAACCCTTATGTATTCAGAAAACAATCTGTGGTCAATCCTGCAAAATGGCAAACTATTCGTTCCTCAGTGCTCCATTTAATGTGAGAATGATGGAGAGAAAGGCATAGTTAATTTTAATAAAATTAACTTTGCAGTGTTACCTCAATGCTTTAAGTATATATGGTGCCTCAAGGGCAGCTCTGTTTGTACTGAAGTATCTCGAGCACAGTTTTGTTAGGGTAGAATCACTTAGCTTTTTTTTTTTTTTTCTTTTTAGTAGTCTGAACTCAAGCTGTTTTGTAGCTGCCCTGTGATACAAATAGATGCACTCTTGGGGCACTGATTAAAACTTGAATGTTTTAGAAATATGTTCCTAGAATCATGTTGACACAAGGGTACCTCTGAACTATCAGTATCTGTGCTATTTTCACAACAAGGTGCAAGCAGGAAATATTTTGAAGCACAGGTAACTTATATTCTTCTTAAAATACTATTTATGCATACTAATTAGTTGTAACCATGGGAAGCAGTATTAACAGTATACTTTTCATTTTAAACCAGGCTCTCTTGTGCTCCACTTGATTAATTGTCACAGAGTGTAATTTTATCATAGTTAAAACTAATTCAAGCCCATTTCCCTGTAGTAATATATATTTTTTTGTGGTTTGGAGAAATTAATATTCCTTAAAAACTAATTAATGATCTCCAAAGAATCATTTGCATAAAGGATGTTAGAGTTTTACAGCAATTATGCATTGTATGTAACTCATTAAAAGGTCCATTTTCATTACTGGATTTACTGATGAGGTGACAGGCGTAACCACTCCAAATGGCCAGGCAAAATGCAAAGTGAGACTGGGAAATCCATCAGTCTAAAGCCATCAGTGTAGCCAAGTTACTTCTCCATCATGAAATTTTTAGAAAGAAAACAGCTCTGAACTTAACAATAAAGTCCTTTGAAGGTTACCTGTCTGACAAAAATTGTGGCATATTCCTTCCATTCAAAGGACTCATCTGATGGTGTGCTGAGGGCCCCAGCTCACAGACTAGATTCTGCCACTTCTCATTCTCACTTCATGTTGGTGAGACCTCCTGAACTGTAAGATGCTATGCAGTGTGAGAAAGGGTGACTGAAAGTCACTGGTGGGCTGTAGAGAAAGAAAAATAGATCGCAAGCACCAATTCTTCTTCAAACCTGTGTCAACCCCTCTTCTGATAAAGGGAGAAATTAGAAGCACTTTTGTCTTTTTGAAATGATAGTTTGCATAAAAATTTGGCTCAGAAATGGACATGTAGTCCTGTTACACTGAAAGTGGCTGTGCATAACAAACTTTAATATGTTTCATTTGTTTGAGACATCATTAAAGCCCACCAGGCTAGCTGAGCACAAGGCAGTGTAATTCATGGCAGACAGAAGATCCATTCATTATTCCTGCCATAATTACAGCAAGAGCATTATTGATATATCAAACAGAAATAATAATTATTTGAAAAAATTGCAGTGTTTGTGGCTTTGTAATGAAACAGGAAGATGCCATATGTAAAATCAGTCTTCTCAATCACACATTTATTGGAACTTCTGAGACACGGAACAAAAACATTCTCACCTTTTCCCTCTAGTTCAGGTATATATTTCATCTCAGGCAATATTAATATAAAAAGAGTCAGACATTATGGCTCAAAACATGCATTTTCTCTCTTTCACCCCTGCCTCCACATTCCCCAATAAATCAGTGTTAATAATATCTGAGATCCTAATCCAGCAAAACACTTAAGCACATACTTAACCTTAAACACATGAGTAGTCTCATTATAATCAGTGAGACTCCTCATGCTTTAAAGTTAACCTCATATTTAAGTGCTTTGTTGAATCACAGCCAAAAGGAAGTATTTCATGGAAGGAGGGGCTGGCCACTCGGGAGGAATATAAGGCTGCTGCTAGAAGATGTAGGAAGGCAGCTAGGATGGCTAAGGCCTCCTTAGAATTAAATCTGGCCAGAGGGGTCAAGGACAACAGAAAGAGCTTTTTCAAATACATAGCTGATAAAACTAATACCAGAGGCAAGGTTGGCCCACTGGTGAATGGGATGGGTGCCCTGGTGACAGAAGATACTGAGATGGCAGAGTTATTGAATGCCTTCTTTGTGTCAGTCTACTCTGCCGGAGGCAGTCCTGAAGAACCCTGTACTCCTGAGACCTCAGATGAAGTCAGGTCACTGGAGCAGTTTGCCTTAGTCCATGAGGAATGGGTTAGGGACCAGTTGAGCAATCTGGACATCCATAAATCCATGGGTCCAGATGGGATGCACCCGCGGGTGTTGAGGGAACTGGCGGAAGTCATTGCTAGACCACTCTCCATCATCTTTACCAAGTCTTGGGAAACGGGAGAGGTGCCTGAGGACTGGAGGAAAGCAAATGTCACTCCAGTCTTCAAAAAAGGCAAGAAGGAGGACCCGGGTAACTATAGACCGGTCAGCCTCACCTCCATCCCTGGGAAAGTGATGGAACACCTTATCCTTGATGCCATCTTAAGGCATGTCAAGGATAAGAGGGTTATGAAGGGCAGTCAACATGGCTTTACCAAGGGGAAGTCATGCTTGACCAACCTCCTAGCCTTTTATGAGGAAATAACATTGTGGATGGATGATGGCAGAGCGGTGGATGTGGTCTACCTTGACTTCAGCAAAGCATTTGACACAGTCTCCCACAGCATCCTCATAGCTAAATTGAGGAAGTGTGGCCTGGATGATCAGGTAGTGAGATGGACTGCGAACTGGCTGAAGGACAGAAGCCAGAGAGTTGTAGTCTATGGGGCGGAGTCCAGTTGGAGGCCTGTATCTAGTGGAGTGCCTCAAGGGTCAGTATTGGGACCAGTATTATTTAATATATTCATCAATGATTTAGATGAGGGAATTGAGTGTACTGTCAGCAAGTTTGCTGATGACACTAAGCTGGGAGGAGTGGCTGACACGCCAGAAGGCTGTGCTGCCATCCAGCGGGACCTGGGCAGGCTGGAGAGTTGGGCAGGGAGAAACTTGATGAAATATAACAAGGGAAAGTGTAGAGTCCTGCATCTGGGCAGGAACAACCCCAGGTTCCAGTATAGGTTGGGGAACGACCTGTTAGAGAGTAGTGTAGGGGAGAGGGACCTGGGGGTCCTAGTGGACAGCAGGATGACCATGAGCCAACACTGTGCCCTTGTGGCCAGGAAGGCCAATGGCATCCTGGGGTGTATTAGAAGGGGGGTGGTCAGTAGGTCGAGAGAGGTCCTCCTTCCCCTCTACTCGGCCCTGGTGAGACCGCATCTGGAATATTGTGTCCAGTTCTGGGCCCCTCAGTTCAAGAAGGACAGGGACCTGCTGGAGAGAGTCCAGCGCAGGGCGACAAAGATGATTGAGGGAGTGGAGCATCTCCCTTATGAGGAAAGGCTGAGGGAGCTGGGTCTCTATAGTTTGGAGAAGAGGAGGCTGCGGGGGGACCTTATTAGTGTATATAAATATATAAAGGGGGAGTGTCATGAGGATGGAGCCAGGCTCTTCTCAATGGCAAACTATGATAAGACAAGGGGTAATGGGTACAAACTGGAACACAAGAGGTTCCACTTAAACTTGAGAAGAAACTTCTTCTCAGTGAGGGTGACAGAACACTGGAACAGGCTGCCCAGGGAGGTTGTGGAGTCTCCTTCTTTGGAGACATTCAAAACCCGCCTGGACACATTCCTGTGTAACCTTATCTAGGTGTTCCTGCTCTGGCAGGGGGATTGGACTAGATGATCTCTTGAGGTCCCTTCCAATCTCTAACATACTGTGATACTGTGATACTGTGATACTGTGAAGTAGTACAAACCAAGGTGTTTTCTGCATTGAAATACAAGTACAAAGCCATGGCATTAACACTGTGGCTTACACTGATGAAAAAAAGCACTCCTGGAAGTGTGAATTACAAGAGCACTATTAATTCATCCTCACAGGGCTTTAGTATAGCAATGCATGCTCCATAGATTGGATTTTCAAGGCTGAATGTATTTAGAAGTGCTAAGTGCAAGCAAATAGAAAAACAGTTATCCTGGCAATCACTCATGATTATTGTGTCCACTACAATTTCTAACATATCCAGTTATACCTGTCTGTATTGTAACCATGTCCTCAGTATTTTTCTGTTTTAAATCCCTGAGAGTGTGATTCCACCAGACAAGGAATATCACAGCATTATTTGTACAATGGGTCCCTGACAGTGTTCTGGCTTATAAGGACAAAAGAAATACTAAATAACAACAATCTTTTATCCCATACTGGAAGGGGCTATCTGGATGACATGAACAGATGTTTGACTTTTCTGGGGGAAAAAAAAAAAAAGAAAAAAAAAAATCCCACATTTGTTGTGAGACTCCCAGAGAGGTGTTCAAATTGTGCAAATTTGCTCCAAGAAGTAGGAAATGAATAATAATCAAATTTTGCTTTTTGTTTCTTATATTTAAAGAGATGCATTTGAGAATACAAGTTAGCCAAATGGTAATCCTGCTGAAATTTTAATATTTTACAAGTGTGATCTAAGGCTAATTTGTATCTGCATATAAAATGAAGGCAATTAAAAAAGGAGGGTGGAAGGAGGATCTGAGGTAGCCTCTCTCCATTATTCTTGATTAATTTGGGTAACTCTTAAGGACTAATTATTTTCTTTACTAGGACATTTGAGGTAGCATTTCACCCTTCTGGGTATATTCAGTTGTGCTTTATTTCTGCTTAAAACTGACTAGTTATGGCAGAGCTTTATGTTTATCATAATGTAAAATGTTTTCTCTCAGGACAGTGATTTTGAACTATGCTATAGCAATTTTTTGCAACAACTTAGTTGGAATTCAACCAGAAGAATTACTGTCAACTAAATTGTTGTCAACAGTCAAAAGCCTATAACACACATGCAAATGCTATTGCTAAAAATTGTCTGACTTACCATTATGTAGAAGATGAACTACAACTGCTACTAATGTCTGAGTTACTGTAGGCTGCATTAGCTCCTCAAGAGACTGCTCAAGCACCGATGGTCTCCCAAGCCTGGGAGCTTTCCCTGTTTCTTGGTCTATTTTTTGTGTGTGTGTATTCCAGCATGCCTTCTTTTTTTTTCAGACAGAAATGAATGGACTGCTCTGTTGTCAGACATATGCCATTGCAGGATGTAGCTTTTGTACCTGAAATGTCTATTTGGAGGTACCATTTCATACCCCCAACCACACACACCTGAGCTTCTGCTTCATTGGTGTGAAGCAAGCTCTTGTGGACCTGAAGGAACAAAGAAAAATCAAGATTGTAAATAATACTTCTCTCATAATGCAGCTAAGGACGAGGTCAGAAGGCTGGAGCTCAAAAGATAAAGTTTTCAAAGGCTGAAGGTGAGAGTTATTGAAACAGCAAGCTTTATATGAATACACCTTATTCCTCTTCAGTGGGAGATATAACTACTCACCTTCTTCTTCCACATTTATGCTAGCTTAAAGGTAGTATGCATGGCAATTTGATGCTGATAACCTGGAGAATAAAACTAGATGAAAGTCTGGGTGAAGAGCTATCTTTGCTTATAGCTTTAAGCTGACACAGCATTTTTAAACAAAAACATCCTTCATCCAGGTTCCCAGAACATGTCTGAAAAAAGGTATAAAGGAACAGATGTATTCCACTCACTATCTCTGTGAGCAACAAGAAACAGCTGTTTCAGAGAAGCTTAAGATAATCTGCTTGCTGGCAACATTTTTTTAAAAAGTACCAAAGAGGGAGAAATCATTGTATAGCTGAAATATAAGGGCTTACATCTCTCTTGCTTATTTTAAAGTACCTTCTGTCTTATGATTTTTCTTTGCCTGTTCCTAAATCTTTTTAAATTCATGGCTTTAAGTGTATTTTGTGGCAATAAATCCAATGAGATAGATGCTTTTTTGTAGAAAAGTTTTCTTTTAATGTTTACCACCTTTTACCATCATGAGTTTCTTTTTTACAGCGAAAACATCCCTATCTAACCTTCTATATATTTTCCTTATTTTCCTGAGGTTTAGTTTTGTTGATTTTTTTTCTTCGCACTGAATTAACATATCCTGGTCTTCCCATTCCCCCTCCAGATTAGAATTTTAGTGATATAATAATAATTCTTGTCACCACCACATGCAGTTCCTCTATTCACAAAGTGAATGAAGTGAAATGAGGACAGTTTCACAGATAAATCTATGGCACTACAATGTTTGCAATGCCGTCAGCACATTTTCTGCAGTACAATCTTTTTCATTCTGTATGCATCCTAACAGTTTGTTTGCTTTGCTGCACTGTGGCGCATAGAGCTGAGGCCTTATGTGCCCTGTTGCCATTTCTCCGGAGCTGATGTTGATAATTTATGATCTAATCTTCATGTGAGTCATTGAAGATTTCATGGAAAAGAATGAAACAATAAAATGAAACTTTCACTTTCATTTGTATTGATTCTTGAAGAGAAACTATAGTTTCTGACTTCTCTTTTGCAGCATGTTTTCAACTTCTATCATTAGTTACTTAATGAATCAGTTGCCAAGCATTGGGAACAGTGGTCAAACAAAGATATTAGTTTTAAAGAGTTATGTACTCTCTTATTTGGAACTGCTATTGCACAAATACATGCCACCTGAACTTTATTATTTGTTGGAGATGCTTAAGGATCTAATTGCTCCAGGCTATCTCCAACATCTGTGGGCAGAGATAGGCACCTCCAGAAGGTGTTTCAGAGCTTAGTTGAGTTGAATTGCTTTCTAAAGGTGACTTTCTTGGAAATGACCCAGATAGGTAGTTTCTAATGTGAATGTCTCACATAAGTGGCATCAGATTCATGTTATGGTCATCAAGTTAGAATGCCCCTTTGCTGGAAAAAACCCAACCAAACCAACACAGCAAATGTTCAGTGGGATCACTAAGGCCTGTGCTGTGTTTCCAGCAGCATCAGCATAAATGACTGATTTTATGCAGCACTTATATAGTCTCAGAAATTGATCTAAAGCCTGTTTAAAGTCACTGAAGACATTCCTGTTGATAGCAGCTTTGTAGGAGACCCTTATAAGATAGTTGAACAGCATTTATTAAAAAAAAAATCAATTAATTGAGAGGCTTTTTGTTTGGGGTAGTATTTTTTGTCCAGTCAAGTGTTCTGAAAATTGATTATATGTTTAATAATGCTTGCCTAGTAGTACATGCAGATAATTCTCATTCCTCAATTGTTTCCAGAATATTCAGTATTCATTTTATCTATTGTCCAGTCATACTCTGTTGTTGGATGCATATCACACTTTCTTCTCGTGGAATGGACACCTAAAAATGAATAATTTGAGCATAAAAAATGATGAATAAATAACAAGGAATGGAACTCCAGTGCAAATATGAGGCTCTTGAGATTCGCAAATATGTTTTTTGACTATGACAGTATTTTGACTATGAAAGTATTAACAGTATTTCTGAGTAATTAGTATTATAATATCACAGAGAAAGACAATGGAAGCCTGGTTTATCTTTGTTAACATTTTTCTCTGTGACCTAGTTAAATATGCATATGCATGTTTTGTATTATTGCTAATATGTCACACACATGTATGTATGTGTCTGTGAGTGTGAGGGAAAGGTTTAAAAGACTATGAATGATATTAGGACTTAAAAATAAATGTTTATTAGTGACATATCTGACTAAGTATTATGTGCAGCTTTTACTCAAATCATGGGGCATACATACGTCCATTCTAGGGCAGTACTTCAGCTTTTGTAATGGAAACTATCTGTCGTGATGTGGTGTTTTCTCTGTTGAAAGGTCTGTTTCATTAGTCTAGTTTTCTCTGGGAGTCTGGATTATATGAAATAGATTATAGAGTATATTGCGTGTAAATGATCAAGTACTTTAATCTTTCAACTTGCCTGGAAAGAAAGACCATATTGAAGCTTATGAATGTGTTTAGATATGAAGCAAAATGGCCACACAGATGTACAAAAGGATATAAGTTTGAAAGTGGCATAGGCAAGGTCTCAAATCCAAATAACATTATATATCAAGAAGTTATAGGCCAAGCTCATACAAAAAGATGAAAGTTAGATTTTAGGTCAAACAGAAGGAAGGCTGCTAACCAAATCTTCTAAGATCCTTGAATGAGTACAAATATAGAAATGCAAGGTGGAAAATCCTTTTGCTTTTATTTTTTACATAAACATTATGATTTTAGAATATAATTCTGTCATCATGTAGATAAGAATGAAGAATGTGGTATTTTAATTGGATGTCAAAATAGTGGCTAAGTTTTTAAAGTGGTATTAGTAGGAACATGAAGGATTGAAATTAGTTATTTGAATAATATTAGTCTCTTTTCCCTAGGAGGTAAAGGTTTTTTGCATGTTATTTATGAAACAGTACAGTACATCTAACTCCATTTAGACATTAAAATTAATTGCCAATTGTTTCCTTTTACAGATTTTAAAGGGTGAATTTACAGAATCATTCAAAACTTGCTTTTCCAGGAGTATGTAAGAATAAGCTTGTGTATCCTAAGGAGCAAACTGCAAATCAGCAGTTTTAATGTTGCCTAAGATTGTCTGCTGCGATTGTTTTGATTGTTTTGTTGTTATTTTTTTAATTTCTTCTTATTGCTAACATATGTTTATGTTAATTATATGAAAACACAACAGAAACATTCAATAGCATTTAAAGAACTTAAAGTAGGTAACCTAGTTCTAAGCTGCAAAATGGCAGAAGACTCAGCACATTAAAGTAGGTGCAAAAATATAGTGGACACCTGCTTTTACTAGTATTCAGCTTTTATATGAAAGTAAGTTAAACTTATTTTCCTAAATACGTTAGTGCAACTTCTATAAATATCATCTTCTTTTCCCTCTGTCTTTCTCTCTCACCTCCACAGATTTCTTTTTCGCCCTTGTGCAATCATCTAAAAAGTCACCTTTGCTTAATTAGAAATGTTACTTGAATTTGTTTATATTTCCTTAGGTGTAAAATGCAAAGCATCTATTTTTTGAGTCTGGATGATGACTCTGTAAATTTTTATTCAGAACAAAAGAATGAAGAACAGATATATTTTCTGCAAGAGAGAACCAGGTGGCCAGTTACCCTGAAACAATCAGCACAAAATGATTTAGTGTACCACTCACCAACATACTCCCAGGAGTGTTAACAGAGTAAACCTCTTCATTCTGTACAGCAGTTTACAAAGTTGCAAATGGAGCAGAAAATATTACTTCAACATATTCATTTATGAGGGCAAATATATACTGGGTACTAAAAGCTAATGCTTTCTCAATCTTCTGGGTATTTGAAATGGAGAAGTAGCTTATGTGCCTAAAACTGGTAGCTCCAGGTCATTTCCAGGACTATGGACATAGCTGAGCTAACGTTGCTACAGTTTACCTATGTTTATTTGTAGGCAAAGGAGGTTGGATTTAGCTCATACATGTTTGTTATTAATTATCTTGGAGGTTATTTCTTAATTTGAGATATCTTTACTGATATATAATGCTTTGCAAAATACTAACAGGAATTTTAAATTAATATAATGAACTTATGTTTCAATAAATGCATTCTGGTTATAGAAGGAAGCAAGCTACTTTATTTCAGAAGATATGAATGTTTCAAATTTATAACTAGGCATTACAGTGTATATGGACTCAACAGATCTAATGACAGTCTACACAGTTCCACCATTTGACAATGCTGAGATACCCTCATGGTGAGTTATGGGAAGGTGAAACAGGAAAGAAAGTGAAATGAATCTGCTAAATTATTCTAGGTGTTGCAGAAATACATGAATCAAGTTGGATATAAGGAAGAAATTCTTTACTGAGAGAGTGGTGAGGCACTGGAATGGGTTGCCCAGGCAGGTTGTGAATGCTCCATCCTTGGTGGTGTTCAAGGCCAGGTTGGATGAGGCCTTGGGTGGCATGGTTTAGTGGGAGGTGTCCCTGCCCATGGCAGGGGGGTTGGAACTAGATGATCTTAAGGTCCTTTCCAACCCTAACTATTCTATGATTCTAAGTTGTATTCTTCCATTTCTGAAAAGGTGTATGTGTACTGATTTTTAATGAATGCCTTCCAACAGAAGATGCATAACTGCCAAGTTAGAAGTCTAGTTAAAAAAAAGGTATAGAAAGCTACAGTGTAAGCATTTCTTTTGCCTGTTAAGAAAGAAGAGATAGGGAATAAAAAAGACCAACACAAACTACCGACCTACCAGTCAGTACTTTCAATAAGAAGTGTGTCTAGCTTCTGCATTGCAAAACTGCTTGAGTAAGAAAGCAAAAGTCATGACAAATCACTTTTTCCTACCGTGTAAAAGCATCATTTTCTCCTTAATTGGTCCCTGTGAAAAAGGTATGTTTTTTCTCAAAAAAGTGATCTTTTTGTTTAGTTTTAATGAATACGGGTGTCTCTCAATGGTCCCATATTGACAGCTGCAAAGACCTTTTTATCTATAGAGCTGTATACCTGGGGCAGTGACACTGCTTGTATCACCAAGGTGCCATGCTTATACCTTTATCTCAAAAAATGACAGGTTTGTTCTGTCTCCTTGACTTAACATTTCCTTAGCTCCCTGTTGTGAGAGAAGCCCAGCTTATATCCAATTAATATCAGATGTGGCAGTGATATTTCTGAGCCTGCATGTATTTGGCCTTTGGGAACTGAGTTGAATGCTCCATACTCCTTACCGAAGACATGTTAGCACCTATCTGATAGAAACATGATTTGCTCGTTCTTTCCTGTTTGACCTGCATGAAGTCTAAGCTGAAAACACTGAATTAAAAATACTTGTATACCAACTACATTTGTAAGGAGCATTTAAATCCTTTTGGAAGTAGCTTGTAAGAAGAATTAAGGAAAAGGATCAAGTGGCATATTCATTTGTTGTTATTGCCCTTTGTTCCATAAGGTTAAATTTTAAGAAAAAATGAAAGAGGCTCAAAGAGGTCCTTTTTGGTATGTAACAATTTGTCACCAGAAATGTAAAATCTGTAAGTATGCAGAACCTCCTTCTAGAGTAAATAATGATTTTGAATCAAGTGATTGCTGTCTGCTTATTACATGACAGAACCAAGCATGGTTGCTCTAGGAATTTCAGAAAGCAAGTATACTGTAGTAAGTTCTACTGAGTCATCTGGCAAATATCCAAACTTTGCAGTTTTAACTCTCAGCGGATTTTTAAATTTAATCTTATGCATTCAAAGCATAATGTTTGCATCATCCTGATTATTGTTAGATGGAATAAAAAAATGGTGATTCTGCAAAAATCTTGTAGTTTAATTTGCATTTAAAGTTCTTTTAAATGCATTTTAATTAACATTATGTTCCACATCACTACTTACTGACAAAGCAGTTTTAGTCTGTAAATTTTTTAGAAGTGCTATTCAAATATAGAGTATACAGTAGAGTTTTGTACCAGAGCTCAAATAATTAATTTCTTTTCAATGGCATAATTATCTGTGGGAATACCTGTGTTGTGTCTTAGTAGTGATTGTAATTAAGGCATGGAGAATAAAGTTCAGGCTCCTTCTGGCTGCCCTGTGAACACTCAGATTAGAAAAAAATGAAAGAGTATTACTGTGGACAATGTTCCAGTCCCACCCTGGCCATTTACTCTCATGTAAATAGATGGAGAGTATTAGCCACTGATTTTGCATCTGTCCCACCACCACCAGCTAGCTAAATGCATGTGAGAAGGTGCAAACATACAGTGTCAGGAATTCTCTTCCTCTGAAGAAAGGTAATTCTCTTCAGGAGGCACAACTTGATTTCCACAGTGCCTCCAGATCTGGGCTCTCCTTAAATGAAACTAATAATGGTATGGAGTCTTCTTAAATGCTGTTAGTGCAAAATATTATCTCTGCAAATTTTATGCAATTAATATAATGACATGGAAATCTCTCCTCTCTGATTCTTAGAGATTTTTGAGCTGGTAAAATCCTCCTTTTCCTTCCTGTATCAGAAGGGAAAGAAAACAAAAATTAAGGATTTGCAAGAATATTTGAGTGGGAAAAGGGTTTCATGAATAGGTGGTGGTTCCAGGTAAATTTTATTTATTTTATCCCTTCCCCCAGTGGCAATAGCAGCTTAAACAGATCCTGATCTCCTTTATCTCTGGTCTTTTTTAACTTTCCCCCAATCTTTTCCCTCAGCTGTGCCAAAAATATTCATGGAACTGCACCATAAACAGAATGCAATAAGTGACCTAGGTTAAAAATACTTTTGCAGGAAAAACAATAGCAGCTTTCTTAAAGTCAGTTTACAAAAGGATTTACAGATTGTACAGCTAATGTCTTGGTGGGAATGGGTTTCCAAGAATGAAGCTGGGGAGTGAAACCCATGTAAGTGGCCACAGCTACTAAGAGAAAGATTTGTGGTATTACAGAGTCCATATATGTGTGTGTTACTGCAGATCACAGAATCATAGAATCATAGAATAGTTAGGGTTGGAAAGGACTAAGATCATCTAGTTCCAACCCCCCTGCCATGGGCAGGGACACCTCCCACTAAACCATGCCACCCAAGGCCTCATCCAACCTGGCCTTGAACACCACCGAGGATGGAGCATTCACAACCACCCTGGGCAACTATTTTGGAAGGTGCTTTGTATTTTGCTCAAGTAAAGGCCAAGCATCTCCTAAATGGCTTAAATCTCAGTTTTAGATTTTTCTTCATGTATTTTTTTTTCTCTCTTCCATACTTGTCTATAGCCTGTTCATTCAGGAAGATGAGTATGCAAAAAGTAACTTAGTTGTTCAGATCTTTATTGCAAGCTTAAATTACATGCCTGTGGTGCTTAACTTAAGGCTAGATATTTATCTAGAGGACATGGGCATGCAAGAAAGGGTTTATAGTTTTGTCTAGTTTAGCAAAGTGCCTTTGAAGCAGACTGACAACAGACTAAGTAGACATAAAAATTAGAGCTTGTTTAAATCATGCTGAATGCAGGCAAATCTTTCTGTAAACAGTAGCTGCTAATAGTAATGGAAAATGCTTCTAATCCTGATACAGATAAAGCAAAAAAAAAAAGTATGAACTCTTGTTTGCATTACTTATAACTTTTTGTGAACAAGGTTCTTTTCGCTAACTGTTGGACAGGCCACTTAAAAGTAACTCTAGACCTAAAAGTCAAGCTAAATTGACAGCTTTTAATCTACTCCCTGGGAAAGGTAAAAAATATGTAAGAATGTTACATGTGTAGAAACTCTCAACTAGGAGACTGTCTTAAATGTGTTCTAAAGTAGCGGCTGTTAAATGATACAGTGGGTGCTGTTCAATGGTTTTCCCTCTACTTGCCTCTTTTCTTGCTCACAGGCTTTGATAGTCAGGATGATAGGAGGGAATGGACATAGAGACTGCAGTGCCAATAAGACAGTTTACTTTTTTTTTTTCTTTTTTTTTTTTTTTACATTTATTTAATAAAAAATGAGAACAGTTCAAGTCATTCCAGAAATAAAATACTTAATTTCCACTTTCCAGAGGGAAACAGCTTGTTTTGACTGATTTCAAAACATATAATTTTGTCAATATTTTGAGGGAGGCAGAAAGAGGAGCTAAGGAGGAGAAAGGGCAGAGGTTTCATTGCTTCACAGAAAGGATTTTTGATAAAAAATTCTGTATCAGGCTCCTCTTGACTAGTCAGAATGGAAGATGTTAAGGAGCTTATATTTAACTCTACAGAGACTCAATTCTCAGGGTTCTGTAGGAACTCACCTCTAATGTTACTTGTATTTCTTAACTGATGGCTTTGGATGGATTTATGCTTTTGATAATATTTAGTTTGATATTACTCTGTGTTGCCCTGTCTTGGAATTCACATGAAACTAATGCAGAGTACTGGCATACAGGCAACACAGATGGCCTCATTTTTGTTCTATAAAGATGGACTTTGAGAGGAGCGGGTTGCGAACGCAGTCCTGACTCTATATTCCAGGACTCAGTTTTTGTATTCTAAATGTCAGAAATTGCATAAATGTCTTGAAATGATTCATGTCTCATATGCTGAAAGGCTGACATATATTAGGCGGCAGAGAACAACGGTGGGTTAGAGCCATCTGTACAGATTCCTTTGCTAAAATGGGTGAGGGCAATTCCTGTATCATGCTTGGTTACCTATCGCCATTACTATGCATACCAGCATTTTTCAGCAAGCAGAGCATGATAACACACTGTCTGCACACTAAGATGTTGAACCTCATTGTGGGAGTCCATCAGATAACTATTTTAATAAGAATACTCCCCTTCCAGGAATATTTCATACAGATGTGCCCTTAATGATGGGGGTTATCTGCCCAGTATCTGTTCTAAGTATTAATTCTGACACAAACTATTTCTGTAGTTCACTGAAGTTTCTGTTTCCCAAAGAAAAGTTTCTGCTTTGTTCATCCTATTCCATGCTGTCTATGCTATCCTCTCATAAATAATCTCAGCTCTTCATGGTAGGTTTAATATGTTTAAATGCTTCCAAAAATCACGATGATTATCTACTCTAACCTTTTTCATAATAAAGCCTTAGGACTTGGCAGTGTTCATTCCCATTGAAACTTAGCTGCATTTGAACTGGAGCATATCTTTTGAAAAAAAATATCTCATATTGAATAAAGGCCCTTCCACAATTCTTAGAAACCTAATCATTAATTACTTTCAGATGTTACCTGCTTTCTAGGTTGGAATTGTCTGGTTTCAGCTTCTAGCCATTGAAGCTCGTTAACCTACATCTGCTAGACTGAGGTGCCCTGTTCTCTGTGTATCCACATACACGTTGTGATCAACTTATCTCTTTGCTGCTCTTTGAGATATATACACTTAGCACTTGGAGACTTCTGCTCTGTACATATTTTTCATCCTCCTGTCATTCTCTGCTCCTTTGGTAACTCCTTTTCAACATTTTTCTTGATCTGAGGATATAAGACTAGACATGACAGCAATCAAACTTGTGTTAGGTAGGTGTGCTCTTATTTGGTATTCACCTACTTTTACATCTAAAGGGTTGTGCTGTTCTATTGGACAGAGCATCATATGAAAACCTCACATGCAGCCTATTAGTCGCTGCAACTCTTTAATCTTTTAGAGACACTATCTGGCAGAACAGACTACAGTAGCATGGTACCATATCTGACTTTACATTTGGCCTTGTTGAAATGAACTGAAAGTTGAAATGAAATGTTCATGCCTCCAGAATATCATCAGATCCAGGTCCCTGCCTTCCAGGAGACTGATAATAATGTTAAATAGCAGAGAACAAAGAGTATATACCAATAAAGGATCTCTAGAAATGCAACTGAAAATAAAACTGCTTATAAAAAAAATCCTGCTCTTAGTGGCATACTGAAACATGAATTCCTTGTTTATTTCATAGCATTTTAGTTGCTTAATCAAGACCTCCTATAGCACTGAGTCACACTTTACTTACCCCTATATATTACAACAACATCATGGTCTTTCACACAGTTGCTACATTGATATTTTGCAGATTGTGTGCATTGTATGTATTAGACACTGTATCCAAATATATATAATGCACTTTCATCTTAGATTTCATTCCTGCTAACTTGAAGCAGGGTTTATTTTGCATGGAAAGAGATGCCAAACGAGGTACCAGAATGTTAAAACACAAAAATTGTAAATAGCAGAGCTGACAGGCAGAAGAGTTTCTAGTGTGCTGTTCCAGAGGGTTTCGTCACAGAATTAGCCTTACTCGAAGTAAAGTGTCAGCTTCCAAGACATTTTTCTCTTGAGCAGCCCGGTCTTGCTCTGATTTATCTTGATGGTTATCTACAGTCACCTGTGTGCTTGAAAGTAGAGCACAGATTATATAGCTAGCATCTGCTAACTCTGTCTACTGCATTCATTTTGCAGATTGAGTTCAAAAGTAACAACTTCATGATAGATTAGATGCAAGCAACAAGATTTTCACTTGGTGAACAGTGATTGATGTCAAACAAGGATCCTACTTTGGCAATTTTCAGTGCATTTTTTCCTCATTTTGAGTTCTCACTTATTATTCACTGAGGGAGGAACATACAGTATGAACTAGTACTGGAAAGATGACCCAAAGATAATGGTTCGGTTGCGTGGGTATCATCTGCAAGACAGATGATATTGACCATTTCTTTCCTCATGTGAGAAGCTGGTATTTACTGCACACAGAAGATTCTTCTTGACTTCTGCTCACTGCCAGAATAAGAAAAGCAAAGTTTTAAGTCTGAGATTTCTCTGGCTTTGTTTCTGACTTCTAAGTGGCACAACTAATATACACCTCCTAATTGATTCAGTGTCGTTAAGGAAATTCCACCCATAGAATAATTGCTGTAACTGTATTCATACGAGCATAAAATACGGTCTATTTTTAATTTTGTACACACCTAGGTGAATCTGACTACAGAACAGGGTTCCAAAACAAAATCAAAATTATTATCAAATTAATATAAATAAGAATTATGTCAAAATGAGTATGAGTGAAGACAGGAAGTAGTTTGTCTTTGACAGGCTCACAGTCATCACCTTAGTCACACCATTGTCAGAAACACCTCAGTACTGATGATGTGTTGTATGTCCAAGTCCTAAAAACTGTTATTTGAGAGTTACTCAGTTCGTGTTCTACTATTCATCTTCTGTGCTAGGCAGACTGGGACACCTCTAAAGAAGAAGAAAATCTGAGAACTTAAAGCCAGTATAGTGACATTATGGTAGCTTCAGTCCTTCAGTTAAAATCATGTTTGAGAGAGAAGCCTAGCAAATGACAGAAAGGTAAAGGGAAGGAACCTGAAAATAGAAAAGGTAAATGGAAAGAACTAGAAAATAGAAGAAAGGTACCTGTTCTGGTATTAAGCCTGCACAAAACAATGATGGCTCTGCTTACGTTTTTCTGAGTATAAATGATTTTTTACCCAGTCATGATGGGTAATTATGGATAGATGGTTCTATTTATTCTGATACAGTCCATCACCAACTTCACCACTGACTTCTTCAAAGCCACATCTCACATGAAAAATCAAAATGAAAGCAGAAGGCAGTGAAAGGAAAAAATCCAGAAGACATTGGACACTTACTGGAAAACATCCTTTTCCTGATACTTTCTAAACATTGGCTTTGTAGAAACAGCAACTCAAATAGCTGTTTATCACTGCACTGTATCCACAGAGAAACAACAGGTTTTATGAGCTTGAGAAAAATAAAAGCAGCTGTTCTGTCAGGTAACGGAAAGACATGTAATTGAGCATATTATCATCACAATGCATACAGAAGTGTTAAAAAGCTGTGTTTTTCTCCTCTCTGTGTCATTCTAACTACAGCTTCCATCATCTGTACAAACTCTTCTGAAAGAAAAGAGGGTATGCCTATACTGCAGTCTAGCTGGGTCTGTACATGTACGTTCATGCTTACAAAGAGCTTACATGAGGCACTGTCCCTGTTGTGGTTAGCTTCTGCACCATTACTTCTGTGGATACTGACTTTTTTCAGCAGTCTGACAGAAAACTTTAATTTCTTTCTGTGTGCAAATACTTATGACCTGCTGAAGACATTGTCAGATATTTTATGCTTTCAGAACACACTGTGCCTCTGATCATTCTCACCAGTATCACCTGGTCAGTATCTGGATCAGCTGGTCTCCATGCACTTCAGGAGAAATTTCAGATTTTATTATGTAAAGACAGTCAGCTAGGCTAGAGGGATGCTCCTGGCATTTTCCTAGGGGCTGGCATAATATCAGAGACAAATCCTCTGCAACTAACCCTCAGCAGAAAAATGGTCAAATTTCCTGGTATAGGGAGGAATGTTATCCATAGAGAGTAGGTTCAGATTAATAGCTGAATACACAGCTTGCTGAGAAATGGAGAGAAGTAAAGCTATAGAGTGGGCTGGTTAGAGTTTGTTCTCATCAGTTGCCCTGAGTTTCTTTATTTTCCAACATATAATGTTCTCCTCCAGTATACCTTCTGGAAACAATATAGTGGTGTTGGCTGCTTACCAAGCTGCAGTTTCAGTTGGTTTGATTTTGCCAGTTTTCCCTCTGAGCCTGTTGCTCCCTAATCAGCCTTATCAGAGTATGGCCTTAAGGCTACTTGTCCAGGTGCAGGATCTGTTTCAGCAGGGTGATGTATTTCAGTGGTTAAGTGCCCTTCCTTCACCCAAGACTTTTTTAAAATGGGCTTCCCTTCTATGCTGTTTGTACCTTCTGCCTGTTGTGAAAGACATCCAAGTAACCCCGCTAAAGAGCCTGCCATGCACAATTAGCTCAGAGTCAAAGGCTGGGGCCAGCGTGCATTTGAGCTACTTACTGAACAGGGACAGAGATGAAGCATGCCAGTACAGGCATCCTGAGGTTTTTAAAATGCTCTTTTCACTGTGTGGCTGCCCATTTAAACCTCACCTCTGCCAGGCTTTTCGATATACTCTCATGCTGCTGCTGCTGAAGAGTGCATTTCCCACAGTCATGTTTGCTGAACTCGCATGACAACATGGCTGTGATCCTTTGGCAAAGTAACAGCACACTGAGGCAGATCTTTATATACGGTGAGGCAAGGACCATCAAAATTGAGCTGGTTGAATGGAATGATTAACCAGCTGTCTATGAACCCACAGGTGGCCTCCAGGGCATTGGAGCTCAGAGAATAAGCACTACAAACAGAAAATAGAAACCTGGGCAATTGTGAAATGACACTGGAGAGGAAAATAAATTTAATATTTTGGTCCCTGCTACACTTCCACTGTAAAAAACATGATTTAAAAACTGCCTTAGAGCAAAACTTGGTATGACCCGTATGAACCTTTCAGACATCCTGGGTTCAAAAGACATCTAACATGTTTGTAAAGGTTTTGTGGGAGGGTGGCAGGGGGATTTTAGACTACAAACTGTGTAAGAGACTAGCGATCAGCGACAGTCCTGTTAGGATACAGACAGCAAGTATGCAGTGTATCCTGGATCTGAAAAGCCATAGTTTGTTTGTCTGATTAATTCACATTTTAAAGAAAGGCATTTTCACATGAAAGAAAAGCTAAACCCCTTTTAGAATGCTATTTTAAAACAGCTAAGAAAATTGAGATAATGATATAAATGATAGCCTTCTGAAGTTAGCTCAAATTCAGTAGGAGTATATATTTTGTTTTTTGTTTGGAGAGAGAGCTCAGGGAGGCCATGTGGATCAATACAATCAATGTGAATAATTAATCCATTTAGCAAACCAACCATAGGAGATCTGGATACAAGCTGCTTGTAATTCAGCAGCTACAATGACTTAGTTTGTCTTGGAATCCATTTACAGGCAGCAATGCAGATTCTGATTACATTTTGCATATATGCAACACACAAGGGAGCAGGGCTGACCCCTTTCATTACCTGAAAAGGTATTTTAAAGTTAATGTGTTTAATCTTAGCCCGTGGATTCCACCAATCCAATAGATTCTCATTTTATGCAGTGCTGTCAGGGAAATAAATGCTTGATTGATAGTGCAAATCATACCAGGATTCATTCGAGGCCCTGGAGGGGGTCAGCTACAATTGTAAGTTGTTGCTTGAGATGGCAGTCTCGTGTGAACCTCATGAAGTTCAACAAGGCCAAGGCCAAGGTCCTGCTCATGGGTGTGAGGAGAAAGGACCTTTTACCATGCTCTGTGTGGTTTGGGTGTGTGGAGGAAAACCACAGGCCCTGCAGAGGTTGGAAAATGAAACAACTGTTAATTTTATTGAAACTTTCCTAAAACTGTCAGGCGCAAGAAGTCTCATCAAGTTCCTATTTTTATAAAAGATATAGAGGGAAAAAAGGAGAAAAGAAAGAAAGAAGGAAAAAAAGAAAAAAAAAGAAAAAGGACCACCGCCCCATGCATCCAGCGACATCTTCTTGGTCAGTGAGTTGAAAGCCTTTTAGCTGGGAGCCCTTGTAGCTGGAGTCCTTTCAGTCATGATGCCGCGGGGGGCGGAACAGAGTGGCATGCACCATGCGGCTGTGGGACAGCGGCCATTTTACAGGGTCAGGTTAAGCCCCCAACACTAGGTGGCGGGCGCAGTGTCCTGCAGTCACAGTATCGCGCTGCCGCAGTTTCGGGAAGCCGCAGCATGTGTATTGCTGTCCCCGGGCAGTTTGTTGCAGAGGCAGTTATTTTCGCAGCCTCAGGGCAGACAACACAGGAAAAACTTCCCCTATCTTTTGTGCAAATGACAACATGAACAGGCGCTCAGCCTCCCTCAAGTCCTTCTGTCTTTTGGGTTGAGACACACAGAGAAAAGGTCTCTTGACCATCACAAGCACAAATACAGGCTGGACAGAGACTGGATTGAGAGTATCCCTGAGGAGAAGGACTTAGGGGTGTTGGTTGATAAGAAACTGAACATGAGCCAGCAGTGTGTGCTTGCAACCCAGAAGGCCAACCGTATCCTGGGCTGCAACAAAAGGAGTGTGACCAGCAGGTTGAGACAGGTGATTCTCCCCTTCTACCTCTGCTCTTGAGTACTCTTACGTGCAGTACTGTGTTCAGCTCTGAGGCTCCCAACACAAGAGGGATGTGGAGCTGCTCAAGTGAGTCCAGAGGAGAACCACGAAAATGCTCAGAGGGCTGGAGCACCTCTCCTACAGAGACAGGCTGAGAGAGCTGGGCTTGTGAAGCCTGGGAGAACTTGTTTAGCCTGGGAGAACTTGTTTAGCTCGGGGGAGATCTTAGAGCAGCTTTCCAGTACCTAAAGGGGGCCTACAAGAAAACTGGTAAGCTGACAGAGGGGAGATTAAATTAGATACTGGGAAAAGAATCTTCACTGTGAGGGTGGTGAGACACTGGCACAGGTTTCTCAGAGAAGCTGTGGATGCTGCATCCCTGGAAGTGTTCAAGGCCAGGCTGGATGGGGCTTTGGGCAACCCAGTCTAGTGGAAGGTGGCCCTGTCCACGGCAGGAGGTTGGAACTAGATGATCTTTAAGGTCCTTTCTGACCGACACCACTCTGTGAATTCAGTAGCACTGGTGAGAATGTGAATGTTGGAGACATGCTGAACTTGTTAGAGATACTAAAACTTTGTGGCAATCTAGTGTGCAATGAATTAATTTCAGAATGTTATTTTTGTAGGACTTACAGTACTTTACTTTAGATGGCATGACCTGAATAGGTATGTAAAAGGATTTTAAAATAAAGAATGACTAAAAAAGTGTGGAGAATAACACATTAGAGTCTATTAAATGCCAATTTAATTAAGACACAAATAAGATTTCTCAATAAGCACAAATGCATTTGTATCTGAATAGTTTCAGACACTGAAGACTCATATCCTTTCCAGTATAGGTCTAATGCTTGGTATATAAACTATTTGAGGCCAAAAGTAATAATACTAGCTATAGATCTCCTGATATTTGGGCTAAAGCAAGCCTTGCCATCACTCTTTGTCTCACATTTGTAGTTGTGGACTGATCTATGTTGTCTTGAACACCCTCTTTAATGAATTATTTGTTTTCCTTTCCCTATCTTTCCTTTTCTCTCCAAATTCTCCCTCCCTCCTTTGATGTACTATTTAATTCCTGCAGGAGCGGTGAGATGACAGACCACATAATCCTCCAAACATAGGGATTGTTATTGATACAGGCGATTGACTAGTAAATCTTTTTGTAATTTTCTTACTTGCTTTACCAGGTACCTGTCTAAATGATCTGTTGTTCTGAGGACCTATTTGTATGGTGCAAATGAATACTCATAAATAAAATTCCCTGCTTATGTTCAAAACTATGAGTCCTTGTGATGTCAGATGGTTGTATATGTTTTAAATCTCATTTTTTAGAAGTGTTGTTACTGCGTAAAAGGTTGAGAACTTCAACCTTTTATAACCATATGTGTGGCTTTTATGTTGCAAAGGAAAGCCTGAGGATGGCTCAGAGGCATCTCAAGAAATAACTTCACTCTTCCTACTACTTTTTTTTTTTTTTTTTTAATTAAAACAATATTCTCATGATATCTTAAACCAGTCTTTTGTGATTTAGGGAGGTGAAAAAAAGATCTTAAGCCATGAGTCTGAACCTTCGGGGCCAGGTGAAGAGGCCTTTTCAGCATGCTTCTCCCTGTGTTCTGTGTATTTGTAATAAGCTACTTAACATTCCTCTATGAGTTTAAAGGACAAAGCTTTGTTACCTACTCTATCTATTTTCAAGTAAGCTTTCACAGAGCTTTCAGGAATAGCATCTTTCTGCCTTGTGTCAAAGTCTCCGTGGGATGAAAGTGAAGCCTTTCTAAAAAAAAGAGTTATTACTGAAGAATTTTATAAGGATGTCAGAACAAAAAGCAGCTTGTTCATTTTCCTATTATTAATTAGGCCTACTATGAATGAAATCCCTTCTACTTTCTTAGTGCCAGGAGTTTAGACTCACAGTCATGCTCATGTGTCTATTGCACGCCTCTCTCTCCCCCACCACGCTCACAAAACATGCCATTAGATTTTCCTCTTTAATTACCAAACGCAACTGAAGAAACCCCAAATTTGAATCAGAAAAGAATCAGAAAATGAACATGGGACCTCTTTCATTCATCACTGTCTCGTAAGCAAAAGCCAACCAAACAAACACAAATCGAAAAGAATCATGCCCTATGACAAGACTATTTTAAATTAGGGCAGGTAGAGCTTATTTTTCTATTGTTTTCATTTTCTCCTATCACCTGTCTTCTTAGGACTTCATCAGTCTCTTAAAAACCCAACTGTCCTGCCTGTCAACTTTCATCAGAAGGCACAAACATACCAGAGACTAAGCTTGAAAAAAATGCTTGCCTGTGATTTGTTCATTTTCATGCTAGGCTTGAGCTGTACCCTATTACTCTCCATACATGCTGTTTTCCCATTCAGCTTGGGATTAAAAAGTATGTGTATGTTTGCTTTGGGTTTGAGTGTCACCTCATACCCTGCAGTGCTGTAAATACGAAACAAAAGTAAGAGAAGCTCAGCATTCTGCACAAAAGTAGTGACAGCTGAGCCTCCAAAGTTCTGATTTCTGTGTTTAATATGAACCCCTGCCATCTTGGTCTCCCAGAGGAGGGGAAGCCATTTTAAAAGCATCAGTTTACATACTTCTAAGTACAGAATTGTTTGCCTGCTTTGCTATAACTATGTCAGCACTTCCGCTGCCAACTCCTTATTTTCATGATATAACATTTGTCTCTAGAAATTATTCTGGCTGAACCTTTTAATTTAATGTTGATCTGTACCCCACCCTGCGGCAAGCTGGAGTTATTATACAGGAGCTGAAAAGGAAGGAGAGGAAGCAGCACTTAATATGGACTGCTGCCAGTTGGTGTTCCGGTGATTAGAAAGAAATAGAACACCAAGTTTCATTTGCACAAAGGCAGCTACTTCTCTGTAGTTGTATGTGTGCCTAGTGATGGCACACGTGCTTAACAACTCTGGAAAGCAGAGGCATGACATGCCTCAGTGCAAACAGTTCTGTCTCTGCAATTACAGAATATAATTTATGCACCACAGAAGATCTTTTAAATCCTTCTTCATGCAAAGGAGGGTGTTTATCATTCACCTGAACTTACTGCAGCCTTTACGGGTATTTTTTAACCCCACTACACTGTGTGTCATTTCCTCAGGACCCTCTGCACTGTCTGACCCTCAGCTCTTTCATGCAGCACTCCCTGTGGTTCTCACCCCTTCATGTGCCAGCCTGTGTTCTCCCAGCTGAAATCAGACATGGAGTGACAAAGTTGTGTGAGAGGTTTCTCTGCATAAGGAGCGTGAATCTGGCCTTGCAGATCTCAGTTTTCCCTGTGCCTGGGCAGGCATGTGTCAGGATACTGAGTGTTTATTTGCCATTTCCTGAATGTGGGAGCAGAAACCCTGCTGAAATGGCAATCTGATGTGTGTCTGTTGTGGTGTGATAAATCACCTGTGGTGGTTATAGTCCACATAATGGAAAGAAAAAAAAATATTTTTTAAAAAAAAAAAAAAGGGCAAACAACCAAAACCTTTAACCTGTATTATCACTGGCATATGAGCTTCTTACTCTCTACACAGCTTTTACTCTGAATTCTGGCCAAGCCTCAACTGCTAAAGAAATATAATATCAAATAATAAATACAAATGGACCAATTGGTCCATGAAATTGTGATCAAGATAGGTAATGAAGAAATGTCACAGAGCTCATGTGCCTTCTGCACTGCTAAATGAGGTTTCCAGCTGCAGAGACTATTACTTAGGACAGGGAAATAAGTGATCACAATTTACAGCTTTTCTCTCTATACCAAAGGAGAGCATCTTGGGTGTTTCATGACAAAGGTGTATTGTCGGGAAGGGGAACAGAATGATTCTATTGGGAAAACAGTGTTTTCCCAAGCTTACAAGAGAGAAGGGGAAAAAGCAGGGATGTTCTGTAGGAGAGAAAAGAAAAAGAAAAAAAAAAAAAAAAGGGGGCAACACTAATAGAGACAAATGGTACTTTTCCCTGAGACAATTAAGAAAATAGCTATTTAGACCCAAAGAAAATGCAGAGAAGGAGCAAGTGCTCTAGATTCAAATTGATCCTCGTATTGATCAAATTGATACTCCAGTAAGCCAAAAAGTGAGCTAAAATGGTTTTAAAAACAGAGGGTTTGTTTAAAGGTTAAAGATGAAGAAGAAAAAGAAAACTTCTTTATTCTACTGAAAACTTCAGAAGTATTTTGAAACTGTAAAAATGAAATATTTGCTTGATCATTCACACGAGGTGCCAATCCTTACATGGATTTCTTAATTTAAATGTTAAAAAATAAACTTATCTAGGTAAGTCATAACTCTTATGAAATTTTCTACTCAAAATGCCCTTTTAAAAGTCCATGATTCTGACACTGTGATTACCAAACACACCAAAACAAGTTGAATATTAGCTTTGTACTGGCTGTTTCCAGTTTTAATTCATATTTACTTAAAAATAATATTGAAGTTTTCAAACCCTTTCCCCTGAAAATAAGGCAGGTAACTTTTATTTGTTTATAATTCAGAATGGATAAATTGCTTATATTTATGTATTTGGTAAAATAAAACATCAGAAATAAAATGCAGGTGATACAGGCTTTCATTAATGAATTAGATTTTTTTTAACTATCTTGCTCTCATAACCTGAATATCATATATCTATAAATATCCGCAATATAAATTCAGCAGCTGCATGCACTTAAGTGACAAATTGAGTAACAATATTCACACTGAAGACTGAACAGGAAACAGTTCAGGAGCTCGGTGAATGTGAGTTGTTTTATGTTCTTTTTCGATATCTAAATACAGTAACCTTCACTGAAATTTTATTCAAGGCCCACATATCCAGTAGTATATCATGCAGTAGATAATGATTAGCAGAGGAATTTTGACAAGGGAAGTATCTCTTATACTCTTTCTGAAAATGTGCAATAATTTCATTCCATTACAGTTTTGACAGAAAAGATACAAAACCTTTGTAAATCCTTTGTATTAAATAGTGTAGGAGTCATATTCACTAGGAATTGTCAAATATTTATTCAAGAATAGATGGTTTCCTCTTCATGGGGGATACGTTAATATAACAGCCTGTCAGAGAGTTATTGTAACAACAAGTGCAGTAAGATAGAGTAGATTTCAGTTACTGTTGTTATTGTCTCAAGAAAAGAGAGAAGAGGGCTCTCGTAGGATAGTTTAACATGTCAGGCTACTATTTGTACTGACTGCACTAACCCACCCCCCCAAAAAAAAAAAAAAAAAAAAAAAATTGTGAGAAATTTTAATGCTCTGAGAGACTGCATTTTAGAAATATTTTGATTTTAGACTCAGTTAAGTTTTGAACTTCAGCTGTGTGTTGTTCCATTGATTTAAATAGTGGACCAAAAGCTGTATATAAGAACTCAGGAGCCTGAACCAGGTATATTTTTGATATAATCTTTAATCTTATTTATTTGCTAAAAAGGCTTACAAAGTTCTATTTCCCTAAAAAAAAAAATCAACCCAAAACAACTAACCCCAAACAAAAAAAGCAGCTGTTGTTTTGTCATTTTAAAATTCCAGGCACCCCATGCAGAAGGTGATGTTTCCTAAGTTCTTTCTAAAGTCTTGCCACAACTTCCTCCATCACTTTTGGTTAAGCAGGAAACTTCAATCTTACTCTAACCTTAATTTTTTTTGCCATTTTTGGTAGGCAAATAAAGGCCATTATTTGTTTATAAAAAAAAATGTGATTTTTGTTACTCCTCTCAAGGAGTTCTTGGCATATCCCTTGGTTTTAATGGAATGTCTTATTGGACCAAGACTTCAGTTAGCATTTCTCGGCTTAACAATGTACTTGTACTGGCATGAAAAATGTTTTCTTAAAAATTTCATTTCATGTGCTAGTACCAGTTATTTTTGTTTCGCCTATTTGCTGCTGAAAGATTACCAAATGTGAGGAACAAGGGCTCAGATTCTTCAGGAACTGGAAGCAGTTTTCAGATAATTGTAACCTGCTTAGGAAGCATAGACTTCAGCAGAGAAATGAGGGAACAAAGCTGTGTTTGAATGTTCAAACTGAAAAATCAAGGAGATAACTGGTACAGAAGGAATCATTCTTTGGGGAACATTTCACTTGACTGTGAGCAGGGAAGAAAGGAAATCTGGAGTCCTCACAATTTGATAAAATGAAGATGCAGGTCTGTCTTTGTACTGGTATACACAGAAGGAATGTCGTAACCTGAGAGTATTTTAGACCTCAAGGCACCTGCGCTTGACAGGTTAAGATGAGCACTGTATGGATTGTTAGAATATGGATTAATGGTACATTTGATCAAAGTATGATTGAGCAGTAAAGCCATAGAAAGACCCCAAAATGTGTTTGATGCTGTCACTGTTCATGGAGAAGAATAATTAGAACTAATTAAATTATAAAATACAAAAAAAAAAAAGAGAATAGACATTTATTTTGGAATCAGAATGGTAGAAGGGACGTATGCATACAACATGTGCCTGGTCAATTAAAGAGCTGGTTACATTTTTTTATTATAATATTAACAGTTATATTATGTGAACAACATTCAAATCATGATGCAGCTGATAGTCAAATGTACAACAGAAATAAAATCTCTCGGTCAATTCTCTGAGGCGAAAAATTTTAACAAGCAGAGAAAATCCAGAGGCTGGATTATGAATTATGAAGCTGATAATGAATGAAAATAATTCCAGTATTAAAACCAGCCCAAACTGGCAATTGCTTTTGTTTGTGTGTTTATCTGTAATTCCTTGTTCCCTGTGCAGGCTGAATATTGCAAAATTGAGTGCTTGAGGGTACAGTGGAATCTTTATACACACAGAATGTCATTCTTTTTTATTTTGAAGTTGAGATAAAAACAATGAATTAACAAAGGGGAAAGCAAATGGATTTATAAAATGCTTGAGTTTTTACAGCAGTAGGTGATATCGATAACATTAAGACTTTTCTTTAAAAGACATAATTTGAAGGTGATGGTTTCTTTCAAAATAAAACCAGGTTGCAGCTGAAATCCATGGGGAATCTAGCAGGGAAATCAATGTTCTTTGCTATTAATGCTACGAGCTGAGGATTATAATAAAAATCTGAAGTAGAGAGGAGGTAAGGTTCTTTTCCATGTATTTCAAATAAATTGTTCTGATTTTGCTTTGTAAGTACAATGAGAACACTAAGGGCTTAATAGCATATGAGGAGGTAGACAGGATTCCAGATAGAGCTTCAAAAAGAAAATCCTTATTATGCATTTTATATAATTCCAATAAGCCTTACATGTGGTTTATGACAGTAAGGTAATGACTGAGATTCATTGAACGGTTTGTAGCTTAGTATTTGTTTTCTGAATTTACTCTCTTCAGCCTTGGGTTCTTCATGTTTCCAGAAATAGTTATAAGGAGGCCGATGTACTGTTCCAACATGTATTGTACCCTCATCATAACTCTCTTGGTCTGAAATGCTTTAATGCTATCTGGTAAGACTGGCAAGTCCAGAACATAACAGGGGAGCTTGTTAAAGCAAATGAAAGAAATGCCCAGGCATATGATCACAGTATCACAGTATGCTAGAGATTGGAAGGGACCTCAAAAAATCATCTAGTCCAGTCCCCCTGCCGGAGCAGGAACACCTAGGTAAGGTCGCACAGGAATGCGTCCAGGCGGGTTTTGAATGTCTCCAGAGAAGGAGACTCCACAACCCCCCTGGGCAGCCTGTTCCAGTGTTCCGTCACCCTCACTGAGAAGTTTCTTCTCAAGTTTCAGTGGAACCTCTTGTGTTCCAGTTTGTACCCATTACCCCTTGTCCTATCATTGTTTGCCACTGAGAAGAGCCTGGCTCCATCCTCGTGACACTCCCCCTTTATATATTTATACACACTAATAAGGTCACCCCTCAGTCTCCTCTTCTCCAAACTATAGAGACCCAGCTCCCTCAGCCTTTCCTCATAAGGGAGATGCTCCACTCCCTCAATCATCTTAGTTGCCCTGCGCTGGACTCTCTGCAGCAGGTCCCTGTCCTTCTTGAACTGAGGGGCCCAGAACTGGACACAATATTCCAGATGCGGTCTCACCAGGGCAGAGTAGAGGGGAAGGAGGACCTCTCTCAACCTACTAACCACCCCTCTTCTAATACACCCCAGGATGCCATTGGCCTTCTTGGCCACAAGGGCACAGTGTTGGCTCATGGTCATCCTGCCATCCACTAGGACCCCCAGGTCCCTCTCCCCTACACTACTCTCTAACAGGTCGTTCCCCAACCTATATTGGAACCTGGGGTTGTTCCTGCCCAGACGCAGGACTCTACACTTTCCCTTGTTATATTTCATCAAGTTTCTCCCTGCCCAACTCTCCAGCCTGCCCAGGTCCCGCTGGATGGCAGCACAGCCTTCTGGCGTGTCAGCCACTCCTCCCAGCTTAGTGTCATCAGCAAACTTGCTGACAGTACACTCAATTCCCTCATCTAGATCATTGATGAATATATTAAATAATACTGGTCCCAGTACTGACCCTTGAGGCACTCCACTAGATACAGGCCTCCAACTAGACTCCGCCCCATAGACTACAACTCTCTGGCTTCTGTCCTTCAGCCAGTTCGCAGTCCACCTCACTACCTGATCATCCAGACCACACTTCCTCAGTTTAGCTATGAGGATGCTGTGGGAGACTGTGTCAAATGCTTTGCTGAAGTCAAGGTAGACCACATCCACCGCTCTGCCATCATCCATCCACAATGTTATTTCCTCATAAAAGGCTATGAGGTTGGTCAAGCATGACTTCCCCTTGGTAAAGCCATGTTGACTGCCCCTCATAACCCTCTTATCCTTGATATGCCTTAAGATGGCACCGAGGATAAGGTGTTCCATCACTTTCCCAGGGATGGAGGTGAGGCTGACCGGTCTATAGTTACCCGGTTATATGATGTACATTCATTGTTTATAGGGGAAAATATTTATTTAGAGATTGAAAGACACGTAATCTCTGAGTATGGGTGTTAGCAGGACTCTCAGAAGTCATCTTAATTTGTTAGTTTAACATGAAGTTCTGTTTCAGAACAAAGCGTTTGTAAAACAACACCTTCTTTTCTTCCCTGTGTATCATTCTAGGAATCTACATTCAATGTTGAGACCCTTGACATCGAAAGTTTCCTGGTGCTTTGATTTCCTTCAAGAATCCTCCAAGACATGTAAATGTATACTTCTAGGAACACCTTCAAGCATACACATTTTGTCAACTTTAAGCTCAAGACTAAAACCTTATTGGGAGTCAGTGTAGATATTTCTTCTGTCCATTTTGTATTTGCGTTCCAGTCATGTAGGCCCACTTAGACCATGTGTACTGTAGTGGGCCATGAAAAACTGCAAGTAAAGAATTTTGTTTCTCCCTGACTTTTGATCAAGAAACATCCTTCTTCCCCATCTTGTACTATACCAATTAGACCAAATAGGGTTCTCTTCAAAGATGGGAGACAGCCGACTTTGCTTCCGTCATGTGTCTAAAGAAACTAAACACAGTGTAATCACTGGAAAACCATATTTTAATACGGGGAAATGTCTTAATTTTTGTTATGGGGACACGTTCCTTGTAAAAATGATTGAACATTCATGGGACATGAAGACAGGCATAGCAAGTAAGCAAATGAAATTATGGCTTAGCTTTGGCTGCAATTCATATATTATATGAATACCAAGAGCAACTGACTAGAATCACTGAGTTGTTCTTCCTTTATCCCCAGGCTGCACAGATCAGTGAGCCTGACTGCTACGCAACTAAATAAAATCATGTCTGGTTGAATTCTTTGAGAAAAAGATTGGATACATAGCTCCAGAAGGAAAGATTGTGTATTCCTGTCTTCTTCCTTCTATAGCCTGGGACAGGCAGAAGTTCATCTTCTGTAATCCATATTGTTTACTGTGTGGGTGCTTCCTGGCTTTTGAGCTTTCTTTTTTCACACAGATTCCCCATGTACAGCAAGACTTCAAAATACTAGCACTGACTTTCTGATTCTCTGTTAATCTGTTTTCCACTGGATTTTCCAGGGTGACGTACTGGATTTCTGTCTGAGCTGTCAAAAGAACAAGCACAGAAGTACTTGTCCCATGTTTAGACAAGTACCTTGGAGAACATACACAAGTTTTGAAAGACTACTAAAATTTCCATTTTTCTTCAAATAGAGTTCTAATTAGTTGCCCACATATCTGTTATTAAAAATGGCATGCCAGATTCTCAGCTGGTGAAAACCAATAATACAGATTTAATACAAATAAAAACTTGGCAGGCTGGATGAATAGCTTAAGTATTTTCCAAAGGCAGATTTACACTGACTGCAGTCAGACTATGTTTTTTACTATAAGATAATTTATAATAAAGATGCAAGATGACAAGGCAGATGTTCAGCATTTTTCAAGGAGCCGTTTGTCAAAATTGACCTTTCCTGTGGAAACATCTACAATTATTAGTCAATTCAGCAATCAAAGTCACATTAGGAAAGAAAAGTTTTGCCTGTCAGTCAGTAAGGTTTTGGTGTAGTAAAGACTTCAGACCTGTGAGAATCCTTCTGGCTGTCACATTGTGCCTGGAAATGCACATGGGACTGAAAAGGATGCAAGCAGCAATCCTGGTTCAGGGCCATAGTAACATAAGTGAAGGATTTCTTTCCTGCATGCTCCAAGTAAAACACTGAGGCCCTGAAAAGAAAAAAACAAAAGACACTATTGTTTCTTTTGCCGGGGAAAGAAGCCTGTATGGGGAAATCCCTACATCCAAGGGCATCCAAAACCCTTTGACCATTAAGTTATGTTCAATGGCAGCATTTGCACAGCAGCAAGAAGAAGGCTATTGCAACTGATTTAGGTAAAGATACCACTGGCACTCTGAGTAGCCCACAATCTTCTATGCTCAAGTCACAATTCAGGTAGCTGTAGCTACCTCTTTCCTGCAAAAAAAACTTTTTTGAAAGAGCTTTAATTATTTTTTTGAGTGTAGTAAGATGGGTTTTGCACTACAGCATAGGATCTGGATTCTGAAAATCTATAATTTGGACTGCAAGATTCTGGTTCACAGCCATCTCTGTCAGAAATAATTGGTTAGCAGGAGATGAATTTAAAATGGCGGTAATAATATTTCAACAGCATGAATTAAGAGCAAATTAATTAATATGTATAAATAACCGAAACAGTGTCTACATTAAATAAAATCAACTCTCAATGCCAGATTATCTAAATTCCATTATCAACAAGGCTGTAACAGTCATTTGAAAACCTTTATCACATAGTAGCTAAGGATCAGGAATGCAAATTTTAAAGCTGAGTGCTGGCTATACAGAAAAAAAGAAAGATAAATATTATCACTAATGAAACAACCTCTATAAAGTTGTAACCAAAAAACATAGCTTAAGTGAAAACATCTAAGGAGCAAAAGTGTTAGACTTGCAAGTCTATGTGCACCTTAAACCTGCACATTTCATATGCACTGGTTCAGCATTAATTCACTATTGTGAATATAATTAAATACTTCAAATGCAGAAGGTATTGCACTCAGCACGAAATAAAACTGAAGGTAAATAAATCACCTGCATTTTAGTGATTACCTAGAGACTAATTTTTATGACCTGATTTCTTACAGTGCAAGCAAGCAAGGGAAAGTGCCAATTGGTGTACATATGTATATACATTATATATATTATATTTGAGTCTAAAAATATATTGATCAAAAATAAGAAGAGTGTGAATGACTGTGGCAAAAAAAGAATACAGAAGGCAGGGGAATAAAATTGGGAAATTCCTTAAGAAAAGTTTATATATGACATCTGTACAACTACAGTGAAAAGGAGGACAGCTTTTGTTAAACTTCCGTGCTTGTTACAGGGACCAATAGTGACAGCAATTAGAAATAAAGAGTGTAGTTTCTCACTACTCGTGTGGTGAGGGACGGAAGCACTAGTTCCCTCCGAACTAGGGCTGAGACATAGAGCATTCATGGAATGGGGGTCATCAACGATTTATTGCGCAGTTAGAATTCCTTATATTTGCCTCCTAAGCACCTCCCCAGAGTCAGCTGGTTCCTGTCCCTCCTAGCAGCTTCCCGTCCATGCACCAATCCCTACAAAGAGAACCCTAGAGAGTTTTAAGGTAAGATGAAATAAGGTAATGACTGTTATAAATGTGAAGATTCGTAAGTTAAAAAAAAAAACAACAACAACCCTAAATATATGAGGGAAAATTCATAGCTGGTATTGCTAAGGATAGTAAGAACCAGTTTTTATAGTATATTAGATATGAAATGAGTCTTAGGCTTGATATGAGCAGTGTAATAGGTGGAGACAGTAAAATTGTTAGCAGTGATGTAGAAAATGCAAAAGTGCTGAAAAAATATTCCTTTCTTTACTTGGAAGAATGGGGATAATGCACTCATATAAAGTACTTCTGCTCCATTACTAGCTGGAAAGAATAAAATGAACTACAGACCAACCTTTTCAAGTCTACTGGTCCCAATAACTCCAAGTAGAGTCCTAAAATAGTGTGGCAGGTACATCTGTGGCCTTCTGGTGATAATTAGTAAAATAAATTGAAGATTGGCTATAGTGTAAGATGCCAAAAGAGTGAGGATACTATGCTGATGTTCAAAGAAGGCAAGTGGAAAACTCATCTGTCTAATTTGGTAGCACTTGCAGGCAACATAAGCAAAAAGTGACACAAGATTTTATTTTTAAATATAAGAATGAAAGAATGGTTATATAATCAGTAAGAAGGGATATGAAGTCATGGAAATCAGGACCTATCAAACACATCTGATTGTATATTCCACAGATTTATGTGTTTCATTGGTAAAATTAACTGTAGATACTTTGAGGTTTCTGTTGCACAATTGACACTGCTGAATAGCTATTTAAGAATTAGATGATATAAAATAAATTAAAAACTTGAAGGAGATTGAGACAGTGCTGACATAACCTGACACAGTGACGATGGTGAAGAGTCAGCATTGCATTGGTGAGTTTTCAGAGGGGTTTAATGGTACAAAAATAGATTCAGGAATTATCTGGAGGAAAGTATTAAGTCATTTTTGTTAAAATTTGAAGACAAATGATACTTGGCAGTACCACCAAGAGTAGGATCGGTATTGAGCTGGATACATTCAAATGCAAAACTGTATCCATGGGAAAAAAAAAAAAAGGAAGAAGCACCTATCTTGGGAATGATGGACTACTAAATAGCAACTCTGAAAGGGTTTTGCCAGGGCAATATACAAACATTTTAAAATGAGCTCCCTGTCTGGTGTCATGACTAAAGCAGAGATGGGAATAGAAACCAGGGGAAAGGTTACAGTTTCATATGGGATTGAAGAATACCCTATCCTGTTATGTTGTCACTTTTAAAAGAATGTTGAAAACCTGGGAAAATATACAAAGATCTAAATAATAAGTCAAGACCTACAGAAGATGCCTTAAAGAGCATAGTGAAGATGAAAAGAGAAGCTGCAAGAACTTGTTTACAGGAGAAGTAAAGAGTATCAAAAGCTGCAAGAGAAAGATAAGATACACATAGCAAAAATAAGGCTGAAAAATGAGCAAGCTCCTCATCAATCCCCAGGCTGATCTCTGCACACTCTAGCTGTTCATTGATGTAAAGAAAGATATATCCCCTCCTTGTCTCACCAGCCTGTCTTTCCAGAAGAGCCTGTATCCTTCCATATCAACACTTTAGTCATAAGAGGCATCCCATCACGTCTCCGTGACGCTAATGAGGTTGTAACCCTTCAGGTGCACGCACACCTTTAACTCTTCTTGCTTGTTCCCCATGCTGTGTGCGCTGTTATAGAGGCATTTACTTTGGGCCCCTGATGATGCTGGCTTGTTGGCTGGAGTGGCTGGAAATCCTCTGTGCTGCTCTTTAGGTGCTCCCTCGCTGCCCCATGATCCCTCTCCAGGCATCTCTGGGCATCTCCTACTGACACCAGCATCAAACTGGTAGCAGTGGGATGAGTAACTGGTAGGAGTGGGATGGAGACTGATGGATTATATATTTCAGTGTGCAAGCAGAACAAGATTGTATTTCTTCTCTGAAAAGATACTCACCTAAACAAGATTCAGACTGAATGCTGATTTAACTAAATGGATTGGATGGCCTTCAACTCTTAAGAAGTTGGAGCACAGGTTTATTCCAGTTTCTAACTGTTGAATGAGCCAATAGATTACTTGTTCTTATAACCATTTTTCAATTACATAGGCATATGTTTTCCAACATTATCCTTGTGGCAAAAAAGACCTTTAACTGCAAAATATTGAATGTCAGCTTCAAAACCTTTGTATAATAATTAAGCAACAGAAAATTTATTGGGAAATATATTTTTAAGAGGATGCAAAAAAGTAATGGAAAAAAATACAAGAAAATGCACTAAAATGTCAGTGCAAGATCACAGTTATCTGAAGTATGAAAAAGAAAGGGATGTACTGGAAGAATAAAATCATAGAGTGTGATAGGCCCCAAGCCTACTTTATCGCTAAGAACATCCCTGAGAGAAGCTAATGTGCTGTGTAATAGCCATAACTGCATTAAGAGCTACAAGGAGAGCTAAAAATATCTCTTATCTTTGGATTGCTCTGTAGCATGGGAGATGTCACCTTGAAGGTAGGAAGAAAACTGCTATTTACTTTCCAGAAGAGGAGGAAATAAGTCTTTGCTGCAGCTGTGCAAAGTGGGCATTTCCCAATTAAGCCCAATGTAGTTAAGGTACGAGGGCTCTGAATAGTTTTGCTGCCAATGGTTCCTGACAGCCTTGTTCACTTTTATTTTTAATGGTTTGCCAAACTGAATATCTATTCTCAAGCAGTTAGTGTTTATAACTGATAATGATTATAGTACAGGGTCAAGCTCAAGAGCAGCAGTGGCAAAGCAATACAATACTATATTTAACAATCTCTTCTTGCCCTACAATACGTACCAACAGCCCTCAGAAACAGGTTTTCTCCCTTGAAATGTGTGTATTCATGTCTCTTAAAGAATCACTGCTGGATACCAGTTGTACACAACTAGAACTCAAATGGGGATAAATGATAAGGAATTGCCATTGTTAACTCAATATGGTAATGGAAATGGCTAGAAAAGAAAAGACACACCAGAATACTCCTCCTGGGAGTTTCTCCTCTTCTGAGAGTTCACAGGAATGTCTAAGTATTAAGGAAAGTAGAAAAAAAGTATCAGTGTAATAATTGCCAATTCATTTTGATCTGTGTTAAATAAATTCCTTTTTTAGTCTCAGTATTTTGTATTTGTCTATTTTCTGTGATTTTAGAGTAACAGGACTTTCTCCTCAGTCAATTTCTGAAGCGACGGGTAATGAGTCTGACAGTGGCACTGAAGCTAAAAGACATTTGCAGAATATATAAATTTGGCTCGCTGTGCTTGAATTAAGTTTTAATAAAAATTAAATTTAGAAATAGTTTCCCGTTGGAAGTTATAACCGGTTGGAATAAGATAATTAAATTAAATGACCATGGACTCCCTTAAGGAAACTGCAGTTTTCTTTCAATCAGTCTCTTAGATACCATGACTTTACTTTATAACAAAGCAATTATTACAGCATCTAAAAATGGACTTATTTCTATATAGCATTTTAAACAAAATATTTCAAGTCACTTTTAAACTAATAGAAAAGAAATATATCTGAAGAACTTGAACTTAAGAAAGCATATTTCTGCAGTAGTATCTCCTTTGGCAACGTGGGGTTTCACTTACAGAAATTTTTATGTAAGAAGCAATTTGCTCAGGGTGAAGTTTTCTTGCTCAGATACATAGCAATATTCATTTCCTGAAGGCTTACATTACTTACTTACTGAAATAGTCTAAGAAGCTGATGACCTTGCCATAAGCTTCCTCACTGAAAACTGACATTTATATTTGTAGGTTTAAATAAAATATGTAATGAGGGAAAACTCAGAAAAGAACTGATTATGATTCAAAGAAACATATAATGGATTTTATCATCTTTACTGACAATCAGAACCCATGTGTAATGATGATGTCAACCACAATCTCTGTTAATTTGATTTCCTTTTGTATTAGGCTTGATGATTCAGAACTATTGTAACAAAATGAAGTAACCGTGCTACATGTTTTAGAGTGGTAGAACAGAAATATAACTGCACTTGGTTATGTTATCAAACTATGATGTTGACTTTTATAACCATTAGGGAACTCCTAAGTAGTATATAAGTATCTGAAGTAGACTGTAGGCAATAATAACATAATACCGAGATGGTATGGCACCCTTGGGCAGCAATGTAAACATCTGCTCTTTTAACTTGACTTTTTAAGATCCTCTTTTTCGTACTAAAATGTGTTTCAAAAAAAAAAAAGTTATTGATAGGCTTCCAAGTACTGCATATTAAAAATACTGGATATAAAGGCTTTGAAGCACGTTCTATTCAGCTGTTAGTATTTACATTAGCATGTGCTATGCAAACAGCTGGTGAGAGGTTATATGGCTCAGAGGGAATTAAGGTAAGTGGAGGGTACTGAACCCCAGAAACTGGTCAGCTTCTCTGATCAGTCTCCTTCAAGTGACAAGGGATAACAAGATAAAATGCTTTAGCTCTGTCGATCACTGCATATTGTACTCAACACATTTTGAAAGGTTCTGTCAAGTTCTCAAACTTTCTTTTGGTATTTTATAGCACAGGGCACTGTACTGTGTAACTAGAATTTTGTTATTGCTAGTAATAGGTCTCAGTCTTTGTACTGACTTTACGAGGCTTCACAGATGAAACCTGCTTGAGATTTGCAGGTTTTTTTGGTTTATTTTTTGGAACATTTTTTTTTTCTGATGGCTATGCCTGGTTTGTTTTGATTATTTTTTTGAATAATTATATTGGTAGCAGTCATGACGACTCATATTCTGGAGAGTGAATTATTTGTGGCTCTTACTTAATGATAAAGTATAGAGAAATAGGGGAATGGGATAGCAGAAGAGGCCCCGAAACTAGGGATATGGGGTGCACAGCAGAGTGCAGTGTGAAAAGTATAGAAGTTTTATTAAGTCTCTGATACTCTTTTATCAGTGAAATGTTTTCTTTTGTGCAACCGGATATGGGTTATATTTAGAGAAAAAAGCAGCTCAGAGGCCAGTCACAACCCAAATACATCAAGTGCTATTAAGAGCAATTTCTACTTTCAAGAACTAACAGCCAGTCTCTCATTTGCAGTAGGATGTGTAAGTCAGTAAGTAATGCAGGACTCTCATGTGACTACCAACAGGACTACATGCAGGTACTAACATCACATGAGAGCATGCACATATCCACATCTAAAAGGTATCATAGAGAAACCTGTGAGATTTGCTGTGGTGAACTATAGCTTGACCACTTTGTGCTGGGATAGAGTCAATTTTCTTCATAGTAGCTGGTATGGGGCTATATTCTGGATTTGTGCTGGAAACAGTGTTGATAACACAGTGATGATTTTGTTACTGCTGAGCAGTGCTTACACAGAGTCAAGGCCTTTTCAGCCTCTCACCCCATCCCACCAATGAGGAAGCTGGAAGTACACGAGAAGTTGGGAGGGGACATAGCCAGGACAGCTGACCCCCACTGACCAGAAGGTATTCCATACTATATGGTGTCACCCTCAGCAGATAAAGCTGGAGGAAGAAGAAGGGAGGGGAGGTGTTTAAAATGATGGCTTTTGTCTTCCCAAGTAACCATTACACATGAGGGAGCCCTGCTTTCCTGGAGATGGCTGAACACCTGCCTGCCAATGGGAAATGGAGAATGAACTCCTTGGTTTGCTTGCCTGTGTGCGCAGCTTTTGCTTTACCTGTTAAACTGTCTTTATCACAACCCATGAATCTCCTCTCTTTACCTTTCCATTTCTCTCCCCCATCCCACCAGGGAGAGGACTGACTGAGCGGCAGCCTGGTGCTTTGTTGCTGGCTGGGGTTAAACCACGACACCACTCTTCTCTAAACTTCTTCTTTTATTGATGCTGGGTTTAAACCTTCTGTATCTTTCCTAAGATTTTCTCTTAAGGTTTCACATCTGTCCATTACCCTTCTTATTTTATTTTTATTGGTATATATCATTTTGTCTAGTATCTGTGCACAGATTCTTTACTTGCAAGTGACAAGTCTTTTATTTGTCTTGCTTCCCTCAAGGGAGGAAGAACTTGACTCTTTTATTGCTGTCCCTGTAACCATAATATTTTCCCTTTTCCACAAATTTTCTCAATTCAGAAACTTCCTACAGTTCAACTATACTCTGATACATCTGTCCAGAGCTTAAACATTCCTGTATGTATCAGAGCAATATGCAATTTTCAAATGTCATTTCTGTTTCACAATTAGAATTTTCATTCATAAGGAAAGTTTTTATCTGTCATGATTGTGTGGATAACCTTCATGGGTGGGCTGAACTGAATGCTGGCTCTACCTAAACCTGAAAACAGAGACATATACTGCATATACAAACTGCAAAAGAGACATATACATATGTAGAGGTTTATCTCCAGTGCCCTTACTTTATGAGGGTTGAGGAAAAAGGAAAAATGTGAGCACCAGGAATCTCATAAATTCTGGTGAACTAAATCTCTTACATCCTCACAGATGTATAAGTTTCTAAAATGAGGCTGAAATATACCTGCTCTATTCAGGCTGTTCTAAGTGGGAGGTGAAAAAAGCTTCTCCTTATCCTGAAAAGTATTTGAACCCCATGCATAATAAGGTGTGCCAACAAATGCTGTTAAGCTCCAGTGGAAAAGGAGCAGATAGCCACAACTGCTTGTACAAAACAGACTACATAAGGGAAAAGGGTGATGTGCCACCCCCTGGGTTTGTTAAAAACTCAAAACTCCCTATGAAGCCTTCTGTTCACTCAGTCGAATAAAGACCTCTATTTCACCCTCCTCCCAAGGCAATGTAAAGGCTAAGCTCTTCTGAAGAGTTCAGAAGAAGAGGAGAGAAATTCTTAAAGAGCCTTCATCATTTTCTTTTTCCTGAAACTCAGGAGGTATCCTTCTATTGTTAAAGCTGTGGAAGAAAACCATGACATTTTTTATTTATTTTTAATTATATATCTACATTCCTAATTATTGCACAGACTTATAGAAACTTCTATGATAAAGCCAGATAGCTTTATCACTGACAGTTCTGCTACAAGTTCTTTTTAGCTAAACTATAAGCAACTAACTCTTGAAGAAATACTGTCAGCTGTGGTTAAGTTTTAAAAGCTGCATATATGCAAAAGTGTATCTATTGCATGAATTGGTCTGTCCACTGTTGATTTGCAGTTTAGGCCTAGCAGTATCCTGTAGTGTATATTTATATAAACTAAGCAGTTTGTGGTGTGTAATATTACATAGGCACTTCAATCTTTTAAAGTACTGTCCATAATGACCTGAAGTACTTCTGTGGTCTGTGTTCTGCTTTGTGACTGACTTTAGTTGAGTCTTTGTGATAATATTGTCTCCAGTCTTATCATCTCATCATCTCCCCATGTACTCTCCACAATAAACTGCAAGAACAATTTATCAGTCCATAATTTAAACTATTAAAAATTAATTAATTTGTTCTGCTTCTCAGTATTTTCTCAACAGTATTGATGTTAATTTTACACAGCTTTTAAATCCCATATGCTTTAACTTACAATGTATAGAAAAGAAACTAATGATTGTTACATTGCCTCAGTCACTGTCATGCAGTTTAATCTAACTAGGAAGCAGTTTTTATCAGGGTCCTGGCCTTTTGCCTTTCAAACAAATCATGCTTTCTGGAAACATTATTTGGTTTAGTTGCCCTGAATCCAGTTTCCCCTGGTGTTCAAGCTTGTGTCCTCCATTCAGTCTCTGGTTGTGCAAAGTTATATTCATAGTCTGTAATATTTAGAAACTGCTGCCTACATTGTAGTAGAATCTACAGGCCCTGAATTAGATGAGGGGCCCATGATGCAGGTGTTTTGTACACACAATGTCTATTTCTAGAAATCTGAAAGCCATAGCCAAGAGCTTGGCTCATGGGCTTACCAACTGCATTTATGCTGCATACAGAAACAGACAGGAAAAAATTGAATTATTATTTATGTTTACAGTGACACAACATAAGCACAGAAAATTTCACTCTATTTCAATAAAGTTTTAAGTTAGTCACACATGCTTTTCAGTAAACACTTGATCTGGTTCCTATTAAGTTAGTTTCTATAAGTATGTTCTTAACATCTAAATGAACAAGTAATTCACAAGCTTTAATGCTTTCCAGAATTCCCTTCTTTTTGGTAGTAAGCCCTCCTATATACAAAAGGAAATATTCATGAGCTTAATGTATACTTTCTACTGCGTTGCTAAGCTTAGGTGCCAAGTTTATATTTTATTATTGAGCCATGAACTGAATTTAATTTCTATGATTGCTAATCTAGCTTTTACCATCAAAACTTCTCTAATGATGAATTTCCATATGTGAAAGCATCATAAATGAGTGAAATCCATGTGTGAAAATTCTCTTATTTTGTATTGAAAAGTAATATTGCAAGAAAATCAGTCACACAAAAGGATCATAGGCTGAAATCACAGTCTAAAGTATGTCTGTAATTCAAGCTTTTCTGAGGCACAGAGACACTTTTGATTTAATATGGAAGCTTCATATTTACTATTTTACCTTTGTTTATGAATCCAACTGTGGACTTTGGTATATGACACCATTTTGGCTGCTGTTGACCAGCTTGCATGTTAGTGGTTTTATAAGCATAGCACTTTCAGGTGTCTTCATGTCTCCGATACCTCCCCTGTGGGTACTAAGATTTTCACATGTCCTCTTAATTCCATTCCTCAGCACTGGCACAGCATTATATGCCCTGCGGCTCTCTGGTAGTTCTTGCTCTTAGTGTGCTATTAAATTTGGCCTACAGTTTTCCCATTTCTCTGCCTGCCTTCTGCAGAACTCTAAAACATAATTCCTCTGAGCCTGGAGTTCTCACTGCTTTGCGTAGCTCTAATTGCCTAATTACCTGTGCAGTGCACAATGGGAAAGAATTTTAATATTTTCCTTCCTCCATTTGAAAGTTTGTTTCTGTACCTTTTTTACTCTTTTTTTCTTTTTCTTTTTTTTTAATCACATTAACCTTCTCAGTCTCCAACAGCAGAATATCCCATTCTTTTCCTTTCTCTGTTTGCTTTCCATAACTGTGTAAAAGAACTTTTCACTGTATATCTTG
The DNA here is from genome assembly GCF_963264785.1 of Psittacula echo. Taxonomy (NCBI): domain Eukaryota; kingdom Metazoa; phylum Chordata; class Aves; order Psittaciformes; family Psittacidae; genus Psittacula; species Psittacula echo. The sequence goes on along the minus strand of NC_137735.1, from coordinate 38,555,079 downwards.
TTTTATCCTATCTTTATTTTATTAGCTGCTTTACTGCAAGCATCACTATTAATTTTTTACACTCTTCAATGCCCTTCTATGCACTAATCGTTATTTTCTTTCCCTGAGCCTTTAAGTGTTTGATAAAGAGTATCTTTTTCTCTAAACACTCTTTGCTTTGTGTTATTTATGCCCACACTCTGCTTTATACCTGATGTATTTTTACCAAGCAACATGATTATGCATGCATAGTTTGTCTTTATAAAGTGCAGTTCTTACTTATCAGGTTAGCTTAAGGAAGTTTTATTTTTTATTCTGTTTTTACTTCGATTACCAGCACAGCAATATTACCTCCTTTCGCAGATTCTTTTTACCTTTATGTTCTCAAACATACCCTCTGTATTACTTTGTACAAAAAAATCCACTGTGCTGTTATTTATTTATAGAGTTGAAAGTAAATACTATTTGGTATTACATGTGTGCATCTACACATTCTTCCAGTCTCATTACCACACTTAATCTACTCAAAGTCATACCTAGGTAATAAAATTATCCCTTTGCTTATTAATACTTTGGCCTTTTTATACTTTTCCTTTATTTGCTCAGTCAGTTTATAGTCTACTTGCCCTTTCTGTGTTGAGGAATTATAATAGGTTTCAGTAATTACAAGTTTGCACTTTGAAACATCTACAATCTCAGTCCATAAAGACTTAAACTGATGTTGGTTTCACCCAATCCTAACAACTATTATTAGTAAGTAGATCTAATAAAGTCACATAGAGTTAGCAAAATATGTCTTCTACTGTTTGCATTACACACTTATGCCAAATGATACCTAATGATATAAATGTTACGGTAACCTTAGATAAATTTGCTTCACAATTCATTGAAACCTGGCAATTCCCATATTGCAATGCATTGATGCCAAGGATATAGGTACTGACCTATTCCCCATTAGTGTTTTAAAAATACTGTTTTAATCACTTTAAAAAGGGCAAAAGAGAATTTATATCAAATTTGGTAAGGAGGCTTATCTAATGAGAAAAATACAAACTTAAGAAGCAGTCTTGTGTCAGAAAGACTGTGGTATTTCAAAGACAATTAAAGGTGTATGTAGATACTCAGTATCATTCTTTGCTATTACACAGCTAAAGTTTGAGCTCACTATTCCAATACATGTTCAGTAATGTTGCTGAATTACTATTTTTTCATAAATATTTCATATTTATCCAGAATTTATTTTGTACTATCTCTTTGAGATGCGTTCCGCTGAGTTTGTGTTAACATTTCTACAAAATGCATTCGGCTATAAGATTTGCTGTTTTCCAGATCGTAAGGCTTTCTGTAGTATTATTTCAAAACCCTTTCTGCTGAAAATTCAGAATATTTAACCTCTAAAGTATTTTCTTTTTTGCAGGTGAAGTTGTCACAAAATGTGAAACAAATACAACAATAAACAATATTCAATAAGAGCATGTGTAATACTCCTTTTTTCTCTGAAAAAGCAGATTAAGAAAAATGATGTTAGAAATCAACAGGCTGTATTTCTCAAAATGCAGGAGATGATACAGAGAATTTTTCCTGATCTGTGCAGGGTTGTATCTTAGATGATGGTTAGTTGTTCATTTTCTCTCTCCAGCATTACTTCGTAGACTAACTGGTTATGGCAATCAGCACTTGCTGTTTTCCAAATGGAGCATAAAGCTCTGCCACTTTAGAGACAAACATTCACTATTTTGCCTCTGAAACTGTCTTGTTTCCATTTCACCCTTTTCAAAGTACAGATACATTCAGTATTGATGCTTTCTTTGGTACGGCTAGCTGTTCACACATCATTTATTTATGCCTCCAATATATGCCCAGCAGCATTATTCCCCTCCTTCCCTCCCTCTGTTTCTCCTTCTTTTTTTTTTAAAAAGATATTCTCACTATGCTGACAATCCTGCTTTTAACACCCTGTGAAAAATAATATTTGTCTTAAGCACATCAATGTTGTGCCATGGTTTGACATCTCACTGTCTGATTTAAAGCTAGTTGAAGATTTAAATTCCTTTTCTATTCAGTCTCTAACTCCCAGTGTATCCTATTTCACTTTTAATAAAATGAAAGGTTGCTTAATGTATTTTTATTCTTATTTTCTTTTGGACATATTTGCTAGTCTTTAAATGTTAGGATAATTGGTTCTATTTGTAGATTTTTATGCTGTCTTAGTTGCAGTGAACTAAACCCACCTTTTAAGATGTTAACTGCTATTTACAAAGTGTGGGGTTTTTGGTGTTAGTTGACTTTGTAATGGTAGAACTAACCTTGCTTGCTGAAATGTTTCCTGATGTAACAGACCATGCACTGTGCAGATGGTGAAATGAGGGAAACAGACAGTAATCTCAAGAGGCAGTACGGTATGTCCATAAAGTGCAATGCACTGCTATGAAGAAATCCCAGAGGTCTGCATGAGATGGCTTTGGAGCTGGAAACATGTCATGTGTAAGATAATTGAGGACCCAGGCTTGGCACTACTGGATATCATGTGGATATATTAGTACTCTTGGCACTAATTCAGTCATCTCTAGCACAGCACTGCTATGAAACATCTGTTCTTAATTTCCTATCCATTTCTAATCTGTGGGATTAATGCTGTATGCTTGAAGAACTACTGTGCAGGCTGTGTTCCATATAACTGGAAGGATAATCTGGATTTTTGCAAGTGGGTATGTGTTTTAAAAGGGCTTAAATGACAGTTACGGGAAACATGTTTTCCTCCGTGGAAAACTGCCAACTATAGCTGACATGCCCTTGTACCACTGCAGCCTCTTCTCACAGCTGCTGGACAAGCCAAAAGCCAGACCTTGACCTGCAGAATGACTTATTTGAGTCAGTGGGACTGGCTCACCAGCCATGGTTGAGGTTCAAAGTTTCCTTTTAACTGTCAGTCAAGCAGATTTAACTGTGTTTTTTAAAAAAATATTTCTCTTTACATTTACTATTTAGTAATCACCATTACTAAATTCCTGGGGTTGAAGAGCAGCTGGCAACACTGCTCTATAGAATGGCTCAATTTAGTAATTGCAGGTGTGTTACCCGAGTAATTTTCTCCTTCTTCTGTCCATAAATTAGGGAAATGATTGCAGTATCTCTGAGTGTAAATAATTATTAGTTAAGCATTTACGAGATGATTTGTGTAAATACATTTTAGCCTGTGGCTCTGCGGATGACACATTGCTCCCCTTTATGGTACAGAGTATAATCTGCTAACTAAACCAACGCTGTTAATTGCCATTCTAATATTTTCAAAACAATGGGATTATCACTAGTATGAGCATGAGATGATGGCACACATTTTGATTATATTTGGTAGTATTTTGATTGGAATTTGTTTTCAGTAAACATGGACAAGAGTTTGATACTAATAAGAAAGGGAAGCAACCATTCTTTTCACTACACTGTCAATGAATTACTGTATCTGTATTTTCTAATTAGTGGAATGTCTTCATTGTGTGCTAAAGGAGGGCCTATCTTATAAACTCTTTTCTCTTCAGTTGCTTTCTTTGAGATCAGCCATCTGCTTCAGACAGATCATGTCAGAAACAATTACTATGCTGCAGCAAAGTGGTTTCTTAAGTACTCCAGATTTATTTTTGTTACAGTTAATCATAAAAAGAAATGTGCAGGAGTTAAATCAAATAAGGAGGGATTTAGAGGCAATAAGTATTTTGAAATTGTTGGATAATATTGTGAAGCTGACATTCAGCTTGTATGTGTTTGTGGATGCCCACATACTGTAAACTATTGCAATTTATACATGCACAAACTGCACAAGTTGTAAAAGCATTAACAATATTTTTCTTTAATGGTTCTACTGACATAAGAAAAATACTTCACATTCGCTGTTACAGCCTATAGTGTCATCCACTGTTACTCTTATAAAACATGCCTTTGTGCAGAGCAATAGAATGTAATTTAGTTTATGCTCTGTCTTATGCTTTTTTCAGTATATGAAGAAATATATATTCTTAAGGCATAGGTGAGTGAAAGAACTGGCATATCTTAACAGATCCCTGGCTTCAGATTCAGTGCCACAGATGCTGCCATTTGTAGTGTTGCCCTTAGGCTCAGTTGCTGACTGGAGGGACCAAAGTTGTCATCTTCTTTACATTGTTTTGTCCTGTAACAAGCAGAGTGTTTAGTAGTCTGTATAACAGACATAGGTGCAGCACAAACCGAAAGATGACATTATTTTTCTTTCTTATACTTTTATCTCCATCATGTGTTCACCCCTTACAATACAAACCAGATGAAGAAGTACTACAAACAGAATGAGCTTAGTTTCTGAATTTCAGCTGTTTGTACCACTCAAAGAAGCAGGTTTTTTTTAATGAGTGTATCTAACTATATCCTTTGATAAGACAGAATAACTGCCGCTGACTAGTAGCTTCATCACATTATCTGTGTTCCTAGTGACAACCTCCCATGTTCTGCTAACTAGATTTTTCTCTTCTTAACACTTCAGCATTGCTCAAAATTATATTCAATATAAGTAAGAAACTGTAAAGCTGAGATGATTTGTATGACTGTTGTGGTTTAAGCCCAGGCCGTAAATCAGAACCACGCAGTCTACTTCTGACCCCCCACTTTCTTTCCCCCGCTCCTGGAGGGATGGGGAGGAGAATCAAAAGAATGCAGCTCCCACGGGTTGAGATAAGAACAGTTTAATAACTAAGGTATAACACAAATCACTACTGCTACCACCAATAATAATGATAAAGGAAATAACAAGGGAAGAGAATACAACACCTCACCGACTGGTACCTCGCCCCCACCCCGCAGTGATCCAGCCCTTCCGGGTAACTCTCAGTTCTACCTTCTGAGCATGACGTGCTGTGGTATGAAACTCCTCTTTGGCTAGTTTGGGTCAGGTGTCCTGTCACTGCTTTCTCCTGGCTTCCTCTCCTCCCTGGCAGAGCATGAGACTCACAAAGTCCTTGGTCAGGGTAAACATTCTGACCAGCAACCAAAAACATTGGTTTTATCAGTATTATTCCCAGGCCGAAAGTCAAAACCACAGCACTGCACCAGCTACTAAGAAGGAGAAAAAGTGACTGCTGCTGCTGAACCTAGCACAATGACCCATAGAAAATTAATTCACAGTTTTCTAAAAATATTTCATTCTGCAACTGTTAATCTTCATTGAGATGGTCAGACACATTTCTCTACATCATCAACATTCTGTTTGGTAGAGTATGACTTCTTTTCCTGAGAGATTTCCCTACCTTCCCTCTTTGTCTCTGTCCTGCTCCTTCCCACTCTCTTCATCTTCTTTGAGCTGCTGTCTTAAAAAAAATCTAGTTCTGATAGAACAAATGGTTATAGAATTTTTGAAAGTTAGTCTCACATTCAGGATGGTTCCTTTAGAAATAGTAATATTTTTTGCCTTTTTAATTTTCTTTTCCTCAAGTATACCATCAAGGTCTAACAGAAAACAGATGACTAGCTGGCAAGTGGAGAAGATTGATCTGATGTGTAGTAAGTGGTTCTCAAATATTTTAAGCAAGGCTTCTGCATCTGTTTGGTCAAGTTCCAGATCTGCTTCAGTAAATTCAGAAGTCAGTTGTATGCTCACCCATTTGTCTCAGAAGCATTTTGGAGCTCTCTACTCAAGTACATGCTGAACTTTAAGATTAATTGTCTTCTTCTTAGTGTCTTTATTCACATCTTCAATCATTTGATCTTCCTAAGATGTCTAGAGATCCATTCTGAGCCTCCATTTTTAAGATGGATGTGGTTATCTGGGAAATGCATCATTTGTACATTTAGAAGACAGTTAAATAGCATGCATTGTTCAGCCTATATGCACAAAAGTCCAGGGAGTCATAGCATGGTTGAAATTCAGGTGTAGCGTCCTGTCCCTTCCCTTGATGCCCATATTAATTCCAGAACAACTTCCATCATGACAATGTAAGCATTTCAAAATGCTGTTAGGTTTCCATTATTGCTATCTCTAAGGAAAATAAGGCACGCTTTGAGTCTATGTGTGTTTCATGAAAATGAGTAATTATAAAAGACTGCATCAAAATGACCTTGGCAGATGTCAACACCAGTATTGCTGATGCATTTAAGTGCCTTTTCTAAGAGGGAGTCATCAGCTATGCAATTATCCAGTAGTGGAGGAAGAAATTTTTTTCTCATGCTAAGTGAATGTTATAGGACTTTTAGAACTTGTCTGTATAGTTACAAGGATATCTTGCTCTTTCTCCTCAGGCAGATCTTTGATGCCGAATTCTGCATTTTTTTAATTTTTTTTTTTAAAGCTTCATCATGGAATTTTTATCAAAAGTGAAGAGAAAGTGAAAGATCAGAATTCTTTCAACCTGATAATATTTTGCAATACAGTAAATACAATCTATAGAAGGTATGAACTTTTATAAATTGAGTATTTATTTTAAGGGAACATGTTATAGGCAATTTTGAAAGATGGATTCGAAGTTGTTCTGCCTTGTTTGGGAGCGCCTCTCATTTGTCTCAAGAAAGGAAATCAAGTTTTTGTTTCCCAGTTAGAGATGGGTTAGATTAAAAATATTTTGAAGTTAAGTTTCATAGGATAAAGCATGAAAAATTGTACATTCATTCTACTGCATCCAAGCCAATTTAATCCATAAATCATTATTAGAATTCTCACAAGACTGAGGCTTACTTAGGTTTGCAAAGTATCTTGATTCTTCTACAGTCGGGATATTTTATGAATTTGCACACCCTTGACTGGCACTCTACCTTGTATAAAATATCAAAGCTAGAATTTTTTTAAAGCTAGAATTCTAGCTTTAATAACCAGAGCATGAGTAGTTATTATTTTTATATGTACATGATTTACTTAAATCGTACATGTCGTCCATTATTAACATTACCACAGAGTTGTAAGGTCAGACTTATCTGAGATTGCTCATCCTTGTTATAAACACTGCAGTCCATGAGTGCACTCTGCTCTTATCCTTACTCTATTTTTTGGTCACACCGATGTAAAATGAGCATTGTAGCTGTAGCTTAATTTCAGCTATCGGAGATATTTATAGCACAGATCAGTGCAGTTTGTCACAAATGTCAGTCTTTGATCCGAAGACCAAAACATACATGGGTCATGAGTCAAGTGAATTGGCAAGCCTGCGTGGAATCCCACTCACCATGTGTCTGCAGTATAAGCAGTTTCTTCTCATGAACAGGAATATTAATTGATTAGATATCCTATTGGAAATTTGCCCCCCAAAATACTATTTCTGCGTGTCTTAATATCCGTACACAATCATGTCAGAAGCCACATCAGGAACATCACTAAACATATGGAAGCTTATCAATGGTGTTTTGCGAAATTTAGGAGCTTTTAAGAAGTTGACTAAAAATGTTTGCTTGTAGTCTAAGCGCTTACTTTAAACACAGTGTTCGATGTCTGCCAGGATAAAGGGATAGGCTTGCATATGTTGTTGCTGTCTAGAATATGTATAAGCCAGATGTGGATTAAAGGTGAGCAATAAGTACAAAATACTTCTATTCTCTGATTTCAGAGGTGAGTTTTTTTGAAGTGGGCATGCTGATAACTTTTCTGTGCTTGTTTTTCAAAGCACTTCCATCTTATGAACTGTTCAGTAGCAACTGCACATATTTAACACCTAATTTTGCAAAATTGGTGCTATTATGGTTATGTGACTAATACTGATAATTCTGGTTAGAAAAGTACAATGTGAATTACTGCTACTTTAGTCAGAGTTTTCAAAAGAGGATTTTAAGTGTATGAAATGAAAGAAATGTGACACATCAAATCAGACTGATCCACAAATTTTAGGTTTAATCAACTTCAGTCCAAGATACAGGTGAACAAAATGTCTTTGATGTCAAAAGTAAGATTAAGCTGACGTGCACACAATATAATCAACAGTGTAAGGTCCCTTAATAAGTCCAAGAAAATTAGGAGAATCAATAAAAAAAGAATAAATTTAGTAGAGACAGGTATATATATCAATTATATAAAAAAATATAACCTACTTGAAGAGAGTCAATTTGACTTCAGTAAAAGGAACATTTACTTCTGGCAGATTTTGAAGGTGTCAACAAAGTGTGCAAAAGTGGTCTCATTGATAAGGTAAACTGGATTTCTTCTATGCTTCTAGAAACATCCCTCACCAAAGACTTTTAAGGAACCTTAGCATTTCAGAAGGTTCCCCACATAGTTCAATCATTTAAATTGACTAGTTATTTATTTTTCTTAATTGACTAAAAGACAGGAATACACTTGTCTGGGAAGGAATGAGATCATATTGCAGTTTTTCAAGGAGACCTGTGCTGTTAAAAATAATCAAAATTACCTAGGAAAGGAAGATGAGCAATGAGATGGGAATATTTGCTGATGATACAAAGTTATTCACAGCAGTGACGGTGAGAGATCAGTGTATAATTACATAAGAATATTATGAAACTGAGTGGCTAAAAAAATAGTGTATAAAATTCATTGCAGGTAAATATCAACGCATATGGGAAAAAAATCTGAATTTCCATATGAAATAATGAACTCTGAGGTGACCACTAAAAATTTCGATAATACTAGGTTGTCTCATGACAATATCGGATGTATACATCATAGAATCACAGAATAGTTAGGGTTGGAAAGGACCTTAAGATCATCTAGTTCCAACCCCCCTGCCATGGGCAGGGACACCTCACACTAAACCATGTCACCCAAGGCTCTGTCCAACCTGGCCTTCAACACTGCCAAGGATGGAGCATTCACAACTTCCTTGGGCAACCCATTCCAGTGCCTCACCACCCTCTCAGTAAAGAACTTGCTCCTTATATCCAATCTAAACTTCCCCTGTTTAAGTTTGAACCCGTTACCCTTTGCCCTATCACTACAGTCCCTAATGAAGAATTCCTCCCCAGCATCCTTGTAGGCCCCCCTTCAGATACTGGAAGGCTGCTATGAGGTCTCCACGCAGCCTTCTCTTCTCCAGGATGAACAGCCCCAACTTTCTCAGCCTGTCTTCATGCGGGAGGTGCTCCAGTCCCCTGATCATCCTCGTGGCCTTCCCCTGGGCTTGTTCCAACAGTTCCATGTCCTTTTTATGTTGAGGACACCAGAACTGCACACAATGCTCCAAGTGAGATCTCACAAGAGCAGAGTAGAGGGGCAGGATCACCTCCTTCGACCTGCTGGTCACGCTCCTCTTGATGCAGCTCAGGATACAGTTGGCTTTCTGGGCTGCCAGCGCACACTGAAGCCGGCTCATGTTTATTTTCTCATTGACCAACACCCGCAAGTCCTTCTCTGCAGGGCTGCTCTGAATCTCTTCTCTGCCCAACCTGTAGCCGTGCCTGGGATTGCTCCGACCCAGGTGTAGGACCTTGCACTTGGCATGGTTAAACTTCATAAGGTTGGCATCAGCCCACCTCACAAGTGTGTCGAGGTCCCTCTGGATGGCATTCCTTCTCTCCAGTGTATCAACCGAACCACACAGCTTGGTGTCATTGGCAAACTTGCTGAGGCCTCACTCAATCCCACTGTCCATGTCACCGACAAAGATGTTGAACAAGACTGGTCCCAACATGGATCCCTGAGGGACACCACTCGTTACTAGTGTCCACCTGGACTTTGAGCCATTGCTCACAACTCTTTGCGTGCAGCCATCCAGCCAGTTTTTTATCCACCGAGTGGTCCACCTATCAAATTGATGCTCAATATGTATCAAATAGATGTTCAATAGCAATCAAAAAAGCATACCAATACTATTAATTACTGAAACAGAAATAGAAAATCTATTAAAAAGCCTTATTATCTTCTTGACCACACAGTGAATATTGCAGTTCATAATGCCCCCATCTTCTCAGGTACATTATTTTGCAATTTGAAAGTCAGGAAAACAAGGACAGGACAAAAGATAATAGAATTTCTTCCCTTAGAAGTATAACTAGTAGGGTAGGACTTAATTTAGGAAAAAAAGTCATTTAGAGGGGATATGTTAGAAATATATCAAATTTTAAGTGACAAGTAAAAGATGAACATGGATGGTTTATTCATTCTCTCTTGCAATACAAGAATAAAGAGCCTCTGAAATCCAGATTAAATATATATTAAAGTAGGTGATTTCACTCACTGGGCAGGAGACCTGCCGACCTTCTTGCTGCAAGATGTTGTGCAAGCAGCTTCAAAGGAAGCGTGAGAAAGGATTTGGAAGAGAAGTACATTGAGGGTTGCTGAAGAGGCAAAGCACAACGAGCTCAGAAAATCGTTCAAGCTGAACATATTTGGACTCTGGGAAGTGGTGTTGGGTATAAGACTCATATATGCTTGCCTTTTTTATCTCTTTCCTTACCAACAGCTTAAGGCTACCTAAGGAGACCAGACTAACTAGACCAGACTAATTAGACAACTAACCAGACCCTTGGTCAAAATCTGTTCAGCCATTCTTTCTTTTTGTGTTGTGAACTGAACTCATTAGGTACCTCATTTTTTGGTACTAAGTTCCCTGAACTTCTTCTCAGATAATGCAAAAGTGTGTTGTAGTAGAAAAGAGCAGAATATATTCATCCTTTGACCTGAAATTCTGGCAGGTTTTCTGAAACTATGTTTGATTTAGTCTTATGTTCTCTACAAAATTCAGTAGTGGTAATGCTTTCTTTTAAAATAATCAGATTCACTGATTACAGCATGAAGTCAGAATTGAGAGCATGTCGACATATTTTGTTCTTCCTTAAATTACCAGCACTGGAAGATTTAAAGACTGTAAGTTTGGTGTGAAATATGTTATATCAACTGGGAACTTGAAATTTATCTTACTACCCTGACATACAGCATCTTGAGGGCTCGACACGTTGTAGGATGTAGAGGAGCAATTTGAATGAACAATTTGACTGTTCTTATGAGATGTCCATATTTTTAGTAGTTTGACCAGGACTGCTGAAGAAAAGGACACTTGCAGTATACTGGAAGAAGCCAGAAAGAGTGTCATGGAAAAGGGTGAGCTGTTGGTGGACTATGCTCAGAATCTGAAGTTAAAAGTTGAGTGGGATGCCTGGCCACACTAGTCTGGTTAGAAGTTACTTTATTTAAGCAATCATAAAAACTGTCTCTTTGCACTTTTGCATGTAAATTCCCCAGATATTTGCACCAGATTTTAAGAAGTCTTCACCATCTGTCCTTTGTTCTTTGTGCAGTTAAATTAGTCATTTCTGCCCCCCTCCTCCTTTTATTAGCTCATAACAAATAAGTAGTGAATAACTGAATGAACTGGGTGACTTATTCTTGGCTCCTCCTGAGGATCCTCCTTGGATCCTCAAGACAAATATTTGCAGACTTTATCCAGATATTCTCAGGTAATGGGCTTCAAATATGCATGAAGGTTTCAAATTTCAACCCTTAAGCTGCAGATAAATCTCCTTTGAGACCACTAGCAGGTAGACTTGCTCATAATCTTAGTGCTGGTACCCCAATTTTCACCACTAAGGAAAAAATCCTGCTTGCTCTTCATTATTGTATTAGCCATAAACAATTCATAATTAACTCAGTTGAAAAATGTCATGAGCAGACAAAATAAAACACAATAAAATTCCTGGCCAAAAAATAAGGAAAACTGATAAGTATGCAAAAAGCAGCATTAAGACAACATTATGGAATGAAGTAAAATCCTCAAATGATGCAGTCTCTGGTGTGTTCTGGAACAAATCCAGCAAAATGTGTGGAACATACTTATCTGGTGAAGAAATATTAAAAAGTATAACTGGGATAAAAAGAGACACGCAAATGTTTCCAGTAATAAGAAACTCCATTACATGTGGTGAGTGTGATATTCTCAGTCTGGCTCATCTCTCATATCTTTGGTCTTTTCTTACATACCCACCAAACTATTTTAGCTGCATGAGCTGATCCATTCATAATGCAGTCTCATAACTTACACATAAAGTCACAAAATCCTCATGTATAACTTGAGCTAAGTGGTAGAAGTCTGTAAGAATAGAACTTCAAAATGCAAGGGGAGACAACTTTGGCCTTTGACATAGCTGTGTATTTTTGGTATGCCTATAAACTTAATGCTACATTTTGAGGAAGAAATATATCAGCTAAACATAGTAATGTCATACACTGCATTAAATGTATTCCATTTAATTCATTCTCTTAAAGAATTAAAAACAGGAAATTAAAGACCTATCAATTAGGCACTGTTGCAAAGCAGTTGACTAAAATTTAAGGATGGGAGGAAGTATGTCTACTATTGAAAACAGACACCTTAGGAAACAATTTTTAAAAGTGAATACTATGCTAGCAGTTCAATATGATGTGTATAAATGTGCATTATTAGAATGTTTCACATTAGTGTCTTTAAAAGTGCTTATAATGTTGGCAGTTCACATGACATTATGCATAAATACTTACATGAAATCACAGGCCACACTTTTAAAAGAGCTTATAACCTTACCTGTTTTAATTAAAGTACATATAATAAATACATATGGAATTTAGAAAATGTTCATCACAGAATTATGGAATGGTTTGGGTTGAAAGGGACCTTAAAGATCATCTAATTCCACTCCTCCTGCCACAGGCAGGGATAACTTCCACTAGACCAGGTTGCTCCAAGCCCTGTCCAAGCTGGCCTTGAACACTTCCAGGGATGCGCCATCCACAGCTTCTCTGGGCAACCTATTCCAACATCCCACCACCCTCACAATAAATAACTTATTCCTAATATCAAATCTTTACGATTAGATTTATGCTCTACTTTGAAATGATAGCTCAGTTCTAGTACCAGCTATCTCTAGAGTACAAGCTGTGTTGAAGTATCCTATTAATGGGACTCATATCTGTTGCTCTTTTATCAATTCTGATCACCCAAACTTTGATAATTATTTTATAAAACATGTTGAGTCCTTCTTATGAAGATATTCTGTATCTTTGCTACAGTTAACACAGGCAAAAGGGTAATGTTTTGGGTACTTAGTCATAAAAAGCTGGCTATTATGCTAATATTGAGAAAGTATTAATTTGCTGGGTGCCATAAATTTCACAAGAATAATTCTGGACTTTGGAGATCTGGTCTGGATTAATTACAATTTCAAAAGTTTTTTGACCTTTGCAACACATCGATTTAAATCTGTTTTCTTAAAGGCATGCATAAATATAGTATTTCTCTACTATAATTTTACTAAATACACTTTGGTAATTATTTATAAATATCTACAAATTGATTGAGTCTGGAGCAGTCTGGAAAGGTGTAAGAAGATTCCAAAATGTTTCTAATGCAGAAAGATAATCAACTAAATTTTGGGAACTAGACTTGAATGAGCTTGAGTTTACAGAGACTTCTGAAAACTGGTTTTATCCTCTGTTTAATGGATCTCTAGACCCATTCTATTTATCTGAAGAGAAAACAAGTAGTAGAAGATAGGATTGTTGATATTTGGACAAAATGCTGTAGATCTCTGTTCAGTGATGCATTTGGCAGAGTTTTTCCTTGTAAATTGACCAACGCACTTCATCACTCTACACCTCAGTTCCCTGTCTCTCACTTCTGGATAGGTCTCTTGGCTCTAAGCAATTTGGGGAACTGAACTGCTATTCTTGGATGAGATTTCTATATACTCTTGTAATACAGACAGCACTTTGTCTGGAATTTGGATTCAGGTTCGTGTCAGATTTTTTTCTATCTAGATGTTCTTGTAAGAGTTGCTAAAGCTTGATACCAACTGGATGGCATGCTTTTTTTTTTAGTTGCTATAATACAGCTGTCTTTTCTACAGAAACAGCTAGACACTATTTCTCTCTCCATTCATTCACATAGTTTTGTCTTTATGCCTTAAACCTTACTATGTATACTATGTGGTCTGGTAATAATGAGATTATTTAGTGCGATCACCAAATTATTTGGCGTCAGAATCTTGCAGAAGGTTAGAGAAGGTTGACTTAGCTAATGGTTGAGAGAGGCTGGGGCATTTTGTAAACCTTTTATACTTATCAAGAATCAGCAGACAGAGGTTATGAAAAATCACAGATATAGAGCAAAAATTCTGAGACATGCTCCAGCAATGTCACAAGCAATGTGCCTGCTGCCTTATTCCATTAATCAAATTCCTCTCAAATCTTCTAATACTGTAAAGTGCAATATAGTATAAACAGTGATTTATTTCCATATGGCAATATGCTAACTACTGATATATCAATTTAATTTCTTCCTTGCTATTATGGAAAGCCTTATCATGACTCCTGAGTTAAGGAGTTCGATTTTGCATTTGAGTCAGGAATTGAACATCTTTGCTTTCTTTGAGCAACACTAAATATTTTTCACAAAATTGGAATATTTATTCTTTGGGCAAAGTGCTGAAGTAATTAATTAATTTATGTAAATTACATATTGGGTCCTTTAGGAAATTGAGCATCTGTGTCCATCCTTTCTTTGACACTATGGATAATAGCAAAGCAATAGAGAGTCTTTCTATGTATCTGTAGAGTTAAAATGGATTGAAATCTCATTTAAATTCTTTCTACATGGTAATCAAATTAGCTTATTAATTATTATTATGTTTGTGATAATTGTACAGGCTGGAAATCCTATGAACATCTGCTCAGCCGATTGTTAAATAGGGCTATTGTGACAGCAGAAGTAAGGCAAACAATCACCTGACTGCCTTGTAGAAATCAGACTAGCCCCATAGGTGAGGCATTCCCTGGGGCAGATGATTAACCGCATTCCCTCCATGCTGGTTCCTCATCCATCACTCACTGATTACAGTAGCGCAGTGGGTGATGTGGAAGGGAAGCCCAGCAAATCCAGGGCTTGGGCTGTTTGTGTTTTCAGCTTTAAACAGAGAAACGGAGCTTGGCAAGCTAAAGATCAGGTTGACTTCTCTCTGGTTAGGCAGCACAGCTCATACATCAGAGCAACCAGCTTGCTTTCTGCTGTTTCACAGTTGCATCTGTGAATCTGTCCTTAAAGTAAATAGCAACAATAATAAATGCTTATTTTTAATAATTTTCATTTTCACTTTTCTAAGGATAGCATGTGCATGCATTCATTCTCAATTTCTTTTTAAATCCTCAGGAAAGGAAAAATGAGTGCTAAGGCAAGATCTGTATCAATAATTTAAAGAAGTAAAACTTTACAGGAACTTTGCAATTACTTCCATTGTAAGGATTCAAGGCTTCCAAAGTAAAAGTTAATTTCCCCTTACAAGAATTCTAATAATTTTAAAATCAGAAATGTGAGATTAAAGCCACCATGCAGTCTTAATTTGGTCCAGCAGTGTTACCTAACGAGAAAAAATTTATTGACATGATAAAAAATATGCCATTAAATTCCAGCTAAATTTAATCTTGAGTTTCAAGCTTTAAAATGTATTTTTCATAACCATATAGTTATTATCTCATGTCACTATAAAGCTGAGATAAGGTTATTGCATGTAGCATCTTAATATATATTTTATCTGGGACTTATATACATAATTCATATTTATTAAAATAGTTTATTAATATGTCCAAGGTGAGTCAGTTGACCCTGAAAACCACCATTTTAGGCTTTCTAACTGAAGTTAATAGGACTGCTCATCTCATGCCATTAATGTAGCTAATGTTACAAAGATCAGAGTTAGCACATCAGGTATGCACTGGGATTTTCTCTCTCCCTCTCCATCTTGCTGTCTCTCCTTTATCAGTCAGACCTAGTGCGGATAGTAAGACCAAAAGAGGACAGTGAGGCCTACCAAGACAGAACAGAGGCTACAGCAGAGAAATAAAATCTGGTTCTGTAATTCTCAGGATTAATTTATTTTACTTGTAAATAATTTTGGAAAACTGCTTTATTTTGTATCAACATCTGTCTATGGATAAGCGACATTTTACTATATATATTAAAAGAATATGGTTACATATTCTTGGGTGTAGTTCTGTCGATCTGTGACCAAATCCTTTGTAGGCAAAAGAAAACCCAGAGAGAAAAAATTACAAAATAGATATCCATTTAATGAATATTATCATCTGATACTAATAATTATCCAGATAGTATGCTTGCATTTAGGTGGGCAAAGGGTGGAAAGAGGAAGATGAAAGGCAGAGCTTTGGCTCAGCTCTCCTCTCGTATGATCTAGTGAAGTTCACCCCCTGAGAGAGCAAATTCTGAGACAGATACAGCTATGACAATCCTGTCATCATCCACCATAGACCAGCTCACAGAAAGGATTCTCCTTTTAGTTAGATCTTCTTGTTTCTTGCTTGTTCTTGTATTTCTGAACTTTGGAAGTCATCCTGGAGTTCAGAGTCGATATTAGCCTAATCTTGGCATTATGAGAATAACATATTTGGCTGTTCACACTCATAATTAATGACAAAGATGTCTAAAGAAGGTACTAAGCTTAATTAATGATTCCTGTACTTTGAAAGCAATAAATTGCTTTTGGAAGGAAATGTGGCATCAAAACCTTGAAGACCTACTGCTGATAAGCCAATAAGAACAGAAAAAGAAATTGTCAAACGCGGGATGCACAGCTAAGTGGGGAATGATGTGGGTAGGCTCTGGCTTCTGGCATTCACTTAATGACCAGATTTGATGCTGGCAACATCCCTGGCCTCATGCTGTGGTTGGCTTTGTTAGGCTGCTCAGACATCCTTTCTCCTTTTCCCTCAGGAATCCAGTCTTTCAGTCTCCAGCCTCTCAAAAATGAAGAGTATTGGAAGTGTGGGGAACTTAACTGATGCTATAAAAAACGAGCAATGAAGTCTCTTACATTGTTTTCCTAGCTGGCAATGCATGCACCTGTTCATAAAAGATGAAAGCCCAGAAAAGATAATGGAGAAAGAGATTAGGATTAGTTACCAATTTGCTAGATAAAGAGAAAAGTAGATATATTGGGTCTACCCTAGTAGTTTTTGCTGTCTCAGCTACTCTGGTCATTTTCCAGCTACTTTATGATGCAGTCAGGCCAACAAAGCCCTAGCAGAATTGTAGGTATACCATTTGCCACTTTAGCATATAGTGCTCATTGAAATAAGAGATTCCAGCAAAAGCACTTATTAGCAAATATAACTATGTCACTAGAAGGACAGTTTTATTGGCAGAGCTGTGGCAGTAAAATTAAATCACCTAAACTCTTCAATGCTGACAAGTTTCAGTGCAGAGAATCCGTATGAAAAAATAGGTAGGTGGAGTTGGGGTTTGGGAAAGATACAAGAGAAACAGGAAGGTAGTATAGATGGTTGCAAATGGTCCTCATAATTTTTTCTTTCCTCAGGAGCTATTTATTCTGTTTAGAATGGCATGTAGCAGTGGAACTGATAGAAAAACTAACCTTGTAAAAACCAAAATGTAAAAAAGTGCCATTTGAAAAGATAAACTTCACTTTAGAAACCTAAAGACCTGGGGAAGTAGTTTTTGAGCAAAACAGCAGCTGGGCTTCCTTTTGTGAGCTGTCTCCCAAACCCTTAAATATTTAGTGTACTTGAACAAACAAAAGGTTGGTTTTTTTTTCCAAAGAGGAAGGGCCAGTTCTTCTTTTGGGAGAGGCTGATATGTAATTCACTTTGATGTACTCTGATTACTACACAATAAGGTCTCATATAGGGTTATTTTCCCTCAGACACTCTCAGATTCTGCTTCTCCCAATAAGTAAAGACCATCTCTTACTACTTTGTTCCTCACTACAATCTGATTACCAAAGAGAACAAGGCAGAAATATTTACCTGTGGTAGAGGGTTATGTAATAAATACTCTTCATCTGAAATAGCAGCATTTCTTTTCTGCTGGGTGGGAGGTTATAAGTATAGAAGTCTTTTCTATTTGTCTGTCCTGCATAAGCCTAGTTTCTGAGTTGACACCATTCAGTCCACGCATCTGGACAAAGAAGAAGAAAGGCAAAGACATCAGAAGGCCTGCATGGATGAACAAGAAGCTCCTGGGCAAACTCAAACACAAACAGGAAGCCTACATAGGGTGGAAGCAAGGACAGCGAGGCTGGGAGGAATACAGAGAAATTGTCCAAGCAGAGCTAGGGATCAGGTTAGGAAAGCTAAAGCTCTGACAGAACTGAATCTGGCCAGAGACATCAAAAGCAATAAGAAAAGCTTCTGTAGGTTTGTCACTGATAAAAGGAGGACTAGGGAAAATGTGGACCCTCTCAGGAAGGCAACAGGAGACCTGGTTACCTGGGACATGGAGAAGGCTGAGGTACTCAACAACTTTTTTGCCTTGATACTCAACAAAATCTCCTGAATTTGCACGGAGCCCTAAAGCAAAGCTATCATCCATACCAGAAGCAGGAAAACGAGGAAGAGGGAAGTTACTGCTGTCAGAAAAATGACTGTATGGCCCTGGAAAACACTCAGTAATGGGGAAGGAGGGATGTAGTGAAACAAATCTGAAGTGATGAGTGAAGAGTTTATTAATTCTACAGATTTTGACTATGCCAGGTCTGAACAGTGATGACAAACAAGGTAACAGGTCAGTGTTACATCATTGTGCAACATGAATATTAGGTAATGTAACTTGTTAGCTCTTGACCTTTCTGCCCAACAGCTTCTTTTTCAGTCTTTCTATCTGTGTGAGATATGGTTGTTGCTCACTGCTTTCAGTAATAAGGATAGGATAGGCAATCAGGACTTAAAGGTTGAAAACTCATTTGTTTTCCTCTCCAAAAGGCACTGTTATCTCTCCCAATTCAGAAAACCAGTAGACAGCATTTTTTATAGTGGTGTTGTGTTTCATATATCTTCAGGAACAACAAGCAAGATGAGATCATCAGACTGCTTGCCACTTGGGACAAATGAATCATTGTAAAAGAAACCTACCAAAAATGCTCTTTATAGAGCCGCTCCATACAGAAATTCTTGTATGAAATGAACAAGCAGAATTCCCTGCAGGTAAGATAGCTTTGGATAATTGAGATCTGACACATACTGCACATCTCTAAAAATAATTTAATCACAGTCTGATCAAAGTTTCATAAAGCAGATAGTGCTTTACATTTGCTCAAGGCTTATGACAGTTAATTATAATTTTGATTATACCACAATGCTTTAGGCTTCTTTATATGTCAGAAGGATCACTGCTCTTATTAGAAAGAAGTATATTGTAGTTTACTTTTATGTTGCTTTGATGAATTGCCCCTAGAGGCCAGGTACCTGGTGCCTACTCATTTGGGTGCATATGTTCAGTAATGATAAACACAGCGTAAATAATTTTTTTTTTTATTTTAACTGTGCCGCATCATTTATAGACTGATTATGTGTGCTTAGTCAAAATATATACAGATAAGACAGCTGTGCTCTACTTTGGTTTTACCAACCTAGCAAGTATTTTATTTGCAATAAAGAAACTGAATGGCCATCAAAGTTGTATACAACCATCTGCTTCTGAAATTAGTTTCATATAGGGATTTAAATCTTGGCAATGCTCTTCTGTGTACAAAACTGAAAATGCACTATTTTTTTTTTTTTTAAAGTATGCAGTTGAGTATTAAGTGTGTGGAGTATTGTTAACAACACATAGCTTACTCCTGTCTCATCTGAGTTTGTGAGCACTGCTCGCCTGTATGGCACAGGTGAGTTTACAAGTTTAAGATTTTAAGTTTACAAGTTTACAAGTTACAACTTTAAGATTTTGCATGAAAGTTAAACTGTAACACTAGTACTTAGAAAAGTGCTGACTTCCTGATTAAATAATAAGCTCACTGCTGATTATGATACGTAACGTGATAATAATAGCATAAAACATAATGTTGTTAAAGTCTAGTAGATGAGAGATCAGCTGTTAGGAAAAGCCAATGGAGCCAAACATCGTATCTGCTATATTTAAATATTGCCGCAGTGATACCAGCTCCAACTTGTTAGACCAGCAGGAAACCCCATTAAAGCCCCATATATTAAAGCATTTAAGATAGCCTATGAAATTAAAATGAGACTTACCACAGGACTGTTGATTTTATCGTGAACAACATGATATTTGGGGAAGGTTCACTACAGAGACTTAGATTCTTATAGTGGCAATTAAGTTACTACGTCCAAATTAAGCATCACTGGCATCCAAAAAGTCCCCTTTCAGCTGCTGCATTTCCTTCATGATGCCTGAAGTCCTTCAACACTGAATTTTCTGCCAGGACATGTACAGAGCTGCCTTAATCTTTAATTACCTGTCTTTTTTTTTTATCCTTAGCCTGTGAGGGATGTAAAAATAAGGCATTTTCTCATTTTATCTATCTCGAACTGCATGAGCCAAGAGGTGTGGTCAGTGTACAGTGTGTGTACTTGTGATTTCATGCCTTAGAAAGCAGTGGCTGAGAAATAGAAAAACACTGAAAAATGCTGTGAGGGAAAAGGAAGAATTGGGTGAGGACAGATACTCTTCTCTCCAAAGGCTGCAACTGGATGCCTTGTCTGGAGCAGGGGAGAGCCAGACTCAAAGCCCTGATTTGAAACAAGGCTTCAACTCCAATATGCCACCTTCAAGAATACCCTAGAAAGAGACAAATGGGTATCCTGCCATGCAACTCGCAACTGCTTTATTGATGTTACTTTATGTTGTACAAAGTACATAAATTTTTGCTGGACACTAAGAAATTAGTGCAGTTCGTTAGCTAGAGAAAAGAGCTAACTCTGCAATAAAAAATGTATTGAACTGGTTATCCTAAATTCAAGTCCTTTCTCCAGTGACTACTGTACACAAACAAGAGCAGATTTGACAAAAAATACTCAGGGAGACTGTACATCAGCTACTGTGGGATGACATGCTTAAGAAGGATCAAGCCTTTGGGAGAGAAAAGGAGAGCCTGAGCCCTCCTCTCTCACTGATCAGATGCTCTAAAAGAATGGGAGTATCTCTTAGGTTTTTGCAAAATGAGAGGATATTTATGTTTGGCAAGAAATCTTTATTAGTTAAGATTGTTGCAATCCTCTTTGACAACTCAGTTTTTAGGCTGTTCTGGCTATTTCTGGCCAATTGGATTTAAGCATCTGTTTGTCTCTCCAGCTTCTCTATGTTTAGGGTAATAGGAACCCACTTGTGAATCTCACTGTTGAGTGCTTCCAAAAGTCCAAATTCTTGGATTAAACTACTTTTATTTTAATAGAATGACAGTTTAGGCTGTGTAGCATGTTTCTTTGTTAGTAGATGAGTTATGCGTCATATTCTGTTAAATTCTGGGATTTTCCTAAATTGAGGTTGATATTTTTGTGTATTACTCTCTAAGGATTATATTTTATTATTTTTTATTTTTTTGAAATGCGGGAACATATTTTTACTTTTCCATGTTGCTCATTGCTAAAATTTCGAAACATATCTAGTTCTCCTAGAAAATATTATATTTTAACCAATAGGAAGTATAACATATTGTCCTAGATAGGATCACATCTGTAGAGAAAATTCTGGGGTTTGTCCCCACTTCATCTATAGGATGTGTATATATTAAAATGCAGTTGGATTTATCTCCCAAGTAATCTGAGAAGTGGAAAAACTGTCCTAATACCTGCTTCTGCTTACCTTTAGCAATCATGAAAGGCAGTAGCTCCCAGCAGCAAGACCAGGAATCAGGAAGCGCATGGCAGGCAGCTAACAGAAACCTGTCAGATGGAAATGATAATGAAGTTGTTTAGGATGTGCAGGACATGAAGTATTGTTTCATATTTCCAGACATGACAAAAAGTGCAGTGAACTGTTACCAGCTTATAAAAAAAAAAAACAAACAAAAAACTTTATGTAAACCTAAACAAAGTGCAACAGTTAATATTTTTCTATATGAAAACTGGGACAGATCTTTGTAGATTGTACATGAAAAATCCATAACTTGCCAGTGGAAAAGAAGA
The DNA here is from genome assembly GCF_963264785.1 of Psittacula echo. Taxonomy (NCBI): domain Eukaryota; kingdom Metazoa; phylum Chordata; class Aves; order Psittaciformes; family Psittacidae; genus Psittacula; species Psittacula echo. Next base: position 38,533,289 of record NC_137735.1, on the reverse strand, counting down.
CATCAAGTGTTGTTCAAATTAAAAATAGCATCAAAGATATTTCTAATAAGAACTGTTACTTTGACTTCCTTCAGCTATAGCCAGCGGAGTCCACAGACAATGATCTCTCTCCCATGACAGAACAGCCCCCTGGTCAATGCTGGTTAAAAATTTCTGGGAAAACTATATTAAACTTTTAAGGTTGTCCCCAAGCTAGGATTTATGTATAAATGAAGGGGCTTGGGAAAGAGAATAGACTGCTTGCTGTGGTCATAGAGCTATAATTTTTTTTTTCAGTATTTTCTTGGTGTCCATTTATTTTTGTTCTGGAAGAACTCAGTTCAAATGTATTCTGTCATCTTTTAATATTGCTTAATTAGCTCTCAATGCATTAAAAATAGCTGGACTTGGTTAACTTTCAATTCTCAGAAGATCTATAGGTACAACTAAACTAGTCATAGTGGCAAACTTTTTTATTTCTGATAACATTTTTTACATTCTCATGAAATGGCTGGGACAACAATTTCCTTTCTCTTTCATAATCACTGTGCATTTTATTGTGATTTTCAGTGACAACAATGCCTGAATGATCCTCCAGTATTCTTATATTATCACTCATTACAGTTTTGTCTGGGTTCTCTTATATACTATGCTTCTTGCAGAGCAGTCAGGAGACATAGCTGGTTTTGACATGCACTAATTTATACTCACTTCCAGCCAATTCAGTAAATCAAATTACAATGAGACTAATTGTTCCTGGGGCTTGGCCACGTATCCTGCACTACTCTGGACTGACAACTTTGCTACCGTCTATCTTTGTTCTAACACATTCTGGGAGAATATATTTTTTTCTGCAGAACCATAAAAAGTTTCTTTTTTCAGTACTTCTCTGACAGCCCACTCATAATTAGCCACAACTTCTTCATGATTTTTTCCAAAAACCCCATGTAGTTCTTTTTACATTAATTTATGTCCATGTATATCTTCTTGCTATCTGTCTGATGACTTGTTCTCAGTAGGACTATATTCTTCATTTAGTTTTGGAACTGAATCCAAGATCTGCTATCTCATATATTTTTCTACAATTATGTACTTTTGTTCTACAGTGTCCTTCATAGTTATCAGGCCACTTCTTTATGCGACACCTGTTCCTAGCCTGCTCTCTGTATATCTTACTGTAAATATCAGAATTAGATGGGATAGTAGGTACCTGGGTTCAACATGCATCGATTGACTGAATTGTATTGTTCAGCTTTGCTTTCAACAGACTCTATAACTCCTAACATATTCTTTGTGGAGTCTTTACCTCTGACATTATGAGCCTTTTGCTCCTCAAGAACTCTTAAAACCTTTGAGTTCCCAAATCGATGTTCTATTACTTCTTTTTTGTGTTTCTACTGTTGAAACATTTGTACAGTTCCTTTGAGCATCATAACGTATTTGCATGGTTAAACCTGAAGGTTACTACTTTTTCTTTCAGAAATTGATAAAAAATTGACCATTTACTTAATATAAATTTCATTGTGGCATCATAATTTCTGGCTGTCTACATGAAAAGTGTGTTTCAAGCTTCCCATTAACAGTCATTAGGTAGCTTTGCTTTGAATAGCTCAACACTGTATACATGTGAAAAAGAGAGGCAACGAAGAACCAGAATGACAAGTAATCAGCTAGGGAAATTCTATGCTTTCATCTTCCTTTATCTGGGATTTTACTATTATACTGAAAGCAAAGGTCTATCTTAGCTATTACATATAAATATCACAAACATTCCATATATCATCATTTCAGTCACTCTTAAATTCACTCATGGCACACTAATATATAGCTTCATATAATCAACCCAGTATATGTGAAAGGTTTTCCACTTTCTTCAATACATCTTTGTCACTATAAAATAGTTCTTCACCATTTCCCACTCTCTGACAAACCTTATTCATTCTTCTCATAATTTCTAGTACTGAATAAATATCATTGTATTTAAGAAACTGACTGATGAATCTCAGAAAGTTCTTTGACATCATACGCAAATAATTTCTGGGGTTTAAACTTTTAACTTCCATGTATTCTTTCTGTGTTTATTCTAATGAGCATTTCTTCTTTCCTTTTTACTTCCTGAAGCACTATAGAAGCTCTATTTTTACTTTAGTACTTTAAAATAGTTAGCTGCCATATTCTCAATCTTCTTAATCAAATGAGTGGAAAAGTATCCAAACATAATTTCCAAATGTTGCTGATTCTCCGTCTTTCTTTAGTTTTGCCGATCATCTCAATAGCTTCAGGTCTATTCAACTTCTGTGATATCACAGTAGGAAGTTTCAATTTCTTTTTCTTGTTCAGATATATTATTACTGGCCTGTCATTTTCTCCTTTACTCTCTTTTATTTCAGCCACTGGTCTTCCCACTGATGTCTGTTTGATGACTAACTTATTTATCTCCCACAACATTCTCCAATACTCCTTTATAGTCAGGTCTACAACCTAGCCTAATTTAGTACTTTTTATCAGTCATCCTTTCAGGTAATATGCTAGCAATTTAACAGCCCAAGTAATTCACAAAACAGAAAATATCCATCTGCTGTTTTGTTTAGTATGAAAGTGTATTTTTTTAATCAACATGTGATTGCTTCTTTTGCTCTTTTTTATTATTATTTTGGTTCCCAAAAATTACCACCTGCATTTGCAAAATATTGCTTTAGTGATGTTGCTAGCAACAACACACAGTTTTTCTATAGTTAATTGATGATGAAGTAGTCCCCTTTTGTGGGATCACATTGTAGCATGAGAAAACCTGCCAGGTTATATATTCAAAGCAACATCTTTATGAATTACCTAACCATTTTTTTTTCTACTTCACTATGTTGAGAACGTTGTCTAAGGTGTGTAGGAGTCTTACTTCTAGATCCAAGATTGACTGCAGATTTGTTGTACCATTAACCTAAACCCAGAGTCTGATAGTGGATCACAAATTGCATTCTTCTAGGGAATGTAACTGCAAAGTACTAAATGCCTCTGACTTAGAGCTTAGAGTACAGTTGAAAACAGAGCTATGTTATTAACTTTATTGAATTTGTTATTATATTTTTTCTTAAAAAAATAATAATTTGAAACGTGTGTTCCAGATTCCTGGCTATAGAGCCCTTTATTTCATGTTGTACATCTCCAAAGCAACACCAATTAATATTTTATCTTTAATGTGTTTGCTTTTGCAACACAATCTTTTTTTTTTTTTTCACAAGTTCTAAAAGCTTTCTGCTTGCCTTTTTTTATTGTGTGAGGCATCCTTGCCTATGTCTGGCACTGCTAAAGATAGGACTCATTGTAAAACAATGAAGTTGTAACAATGAGAGCATTTTTGACTGTATCTGTTAAAAAAAGATGACTTCTGGCTAGGTATTCATAGGAAGTGTTGGTCAGTAAGCGTGTTTTTTATCTGAAGCATATGGAACGGCCTTACTGTTTCTGTGTCACCTGATGCAGCCAAGAACAGGAGTGCAAAATCAAATAATTTAAGGGCCACAATTTAAAACCTTTATTTTTTGGCCACTGTCCAATTTAAGTAAACAAAGTGAGGAGATTAAGTAACTAATTAACAAAGGACTAAGGACTCTTAGCTAGACATGTACACTAATGAATTTTTTTTGTTGTTTAAGAAGATTGCTTGCACAGGGCTGATGCAGTACACCATGACTCCAGTGTCACATGCAAAATTTTAAGAGTATAAAATTAGTCCAGGCAATTGGCACTTCCAGCTCAGAACATGGGTTATCTTAATCCATTGTAATGAGCCAAACACCAAAGTTGTGTCTAGACTAGTAGCTGCACTCAGATGTTACATTGCCTCGTGAAAACCTTGGGTGCATGATCTGCTTTCACCGTGCTGTTGTAAGATAAGCAGGTTTTGTTTTTTTTTTTTCTTGGTAAAAAATTAAAGTCCCTGTGCATTGCAGCATGCCAGAAGAGATGTAACAGCACCAAGTGCTATCAACTGTGGAGGAATATATCCCATGGAGCAGAGCTACCACTGTAAATGAAACTGAAAACTGGGCTAAAACTTCGTCTCTATTTGTGCCTTATGTATTTTACTGGGGGAAAATATTTTTATTTAAGACTCAAGGCTGGTTAGGGCCCTAGCTAATCACAAGATCCTTGGTAATCTTAGAAACATAATCAAACCCAGAGATAACTTTACAGCATAAGTTATTTTCTCTAAAGATGACTGAGGAGGAAGAAAGAGCTTCTGCTCTTTAAATTTCTTAAGATTGTTTCAATTTACACTTTTAATATTTCTGATAAGATGTACATATTTATTGACTAAATGTATTTTTGTAGTGCACTGTCTATTCTGAAGGGATCTGTGGAGCCGATTTTGATTTAGTCATAGTAAATTTGATTTCCGTTTTTCAGGTTTTATTGGAATATTGTCTTAGATCACATTCTATCCTTCTTCAAAATAACCAGACCAGTATCTTTTTCTCAAACCAAAAGTCTTTATGTATGTACGGATTGTGACAATGATCTGGGAAGATTTCTGAGATTCAGAGCATCTTGGTCACATAGGGCCAGTCAAAGAAAGCATTCAGGCTTAAGAAGTGGGGAACGAAAAAGGGGAAAGGCAGGCTAACATTAAACAGCAGTAAGAGAGAGGGAGCTCTGCAATATTTGAAATGAGATATTTTTCCCTAAGCAAATGTATTTTTCAGCAATACATGAGACCTTCTTGACAGTTTGGGCTTTATTCTATGAGGCCACAAAACCTGAGTTTCAAAAGTCTTTGCAACACTGAAATCATTTGTCTTTGGCCAGTTGTACCATATTTTCTAAAATGCCCTGAAAAGCTGGATAAGTAACCAAGTTGTTATTTTTCACGGTGGAGCTGAGCTGGTGGACTTGATAACCGCTGTGGGGGTGGCAGTCGGTGCTTTTGAGGAGTTTGCTCTCTCATGAAGTGTTATAAGATGTCTTGATCTCTTTGCAGTCTCCATCAACTTCATGATAATTTCTGACATCTCCTTTGTAAAATCCCACAAATGTTTGCACTGCACAGCTTCTGAAAATATAAAGTAATACCAACGTTCAGGTTGGATACAGACTAGTTTGAAGTCAAAAGTTTAACATAGATCAGAAAATGCAACAGGGGAAAAAAGAATACCCACCCTATTTTCCTAACATTGTGAGAATAACGTGTGTCTCAATCCTAAAAAAATTATTTGTACGCTTATATTCTGTGAAAAGTCGTTGCAAAGGTCACAGTACTTTTTTTGGAGGGGGGATCGTTTGTTTTATTTTAACATATATACTTTAAGAAGAAACAGTGGTATTTCTAGGAAACAATGTTGCTGCAGTGGCATTTGTGGTTGCTTTAAGAAAAAAGGAATTAGACTTAAGTACAGAAATCTACTGTCAGAGCCCTCTTAAAAGTTATTGTTTTCCTCATGCAATCTTATAAACATAGAATCATATAATAGTTAGGGTTGGAAAGGACCTTAAGATCATCTAGTTCCAGCCCCCCTGCCGTTCTTCTTCTTCCATGCATACTGTTGAAGAGAAAACTAGTCTTAATACACACCCAGAAGAGTATCTAAGTCATAGCCTGGAGATTCCACCTTAGTTAAACAGTAATGAATTTTTATTTGAATTATACTACTGTTGGTAGGTGAGTCTCTAAATGAGCCTGAGCACCAAGTAGTAGTTAATTAAGTGACTTGATTGTCCCTCAAAAGAAACTGCATTTTCTTAAAACAAAATTATGTTAAAGGGAAAGGTAAATTTAGACAATTTATTGTAGTTATCTGCTGCTATGTATCTCTGGGTATAAGGGAATGATTATTTTTAATGCTTTTTCTCCTTTTCAATGTTTATTTAGATATTATTTAGTCATCTTTCCTCATAGCATATCGCAAATTATATTCTTCCACAATGATGACATTATAATTAAGAAAAGGAGTCACATTCATATTATCATTTGTATATTTTGACAAAGCACAATTAAAAACAATTCTGTGGGGAACAATAAAATAAATGAAAGAAAATGTCCCACCAAATATTTCCCTTTTGGTATCCCCTGTTAATATTTTTATGAGCCTCTTAAGCTTATCTAAGAGATTTTTAATGCAGCAGGGTATGTTATTAGGTTTGTATTTTTTCACACAATATCATACATTTCAGTCTTTATCACAGTGGGAACAATAAAATAACAGACCACAATGCATTAGCATCATAAAGAAAATGTAATAAATGGCTTTATAACTGTAGTAAAAGTTGCATGAACACCAGCAGCTGTAACAGAGATGTTGCTACAGCAGCATTTTATGACCTAATAGCACTCAGTGGGCTGATAATATTATGTGTGCGTATGTAATGCCAGCAGTTTCCAAGGCCTAGATTTCAATTCAGATGAATAATTGAAAGCACTTTTAGACTTTTCCATAAAATGTTTAATAAGAGATCAAATCTTCCCTCCCTGTAGTGGAAAATTAAATAGTTTTTACAGGGATGTTTTATGATGAAACTCTAACTATTATCCTTACAAAGAGAAGGTATTGGTGTGCTGTTGTTGGGTTTTTTTTTTTTTTATAATGCAGATGTTAGAAATAAAATATGTTTGAAGTAGCTCTTGTTTGCTTTGTTTCTGAATACTTGTAGTGAGAATGATGCTTGTTTTTACCCTCAGTTTCCACTTGATAATATTCGGAGACAAGGACTATGATAATAAGATTTACTGAAATACTTTGAATATGATAGTAATCATGACACAATGTGTCTGGATTTCTGGAATAAGAACAGGAGGGCTGCAGAAGAGTCAATCTTTGGGAAATGATGGGGTTGATAATCATATAGTAGAAATGTGCAATTCACCTAGAGTTCTCTAGCTCTTCTCAAAAAAAAAAAAAAAAAAAAAAAAAAAATAGTGGTAACTATTTTCCTATCTCCTTCTCAGAAGAGATGAAATGTAAAGTGACTGCTGGATGAGTGGATGAAAAGATCCTACAACGTACAGTCTGCAAGATAATGTTATCATTTGAAGTGCACAAAACACATAATATTCTATGTATTTTATTTATGATTTTGGATTTACTTCTCTTCCTCTGTTTCGCAAAAGAATTACTTGTTTTGAAAAAGGTGAGTGAAAGAGATGGAGGCATATATACAACATTAACAACTGCACTGAATGCTTTTGTTTGGGATATTAACCTGCTCTTTCTGTTCTCACTGTCCTGGATGTCTACATTATAACAAATACAGAATTATTTGATTGTCAAAATGCTCCTTCTTTAACTATCTTGTTTCTTTTCAGTGTCTCTTAAAACATGTTTCAAACTGACATAACGAGCAATTTTGAAAGTGTGGCTATTCTGAGATCCCACTTATTTCTCAGTTGGAAACTCTCTTCATCGTTTTGCTTTAACCAAAGTTAAAAGCAGGTGGTGTCAGATAAAAAGTAATTCTCAAAATATTTTTTCCTATTCCCTGTCTTCTATTCTCCCAAAAAGAAAAAAAAAAAATCTTAGGGCTTATAACAATGAGCTTTATCAGCATAAAATTATCAAGGTCACTTTAAAATAATTTTATGTTTGGGTTCTGTAAAGTCTGAAAATACTTAGGTAAAGGATAATGCCTCATGAAGCACAGAGTACAGAGAAAGGAGGATAAGAGGACATTCAGAGGTAAAAGAGAAAGGAGTTGTAATATATATGTTGAATTATTTTTGGAATTACTGCCTTAATGTGCTTCTAAATTTTTATATTATGGATGTTATAATAGATCATGTAGATCCTTTTAAGGACTTCTTTATTATTTTAAATCTAAATGAATTAATACAGTAATAAAAAGGGATGGAAATATAATTTTTTTTAAAATTCATATATATGTAATGAAAAATCCACAGATTTGGTTTTGGATGGGTCTAATACAGTTTTTGGTGGAGCAAGGTAATTCCTTCATGCTAATCAAATATAAGAAAGTAGGACTTGGTCTCATGCACATTCAAGTCAGTTGAAAAGTTTTTACTGAGACCTTCAACCTTCAAACTGAGATAAAAGTTATGCCAAATATATAGCTTTTACTGATTTCTATTTGCAAAATTGTGCACATAATTTTGTGAGAAAAAAAGAAAGGATGCTATGGCAGCTTAGTTATCATGTTTAATAGCAACATTAAATGAACAATTAAGCTGTATTTAGTTTCAATTACTCTTAATAGAAAAGCATCTTCTGCTGCTGACAGGCTTTGAGAACAGTACTTGTTGAGAAGAATGAACAGTATTAGTTACTTTAATTTCTGTTGCAGAAAGTTTAATTCAGTTATGTCTCTGCAACAGCATAAACTACAATTGCTTTAGAATTGCCTTGATAGTCAGAAGTTAGAAATCTCTATATTTCACAGGCCTTGCACAAGAAGTTTAACTGTTTCCAAGATCATGTATTCCTTATGTAGTATGGAAACTAACACAAATGATCAGCTTGCTCTGACCCTATCACCTTCTCCTGAGACAGATGATTCCTTATGCAATCACTGCTTTTAAAACTCATCTATATGCTACTTCATAGGAAAATGCAATATAAAATACTCACTATTGCTATCAAAAAGTAGAAGGTCTTGCTACAAGACAGAAGTAATTAAGTTCTGAAAAACTGGAACATGCAAAAGGATTCTTATGAGAAGCTCAGAGATGCTTTTCATTGTTCTGTGGAGATATAAACTCTGTAAAGTGGATAAGCAAACTAATGGACACTTTGAATTTGTTATTTAAAACCCATTAGTATGAATTTTCACTGAGTGCACCGTAGGGGCAGGAAGAAGAGGCAAATGGCTCTGTGGTTCCTAACACAGGAAGGAGGCATTGGACTCATAAAAGCGCTGTTGTGTCATGAGATACTTAGTGTAAAACAGGAAAAATTCTGTTGATTGATCTGTAAGAACTGAGCACCAGATATTCATATTTCTCTAGCTAATTAAATTGAGTGAACATGAGTTTCATAATTGAATGCAGGTATTTAGATTAAATTTTTGAACATTTTCATTATAATTGTTGAAAGGATTTACAAAATACATTGTAAGAGGTACATTTTCCAGATTAGGGCTCTCAAGTTTTGTTATAAAAACTGTATCCTCATTAAAAAGTTTATCTTAGTTTAGTGGTTAAGAACGTAAAGACTACAAATTCAGTTTACTTACTTATTATTAAAAAATTATTTTTCTGTCTTGTCAGACAGAGAAAAAGAACTAACATAACTAAAGCCGTAAAGTGAACAATATATGACTGGGGGAGGGAAAGTCCATAATTAAGAGCTTACGCCTTCACACCTTTTTTTTTTTTCCCCATATTTCCTGACTTAGTTTCAGTCTGACTCTGAGCACAATATATGAAGGAAATGGTCTGAGGATATTTGGGTTTTTTTCATAGATTCTGTCAATGCTCAATTTTCTTGATCTTGCATGGTTTTTCATATTGTTTATATAGGTAATTTCCTTGTAAGCACAATCTTAATGAAGTGGAAATAAATGGTTTTCTGCAATTTTGGACTTCCTTTGTAAGCCATCAGACAAATGATCTTTCTGTCCCTAGAGAAATTCTACTCCATCAGTGTGAAATTGGTATTTGGCTTCACCTATTTTCCTTCTGAAACTCAGTTTCTTGCTTCGTTTTTCTGAGCTTGACTGTAAACCCAGGTGTGTCTTCAGCAGCTCACACCTTAGGGGTTTGATGATAGAAAAAGTTGCTGAGAGGTCTCCTGAAGAGTTGCTTTTAAAGCTAGTTTACTGTATGAGAGAGAATACACAGATCCTGAGAAGAGAATGAAGTGCCTGCAAGAAGTATTTTGTGTCCTAAGCAAAGCACTTAATGTTACATGTCTCTCTCCCAGCCTTAGCCCTTGCCAAGAGGTGCAAATGTATCTTTAACTGTCAGCATGATACGGATACATACACTCACTATTTCATCCAGTATATGCTCCAAACCGTAAGTTTCCTTCCAAGTGAAGATTTTGATTTATAAGGACCTTTATGGTTACTTGTTTCTTTAGAAACCACCTCAGAGTCATTCACCATTTATGTTTTATAAACAGGTGAAATCACCAGAGGCTGTTTTGCTAAAAGAGCCTGGATGAGGTCTTTGAAGGTACTGGTGAAAGAGCTGTCTTGACAGACAGCCCATGCATCGGGTAAACTTTGTTTGTTTTTTCTCCTAAAAGGATTTACCTTATTGATATTTGGAGCATGATTTACTGTAAAGGTATCTATACTGGGATTTTATCTAAGGAGGCTGAGGACAGACAGTTTGTCTGACAATGGCTAGTACACTATATATATTTATATCAGTACATTTGCCCCAGAGTGACTAATGTTTTTAATAATTGAACTCATTTAGGTTATATCTTGCTGTGTCTTTATATTTTATTTCTGTGTTGTTGATTCTTTTTATACAAACCAAGCATATTTGATATTTTTCTGTTCCCAAAGTAACTAATAATTAAAAACAGAAAGCATTTTCTCAAATAGAAAGTGAAGAAATTTTGAATTATTTTATATTTTCTTCTGTATGTGTGTATGTGTACAATATATTTGCTTTAAATAAAGGCTCCACTGTAGTATGTAGACACAAAGTACAGAATTAAGTTTATATATTAAAAATTTGCTGTATCATCTCCTAATTCTTGTATCACCCTCTATACTATCTGTAGTCTTTACCTTTCTGCTAAATGACACATGAAGTTGTGGGGTTTTCTAAATTTAAGGCTCATTCAAGCAAAATATTTGAGAATATGCTTACTTTTGTTGCTCAAAATTCAAATTCAAATTAAAGTATGTGCATGCATATGTTTTTATTTTTAATCAGAATTTATTATGTATTTTATATTTCTCTAATGAAGCTGTATTTTATGCTTGATCACAAATGGTGTTATATCTGTTTTGTTTTCCTATGAGCAGAGAGGTTCCAGGTGGCCAGGTGGGAATATTTCAATATTCCAATATTCAATATTTCAATATTTCTACCTTTATTTCAACAGAGTCCTGGTTAGGAATTCCTGCATTTTGTGTCCACTATATATATCTACTACATCTGGAAGGTCTTTACAATTCAGCTGTTATTCTGAGAAAGAAAACACTTCAAAGAACATACAGTTATAGCCATGCCAATATTTTCCCTGTTCTATGTCCAAGCTCACCACCAACCACCAGGTAGGTAGTTTGGGGTATCTGTTCTCACCCTGTATATTACATATATGAAGTTAATACACAGTATCATGTATTAATGAAGACTTAGAAGTGCTTTTATTAAGGGAAGTTGTGCCTAGCAGTTGATAGAGCAGAGCCACTTGCTATAGTCCACCTGAATTTCCAAAAGGCATTTCACAAGGTCACTCATCAAAATGTCTTTAAATTGCTAAGCTGGAGTGAGAAGAATTTTATTACTGAATAACTGGTTAAAGGGTAACAAAAGGCAGGAAACAATGTTTTCAAGGATGATGGACTGCCATTGGAGACTGGCAGGGTTCAGTGTCAAGGCTTATGATGTTTGGCATATTTTTAAATGACCTGGAAAAAAGGGAAGAAGTAACCAACTGTGCCAATGTTAATAAATTGCAACAAAAGACTGTGTGGAATTGTTGATGTATTCATGATAGTGAGAGACAATAAAATGGCAGATGACATTCACTGTCCACACAAAGAAAGGAAATCTGTAGGAAAAGCTGCTCTAGGCTGTGCACTCAGAGGAGATCTTTGGTATTTATATTTGTCTGTGCTGTGAAAAGAATTTAGTGATGAGTAGTAGTTAACAAAGCTGAAGACAGCGTTTACTAGGAGTGGAATAGAAAACATTATGGTCATAATGTCATGCACTACTCTGTGATTTCTGGCCATCTTGGACTAATAAATGTGCTGGTTTTGCACCATCAAAAAAGAAATAATAGAACTAGAAAATATGCAGAGTGAGGTGACAAAGATTAATGAAAGATGAAGAGATGTTACTGTAAAGAAATTTCAGACATCTTCAGTCTGGAAAAGAAATGCCTGAAAGGAATTATGCTGGAAGTCTATAAAGTCATGAGCAATATAGATAGAATGATTAGGAACAGTTGTGTTTTATGTTGAGAAAGGATGGTGTAAACTGTCAAACAGCAGAATCAAAACCAACATGAAAAAGTATTCCACACAGTGTGCAGATAAGCTGCAGTGGCAGCCAATTGCAAAGTGTTGCCACTCTGACTCAGGACACTGCAGATCCTAAAACAATATGTGTTCAAAACAACTAATGAGGCAAAGTCATGGAAGGAAAATAATTTTAAGACTCTTAAAACACAAGAAATACACATCCAGCTCAGAAAATGCAGACTGCTGAAAGCTGGGAGAACATACTGGGAAGTATCCCTGGATGTGTGCCCTATTTGCATATTTTCCTTAGGTGTCTCAATCATAGAATGGGTTGGGTTGGAAGGGATTATAAAGATCATCTATCTCCAACCCCCCTGCCACAGGCAGAGGCAACTTCTACTTAAGTTGCTTAAGGCCCCATATCAGCCAGCGTCAGGGAAAGGATGTTGAATCTGCTGAGTCTTTCATCTGAACACAATCTTCAGTCTGATGGTCTCACACTCTCATTAATGTTACATTCTGTTATGTGTGACTTCAGGGCTATTTATTATTCCTTCCTTCTTTAAAAATTAAGCAATCCATGTGAAATACCATAACATTTTTTAAAAGAGAGTGTGATAATTTCCGTTTGTCTTGTGTGTTTTAATTTCTTACATCAAAGATTCTAGTTTTACTCAAAAATGATATTTTTCTCTATGATTGCTATTCATACAGATACTAGTTTACCTTGGCAGGAAAAAAAAAAAAAAAAAAAGAAAAGACACATTTAAGTATCATCTATTTTGTCTGAAATCTGCTAAATTAATTGAGAACTACCATCACTGAAGCAGAAAATAAGGTTGGATTTGAGTAATGAATGATGTCTGGCTAATGATACTGAACACCATTAGAGCAAGAGAGACACAGTTTCCTCCACATAGGCTGATTGAATTGGGGGTTAGAGTTGGCAGGAGGCTGTGAGACTAGGTGCTGAGTGAGAAGAATATGTTATTCGCTACAGAGAGTAAACAGAAATTTGAGAAAGAAGTTAGAAAGCAAGAGAATCAAGGAAGGTCAAAGAGGTAGAAAATAAAGAAGGCAAAACAAAGTGAAAATTGAGAAGTTGACACAAATCATGGGCATTGTAAACAAAAAAACCCAAACCCTATACTAGCTATGTTTTCTGCCTCTCCATTTGCACGTTTATGTGGACTACACAATAGTGGTTAAAATCGCAGTCTACACGGTGCGGCAACAACTGAAAGTCAGTGGTAAGCACTCTTATATTTTCTTCTTATTATTCACTAGATGATGGGAAAATGTTGCATATTATTCTCACCAAAAGTTTCAGAATAAATGTAAAATAAAAAGACTTAGCTTTCCAAGTCTCTTGTTTGCCTATAGTAGACCCTTTGTTCAGTTGGAGAAGACTGTTCTCTGCTCTGACGAGGTATAACCTTTTTTACTGTCCTACGTAGTGTGACTGAGGTGACAAAAATGAAGTACTCGAGCTTGCTTAACTTCTATACACCACCTTCTCGATTTTTACATTATGTCACTCATCTCAATGCTTTTATGAATCTAAAAGGGTGATGAAAAGATCAAGTGCATGTTTGACATTTTAACTCCCTTTAGAACATTATTTTTCTGCTGATATATTTCTTTTTTTTTTTTTTTTTTTTTCTTTAAGTTTAAAGCCTGGACTGTCTGCAGTTTTTCTGAAGAGTCTTGTGTCTTTTAAAAGGGGACTTGAATTGGCACATCCAGATTGACGTGATCTAGTAAGTGATGTGAAGTAAAAAAGATTTTTCATCCTTATTAATGTCAGAAAAATGACCCAAGCTTTCAAAAGTAGTGTCTGTTACCTATCACTCTACTCCTCCTGACCTCCTTCCCCCAAATGGGCACTGAAAACTGCATGGGCTTTCATCATGAGGACCAATTTTGTTTTCAATATCCCATGCATAAAGCAAGTTAGCACCACAGATGTCTTTCATTTCAAATCTGATGCAGTCACGGCAAAGAAATCTTTGAGTATTTGCTCCTTCTTTGGGTTAAAATTATGTGGCTATTTTTCAGTCTCGTTAGGTAGCTTAGCTCTGCAGAGACTGACAATGCCTCAAAATCCTAGAGTGGCTGTAGCTGAGCTGACCTTGCCCTCTCTCATGTGTAGCACTGCAGGGTCTGGAGACAGGGCTTATGCTTCCACTGCAGCAGCGAAAGCCTCACAGGACTCTTTCACCATGAGCTGTTGATTAATTCATCTGTTTGTTTGGGTACACATGTAGATAGGGGGATGAGGCAGGGAGTCTGCAAATTCATTAAGAGAGCACCTCATGATTTGTGATGATTTGATTTTTAACCTGATCAAACTAATGGGCTAACAGGTAGCTGTAGCACTATCATGTTAAATTTGGAACTGAAGCTACATTTGTGCATAGGACTTAAAATACAAATTCTTCTTAGCTTTTGAGTGTCCCTGCTTTCAGTTAGCTAAATATTTTAAATATTGAAAACATCCTCAAAAATATAAATTACTTTTTTAACATTAGAGATATTTCTTCTGATTTTTGTGGATTTTAGTCTAGAATTATTAATGAAACCACTATAGAAATTACTTCTGTTTTATATCTGTAAAAATAAGGAGAGTAAGATAACTACCAGACCTTTGACAGACATAAGGACTCAAGTGCTTGATCCACACTCCATATAATTTTCTTTCCTTATCTATAAAAAAGACAAAGACTATGTAACTACCTAATAACTAACATACTGCTTTATAGACTTGCTATAAAGTAAACAAAGGGAATGTACATTTTTGTACAAAAATGTACAAAATTTTGCATTTTGCTGAAGCAGAGATCACTGATGTAAAAATGACCTAAAGTTTGAGAGCTATTAGCCACATACATAAGGATTGACAGAAACTTAGGTAGCCAGGAGAAGAGAGACATGGCTTGACACATATAGGGCTTCTTGACTTTCCAGGGTTATGAGTCAATTTTTTTTTTTCCTGTAGATGTTTTAATTTTAGGATGACCTTGGGGTTTCTTTCCTTTCCCTTGCTAGTCAGTACCACAAAATAATTAGGTATGCTTCTGCCTAATAATACCTTTCTAATTTCATTCAGCACCAGAGACTGTGAAAGCATCCTTGTGTGTTTCTCACTTTAGCTGATCATTTTTTATAGTGAATGGGATAGGAGGTGTTGATAAACACTGGCATGACACGTGAGTTATCATTCAGAACAAGAATGCATTAATGGCTTGGGAAAGCATTCTTGGATGACAGGATGTCTGCTCTCTTTAGGTCCAAAATTAAGCTGTTGTCAAAAACTTAATAAAAGCCCCAAGAATTTGTGATACAGAATTATTTATGCTTTGTATAGTCCTCTTCATACCAAATGCTCATTAAGATGAAATTATAGCACCTGCAACTAGCTGAGGCTAATTTACATTTTTTACTTGATACATTTCTTGTTTAGTTTCAGTTTTATCCTAATTAAAATGTGGGCCAACATCCATGAGCAGAGGCTAGAAGGCTAGTGATGCAGAGCAATGAGCTGGAGGCCACTAATGCATGGCAAGAAGCTGGAGGCACTGGTGTGATACATAAGTAAGACAGTTTTATGGAGTAGCCTAAGAGGCTCCAGGGAGCAATGATACACTAGAAAATGTTGCTAAAGTACCGTAGTCTGAAAATTACTAGAGGAAGACAGATGGATGGGACGACTGATAAAGGACAGAAATCTGTCAAATGGCTGATTTGAGAGAACCGGTAGCCTGAGTCTATCAAAAAGAAAAGCCAAATGTGAAAACCCATTGGAGCAAATGGCAAGTGCTAGGAATTGCTTAAGTATGGTACAGGTGAGCTTTACAAAACTTGATTAGCGGAGCACAGCCATTGCTTTACCCAAGCAGGTCAGCCAAAGTAACCTTTGAAGCCTAAATATCACTCAGTGTAGTCAGGAGATTAAAATACTCATTCTGTGTCAGGTCAGAAATGGCAGATCAGGGAAAAAAAATGCACTCTTATTTTCATAAGCAGTTGTAGTGTGTTGAGCCCCAGTGATCCTGGTCTTTCAAGTGGCAGACCTCACTCTGTCGCAGACAAGACACAGTAAACTGGGTGGACTGGGAAAGCACTTGGGAGATATAGATTGGAGCTCGGTGTCTGAGTAGATTTGTGTGTTGTGCGGCGCCCTACTCTTTTGGAGGTCACAGTGCTGCAGAGTATGGTGTGCCAAATACCCTTCTGCACTCAGCTCAGCGTCCATGCCAAGAAACTGAATAAATTAGCCTGTAAGGAGCTGCATGTTGCTGCAGCTATTCTGCAGTGAGTGCCTGAACTATTTCATTCACATATAGCTTCACTTGCATCTAGTTTGGGTATGACTACCTTGCACTGAAAGATATGATGTATATTTACCTATGAAAGAATAATAGTTGCATTTTAGTTATATACTGTATCGTTTTTACCAGCCAAAAGCTGTATTCAGAACTCAGAAAATTGGTAAGAGATTTATTTCCATACCAGAATATTGGTACCAACAGGTTCTTAACTGAATAGTGAGATGAGATTTTTCTATCATAGAAACTATCATAGAGACTAGACAATCTAGTTCCAACCTCCTGCCATGGGCAGGGACACCTCCCACTAGACCAGGATGCTGAAATCCCCATCCAACCTGTCCTTGAATACTCACAGGGAAGGGGTATCCACAACTTCTCTGGGCAATCTGTTCCAGGGTATCACCACCCTCACAGTGAAGAATTTTTTTCCAATATCTAATCTAAAGCTATCCTCTTTCGCTTTAAAACCATTCCCGCTTCTCCTGTCCCTACATGCCCCTGTAAAATGTACCTCTCCAGCTTTCCTGTAGGCCCCTTTAGGTACTAGAAGGCTGCTATAAGGTCTCCTGAGAACCCCAGGCTGAACAAGCCCAACACTCTCAGCCTGTCTTCCTAGAAGACATGCTCCAGCCCTCTGTGCATCTTTGCGGCCCTCCTCTGTACTCGCCCAAGCAGGTCCAGGTCCATCTTTTGTTGGAAGCCCCAGTACTGTATACAGTACTCCAGGTGGGGTCTCATGGGAGTGTAGTAGATGAGGAGAATCACCTTCCTTGACCTGCTGGCCACTCTTCTTTTGATGCGGCCCAAGATACAGTTGGTTTTCTGGGCTGTGAGCACACACTGCTGGCTCATGTTGAGCTTCTTATCAACCAACACCACCAAGTCCTTCTCCTCAGGGTTACACTCAATCCACTCTCTGACCTGCATGTCTTTATGCTTGGGATTGCCCCCACCCAGGTATAGGAACTTGTACTTGGCCTTGTAGAACTTCATGAGGTTCACTATCTATTATTTGACCAATTTTCCTGCGCTTGTCCCATAATTAGAGTTTATGCTTGGATTTAGATTGTTATGCCATAGGAAAATAGCCATCTGTATTTGTAAAGCATTTCTCAGCTTTGTGCATGTTTTCTTGAAGCTATATATAGCTAAATGTTCCCTATGACATCAGAAAATAATCATATGATCCCCCACGATTAAATAAACCAGTTAAAATAATTTTGATCATATAGTGTAAATTTATATTTGGCTTTCATGTCTTGATTGTGTTCTCATAACCATATCCATTAAATGATTTTACAAAATTTACCTTGTGTCAAATTTTAAATTTCAGGTTTGAATTCTCATATATTTTTAAAGTTTCAATTTAGTCAAAATTTCTGAATGTACTCAGAAAGCAGAAGGTTCCTTGTCTGTAAAAGAATGAATGAAAGTTAGTAAAGAGGTTAATATTTTTATTATATATGTGACTTCTCTTTCCCTCTAATGTGTGTATGCCCATTTTTTTAAATGTATTTATGGTAATTTTGTATGTATGTAATAATATAACAACATTATTATATATTATAATGTAATAAGTATGTAATACTTGTATTCTATGATTCTATGAGTATGTTGGTAAATAGACCAGGGACTAGAGACTGTCCTTGATTATCAGTGTTCTAGAAAGGGATTTGAGAGAGGGTGGAATTGAATTAGAATCCAAACTTATAATTCAATGCTATGATAATCTATAAAATAAGAAACACTATTAAATCAACAGGAAATGAAAAATATTGCAGTTAGCCAAGCAACCATAACTCACCACAGAAGCTAAGTGATCCTTGAACTGGATGAATCAATCTGGACTGCCAAGGTCAATGAGTTGCCATGCTTGAGGAAATATGAACATACGTAGTAGGAGCCTAGCAATAAAATGAGCCATGCTGGCATCTTTTGTTAATAGGAGTTTTATCTGATTAAGGAAGGCAGCTCTTGTATCAGCAAATTTACACAAGCATTTGGAGCAAATTGACTGACAAGAGATGATCCAAAAAAGAGTTATGAAGGAGCAGTGCTGCAGCACAGTTGTACACTATTAAACTGAGCATAGAGGTACTGCAAACAGCAGATTTTAGTACCTCCCTGTGTCTGAAAGTGTTTTAAATATCTGTGTTTAATAGAAAAAGATTTTGTATGCCACTTTATTTTCAGACAAGTTAGGCAAAAAGCTGAGAAACAAAACCACGAAGTTGGACTTATACACACTTCTCCAGCCACACCTGAATGGAAATATTCTTCTTTTCACCCTTGTGCATTTTTTTTTTTCTCCCATAACTTATAGCCTCTTTTGCTTTCATCCTCAATCACTTCTGTCCCTCTCATATCTATTTCACTAAATAGGATTTGCATAATGAACAATTTTGCAGACATACAAAATATAAATTAGCTTTTTCTGACACTGCAGTGAAAGAAATTTGAAAAGATTTGATCTTTGTGACTGCCAGAGTCAGCAGGGGTGAAAGTTAAGTTGTGTAGAAAGCATAGCAATCATACTTTTAATTAGGACCTGCATATTTTCTCATTGATCATTCTCAGTGCATCATGCAGATGGAAGACCAATCTCAAACATGGCCCATTATAGTATTTCCTATATACCAGAATAATAATTCACTGCCCTTTCAGTTACAGTATAAGATCTTAACACTGGCTGCACTCATTTCTGTAGTCAGATAAACCTAGTTACTAATACACCTAGTAGTGATAATAAGCACTGAAGGGAATAACATTACTGCCTTTAACCATTAGAAACTCTTTCTTGCTCAACTGAAATTCTGAATTCTGGCATGATTATTTGAAAGAAGATGGAAGACAGACTGCTTTAAGGATAGTGATAAGAAATTTCACAGCTTGCTGTTATGCAGAGAAGTAGATGAAATGGAAGTTGTTCCATCCTGAATGCCAGCACCTGCCATTGGAGAAAGTCAAATCATTTGTGGCACATTTCTGAATGCTTTTTCAGAAAGGTTTTCATATGTGAATGTGTGTATCTCTGAGGGCCATGAGAAGAAGACAAGAGTTGCAAGAGATACCAGTGGGTTAGCATAGATCTGTACCGTGGCTCCAAGAAGAGAGAGAACTTTTGAGTTTATTGCTATCTAAAAGGGAGTTGAAGCTTCAGAAGAAAAAACCTTTGTTGCATTGGATTCCTTTTACAATTAGGAAACTGTTTCAGGTTCTTTGCAAGTAAATAGGGATGTGTAACGTGCATTCAATATTAGTTTTCCCTTTCTAAAGATACAATTTGAAAGGCTCAGAACTTTAGATAATTGCTTAGGTAAAAAAAGAGATATGCCAACTGAGGAATTTTACATCAATGTGCAATTTCTCCAAACAAGACCAACAGGATGTAAAATAGCCATAACTTTTTTGAAGGATTTTTGGTGATCCTGAACAGCCTGAGACCTATGATTCAATGAAGCTTGTTTAAGTTTTGTAAACTACTGCTCTATAATATACAGTGTAAGCATAAGTTAAAATAGAGTGGGGCCAAGAACATCCTCATAGGACTCAGTTATCAACACTAGTTGTAGTTGAGTAGCTTGCAAAAATAGATAATTTGCTTGTTCAACTGATAGGCATAATGGGTAGGCTTTCAAATGCAAACACATGCATGTGCAAAATCATGGTTAAACTCTTTTATTTTCAGATCTTTTAAAGATTCCTTAAAGCATATCGTTATTTACATGCCATCAGAGATTAAAGTAAACATTACCTGTTTAGAGATGACTGACACTGTCTGGGCAACTGCTTATCCCAGAACAAATATTTGGCTCACCCAGATTCTTTTACCAGCCCTGGAGAACAAAAGGAGCAAATCTGTATGAAGGTGAAACTACAGTATAATTATGGCCAACCATTAATTTATCTTGCAAGAGCAGTAATATGAAATGGAGATATGATACATGAACTCCAGATCAGGCTGTCACTGCACAGAAGTTTGTCAGCCTGTCAGGTTCATGGTGCCATTCACTTCTAGCGTACAGTGCTATGTTTCACTTGTGTATGCCAAGTGACATGCCATACACAGAATAGGTTTTCTAAAGAGTGCTTCAGTTCATGTGGAGATTGGGAGACCTTGGTAAACAGTTATGTCTTCTCACCCCTTATGAAAACAGGTGGTTCATGAGATATCATTGTAACTGCAATAATAGCTTTGACAGAGGGTGTTGGTTGGAGTAAGCTCTCCAGCTGTTCACTGATTTCTGGGAGATATAAATTACTGCATACCCCTTTACTACCCTGTCTCTTTATGTTTCAAGCTCTTTCTCTAACGTATGGTCTCTAGTGGAGCACTTGTAAAAATATTTCTTCAGACTAATACTGCTGTGGCTGCTTTGAATCTACAGTACTTCCTAACAACATGCAGATGGCCCTCAGGACGATTAACAGGGCTATGCTGCCTCTCTAGCTCAAGTACCAGGTGGCAGCGTTTACTGAGAATATAAGAAAGCTCTAAAGGTTGTTGGTGGCCTTCTGCCAGGGTCATTTGCTTCGTAATGACTATGCAAAAATTAACAAAACCAATGTCCTCTCTTTAAATTTATCATTAAATAAGTATTTAATACTGGTGGCTTTCTTTATTATTGTCAGATAATTGTCTTTACTATTTATCTGAAAATGTGTACCTGAAACCCCATGTCTCTGCTCCAGTGCAAAGCTTCACGGCGAATCAATTTCAACAACAACCAAAAGAAATTACCTTTTGAAAGTTCTGTGTAAAAAGAAGTCTTTCCCGATCAGTTGCCTTTATGTCTTTGATAGTTCTGGAGTGTCTGTCACCCCATCTGCCAAGCCCCCAGTAGCCAGCAAACAGCACAAGTTAGACATAGCTTTTCTATAACAAGAGTTATAGAGATAACATAATCTCAACTGATAGGTTGCATAAAATTGCTAAGAAAGCTCAGCAAAAGTGAGAGAGATGCTGAATTAATCCACAAAAAAGTCTATATGCATCCAACAAAGACTTTTGTTTAGGACCATAGACGCTGAATTATCAAGAAATTATTGTTCAGAAACATATTTATATATTGAATTTATGGACTATGCTTTAAATTATGATCTTTTCCAAATAGGCTTATCATAAACTTCTTTGAAAATTATCAGCACTAACAAGTTTTAGGGACAATGATTGCAGACTTAAGCAATGAAGGAAATAATGCTTGAAAAACAGTGGTGGAAAGCATAGAAGTTACTGTGACCTGTATTGAAAAGTGAAATTTGTAGACAGCAGATGTTTCATGTGAAGGACCCAGTTAACACTCTAAAATGCACAAATCCTCCCTGTCTCTGGAAAGAATTGATCTAGCCTACTGAACATTTTCCGTTATTTAAATAAATGTCAGACATACCATATTCAAGTAAAAAGATCTGTCTGCAGTCAGCAGAAATTTCCTTTTCACCCTGAAAAGATGGATGTGCTTGATTATAGATGGGTACGGTTGATTAAGGTAGTTATACAGTCAAAATCAGTTAAAACTACCAGTATTTCCAGTAGTTTAATAAAATCTAAAATTTGAAGTACTACACAGTTGTTTGGAATGGGAATATCTTTACATCAGTTTTAACAGCTGATATTTAAGATAAGGTTATTAAAATTATATGTAAGTGATAATTAGTCTTAACAGACCAACATAACACATTGGAATTTCCTGTGGTGTCTTGGAAGCTAAATATGTTCATTGCTGCTCTTTTTATTAATGGAAATAGAAACACAAATAGAAAGTTACACCTACTATTTAATGTTTTTGAACACAGGCCAAGAAACTTTAAAATTAAAGAAAACAAGGCTTAACACGAATAAAATAATTAAGCATGCTTATTACTGATTTAGGGGCCATAATTAAGTTTATTTATATCTGACTTAAGGCTTGGAGTTAAGCGTACTTATAACTGGCTGTTATGTCAGTGGAAACTGGATCAGACTCTTAGAAAAAGTTAATGGCCTTGTCACAGCAAGGTGCTTAAGGGCTGGCTCCTAATTAAAACTTGCCAGGTTTTTAAGAGAAGCTGAGCTCTCTTCAGCCCTGCTAACCTGCACAGGGCTGTGAGAAACCTCTCTGTTCATGGCTGAGAATTGCTGGGCTGGACCCCACGGCAGGGCAACCAAAGTGCAGGAGCTGCCATCCTGACTTCTCTCCACATCCTCCTTCTGGCCTGTCTAAAGGCTTTCTCATGCCCATTTAACCCCTGGAAAGCTGAAATAAGGCACAGATTCAGACATGTATCTGGCTCTAATAAAAACCCATTAAGACAAAATTTTCTAAAGGGACTGGCCAAGAGGCTGAATAAATAGCCTAATTCCTGAAAACACTGAAACATCCAACAGTCAGGCCTTTGGCTGAACACCCAAACTGCTTGTAAATGGGTTTGCTTGCAAATGTAAAATGCTTGTAAGTACAGTTTAAGTATCAGCCTTACTAACTTTCTCTAATACTGCTTTTACCATCAAATGTCTGGCACTTCAGTGCCCTTAGCTACCACAGCAGTAAGCGTAGTAAAAGCATACTTACAAAACAAGTTAACTGTATTTCTATCTATAACTGCTGTAGTATCAGTCCTTCTACTTTGCCTCCATGTGATGCTTCATAATCGGAATAATTTTTACAGCTATTTTAATGTATATAGGAAAAAAGTACTATAACTGTCACCACTTTTGTCCTATACATAGAATAATAGTTATTTATCTAGTAAAAAACCACTGACATATTTTAAAGAACCCTCTTGAGCATATTTTTACCAAATATTTATTCCTGAAAAATGTAAATGACTCATCCATGCTGTTTAGTCTTGTAACTTTACAGCCTGTTTCAGTTTGTATATATCCCCACTGATCACTCTTAGTACATCTGCTTTAGTGAACTAAAATAATAAAAAATATTTTCCAAAATATTCATCTGGTCTCCTTTTCTTTCCTTCTTCCCCCTTCAGCAGGATTGTTAACTAGTAAATTCAAATGTACATCTTGTGGCTTATTGCTATGAGAGCCGGATGCTATTGACAACACTCCAAGGTGTTTAACATGTATCTTGGAATTAAGATTACAGTTGCTGAGGGAGTGTACAAGGAGAGTGGATTTGCAAAATGTTACAGGCCTAATTAAATAGAGGAATATTGTGAAACTTTTCCTTTTTAGGTGCATCAAAGTATTAGCTGGTCATCCCTGATATTTGGCGAAGCGACTTTTATATTTCGTCTTCCAGGAAATGCTGAATCCTGCTTTCCATACCCAAGCACAGAAACTTCAAATATGAGACTTTTTTGGGGTGAGAAATAAATGTGAACTCTGCAGTGCAAGTGTTAAGAGGCAGGATCATCCAGGATTGAACTGGAGAAGGCCTTTTCACCACCACATACCAAACTTGCATTCTGCTTTATATCCTCAGGAGAAATGCAAAATCCCTCTCCTTTTACCCCTCCACCCTTTTTCAGGGGGATGCTTCTTTGGAATCTCTATATGAGCAGTGGAGTGAAAAGAGAGGCAAGAAAGCCTTATCCTAGAGGGAAGAAAGTTTGTATTGACTGAAAGTGGAGAAGAACATAGTCCAGAGGAGTGAGCAGCGGATTTGAGAATATAGTAAACGCTCTCTCCCCCAGTGCATACACAGATGCAAAGCAATCAAACAAAAATGAGATTGTGCAGCTAATAAAATCAAGCAGGCCGGGCTAGCTAGAGCCATTTACAGATGGCAGTTGAGAGTTCCCCATCACTTCTGAATGGCTACTGGCAAATCTGTACCAATGTTTGATCTCTCTTGGGAAGCTATTTAATTTATCTTCAAATCAGCTGTCTAACTCCCGGGTGGCTGTTTATCTTGTATCAGTATGTTTCTCTTGTTGCTAAAGGATTTCTCTCTTGTTTGACTAGTTTCTCCTATGTTTCCTCTTTCTTTGTGAGATTGTTTATCTCTGGTTTTCTCACTCTAGGGAAGTATGTGCATAATTTGCTTGTCAATAATAAATAATGGACACATTTTATTGCATGTTACTAATGCTTCTGTTTAGCAGAACAGAAGGAAAAAACTTATAAAATTGCAAATACTCTAAATGTGCATACATAGAAGTAACTCCTGGCATACGTATTTCTATTTGTGTTTTTTCATTTTATATTTCCATATTTATATTTTTATATTTCTTTAAATTTAAGTAAATACATATGCATATATATATATAATTGAGTTCATTAATTGCATGTTTGGTGGTCTGAATTTTTTCTATGTAGATACAAAACATTTCTGGCAACTGAAAATCAAGGAATGACTAAAATTTTCCCCGTTAATATCAGATCCCAAGTCATTTGATATACTCTATCATTTGACTGTGTCCCTGACTCTCAACCTAAAAAAATAGAAAAGGTTTTATTTCCTCTCTTCATAAGTGCCCTGACTACCTTCTGCTTTCTGTCTTTTAAAGTCTGTCTTCAGTGATGGCTTGATCTTGTCTGATCTGGCTGCATTAAGTAGTCTTTACAGGATCAGACCTTGTTACCTTTGCTCACTTTTGGTATCGTCTTGCTTTTCACCTCTGGTTTCCTTGAGGTAGTTGTATAGATTATACTGTAACTCTGTGAGTTTCTGGCCATTCTCTTTCTGTCAAGGTCCTGTGACACAAACAGATCAGACTGGAGTATATGGGGGCTTCTTCAGGTTGGTCAGATAGAAGTGCAGCAAAATTTATAACAGAAGCAAGGCTAACCTATTGACAAACAAGAGCAAAGTTACCAGAGACTGTCCCATGGGTTTTAGCACAGAGGCTGTGATGCTGTAAAATACTGGAGTTAGCAGTGGTGTGGTTCTGCATTAGGGATAGAAGAATCCTTCTGAAAACATGCCAAATACTGTCTTTGTATGTGTTAGTCTTTGACCCCCCAATTGCTTTGCAGGTTAAAACCTCTACAGATTTTACAATATATGTATGCACTGGAATTTTCCTTGCTGTTTGCACTGGTGTTTCAGCATCCACCTTGTCTTTAATGTTAGCATTTGATGTTCTCTTCTTGATGCACAAAGACAAATCAGCCATCTCCTTTTCACAGAATCACAGAATCCCAAGGGTTGGAAGGGACCTCAAAAGATCATCTAGTCCAACCCCCCTGCAAGAGCAGGGTAACCTAGAGTACATCACACAGGAACTTGTCCAGCTGGGCCTTGAGTATCTCCAACATAGGAGACTCCACAGCCCCTCTGGGCAACCTGTTCCAGTGCTCTGTCACTCTCACAGTAAAGAAGTTTTTCCTGATGTTCACATGGAACCTCTTATGCTCCAGTTTACACCCATTACCCCTTGTCCTATCACTGGACATCACTGAGAAAAGCCTAGCTCCATCATCCTGACACTCACCCTTTACATATTTGTAAACATTGATGAGGTCACCCCTCAGTCTCCTCTTCTCCAAACTATAGAGACCCAGCTCCCTCAGCCTTTCCTCATAAAGGAGATGTTCCACTCCCTTAATCATCTTTGTGGCTCTGCGCTGGACTCTTTCAAGCAATTCCCTCTCCTTCTTGAACTGAGGGGCCCAGAACTGGACACAATATTCCAGATGCGGCCCTTCTACACTTTAGACAGCTGGACAAGCTCAGTCTTCTAGTGTGCCTTAGTAAGACAGGCCGTATGGTCCTTTAATCATTCTTGTGTTTCTGTACTGATTCCAATCTGAATGCCTCTTTTGTGGTAATGGCTGTGCACAGTGAGTCACTGAACTCTTACCACTTTTCTGCACAATAGACTTGCATTTTAAACTTTCACTGACTTTTCACAGGCACTGTGAATTGATGAATTATATACATAATGAGATCAAAACAAGCACCAATTTATTTTATTCAGTCATTCCAGTCCATTATCTCCAGGTCATTGCAGAAATCAGCATTATTTTTTTCTCCCAGTGTGAAGCCTTTCATTCTGTACTATTTCTGTACTCTTCTATTTTAATATTCAGTACCTTTCACCCATTTTTATTTCAGCTTTAAGGTGATATGGACAGTGGGATTGAGTGCACCCTCAGCAAGTTTGCCGATGACACCAAGCTGTGTGGTTCAGTTGATACGCCGGAGGGAAGGGATGCCATCCAGAGGGACTTTGACACGCTTGTGAGGTGGGCTGATGCCAGTCTTATAAAGTTTAACCATGCCAAGTGCAAGGTCCTCCACCTGGGTCAGAGCAATCCCAGGCACGGCTACAGGTTGGGCAGAGAAGAGATTCAGAGCAGCCCTGCAGAGAAGGACTTGTGGGTGTTGGTTGATGAGAAAATGAACATGGGCCGGCAGTGTGCGCTGGCAGCCCAGAAAGCCAACTGTATCCTGAGCTGCATCAAGAGGAGCGTGACCAGCAGGTCAAAGGAGGTGATCCTGCCCCTCTACTCTGCTCTTGTGAGACCTCACTTGGAGTATTGTGTGCAGTGCTGGTGTCCTCAATATAAAAAGGACATGGAACTGTTGGAACAAGTCCAGAGGAGGGCCACGAGGATGATCAGGAGACTGGAGCACCTCTTGTATGAAGACAGGCTGAGAAAGTTGGGGCTGTTCATCCTGGAGAAGAGAAGGCTGCTTGGAGACCTCATAGCAGCCTTTCAGTATCTGAAGGGGGGCTATAAGGATGCTGGGGAGGGACTCTTCATTAGGGGCTGTAGTGATAACAAAGGGTAACGGGTTCAAACTTAAACAGGGGAAGTTTAGATTGGATATAAGGAGCAAGTTCTTTACTGAGAGGGTGGTGAGGCACTGGAGTGGGTTGCCCAAGGAAGTTGTGAATGCTCCATCTTTGGCAGTGTTGAAGGCCAGGCTGGACAGAGCCTTGGGTGACATGGTTTAGTGTGAGGTGTCCGTGCCCATGGCAGGGGCGTTGGAACTAGATGATCTTAAGGTCCTTTCCAACCCTAACTCTTCTATGATTCTATAATTCTATGATGCTTATGATCTTTCTGTACAGTCTGTCTTCTGTGTTTCATTCCGTCAACAGATTTTGTTAGGACACAACTGTATTTTTCAGAAAAAACCTGACTTCTTTCCTATCCGTGTGATTTCAGTAGGGTCTTTCCATATTACATCCTTACGTACATTGCCTCATCTCTGAAATGAAAGTCATGACCAGTCAATGGCCTATGAAACAGTTGTTCTACTCGAAGAGAACACTATATTGAAGAGCTCCATCAATAACACTCCCCAGGTGAGGGAGGCATAATGAGAAAGAGAGGTAACTAAGCTTTTGCATGTCATGTTTTGTTGAGAACTTCCGGAGGACTGAGTCATATGGCAGGTGTTTGCTTTATCCAGCCTCTACTTTCCAAGCCATTTGTAACATGAGTTTGTACCAATATAACTGCTGAGTCTGGCTGGTTTTCAAGCATCTCTAAAAGGGACAGCTCTGCATTATATGTAAACAGCCATTCTGTCATGTGACCTTAGCACTTAAAGAAGGAGGTATGGTTCATACATGTGGGTGGAGAATTTACATCTGGTTCAGAACTCATGGAGAGTTCTGGCTGGGATACTGTCTCTCCAGGGTGCACAATTCTTGTGTTTCTCCACGTGTTCATGAAGACATTAATTGCAGAGTGGAACAATGAATTTATTTTGGATTAACTCTTTATTTTGGATCACAGCTTTTTATGATCTTGGGCAGACATATAATGGAAAAAAAATTATGTGTCAGGGACAACATAAGAATAACCCCACTCCTATGAATGTGAAGAGGAAAGAAAAAAAACATGTTACGCATTCTGTCATTTTTAATCTTCAATCTCTGTGCAGTCATAGAGACTAGAATTATATTTTGGTTGGTTGTTCCAAGCCCAAATCCTTGCTGGGCTGGTACTGGTGATAATGGTGGGCTAGACATAGGCCTTTAGTGTTTGTGTGTGGATGTTCTCATGATGATACCCAAAGAATGACATACGAGCATTTATAACAATAAAGGCTATAAAGAGACTGCAATAAAACATTTTTAAAGTAGAACAGCAAGTCCAAGTTCTGTTCTTCTGCTTTCTTTAAATAAGGATTATATTCAGTGAAAGAACCCTCAGGCAGGAGCTGGCACCTGCCTCCTCATGGTATTAGCTGAAAAAACTAAGCCTATTAATATGTTTTCATTGAGTTGGAACTTCTCTCACCTAGGCCTGCTGGTGGCTGTAAGTAGAGTGTGTAATGGACTTTGTTGCATTTAAAGGCAGCTAATATTTGGAAATTAACTTCTTAAGCCTGAGACATTCTATTTATGTTTGCATATTTTGGAGATGTTTTGCAAATCAAAATAAGTAAAAAAGTACTCTTAAAAATAAATCCATATATTGGTGAAAAAGCAGTATCAAAAATCAAACTAATAGCTTAAATATATACACCAGAGATGTTGCTGCTTAACAAGGCATAATAGCTAATAAGAATTGTAAAAATTAAGCAACAGATATGCAATGGAAATAGCAAGGATCTGACAGGCTTACACAAATTAAAATATGGTTCATCCTTAAATGTTTTTTAATGCCTACTTCAGAGATCCCTGTTTTCTGGTGCACTAAATTAAGCCCTGAGCTAATTCTCAGGCATTAGTACTTTTTCATTCCCTTCTATCAAATCTTCTTCACTGGTTAGAGACAAGGGGTGAATTACAATGTCACTGGGCATCATGCACAATAGCAGCCAGGTCATGGCTATAGACTTTTACATTTGTTAAACTCTTGTGTATCCAGCTGCAGGATTGAGAATGCATCTTCAGGCATGAATTGTTCTTTGCTCAAAATTCAACACATTACAGTTTCTTAGTAGTGGTTTGTTTTCCTACTCTGACAGCATGAGCTCTATTAATAATCTGTGCTCATACAGCCACTGGCAAACCAGGAAAGTAAGTGATGTGGTGGCGCAGTAGAAACAAGAGCTTTTAATCACACCAGCAGTGTTGTCTGGAGGGAAAAAGAGAAAGCCAGTGCTAGATGTGCAGAGGAAGTAGAGAGAGACCGAAGCAAGCTCATTGAGAGTTTTATAATCAAGAAGTTCATTTTGTACTGGATTTTGAAATTAATGAGGAGCCAATGGAGTTGTCTGACAATGAGTATGATCTGAGTTAGTGTCCAGGGATCATAGAAGTTGTTCTGAGCCCAGACATATTGAGTTGTTCCATTTTCTCCCACTGAACAGTTTTATAATTCAAGTACTCAATCATAAAGAATAATCAAGTTCTCTCTCTGACTTCAGCTTTTCTACCTTTCTCAGCTGGCTGATCATGCCTCAGATAATCATCAGACTCATCTCATCTCTCAGACATATATACCTGATGGCTCCCCTCTCCTTCTGTGCCCTCCTTCTGCTTTGTACTGTAGTTCTCTTTTCTCCTTCATATTTCCTAGCTGTTATTTGTTGACTTTTTTTTGCAGTTCTGGTGTAATGATGGCCTGGCTTACAGAAATAAAAGCAGAAGGACCATAAGCATATGAGGACCCCTGCCTCACTATTCCTATTCTGCACAGATCCTCATCCTCATTCCTTTTTTTGCTTTGTGGTATGCAATTTCATTTGCGACTTGTTAGATAGGGATGACCATTTGAAGCTCAAGTATCAGGATATTAGAGATGTCACTATTTTCACATCTGTTTATGACCTGTGTCTTTTGCAGATTACAAAGATTTACATTTACATCTGTTGTCATGTCAATCAATGACTTGACTGAAATTCTGCCATATGCAATCAAAGCAGATTTCCTTGCAGGATAATAACTGAGAATTTTTATCTCCATCACTTACTCTGAATTTTAACATTAAAAAATGGAGTACATAATAAGTACAGAATTGTACTTATCAGCTGTGAGTGCTGCCTGATTGCAAGACTCTGTTATGTAAAATCGTTTAACACTGACTATGGTGAAGTGAGATGTAAGTGGGTAATAGCCAAGATGGAGAACAACTAAAAATATCCTGGAACAAGCAACTTCAAAATTTACTTTTTTTGAGTGTAATTATTCTTCACAGTAAACAATCAAATGCAAGATGTTCAGATATTCAGATAATTGTTTGTTTCCTTTCCTAAAACACAAAAGAAAAATGAGATAATCACAAAAATTTTGGAAGACTTAGCAACATACATGTCAAATGGATTTACCAATAGAAGCAGAAGTGCACGTTTTTGGAATGAAGAAAAAAAATATTCTAGCCCCACTGGGCTTTAAAAATGATAAATCTTTGGCACAAAGAAGGGCTTTTTAAATTAAATTTTCTTTTCAGTCCTAGGCTTTTTTGATTTATACTATCTAGCCCCAAGCAAGGGTCTTAATTATTTTTGATTTATTTCCTTCATTCCTGAGAAAGGTCTTTCAGTTTTTCTTTATTATTATTATTTCAGGTTTTCTTTTTCTGTAGACATTTCTATATTTTCTAGCTTTTATTTTTACTGCTAAATTTTTGTGTTTCCTTTCCTTCTGAGGTGAAATACTCTGGCAAAAGCTTTCAGGTCCTACTCAAACAAAACTCAGCTTGCTTTCCCAAATGTAATGCAAAATTTAAGTCTTTTGCTTTGAATTTGTTTGTTAATTTTTTTCCCATAACTTCTGCTATGTTGCTATAAATAAAGTGTCCTGTCTCATGTTTTAAAGAAAAAGGTTTTAAGTGATCATTTTTCCTCTCAGATGATATTTTTAGATAAAACATGCTATACAAGCTTACCAGCATTTTCCCTTAGTGATAAAATGTATTTTTATCAATTGTTTTCAGTTCTCTATGAGAAATAATTATGTTTTCCTTTTAGTATGAGTATAAATGGAAAAAAACCCCAAACAAATAAACCCTATCCTGTACCCCGTCACACTTAAAGGAAAACGGGAGGAAAATGTCCCTGCTCAGTACAGCTCGGTAATTAAAGCAATCTCCAAGACTGCAAAGTCCTCAGTCAGAGAAAGAAACTGAACCTTTCTCTATTCAGACTCGGTAAGCTGTGGCTATTGCTATATAACGGGTGGAGGCTGCAGTTTTCAAGGTCTGCCAGTGCTTTTCCAGCCCTGCCAGGGTGGGGTCCTGGGAGACAGGCTGACTGGCAGTGGACCTCTTGGGCTGAGGTGTGAGTGGTGCCTGGGGCTGCTCAGCCCTAGCCAGACCAGACAGTTCTGCCCAAATGCAGCGCAATAAAACTGAGTGCCTTGCAGGAATAAAGCAAGCACTGGGGGAATTTAGGCACCTCTAGAGCTTACTGAGTGGGAGCTTTTGGCATCCTTATTTTTGGCTTCTCTTTTGTGATACTGCTCTTCTGCCTAAGTCCTGCTGAAAGTGCCCAGGAACTTTTCTGTATTGCACTGCTGGCCCTGTGCTAATGAGATGAAGGAAGTGACAGCTTTCTAGTATGAATTTAAATGCCCTGTAGCTGTCGCGTAGAGGTAAGGGACCAAAAAGATGACGAGGGCTGGAAGCAAGTTCCAGTTCGGAGTTGTGGGCAACCCTCCTCCCTTCCTGCCCTGCTTCCCCAGGTGCCCCTCCGTAATAGGTTTGAGGCCCTGGATCTTGATGGAGAGGTAAGTGAGGATGTGGTGCAAGGCCGGCCTACAAGGTCACATAGGAAAAGGCGGTCGACTTCGCACCTCAAGACTGCCTCTGATAAGACAGAAAGAAAAGTCATTGTTGTAGGCGATTCCCTTCTGAGAGGAACAGAGGGCCCGATATGCAGAGTTGACCCTCATCATAGGGAAGTGTGTAGTCTGCCTGGAGCCCGGATCAGGGATATCACCAAGGCGCTCCCCAGCCTGGTGCACCCGACAGACTACTACCCGCTGCTGGTCTTCCAGACAGGTGGGGGGGAAGCTGCTTCCCGCAGTCTGAGGGGGATGAAGAAAGACTACAGGGCCTTGGGGCGGATGGTGAAAGAGTCTGGGGCTCAAGTGATCTTCTCCTCACTTCTTCCATCTTCCGGTGATGATGTGGGATTGAATGGGAAAATTCAGTCCATAAACAATTGGCTACAAGACTGGTGCTGCAGGCAGGGCTTTGGGTTCTTTGATAACAGCTGGTTTTATAAGGCTCCAGTCCGGATGATGGCACGTGGGAAAGGTTTATCTCACAGAGGCAGAAGGATGCTGGGGCATGAATTGGCAGGGCTCATTTGGAGAGCTTTAAACTAGATTCGAAGGAGGATGGGGTTGTAACTGGGCTTGCCCCAGTGGGGCAGCACTCTAGAATTGATGAAGACCGGGAGGCCTCCTATAATCCTAGGGTGAAATCGGTGAGCTCAGCTCCCTCCTTGAAATGCCTATACACCAATGCGTGCAGCATGGGAAATAAGCAGGAGGAGTTGGAGACCTGTGTTAAGTCAGGAGATTATGATCTGGTGGCAATTACAGAGACGTGGTGGGACAGCTCGCATGACTGGAATATACTCATGGAGGGCTATGTCCTTTTCAGGAAAGAGGCCAGCCAGGCGGGGTGGTGGGGTTGCTCTTTATGTGCGAGAGCAGCTGCAATGTACTGAGCTCTGTCCAGGAACAGGGGACGAGCGAGTTGAGAGTCTGTGGGTGAGAATTAAGGGGCAGGCTGGCAGGGGCGATACTGTTGTGGGTGTCTGTTACAGGCCACCAGATCAGGGTGAGGAAGTTGATGAGGCCTTCTACAGGCAGCTGAGAGCAGCCTCACAGTCACAGGCCGTGGTCGTCGTGGGGGATTTTAACTTCCCTGATGTTTGCTGGAAGGACTACTCAGCAACCCAGCCACAGTCCAGGAGGTTCCTCCAGTGTACGGATGATAACTTCCTCATCCAAATGGTGGATGAGCCAACCAGGAGAGGAGCGCTGCTGGATCTCATCCTCACTAACAAGGAGGGTCTGGTCGAAGCAGTAAAGGTTGAGGGCTGCCTTGGTTGCAGCGACCACGAGATGGTGGAATTCAGGATCTTGTGTGGTAGGACCAGTACAATAGCAAGTAGAATTGCAACCCTGGACTTTGGCAGGGCAAACTTTGGCCTTTTCAAGCAATTGCTAGGGGAAATCCCATGGGCAAGGCTGCTTGAAGGTAAAGGGGCCCAAGATAGTTGGTTGGCATTCAAGAATTGCTTATTCCGAGCTCAAGATCAGAGCATCCTGACACGTAGGAAGTCAAGGAAGAGGGCCAGGAGACCTGCGTGGCTAAATAAGGAACTGCTGGGTATGCTCAAGTGGAAGAGGAGAGTTTATAGGTCATGGAAGGAGGGGCTGGCCACTCGGGAGGAATATAAGGCTGCTGCTAGAGGATGTAGGAAGGCAGCCAGGATGGCTAAGGCCTCCTTAGAATTAAATCTGGCCAGAGGGGTCAAGGACAGCAGAAAGAGCTTTTTCAAATACATAGCTGATAAAACTAACACCAGAGGCAAGGTAGGCCCACTGGTGAATGGGATGGGTGCCCTGGTGGCAGAAGATACAGAGATGGCAGAGTTATTGAATGCCTTCTTTGTCTCTGTCTACACTGCCGGAGGCAGTCCTGAAGAGCCCTGTACCCCTGTGACCTCAGATGAAGTCAGGTCAACAGAGCAGTTTGCCTTAGTCGATGAGGAATGGGTTAGAGACCAGCTGAGCAATCTGGACATCCGTAAGTCCATGGGTCCAGATGGGATGCACGCGCGGGTGCTGAGGGAACTGTCGGAAGTCATTGCTAGACCACTCTCCATCATCTTTACCAAGTCTTGGGAAACGGAAGAGGTGCCTGAGGACTGGAGGAAAGCAAATGGCACTCCAGTCTTCAAAAAGGGCAAGAAGGAGGACCCGGGTAACTATAGACCGGTCAGCCTCACCTCCATCCCTGGGAAAGTGATGGAACACCTTATCCTCAGTGCCATCTTAAGGCATATCAAGGATAAGAGGGTTATGAGGGGCAGTCAACATGGCTTTACCAAGGGGAAGTCATGCTTGACCAACCTCATAGCCTTTTATGAGGAAATAACACGGTGGATGGATGATGGCAGAGCGGTGGATGTGGTCTACCTTGATTTCAGTAAAGCATTTGACACAGTCTCCCACAGCATCCTCATAGCTAAACTGAGGAAGTGTGGTCTGGATGATCAGGTAGTGAGGTGGACTGTGAACTGGCTGAAGGACAGAAGCCAGAGAGTTGTAGTCTATGGGGCGGAGTCTAGTTGGAGGCCTGTATCTAGTGGAGTGCCTCAAGGGTCAGTGCTGGGACCAGTATTATTTAATATATTCATCAATGATTTAGATGAGGGAATTGAGTGTACTGTCAGCAAGTTTGCTGATGACACTAAGCTGGGAGGAGTGGCTGACACGCCAGAAGGCTGTGCTGCCATCCAGCGAGACCTGGACAGGCTGGAGAGTTGGGCAGGGAGAAACTTGATGAAATATAACAAGGGAAAGTGTAGAGTCCTGCGTCTGGGCAGGAACAACCCCAGGTTCCAATATAGGTTGGGGAACGACCTGTTAGAGAGCAGTGTAGGGGAGAGGGACCTGGGGGTCCTAGTGGATGGCAGGATGACCATGAGCCAACACTGTGCCCTTGTGGCCAAGAAGGCCAATGGCATCCTGGGGTGTATTAGAAGAGGGGTGGTTAGTAGGTTGAGAGAGGTCCTCCTTCCCCTCTACTCTGCCCTGGTGAGACCGCATCTGGAGTACTGTGTCCAGTTCTGGGCCCCTCAGTTCAAGAAGGACAGGGACCTGCTGCAGAGTCCAGCACAGGGCAACTAAGATGATGAAGGGAGTGGAGCATCTCCCTTATGAGGAAAGGCTGAGGGAGCTGGGTCTCTATAGTTTGGAGAAGAGGAGATTGAGGGGTGACCTTATTAGTGTGTATAAATATATAAAGGGGGAGTGTCACGAGGATGGAGCCAGGCTCTTCTCAGTGGCAAACAATGATAGGACAAGGGGTAATGGGTACAAACTGGAACATAAGAGGTTCCACTTAAACTTGAGAAGAAACTTCTCAGTGAGGGTGATGGAACACTGGAACAGGCTGCCCAGAGGGTTTGTGGAGTCTCCTTCTCTGGAGACATTCAAAACCTGCCTGGATGCCTTCCTGTGTAACCTTATCTAGGTGTTCCTGCTCCGGCAGGGGGATTGGACTAGATGATCTTTTGAGGTCCCTTCCAATCTCTAGCATACTGTGACTCTGTTGAAGCCTGTTGAAGCCGAATATATGAAAGATTATTTAGATATTACAGTGACAATATAAATACCTGAACAATCTATAAATACCTGAACAAATACTTGAATTAATTTTTCATTTCCTTTACATCCATGTATTTCCTCTGTGAGTAACATTTCTAATGAGGTGACTTACTTTAATTTTGATATCACTGCTGCCACCTTCCACTGAAGGTTGCTGTGGGTAGGAGGAGTTACAGTCTAGCAGTGAAAATCTTGCCCACAAATCCTGTGCTTCCTTCATATTTTTATATGGGAAGGAGCACCCAGGTAGTCATGAAAGCTGAAAAATATCTGTGCCTGTCATTAGACAACAAATTGAAACCAAATTTGTTAAGCCCTGAATTATTTGATTACAGACTCTGTATCTAGAAATGAAGTTTCAGATTAAAAATAAATAAATTCTTAAAAAATAGTGATTGTTTTGTGGAGCTACAAGTGTTTTGCAGAGCTATGCTATTGCGATCATCAGCACAGAGGCTTACTCTTTCCTAAAACAACTGAGTTTTACTCCCCACTGCTCTCCTTGTGCTAACTGAAGCTCAGATCCAAATACTCAGCAAATACTCAGCAGTTACTTTCCATTTTAACCATCATAAACATGAATTTGCCTACAAAAGAGTACGACAAAGTCAGGCTTGATATGACTGGGGGTTAGAATGTATAAACTCTGCAGGTGAAAAACAACCACAGAACTCAACTTAGCTGTATCAGTAGAAATGTATGCATCTAGTGCATTTTATTTCGTTTTTACTTTTAATAAAAACCAGCTTCATTATATATATATATAAACCTGTGGTCATAGACAGTTAAGTACTTTGCTTGTATCACACACTGGAACGTGACTTTTCTTTCCATGAGAAATTCAGTGGTGACATTTTTTGATTGGAACAAATACAAAATGAGGAATATTGGCATTGTTACATGCCATTACAGAATTAAAAGAAGCTTTTTCTTTGATGCAACTGAATATTTGGTTTCTATATTAACACTGTAAATGCTGTTTTAGCATAAAAGATAAATTCAATATAGAATTTTTTTTCAGAAAGGAAACCATAATCCCTTTTATTATAAAGAAATGTATTTCAGTACTATGATATAAATAGTAATAACAGTTATTTTTTTCTGAAGAAGCTTATTTACTTGCCAGTTATTTTGCTTGCTTGTTTTAGAGTCAAAATCTAAGTCTAAAATCTAAAATTATCTAAATCTGTGCAATTTATTCTAGAGAATTTTTAACAGTCCTTGTATAGTTAATAATTAGGAGAATAATTTTTGAAGCAGAAGCCTGATAAAAGCAATGCTACACATTTTTATTTCCACTGCATAGCAAAGATCTCAGTTAAGTCCTGATTCAGACAGGTTTGCCACTACCTTTGTTGAAAACAGCTATAATTTGGAAAAAGAGTTATACAGCAGATTAACCCAGCAACCAGAGCTAACATGGGAAAGGTCAGTACTTAGTTACTTACCTTCACAAGAAAACAGAGGCATTGTTCTGAGAACTGTAAGTGCCTGAAAAGCAAAGCAGCAAAAGAAGAAAAATTAAATGCAGAACAACTTTTTGCCATGTTTTCACAATGACTGAAAACAGATTGACTCTTTCAGACCTAAGGCCTGAAGTCACTTAAGTCCTATGAAATTGTGTTTAAGCATGTTTTGATGAATGTTGTTCAGGACAAAAGGTCATAAGCATATATACTATAATAGTACTACAATACCAGTGAGAAGTCAAAACAGTAAAAAAAAAAAAAGCTAACATGCCTGCTATAAAAATTTGATAGTTGTTACCTTACAGATTTATATCAAGATGGAATATTGGAGCTTGATTTTGGTACATGTTTTGTTGGGTTGTTTTTTTTTTTCTTCCCTCAAGAAAAATATTTAGGAAAGTGGGCCTTGTGCTAGAGGAATTACAGGTGGACAGAGAAAACAAGGAAAAATGAAAACGGGTATGTGGTCTGTTGTGTAGGGCATGTAGACGGCAAATTCCAGTAGTCTGTGTCCATAGTCCTGGTACTCGGTTTCCAGTCTCACCTCCATAAACAGGGAGCACAAAGTCACTAATCACCAATTCACTCCTTACCAGCACAGCTGAATTGTCAGTGGTCCCTTGCACTGTGAAATATGTGCAGTTCTGGGGTAAATCAAGAAAAAGTCAAAGTTTATGAAAGTGCATATGTTCTGAAAGTCAAGGCAAAGCCAGCGAGATTGCTCCTTTGTGCGAAGATGGGGTTAATTCAGGAAATACCTTCACCAGTTGTATAGATATTTTATCATTCTGATAAATTAAGCATTAGTGATCCAAGAAGGAGGAGGAGAAATGAATTGCCAGGATCATCTTTCTTACTTTCTGTTCCCTTTTTTGTATATTTTCAGTGTAGTCCTTTAAATTTCACATAGAGCTTATTGTTTTCACGGTAAGAATCCTTGTGCTTCTGCCTGGAAAGAAGAGCATGGATAGGCTGAAGGTTGCAATGTCTCTACGTGAAAATAAGTGAGCATGAGACATTAAAGCTGTGCATTTTATAGGGACAAACTCTGGTTTTATAGAATCATAGAATAGTTAGGGTTGGAAAGGACCTTAAGATCATCTAGTTCCAACCCCTCTGCTATGGGCAGGAACACCTGACACTAAACCATGCCACCCAAGGCTTTGTCCAACCTGGCCTTCAACACCACCAGGTTGAACACCAACACCAACCTCCCTGGGCAATCCATTCCAGTGCCTCACTACCCTAACAGTAAAGAATTTCTTCCTTATATCCAATCTAAACTTCCCCTGTTCAAGTTTGAACCCGTTACCCCTTGTCCTGTCACTACAGTCCCTAATGAATAGCATCCTTATAGCCCCCCCTTCAGATACTGGAAGGCTGCTATGAGGTCTCCATGCAGCCTTCTCTTCTCCAGGATGAACAGCCCCAACTTTCTCAGCCTGTCTTCATACAAGAGGTGCTCCAGTCTCCTGATCATCCTCGTGGCCCTCCTCTGGACTTGTTCCAACAGTTCCATGTCCTTTTTATGTTGAGGACACCAGAACTGCACACAATACTCCAAGTGAGGTCTCACGAGAGCAGAGTAGAGGGGCAGGATTACCTCCTTCGACCTGCTGATCACGCTCCTCTTGATGCAGCTCAGGATATGGTTGGCTTTCTGGGCTGTGAGCGCACACTGAAGCCGGCTCATGTTCATTTTCTCATTGACCAACACCCCCAAATCCTTCTCTGCAGGGCTGCTCTGAATCCCTTCTCTGCCCAACCTGTAGCCGTGCCTGGGATTGCTCCGACCCAGGTGGAGGACCTTGCACTTGGCATGGTTAAACTTCATAAGGTTGATATCAGCCCACCTCACAAGCGTGTCAAGGTCCCTCTGGATGGCATCCCTTCCCTCCGGCGTATCAACCGAACCACACAGCTTGGTGTCATCGGCAAACGTGCTGAGGGCGCACTCAATCCCACTGGCCATGTCACCGACAAAGATGTTGAACAAGACCGGTCCCAACACCCATCCCTGAGGGACACCACTTGTTACTTGTTTCCATCTGGACACTGAGCCATAGACCACAACTCTTTGCGTGCAGCCATTCAGCCAGTTCTTTATCCACTGAGTGGTCCACCCATCAAATTGATGTCTCTCCAATTTAGAGACAAGGATGTCATGTGGGGCAGTGTCGAAAGCAAAGTAAAAGGCATTATGTTTATGTAGCCTGGACCTATGGCAATTCTAAATTTCCCACCAGTCTATCTACCAGTGAAAAGATGTCTAGGTCATCTCTTTTCCAGTGACACAAACATTATATGGAATACTGTTATTTGTGAAAAACAGACATAAAAATGGAAGAAAGTAAATCAGAGGAGAGGGGTTTAAGTGGTCTGGTATTGGTTTTGCATAGCCAGATTTTGGTAGTGAGGGGAACTACAGGGGTGGCTTCTATGAGAAGCTGCCAAAAACTTCCCCTGTGTCTGATAAAACCAATACCAGCTGGCTCCAAGACAGACCCACTGCTGGCCAAGGCTGAATCCGTTAGCAATGGTGGTAGCACCCATGGGATAATCCATTTAAGAAGTGGGAAAGGTTACTGCACAGGAGCAATTGCAGCCAGAGAGAGAGAGAATATCTGAGCTCTGCAGACACCAAGATCAGTGAAGCAGGAGGGGTAGGAGTGCCAGAGTGCCAGGGCAGAGGTTCCCCTGCAGCCCATGGAGCAGACCGTGGTGGGGCAGGCTGTCCTCCTGCAACCCATGGAGGTCCACAGTGGAGCAGACCTCAACCTGCAACCCAGGGAGGACCTCACACTGGAGCAGTAGGATACCTGAAGGAGTCTGTGACTCTATGGGAAGCCAGTGCTGGAGCAGGCTTCTGTGGCTCCATAGAGAGGAGGCCAGGCTGGAGCAGGTTAAGCCTGGAAAGAAGGGAGAGGTGTGGCGAAGGTGTTTTTTTTAAGATTTAGGTTTATCTTTCATTTTCCTACTCTGATTTGATTGGTAATAAATTAAATTAATTTCCCCAAGCCAAGGCTGTTTTGACAGTGACAGCAATTGGTGAATGATCTCCCCTTGTCCTTATCTTGACCCATAAGCCTTTCATTATATTTTCTCTCCCCTGTCCAGTTGAAGAGGGAGAGTAACAGAGCAGCTTTGGAGGGATACTGGCATCCAGCGAGGGTCAACCCGCTGAATGCTGTTGTCCCTGTTTCATTTCAGAGCACCACATAAACAATGTAAACTGAAACCCCACAACTGTTTTTTAGTGGGCAGCAAATAGCATAGTAAAATTTCTTTAATAATAAGATGGAAATAGGAATTAGAAATATGCACAGAAAGTAAACCTTACATCCTTGCAGGTGCTGGAACCAGATTTTTGTGCAGCACTGGATGGAACCCAGGTGGACAGCCACAGCGTGCTGTGCAGATCCGATACGTGGAGAGATTCATCCTCGCCTTTACACTGTTGCTTTTATATCTAATGTAGCAAACAAAACTATAGATCTTGTCTGCAGAAGTAGCAATTTTATCTCTTTTTTAATGCTCATCAGAGCATATTCATCTGCACGCATCTAGGGACTGTATCTAGGAACAACACATATCCAGGGTATTCCAGCACATTCCCTTACATTTTTATATATATATATATATATATATATATATATATATATATATATATGGGATTATACTGTCACGGTCACTCAAGTTAACATATAGGCTTTTCAAGCCCTAAGTACAGGACCTAATAGAAAAGACAAAGCTTGCTCACTAACTCCTTGAATACAGCATCTGCATGACTCCCAATACAGAGCATCAGATCTATGAAACAGAAAAAATTGTAGGCAAATAAAATACAGCTGATGGGTATGTAAGCCCATGTTATGACTGGATATTGATCAAAATGGCATGAAAAGAGATGGATAGAAGTTAGGAAAATGCTAGAGTATTAAAAAGGTAGATGTTTAGAGGTCTCTGCTCTGAGCTCACCCTTAGGTTATGCTGCCAAACATACATAATTCATCTCACATGGGATGAGCTTACTTAAATTAAGAAAGTATCTGAGTAAGACATTAAGGCTACAGGCTAAAGAAGATAAGAAATAGCTGCAGGTGAGTAAGCTCATGTTTTAAAAACAAATACATATATAGCACCGCTGCTACATTTCAGCATTTCCATTAAAACCAAAGTCACAGTCCTATTTAACCTATAGAGCTATCTGTATTGAATTATGCTTGGCCTCATCTGATTAGAACTCAAAATGCCAAATCTTGCCCTGATAAAAATGGGAGTTGGAATATCCATAAATTATAAATCCATAAATTTCCCTCAAATCAAGACTACAGTATTGTCTCCTTAGTATGTTGTGAAACTCTTGAACTTGGTAATGCTGGCAAGATGTTTTTTTCTTAATTCAGAAGATCTGAATAGACCCAGCAAAGTCAAAAGTGTTGCCACAACCTTTTCACTACATGATATTGGCCAATTAAACATGGTTCAAGGTTTTGATTTGAAGCCTCTCACTGCTTACTTCTGTAGAAGACAGAAAAAAAATCCAAACCCAAAATTGAAAAAAAGGGAAAGTTGAGGGATTATGAATATCAAATGTAAACAAAGCCTATTGGCCATAGAGGGGTTACTTGATAAAGTTCTAGCTTTGCTAAGCAAACCATGTGAACAAGAAAGAGGATTAATTTTAGCTCTTAACCAGTGTTTGAGCACAGCAGTTACTTTTCTAATTTTGACAACACAAAGAAGTGTAAGCAGGGTAATAAACTGTGAGAAAAAAAGTATCTTTTTGTTGATGTTCTCAGAATTTAAGATGGCTAGATGGCTTATCAGTCATAGGCAGATACTTAGACCTGTCAAGCTGTGTCTCACATCTATTCCCCTGACTCTTTTCTTTTGTCTAGTGTGATTTCTGGCTGGTCTGGTTGTTCCTTCTTCAACTGGTCATTCTCAAGTATTGCACAGGTAGACAATCTATCTGCTCACATATGGCAATAATTTAGAAGACAAGTAAAAGTGACATAACAAGGAAAATAAATACAGAGGAGAGTCACAGACAAGGGGATAAAGTAAGAGGGGAACCTTGCTGATTTGGCAGCAAAGGTGAAAAGCACTCTGTTGCTCTATACATCCTACTAGCCAAAGATTACCAATACAGGGCAGTCTTTGCAAAAAAGTAAAAGACTAAATTAACTTTCTCCATGATATTGTCCAGGAACCATTTCACTTGTTTTGGCCCTGGAAGGATAGATTGATAGAATGGACCATTTTCTCATTGTCTGTTTGTTAAATTCTGACCTCCTAAAATCATGTCTTGTTTCTCTTTACTGTATCTGAGATGAATGTAGTCTACATGGTAACAATAAGTCATTCAATTTGCATCAAGTTCTCTTTTAACATTTCTGCCAGTATTCATTTTTACAAGCTACTGTAACATTTAGAAAAGTTTTGTCTGTTTCCTAAGGGCAAGTTCAGCATTAGTATCTACTTAAGCTCGATAAGAGGAGTAGGACACTACAGTATAATTACTTGAATAGGCATGTTTGACTGAGTAGGTTGAGGTCTGACTATTGAAGAGTAAGAACTGGATAAAATGAGGTTATACTTGTCTTGATGACTTGCATTCAGAACAGTGAATTACATACCTTCAGATACAGAAGGAGGAAAAAGAGGGAAAATAGTTCTGCCAATTCAATTTCTGCCACATAGTCTTTCCTTATACCCACATAGGGAATCAAATTAAGAACCTCTAAAGGGCAAAGGAAGTTGTTATTCATCCTCTTGCTCAAGCTCAGAAATTACTTGGCCTAGCGAGTGACATATTATCAAAGTTACCCCTGGGATAATGTACAAGTGAGCAGATTTTTCTCCCTTGATTGTTGTATTTTCTGGAAA
This sequence comes from Psittacula echo, assembly GCF_963264785.1. Classification (NCBI taxonomy): domain Eukaryota; kingdom Metazoa; phylum Chordata; class Aves; order Psittaciformes; family Psittacidae; genus Psittacula; species Psittacula echo. Next base: position 38,490,379 of record NC_137735.1, on the reverse strand, counting down.
AAATAACCAAAACTATTGGATAGATGCTTCAAGTGTTGCAGTGTGAATTTGTTCTTTCTGAAGCCATTTTGGTGGCCTAGCAAACTTATTTTCCTGAAAACCTGCATGGTGTTAAATTAGTTTTTGTGGTCTTCAGTGAATAGTGATTTCAAACCTACCAATGCTTTTGCATTAAAACAAAAGAATGCATTTTTTTCATATCAAAAATATAAAAAAATTGTTCTAGAATAATTACATAATTTTAATTTTGGAGATATCTATTCTGCTTCTGTCAGACAAAGGAAAGAATTCAGAAGGTTTTTATTTTATGTTTCCTTTAACCTTTAGATGTTACACGATTCTTGTCAATATTTATCTTATTTTGCTTAAAGCAGTTTAAAAATCTAATTTCTTTATTTGTCTTTCTAAGTTCTCTTTTTTTAAACCTATAGTCATGAGAATTACTCTGCTATCAGATAGTGTAGCACATGTTCTTTTGTCAAAGTTATAATTAGCTTTTTAATTATTAGCCTGATTTTTGACCTATTTATTTTTCCTAAATCCTGCAAGGTAAAACCTGACTACTCATGGCTGTTGCCAAAGGGGAATTCTGCAGGAGCTATAAGTTAATTGGGCTAAACTTTTTGGAAGAAAAAAGAAGAAAGGGGAAAGAAGAATAAAAATCCAACAATGTTATACTGAAAAGTGTTCTTTTGTATTATATTGAATCCTTTGACATTTGTATGGAAGTGTGAGGGCAGAGTTCTCACAGTAAAATCCCACACTTGAAATTTGAAGCAGACAAAATTTTGGAGATTGTCTTCTCAAGTCCCACATGGAGCAATGAGGATATTAGTAACATTATCCTATGGTAAATTATAAGATAAATATTTGATTGAGAATAAATATCTCTATGTAAAAGGAGCATAACATTTTCTCTGCAAAAAATAATAAATAAATTGACAATACTAAAGACAAAATAACCTTTGAGTTTGCAATAATTGTTGTTGATTTTATTGATTACTTTAAAAATCGTATCAGAATTCATCCTGGTTTTACACAAAATGATAATTTTTTTTTTTTTTTTAAAGGTAGGATCTCACAGAGCTGAGAATTCATAATTCCGCAAATAACTGAACACTAACCTCAATTCAATATGTTTCTTTAATTTTTGATCAACTAGCCTTTTACACTCAGCTGGAATAATGCCTCTCACCATACGCTATGTCTACAAAACCTCTGTTCCCCCCAAATCCGTATGTATTACCAGCTAGCACTAACTTGATGTGGAATAGCAACAGAAAGTCTCTTGACAACTGCAAATCAATCCATCAAATGTTAATCATGGCAAAATTACTGACACCTGATTTTTCTTCTTTCTCTCACCTTCCAGGCACAGCCCTGTCTCTGTTCAACCATTCAGACAATTTTCTCATTAATTCTTTAGTGTAAGCAGTGTTTACAATGCCCAGCAGTACTTACCTGATTCATCTGAACCATTTGACACGGCTCAGATAGCTTACCAAAGAATTCAGCCTATGACTGCATGAACCCTTGAAGGAATCAGAAACTACACTATATAGATAAGCATTATATACAAGTACTTGTTGTCATGGTTACACAGATAGGCTCACTTCTGATTTTTCCCCAGTCTTTCTGAATAGGTGATAGAGATCTGGGGAGATTTTCAGGCCTCACTCAACAGACATTCCTGCAATTTTAAATGTGTGCATGTCTGAAAAATAATAATAATAAAAAAAAAGAGTAGGTGAGTAGGTGGGCTGTAATCCACCCACTTCAACTTCTAAAATATTTATGGATAGCAGAGTGCAAGCCAGCATAAATAAAAGAAACTTGTACAGGTTGCACTGCATTATTCAGAGCCAAAATAGTGTTTTGCTGTCAGGGAAATCAAAATTAAGTAGTTAAACAAAGTACCATAAAGAGAAAAAAGAACTGAGAACCTGTCAGTGAATTATTTCAGCAGGCATTTTAAAGGAAGAGATCTTTTTGAGAAACCCACAAGAAAAATCTTGTGGCTGTGCACAGGGAATAATCAGGGAATAATCAGGAAAATATACGAGTTGTTTGTCCTCAACAAACATGCCACTTGTAAATTACCATAACCCTACATGTTGTGTGTTTTAAGCTTAGTGTATGTCGTAGAAGTTTGAAAACAGAGATTGAGATGTGAACCAGATATTTAATGCATAGTTATCTCCTTGCCAGACCACCAAGCTGTGGTTAAATTGTTTGCTTGACTTTCCTAGATGCTGAAATAAATATTTAAATAATTTCATTTTTTATATCTTTTCAGGTTATTGACTTTAAGAGGCCTATAACTGGACCTGAGTGTCTGGTCTGAGGACTTTTCTAAAACCTGGCATCTAGGCAGCAGGCAATTATGGCTTAGTGTTTATTGGGTGGATTCCTGCATTTCTCTTACAATAAACTAGTTACTGTACCCCCTCCTGACTAGATTTGCCCGATTAAAGACTCATCATTCAACATATTTTCCACTTCTCTTTCAAGGACAAATAGCTGGAGGTAAAGATAATAACTTGCAATCATAAACGTAACATGTAATCTTAAAGCTAGAAATAGACTGCACAATTAAAATAATATTTTAAAAAATAATAAACCTATATGCATATCTGTCTTACTTACAGTGTACTTACTAAACACTTTATTTGGAAAGACAGGTTATTTTAGTTACTGTGCACCCTACAGGAGTGTCTGTTTTTTCCTTTTTCCTGAAAGAAACTGTCTAATAATGCCATTATAGAGAAAGAAGCCTTCAAATATGGTTTTGATCAAGGTTTTGATCTGACTCCCAGTCTTGGCAAACACAATTTGAATCTGGAAGTTGCAAGCTAATACCTTACACATTGTGTCTTTACAAACTGGACTTACAAAGTCGATTCCTGGAACCAACCTCGATAATAGTTTCCCAATTACATTCCTTAAGCCTTATAAAAACTGCACAGAGGTTTCCTCAAAAGTGATTCCTTATAGCATGTATTTTTTATTACAGATCAACTCAGCAATCTTTCTTCATAGAATCACTTAAAAATAGTCAAGAAATCATGCCACGATTGAAGTCAGAGTGAGAACTTCCACTGTTTTTAGAGAAGCCAAAATTTTTCTCTTTGTCCATCAAAGCGCTGAGAAACCTAGACCTGCTCCAGCAAAACACTTAAGCATGCAATGAACTCTAATTAAATAAGGAGTCCTCTTTAATCATAAAGGTCACTATTATGCAGAAATACAGGATGAAAGTTAAAACTATCTGGTTATCTATTGCATTAATTTACATATATAATAGCCTCAAACTTTATGAAGCATTAGGTTTACCTTTTTTCCTTATTGTCTAGTGATCTTATACATTTTCATGCTGTTCAATGAAACCAGTATGCAAAACACTTTTTCTTATCAATATGAATACTACGTGATTTACTAATTTAACTCTGTTTCCAAGAAAGATGTCTGGGACTTTATCCCATCATTTTAGTATTTTTATTAATTGATGTTCTTGCCCCTTGTTGAGACCTAGGATTTATATGTAATTGTAGTGGTTTAAGCCCAGCTGTAAATCAGAACCACGCAGTCTCTGTCTCACTGCCCCCCTTAGCCCCTCTTCCCCCCTGATCCTGGAGGGATGGAGAGGAGAATTCAAAGAATGTAACTCCCACGGGTTGAGATAAGGGCAGTCCAGTTAACTAAGGTATAACACACATCACTGCTGCTACCACCAGTAATAATAATGATAAAGGAAATACCAAGGGAAAAGAATACAACTGCTCACCACCTGCTGACTGATACCCAGCCTGACCGAGCACTCATCTAGCCCTTCTGGATGACTGTCCCATTCTACATCCTGGGCATGACCTGCTGTGGTATGGAATACCTCTTTGGCTAGTTTGGGTCAGGTGCCCTGTCTCTGCTTCCTCCTGGCTTCCCCTCCCCTCTGGCAGAGCATGAGACTCACGAAGTCCTTGGTCAGAGTAAACACGACTTAGCAACAACTAAAAACATCGGTGTTATCAGCGTTGCTCCCAGGCTGAAAGTCAAAACCACAGCACTGCACCAGCTACTAAGAAAGAGAAAAATGACTGCTACTGCTGAACCTAGGACAGTATCCGCCCCTTATTCCATACCATTCACGTCATGTTCAGATCCCACATTTTCAGTATACCATCACTCTTATCTCATATATATACATATATGTATATATATACATCCACAGAGAGAGAGAGAGAGGGAGAGAGATCATTTCTTAGTGCATGGACCAATCCCTATAAAGCTGCTGAGTTCATTCGGTCCATGATGTCGGGCTCCATCTCTTGTAACAGTCTTTCAGAGCAGGAGAGGCTGTGTGCAGTGTTGGATCGTTGCCTGCTGATGCTGATCATTCCTTTACCACAGAACTCATCTGATTTCATCAAAGTTCATTCTTTGTTGAGATGGTGGTAGGAGGGAAATCAGGGACAATTGCTGGTGACCAGAAGACATCTAGTTGGTGGACTATAAAAGTGCTACATAGCAGGCAACAGCATACAATTGAGTTCATTGGCTGTTTTCCCCTAAAATCAAATCCCCTTGAGGTACGCATCGGACTTCCCCATCTTCCTGCATTACCCACCAAGTATATCCAGGTCCCTGAGCAAAAGCAATCCCACGAGTGGGTTTGCCTTTACCTGAAGCAGGAATAACCCAGACTGTCTTCCCCAGCAAATTCTTCATGTGCACCACAGGAACTTTGTCCCCCTCTACAATATGTAAAAGTTCTTACTGGGCTGGGCCAGCCCTGTTGGCAGATCCTCTGGTGTTGACCAACCAGGTGGCCTTTGGTAAGTGTGTATCCCAATGCTTGAAAGTTCCCCCACCCGTTGCTCTCAGTGTAGTTTTTAATAGCCCATTGTACCATTCGATTTTCCCAGAGGCTGGTGCATGGTAGGGGATGTGATATACCCACTCAATGCCATGCTCTTTGGCCCAAGTGTCTATAAGGTTATTCTGGAAATGAGTCCCATTGTCTGATTCAATTCTTTCTGGGGTGCCATGTCGCCACAAAATCTGGTTCTCAAGGCCCAGGACAGTGTTCCGGGCAGTGGCGTGGGGCACAGCGTATGTTTCCAGCCATCCGGTGGTTGCTTCCACCATGGTAAGCACATGGCGCTTGCCTTGGTGGGTTGGTGGGAGTGTGATATAATCAATCTGCCAGGCCTCCCCATATTTGTACTTCAGCCATTGTCCTCCATACCAAAGAGGCTTTAACCGTTTGGCTTCTTTAATTTCGGCACATGTTTCACACTCATGAATAACCTGGGCAATAGTGTCCATTGTTAAGTCCACCCCTCGATCACAGGCCCATCTATATGTTGCATCTCTGCCCTGATGGCCTGAAGTGTCATGGGCCCACCAGGCCAAAAATAATTCACCTTTATGTTGCCAATCTAAATCCATCTGAGCCGCTTCAATCTTAGCAGCTTTATCCACTTGTTGGTTGTTCTGGTGTTCCTCAGTGGCCCGACTCTTGGGTACATGGGCGTCTACATGGCGTACCTTCACCACCAGGTTCTGCACCCGGGCAGCGATATCTTGCCACAGTGCAGCAGCCCAGATGGGTTTACCTCTGCGTTGCCAGTTGCTCTGCTTCCATTGCTGCAACCACCCCCACAGGGCATTTGCCACCATCCATGAGTCAGCATAGAGATAAAGTACTGGCCACTTTTCTCATTCAGCAATGTCCAGGGCCAGCTGGATGGCTTTCACCTCGGCAAACTGACTCGATTCACCCTCTCCTTCAGCAGTTTCTGCAACTTTTCATCAAGGACTCCATACTTCCATCTTCGATGGCCTTCCATCTCCAATGCTTCCCCACAATACGGCAGGACCCATCAGTAAACAAGGCATACTGCTTTTCACTTTCTGATAGTTTATTATATGGTGGGGCCTCTTCAGCACGCATCACCTCCTCCTCTGGTGACATTCCAAAATCTTTGCCCTCTGGCCAGTCCATGATGACTTCTAGAATGCCTGGACGACTGGGATTTCCTATTTGAGCTCGTTGTGTAATTAGTGCAGCCCATTTACTCCATGTCGCATCGGTTGTACGATGTGTAGAGGAGACCCTGCCTTTGAACATCCAGCCCAGCACGGGCAACCGGGGTGCCAGGAGGAGCTGTGCTTCAGGGCCAATCACTTCTGATGCAGCTCAAACCCCTTCATAGGCTGCCAGTATCTCTTTCTCAGTTGGGGTATAGCTGGCCTCAGATCCTTTGTATCCCCGACTCCAAAAGCCGAGGGGTCGACCTCGAGTCTCCCCTGGAGCTTTCTGCCAGAGGCTCCAGGTAGGACCATTCTCCCCGGCTGCTCTGTACAGTACATTTTTTACATCTGGCCCATTCCGGACTGGTCCAAGGGCTACTGCATGAACTATCTCACGTTTAATTTGCTCAAAGGCTTGTTGTTGCTCAGGGCCTCATTTAAAATCATGCTTCTTCCGGATCACATGATAGAGAGGGCTTACAATCAGACTGTAATTTGGGATGTGCATTATCCAGAACCCCACAGAAACCCAAGCAAACTTGTGTTTCTTTCTTATTAGTTGATGCAGACGTTGCTATTATCTTGTTGATCACATCTGTAGGGATCTGGCGACGTTCATCTTGCCATTTTATTCCCAAAAATTGAATCTCCTGTGCAGGTCTCTTGACCTTACTCCGTTTTATGGCAAAACCAGCTTTCAGCAGGGTTTCGATTATTTTCCTTGCTTTCCCAAAGACTTCTTCCGCTGTATTGCCTGACATGATAATGTAATCAATGTATTGCAGGTGTTCTGGAGCTTGCCCCTATTCCAGTGCATTCTGGATCAGTCCATGGCAGATGGTAGGGCTGTGTTTCTACCCCTGGGGCAGTTGGTTCCAAGTGTACTGGACGCCCCTCCAAGTAAAAGCAAACTGTGGCCTGCATTCTGCTGCCAAAGGAATTGAGAAGAATGCATTGGCAATATCAATCGTGGCATACCACTTGGCTGCCTTTGACTCCAGTTCACACTGAAGTTCTAGCATGTCCAGTACGGCAGCACTCAGTGGCGGTATGACTTTGTTCAGGCCATGATAGTCTACTGTTAGTCTCCACTCTCCGTTAGACTTTCGCACTGGCCATATGGGGCTATTAAAGGGTGAGCGGGTCCTACTGATCACTCCTTGGCTCTCCAGTCTACGGATCAGTTTATGGATGGGAATCAGGGAGTCCTGGTTGGTGTGATATTGCCGCCAGTGCACTGTTGTGGTCGCGATTGGCACTTGTTCTTCGACCTTCAGCAAGCCCACAACAGAAGGATCCTCTGAAAGACCAGGCAAGGTGGACAGCTGCTCAATTTCCTCAGTTTCCAGAGCAGCAATAGCAAAAGCGCATCAGTACCCTTTTGGGTCTCTGAAGTACCCTCTCCTGAGGTAGTCTATGCAAAGATGCATGGAGCCTCTGGACCAGTCACAATAGAGTGCTTTTGCCATTTCCTCCCAGTCAGGCTGATTTCAGTCTCCAGAACTGTGGATGATTTTCTGTCAAAGAATGGCCACATACCCAGATCAGCAAGTGCCTACGTGGAGTTTGACATGAACCAAGGAACAACTAAAAGTGAAGGAAGATGGGAGTGAGGCGCTGGGAGTAACAATCCCAGCAAGATAAGAAGGAGCTGGAATTTGCTGAGTTGCTGAATTGTGGACTGTGGGCAAGCTTTGAAGGTCAGGTTCTCACACCTGTGCTTAACCAATTATATGCTAGTTGTTAAGGGCCTTAAAGATATGTATCCAACCGCAATGTACCACATTACTGTAAACAGTTTTGAGCTACAGTATATAAGGAGCTGATACTTTGTATTAAATGGCTTTTGTCTGATCGCATTGATCTCCGATTGAGTCCATTCCGCGACACAGTACAGTCAACTCTTGGGATCCTCCTGTCACTCCAGAAATATAGATAAGTTCCATCCCTTGATAGCTTGATGGCATCAGGGTACACTGTGCATCAATATCCACTACAGCCTTATACTTCTGTGGGACTGATGTGCCAGGCCATCTGACCCACACAGTCCAGTAAATCCAATTGTCCCCTACCTCCACCTGGCTGGAGGCAGGGCCCCTCTAATAGTCATCACATTGGTCACTTACGTCTTGTTGACAGGGATTAGTCTTTATCACAGGTGCTGAAGTAAAATCAATTCTTCGACTCCATCTGGGAACGTGCTCACCAGAGACTGAAGCCACAGCTTTAATGGGATGTTCAGCCTTGGTCCTTGTTCTCCTCTTCAACTCACGCACCCGTTCCTCCAAAGCTGAAGTAGGTTTTCCATCCCACTTCCTCATGTCTTCTCTGTGATCCCATAGGTAAAACCCTAGGGTGGCCCGTGGCGTATACCTTCTATATTCTCTCTTGAACAACAGGACGCCTTTTGTTAATAGCTGAGACGTGTGTTGGTACACGTGAGGAGCTGGATAGATCAGATAGATCATCTCTCAGTTTTTTGAGGTCCTGGGAGTGTTTTTCCACAGCTGAGATGATGGAAGGTGTGAGATTGTCTTCGAACTCTCAGAGTTTATGAATCATTTCATTCACTGTTAGTGGTACTATGTCATTCCAGGTTACTGTTGCCAGTGAATGGGCATATGATGACGGTGCATTCTGTGTAAATTTCTGCCACATGGGTCGTGTATGTTTGACTTCACCTGGATCTATGGGTACATCCCCGTTATTCGACTTGATGTGATAGATCTCTACAATGGTTGATTCCCTTCAGAGACTGGATGACTTTGTCTAAAGTAGTCCACTTGGCCGAACGATTCATAACATTGCCCTTGCATGGAAACCTTTCTTTCACAGCTGCCAAGAGCCACCTCCAAAAGCTGAGGGACTGTTTGTCTCTTGCAATTGCTTTGTCAATTCTCCCTTCCCTAGCAAGCAATCCCAGCTACTTGGCTTCCCTACCTGCTAGTTCGTGACCATCGGCCCCATTGTCCCAGCATTGGAGCAACCAGGTGATGATGTGCTCCCCTGGTTGACGGGTAAAATCTTTTTGTGTATTCCATAACTCGGTTGAGGTCCGAGGTTGAGAAGTCACCTCTTCTTCATCTTCTTGTTCTTCGTCATGTGATGATGACTCCTGATCAGATGCTGTCCTTGGTAGAAAGTGCATTGCCATTGCTTCTTCATCTTGTTCCTTCATCTTTCTTGTCTTTTTTTTGCTTTTCCCTTTGTGTACAGGAACAACCAATATTGGTACGAATTGATCCTCTGGTTTAGCCGCAATATCTGTTGTTGGGGTTTGGGTAGCTGCTGTACATATCGCTAGGATTTGAGTAGCTGCTGTACTTGTCGCTGGGGCTGGTGTAGCTGCTGTACTTGGAGTTGGAATAGCTGCGCTGCCTGTTGAGATCGAAGTTTGAGTAGCTACTGTACTTGTCGCTGGGGGTGGTGTAGCTGCTGTGCTCGGAGCTGGAGTAGCTGCGCTGCCCTCAGATCCAGGGACATTTTTTTAGTTTTGAAGGTGCTGGATAGTGTTGAACAAGGCTCGGTAAGCATAGGCCAAGCCCTAGCATGTTACCATGATTTGTCCCTCTCTGGTATGACCAGGATGACAACACACCTCATTTGAGTGTTTTACTAATTCTTCTGGATTTTGCATTTGTTCAGTGGTGAAATTCCAAAGTACTGGAGGGGCCCAATGGCCTAGATACTTGCCCATACTATCCCACACACCCTGCCACTCATAACTGTCCAGCCTTGGGGAAAATCTCCTGGTCCTCCTATAATGTCATCTAACCCTAGACAAGGCCCAAACCTGACTCTGCTCAGCTCTTGATATCAGAAGAAACAGTCATGAGTAAAACACACTCTGTATGCGTGCCAACATGGTGAACCCATCGCAATCAGCAGGCAGATCTCAAGAGTACCTAAAGGCCATTCAAAACCTTCAGAACTCTCAAATGATGCTGTAAACGTCCTGGTGGGGGGGGCTGGGAGCATGAGGGAATGTCTCCTTCATGGGTTGACCACCCAAGGAAGTGAAAAAAGACGTGTAATTGTTAAACACTTCTAATATATACCTCCCAAAGTATAGAGGTGGTGACCACACTGAGAACACAAACTAGATCAATTTCATAATCAATGATTCTATTGTATTACAAGTCATTACCATAAAGTACAATGAAACAAGAACCTTAGCCCGAAGCCCCCAGCCAATAAACACTAACACAGAAATACCGGCTGCAAGTAAGGTACGACATGCTGAAACTGTGAAATCAAGAGCAACAACTTTGAGAGCCAATAAATCAGGATGGTGATGAGTGACTATTAATCCAAAACGATAAATGCTTATCACAAATACAATTAGATACACTCTGGTCAGATCTGTCATTACCTCAACCCTTCGTGCCCCATGTTGGGAGCCAAAAAGAACTGTCATGGTTTAAGCCCAGCCATAAATCAGAACCACTCAGTGTCTGTCTCACTCCCCCCCTTACCTCCCCTTTCCCCCGCTCCTGGAGGGATGGGGAGGAGAATTGAAAGAATGCAACTCCCATGGGTTGAGATAAGAGCAGTCCAGTAACTAAAGTATAACACAAATCACTACTGCTGCCACCAATGATAATTGGATATATATGATAACGGAAATAACAAGGGAAGAGAACACAACAACTCACCACCTGCTGACTGATACCCACCCCGACCAAGCACTCATCTAGCCCTTCTGAGTGACTGTCCGGTTCTACATCCTGGGCATGACGTGCTGTGGTATGGAATACCTCTTTGGTCAGTTTGGGTCAGGTGCCCTGTCTCTGCTTCCTCCTGGCTTTCCCTCCTCCCTGGCAGAGCATGAGACTCACAAAGTCCTTGGCCAGAGTAAACATCTATGTTATCAGCGCTGTTCCTAGGCTGAAAGTCAAAACCACAGCACTGCACCAGCTACTAAGAAGGAGAAAAATGACGCTACTGCTGAACCCAGGACAATAATTTATCAGCAGAAAAGGTTTTCCCCAAATTTTACATAAGAGCTCAGCTGCCCAGTTTCTTATTTGTGACTTATTTTTTTTTAGTGTTCAAATTACTTTGATATTTATTTTCTTTTTACTGCTTTCTTAACCTCTCTGAGTAATGATGAGCTAGCCAGTTCTTTCGTTTCCTTTAGAGCGTGTAAGGTAGGTCTACCAAGTACTGATGCAACTCTGTTATTACAGATAAGTTTAAACACTTTGAAAAGTGAAAAACAATAAAAAAAGGTCTACATTGTAAAATTCCAAAAGCTAGCCAAAGGGATTTTTTTTAGAGTGAAGTAATGAGAAATTACTTAACTATTCATGTTATCATAGATCAAGTAATCATACTAAGCAATTCAAACACCACAGGTTCACTGTAAGACTGAAGAGGATGCTCTGGATTAAAACATTAGTGGGCATATAATGTTATCAGGTGAATAAAAATGGAAACATTTTATTTATTTATTTATGTTTACTCCAATTCTCCAGGCTTTGGATACAAGATTATTATGGGTATGACATTTGAGAAAAAATTGAAAGTTGGATAATAGAAGGTCATAGTAGTACAAGGAACTCCAGAGCCTGTGCTTTCAATCTCAACTGCTTTTTGTGAAATATTCCTTTTAGTTTGTTTTGAATGTTTATAGCAGTTTTTATGCACTGTCTGCAGACTATTTTAAAATATATTATTGTGACCTTGCTGACCCTTCAGATGATTATTCTGCTTTGGGTTGCACACTTTTCCCTCTGTCTTTTTGAACTGTCCCCTTGCGTATTCTTTTTTTTAATTTATTTATTTTTTCCCTGAAATATTTTTGTCATTTTGTCAGGAAAGGTTTTCTCTTTGATGCCTCCTGCTACACTGTTGCACTCAAGCAACTCTTCAGTGGCAGTTTGCTGCCTGTAGATTGGGAGAGGGGATTTAATCTGGAAGTGGTCAGATACTTGTAATTTATTTTTATTCTTTTACTGAAGATTCTGCTTTCTTTGGAATGAAAAATAAAATACAGTCTAAATCCTCAGTTAAGTGTATTACAAAATTATCCTTACACAATTTGAGAGATTTATCTTATTTTCTTGATTAGAGATAGAATGACCAAAAATACCTGTAAGTATCTGGAATCTGGATATTTATTTTGAAGGGAGACATTTGGGATTCATTTAAAAGAAAAAACACAATTTCAAGAGGAATATGTGGGAAAGTTTTCTTTGTTACTCTTCAAGAATGATGTCCTGCCAGTGTAGCAGTATCCTGGGACCTAATATACAGATTCAGGCCTTTCAAACAGAGATTTTTTTTTTACCTTATACATCCATATCCAGTGAATATTATAGCCATAAAATGTTAAATGCAATAAACAAGCTTGTGTTCTTTCCTAGCCTTCTTTTAACAGAGAAAGCTCACTGGCTGTTTGGTTTTGAAAGCATTGGTAAGACCAAATCCAGAGAAGGCTCTTTTCTTTGGGGCTCTGAATGGATATGCAGTATAAGCTGTGTCTAGTACTTACAGTAATATAGAATGCTATTTTATTAGAATCTGATTTTGTGTCATCTCTGTTGTGCATGAAAACATAGATTTTTAACATGAGGTTTTATTTTTGGTGAAGTTAGAACACCTAAACCTTAACAACTGAGACAGTGCATGCAATTGCCTTCGTGTTTCTTGGGAGTCTAACCCACCTGTTTACCTCCAAGCCTCTAGGACATGTCAATGCAATGCAGTGCTCTACCAAAAAGATCTAACTAAAGCACTGTAGCTCTGCTAGCACTGTGCTTCTCTCAGGCTAATATACACCATTTCAGAACAAGGTTAGGAAATAACAGTGAAGTGATATTTTAAGAGAGCTATCAGTACCCATCTAGAACCCGTTTTTACACTCATTTTACACATTGAAATGTAGTGGGTGGAGGCATATCATTGCATTTTAGCCAGAACATTGTTCATTTCTAGATATGATTTTGACAGAAAGCTGTTGACAAATTAGAGAAAAGAGCAATAAAATTAACTGAGGTTGCATAAATTGAGAGAAAGCTATTATTTATAATAGTAAATGGTATAATAATTATGAGAAATGGAGTGAAATGAAGATACAAAATATTTAAACAGAATATAGGAAGTGCTCTCTGACAGTGAGATGTATGAAGCTGCAGAGGAGTTTCCAAAGAGAGATGGTGGGACTCTCATTGCCTGAAGTGCTTGAAACTGTACAGAAAAAGAAATGTAAAAATCTTGGAAAGTGTCTGTGTCTGAACTGGCAGAAGAACTGAGTGACCTTTTCCTTCTTTTATTCCGTGAATAATAAAAGTGATACTTTTAAAAGACTTTAATATCCATGTCAAAATTTTACCTACCTTTTCCTGTATATGGGGTCTTTTCTTTCTTTTTTTAATCAGTATAGAAATGTCACTGAATACATTAAATGACACACTCTTCATCTCATTAAATTCCTGGATGCTTCTCCTTGTTAGTATTATATCTGGCTTATAATGACCATTAACTGATTTTTCTTTATTTTTCATTATTTGCATTGCCGATAGCTCTTCCATTTGAGAATATTTTGAGTTTTGATGATTGTTTAATCTTTCATCTAATTAACGTTATGCTGAGAATTTCACTACTCTGTGTAACAGTCTTGAGGTAACTAGTTGGATTAACAAGTTATATCACAAGGATTTAATTGTTGTTTGTTTAGTTTTAGATCTGCACCCAGCTCCCTCTAAAACTTTTCAAAGTTTCTCTGTTATTCTCTTGTTTTGGTTTATGTTTCCCTGAATCCAAAATGTAGGTATGTATACCTTTGTATTCTGTGATATATATATATATATAAGTATTAATTTTTGTTGGCTATATCTTTGTTGCTGCTGAAAATTCAAATAGCCTGTAGAACCAGCATTTTCAACGCAGACTTGAAAAATGCCTCCAGATGTGTTGTTATTTATCAAAGCCTTGATGAAACATCCAGCACAACAAAATTATTGACATTAAACACTTTACTAGAAAGTGATATGTGTTGTAAGCTTTCAGTTCATGTGCATGGTACAATCTTCCTGTGTCTACCTCCCACCGTCCCATCTCTGGACTTTTAAATGAGCAGAGAATATCCCTCCTAGTTTCTCTGAGGGTTCTGCCAATGCACAGGCACTTTCAGATCCTCCTCAGCTTCTGGAGGCTGAAAATAATGTTTCTAGGAGTTGTCCAATACAGTTGTCCTGTGTTTGTAAAGCCAATCTCAGGTTTTCCTTCATTTCTTATGGTTCTTCTTTGACAAGATCAGTGACTCAACATCTTTTTAGCTGAAAAGTCGATTTTTTTTCCTGTCACTACTGTAAGTTGTATCCTTTCCAACTCTGTATTTGTCTGCACACATACTCCTTGAGAGGGGCTAACCCCATGTTTGCAAGACTTCAGTTTCACCCTAGGCACTTGCCTTTTTCAGACTTACCCAGTAGTGATGGTATCTTTAGGACTCTCAGGTATGAATCTTAAAATGGTGTGTGAAATGCTAAAAAGCTATCTCATTTGCAGCCTGTCTGACAGCCATGTTTTGCTGAGCATTGCTTTTTGAAGTTTTTTTCCTGCACAAGTAGTTCTGGCCACTTTGTCTTCTCTGAACACCTTCCTTTGGCTCTTGCAAAGGATGTAATTCAGTCCTTTCTGTCTCTCTCTCCCTACTAACTTCTGGCTCTTGCCATGGTTTGCTACAAAACATGAAGGTGCCTTCTGTGTTATTTGGAACTAAATTTTGAGTTCATTCTGTCTTTTTAACACAAATGTCCCTTTCTTAATTAGTTTGGTTTCCTTTGTGTTGGCCACAGTGAGTCTCTTCTCACACTGTGCAGACTTCATGGCAGGTTACACTGGACTTCTAAAGACTTGTTTGGAGGCTTCCATTAGTACCACACCTACAGGTTTTTCTTTTATTGTATAAGCACAATCTGATTTCCTAATGATGTATCTGTAACTCCTTCATTCTTCCTTTGTGCCACTTCATCATCATCGTTAATGTTCTTCTGTGGTCATCTTTTTTCAAAATGCCATCAAATAAGAAAGAAAATCACCCTTTATACTTCATTTTCACAGGGAGTGCAGCACTTTTCAGACCATTAACAGAGAAATTCATTGTTAATTTCCTCTGCCTGATTTAACTGAAAACTACTAAAACACTAAGTTGCTTCAGAAGCAGCTTCTTTCAGAAATACCTTACTTGGTTTTAGCAGTCCATTCACCACAACTGCAAAATGAAGCATAGTTAAACCGCTTTCCAGTTGTTCTCCATGTTTTAAACAGTTCTGGCTTTTATAAAGTTTAATGCCAATAAGATTGCTGAGATGGATAATTTATCAGTTTTCTGCTCCTGTACTCTTGATACCTTACTTATTAGAAATCACAGAGTGCTAGGGCAAAAATCTGTTAATCAGTGTGCACTGACAGGTCCAAAGCCATGTGAACTGCTGCTGATTGCAGCATCAAGCTCCACACACCTCTTCCAACGACATTATCAAGTGCCTCTTTTTCATTGACATGCCTGATGACTGCATCCGAAGGTTCTTCATTGGTGAAGAAGGCTTTGTCCCTCTCCCCATGGTGTTCAGAATAAAAAGCAACTGACCAATCTTTTCTTCCTCAGTTTCTCATTAATTCATGCCTCTGCATTGGCTTTTCCCTTAATTTGCCTTTCCTCTCTTTGGACTCTGTATTATTTAACACATAAAGTTTGGATTGACAAATGTGATATGAATGACAGGAGACAGTTTTTCTGACATTACAGCTACACTGATAATGATGTAATGAAAGATTTTCACCCCCTCAGATGAACAGGTCATAGAAATGCATATGCTCCAACTTCAAATTGGTATCCAGTGTGACAGAAGACCAAAGAGTTTGTTTGCAGGAGTAAACATGATTATGAATTTGTCTGGTGTGACTAGAGTCAGTGAGAGAAAGAAGGATTCTCAAGTTAAAAAGTATTTATTAGTCAGATCCAAGAGTCACAGGAAAGGAGCAAGGTGACTGTGGTTCACAAATATATATAACTGAACCTTATTGATAGGTGTACTGAGTAATGTCCATCCCATGCAATGGCTTAATGTCTACTTCACTTAGAATCATACAATCACAGAATAGTTTGGGTTGGAAAGGACCTTTAATGGTCGTCTAGATCCAACCACCCTGCAATGAGCAGGGACATCTTCAACTAGACAAGGTTGCTCGAAGCCCATCCAGCCTGGCCTTGAACACTTCCAGGGATGGGGCATCTACCACCTTTCACCAACACTTAACAGTGTTGCAGTTTTTCAATTTAATCTAGTTGTTTCTATTCCATTTCCTCTTTAACACTGATACGTCTCTCTTGCAAAGGAAATTTACAGTACTGCTTGAGGAGAATATAATTTGAGTTCTACCATTTGTATTTGATTTCTGCACTGAATTGTGTTTTACCCAGGAACAATTATATAGTCTCCTTGATCTTACAAGAAAATCCTTTGAGACTTCTTGAGGAGGCAGATTTTTGTATCTATCTTGTGAAACTCTTTATAAAATTTCAGTTGACTGCATTAGGTCTATAAATACATCTTTAAGGAAAAGGAAAATACTTTTATTTTCACTTTGTACTTTTTCTTTTTTTTTAAATTTTTTTTTCCTTATTTTTCTGGAACAAAGGTTCAACTCCACTGCTATTGAGCCAAACATATATAAATGTGTGTTGGCTGAGGACTTTTTATGTGCCACATGCAGCATCCTTTCTAAAAGACAGTAAACACATATGATATCATTGATGGTAAAATCATTTATCAGATACGAAAGATTAAGCAAAAAAAGGAGGTTAGAGTTGTTCTGACTTTTTTACATGTCTAACACTAGCTGCAGTCACTTTCTCTGACAATTAAGTGGAGGTAGACTCTGAAATACTCTGACACAGCTACAGTACGCATTGTCAAGCAGCAAACCAGATAAAATATTGTGGTACTTAAGCCATGTAACTTTTCCAACTGATCAGTTTAGCGTTAAATTCGTGCTGCAGCACAAACAAAAATAAAATACCTACTCTCTGGAATACAAAGAATGAAGGAATTTATCAGTTTGGGCTCACACATGACATGCCCATGACTCCAGCCAAACATGTTTTCAAGCTTCTTTGAAGCACACAGAAATCTGTTGTTGGAGAAATTGTTTTCAGCCTTTTGTGAGGCAAAGCATGAACTGAAATTGTTATTGTTTTTTTGAACTGACTGCACAGAAAGACTTGTTATGTATGCTACAAGGCATTTACCTTGTACGTAATCCAAAATCCATGAGGAATCAGTACAGGCAAAACTTATCTTTTTCAGAAATTAATGATTCTGGTTTTAAGCATTTGGATTCTGGAGGAAGTCTTGTTTTGGAAGCATAATCTTGTAAGGCCCAGGAAAATGATCTGAGAATTCTCAGGGTATAGCAGGGGTAAGTGGAGAGTTATCTTTGTTAGTAAAAAGTTGAGAAAAGCACAGAAGGAAGACTGAAAAGGGCAGAAAGATCTGAAGCAGGCACCACTTATCCAGTTCTGTAGTGCAGTAAATAGTATGTTGTCCCTTTTTTCTTTCAGGTCCTTTGCTATGACATTACACTTCCTAGAATAGCATTAAGTAATTTTTTTTAAGACATAGTAACATTTTCATCAGGCAGCTACATGATTTTTATGTGAGCTAAGATATAGAACTGTTTTCAACCTCGAGAGTAGATCTAATTTCCTGAGTTGAGGGAAAAGCTGGTATGAAGTGCATTTGACATGGTGCCTGAGAGGTATGAGTAGTAATGGTCACTTACAAAAGATACGGTAAGAAATCTGTATTACAAATGGTGTGACAAATGAACAAACATTGAACAGAAGTACAGAATGAGTCCTCAAGCACTATTGTCCAGAATTTTGCTGGTCATCTGTATCAACTATTAAATTCAGTATTGTTATTTTATATTAAGTGACAAATTGTCCAATGACCAGTCAAAGCCTAGATTGTTTTGAATGATATTTCACTTATTAAAAAAAAAAAAAAAAAAGCAACTAGTTGCTGCTATTCTATGGATATCAGTCATGTTTCATCCTGAACTTGTTATTGCAAGAAAAAGCCTCCCACCTACCTTTCTCTTTGGCAGAGCCTTTGCAGTAGTCAGTCATGTACACAGGCAAGTACTCTGAGATGTATTGTTTCCCAAGAGAGTTATGGAAAAACAACAAAAAAGGAGCATTTGTACACAACTGCATTATAAATCTTCTTAGATTTACAGCTGGCTGCTTCTGATCTTGTTTGTGAGTACTTCACCATGAATCTTGACCTTGGCATATAATTGCTTATTAAATAATTTGAATTTACATTTCTTATAACCTTTACTTTACACACACTAAACCCTCAAATTCCTAAACAAAAAGAACCCTCTTCCAACTGGGAAACACCTGATATTTTGGAAGCCAGAAATAATCAACCTAGAAAAGGGTCTTTTAAAATGTTCACTATAGGAACATGTTCTACGTTAAGTGTACTGCTGATAAAAGAACTCTGTATCTCTAGAGATACAAAGCTGAACAAAACGGTGTTGTACATCAGAGAGATGAAAGATCACTGTGCTGAAAGTATTCATCAAACTATGACTTTTTAAATCTTGAAAGTGTATTTTTCTTCTAAAGTTTCCACTGTTTCTTAATTTTTTTCTATATATTTTCATAAAATAATACAATTTCCTTAGAAAAAAAAATTGAAAGCTTCTAAAGAATATAAGTTTTTAAGAGAACGAAACTCCACCTCAGAGGCTTGTTCATTTAAGGTTAAATCCTCTAAACAATCACACCAGTAAACCAACAATATTTTCTCTCTTTGTAAAAGATAAAAAGAAAAAAATTTAATATGCTGACTGTACAAAAGTACATCTGGCTGGCATCTTGAAGACTGCAGAACAGTTTCCAAGGCATACAGTTAGTCTGAATCGAAATGTTAGTTGCTATCCTGATATAAATAAAAGATACACTTAATTTGTTGTTCAAACTATTGGCAATGTCCCTGACTGGGGCAGTCTGAATAATTCTGGGTTTGACTAGTAGAACATTAATGATGAGTACTCAGGTATTTAAATCAAAATATTCTTATTCTTCATTATGCCCTTCCTGAATGGAGCTTACATCCACTTTCCACTCCTGACAAAGATTTGCTTATTATTGGACAACCTTGTATTGATAGAAGGTATTTATCATAATCATATCTTCCTGACTTTATTTATATAATAGCCTCTCTTAAGGAAGAAAAGCAGAAAAGGAACTACTTCTAAAAAAACCCCAATTTCACTGCTTCATTAAAACTCTAGCACACATTCTCTAAAGTGAAATAGTTGTCAGTAAGACTTCATTTTCACTGTGGAATCTGGCTGCAAACATTTGAAGGTATTAGGTAACTCTCATGTGTTGCTACTGTTGCAGGAGGATCTGCCCAAAAAGACTTCATGAAACAACCTCCTCCTTGCCCCATCATACACATTGAGTGCAAGGAAACATACCCTATGCCTGTTGTCTGCCAACTGAAACTTCTAAGGGTGTCCTGGTTTCAGCTGGGACAAGGTTAATTTTCTTCCTACTAGCTGGTGCAGTGCTTGTGTTTTGGCTTTAGTCTGAAAACAGTGCTGGTAACACACCGATGTGTTAGTTGTTCCTTAGTAGGGCTTACCCTGATCAAAGACTTTTCAGTCTTTCGTGCTCTGCCAGTGAAGAGAAGCACAAGAAGCTGGGAAGGAGCAGAGACAGGACACCTGACCCAAGCTAGCCAAAGGGTATTCCATACCACAGCACATCATGCCCAGTATATAAACTAGGGGGAATTGACTGGGAGCCACTGATTGTTGCTTGGGGTCAGGCTGGGCACTGACAGGTCAGTGGGTGGTGAGAAGTTGTACTGTGCATCACTTGAGTTGTTCTTTTTTTTTTTTTTTTTTTTTTTGGTAACTGGGGTTTATTCCTTCCTCTGTCTCTCTTTATTTCCTTTATTATGGAGGTTTTCCTTTTTTCCAAGTCTCCCCATCTCACTGAAGTCGGGGTAGAGGGTGGGGGTGGGTGAGCATTAGGGGAAGAAGTGAGAGTGCTGGCTGGGGTTAAACCATGACACAGGGCCACATAGCCCTTCACAAGATTTCATATCTGAGAGGACTGTACCAGCAAGCACCTAGATAAACCCTATCAGCATTGGCTCTATTAAGTTCAAGCAACCAAAGGCTGATTGACAAACACTGAAAACAAACCAAACACTGAAAACAGACAGTAAGGCACTCGATTTGAATTTACTGTGGAGGATATGAGTAATATAAACCTTCATTACTTTGAGTAACACAGTGACTGCTTTCTGCAAATTACATTGCAGAAATAGAAGTTTCTGCACTGAAGACTGAAATGTGAAAGCAGGAATAAAATCAAGAAGTAGTATGATTTATTTTTAAATGGTTTATGATGGCGTTATATCACACTGATTGTTTTCACAGCACAGACTGCATTGTAATACTGTACTGCTTTTTTGGGAACAAGTTGCATACTTTGTCTCTCTGTTTAGACAGCATCTTAGTAATATGAGTAGTAAGTGCAAAAGATTTTCTGAAGAAACGGCTTTCCTGTTTCCTATGTATAATTGGTAGAAACACTTTACTTTTAGTCCTTATTTCTCACAAACTCATTCCAAGCACATCACTGAAGCGTGGCAGCAGCACTTGAGTTTGCAACAAACCATTTACCTGGTAGGAGGGAACAAAATTCTCACTCAAGATTTACAGCTCATCACAGAATATTGAACTGGTTCTTAATACAAAGTCAAACTAGGCATATCATTAGCATTGATGGTGTATTAACAAGAATCTCTTCATCCCTGCAGCCAAGGCTGGGAAAACCATCTAAAACCAGTATGTACACATTGGATTCACCATCCAATTAACAACTTTGAAAAATGCTGAGACTGCTAAAGAGAAAAAAGGGGCTCTCAATGTTAGAGCTCCTTAAATAGTGTTTTGGGAAGTGGTAAATTTCAGTTTTCCTCTTGTTTACAAACAATCTGTTAATAGATGCAAATTTTAAAGAGTTTGTCTTGTTGAGTAATTTAAGACATTTTTTTTCCCTACAGTTTCTTTGAATCAAGAGCTGAGATACTATAATGAATGGCATATTATGGAATCATGGAGAAAATAGCTGCATGCCTGATTTTTATTTTATTTTATTTTTTGTAGGCAATAGAGCCTAGAATCCATCATTTGTTCTGTAATTAGACATACAATACTGGTTCTGCACCTAAACGTTATGTAAATAAATGCGATGTCTGCAGGAAGGAGTCCTTGATACTCATAGAGCCTAATGGCTAGGAGCATTTAATTGTTTCAGAAGTGAGTTATACTGTCCACTTTCTTTACATTTTCTTGATTTTTTTTTTTTTTTTGTGGTAATTTTTTGGTTTCTTCTGTTTTTCTTTTCCAAAGAAAAAAATAGTATTTATCTATGCATGATGACTTGTGATGTAAAAACCAAATTCACTTTCCATTCTAGAGAGAAAGATATATAAACTATCTTGTCTGGGCTGGTTGTTTATAAAATGCATACTCCATTTTCTCATGTCACAATCACATAGAGTAATTGAATTTGTATGAATACAGCACTAATTGCCATGGGTTTGGTCACTTGTCTTCATCTTTCTGATTGGATTAGCTGCCTGAATGCCAGGGTTCCTGCTGGAGGGTTTAGTGATGCTGTGTCTATATGCTGAACATTGTTTCATCTGTTTACTTAACATACAAACTGAATTTGTTGCTCCATTTTGATATCACTTTGTTGTAGATTACTTTTTGCATTCATTCCCTTGACGTGTATTGTGGAGTAAATAATCCCATATAGCGCAATGCAGTATTCAAAATTAGTTTGGTCATGTGCCATTTACCTTACTGCTGTATTTTTCTTCATAAATGGTATGAGAAGTATTTTTATAAACACACTGCAACTTTTGGACCTTCCTACAGTTTATTGCGGGTTACTGCAGGTCAAGGGAAGTGATTCTCCGCCCCCACTCTCATGTGACCCACCTGCAGCTCTGCATTCAGCTCTGGGGCCCTCAACACAAGAGGAACATGGACCTGCTTGAGTGAATGCAGCCAGAGGAGGCCATGAAGATGATCAGAGAGCTAGAGCACCTCTTCTATGGAGACAGGCTCAGAGTTGGGCTTGTTCAGCCTGGAGAAGAGAAGGCTCCAGGGAGACTTTAGAGCAGCTTCCAGTACCTAAAAGAGGCCTACAAGAAATCTGGAGAGGGACTTTTTACAAAGGAATGTAGTGACAGGACAAGGGGGAATGGCTTTAAATCGAAAAAGGGTAGATTCACATTAGATATAAAGAAAAAGTTTTTTACTGTGAGGCACTGAAACAGGTTGTCCAGAGAAGTTGTGGATGCCCCATCCCTGATAGTGTTCAAGGCCAGGTTGGACCTGCCGTGATTATTTGAGGTGTTGTGTAATATATATGTAGTCATTTATGATATTGCATTATTTTTGTTTACATACAACAGACATAATTAAGTCATAATCACATGCTCCCCTGTGGAACCGGCTAGTTACTCCATTTAGTTTGGTGAGCCAAATGTATTTATGTTAATCTCATGAGGTTTCCGACGTATGCCATCTATTAAATCTCATTTCAGCATGTCAGCATTTTCCTACCCTTCAACTTATACTTTATCTATGTGCTGTCTTGGGTTCAGCAGTAGCAGTCATTTTTTTCTCCTTCTTAGTAGCTGGTGCAGTGCTGTGTTTTTGACTTTCGGCCTGGGAACAGCGCTGATAAAACCAATGTTTTTAGTTGCTGGTCAGAATGTTTAGTCTGACCAAGGACTTTCTGAACCTCATGCTCTGCCAGGGAGGAGGGGAAGCCGGGAGGAAGCAGGGACAGGATGCCTGACCCAAACTAGCCAAAGCACATCATGCCCAGGATGTAGAACTGAGAGTTCCCAGAAGGGCTGTATCACTGCTGGGTGGGGGGTGGAGGCGAGGTATTGGTCGATGGGTTGTGAGGTGTTGTATTCTCTTCCCTTGTTATTTCCTTTATCATTATTATTATTTGTGGTAGCAGTAGTGATTTGTGTTATACCTTAGTTAATGGACTGTTCTTATCTCAATCCATGGGAGTTACATTCTTTTGATTCTCCTTCCCATCTCTCTGGGAGTGGGGGGAGGAAGGGAGGGAGTGAGTGAATGAGCTGCCTGGTTGGGTTTAAACCACGACAGTTCTTTTTGGCACCCAACGTGGAGCACGAAGGGTTGAGATAACGACAGATCTGACCAAGGCACAATGCTGATTTATTGGCTCTCAAAGTTGTTTCTCTTGATCTCACAGTTTCAGTATGTTGTACCTTATTTAGAGCCGGTATTTGCTGTGTTAGTGTTTATCAAGTGGCAGGCTTGGGCTAGGGTTCTTGTTTCATTGTACTTTATGGTAATGACTTGCAATATGGGCGGGCTCCGGCAGCAGGGCAGGATGGACGTGACCGCGGACTTGTACCTGGCCGTCCCGCTGCTCTTCACTGTCCTGGCCCTCGTCCTCACCTCCGTCTTTGTGAGGCTGCAGGGAGCTGAGGTGGAGCGGCCCCGGGAGCCGGCGGCAGCCGAAACAGCCCAGGAGAGCTTCCCTGGGGACCAAGTGGTGGCGGGAGCGGGGCTGGAGTCTGGGAGTGAGTGGCTGCCAGTGGAGGAGGTCGGGGAGGGGAAGGAGGCAGCTGCCGAGCAGCGGGAGGAGGTGGTAGAGGAGCCGAGCCCCACGGCCAAACCCAGCACCGAGGCTGAGCCCAGCCCTGCCACGGCCGAGAACATTCCCTGGCAGCTGCCCGCTGAGCCCTGCGAGCCCAAGCCCCAGGAGGATGCAAAGAGCAAGATGCCACCTTTGAGAGCCTCAGCTGGGTCAAGCCTCAGGCACCTGGGACAAGTGGAGGATGCAGAAGACTACACAGCATTTCCCAGCAAGGCAGAGGAGGAAGATCTGGACTCAGAAGAAGAGGAGCTGGTGGTGAGAGAGCTGGCAAGCACAGCAGCTACACCAGCCCCAGTGACAAGTACAGCAGCACTATCTGAGAGTTCTGAAGGTTTTGAATGGCCTTTGGGTACCCTTGGAACCTGCCTGCTGATTGTGATGGGGATCACCATGTTGGCACACACACAGAGTGTGTTTTACCCATGACCATTTTGTCTGATCTCGAAAGTTAAGCAGAATCAGGTTTGGGTCTTGTCTGGGGTT
Organism: Psittacula echo; assembly: GCF_963264785.1. Taxonomy (NCBI): domain Eukaryota; kingdom Metazoa; phylum Chordata; class Aves; order Psittaciformes; family Psittacidae; genus Psittacula; species Psittacula echo. Next base: position 38,466,096 of record NC_137735.1, on the reverse strand, counting down.
AGACGACGATATAGAAGGACCAAGAAGTTTTCCCCAAGGCTGAACAGTCATGAGTGTCAGGATGTGTGGGGCAGTATGGATGAGTATCTAGTCCACTGAGCCCTTCCAGTGCTTTGGAAGTGTCAGAGATGGAAGGCAGATGTATGGAGTCCCAAAACAACAAATTGCAGAAACTGCTGCAGGGGAGGGTGAATAATTTTGAGCCTGGTGGGCCCATGACACTTCAGGCCGTCAGGGCAGAGATGCAACATAGAGATGGACTCATGATCGAAGGGTGGACTTAACAATGGACACTATTGCCCAGGTTATTCACGAGTGTGAACACTGCACACAGCCTCTCCTGCTCTGAAAGACTGTTACAAGAGATGGAGCCCAACATCATGGACCGGATGGACTCAGCAGCTTTATAGGGATTGGTCTGTGCACTAAGATAAGAGAGTGAGGGTATATTGAAAATGTGTGATCTGAGCATGACATGAATGGTATGGAATAAGGGGTGGATACTGTCCTGGTTTAGCAGTAGCAGTCACTTTTTTATTCCTTAGTAGCTGGTGCAGTGCTGTGTTTTTGACTTTCGGCCTGGGAACAGCGCTGATAAAACCGATGTTTTCAGTTGCTGGTCAGAATGTTTAGTCTGACCAAGGACTTTCTGAGCCTCATGCTCTGCCAGGGAGGAGGGGAAGCTGGGAGGAAGCAGGGACAGGACACCTGACCCAAACTGGCCGAAGAGGTATTCCATACCACAGCACATCATGCCCAGGATGTAGAACTGAGAGTTCCCAGAAGGGCTGTATCACTGCTGGGTGGGGGGTGGAGGTGAGGTATCGGTCGATGGGTCGTGAGGTGTTGTATTCTCTTCCCTTGTTATTTCCTTTATCATTATTATTATTGGTGGTAGCAGTAGTGATTTGTGTTATACTTTAGTTACTAAACTGTTCTTATCTCAACCCGTGGGAGTTACATTCTTTCAATTCTCCTTCCCATCTCTCCGGGAGTGGGGGGAGGAAGGGAGTGAGTGAACGAGCTGCCTGGTTGGGTTTAAACCATGACGGTGCACTAGCATATACTGGCAGGAGCCAATCTTTTGGGTCTATGTCACCTAAATCCAGGAGTCAGTTGATGACAACTACTGATCTGAAGAAGAGGCTGCAGGTGAAGCATCGATCTATATGGATCCAAAGTTAACGGCATACAACCTATCAGTGATTTAGAATCCCCCCTCCCCTGAAAGGACTATTTTGGACAAAGAAGGCCTCTTCTCTCTTTCCAGCTACCCTTTATAATAGCATATAGCCAGTGGTTTTAAAATTTCAGTCATTAATTCTCCAGGTTTCTGTAATTCTAATCTAGGAAAATGTATGCTGACAAATGAACAATTCTGAATCTTCTTATTTACAATGTATTCTCAGCAGTGGCATATAAATAGTTAATAAGTACCATTCCATTTTCTTCCCTCAGTGCCTTGGATAATTTTATAATCAATATCTTGCATTTGGGCTAATTGCTTGATTTTTGCTCACCTTTGTACCCATCCAGCCCTGGAGGCTAGTGCTCTGCAAACTGCTGTCCCACAGCAATGCTTCCCTTTTTAACCATGTAAAGGCAACTGAAACAAGTGTCCTCTCACCAAAGACTGCACAAGTTTCCAAATTCCTACATAATTTATCAATCAGTTGTTCATTTTCATGTTTTTTACCATGTCTCCTTCATTTGTTAGGCAGTTCTGATTAAGGGTTTTAGTGAATCACTCAACATCAACCCCAGAGTAATAGCATATGTATAAAGTATGTTTAATGTTTAAAATACAGTAAAAGTATTATTCATACACAATCTCCTTTATAGAAGTTCGACTCATGCGGTCTGGTTAAAGAAAAGGAATTGCAGGAGCAGAGGAAAGAATACATATTCAGTATTTGTGCTTTTTAAGCTGGGGATAATAATATTTTTTAATTATTTTCTTCTAAACTTGCTTCTTGGTCCAAGTTTTTGGGACCAAGATACGTGTGAGGTTTGGTCTTTGTTTGAGAACATCACATATGTCCTCAAAGGACACAGGATCAAAGGATCACAGTTCAGAATTAAAAAAGTCAAAAAAAGAAGGGACAAGAAAAAATCAAAGCGCTTGGAGAGATGCTTATTTTTGTTCTATGAATGATGTCCTAGTCTGACTTTCAATACCTTGTTGTTGTATTATTTTCATGTATCATTTTCAAAGGTTTATCTTCTGGGAGTGTCATATTTTCTATGGTAAAGGAATATGAACATGGCATTCAGGATAAAGCAATTCTGTTTACCAATAAATGTGGTTTTGTTTACAAAATATACTTTAGCCTTAGTCAAAACCAGCTGAAGAATTTAAGCTTCTAGTTCTCCTTTCTTATGAGCTGATATAATTAATCATTCCTGCTAAGCCCTGAAATAAATGGAGAGATCTATAAAACTAATGGCTTCTCATTAGGTACCAATGTGTTTCTCTCTTATTTCAGTGTGAAGGACTTTATGAAAACATGTATACTGTCATTTCACAGGCAGCTTGGTGTTTTATCTCATCCAGGAACAATGTCCTAGACTACTATTGTTTATTAATTTACTGCCTAACATATAATGACGTCCAACCTTTCTCCACCCCAAAAGTAGAGCCAGACACTGTTATACCCTCTTTCACAATACGTAGCGCTAATCCTACAGTGCCTTATATTTCACTGTTACGTTGAATGGCTTCTGTGGCCTCCTGTCAGATTACAGTAGCTTACAGACCCAGAAATTGCCTTCTCTTCAAGGGTTAAACTATATAATGTAATTGTGGCCTATTCTAAAAAAGCTGCTCACCCTGAGGTCAGGCAGAGCACTGAGCTGCAATCATTAATAAGCCATTTTGTGTTTGCCTCTGTGATCAAAGAATTCTTGTCCAGAGTGCAGTAGCTTGTTTCCTTTGCATTTCAGCTTCAAATTTAGTTTCCAGAGAGAAAAGAGAATAAATCCTGACAATAACAATGGTGAATCTTTAATAGCACTCATTAAAGTCAATGTTTGATTTTTCAACTGTGCTACCTGAAATTCAATTTTTAGACCGAAAATGCATTTAAAAGCTTTAGGGCCTTTTGTAACAAACACCCTTTCACAAGTTATACTGATCTGCTATGCTGGATGGAAGACTACTTTATGTTATTTGTTCCATTAGTTCCTTTAATTTCCTTTATAATAGCTGAACCTTTACAGCAGTTTAAAAACATCTAATAGCAGCTTTGATCTTCAGATATCAGCTAGAGGGTACTCCACACTTGGATTTTAAATAATGTACTGTAGAAAGTAACCATCCAATGAAAAATGCTCAATTATTTTAAAAGCTACCCTTCACCATGCTTTTACATTTACAGGCCTTTCTCCTTTTTTGAAATTTCAACCTCCATAATACCGAGGTGCTTTAAGCAATTATTTATGATAGCATTACCTCATACTAATTTTCTACTCAGTGCATATACCAGAGCTGCATCTGCTTTGTTAGAACAAGGAACATGATCTAGCTGATGCATGTTCTCCCTCTTCTCTGGCATATCAATGAACACTCCCTAGAGACAGCAGTGTCTTTTTCTCCTTGCATGGGATGCAGCTTTCCTTTAACTATTGTTTGGCAAATACATTAATTAAAATAAAAATCCAAAGCAGAACACTGCCTTATAAGATGTTACAGTACATTTATTTTTGTGCCTTTAGGACCAAAATCTCATAGCTAAAGCCCTGGGTTTGATATGCTATAAGAGTTAATGTACCTCCCTGTATGTAACTAATACTGATGCTATTTGATAAGTGTGTGTTTGACTATCTGCATGCATAGCTGCGTCTACACTTATTGTGTGACTGAGCACAGAGTGCTGCACACAGTATACTTTCCATATGCAAATATACTTTTGCGCTATAGAGCAGAACTATTTGGGAAACAGTGTTTTTTAGTGGAGATTTCAGTTCTGCTGGAAAAAAGGTGAATGAATTCCATGTGAATCTGAATTAGATTCAGAATGGGATCCTCAATAACCTGCTCAGGACCTGTGAAATGCAAAGGAGAGTTCTCAGTGTTGACTAAATGCCTGCTGCTCCCTAGGATTATTAGCCTCCTTTTGTTATTTGGTATCTCTATCTACTTATAACCACAGAAATAGCTTTGGAATTAAATGCGGAGTGGTACAAAAGCCCTGCTATAGGAGACACAGACTCAAAGTCCTGTCCTGCTGGATGAGAAATGGGGCTTGAGTATTGAAACAACCAAACTGCTGGACAGTTTCCCACTCTCTCTCTCGCTAAAACCTTTCTGTCTTGTATTAATAATTGAACAAGGTTGAAACTGCCTTGCCACAGCCTCGCTATATACAGTGTCAGCTAAGATAATTTTTCATTCTTCCATCTCTCAAAATATTTCATTTCTAGAATACGGTTCTGTGTTCAGTCTCCCCAGTCTGGGGTGACTGCTCAAATCCATTCACTGTTGGGATACATGCAGACATAACTTGTGCAGTCCTGAGTCCCATCTCCCTTCACATTTCAATTCTGCTACCTATGTGCTAGGGTGCTTCTTATCCTGATTCCTGAGATCAGAGTATTTCTGAACCTGCCAGTCCTGCTGATCTCTGTTAGGTCATTAAATTAGAGGCATGTCATAGATGAGATATGTGTTAAAAGGTTTTTGCTGACACTGCTTATCAGATCCTGTAGCTGGCTTCCAAGAAATGGGAGACAGATGATCCCAGTCAGCTCTGAAGTTGCTCTTCTCCACTCCACTGCTTAGCAAGGATTTGGGTTCAGCCTAAATGTGACATGACTGTCGCTCTTTTGGTTTACTTCTGAATTACAGCATTCCTAGTTTTCCAGAATGAAAATGATTTTTTGCATACTCAGGATTAAAAAGTATAACAAAAGTTAAGTAGTTAAATAATAGTTGTGAGAAGAAAACAATTAATCCTCATTTTCCTGCTAGCTATAACTGTGATGGTGAATCTTTTTAAATCTGAGCCCCAAATCTTAAAAATGTTTTAAGAAAGTATTTCTAAGGACCAGATAAATGTAGCTGTAATTAAAGTTAAAGACACATGTAACTTTGTTAACATAGGATTATCCTTGAATACTGTGTAGAAGACAGAACTGGTGCAGAGACAGTTGTCCATCTGTTTTATGTCCTAAACCCAAATATCTGTAAAGAAATAGCTTCACACTTTCAAATGCGATATGAGCTGTAAAGCTTATATATCCTGAACTGGGGAGTAGAGGAAAAGAGATAACTCAGTCTTTCTTCATGGGAATATTATAAAATCCTTAAAGATCTCAAAAACTCAGACTCACAATAAATCTAATGAAACATATAACCAGCATTGAATGCATTCAAGAAGTCTTTCCCTCAGGTCATTAAAGTACTTTCTGCAAAGTGCTCCTCAAATCCTTGGACTGAAGAAAATAGAGATTTGCACAGTGCAATTTACAATGTGGTCATATGAGATTTACAGTTCTTTCATCAGGCTCTGTGGAAAAGACATAGTGCTCAACAGACGTGCTTCCCCCTCCCCTTCAATATCAACTAAACAGTAAGTAAAATTACCAAAAATAAATCAATATAATACATTTCAATTTCTCCTCAAGATAATTACATTGGTTTATGTTTGGTATTTCTTCCCATCCAGAGACCCAGACTTTACTCCTCTCTGCTTCCTCTGAAACACCATGAGTAATGGATGCTCAACACTAAAAAAAGAATAGAACAAAAAAGAAGGGTTTGTTCTTGGCACTATAATTGTTTACAATAGTATCTTGGGGCTAAGCTTGCAACCAACGTCCCATTTTGCTGTTTTGATTATATAATAGGAAAAAAGTCCTCACTTCAGAGCAGTTATAATATTGCTAGATATGGCACATGCAAGATAGTGGACAGACATGTATCTTCTGGGTGCTACCTCTTGTAGGACAGCATTTAGGTACTTCCTGTTTAAAGGGAATGACTATTTTAGTATTGGTATTCTATGAAGGGTAGTAGTAGAGAAAAGGAACCTAAAAGAGAGGACTCAAGTTAAGACTAGTGATGAAAAAAAATGGTCAAATACATGTATGATTTATTTTTTTCTAAATGTTACCAAATTCTACCAGCTTTATATGCAAAAGTAGGATAATGCAGCATTTGCTCATCCAAAAATCATGTCAGTCCAAAACAGTTAGCTCAGTATCTCTTATGTCTTCCCACCTTTCATTTCTACACACTTATTTCACCATAATTTGTGTTCATCTGGGATAACCACACATTACCACATTTATTTCTTATGATAAAAATGTCTTCAGGGACCATTTATATCTGTTATAAGAGGTAGGATACTTTTTTTCATGAGGTGATGGCAGTTCCTGAGAACCCAAATGCTATAAGATTTATTTTAACATGTCTCTTATACATCTTGAATAGTGTTAAATTCCTGTTGGATAATACAGTCTTTCTAAAAGGTGCTTTAGTATTTTGTTATTGCTTCCCAACAAAACACAAACCTGGGAGTAGACGGAGCATTTGGAAATATGTCCAAACCTATACTTCAGGGATTAATGCTTAAATATAGCAAATCATTGTCTAGTGACAACTATTCGAATCTGAAGTATCTCCTGCAAAAGCAGATTTGATATGTGTAATCACCCATCTGGACATGGTGTTTTCTTACCACAGGAAGTGAGAAAACTAGTCTGTCACAGATGAATACTGCTTTTTTTTTTAGGCAACATAAACAAGTCTACACTAAGGGAAGGATTATTTTATTCTACTTTTATAAAAGATTACATTTGGTCTGTTCTGTGATCTCTAATCATATACTGCTCCTGTTTTAGTCCACACTTAACAGAATTGGTTTGAAAATTTTCCCCATGAACTGTAAACTAACAGTGTTCTTTTATTTTGCAGTAGGTTGAGGTTTTCCTTATCCCCTCCATTTTTTTCTCAAGTTTTTTCCTCAGCTTTTTGAATTCCCTGCCACTCTGGTGAACAGCCTTCCTAAGGGAACCCATAATAGTTACATTTAACACAATCACAGACATTCTTTTCTCTGATGTTATTTGAAACTGTGCCATCTAAAAAAGTTATTTTTATCATATGTTTACTTCCTAGAGTGCCTTAGGAGTAATAAGTACACCATTTGAAATGCCACATTTAATTTATTTACCTTTTACTGTCTATGTCTTCTTCAAGTATTAGTATTACTGGTTTGGGTGTCTTGGTAACTGATGTAGCAGCTTGACATTAATTAATGTTATTTTATGAGGTTTATGTCATACACTTTGAGTGGCATTGCATCTCAGCAGTGCTCACTAGTGCTTCTGTGAAGAATTCCACTGGGCTGATGATGTTCCATTTTTATCCTATATCTGCATCATCTCTTCATCATAGCTATACAGTCCATTGTAGTTCTTGCCCCATATCTAGAAATTAGGCACAGTATTAATTATCTAGTTTGTCACAGGGCTCTGATTCACATTAACCAAGAAAGCAGCTGCGTGCTCAGCTCTTAGCAAAAATTCTCAGTTTTCACAGTAGATTAAAGGGGAATTATTGTGTTCCTGGATACTATGTGCTGCAGTTCTTAGTTTGATTTGTTAGCCCTGAGGTTTTGAGGGTTGTCCAGGTTTTTTTGCTAGCACTAGGACCTACTTAATTCTGTGCTATATGGTTAGAAACTTCTTGCATAGTAGAAGATAGGCCTCCACTCACTGGTTCATATGCTGTGTGCAAGAGATTCCATTGACTGCAGCTTTGTCCGTCCGCCAATTTTGGAGGAACTCTGCCCGCAGAAGATTCAGTGCTCCTCTCTGCAGAGGATCTGAGCACACATTTCTCTGTTGGAAACACTTTCAATTCTCTAGCATTTCTCCAGGTATGAACCTAGCCGCTCACTTTAGTTTCACCTAGTGACTTCTATGTACAATTAGTAGTAATTACTCTAGCTCAATTAATTCAGTAACAGTTTCATGCTGTTTTCAAATTGTTTTCTTCAAGTTCTTAATCATGGACAGGTGACTTTAAAGGGAAGCACTTCCATACAGGCTTAGGTAGATTTGCAAACTCCTTGAGTTCTTGTTTGCTTTTCAAACCCTGTGATTAAACCCCCTAAAACATAAGTTTGATTTTTGTTTGTATTAGAACTCTTCAAATTTCTGTAATACAGTTTCATGATTAACTTCCTCAGCCCTAAGTTAACTGAAAACTGCTGAAACATCAAAGCTTCAAAGCCACCAGTTGTTAGAAATAGCTCCCTGTCTTCCTTTTCTCTAGCACCTATTACTAAATTGCTTTCCTTTTATTATCTTTTCAGCTGTTTTGGGGTTTTTAACTGCTTCATTCGTCAAGGCCTTTGCCTAATTTTCTGCAGTTCTGACTCAATTATCACCCAGAGCCAAGAGGTCTGCTTCTCAGAGTACACAAATTTTGGTTGGTGGATCTGCAGTCTGGGTCTCCGCCCAGCCACCAGATCCTGCTGCCTCTGGTGTCAGCTATGGATCAGAACAATATCTCTAGACAAAATCATTGTACTGTTAGGCAGTAGGTCTGAAAAGGGCGGATGCCTAAAATCAAATGTTATCTTTGCTACTGGAAGGATGTTTAAATGTCTCTAGGGAGTCCTTTGCTTTTTGAATTGAGGATCAAGTGATTGCACGTAACAGAAAAAGTGTACTTTTTTGTTATTAGTCAGAAAATATTGACAGATGGCAAATTCTATCCATTGATTTTATATAATAAACTTGAAGGAAATTGGGGACTAATCATGATATGGAAACTGAGTGCAGAGTAATATCAAAGAACAAGGGAAAATCAGAAGAAATTCAGGGTATTAGTGTCCGTCCATTTCTGGGTGGTTTGGTGAGTAAATTACAGACTGTGCATTTTCTGAAGATTGATTTCAATGACAGTTCAAATGTAAAAAGTATTTCACCAGTTCAGACTGCCTATTAAAAGCCTAATTTCACACTCATTTACACTGAAATCTATTCAACTTAAGCTGGTACCCTTGGAGTTCTTAATGTTACTCTTGTTCTTTGCACTCAAGTCCAGTATTCCAGTTTGCCAAAGCAAAAATTTGCAGCAGCCACAGCATAGGCAAACACAGGGAAGAAAAAAAACCCCAAGATCCCAAACACCAAAACCGCTAAATATAAAAAAATAAAGTGTTTCAAGTTCCAAGGGAGGGAAATAAAAATGATTTGTATTAAAGGTTAAATATACCCTAAACTATAATATTACAAGTTTCATAGGGATGATGTCTCTATATCCTTGTGCAATGTATCATCAATCCACAGCCAAATACCACTGACACTGTACATTTTTTATCTCTACAGAACAACATTTGGATACCACTTACCTCTGAGGCAGTTCTTCTGGAAATTATAAATGTATTTCTTTCTTGGGAACAAAAGAAAGCACATCAAAATGAATGATGAAGCCTACAAACTGAATTTGCAGCTGTTTCATGTAAACTGGGAGAAAGTGTAAAATTGTTCTAATTCATTCTACACAGAGTTTTGATGATAGAAATCTGAAAAAGTTACATTTGCAAAATTACTTACCTAACCGTAAGTAATTACATAGTTCTGCCTACCTGTATAAATGATTGCAAATAATCATTCTTCCTGGTGTGAGGAAAGCCCATGATACCACAATCTTAAAGTAACCCCATGCAAAACCATGATGAAGACAGCTCCCTATTATGATGTTGGAGAAGACTATATATAGAAATCTATGGTCCAAAATGACTGAAAATATTTTTAAAGCTAAGTATAAACAGATAGGCGGTACTACCTGTAATCAACTATAAACTGAATCCAGCAGGTTAGCAAACAAAGTCAGTATTAACTACATCTCTTGAATCTTCTTGTAACTAATGCATCTTGTAGATTAAAACCCCCCTAAACCCACTATAAAATTATTATGTTCATTTTATTTGTAAAAGATGTCGCTTAATTTCCTTCACTCTATTACGTGCATTATTCTTTCATGGTACCACTAACACAGCATTGTGAAAATGCTGTCATTGTGGATACAGTTTGCTTGAAAGGGAAGACTTAGACAATGGTCTTATACAGCTAATTTGTAATAGTTCTATCATTGTACTATTGTGTGTATATGACGACTGTCAGTTCATTAGAATTTAAATCCGCTTATAAATATTTTATATTAAATTCTTTGTTAAAAGGACTTTAAGCCTTGTCTACTCTAGTGATATGTTTATTGTTTAAATTAAGCCTTCATATTTCACTTGCTCTAATGTTTTATATGGCAATAGAATTTTACAAGGGCTTAATAAAAATAGGCTAAGCTTGCTCTATTGTCGTGAAGACTTTTCTCTCTTTCCACTGTCATTCCAGCCCTTCTCACTGATTCCGAGATTTAATGGCTCATGTGTTCTCTTAGACACACTCATCTACTATACTAGGCTGCTGTGACTATTTCATTATTCTGTTTCTTGACTTCATGCCCATGTCATCAATTCAGATATTGGTTATTCAGTTTGTTAATGAGGGAAAAGTGCAATGACCATTCAGTCGAATTACAGAATATAGAAAAGGTCAAGGTACTATAGTACGTTATTCTATTGTACATAAAATGATATATTTTCCATTCCCTGATATTTCATTTCATAACAAAATTATTGCAATAACATAATATGGCATAAAATTAATCCACACTAAGAACAAAGCCTGCAATTAAAATGCTAAATGGCACAACTTGAATCCTTTCTTTTGACAATTACTGGAGAAAGAGTAAGGATTTAATCTTGTACCACATGAAATCATAATTTTATAGTTATTAACTGCCACAGTATAGCAAATATATTTTAAATCTACAGCAAGGTATGGGTACCAAAGTGCTGCCTGACCTCTCTCCCTGAAAAATAACTCCTATTTAGTTTCATTTAACTCTAAAAACATGTGAAATCCCAAGCAGCAAAGTTTTTGATCAAGGAAAAGACAACAATAAAGAATACAGCCAGAATTTTATAGCCTCACAGTTTGTGAAATCACCCATGATAGTCAAGATCAGGGTGACAGTCCTTGCCCAGCATCTAAGCAAATATTCACTTTAAAAACTGCTTTAAAACTGAAAATATTTTCCTGGAGCAAAAACTGAACTCCCATCTCCAGTCTCAGAGATGGTAGTCACAGGACAGGGGAAGTCTGGTCATTTTCCCTGGTTTTGTTTGATTCGTAATTTACTTTATGTTGTGCAATATAGAAAAGCCTTGGAAAAAAAGGAGTTTTAGAAATACCTTTTCTGCTATCGCAATCATGGTGTGATTGTTGGGGTACTTCCAGGAGCTGCCAGATAGTCTTTCATGCAGAGGAGAAACGAATTCTATTTTTCACCTTTCAACAGTGACTATTTTAACCACTACAGTTTCAGATGAAAATAAAAGGAAGGGCCAGATTTTAAATGAAGCAGTGTTCTCTTATTTTAGTCCCCATTCTTCCATTTCTGGGTAGTTTCTTTTTGTCAGAAAATGCTTAGGTATGTAATTGAGGAGTCTTCACATCAATGAAGGCAAGAACATAAATCCAGAAGAGACATGGAGTTTAAAATACATTTTCTAATTTCCTAATGGATACCATAATTTACCTGTCTTTTACTTGCAATTGCAAGGCTTGTGAGATGTTTTGTGACTCCCTAACTTTAATTTAGCTTGGTATACCTTTGAAGTTATATCTGAGTATGGAACTTCTTACTGGCATTTTTTTCCATAATTTTGCTGTGTAAGTTAATCCTTTATGCCTACCTACTTATTCCTTCCATTGTCCAGACCTGTTATTATTTTTATTCATGCAAATATATAGTCTTTCATGATGGTGATATGAATTTGCATATTTCGTAAGCTTGTAATTTCACTTCTATTCTCCTTTGCTAAATGGAGTTACTGATATTGTGATGAATTGAGTTATTGGACTGTGTCTCTTTCAGTTCTTCTTTGCCATTAATTACACTCCATTTGTTAATATGACAAATTGCTAAGGTTTCAATTTTTTTACTTTTTCTTCAGTATTCTGGAAAATCAGTTTAGTCTTTAATGAAAATTAGAGCCTAGTAGCAGATAAAAAGCAAGAAGTTGAAAGTCAAATGACAGGTTGGGTCAGGCCCTACTCTGCGTCTGACCTGTGCTCACAATAACTCCGAATTATTAATTAAACTGCTTTTAACCAGCTATAAGGGCTTGTTTTCAATGCCCATTGTCATGAGTAGAACAGGATTACTAAAGTGATCCCTTAGTCCCCCTAAAATGCCATCTTACATGCTAACATCTATCACTTTGGGGCTTTTAGCAGCTTTTCACCTGTTTCAACAGTTCTCTTCTGTCAGTCATTTGTGAAAGTGGGTATGTTTGAGCAAAAATAATATGCAATTGTCATTTATTTCAGATTACTTTATTGGACTAAAATTTGTGAAAGAATCTATAGCAGAGGATGCATAGTCTTGCCCAGCACACATGCTACTTCACCAATAACTGCACCTAAAAAACATCACCTTTCATAGCCGTACCTGCTATTACAGACTTGGAAATCAGGATATACTTTGGGAGTTGCCATGGCACACATATTTCCATCAACACTTTTGGCTGCATTTTTTTTCAGTAGGGGATTTAATCATGCTGAACTACCAAAGGAGAAAAAGTTTATGAACATCTTTACACAGAAAACAGGTGTAAATATAAGAAAAGGCCATTATTTCAATGCTGGGAGGTATTTGACTAAGGACTTTCAATATTTCTAGAAATATTTCAATATTTCTAGAAATATTCTGCCTTCTCTGACCTTACAGTCTCCTCTCAATCTGCCTTCATGGTATTTTGCTGAGTTTCACATCACCCTTTTTTTTGTTCATTCCTTTAAAAGGAAATTAGTTATGAATCCTAAAATGGTCACCTATTCACTTTGTAACAAAAGTATAATATATATGCATAAATTTAAATATTATCAAACAAAAATAATCAAATGGCTGGAGAAGTGTGGAGGACATGATCTCCAATAAACCAGTGACATTTTAGAGCTGAAAATGCTGTTCCTTTTACCTTTGCCACTGTGGAAGAAAAAGTTGATGATTCTCTGGAGATTCTGTGATAGCTCAAGACATGTCAATGACTCATCTGTAAACATCTATTCCCCTGAAGCTAGCAAGGAAAACTCCACAGAATGTGCTTGATAATATAAATCTCAGCATGAAGCAATATACATCTTGTAATTGCCACTTTAAGGGTGAAAGCCAGATAGCCTGGCAGGTGTGAATCGGCATATCTCTGCTGAAAGCACTGAACTACTGTGTTACATCAGTCTGAGAGCCTGGACCTATTTCTTGAGCTATTTTTGTCATGCCCCTCAAATCAATTCCTTGAAGGCTGAGGTGGTGAAGAAAGGAAATAACTTTCCACTACTGGGATATTGGCTACCACATAGACTCTTGTCCATCTTAAGATATTTGGGGCTTACTCTATCTAAAATTCTAAAATGTAATAAATCTATATAATGTGAACAATGGAAGAAGAGAGAGAAGAAAATCAAAAATACAATACATGACTTCTTGAAATAAAAGTTTAGTAAATTTTCTTCTTCAGTTTGGACTATTTAAAATAATCTTGAAGTGAGAATTATAAGATAAAATCTAGGAAGCCATTGTTTACTTCTCACTTCTAGCTTTCACAGTAGGGTCAGAATTCTCGTAGGATTCCACACGTAGGAATATTTAAATGCTAGACACTGGTGAATGACTAGACTTTTCTGAAAAATCAGTTATCGTTTTGTTATGTTATCTTATGGATATGTGTTTATAGATTGCTTTTTTGCATTTAATAGCATAAATGACCTCATATTTTCCATCATCTGAAAAATTACAGCAACCAGTTTAATTTTCCATATGTTTCCTGCCAAACTCTTATTCCATCTCTCATGCAGATGTCCTTTCTCTTCACTGTCAGTGATCTGAACCAGAATGCCAGTTTACTACACCTCAGATGCTCTAATGGCAGTCAGTTCATTCAATTATACTACTTCAGGATAAGACATTAGTATCATAGTGCCTTACATGAGGCATGTTCAGTTGGCAGATCTACATCCCAGATTTAGGGGGTTTATTTTGAAAATGACCAGTTTTCAAGTGGAGAAAAAGTAACTTTTGTTGAGAACTGTTGAAGTTAAGAACAGATTACTTCGCGAGACAGAGAAAAGGAATTGGGAAAAAGGATGTTAACAATGCACAAGATTTTCAGCCTCACATTTGCCTATATCCTTACGTTCTTTCTGAAAAAGTCGATAACTCCAGTCTTAACCAGAAACCTGAAGTAGGTCCATCTGCTTTAAGGAGTAGGTCTACCTGGCACAAAGCAGAAATCCTGGTCTAGGTTAGGTAAGTTAGTTTGCTTCTGTATTGTCTGTAAGTGACAAGGTGTTGGCAGTGGGAGGGCTGCAGGAGTGACCTCTGTAGGAAGATGCCAGGGGCTGCCATGTGCCCGGAAGAGCTGATTCCAGGCAGCTCCAGCAGACCCACAGCAGGACACAATATCAGCCAAGCTGGTGATGCCTTCATGAAGACATTTTTAAGAAAGGGCAGAAAATGACAGAGGGGTGGTGGAGGAGGAAAAAGTAGTGAGGAAACACCAAGGTCAGAGGAGGAGAAGGAGGAGAAGGAGGAGGAGGCAGCAGCAGCAGCAGCAGCAGCAGCAGCAGCAACGGCAGCAGCGGCAGCAGCACTCCAAGTGCTGTGCTACGTGCTGTGGAGGATCCCATGATGGAGCAGATAAATATTTCTAAAAGAACTGCAGCCCATGGGCATCCCAGACTCCCACACTGGAGCAGGGGAAAAGCGTGAGGTGGAGGTATCTGATGAGAGAAACCATAGCCTCCTCCACCCTCTACCCCCATTGTGTCACTTGGAGCAGGGGGTTAGAGGATTCAGAAGTAAAGGTGGATGTAAAGCTGAAAGGCATAAGAAAGTAGAGAAGAAAGGGGTTGTTTTAATGTATTTTTGGTATCCAAATCTACTTTAATTATCATAAAATTAAACTAAATTTCCCCAAAATGAGTCTATTTTGCCCATGACAGTAATGTGTAAGCAGTCTCCCCATCTTTTTCTCTGCCAATGAGTTTTTTCTTACTATTTCCTCCCATTATCCCACTAAGGAGGAGCAGTGAGTAAGCAATTGAATGGGGATTAGGCTCTTAGCCAAGGTGAACCCACCACGGGTTCTTAGAAACAGATTAATTGTGTGTATATAAGATTGTCAGGGCTGAAATATGATATGTTCACCTGTGTTGAGTTCTATGCTCATATACAGATTTTGCTTCTGTTACCTGTTGCAGAGGTTTTTAGGGTATGCTTTCAAGGCATTGCCATATGCATAACTTAAGTTTCAGTTTCCTCACAGGTATCTTTGAGTTTTATGGTCTTAATCTTCATAAAATCCTTTGAAATTTACACATGAAAACCAGTATATCTGAGGTGAGTTATTGAAATTTTTGCTGTATAAGCATAGATCATAATAGATGACTTCAAAAACTGACATGATGTTTGGGAATTTAATGGGGTATATTTTCTTTTTGATAGGCACATATATTTCCCATTAATGCTAAAGGGAGTTATATGTGTACAACAAAAGAACATACTACTTTACATGTAAATTCCACATTTTATTTTACAGAGGATATGTAACCCTATTATCACCAGGATCTTAACGCTGCCACAAAAATTTGTCCCATCTTGGCTGGTTATAGTCAAACATTAAAATTAGCTAGCTGAGCCTAATTGTATTTTACTATCCTGCCACTTTAGTAATGAAAGTACTTTAATACAAAACATTTTCTGTGTCATGTGGATGAATAAATAGCCTTTTTCTTGAATTTAAGTTGGTTTTAAGCTCAAGGTAATAAACCTACTTATTTCCATCTCCATCAGAGTTACAAGTACAGTTAAAAGGTTTACAGGATTTAGATTTGAAACATTCGTCAGGAAGAGAGACTGATAAAATATTACATCCTTGACTGGAAGATATCTTCTAAAGCTGATAGAAAATGACAACTTTTATGAATCTTGTATTTGATCTAGAATACGTGTGGGGGTTTTGCCATACAGTGGATTCCAAGAACACAGTATGCAAGTCTATCGTTATAAATTTTAAATAGCATAAAGTCTTGTGCAAAGTCTTGTGACACAACTTAGGGTAACATTTACAGTGGCTAGCAAGTTGCATTGAAATTTGTGATCTGTTGTATTTTGTATCCTTTCATAATTTTCTTCTTATTTGTATAAGATTTCTTCTTTTTCTCTTTACTAACTTGTCCAGTCATACCAGACGCAACGATTTTTTTTTTTTTGTGCACATTCAAAAAGTGACCTCCACATTCAGGAGAATTCAAATTCAGGACTCAGGATGATTCAGATATCACTTATATTTTCACTGAAAAAAAAGGTAATTGGTGGAAGTACTTGGAAACAGAAATATCCTTTTGTTGAAGTTCTGGAAGAGAAAAAATTCTCAAAAGGAAAAATATTTTTAAAAAAATTTCACACAGATAAAACTGGAAAATATAATCCGAATATGGGCTTTTTACCTACTGTCAGGAAACTCAGGATATCAGATCCATGGCAAGGATCTAGCTGGAGATTTCTGGCATGAGCCAGGACTTTCCCTGCTGTCAGGCTCCATTTTCACAGCAGAAAGCCTGTGAGAGATGTTTAAATGAAAATAAATCAGGATTTTGCAATAAGACCTTATTTGGTTCTTCAGGAAATTCATCCAACTGCAGCCCAAATCGAAATCACTCTAGGGAAAAAAAAACAGTTAAAAATGGCAAGCTATGTCAACTTCTGGCAAGTCCCAGATGGTTTATTTCCTAATCAAGCCAGAGGCATTCTGAATCTCAGATGGGAGACTACAGCAATTTGGACAATAGCTGGAGAAGATTCAGGATCCTTGCTACTGTATAGAAGTAAGAACTGATGTTTCAGTTTTCATTTGTAGGTGGAAAAATCCATGAAAGTTTATTTAAAATCACTAAAACAGTTTGGTATTTCAATCCCAAATCAGTAACGTGAAGCCAAAGGGAGATTTAACATTGACAGCCAAGGAGCAAGTTAGATTTTATAATTTGACACAGGTAGACACTTTTTTGTGATCTTGATTTACACTTATTTCTTCTGCAGTCTGACCTTTTCTCTTGCAGCAACCTTATTCTGTTTTCTTCCCTTCTGCCTTATACCAATTTTGCTTCTGAGTGTTGGGTCAGATCCTCAAAAATCAATGTGTCTGGGATTATTCCTGCGTAGTAGCTACTCTAGGTATAGTATCAAAGTAAAATTACAATTCTCTTTGAAAAGCTTTTTACTGTTCTTTAAAAATGTTTGTATACTTGTAAATCTTGATACATAGAGTACTGCTATGCAGGTTTCTACTAATATTAGTAAGATTAGAAAAAAAAAAGCAAGATTTTCTTAATATTTAACTTAGATATTTTTGAATATTTATATTTTTTTATTTTAAATTTTGAAAACGACATGTATAAAATTTACCAGAGAATTATTGGTCCTTAGAAGCTACAATAAGATTTTGGTTAAAGAATCACAATTGCTGTTCCCCCAAAAGCATCTGATTTAAAAAAATAACCTTGTATGTCTTTTATGCTGAAGTATAAGGATAATACTTAATAGAAATAAGTAATAAAAGTAGTAATAAGGCTGACTGGTATGAAAAGTTGCGGTAAGTCAGATTCTAAGCCCTCTCTTCTGAAAAAGATATAAAACCAAAAACAGGTGAGACAGCCTTTCTGTAGAAATATTAAACTGTAAAATTTTGTAGTGTGTATTCAATATTAAAAATAATAATTCCATTAACTTTTAAAATAAGAAATGTAGAAATTATAATCTGTATTAAATTCTACAAGCTTTCAAACGTATTCCTATAGGCTTTTGTGAAAAGGTCAGGCACATGCAAACATACAAACATAAGTAAAGCTCATGTCTCATGAAGCAAAATGTATGGACACATTTTGCAATACTCTTGAATCTAGTTTGTATAAAGTACCACAACTTTCCTCTCTAGAAAATCCTTTAGAATCTTCATTCGAATTCCTGATCCCAGTATAGACAAAAAAAGGCATTGAACTAATTTTTAAGGGATTCCTGTGAGCTGGATCTTTTGTCTTCTCTCAGAAGGCTACTACACACTAAATTTCATGAAATTTGTCATGTGTTATTTGGATAGAGACTAGGCTGTCTAACATTGACTAGTGAGGCCTGGTGGGAGTTAGCCAGCAGTAGTGCTAGGAAGATGTTCTCAATTAACTGAATTCACTGAGGTTTTAAGCTATAGGCATTAAGTCTGGCCATTGGAAAAATGGTGTCAAAAAGATCCTCATGGAAAGAGACACAGAATGTCCCACAGAGGCCAGTAAACTTTAGGATTTCAGAGGAAAAAGATAAATATAAGAAACATCAGACATTTTAATACATAAAACTATTCTTTCTGTTTTAACAGAAGACAATATTGATCCATAATACTATCAACTTTAGAACAATTTTTATTTTGTAAGTGTGTTTTAAAGTAAGTCTGGAAAATTTTAATCATTCCACTAACTCTCTGATTTACACAATGGCTATCAGTGTGTCCTGGGTTTTGCTACATTCCTGAATTTGGACATAAGAGCCTGTGACATATAGTCATAGAATAGTTTGGGTTGGAAGGGACCTTAAAGACCATCTAGTTCCAGTCCCCTGCCATGGACAAAGACACCTTACTCTGGACCAGGTTGCTCAAAGGCCATCCAACCTTGCCTTGAACACTGCAAGGGATGGGGCAGCCACAACACACTTCAACTGTCCTTATTTCTGTGGAAATGAAATCAAGGTGCTTTAGGCCAGACCTACTTGCTAGGCAGCTGGACTTAGGAATGCTTTTGGACGTTTTGGATGACTAGACTTACACTGACTTAGGATTTGTCACATTTTAAATTGTGTTCAATGAGTTTGTAATTTCAGCTCCTTTTTTTTTTTTTTTTTTTTTTTTTTTCCCCACCTATGTCAGGAGTGGCAATGTCAGATTTGTGAAAGTTGCCAAGGATCCACTAAGCTCTAATTCATGCTGGCAAGATGACTAGCGAGTTGCCACCAGGCAATATCCTCTGTATCACTGAAGCAGAGCAAAGGAAATCAGAATGGGGAAAACGATCAATGCACATACTCAAGGAGATACTAAGTGCTATTTACGGCAATATATAAACATCAGGCACAGTTAAAAATGTTGCAGCCAAATCCTCTAGCTGGTTCTAGAATGGAACCAAACCTGAACTGTCATGAGAATGTAAAGTTAGCTCTGTAAACCTACCTCTCATATCTTTATCATCTTCTTGCTCTAGCTAACAGCCTTTTTTTTAGCTGTGGTTTAGACTTACAAGGGGAATGAGAACTTGTAGATAGGAAGTGATGAATGCAAACATCAGTGCACACAATTTTCTAGCACCAGTGTGATAGAATCTGCCCATTTATTTACTTGTTAATATTAACACTTTCCAGAACCTGTAAAATGGAAACAAAATCCTGTGTCTCTTTTTTGAATGAAGCCTTGAATATTTCTCTGTAAGCCTCCTTGGATTTGCTGTGTTAGCTTTTTAATCAGACCCCTCAACACCATGTTGCTTTACTAAAGAATTTCAGTCAAAAGGGCTGTGATTTTTGTGCAGACATTTGAGAGGCCAGATAGCTGTTGCCCCAGGAAGCAGGGCAATTCTCTACATATTAATGTTAATATTAAGTGATTCAAACCCCTTATTTTGAAATATTTGTGTTTTCTATGTTAGAGACTGTCTCTTCCAGCTGCTGGAGGACTCCCAATGTGAAAACCTTGGGACTCACAAATGTCTGTGGTCTTTTTAATGCTCATTTCTGCACAATTTCCAGGTGGTGCTTAGGCCTAGTACTTGTGTCAGATCACTAGAGAAAACATATAAAAATGACAAGTCACATGAGAAGAGGCTTTGTTAAAGCTCTCACTGGTTTAGACTGAGAGTGTGTCTCAGTATTCCAGTCCTTCTCTGCAATGAACTTTAAAGCTGTTTGAAATTCATCAAAACAATTTTTTTTCTTTTTAATAATAGCATCTAAAATAATCCTAGCACAATTACTGTGACACTAATATACCTCAGAGCCACCATCTTACTGCACAATTTACCTACAGCATTCGTTAATGGCTGAGAAAAACACACCCTGTCATGGTTTACTGCAACCTAACGGACTTAAATTGCAATCAGAAAGCTGACAGGCCAGTGCATTATTAACTGAACCACTGAGACCCTTTAAACTGTATTGTATGTAAGCTTCTAGCACAGGGAGTATAGAATTTTAAGCTTGCACATTTTAATGTATTTAATTTGCCGCACTCGGCAGTTTGCTTTGTGAACTGTTAATCTTCTCAACTGATACAGCAAAATGTCACTGTATTCATTTGCAGAGTATAATAGGCTTATATCCTAAAACAATAAAGTTATAATAGCCTACCCACTGCCTAGAGAAGTTATACAAATTCAGCATGTACAAGGTGTTGTGTGTCCTACTTACCCTCTAGGTTTTTAAAACTCATCTCATACCACTGCCTCCAAAATCAGTAGTGTGCATTACTTTGGTGAGATAAAGCCAAGTAAATGTCATGGATCAAGCTCTGCTGAATTCTCAGTCTCCCTCTCTGGAATTGCTTTCACTACCTTTACCTAATTATCCATTTTATTTATTTATTTATTTATTTATTTATTATTTTTATTTATTTATTTTATTATTTATTATTTTATTTATTATATTTATTTATTTATTTATTTATTACCTATTTTCACTACCTTTACCTAATTCGTTCTTGCCATTTCCACCCATGACAATTGCAAGCTGAAGTCACAGACATCCAGATTTGTTCTGCACCTTCAATACATATACAGTCTGGAACTGAGGGGTGATTTGTTCACTTGGCTGTGGCAGGAACCAGAAGCAAAGTAATCACGGATCTGATGGAAGAAAATCTGCTACTAAGCTGTCTAGCTTCCAAGGAAGAGGTTCTTCCTCCAGCTTTACTGATATTTCTTGGTTTTGCCCTCCATTCTTTTTTCTGACCATTTCTGCAAAATTTGTCATCTCTCATTTTCTACAAGCATGAAAAGGACTGTGTGATCATGGCAGTATCACAGTGTTTCTACAGTAATGGATCATCACTTGCAACAGAGAATTGTGGGCGTGAGGATGAAAATTATAGCAGTATAATAGAGGGAATACTGACACTACCAGTGCTAGCATACGGAGACCTGATTACTTTTTGGACAAGTGTTATACAGTTTTCAAATGAAATTTACTGGAGAAGGATTGGATTGGCTATTTCTACCATAAGAGTTCCCTTCTGAGGAGTGGAAATGTGACATCTCACACTGAATTTGTCAGGTTGCTGAATGACACTGCAGCTGTACTTGCGCAAATTTAGGTTCAGCCTGTGAAGTGTTTAGTTGACCAACAGGGCATATTACAAAGCCTGTCTTTTTAAAAAAGGATTATCTTTCTGCCTGAGGGGAAGGTTTGTGGAGATTCTTTGTCCAAAACAGGAATGATGTGAGGGTTAGTTCAGCTTGCACACTCAGATATGGTTAAACATTCTTTACAAAAAGGTCTGAAAACAAACAAACCAAAATGCAATGAAAAAAGCCACTTATCAAATGAAGTCTTTGTTGTCTGGATCACTTCTACTCATAGTGCTTAATTAAAATATAGCCTTAAGCAGAAGAAGGTTGTGCATCTTGGTCTACAACCAAAAAAAATCTTAAGGGAAGAATCAATAAAATGATCCCTAGCTGATTCTATTAAAAATATCATGTAAAGAAAAAAATAATTTTCTAAACCAAACATAATACAATTTTATTAAAATAAAAAAAACCCAACAAACCAAAACCCCCCAAAAAACCCACGCTGGTGATAGAACATAACTTTCTAGGTATCTTGGTCCTTAGTGGTTCTAAAGGTGACAAGGGATCTTAAAGGGAATATGACATTTGCAGGAAGGATGTGTGAGAGTTACACTGGGTTTTTTTCCTACACAAAATTTGTCCGGAGCCTGTACAAAATTGTTTCTTGTGTCAAAGCAATCTCTTTAAAATTATAACAATCCTGCATTTTTCAGTGAAGCCCTATTACTAGTGTCTGCATTGTCTGAACCATTCATAAAACCAGCCAACATCATAAGGAAAACTTTTAACAAAAGCAAAAGCAAACTTTATTTTTAAAACTATGCCCTGGCTGCAAGGTGAGTTTAGCATAAAGAATTAAAAGACAAAATAAAACTGGAGTTGCTACATAAGGTTGTGATGAGTCTGTCTCTTCCTTCTTCATGAAAGAATAAGGTGTATTACAGCAAAGGTTCAAGAATTATCCATTAGTAACAACATTTATACTGAAGTGGTTTAGACCATTACCGCAGACTATACCCTGGGCTTTTTTGTTTTCTATTTTAATAGGCAAAAAACATGCAGAGTCTATCTGCAGCTGGAAATAATGTACAATAATAAGTGATAGCAAGGATTTGCTTATTTCAACTGCATTGATTATATAGTTTTAAAGTTTCTTCATTTATATATAGAGTTCAGAGATTTCTGTGGCAAACTATGATTAATCTGAAGTGTTCAATAGTGCATTTGCTAACTGCTAGTGAATTAAATGGTATCTGGCATTGAATTGTACATGCTCCTTTTTGGCCTAGTGGACCATGGGCACACTGGGTAACAAAACTTCCCAAGCTACTAATTTTGGTTCATAGGAACATGATTATATCTTAATGTTCTTAGTGTAATCTTGGAAACATTCATTATTAGGAGCTGGTTGCTGCATCTTACATTTTTATGTCTGCTGTAGCTTCTTGATTTAATCCTTTGCTATTATTTCAGATTCAGCAATCAATGCTGGTTTTGAGGTCCTGATCATCTCAATAAATTTAACAAACTACAAGACAAAATTATTGTAAGTAAAATCTTCTCACATTTTTGCTGTAGCTGGGGTCAGGAAGAGTTCTTAAATAAAATATTTAAGATACATCTGAATATAACCTAAAGAGAATGTGGGGAAATTACATTAATTTTTAGACTTTTTTAACATCAAAGGTAACACTGGAGAGATGGATAATCATTAAAAGCTGAATTACTGAAAGTGTCTTGATAGTGCACTTAAACACATTTCAGTCAAGTGAAATAATTTAAAATCTGAAGTATGATCCAGAATCACATATGTCAATTATTATGTTTTCTGCAATATTAAAAATGTATGCAGCTGGAGGCTTAATTATATGAGACATCTCAGAGTTAGAAACACTTCATCCTTTTCCTTTTTTCTGAAGTGTAGCCTTTTCAGGTATTGAATGCAAATAGTCCACAAAGAGAAGGGAAAGGTTCCTCCATTATTTAGCGTAACCGAAAGCCAGGATAACACAAGAGATTTGCAAAAAAATTAGCTTTAAAATATTTTTGTGCTGATGGAATTTTATTACCTGATGATGATTTTGATTGACTCAATTTAATGAATTTTCCAAGTGGAACAAAAACTTCTTCATGAAAAAGTAGTTAAAAGCTATGATGTCTATTGCATTTGTATTGTCTATTGTATCATTACCAAAGTAGTAATTTTTCTATCAAAATGTCCATTACATAATTTTGAGTAAGCTTCATTTTTCCTTAAAAATGATGCATTTGTTTTCTTTTCCCATCCTAAATCACAGAAAAAAAAACCTTTGAACCTAATGCTACTGAAATTAATTTGCTGTCCACTATTCTGTTGTTTCCATTGTTCAGCCCATATTAACTTTAATAAGGGCAGGACTGATCACTTCAAACTATTATTCATAATACCAAGTCACTGTGTCCTTCCTTAAGTCATGGCACAAACTGAGATCTATAAGCGGAATAGGAAAACTGTTTCCTGTGATTTTGGGGTCCAGGATGTACCAGTTGATTTTGGCAGAGTACAACTAAACACCAAAGTTTAAGTGATTTGGGAGTAAATACGCAAGTACAAAGAAAGAAAATTTATCTTCTAATGGTCTTGATAAATATCCATATAAGAGCTTTAAAGGGATTTTGGTTTTTTGGTTGTGTATGGGGTTTTTGTGTTGTGGGTTGGTTTGTTGGGGTTTTTTGTTTTGTTTGTTTGTTTTGTTTTGTTCTTTTTTTGGGGGGGGATTGTGTTGGGTTTTTTGTTGTTGTTGTTGTTGTTTTGTAATGGCAAATTACTTATGCATGGATCTTGGCTTTTAGTTATTTGTTGTAAGATCCTCCAAATGAGACACCAGGGAGTCAGATGAAGCTCCAGGATGTATAATTTGTAGAGCAAATTAGAAGAGATTTTCTTACTGGAGAGTCAGCATTTGTGGTGGCAAGCTGCCTGCTCAAATTTTTAACTCCCAGTTTCTGTTGTAAGGAAAAGTAAAGCTTCATGAAGAGGCATAAAGTGATGGTTTTGTGATGGTGAAGATGATACAGTGGAAACAATACAGTGCTACAGATTTGCTGAGATAATAAAGACAGTGATAGAATTAAGAAAGCCTAAGTATGATGTACTCCTACCAAGAGGACTGAAATTGTTATGACTGGATTTGATTGCTCACTCAGCTTGCTTTAGGGGCTGAGAGCTGGACTGACTGAACTCTATAATACTATGAACTGTCAGCATCAATTTAATTGTAATTTTTACAGATATGTTAGAATTCAATACCTGAAATTCACTTTTCAGGATTACATTGTGATCAGCCACACAAATGATCCAATGATTTGTTTTAATAAACTGTTGCTCAAGTACAGAGTCATGAAAAAGAAAAATACAGTAAAATAAGGGTGATTTATTTCAGAAATTTAAAGTCTTGTGATACTGAAACCTTTATTTCAGCAAAAGCTTAATGTCACTCTTTCTGTTCTTTTTCTTTTTTTTTTTTTTTTTTGCAGTGTTTTGTTAACAAAGACTATTTTCTAACAAAAAAAAAAAAAATCACAATGAAAAATGCTTTAAGTAGTACCCATCCTGTTAATAGACATAACCAGGATCATTGCTTTCCAGCTGCTCTTGAAAGTAGGCTTTTTAAAAGGTTTCAATTAAAGTTAAAAGAGAGCCAGGAGTTCTTGTTTTCCTTGAAGTTAAAACCAGCGTTTGGATTAGCCAGTTTCCCTGGGCACTCATATTCCTGCATTGTGCCTGACAGGATTACATTGCTTCAGAGGCTGCTGGAAAGGCATAAATGGTCAGAGGATTGAATGTTACCTGAAAATGACAACAATTTACTCATTTGCTTTAGTCTTTTTAAACAAAAGTTGGAAGGCCTGTCTTTAGATGAAACCACAGAACACAGTAATTCAAACAGAAACTTTAGTTTATTTCATACATCAACACGAACTCTGAAAGTGCTTGTTAGCTTACATGTGCCATATTATTGCTGTTATGGTTGCTGTTGTTTTTATTATTCTTCTAGAAAAGGATATGTTATCAAAGCTGAACATCCAAACATGTTTCTGGCTCATTTTACAATGAAACTCTGCAGAAAATTTGATCATATGGTCCTCCTTCTAACTTAAGAAAATGGTGTATTCAGGGCTTAGAAAATATTTCATTCAAGACCTTAAATGCTTCTCCATCCTACACAAAGACTGAACTTCCTCAGCATCTCTTCTGGGTCATAAATCTGTAAGGAGAGTTCATACAGAGAATATGTACTGACTTTTACCTTATTACTGAAGTCTGTATGTTGTATTATTTATGTTTATCTTAGGTAAAGGTTAGCTGAGATAGGTGATGGTTATTTTATTTAAAATTGATATTCTAGGTGGACCAAGAGGCAAACTACTGTGTTAGGCACTTTAGAAATAGAAAGCAAATGACAGTTCCTGTCCCAAAGAATTTAAAATTCGCCTGTGATTTGTGACAATTTAGAGAACTGCCTGTAAAATAGCAAAATAAAAGACCAATTAATAATGACAGCACTTCTACCACAGAATGCAAAAGCAATTCAACAAAATACCTCAACAGCTTTAATCATAAATACAGATTTTTGAACTCCAGATTGTCAGAACATGCATGTCTTCAAAATGTTAGTCTCTGACCATGTTATTTCACTGTCCACTGAACTGCATGGTGCACAGCACTTGGCAAAGCACCTCTATGCTACTGGTCTAACAGTACAAGGAACAGACAAGGGCTCTGACACTGCAGCTGAAGACAATTGCTGAATTCACAGAGGTGTCTCTTAAAATACGTACATCTTTCTCTTAGAACCACCAGTAACTGTTATGATGACAGGTGACCTAAGAAACCTGAATTTGTGCCAGCACATTCTTGAGTCCCATTATAGCACCATACAGGTATTTTTCATCTCATGTAGGATCTCTGGTATGACCTTCTCTGAAATTTACTGACTTTATTGTAAGTGGCATCTTTGTAATACTGGCATCACCTTCATACATTTTAATGAGCTGCCCTGAAAATAATAGACTTTTGTCATCTGGTACAAAATTTCTCAGCTCCAAAAAGAATACCTTGCATCAGCATCTAGTCTTTGACTCATATTCCCAGACTCTCTTGCTTTATGTCCTGGAGGAAAAAGACAGCAGGGAGCCCATTGTTTTGTTGATAGACTATTTATCCTCAACTTTTAATTTATCTGTATATTAAACTACTACTATTATTATTATTATTATTTATTTTGTGCTCCAGCTATAGTCTAGATTACCCTGCTCCTGTCTATGGCTCCATTCCAGTAAGTTTGTTGAGCCTGTGTAGCCTCATGATAGTTTGATGAAGTACTGGCACTTAGTTAACAGCAGTTTTCCAGATGTCAGTGGGTTATTTCAAAGAATACAAGCCTAAAAATACAACAACAACAAAAAAAAACATTGGCCCCAACAGCTATTCCTATGCACTGATTACTACCTCAACATTTGTATGTATGAAAATGATACATCTGGTACTCTAGACAGTGGCAAAGAGCTGTATAACAAAACTCGATTAGAGCAATGCCTTGTTGAATGCTGTCTTTTTATTTTGTCCTTTGAAAGGTATAGTTTGTAACTAATATCATTGCATATTAAAGTATGATGAGTACCTAGGCCTAGTACAATGCATCCTACCATCCCAATGATCCACAATGAAATGACTAGCACAATTATTTAAAAAATGATATAATGAACCACAACAGATACCCCCAAAAGTCTTGACAGGAAACCTTGAAAACTAGGAATTATTATTCTTTTTCAACACAAGAACATTGAACTAATTTCCTTAAACACTGCATCAACTTTCCTTAAACTGCATCAACTAACTTCCTGAAACACTGTTAATGTAGCAGTAGAATTACGTATTTTACTATATTAAGGGAAGACATTTAGAAAAATCTTGTGGGTTGTGTATGTAAACCAATCCTAATTTAGCAAAGCTCTTTCTTACCATTAACTTAGAGTTAGCCATGTAGTAAAGTACTCTTAATAACTTCGAATAAACTACCCATATTCATGAAGTTAGGCATTTATTCAGATGGCCTACTGAACTGAGAAATTAATAATTTGTGGGGTTTGAAACCACGCTTAAAAACTTATCTAATTTAGTGGAGAATAAGCTGCTACCAAAAAGAACATTGAAACATCCAGAATACTGCAGTAGGAATACATTTTCTATTAAATTGCCTGGGACTTTTCTGCAGATGAAAAGTTGAGTTCATATAATCCCATCTGGGAAAAAATAATCCAATAAAGGAGCAAACCCTCAGCTAGGGGGTGCAAAAGTCAATAGCAATGACATTTTGTGAAACTTTACACATGCTGAAGACACACTTCTTTATAGGATTTTAATACAACACTCAATATTACCAGCATTAGACAAAGTGTCTGAGACAGCATTATCAGCACTAGAAAATGTCTCATATGCACATATATTGATACAACTGCATCTTTGTGGGTTTTTTCTGTCTTGTTTTGAAAATATTTCTCCATGCTTTCATTGACTTTATCAGAAATATCTAAGGAACATTATGGTTGGGGGGCGGGGGGAAGCGATAAGCATTTGAACTTTTGCCCAAAATATTGTCATGTACATAAGTTTCATTGCAGAAAGAAATGCAGTGTCTTACTTTTAGTTAATATAACTATTTTTCAACAAGACACATGCAGGCTGCCTCAATTACACACCAGCTGAACTCAGATATACCAAAAGAATCACAACAGTTGCTTTAGTCTTTAGTGGTCAGTTGAACCAAAAGTTCATGGAAGGAGATTGGACAGAGAAATGAAAAAGTCTCCTAAGATGAAACTAAATGGCCACTGCTTTTCCTGTTCTTCCTGCTGTGATTTCATGCTGTGGAGTTGTGGTGCAGAAGACAGGCTCCAAGACCTAGCCAGAAATCTCCCTCCACTGCAGCACTGTTCTCAGGGTACTTTTGCAATGCAGTGACCCAGACTTTCAGTTGCAGGGATAATAAATTAAAGATTTTAGTTTCAGATTTTTTGCTGGTGTAAATTAGTACAGTATTAGCAGAGTCAATAAGGCTTTGCTTACTTACACCAGTAGAGAAATTAGTCTTCTCTCTATAGAGATCTTGGAGCTCAGCTATCATGGAAGACTGATTTGCTGTCAATAATAAATGTCCTCAGTATCCTACACAAGTCTTCAGTTTATTGCCTCTGGATATTTTTTAATAGCTGCAAGTCTCAAGATGGAAGCAGATTTTTATGCTCTATTTTGAAGGGTGAGGATTGTTCAGAAAAGATACTTCCTGAGCTGCCCAGGGAAAAGACTATTATAACACTAGCGTGGTTCAACCTATCAGCCTAACTTGCGTAAGAAAAGAAACTTATTTCTTTGTAACTTGTCTTTCATTTTCACATCCATTTGTTCAAAGACATCTGAAAGTCCCTGAGCACTGACCTGAATAAAATGAAGAAGAAGGCTAATAGAGTGTTCACCTACAGTATTGTTTCCTCTCTTGTTATTAGATGGATATGACCCTGTCTTTGATCTTCCTGCAGATGGTACAGCCAAGGGTACCTGGAATAAAGAGTGCCACACTCCTAGGAGGAAAGAAAGAAAGAGGAGTATAGCGGGAATATGCACAAGCAAGAAAATGGCCACTGTGGTAATTACAAGTGACAAAGATAAATGAGTAAGAATGTGTGAACATGTTCCTCAGTGGGTCCTTAAATAGGTAGAAAATGTAAAAATGCAGCATGGGAGCCAATGAAGGCAAGGTGAAATGATACTGAAATAAAATCAGGACTTTCTCTTTGATTCAGTAACCTTGTAAGGGAAATGATTAAAGAAATGCAGTGGGTTTAGTTTGCTTCTATCTCTGGGTGGTTCTTTACGTACCAGCAAAGTTTATTTTTCAAGGGTATATCTCCTTATTTCTGACTGCTTGTCAAACATTGAACGTATGTCTATTGTCAAATAACAGTGAAACAGTTGATGTTTAAAGAGAGACATGAGCAAGAAATAAGGCAACTGCTTTTCTAAGGCAGAGCTTTAACAGAAAGGACATCTTATTTATTTGATTTAACAGACTAAATAGGTTAACTTCTTTCATGTATTTATCCCAGTGTCTTTTTTTATTCATTGCTCAGGTACTTAACAATTTGAATGAAGGAAGAACTATTGTCCCTTTGACACTAAAGAAGAAACTTCAGAGTTTCTATGGATTCTTCCCCTCTCTCTCCCACCTCCAGTATTTAAAATAAAATTACTGGACAAGTCTTTCTGGATTACAAACATGCATTGCTGGCTTGAGTCATGGATAAATTCATACCATATTGGTACTACAGACTCAATTCATCTGTCTCCAAACATAGATTTTATGAAACTATATATGGAAAAAAAAAATATGTTTGCAAATTTTGTAGATGTGAGTCCAAAGGTAGCACAGAAAGGAAGGGCTGATATGCTGGTTTTGACATCTTTCTGTGGCTTCCATTATTACCAGGTATAAGCACTGAAGAGGTACATCACCACTTTATGCTGACACTTTATGCCAGCACTCACACAGCCCTACTGCCACTGCATTGTTGCTGTGTGCAAAACGCTCTCGTGTTTTTTTCTGTACACGCCTTTGTGATGCCAGAATGTGACTGACACTGGAAAGAAAACAAGAGAATGCTAGAAGTTTCATAGGTTATCTTCAGATTTTGTCTAAAAAACATTATTACTATCAGAATCCAGTACTGGATCCAGGTACTGTCCCTAGCTCTGCTACTGGCTTGGCTCTTGACATTTGTTGAGTCACTTAATCTGTCTGTATTTGTTTCAAGTGTCATTTAACCTCTCTGTTTCAAGAATAAAAGATTACCATGTCTGTCACCCCCAGCAGACTTGTGATGTTCAAGGTTTGTTTGAGCTATTCAGGTAAAAACAGCTTGCCAAAAAAATCAGGAAAGTATTTCCACATATCTTCAACTCACATATTTAGGATGGCATTGGCTTTTGCCCTCACTTATTATTTACGTTATTTCTTTATTGGTTTTAATGTAAATATATAAAAAATCATATAGACCTGTCGTGGTTTAAGCCCAGGCCGTAAACCAGAACCATGAAGTCCACTTCCCCCCCCCCCCGCCTTTGTTCCCTCCGCTCCTGGAGGGACGGGGAGGAGAATCAAAAGAATGCAGCTCCCACGGGTTGAGATAAGAACAGTTTAATAACTAAGGTATAACACAGATCACTACTGCTACCACCAATAATAATAATGATAAAGGAAATAACAAGCAAGAGAATACAACCGCTCACCAACCAGTACCTCACCCCCACCCTGCCATGATCCAGCCCTTCCGGGAACCCTCAGTTCTACATCCTGGGCATGACGTGCTGTGGTATGGAATACCTCTTTGGCTAGTTTGGGTCAGGTGTCCTGTCCCTGCTTCCTCCCGGCTTCTTCTCCTCCCTGGCAGAGCATGAGACTCACAAAGTCCTTGGTCAGTCTAAACATCTGTGTTATCAGCTCCGTTCCCAGGCTGAAAGTCAAAAACACAGTGCTGCAACAGCTACTAAGAAGAAGAAAAAATTACTGCTGCTGCTGAACCCAGGACAAGACCCAAATAAGACCTCTGGTGCTGAATGTGATCGAAAACTGAAATATGAGCCCATGCACTCATACTGTCTGTTTTGTTAACCCTCCAGAAGGGAACAATGGTTCTCCATAGTGATCAAAGTGTATGGAGATAATTTTATACTATGTATTTCCTGATTGATAAAAAGGAGGGAAATATATAATGAAGTAGTTAGGAATTGTACTTACTTCTAAAAATAAGCTGTCAGAAATATTAGAATTATTTTGGAATGGCACAGCAGAAGTTTTTGAAGCCTGAAATGGCTTGATTATCCCCCAGCATGTTGATTCTTGCACTTGGAGAACATAAAGGCATATATTATAAACTTGTGCCTCTCATAAGAGAATCTTAAAAGCCTGTCTTCCATATGGCAGGGACTAAGCGGGAAATGTCAATGCTTTTTCTTTAAGCAACAAGTAGTTATGGCACTAAATGAAAAAAAGGTAACTTAGCAACAAAGTATTCTTTTTCTCATCTAGAATTTTCTAAAGAATTCCTACTGAGGCCAATCCGTGAGCTTTGTTCTATTTATCTGCTTACTTGCATTTGAAGCATTCCACTTCTTTTTAGCAGTGCTGTTTGTGAAAAGCTAACAAAATATAAACAGTGATTATAAACTTGAAGTGCAAAGGAAAGACCCTGAAATAGTGTTAACTCCAGTATTTCAGTACTCTTTATAGATATATCTTCTCTAAAGCTGGATGAATCATTTGTAGCAAGTAAGCTTTTTCACTATATCTAGTCCTCTACATGTTTATGAAGTGTCAGTGAACAGACTGCTTTTTGAAATTAATGTGCATGCTATTTTAAAGTGTTTGATGAAGGCCTTATCCAAAGACCACAGAATCAATGGTAACACTCCTACTGATTTCTCTTGACAGAGGCCAAATACAGTGTACAAACATTTTATTTGATGGATTGTTCACTAGATGTTTACTGCATGTATTTTTTAGAAATATAATTAATGCCATTCAATTTGATTTTATAGCAAATAAATCTTGTCAAAAAAATCTCTTATGAATTTCCCTCAAAAAGGTAACTACATAGCTGAACTATTACTGAGGCATTTAGCATGTATGAATGAAGCATTCACGTATGAATGTATAATTTCAATGTACCTAATAACTAAAATTCTGACAAAAAGATCAATGCTGTGAAATATCAATGAGAAACATGTAGCTAAATCAAGAATTAACATGCTGATCAAATAAAAAACTCAAAAAATGGAAAACAGTTATAAAAGTGGTTTTCTGTAGAATGGGAAATTACTGAAAACAGTAGCTGCAGGGTTCATACATGTTGCTACTGAAAGACTGACCAAATCAAACCAAGCCAAGCTTTGGCCAAAAGGTTTGTGTGGTCCTTGGGTATGTAGGTGCCGGTAAGTAGGTATAGCAGTGAGTTTGACTGAGTGTTCAGTGCTGGTGAAATCAGTGTTTTGTTGCTCAACACAGATCTGGGTTTCACTTGTGAAACTGAAGATGATACAAAGCAGAGCTGCAAACATTGTCTAAGTACTGCACAAAAATTACTTGTTATACAAGACTTCAGAAGCAGCATGTATTTAGACAGGCAGAAGTAACATTGGAAGGTAACCTGAAAAAAAGTGTGTTAGCAGTCCCACTGGATAATATTTGGCTTATTTTCACCAGTGGACTAAATCATAACAAGAACAGGTGGCAGGAAACTGAAGCAAAATAAATTCAAACAAGAATTACAACACTTTCAACAATGCAAATGATTAACCAGTAGAATGAAACTACTAATGAAAGTAACAGGTAAGCTCAGAGTAAGTACTGGCCAAACACAACTGTTGTCCATGGCATGCAAAATGAAGTAAAAAAGCAAAAGATGTGGTTTAATTAGGCAGCAGCTTCATTAACTTAACTCATTTGGGATCTATAAGCAACAAATCATACAATGCAGCTCATGTATCTTTTTCAGTTCTTTCTGCTTGTTGAAGCCTCTGTCTGTGTTTGCCCGACCAATTTGGTGGCCTTCTATGGTGGAGCTACAGAAATGATGGATAGGGGCAAAGCAGTTGACATCATCTACCTGGACTTGCACAAAACGTTCAACACTGTCCCGCACAACATCCTTGTCTCTAAACTGGAGAAACATCAATTTGATGGATGGACCACCCCGTGGATACAGAACTGACTGGATGGCCAAATGCAGAGAGTTGCGATCAACAGCTCAAAGTACAACTGGAGATGGGTAACAAGTGGTGTCCCTCAGGGGTCAGTGTTGGGACTGATCCTGTTCAACATCTTTGTCAGTGGCATGGACAGTGGGATTGAGTAAGCCCTCAGCAAGTTTGCTGATGACACCAAGCTGCATGTTTCGGTTGATATGCTGGAGGGAAGGAATGCCATTCAGAGGGACCTTGACACACTTGAGAAGTGGGCCAATTGCAACCTCATGAAGCTCAACAAAGTGAAGTGAAAGGTCCTGCACCTTCGTCGGAGTAATCCCAGGCACAGCTACAGGTTGGGCAGAGATTCAGAGCAGCCCTGAGGTGAAGGACTTGGGGGTGTTGGTCAATGAGAAAATGAACATGAGCCGGGTGTACGTTCACAGCCCAGAAAGCCAACTGTATCCTGAGCTGCATCAAGAGGAGCGTGACCAGCAGGTCGAAGGAGGTGATCCTGCCCCTCTACTCTGCTCTCGTGAGACCTCACTTGGAGCATTGTGTGCAGTTCTGGTGCCCTCAACATAAAAAGGACATGGAACTGTTGGAACAAGTCTAGAGGAGGGCCACAAGCATAATAAAGGGGTTTGAGCACCTCCCATATGAAGAGAGGCTGAGAAAGTTGTGGCTGTTCAGCCTGGAGAAGAGAAGGCTGCGTGGAGACCTCATAGCAGCCTTTCAATATCTGACAGGAGCCTACAAGGATGCTGGGAAGGGACTCTTCTTCAGGGACTGTAGTGATAGGACAAGGGGTAATGGGTTGAAACTTGAAGAGAGGAAGTTTAGTTTAGATATAAGGAAGAAATTCTTAACTGTGAGGGTGGTGAGGCACTGGAACAGGTTGCCCAAAGAAGTGGTAAACGCTCCATCCCTGATAGTGTTCAAGGCAAGGCTGGACAGAGCCTTAGGCGACATGATCTAATGTGGGGAGTCCCTGCCCATGGCAGGGGGGTTAGAACTAGATGATCTTAAGGTCTTTTCCAACCTTAACCGTTGTCGTGGTTTAAGCCCAGGCCGTAAATCAGAACCACGCAGTCTACTTCCTCCACCCACACACACCTTTCTTCCCTCTGCTCCTGGAGGGACAGGGAGGAGAATCGAAAGAATGCAACTCCCACGGGTTGAGATAAGAACAGTTTAATAACTAAGGTATAACACAAATCACTACTGCTACCACCAATAATAATAATGATAAAGGAAATAACAAGGAAAAGAATACAATCACTCACCGACCGGTACCTCACCCCCACCCTGCAGTGATCCAGCCCTTCCAGGCACTCTCAATTCTACATCCTGGGCATGACATGCTATGGTATGGAATACCTCTTTGGCTAGTTTGGCTCAGGTGTCCTGTCTCTGCTTCATCCCGGCTTCTCCTCCTCCCTGGCAGAGCATGAGACTCACAAAGTCCTTGGTCAGGGTAAACATTCTGACCAGCAACTAAAAACATCGGCTTTATCAGTATTATTCCCAGGCCGAAAGTCAAAACCACAGCGCTGCACCAGCTACTGAGAAGAAGAAAAACTTACTGCTGCTGCTGAACCCAGGACAACCATTCTATGATTCTATGATTCTATGATCCCCAAGGCAGTGTTGGGACAGACTGCGCTTCTACCAGAACGAGGAAGAAGCTGGAAGAGTGCTGTCTTCTCTCTGCTCTGAATATCAGGTTTCCCTGCATCCTGTCTCACAGGACACAGAAGTAATTCCATGAGGTACAGGATTGCCTTCATGGGAGGTACTAGCAATCAGTTTGTTCAACTGTCCCCTGACTGCGGTTAGTTGCCAAAGACATAACTACCATTTTTAGCAGAAGCTGAAGCATTCTCACTCTTTGTCTCCGAGCTCATTACTAGGCTATATAAGTGAGATATAATAACTTGTCATATACTGGAAATCAGATTAGATGATCTAACAGTTCCTTCTGGCCTTACGTTTTATGAGTCCTTCACAATTCACTTTGTGTGCTGCCTCATTGGTCCCAGGAATCACATGCCAGTGCTCCCATTCCCTGGTTTTTATGACTGTGACCTTTATAAACAGGAGTTCTTAAATAATTTACTGGAAAGGGGGGAAAGTGTGAAAGCAATCTAAAGTGAAGTAAATGAGCAAGAGATAAGAAAGCCTCAGAAATGTTAGGATATTTTAAACCTGTTTACAGAGTATAATAGTCTGCCTGCATATAGAGACACCAGATTTTAAACGTCTGTTTTCTTTCCTGAAGGAAAGGAATCTTTGAAATGGTGTCATCTGGCTTGTAATGCAGCATCTTTCAAGACAAGTTCAACATTTTTACTCTCGCTTTGCTACTCTCGTTTCCTTAAATTCCAGGCCCATGTATATGACTTCAGATGGCTCTATGAAGTCTTAAATTATGTTTAATAGTTAATATCTTTGACTAAAGAGTGCCTTTTGGGCTTTGTCTGTTATCAGAAGTGATAGTGTATTCTCAGAATACTTCCTAGAGGTCCCCAGTTGTTCTGAAAATTATTTGCTACAGCTCTTTAAAGGGTGTGACACTCTTCCCCAGATACAATAAACTAACTCTGTAGGCTGATGTGTGACTGAGCAGAGTTTCTGTCCTATCTGCTGCTTCCCTTGAGCTTACTATGAATGGGAACATTACGGGAGAAATCACTGTACATAGCTCTATAGCAACTAAGTTGTTATGCATTGCTTATGTTACTGTGCAAATGGAGAGGCCTCTTCTGGTTGTTCGTCATGCCGCTGCAGAAATACCAGCCATCAGCTAACCTTTAACTTAACTGGTTTTATGCTGGGTTTTTTGTTTTTTTGCTTGATTTTCTTGTTTTGTGTTGGTTTGGTTTTGTTGGGATTTTTTGTTTGGGGTTTTTTTTTGTTCTTCTCCAAGGAATGTTAACACTGGAAAAGTTCAGGTTTGTGACAGGTACTTTCATTTTACTTTCCAGACTTATCAGAGCATTGTCCCATTTTTTTTCTGTTCTGACCAGAACATTTTGAACTGACACTATCTCTGAATGTCTGCACTATCTGGTGAGTCTTTAATTTTTTGCTGAAAATGAAGCTGAGATCACTTATTTCCTTGGAGAAGCTTTGTGTATCTTAATGACTCTTAAAATCAGTTTCTTTCCCAGATGAGTATACTAATTAAATTGTTGTACTTTCTATATTTTGGTCAATTATAGCCACATATTTTTCTTTCATGAATGCAGCAACTTTGGGACTGAAAATAGCAGCTTCTATGAAGAATTCCATCATAGTGTATATGTCTCTATGGTAATAAGTCAAAATAGATGTAATCACAAATCTTCAGAAAAAAACAAGCGATAACTCTCTTTGATTTCAGTGACACACAGATGCTTTAATGTTTTTAAAGTCTGTGTTATAATTACTCTGATTTTCCCCATTCAGCAAAATAACAGACCAAGAATAATTTCTCCTTGTCTGAATAACAGAATACATGAAAAATTAATCCCTGACAGATATGCCTTGGCTTTCTGATCTATAGACAACAAGGGCAATTAAATTTTTCAAATATATTTTGTTAGTTTTGGTTGTAATGTAATAATAATATAACACAACATTTATTTAGATAATAAAGTGGACTTATGAGGCTATGATTGTTTCCTTTTTTATATCTGCAGTGGAAAGCTATGAAATATGTAACTATAATTCAGCATCTTAAATGAAAGCATGTAATTCCTTGTAATTATACTACGAAAACAGCTAGGCACACTTTTAATGTAGTTTGGCTTTACAGTATACCAAATATCTGCATAAAAAATATTTGTAAAAGGCATGAATATATCTTCATCTCACATGAGTTTTATATTGGCTTCAAAGAGATTCAGTTCCAACCCAAGATTTTTGATTTCTAATATACTCTGTTTAGCAAGATTCACTACAACCAGTTTGACATTCAAAGAGAAACTTCCATGTTAGCAGTGTCAGCAAATACTTAACTTTCAATAAAGATAAAGAGGGTTGCATGCTGAATCAATATTTGTGTCTCTGCTGTTCTTCTGAGGCTTCTGTCTAGTAATTATTTAATTTCTAAACACATGTAATTTGTGTCACACCAAGATTAGAAAGCAAATGAAATGGAGGGCTAGTGAATCATTGTATAAAACCCCCCATTAACTAGATTTTCAAAAGTAATGTGATTAACATTCAATGTGTAAAACTTGACCAAAATGGCAGATTTTCTTATTCAGTGTGAGACAGATAATTGGCTCTGTCTGGGTTATTCTATTATGTACCAAAGAATACCTTTTATCAAAAAAATAATAATCACCAAGAAATAGGGTTGAACCTTCACCTTCTCCCCTATTACATCGAAAATAGATAGGCTAGTAAGGAGCTAAAATGAGAGTGAAAACGAATAAGTGGTGAAAAAAGTAAAAAAAAAAATGAGGATTGATTGATGATGTTATCCTTGCAGTAGGTGGCAACTGACCAATTAACAACTTTCTGAATTTGTTTTTTTTCAGGTTGATAACAAATTAATTAAGAACCAGATTCTATTTACTTTCTCATACCACAAAGGTGCTAGGTTTATTTTTAAGGTTAGATGTTATTCTTTTTTTTAGAAAAGATGATAGAATCTGGCCTGAGGTCTGCCTTTTAAAATTAGAGGACAACTGTAAGAAAATCATTACATTAAGGAATAGACCTGCCATTTTAACAGTGTTCTCTAACACACATATTTAAGCATTCTGTCAAGCCCCATTCTGCTCACTTTACACTTGGTGACAAAATGATACTTTTTCCTCTTTCACTTTCACTTTAGCATTACAGTAAACTGCACTGTGGCTTCAGACACTAAGATGTCAAACTACAGTATATTATCCGGGACTGTAAATGAAGATGAATGCATGTCACAGCAGAAGGGTCAGGCATAGGAGACAAATTAGAGATTGTTTTTCCTTTACTTGGCAGCACATTCTGCCCTCTGTTTTCACAAAGGACCTTATAGATGGAATTTGGTAACATAAAACTAGAGAAATATAGTAAATCAAGGCCATGAAGTACCATTTCAGTTTTCCTCACAAAAGAACTTTTTTCACAAAGGAACTTGTACAAGGTAACTTTAATGAACTCAGTAAGGAAGGCACATTCTGGTCTTTAATATGTAAGAGTACTTACTGTAGATGTTAAGAATCTATGTGTGACATGGATAGACCGTGTTATGAAGGAGATCAGATTAAGGGACAAAGGGAACTCTTGTGAGTTTAAAACTCAATATGCTTGAATAAATTGCAATGGCAAAGTAACTGTGCTGGGGTGAGGAGGGAGGGGAAGAGGAAGTTGGATATAGATTTTCCTGATTAGAGAAACCTTACATTTTCCTCAAAAACCTTTAAAAACTTCAGAGTAAATATTGATAATTATCCTCTTACTTCCCAGTGAGGTGGAGAATGTAGAAAATCATAATTATATATTTAGCTTTTTTTGATTTAAAAAATAGGATTTGCCACTAATATACCAATTTTACAGAGAACTTAATCTAAGTACGTTTTGAACTGCTTTTGTTGCAGTGAAAAATCTTACTTAATGTTTGAAACAAAGAAATAAAAAGGATACAAGAGGGAATATTGCCTTGCTTTTGTTAGGATGAGAGGTATTTTACATTTGGCTACTTCAGTTAAAAGTGATTGAAGAATAGACTCTTTGTAAACTATCCCTGAGGTTCCTTCATCTGATGCTGTTTCATGTCTTAGAAGGCTTTGAGAGTGTTCCCAATTTTGATTTGAAGTTGTGCCATCTATTTTACGTAACAAATATTGGGTTTGTCTCATTCAGTACTGTTGATGGCATTTAGGCTTCAGAATCAATTCAGAGCAAACATGTAGGAGAACTTGAAAGATATGGTATAAATGCCTGACAGCAAGTATTTATGAACGTATGCCAGTTTTAATGATGTATGTGTATTCCTTTCCCTCAGACTGTTGTACTTTGCAGTGTACTTTGAATTTATATGACCTAGTCAATTTCTAAAGCTGTGTTTAATATTTTAAAATCTGTGTCAAAGTTTTTACTGTCTCCCTTACCAGTAGGTCTGTGGAAGAACTAAACTGTTATACTAATAGTGAAATGCTATCTATAGTTTTTTAAATAAAATAATCACACAACTTGACAGAAATGCATAATTACTTTCTATCTATCTTCCTATATTTTATCTATTTTAGTAGATTTCCTAAAGTTCTGATTTAGTACAGCAATTTAATAGTATTCCTTTATCTGGTTACATACATAAAACATGCACTACACTGATGATGAAGAATTTATCAGATCTCAGCATTATTTTTATAGACTGAATCTGTATGGGTGAAGTGGGAAGAGACATTGTTGTAACCAAGGGAACAAACTTTTTTTTGGTATACCCAGAAAACTAATAGACCTCAATATGCATGCAGCAAGAAAAATATTCATGCAGATCAGTATAACTGCCATTTGCTGCCTTTGATTTTGCCATTTGCCTGTTGTCTTTTGAGTTAAGTTGAAAGGACCATTGTTTGGAGTATTTTGCACTTGGAAAGGAAATTATTTCATGGCTGTATTAGAAATACATTTCTTTGTGATATTCTGGTTTTGAATACATAATTATTTATGCATTAAAATGATAGAATGCTTTGTATTTCCTTGCCTTTGGCCAGATATTAAAACACTAACATTTGGAATCTGACCTTTGTTACAAAAGATACTGGTTGGATAAAGTATTTATGAGGTACATGGTCTTTGACAACTAAACTTAGATGAGGTTGAAATAATTAGTACGGTTTGAAGGGTAGTTTGTGTGTCATAACCTAAATTCTTGTGTTTTTTATGCTGCTGAACATTGAATTGATTTATATAAATGTTAGAGATGATTATTTAGAGAACTGGTAGTGAATTATTTATAGTACCAAGATGTGGGGTTTTCTTCCTTTCTCTTTTTTTTTTTTTAATGTTGACTGATTGAGAAAGCAATGCAATATGTTTTTAATTCAGAGGTTAGGTGAGCTGAACAATTTTCTGCTTTGCTTGGTGCATCAATGCAATTAGCAGGTTACTGAGTAGACAAGAAGATTCTTTAGCTGAAGCCTGTAATAGACTTATAAATCTCTGTACATAGACAGGCCACCAAGGAGAGTCAGAGACCTGCACCTTTTTCACATGGCTCATAAATATATACAGTAGAGGTGAAAAGCATGAGCTAATGGGAACAGCTAGAAGAAAGTTTTAAAAGTTCTAGCAGAACTTGAGAAATCACCAAGGACAACACAGCCATGTTTATAACTGACAGCTTCAGACTGTGGGAATGACATGCAGATACGAGAAAAACCCAATATATGCAGAATGAGACTTAAACAGGAACTGGAAAACAGAGAAAAAGATTTCTAAGTAGCTGGGTTTTTTATTTAAGACAAAACAAACCAAAAAACAGGTCATAGTGTGGTAAAGAATTGATTAGATCATTTTGGTCTTAATTTTATGTCTAAACCTGGAAGTTGTCTGGTTTTGACCAGAAGAAGAGATTTAAGACATGGACTTAGTAAAATCTCATTAAGTAACAAAACAGAAAACATTCATGCTTTCTGTTTCAGTGCTGGTGTTCCAGTTTCCCGTCTAGTTTAGACAATGTGATTTAGAGTGTGAGGTCATAGAAAGGAGTCTAAAACCTTTTCCTTTTCTTTTCTTTTCTTTCCTATGCCCTCATTTTCCTCTTGTCTACCCCCTGCCCCATGAGATTGTCTTTTTCGCTTGATTATATGCTCTGGACATAAGAGATGTCTTCTGGGCAATTCCATTTTCTGCTTGCGGTGAAATGATGGACAAGGCACACTCGTAAGACCTTGGCTCCAAGGAAGAGGAGTATGCAGTTACATATAATAATATTGAAAAATAAATACATAATTAACATTTTTCACAGAGTAAGGGATCAACCAGGACAAGGAATGTAGGCAGCTAGTTAACGTCCTCTTCAGTTCGTATCACTCCACTACAGTGGGAGGCTGGATTGGCATCGTACACCTGTGATCACCTTGTATAGCCACTGGATGTCACTAATGATCCATACAAATTCAGCTTAACCCTTTGAGTATTTTCTTGTGACGCATGAAGAGTCAGCTGAAAGAACACTCCCGTGACCTTTGGGATATTAACTGTCTATCATCTACTTCTTCAATAACAGGTAAATAAGAAACTCTCAGAAGAAATAGGGATATGATCAACAGCAAGGTATAGAACGAGTTAAGATACTTCAAAGTACTATTTTTGAATATGAGACGAATTTTTCAATATGGCTACTTAGGACTCTAAAAATCGAGCCTTCCCATGTCTTCCAATACATAACCACCTAGGTGGAAGAACATCTCTTTTTAACACTGGTCTCTCTTCTTTTTCAAGTTTGTGCAAGCTAGCTGGAAATTTAGTGATTCTTATTTAAATATTTCAACAACTCTAGGATCTTTCTGGAAGGACTGCAGGAATTCCTTTCCTTATCTAGGGATTCTAAATTACCTTGGCTGTTTGATGAAAAATGAATAATTTTCCAACATGTTCATGTTCATGCTATCTGAAAAGTGAAATTCCAAATACCAATCCATAACAGAAGTAGACTACTGCCCATCAGAGCAAGAAGAGTAGTAGAATGAGAACAATGTCAAACACAAAGCATTTATATTCACTAACAAGAGTTGTTTCTTCTTATAATTTGGAAAGCCACAACAGTGATGAACCAGTTCTTCCCATCCTTTACTACTGAGTATATTAAAACAGGGAGAAGCCCACTCTTCTATTGTAGAAACAAGGCTAAAAAGAAGCTTTTTCAATCTTTTGGTGCCATCACATTCTATCTGGACTTCACTGGCTTTTTTGTTTGTTTGTTTGTTTGTTTTATTCATAATAGATGTTTTGCTTCTTCAAGGAGCAGCCATCTCCTTGGGAAGTCCATGCATCCATTAATTAGCCTTTTTTCTCTAGCATTTCAACTTAATACTTTGTTACCTGATGCTAACGTCTCCTTTTGCTCATAAATGGTATAGAGATAGTGATCAGAGCTTCTAAAGACTCTTTTACAGATAGAAGACACCTCACAATGAGCTCTTTTCATTGATACAGTTTTAGATAGCTCATTCATTAGCTGTATGCTGTGAAGCCAATTGAGTCTTTAAAGAAAACCATAGTATACTCTCCAGTTGAAAAAGTGCTTAGTTGCCCTGTTGCAACTGAAAAATGATGTAAAATATTACAAGCTGATAGTAATTTGTCTGTATAAGCAATTCAGATGCTAACGGATAATGGTAGAGGAAACAGGATGTTGGTTTGGAGGAAAATAAAAATTACGTTTTTCCTTAAATCTGGGCTTTTTCACACTGTATTTCTCAATCAGCTTCATCATCCTGTCTCTGACTTTAGACAACAGCTCTGGAAAATGATAAACCAGCCTTCAACCTGTGCTCCAATAAAAAGCACCAAGCCCAGGAGGCATACTTCAGTCCACACTGAAATATTGTTGCCACCATGGAGATAAATTATTTCTCAGAGTATATGACTCAATAATATTAACATAAACTAAGTAAAAATCAAAATTCCTACAGTGATTATAAAATTAGGTTGCCTTTAAAAATATAAGTCTTCGGGAATCCCTCTTAGCAGGTGCTTTTCTTGCTCTGTTCTGCCAGATAGCTACAAACAGTGAAATGAGATGTGAAACTTCCATCTATCTTGAGATTAATAAATGAATTGTTTGTTCATGAGTGAAGTAGTATAGAGTCACCTGTTTTGAGAGGACTGTCATTTGTAAGGTCTTGTATCAAAATAGCACTTTCCTGTCTAGTGCTGTAAAATCCGATGTAAAAGCATGGGAGATAGCTCCCGAAGTCTTCTGTATTTGTGTTAGCTGCCTAAGACGTCTTGTTCATTTTGTTTAGAGGAGAAAGAAGGGCTATCCTGGAGGAGATTCAGAGACTTTTGAAGCTGTGTTGCTCTACAGTACTACAATAAGGGCGTTAAAAGAGTTAGTGGTCTCGTCCTGGTGTCCACGCCGCTGTTTCACTTTGGGTTTTGTTTCAGTGGGGTTTTGCTTCACAGCTGCACTAGTGGTATATATTCTTAGGTACATCCCATAACCTGACTTTCCCTAACAGGATTCGGATTCATGTATTCAGGCTACATACTTAATGATGCACTTCTAAACAGAACTAAAATGCTAGTGTGGAACCACTGTAAGGGTACTATAAATGTCTAAAGAGATTGTCCAGTTACTGTAGCTGACGTATATGCCTTCCTATCTCTATTTTAGTTGATCAAATATAAATATTGATATATGCATTTGGATTTCAATTCAAAAGAAATACTGTGTCTTGCTTCTTTTTTTTTTTTTTTTTTTTTTTTTATTTCTTTTCAGATTCAGTATCTAGATCTACAGGTAAAGATGTCAGGATCTCATTTACTTCTTGACACTGACTTTTTTAATGGTGGCAGGTAAGAAATTTAGAGGAGCAGAAAAAGGAAGGGAGAATTTTATTTTGTCTTCTGGGAAGCACTCCAAGAAGGCAAATCCCTTTCCTCCATACCGTGCTTTGTAGGCGTTGATGTTGCCAGATACAGTCAAACCCATGACATTACACTGAAAAGCAAACAGGATTTTAAAAGACTGTGAAAGTGATTCCTATATGTGCTTAAAGAAAACAAAAACAAGAGCAAACCAACATCAGCTTCTGAA
Organism: Psittacula echo; assembly: GCF_963264785.1. Taxonomy (NCBI): domain Eukaryota; kingdom Metazoa; phylum Chordata; class Aves; order Psittaciformes; family Psittacidae; genus Psittacula; species Psittacula echo. Next base: position 38,422,105 of record NC_137735.1, on the reverse strand, counting down.
AGAAAACAGAAATTCTTCATAATTTTTTTTCAGAGCAAATATTTATAGATTAACTGCCAATGTGTGTGTGTCAAGAGATTACCTTACATATGTGAAAAAGAATATGAATAGAGAAAATGAAACTACAGAAATAGAAAAAGCACTTACAAACTGTGGTGACAGATTTATTAAACTGAGACCAGAGAAAGAAAAATGAGTCAGAGTACATTTAAAAACATCTGTGTGATTGGTGATTCTTTTCACAGGCTGTCTCGTACAGAATAGACAATACACAAAATCAGGAAATGTAAATGTAGCAGCAAGTATAACTTGGGACTTTCTTTATCAGGGAGGCCTTTATGTAGATAGTGGTGCTTGCTCTGTGCTCATACACCCCTAGCCCACCCCACCCTACCAGGGAATATTTGCCTGATCTTCCAAACTGAATCAAAATTGCTTGAAAGAATCTCCTTTACACCAGGATAGTTTGTGCAGTGATTTTCTTTAGACGTGAGGTCTGAGTCTTCTCAGGCAGTGGAATAGTGTGAATTTATTACTCCCTGACTTCATGAACTAGTCACTGAACTATCACAATACTGGAGATGAATGGTGAAAGCTTCATTGTCATCACCTTGTTAAAAGAAAACATCATTTGTTCTAGGCTTCAGTACCAACCTCCAGGAAAAAATGCAAGGCTGGGTAGAAAGTAAGAGAAGCAAGCCACAGGGAAGAGCTGGGTTTAAAACATAGTCTTTCATCTAAGTTCCCTTTTCAGTGGAGATCTCTCTCTGCACCCATGCTGGTTGTTGTAGATGTAATTTTGATGGGCCTAGCTCCTTTACGCAGTGTCTGGGGAGCCCAGCTCTCTAAACCAACATGGCGAGTTATACTGCTAGCGGTCAACCATCTTACCTGCTGTGTAGTCTTACTCTATTACATTAAATGTAGAAACTAAGGGCTAAACGGTACCTTATTTGGAAAAGAAAATGTGTTTCTGTCAGTTCAACTTTTGGTTATATCCATATTGGATGCCTGCTGTTCAAAATGCAGCCTTTTATAGAGCACTTAATTTTGCATGTAATGAACTCCACTAGAGTTAACAGTGAGGTTTGAGTCAATATATTAAGAGGAAAAAGATCAAAATTTGTAAAATTTATCTGCCATGATTTTAGTAGCAAAATTTCTACTGACTTTGCCTATTTCAGAATTAGGAGAGCACCAAGGCTCTTTTAAAAATCTCACCCTGAGGGTGAGACAAGGGTCTGCAGTCTTTAATACTGAGCAGTACACTATGGTGTTGTACAGCATTAGAAATTTGAATCATCAGAGCACATAGTTGTTTTGTTGAAGGATGTGGAACTCAGCACATGCCATTTTTTGGTTTTTATATCAGGTTTATGCTTGCTTTGGGAAGGGAGAAGTCTTAAGATCCAGCAAAAAACCCTGCCAGGATGTGCCCAAATGTTTTGAACAAATATGTGATGACAAAGTGAGTTTATACTCATGGAGCTGACAGAGTGAGGGAGAAGTGTTTTCTGTCATGCAGCTGCAGCACTTCTGATCTAGTGTCAGCTACCTTAAAGATGAGTTGGCTGCATCATTCAATCGCAGCCTGAGTCTCTCAGGCTTTGCCAACATGATGGATACAGGCTTTGTCTGTGTGAGCTCTGTGAGGGTCGGATAGGATCCAGAGTTAGTCTTGCAATTGTACAGATCCTGCTGGCCTCGTGTTGGTTGTGAACTATCAGATCCTGTTAGGAAACAGGTTGTGCTGGTTTAGGCTCAGGCCCATGCTAACAGTCTGCATGTTGTCTGACCAGATTATAATATCACAGAGTGAGTTTATATTTACTTGGAGGAATTAAAAACAAACAGGTAAACGTGCATGTTACTGCAAAATACTGCCCAGATACTGCCTTAGACAAAACCCATTGCACACTCGAAAACATCTTTAGTGACTCATTTGTTTGGGAAGGCCAAAACCCAAGAGCCCCCAAGCACTGCCCTGTGTAAGTTTTGAGCATTGTCATCTGTTTGCACTACTGACAGAATGCACACATGCCAAAGCCCATCTGGGTAATCAAAACCTAATTTGTCTATGTATTTGCATGTGAAATCTTTCACTTGCACACAAAGGAAAACAAGACTGAGTTCTCTTTGAAACAATAATTCTTTGTGGTTGGAAGCCAGAGCTAAAATGAGTGCTAAAGTCAAGGTAAATTAATACCCCTAGTATGTGAACTTATGAATGCAACAAAGGTAGCTTTCCTTATTTTTGACTCAGGACTCCACGTATCCATGCTGTAGGCTACTGTTTTCCCTGCTTATTCTGACCCTATTCGCCGCTCTACTATGCATATCCCTGCCAGAGATCAACCTCCTGGTCAGAGTGGCTGCCTTTTGCACAGCCCAAAAGATGAGATAGTAAGAGTGGAATATTGAAGATAACATTAATATCAGAATTTCTCCTTCAAATGATGTTTATTAGTTTATTTAATCTGGAATTTTTAAATATGTTTCAGGATGTTGAACTGTCCTAGGCTTACTGAAAGTCAACTGCCTTAGGGAGGCTTTGAAACTCCTATTTTCAGCACAAGTCTGTACTGTCAAACTGTGCATGTAACTAGCCAGTGTGGCTTCATATAGCACTTTAAGCTTCACCTTCCCCTGCATTATTAATTACACTCTGTTATTGTCCCATTTTCTTATAATTTAGAACAATGGTTTCCAATAAATGATTCTAGTAAAGACATAACTTCCTCTGTTCAAAAATACTCCTGGAAAGGATATACTGATTTTCTGAGCAAAGCATATCTCTACTGCTAGACTGTTTCCATCAGGTATATCTAGTTGTAAACAGAAATAAAGCCTGCTGCTAGCTGGCATTTGCCTCTACCAATACATAGGTATCTCTGGACCTGTGCAATCTCAACGACTTTAGCTCTTCAGTTTGAAGAATTGGCATGTAAAACCCACTGACTGTGTAAGTAGGGTCTGCTGAGTGCTCTGCCGTCCCCTGAAAGAGCAGGCATAGCTTTGCTAGTCAGTGATTCCTAATTTAACCATATAATTAAGCTCATTAAGCCAAATTTAAACTCTATGAACGTTTTCCATATCTCTCCATACATTTTTAATTGTGCTTAACGTAAGTATCATGATCATAATGAAGATTTCTGGAATTCTAAAAGGAATAGTGAAGAGTAAATAATATATCTGTTTATCAGTCATTACAAAATGAGCTTGTTGCTATTAGTGAAAGTAGTACCTTAGAAATGAAGAGATTTACTGTTGTCCCATAGATCTCTCTCTGCATTCTTTTTTCTCAACCAAGTATCTTCTTATCTTTAACAGGCAAAAAAGCAAGTATATTTGAGCTCAGGATTTTTTTGGTGTCACTCTTTGTAAGGTTTCTGCATCCTTCTGTGTGTGGTGAACAGATGCAGGGAGCTCTTGATGAGGAAACGCAAGTGAAAGGAAAGCTTTACAGAGTGCATTTAAATTGCAAGTTGCAACTCTCACTAAAAGCACAGGAGGGCATTCAAAAGCTCAGGCATTGTAGGGTGTTCTGTGGTAGTTACAGACAGTTGCCATATGACCAAACTTAACGAAAGGCTTTAGATAGGCCCTCTAAAGTCTCCCTGGGTGGAGGGATGTAACTATAGAAACCATCAAACATGGAAGGTTTGTCCTCCAAGGGTTAGAGTTAGGGTTCCTAAACAAAAGTTTGTGGCGATTTGAGTAATAGTTTTGATTCCTTTTTTTTTTTAAATCAGAAATATTTAAACTTTAGCACTTCAAAAATAAAATATTCTGAGGGCAATTCTATATGATATTAGTAAAAAAAAGGAGGTGAAATATTGAGGGTGATAGAAAATGATTTTGTTAGAATCATAAAATCATAGAATAGTTATGGTTGGAAAGAACCTTAAGATCATCTAGTTCCAACCCCCCTGCCATGGGCAAGGACACCTCACACTAAACCATGTCACCCAAGGCTCTGTCCAGCCTTCCCTTGAACAGTGCCAAGGATGGAGCATTCACAACTTCCCCGGGCAACCCATTCCAGTGCCTCACCACCCTCACAGGAAAGAATTTCTTCCATAGATCCAATCTAAACTTCTCCTGTTTAAGTTTAAACCCGTTACCCCTTGTCCTATCACTACAGTCCCTAATGAACAGTCCATCCCCAGCCTCCTTATAGGCCCCCTTCAGATACTGGAAGACTGCTATGAGGTCTCCACGCAGCCTTCTCTTCTCCAGGCTGAACAGCCACAACTTTCTCAGCCTGTCTTCATACAGGAGGTGCTCCAGTCCCCTGATCATCCTCGTGGCCCTCCTCTGGACTTGTTCCAACAGTTCCATGTTTTTTTTATGTTGAGGACACCAGAACTGCACACAATACTCCAAGTGAGGTCTCACGAGAGCAGAGTAGAGGGGCAGGATCACTTCTTTCAACCTTTCGTTATACATTCATTCTTCTTGTCAGGAAAAAAAATAATTCATTTGTCTAAACAAATCTCATTTTTGCTTTACTGAAATAGCGTGCATGTTTGATCAGGAAACTGAAAATTAGTTATTCTTAGAATTATAATTTTAGTCCTTCCATTCAATTTGGGGTAATTACCATTACCAAGATCATTTTCAGAGCACAAGTAATTTACTTACTATAACTTTGTCATTAATACGCACAGATGGACAGTAAACTGATCCCTACTATATCCATCATAGCTTTGAACTGAAATGGGTTCAGACTAGGCAGGATAATCTGGCCTGAGCGGACCATTGCACAAGCAAGAACTGGTAGACCCACATCTGATCTTACTTTTTGTGCTTTCTGCAATCATAAGTGATTAATTGTGAACCCATCTTGTATTTCTGTGGTAAAACCAGTTTGGAAGTTTTATAGATTCACAGTCCTAAGAGATGTTGAATCTTTCATGCTATGCAATTGCAAGGAAGACTTCAAGCATCACCATGTCTCTAATAACAAGAGAACAGTACCTTGGAAATAGAGTGCGAAAGTTCCCAAATGTTTGTCTTTTTCAAACAAGATTTTTTTTTTCTTGTCCGTTGCTATTTCAAGTGGTTTGTCTATAGACAGTCAATGCCTGCATGCTCCCCTAACTATACAAATAATTCCAGTGATTGTAAAAGATTGTTCGACTAAGAAACTAGATAGCTCTTAAATATTCTACTGGATTAACTGGGATATACTGTTCTAAATCTTCTGCCAACTTTTATATGTGGGTTTGGTTTTTTTTAACCTGATTAATTTTACACCTAACACTTATATCTTTTTATATCTCCTACTCTCTTTTTTATGCCTCTTCTAACAACAATTCTAGAAATTACTAATTTCTTGATGATTTTTATTTTTTGAAAACTCTTTCTCCCTTCATATTTGTAACTTAATTTCACGTTTTGTTAACTCCAGCATTTTATTTGTACCAGAACAAGGCCGCTTGGCTTCTTTTTTTTCTCTTATGGTTGCAAAATACTCTAAGTAAAATATTCTGCAAGGAAATTGTAGCTACATGTAAGCTCAATTCAGAACTCAGCGCAGCAAATGTGCCAAACTGACAGCCCTTCAGTCTCCAGCCCTGTCTTTATCTACACAGGATAACAACAGTAATGGAAACTTCCCCTGTCTAATTCCTTGAAAACTGTGTTTTATTCTAGTCTCAGGGTAACCTCCCCATATTCATTAAATCTTTGGCATCTCAGCTGAGGTTTGCAACACAGTTGTTGTTGCTGGTGGTGCTATTTAATGTGGAAACTCATGCACCAGCAACTTGACTGGAACAGTACCACCACATTTTTATTAATTTGTGTGCATCATGTTTTCTTGAGTTAAAGAGTGAAATGTGCAAGTCCTGTGGTGTCTTTAACTCCATGAATGCTGTGCTGTAAATAAGAAGCTGGTAATAAAATTATTATGACAAAGTATCACAGGCTGGGTAAAACTAAGGTAGAAAATATTATCATGGAACAGCATTACACTGCTAAAACAAAAACTGTCTGCATTGGTCACGCTCAGTAAAGGAGTTGATATCCACACTTATCTTAAATTTTCAGACTTCAGGAATATACCTACACCTTCTGTAATCACAACAGAATAATAATATAATAAATCAGTTTTATGAGTCCTGTCTCTATTAAATCATGCAGATAGTAATTAAATTGTGCAATGAAGGAGCCACTGAATTCAATTTCAGCAAAAATCATCTTCCTGTCCTCTTTGAGGAAAAAAGATTAGGTTTAGAGGTGAGAAGTAAATGGAGTGAGATAAAAAGGAAGGGTGTTCCTCACACTGTTTTTCAACAATTTTTTTCTCTGCTTGGCATAGAAGGTATTTACAAGTGCTGGAAGCAGACTTCATGAGAGTGAAGGAAAATTAGTGTTTATAATCTAGAACCTGAAAAAAATAGATATCTAAACTTTGGTAATTAGCTGTAGGGTAGTAGCAGTCTTGAGAGATGATTATTGTAGTGGGTCAACACTAGCTGAGCTGTTCACATTTAAAAGGAAGCACTGTCATTCTGTTCAGCTTATATCTCTATCCTTTTTAAGCACATTTCTTCCACCTGAGCTCCCAGGCTGCTGGAGAGGTGTGCATGTCACATGAAAGCACTGCCAAGTAGGCACTAATTGGTGCCCCAACTGGCAATCTCAGAAGACAGGCCAAGGAAGGAGACTGAAATATTTTCCAGGTCAGCTCAAAGGCACTTTGGGGCAAACGTGGAAAGCTCATAATGTTCCTGCCTTTGTTTACATCTTTTCCAGCAGTCAGGCCAGTGCTTTTAATGAGCACCAATTATTCCCTTCTGAATAATTGTTTTTACAAAGTGTACTGAGTTTCTTCCTCATGTGAGCTGTGGATAACACTGAAAACAGATCCTTTCATGCACATGTATGTGTATACATGTATCCACTGCTATCCATTGTTATGTCAAAAATAGGCCTTTATTGGAATAGAAAATAAACTTAACTCTAAAAAGTGTTTGTCAACAAACCTGAGCCTATGTGAGCATTGATCCTGTGAAAGTCTGACATGACGAAATCATAATTCTTCAGAGGTGGCATTTCAGTTCCAAGTGCAATTATTTTTCTTTTTTGCAAATAGACATTTTGAATGGCTGTTGCCTAAGGGCTTTTATTTCATTTGATGGGTGTATGTTCTTTATGGTTTTATTGCCATTTCTTCACCTGTACCTGCATGATCAGTTCATTTCAGCACAAGGACTCTGAGCAGAAGTCTGACCTGTTATTCAGTAGAAGGCAGGGATTTCCTTTAGTCTGAAGACAGCAGATGAAGTTCGCTTGACCTCATGCCAGAGGTCTATATGTCAGTTTGCATTTGCTTCTGAAATCAGGTTTTCTCATTTTTCAGTCTGACTTCTGACATCCCTAGTAGTCTGTATAAACAAGAGAGAATAACTGTTTACATAAGGAATGATTTTCATACCTCATCCTCCTGATTCAGGTTCATTCAAATGACTTAAAAAAAAAAGGTCTTAAATGTTATTTGACTGTAGCTCTGTCACAGAAGTCATTTATTCTGGGTTGAGATTTGGGAGACTTTTTGGTGGTTTTGGTTTGTTTGGTTTTTTTTTTTTCCAACATTAAATTAGTTTGAAATCACATGATCCTTCCTGAACCGGCATATTTGGTCTGGCTGAGATGGAGTTAATTTTCTCCATAGCAGCCCTCACAGTGCTGGTCTTTGTATTGGTCACTAGAAAGGCGTTGATGACACACCAGTGTTGTAGCTACTGCTGAGCAGCGCTCACACAGCATCAAGACTCCCTCCAACATTTCCCCCTCACCGGTATGCTGGGGGTGGGCAAGATCTTGGGAAGGAATGTCACCAGGACAGCTGACCCAAACTGACCAAAGGGATATTCCATACCATATTCCATCTGCTCAGCAATAAAAGCCAAGAGAAAGAAAGAGGGGGAAGGGGGCATTAGTTATTATGACCTTTGTTTTTTGGAGCAACCGCTATGTGTGCTGAAGCCTTGCTTCCTGGAAAGTGGCCAGACATTGCCTGGTGATGGGAAATAAAGAATGAATCTTTAGTTTTGCTTTGCTTTCACACGCAGCTTTTTGTTTATTAAACTGCATTTGTTTTGACACACAAGTTTTTTCCATCTTATTTTCTCCCTCACCTTTCCCCTTCCCCCCTATACTGCCGAGAAGGGGAGTGATAGAGCAGCTTGGCAGGCACCCGTCATCCAGGCAAGGTCAACGCACCACAGGCCTACCATGCCTCATCATGGTCTTCACCACCGGCTGCAGGAGAATCTGCTCCTGCACATGGAGCACCTCCTCCCCTCCTTCTTCACTGGCATTGGTGTGTGCATGGTTGTTGCTGTTATGTATTCTCACTGCTCTCTCTGGCTATTATTGCTGTTTCACTGCAAGTTTTTTCCCTTCTTAAATACACTATCCGAGAGGCACTACCACCATCACTGATGGGTGCAGCATTGGTTGGTGGTGGATCTGTCTTGGAGCTGGCTGGCACTGGATCTATCTGACACAAGGGAAGCTTCTGGCAGCTTCTCACAGAAGATACCCCTGTAGCTCCCCTGCTATCGAAACCTCACCATGCAAACCCAGTACAATTGTTCAGCTAATTTTCAGCATGGTGCTTTTTTTCTGTTTAACTGATAGGTTCAATGCCACATCTTTGTTATCAGGACCAAGGGTATATCCTGATATGTCCCAGCTCTTGCTGGGTGATAGCCAGGTTGTGTACTATTCCCCTCTATATTTTTTCCACAATTTAGATATTGCCTGCAGAGAAGCTTCAGGCACACTCCGATCTATGAGATGAAAACAATATAGCTTTGTTGCCTAGGGCATTCAGTTGACTTTATTCTAATGAAGTTTATAAGAAGTGCTTACATACTAAAACTTATGTACGTGCTGAAAGGCTCTGGCAAGTCAGATTCTAAATCCTGCATTCTTTGATACTTAAGGTCTCATTCAAAATCAAAACAAGAATATCCAAAAGGCTTTGTAACCTTATCATACTTTTATTGGTGCTTGGGCTCCCAAATTTCTTAGATATTTTCACCAGCATACTGAAATTGCATTGAACAGATATTACAGGCTTACCCAAAAATTGTAGTTACAGACAGCTTCAAGGCTGTCTCATTGAAGCTGCAGTGCAGAAGGGCAGATACATAGGTGTTCATACATGGGCCTCAGCTTATTGTTTTTGAAGTGTGTGCATGGGGAGCTGCCTAGTTTGAATTACAAATGCTAAGGTAGCTGAGTGTTCATATATTAAAAGACCAAAGAAAAGCACTGTGTAGATGAATTTCTTCAGACCCTTCAATTTTGGCATTTATGAGGGAAAGGTGTGGAACTACCTGCCCCTACGCATGGCAGTGGGGTTCCCTGCCCATGGCAGGGGGTTTGGAACTTGATGACCTTAAGGTCCTTTGCAACCCTACCTATTCTATGATTCTATGATTCTAACTATGCTTGAGATAAACCTCTGAATACTCTTGCTTCTAAGACAGTGGTTTCAAATTAAAGGCTTGTTTCCTCAGCTAGCATATATGAGAAGATGATATTGATCCAAGCCCAGCTGCAGAGGTGAAGCTCCCAACTTGAAGTGAATCATGAGCTCAGGAGGTGAAACAAGGGGAAGATTGTGTTAGTAAAGAAACTGGAAACCTCAAGCTGTAACAGAAAAGAAAATGCAATTTTGTTTTGATGGCTACTAACACTTTTGGACATCACTGTTTTCCTGCTACAGTGAAGAACAGAGTCTGAAGTGAAGACTTTTAGTAGTTTCCTCTTGTTTTGCTCCCAGTGTTGGAGTATAGAGAGTGCACTGATGACATTGCAGCATCATTTAGAATGAAAACTATACTGCAAATATGTGATCAAAGAGTTAAAGCCACTTTTTTAGATATTTAGAAAAAAGCTATCAGTAGATATTTGCTTTTAGAGTACTGAACTTAAACTGCTTTTAAGCACAAGACAACATCATATGATGATGAATTTCATTCGAGTTTAGAAAGTTTGGATAGTTCCATTTCTTCTTCTTCAAAGCCACTGAACAAAACACACTTTATTAGACTGTCTTTTGCTCTGAAATGGGCAATTTCTTGTTTGTCACTTGAACCTTCTGTATGGATGTTCTTAAGGAAACTGTGCTTATCAAAAAAGCTGCTCTGCATCATGGATTCCAAAAGTACTTTGACCAACTTCAAAGGATAACAGCAAAAAAAGAGTAAAACAAGAAGTTAATAACAGAAGTTAATAATTGACCCTGGGAATTACAGACCAGTCAGTCTCACTTCTGTGTCTCGCAAAATCTTGGAACAGATTCTCCTGGAAGGCATGCTAAGGCACATGATAAACAAGGAGGTAGTTGGTGACAGCCAGCGTGGCTTCACTAAAGGGAAATCCTGCTTAACCAATTTGGTGGCCTTCTAGGATGGGGCTGCAAAACTGATGGACAGGGGCAGAACAGTTGACGTCATCTACCTGGACTTGTGCAAAGCGTTCGACACTGTCCGACACAACATCCTTGTCTCTAAATTGGAGAGACATCAATTTGATGGATGGACCACTCGGTAGATAAAGAACTGGCTGGATGGCCGCACACAAAGAGTTGTGGTCAATGGCTCCATGTCCGGCTGGAGACCGGTAATGAGTGGCATCCCTCAGGGATCGGTGTTGGGACCAGTCTTGTTCAACATCTTTGTTGGTGACATGGACAGTGAGATTGAATGCACCCTCACCAAGTTTGCCAATGACACCGAACTGTGTGGTTTGGTTGATACGCCAAAGGGAAAGGGTGCCATCCAGAGGGACCTCGACATGCTTGTGAAGTGGGCTGATGCCAGCCTTATGAAGTTTAACCATGCCAAGTGCAAGGTCCTACACCTGGGTCGGAGCAATCCCAAGCATGGCTACAGGTTGGGCAGAGAAGAGATTCAGAGCAGCCCTGCAGAGAAGGACTTGGGGGTGTTGGTCGATGAGAAAATGAACATGAGCCAGCTTCAGTGTGCGCTCGCAGCCCAGAAAGCCAACCGTATCCTGGGCTCCATCAAGAGGAGCGTGACCAACAGGTCGAAGGAGGTGATCCTGCCCCTCTACTCTGCTCTTGTGAGACCTCACTTGGAGTATTGTGTGCAGTTCTGGTGTGCTCAACATAAAAAAAACATGGAACTGTTGGAACAAGTCCAAAGGAGGGCCACGAGGATGATCAGGAGACTGGAGCACCTCCTGTATGAAGATAGGCTGAGAAAGTTGTGGCTGTTCAGCCTGGAGAAGAGAAGGCTACGTGGAGACCTCATAGCAGTCTTCCAGTATCTGAAGGGGGTCTACAAGGATGCTGGGGATGGACTATTCATCAAGGACTGTAGTGACAGGACAAGGGGTAACGGGTTTAAACTTAAACAGGAGAAGTTTAGATTGGATCTATGGAAGAAATTCTTTCCTGTGAGGGTGGTGAGGCACTGGAGTGGGTTGCCCAGGGAGGTTGTGAATGCTCCATCCTTGGCACTGTTCAAGGGAAGGCTGGACAGAGCCTTGGGTGACATGGTTTAGTGTGAGGTGTCCTTGCCCATGGCAGGGGGGTTGGAACTAGATGATCTTAAGGTCCTTTCGAACCCTAACTATTCTATGATTTTATGATTCTAACAATGAGTAGTCATTGGTAACTTACAAGTACTTTGTAGTGATATAATTTTTGAAGGCCTTATAACAGTGTCTACCACAAAAGTACAACTGTTGTGAAGTAGGCTATGCCATCACCTCATGAAGTTTCTGTAAATAACACCATTACATATAAGTACAGAATGGATGAAAATTATATCTCTTCAGTATAACTTCCTCTGCTATTGATAAAATTGCAAGCCCTTTGGGTACAATTTAATCCTCCAATGACTTCCTTGGAAAAGGAAAAAAAAAAAAAAAGAAGAAATTTTAATGTTGGGAGTTATTGCTAATTTATTTTTGTTGGAAATCCTTTTGATGCTTTTTTGTTTTACAAATAACAAATGCACCATAACTTGTAAGATGTGTTAGCAGAAAGGCAATTTGAGGTTTAAGCTCTTAGTTTACTGTTTGGAGTTTCAAGTTCTACTTAATGATTTTTTTTTCCAGCAGAAGACCACAAGAGATATATTTTTATAATAAAGAAAATAGAGCTATTCAAATATTGTTTCTTTAGTATGCTTGTCATTGTTGCAGTAATAAGGGTCCATTTTCATTCCAACAGGGGCAAGAAATGAAAATGAATCTTCCTTTCTTCCCACTGCTTCAGTAATACAGGGAAAGCTCTTTTTGTTTCCCCTGGTTCCAGATTTCCAGCTTTTCACTTAAAGTGTATTACCAAGGGAGAAAGAGAATAGAATGAATTGTTAACCATGGTAATTATAGGACTCATTCATTCCTGATTACTTCAGTTCTGTCTCTCATTTATCCCAAGTGTTGGGCAAAGTTTTCCACATTGCTTGTCTTTCAGGAATTGATGTAAAGTATGTCTCAATATATGCTTTGTTGTATGGGCTACAATGCTGCTTCTTTCTCGCTTAGTTCTTACTTTAAACATGCCAATTTCACCTCCAGTTTAGGGTGAGCGACAAAAGAGAAGTGTTTATTTACTTGCACCTTTATTATTCTCCTGCTTCAAACCTTCTAATTCTTCATTCATTGAAAAGAAAGAGTACATTTGACTAGTTACATAATACAAATAAGAAATAGTGAACGATGAATGGCAAATAGAGGTAGCACTTAACTGTCTTTACCTTAAGGCTTCTTTTCACCATTCTGTCATTAGGAAAGGATCTCAGAGTCAGAGAAAGCACCTATTTTGAGGTTCCTTTCAGCTGACAGATGGGTGGAAGGGAACTCATTATAAATAATTGTAAGCAATAGTAAACAAACAACCTCAAAAGACAAACAATTCCAACCATTTACAAATATGCATAAATAATATCTGAATTACTTGAGCTCACGTTTGAAAAACTGATTGAATAATTTTATTACATGTCACATTGTCACTAGTAATTTCTCCCACACTTACAAAATGATCCAATGTAAGACAAATTTTGAAGGCAAAATGGCCAGACAATGTGAAATGAATGAAGCTGCAAATCACTGGAGATAGCATTTCTATAATAACTATAGACACTGATATCTGTGAAGCACGTTGATGGGGACTGTAGACATGAAAAAAAGAGAAAATCTATTACATCCTTTATACTAACTTGGAGGTCAGAAACCATGATGTCCTATGTTTCTGTTTAGTCAGAGACAGTGAAGGTGAAAGTCTAAGGGGATTTGGCACAGATCCAGGCTTTAGTAACTGAGTTGGATGCTTCCTTCATCTGGGATCGATGAAAATGAACCCCAAGAACTACTTCTCAGCTGAAGACTGCCACAGCATGGAAAGTTGTACTCATGGCTTCAGACTCACCTATTTGAGAAGATAGAAATTGCAGGCAACTGTCCTGATTCTGATTTGGGAGAGCAAGTCCTTTCCCCCATCCTCAAAACAGAATCATTGTCACTCCCTATAAATATTTCATGATCCATTTTCCCACAAAACTTAGGCAAGACATCTGACAGCTTGGTTTCTTCATGTGCCTTGGGTCACCCACCCCACAGTCCTTCTCTTCAAAACCCTCCACTCTCCTTCCCCAATTGCTTTGCTATTCCCACCTGTTTTACATAAAAGCCAGCCAATGTTTAAAAAAGATCCTAACCTTCTGAGTCAAGAGCCACTTGCACACCAACTTGTTCAAAATAAAGCATTTGCTTTATTCATTAACTTTTTGCATAAGTTGGTAGTCACAAAGTGTTATAAAGGACTTCTTCAAGCTTAGTATATTTCCATTATGCACTAATAAAATGAATGGAAAAGTAGTGAGATCCTTACCTTTGGCTTGTCAGAGAAGGTCTATGCAACTTTTAACTCTGCCCAGCAGAGGAGAAGAAGAAGGCAGAGTGGAGGTGAGTGCAAAAGCAGAACCATGCTAGGCTGTGGACTGAGGCTAAGAAGAGAGTAAATCATCTCTACTGTCACATCACCTAGTCAGGACAACTGTTTGGCCACCTGGCTGACACATGCAAAAATGCCTGTGGCAAATGAAACCTCTGAGGCTTACATCAGGAAGCAATGAGAAGAGACATTTCTTGGGAGCTAGAATTGGAAACTGAAAACAAGAGATGTCTTTTTTTTCTGGCTTTAATATATATCCTGGGTTCAGCGGGAACAGATATGCAAAAGCTTTAATATCCCTTAACCCATACTAACATGTTAGAATTTATTTACTTTTTGAAATATAAACACTCAAAACACTTCATCTCATCAGTCACATTCCATTCTGTTGACCATGTTAGCAATTAGCTCAGAGGTGGTAAAAAGGGAGACATATTACTGCTGAAAGCACAGTTACAACTGCAAAGGTTGAATTACATTTTGAAAGTGGAATCTGTCCATTAATGACTGAGATCAGGTTTTTCTCCTAAAGCTAGATCAATGAATTCTACTAAATGATTTTTTTGTGTGTGTGGTTCATACTTTTTATTCCAAAAATTATAATATTTTAAGTTTCTATTATAATGTATCTGTCATTAACAGTTCTGGAAAAGAAAATGAACCCCTAACAAGCCATAGCGAGCAGTTACTCATGTGAACTGAACCACTGCCTCCACTGAGTGCAGAGTTCCGTCTAGCCCTGAACCACCAGAGCACATAGAAAAATCTCTTGTCTCACTTGAAGAATCTACCATAGGACAGTGCCACCAATGTGGTGCAGTTGATAAGAAAACTATCACATCGATGCTATGACGCAGTGGTGTCTAATGACTCCTGTAGTAAGAGTGGTGATCCTCAAATAGTGGTATTTCCTCACATATGCCTTAGATATAAGCAGAATAATATCTAATGTAAGAATGTAACAGCATTATGAGATGTTTCTAATGTTTTATCTTTCAGTTCACTCTTTGTGTTTTCTGGATGAAGTTGTGAAAGAAAATGGTAATAAGAGTTCTGCTTGAGCAGTTTAATTACTTTTTATATGAGTCCCCTGTAGTGATAACACTCCAGTTTCTTCTGTCTTTGACACGAGACTTGTCTGGGGACTGGAGGCTGGGGGAGGGAGAAAAGAGGAAAATGAATCCTCCCAAGTAATCCTAAGCCATGTGAAGGACTTCAATGTTTCTGCTTTCTCTCCCAGTTTGTGACACAGAAAACTCACCTTTGTTTCAGGAGTGAAACATGCCAGTTCAAATTGGTACTTATTGTTTCTCTTGGCAGGTTAAACACCATCAGTCATAATTTTTTTAATAGAAACTGATTTATACGGTGCCAGCAGAGTTCCTGTGGAAGTCAGTTTCGCACAAGGGAGTGAGAAGGATAAGCTCAATGAAACAGGAAACGAACCAATTACAGAAGCCAAACTGAACAATAAAACCATTGTAAATTAAATTCTTCTGACTTTAAACATTTGACGCTCAGACCTCGTCAGTACAACACGTTCTGCTTCTTATATTCACCTGCTGCTAGCCAGTGCCAGGGACACTGCTGTGGGCTTTTTTTCTGACCCAGTATCATAGCTCTTGTGTTCTTAAAGATTGACTGCTAGCAGAGCTGTATTATCGTAATATCCTAAGTCAGACATTACTAAATTAGTTCTTTGCTACTTTTAGAAAGTTCCTTTTACTTTGTTTTGCAATGTTGAAAGCATCAAAACCATTGCTTAAAAAAAAATCAAATGAGACCTGCAGCTGAGGCAAGGACAAATTATTTCAATAGGCAAGGGATTGTTTAAGTCTGTATTTCTGTTTTGAAATCTCAGTCCTTTTGCTTTAGATCTTGACATGCAGCCACACTGTTTCCAAAGGATTTGAACAGTCATACAATTACACACACAGCCTGCATGTGTGCACACATCAGCCCCCCAGTGGTGATTTTCAGTTGGATATTTTATTCTTTATACTTGCATTTTTGAGTGTGAATTAAAACAAATTCTTATTTTGTTTTTAGTTTTCAAAAGCTTGCCTACAGTTTTCCTTGGCTTTTGTCTTCTCCTTTTATCATTTGAGCAATGGGACATGAAATGGAAAAAAGAAAGATCAAGAAAATGATAGAAGGTTTGGAAAGCAAAATCTGTGAGGGGAGAAAAAGGTTAATAAGAAAAGTGGGATGTTCAATTTCAAGAAAAGAAGACATAGGAAAAGCATGATAGCTCTCTACAGATATGTAAAGGGACAAGGGAAATTATTCTCATTAGTCACCCAAGACAGAGTAATATGCTTGAGCTGTTGCAAGGAAAATGTAGGTTAAATATATAAAAAACTTTGAAACTATAAAAACAGATAGATGATGAAACAAACTGCCAAAGGATGTTAGGGAGTCATTTTCTCTAGAGGTATTCATCTATTAGACATGATTTTCGACCAAACAAATTAAAAGAAGTAACATGACACAGGAGGGATGAAATGAATAGATGAGCCAGCAAAAGCCCTTTCAGACTCAAACAATTCTGGGGACAAAAGACAATGCTTGAAGGAATGTTAAAAGGCATGAAGAAGAGTGCACATAAAGTGGCAAAAAGAGAAAAATTGAGAGAAATCTTTTAAAAAGTTATGATGTTTAATAGCAAAATAAATGAAAGGCTCAAGTTTTTAACATTAAAAATGTTAAAGAAATACCTCATCACTGCCATTAATCCTAAATCTTGCCAACAACTTTGAATACTTCAAATATACATATCTGGGTAATCTTTTTGCACTCAGTTGTCTCTGAAAGCACGCTGGATGGAATCCAGAACCTGTATAACCTTGCATAACCTTGCATCTTCCTATTTTGACATATGCATCCAGGCAGAGTCTTGTTGATGGAGGGGTAAAGCATTACTGGATTATTATATATTATTATGATTATTGTCTAAAAACCAAAATGAAATATTTTTTAGACTTTTTCATTCTGAGCCATAACTTGTTCTCCTTATAGCTATAGTAATTTCAGTAGATCCACTTGAAAATGAAGATACCATGCATTATGAGGAAGAATGGTGCAATCTGGCCTTCTATCATGTGTAATAACTATAACTATTTATTAAGCATGAGGATCATTTATGACTTCGTATTTCCCGTTTTACAGAGAGAAAAGATTAACATACATTTCCTATACACTTTGGCTTGATAATGCAATTCCAGAGTCTAAATTCATTATGAATAGTGACATTCATCCAATGAGAAATACCAAACAAGGACACACCACTTACTTTTATTTAGGTAGAGAGCATCAATATGGCCATATCTGGGGACGTTCCCCACATTTATGCTGGTCAGAATGAAGAGAGAGAGAAGTGATTGACTGCTTTTATGTGGACTTGAATGTGCTGGAATCCCTGCAAAACAGGTGTGGCAGGTTTGCAGCCTTTGCTTGAGTTCATGCATTCAGAAAGCAAACGAGTGTTGCATTGTAGCACCACAGGTCAGAAGGAAACGTTTTTCTATATAATATGTATTTGCACAAAAAGTATCATAGATTTTCAGGCTTTTGAAAAGTGACTGAAATATAGTGACTGAAATATAGTGACTGCACTGCAAAGCTACACTTGTGTGTCCAGGCTGGTGATTTCATGCACATTTAAGACCTGGGGAGTTTTTGGTTTTGCTTCCTTCTTAAATAATTTTAAATATAATTTCTCCACTGTTTCTGTGGGTTTATGGAAACTTATTTCTTATTTTTCAGCCTGCCACAACATCTTTCTGTTCTGTGACTTTTCCACAGAGGACAGTGGGAGGACATAGGGGCTGTGTTTGCCATGAAAAGTGACAAGGCACTGGTGGACTTTGTGTAGTCCAGTAGTTATGGATGTATTCCACAAAAAACATCTGCAGGCAAGGTAAGGGTTATGCAGTACTGTGGTGAGCAGACTTAGGTGTAATATCCCACACAAGTCTTGGCTAAACAGGTTTGTACTTATGGGCAAGACTGAGGAATAAGCAAACTGAAGTACAAACCTTGGTTAGCTCCTTAACATCAGTACTTGCATAATAACACAGACTGTGGCATTGTATTATTTAAACTATTTTATTTCTGTTACCAGTCATACTTCCTATCTTACCCTTTCTTTGACTCACTGCATAGTCCATCTTGTCTCTTGATTCTTTCAGTCAAGGAACATGCTAGTGTACTCATACCTTCAAATACTGATAAACACAGTAAACAACATACAATTAACATTTACATATGAGGTATATGTGTATGATTAAAATATTATTGAGGAAAAATCCAACCAAAATTATACTGTTACCTATCATTTCTGTTTAGCCAAATGCAGCCATCTAAGCATAAACTCAGAAATTGGATGGTTTCTCTGGGTAATTATGGGTGATCTCTCCTTGGTTAGTCAGATACTCTGCCATACACGTGAGGACAGACAAAGGTCCCTATAAAACATGACTGCTCAAAATAGCATGACAATCTTACACTGCCTTCTGTCTGAATTGTTCTGTGTTTTTACTAATGAGGAATTAAATAATACAGAAATTACTTTTTGTTGATATGATATTGTATGATTGTATGAAGTATCAGTTTCTTTTCTGTTGCTTGAGTAATACTTCCAAGATGCGTGTCTCGAAATTTGACAAAAAAAAGCCAAGAACAAGCAAAATCAAACTAACCGCTTTTTAAGAAGTCTGAAGAAAAGATTAAGCACCTATTTGAAAATTCAGATTTTTATGTTATCTATGATTGTGACACAGAAAGTTAACACTCAATTTTTAAGAATGCTGGTTGTTATGTCTTGGGCATGAGATATTTTGTGTCTGGCTTTTGTTCAGTCAGATTTCACAAAATCAAGTTTCAACACTTTAAAATATTGAGATTTTTCTGCAACAAGGTCATTGATGTTGATATCCAAAGGGGATAATTTATTCATTTCTCATTGTTAGATTTTTTTTACTATTAAGAAAAGCAATTTATAAATGTATTTGTCTAGACAAACATAATTGAAATATTTAGTGTACTTTATACCTTTGAAATTTAATCTTGTAAAAAAACTATAACCAAATCCCATTTCCCACTAAAGTAGTGAAAATAAGACTTGAGGAGAACCCTGTCAGGAGGACAGGTTTCCAACCAGGAGGATGTTCTTTTCAACTAAGCATATTTAAGACCAAATATGGTTTTATATTTATATATGTTCTTTTATATGTTAGTCTAATTCTTCATACTTTTGCTCCCGGGCTTCTGAATTACCATTACCAACAGAGGAGTTCACGTCGTAAAAAATTCAATTGTTTGTGCCAAAGGTTAACTGAATCCATAGTAAAACCTTTCTTTTCTATTTATGTGAACTACTGGTATAGGCTTTAAAAAAAACCCAACATATTTGTTTTTTAAATTTAATTGCAAAGCTGATTTAATAACTGTTTAATAACTCTCTTGAGTTTTGTTATGTAATCCTATGTATCTGAAAATAATCATAGCAGTCCTTTCAAAGACTGAAGGTGATACAAGACCCCAAAGAGATGTATAACAAATCAAAGATGTCCTAGACCTCAATTTACATAGACAAATCCTTTCCTCTCAACCTTAAATCCTTAAAACACAATTTATTTAATCCCTGCTATAGTCCAACACACTGAGCGTGTGCAACAATACGTCAAAATCATTAGCACAAACCCTTAAGATAGTGTATTGAATTTGTATAAAACAGCCAAATCCTTTGAGATCTTAGGTCTCACATCTAGACATTCTGAAGGAAACACTGTTTTAAAAGTTGGTACCAAAATGATATTGCTGGCTCTAGTGTTCAAGTTCTATAACATAATGCGCTTCCAGCAATAATTTTTCAATATCAAAAAGGGGAGACTAGACAATTCCCAGAGGTGATACTGGAGTATATTGCTTTTCATCTCTAAGGGTTTTGCTACACTGTAGTTGTAGATGTGAATTATGCTTTTATAGTATATTCAAGCTAATGAATACTTTATAGCTCATTCAGACTCTTACAATTGCAAGTTACATAGTAGCTGCAGGTCCCACACTGCACAGGATCTGGTGTGGTTTACAGCGTCGTTTTGGACCTATTAAAATACTGGGTCAATCTTTGGGAAATCATAGATAGACTTTTTTGTTGTGGTTTTTTTTCTGTTTGTTTTTTGTTGTTGTTGTTGGGTTTGGTTTTTTTTTGGTAGAAGTCAGCTTATGTATGGATGCTCAAGCTGTAGTGCAGAAATCATAGAATCACAGAATGGCTTAGTTTGGAAGGGATCTTAAAGATAATCTAGTTCCAACTCCCTGCCATGGGCAGGGACACCTTCCACTAGACCACATTGGTCAAAGCCCCTTCCAACCTAATGATGAAGGTCACTAGCTCAAATTTAGCCCAGAAATTTGCTGGTTGTTTAACTGCCTGAGTGAATGGAGTGAAATGAAATCGAATTAAATTTCAAAGTCCATATCTTGAGGAATATATGTCAATCTATTAAACCCCATAGTCACATGAATCAGATGGTGGTGGAGTGAGATAATACACATGTGCTGTAAACTGATCCCTGAAACTAGTCTATTCAGGCTACGGATTAGTGGGTCATGCTCTGTTATTGAGTCTATGCTCTGAATTTCCGTCTCTAGGACAGTAATTTTTTGTCCTAGAAGAAAACTTTCCAAAACACTGTACTTTCACTATTAGATAATGCATCAATACGTAAAAGCTTAAATCCCGAAGGCTTAGGCTCTTGAAATGTTTGTGTCATCTTCAAAAATGAATTCAGAAGTCTAAGTTTTTCAGAGAGCCTTTGGTAGGGTGTTCTTCCTTAGCTCTGTTAGGTTTGTTTACTTGGAAGAATGCATCTTTAAAGCTACTTCTGATATTAACAGTCTGGCTAAAAAAGGCTGTGAGGGTAGTTTTGTTACTATAGTTACTGTAATTCATCTTTATTGAAAGGAGTACCATGTGGTAAGTGTCTACACTCTATAATGACTCAATAATCAGGAATATGCATTTAAAATGGATTGGTGATCCAGGCAAGCTAAGAAAAGGCTTTTAGAGGGGGTTTGCATGCTGGGAAGGTTTGCAGCTTGTTTCTTTCACACTTATTTTTGCTGAAAGCTGGGGCTGATTCATCATTGTGTTACTCTAATTTTATGCTGGCGTAAGCCCATTTTCTGTAATAGAATTTCTCTGATATAAAGCAAGAACGCTAAAGTAGTGAAGCAAAGGCTACATTTTTAAACTGGCACAGTCAAAACAACCAAGCCTGATATATTTTTTCAGTGGTAAATTGCAGCTACTAATTCCAGCCAAGAGGAGCTATGTTCTGATGCACTAAGCATTATGTAAACCATACTATTAGGGAAAGACATTTTTCTCCTCTGCTTGAATCTAGGTGGTTATGGGACAGTAATGCAAGATTCAATGCAGCAGGAGAACGAGCAAGAGCTACCACTACAACTACTACTACAGCTACTCCTTATGGTTCTGAGTTGTGTGAGAGGGAACTTCTTTGTTTTTAATCCAATGATAGTTGCATGCGAACTGAATAAATAGCATTAAGGGGAAAAAATAAGGTAGACCTTATAACTTTGTCTTTACTTATTTTAAATACGTTTTCTTTTGGCATAATGGATGGTTTCACCTCCCCTGCACCTCTGTTCTTCCTCAAGAGTAATTAAATTTACAGCTTGGAGAGTGAAGAGACTGATATTACTGTTTCCTGGGGGG
Source organism: Psittacula echo (assembly GCF_963264785.1). NCBI lineage: Eukaryota > Metazoa > Chordata > Aves > Psittaciformes > Psittacidae > Psittacula > Psittacula echo. The sequence continues at coordinate 38,400,407 of NC_137735.1, read as the reverse complement.
TACACTAACCAGTAGGTTAGCACTTATTATCATGATTTTCAAGGAATCCATGCCAAACTGGGACACTTCTTCAGACTGGAAATTGTAAATTCTAAAAGTCTTTCATAAGAGTTAGGAACATGGCCCATGAATTTAAGTCGTTCCTGAACCTGCTGGATCACAACTTTTGTCTTGACAACCTCGACAGTCCAAGCTCTTATTTCAGAGTCTGCTTCTGCCTATGCATTTTCTGTATGATATAGCTGGAGGTAGCTAACAGCCTAATTCTGTGAGAAAACATTTATTGCTTATAGATGTGTTTCTCTTCTGTTTGCAAATTTCTGAAGGAAAAGGAAAAGGCTGAGTTTAACAGAGGGCAAATGTGGTCTGACTTGATTTTAGCAAGTGCAGTGACCAAGAGGTTTTTAATAATTTTCCTATCTCTAAAAATAATTATATGACAAACATAGATATACCATTTCACAGGGCCCAGAGCATAGGTTATTGATGTCAAGGTAGAAACAAAAAAAATTTTCCTGGCTACTGAAAAGTTTATAAGCCTTTGTATCTTGCATCATATGGACTAATTAGAAAATGATATATGCAGGTACTGTTCAGATTGACTGGCATTCCCTCATTTACCTGGAAAGGCAAGTAAATTCTGCTTTTAAGAAAACAATGTTTTCCTAGTTTCATGTGGCAGCCACTCAACTGACTTCATTTCTTTGCAAAACAGGAACTTCAGCATTTCATTTTTTATCTTTTATCATTAGACTCCTACAGCTTTAAAATGATTTTCCCCCTAGAAAATGCAAATCTATTCTTTTGTAGTGAAAACCATATTATATATGCAGCATGTAACTTTCAAAACTTTAGTTAGAAGCAGCAAAGCAAGCTGTCAGACATTTCAGTAATTGAATTTCCTTGAGAACTGCCTTGGTTTGTCAGCTCTGACTTTGCTGTCAAAAGAAAAGAAAATAGCCAGGGAATTAATCTAAGATAACACAGGGGGTATTTTGATAATGCCAAGACACAAACATTAAGCGTTTTCTCTGGAGATATTTTGAGGTAGGGTTCCCCTCCCCAATCTGGGTGAGTTCATTTTAGCCTTAAGTCATTATTGTCTTTTGCAGAGTTCTGAGAATTAACTAATCACCTATCAAACTGTAGTACAAAGGATCCTTTCTTCCTGTATTAAGATGCACAATATCATTGCTTAAAAGGCCCAATATACCCTTTGTCAATTACTTCATAAGTGCAATTCATCTTTTACTGCTTCCGCACTTGGATTACTTGTAAAATGTTTAGTGGTTAATTAGCCTGGAAGGAAGTCCAACTTATAAAAAAACAAGCAGTGGGAAAAAATAGCCATAAAATTAATGGCTTACTCTCTGGTCCTTATTTTATAAGAGAATGTTAATCAGACTCTGTTGGAACCGTACCTTTCACTAGCACTCAGCCTCCTTTATAATCAGCTTCAGAAGTATTCTTTTCTGGGTTTTCCCCTTTGGCCTGTGCTTTCCTCCAAAGAACTTGAATGTATTAGCAAGAGATTGACAGCTCTCCTAACAATTGCAGCTAGTCCTCTAGCTAAAGGGAAACATGGGGCTAGTCACTTTTACTCTATTGGAACTCACATGGAGTTGCATTTAAGATATAAAACTGTTATACAAAACATGAAACTAATAAAAGATATACTGCTATAGATAAAAGAAAATAGGCAGTATCTGAGCTGTGAGACCTTCATTAGACAGTGGATAAAACCGGAAAAGGAGAGAATTGTATAGGGAGTAAATTACTGTATTTACTGCTAGCTCTTATTACCTGCAGAGAAGACTCCAAAATAACCAGGTCCCAGGGACAACTTAGCCACTGAACACACATTCCGTTTTGGCCATCATAAGGATTCTTAGAGGGAAAAAGAAACATTAAACCCTCTCACTGGTGAAGTGGATAAAATCCTGTTTTTGTGAATTCTTCACATATTTTGGCAATTGGTCTGTCTGCAATTCTTGAATTAAAAAAAAAAAAAGAGAGGGCTGCTGTTGTTGTTGGTTGTTGTGGATTTGTCGTGGATTTGTTGTTTGGTTTTTTTGGGTTGTTTTTTTTTTTTTTTCCCATGAAATTTGCCTTTCATTTCAGAGCAAATCACAAGAGATTGTCAATTTTTAAAGCTGTAAATACTGTATCTCACGGCACTGCTTGTTAAACCTATGTGCTTGGTCTTACACAAAACTGCAAGGGATTAGACCTAGCATTTTAGTGTTGTATCTTCATTTAATCAAAAGGTTAATAAAAAACTGATGGGAAAAATGCCAGCTGCTATATTAAGCCCATCTAAACCCACATTTGTTTGTTTTTTTTTTCCCCAGAAATCTGGAGTGACAACGTTTTTCCTTCGTGGAAGTAAGTACAATCACATAACATCCACATATAGTTGTCTCATAATCATGGTTCTGGGTGGTTTTACTTTAGTATATAACAGAAAAAGAATTCATTCTGAACAGTGGTGCATCTCTCTGATAAAATATATAAGTGCTCATGAGCCTCATGTAGCAATGCCTTGTAACAGCTCACAAACTTTTCAGTTTCTCTTAGAAAAGATACTCTGCATGTGGCTGAGAATACCATCAGCTGTATAAACATCCAGTGTTTTGGGTGCTTTGAAACTGAAATTCCCCTTAAAGGCTTTTCTTTTCATTACGCTGACTATGTAAGAGCATCCAGATCCATTAGCAATACTCTAGGGCACTATGCTTGGCCTCCAGCTGCCATTATAAAAGGACACAAGTCCCATGTAGGTCTTCCGTCATATCAGCCACATGGATCTTGGGTAAACCAGGGCAGCTTAAGTGACAGTGTACAAAATACAGGATTCAGACAACTGATGTTATGTGTCAGAGGAGCTCAGCCCTTTAATAGGGCTTTAATAGCACATTTTCCCTGCCAATACACAGTATAATACTTTAGCCAACATTAACATACCACATAATTTATTGTGCTCATACGCAGTCCAGGAGCTCAGCCTGCGATCAGTTTGTTCTTAAGGGTTTCTCCTTGGACATGCAGAGGTCTCCTAATGTCTATCACCATAAGCATGCACTTATCCAGTTTGGCCCTCTTCCTGACCCATGTTTGGTTCTTGTATGACCTTGTTAAATTGAATTAGTGTCCCTTATTTCTCACCCTTCTCACTCATTGTCCCATGGTAAGTCTATATAGGGTGACAAATTCACATAAGAACTTGTGACATGACTGCTGTTTGTGGCCATTGTTTCTCTTCTAATGACTTCAATATCATTTTCGTATAGTCGTAGCAGCATCCACAAAATTACACCTTTGCTTACCCTATCTGTGACATGATATGTTAGGAAGATCCAAGTGATCCTGGCATCAACTTCTAATCCTGTCAGAACTATTATTTCCATTTTTCCATTTAGTAAGATGCTGGAAGTTGCAAAATCATGTTCAGCTGATGCTTTTCCGGAATTTAACAGCACTAGAGATGTATTGGATACAGGCTGTCCAGGTCTTTCTCTTAGGGACAATACTATTTTTACACTGTTGCTTTCCAAGCTGTTGAACAGAGACGATGGGAACTAGCTGCTCCATGCCTAAACTATACTTAACAGTAAATGTCTTCAGCTCATACCCTAAAGTAGTACCTATTGTCATATATTACTCTGTAAATGATGATGTCTAGTAAAAATAGTATATATACGTCACCTATTTAGTTCTTATCTGTTCCCATAAATACTGTCTGCAGAAAGTGAGACAGAAGTGCTAGAATAGGATGTTATTTTGAAGAAAAAAGTCTAAACTATACTACATTTTCAAATAGTGCTTTTTACTGTAATACGAGCAGGATCCCTTCCTTGATGTGGCCTATATTTTTTGCATATATGACAAGCTAAAATCTTTCCTTATGTCGCTGTTCATTCAGGGCAACATAACATGTAAATGAATCTAAGTGAATCTTACCTTAGATATTTTTACAGTCCCTAAAAACCCTTCACATATTTTTTTTTTAACTTATCATGACAGAATACCTAAAGCCCCATCATCCTGGTTTTTTTTATACCTGATTTCACACTGAATTTTCCTCATGTAATCATTAGAAGAGCTAGAGAATACAGTGTCACAGACACCTGTGCTTAATTACTGTCTGCAAGATCTCAATTGCACCATAGTTCTGGCAGTCACAGTTTATTTCTTTTTTTTCCAACTCCATCTCCAAGCAGAATTATTAGGTTTACTATGAGGTTTTTGGTATTTTTTGGGAGCTTTATTTTAGGTTTTTTTGTGGCTATTTTTCTGTTTTGGGATGGACAATATTTTTTTTTTAAGTCAATACATATTTCAGGATGGACTTGATTTTGCATTGTTTTTTGTTTAACAATTTGGAAAGCATATCTTTTTAGCTAAAAAAAGATAAAAATCCTACTTTACTGTTTGCAGAGTATTTGTTAGGCCCCTTTTCAAAATGACATTAAAGGGTTTACACTCAAGTTTATCTATTGATAAACCTGCTGAACCCAGGACACTGACATATAAACAAAGACATTTTTTTTTTCACTTTTTCAGGCCTAAAATATTTGTATTACTTTTGCACTGTTAGCATCCTAACACTCAAATTTCAGGACAAACCAATGCAAAACAGTTCAGAGATGCCCATGGTCAAAACCTCTTCTCTTCCTAGTGCCTATTTCTTTCAGCCATGCAATTAAATGCTGTTTGAACTTCCATGAGTTGTGTTCCACAGTTGTGAAGATCCAGTCTCTGGTGGAACTTTCAAACCTCTCGTTTTCTCCTGAGGCATCATTGTAGAGGGTGTTTAAGCTACAGCAGAAGGCTTGACAACAGCTCAGGTAGACATCCTTAGTCAGCTAGTACTGCTAACAGGGCAGCTGTCACAGCATGGAGCTCAGCATGGGCTAGCCGCCAGAGTATCTACTGAGATTCTCAGAATAATCTGATTTCACAGAGCACTGTATCACCCTGAGTGAAAATGTCAGCTGACAGGTCTTGATATAATTAATGGAAATTCAAATTCCATCACTGAAATTGTATAATCTGACCACAATTAAGGAAATTCCTCCTTGAAGTTAGTTGTGTGCATAAATGAATCATCAATGAATAAATAGCATTTAATTATTATGTCCCTGCACTTAACTTTCCATGACGTCCTTATGAGTTCCTCTGTAGCTGACTGCAGCATTTGCTTTGAAAGATGAAAACTTGCATATATATCAGTATATTCTAATATTCCGGTGTCTCAGTGGAATAAACCAGACTACATTTCAATATTTTGTGTTTCTGTTATTACGTATTTTTAAATCTGAGACTAATCAGTTTTACAGGTTATCTCAGAAAATTTTGAACACAAGATAACTTTTAGTCTGTAGCTAGCATATTTAATATTATAAAAGATTTAAAAAAAAATAAAATTGTTGTCATGATATCCCTTTACCATTAATAAAGGAATATCTGCAATATTCAAACATTGTGACAAAATGGTATGGTCAACGATAATTTTACAAGTCTGTTTAAAAGAACATCTAGACAAATAGATCCTGGAAGCTGTTGCATACAGAAGTTTAAAGAAAAACCCAACAATTACTTCCTTTACTTTTCTACCTGTAATAATTCCTTAGTGCATATTTTGATTGCATCACAACATTACAGGCTATCAGAAACTTGGTTTGCTTTTCTTTTCCCTTGCAGTTAGTCATCTAAGTACTCTGTGAAGTTTGTATTGTTACCTTGGGAAAATTTTGCTGGGCATTGTATACCTGCAATAAAATTTTAAAATCTTCCAAAGTATTTCTCAGAAGGATCCCTAATAGTAAGGCTCTGAAGGTTTAGTCCTTTTCGAAGAGCAGCCTCCAGGTTTACATAATAATGTATAAATATAACTTTATAGTGAAAGTTGATTTCTGTTTTTATAAAATATAGCATTCCTGTCAATTTACATTTTCAAACCACTGGTCAGAATAATTATGTGGAGCAGTAACTTTTTCACTATACTGATATGCTTTTCCTGACAGAAAGAAACAGACAGTAAATAACCTAAACTTAATTTACTTTAATGGAGGGCAATGTTTCTGTCTTTCAGTTCTACTTGACAATTTACAAAATCTAGCAACCTGAAAATGTGACTCCTAATGAACAGTACAAATTACAGAGACTTTATAGTGTTTAGACCTGCAAAGAAGCGCAAGTTTCTTTTCTGGAATTCCTAGATTCGTCCTTCACAATCTTTCTTGACGAAGCTCATAGAATTAAGCCATTTTTTATTTTTTTCTCTCTCAGGATGATTTTAAGGCATGTGTATATTATCAGGATGGCTTCTCTATTCTCTAGCTTCCACTGATCTCCCAAATGAACACAATATGGTCCTTTTGATTGATTTCAATTGTATTTCTGAAGTTGTTCCATCAGCTCTTTTTGATCTCTTTATCTCTGTAGTGGTTTTACTCGCTTTACCTGTAAAGACTAATTTGAGGATAGTACCATCCTGTCTGGTACAGACCCATGCCAATAAATCATTTACTTTCCCTGCAAACTTTTGATCCTGTTTGCTAGCACCTCGGTGGTCTAAAGGGTCTACAGTCTTGTTTGTAGGATTCTTTTGATATATTTGAAGAGGTTTTGATATGTTTGGTCTGTTTGTTCTTACATCTTCTTTATTTTTTTTTATTTTTTTTTTAACTCACCTGTCAAAATCCATGTTTTAGAGACAGTATAAAAGAAGGGATAAAATACACAGGTAACATATTACCTAGTAACAAGGCAGCTCCTCTCCCTCTTTTACATTTTGGTATTTACTTCAAGATCTCTCTGTTTCCATTTTCTTTCATCTTTGTCCCCCTAGGAACAGATGTATATGTATGACTGTTTCAGATGACAGGAGAAATTCTTGTTTCCTCAGTACTGTGGAAATTGTTTAGAAAGAAGGAGTGTTACCTGAGAAAAACTCAAGAACACTTACTAGGTAAAACATTATGAGTTTTATGATGGGACAATGCCTCTTGTACTGAAATTGCAGTAGGAATGCTGGCAGGTGAATTAGGAGCTGTTACAGAAAAATGAACGTGATGAGGAAAAGTGGTTTTGGGTCATGTCCCATTGGTGGGAAATCTGCACAGAAGGTTTGAAGCAAAAACCTTATTCTAACCTACGTGTTAAAACATTCATTGGCTGCTATGTAGCAATGAATAAGGGAAATACCATTTGATCATTGTGTCAATTGTTTCATTCTCTTGCAAAAAAAAAAAAAAAAAAAAAAGTCCTTTTATTTTTCTCATTTGTTTTTTAAGAAAAAGCAGATAACAGAATGTGTCCTACTTCGTATAGACACCGGAGAGAAAACACTGCAGATCTGCTCCTGTAGAAATTCCTTTTGTATTATTATGGCTTTTAACCAGAGGTTTTAGTTAAGAAATGCTATAATGATATTATTCATTTATCTATCAGGAACATAAAAAAAATTAAATTTAGAATAGGTGTAAATGTATGTGATAAACGAATCCATTCAATTAGAGCCAAAACCCTTGGGGAATAATTGTTTATTAGAAACATCTGTAAATTAATTGTAAGCAGCTGAAGAATTTCGAACAAAATTACAAAGAAATATCCTAACTCAAAGGTACATATTAAGAAGTGAGAAGGAAAAGAATGATAAGTAGAATGGGTAGAGGAATTTAAAGAAACCCAAACCCCCCAGATCTCTCTAATCAAATTGAGTAGCCAGTACTGTCACTCTTAAACCTTTAGGTTTTTAATATCTTTCATCCTCTCATGCCAAACATGTTTGTTATACACTTAGGTTATGTATGTCGTATGTGTGTTTACAGCAATGGGGAAGAATTGCAATTTGTGCCTTTCTGTTGTGTACCTCATCTGACCTAAGCAACTACATAGCTGAATATTAAGAAACAGTGGTTGGGTTTAGCTTCAGAAACATACTTGACAACAAAAGAAACCTTGGTTTGGAGAATGAGATTAATATGTTATACAGCTTGCTCTCAGCTCAGGTCTTAGCAAAAGGAAAGTTCTGGCCAAAGCTGTACATTCAATCTGTGTCTCTTGAAATATGCTTTGGGGAAACTGAGGTAATATTGTTCCTTTGTGTTCAGATTTCTTGATACCTACATTTTGTATAAAAGGATCAGCTGAACCTACGTAAACTCTAAGTTTCCAAGATGGAGTTATTATTGGGCTACTTATTGTATTTTTGCAAAAATGTTTTATTCCAGTAAATTGCTCAACTGAGGTATGTAATTCATTGATTAATGCAGTTTTACCCACATATAACAACAACAACAAACACCCCTGCCTCCCAAAAAAAACAACAAAAAAAAAATCCAAAAAAAAAAAAAAAATGACCCGTCATTATGATTGCATACTCTTGCAAAAAATATCACATTTCTACAGTTGCAGATAGAAGCATAATATATTTACAATAATGGGAAGTAATCTACATATACCAGTGAAGCAGATGACACTACAGTCATTTGAGTGAGAAGCATTTTGTAAACTGTACTGTTGTAATGTCTCATGGATAATATATAACGCTGGGACTGGTAATTTTTCCATCATCAAGATGTTAACTAGCAATACTTGTGAAATTTCACAGGGACAAAATGTGAAACAAATGTACAAGTAAAGACCCTGTGTCTGAACCTGCTGGAGTGCATTTTGATGCACAGCTTCATAAAGGGTTCCTGGGTTTAAAAAGAGAATGGAAAAAATTGCAACTAAATGAATGATCAATAAACAGTATCATGAAAAAGATTTAGTTAAATCTTAACATTGCTTTCACAAACTCCGTAGTGTTTCTTTAAAGGCAACCTAGAATAGTGATTCAATGACTATATTAGCCTTGTCCAGTTAGTCTCTTTTATAGCATAGAAACATAAAGTGGGATATTTTGAAAACCCAAAAAAAATTATTTCTCTGGAGTATACTTATTCTGCACAAATTTCAGTGGAGATGCTCAAGACATGTGGGACCCTAGTGAAAAGCAAGTATTCCCTGCTTAACCTAGCCAGATACAAGAACTTTCATTTTTTTCACATTACTGTCAAGAAATCCTCAGCCAATAAAACAGGGACTTAACTGCTATGTCCCAAATAAATTATAACCACCAGTGTACTTTGTTCTTCACAGCCCTAATTGGCTATCCAAGTAGAAAACATGTTGTGTAAACTGAGATATTTAATATTTAGTGTAAAAGCTGAATGTGTCTCATTTTTTACACTTATTAGGCCTTACTTCTCATGCAGGGAACAAACTTTTCATTTTTTTATAGGAAGGGAAAATCCGAAGCCTACAGAGACTGGTAGAAAAATCTCAGTCTTCTATGAATGTTGAATCAGGGCCTAAGTAGGTAGTTCTGATGGCCCCAGAGAGAATCTTGTTTTCACATCACTTGGTGCAACATTCTCTGAAGCGATGCGCACAAATATTGTGGAAAAATTCTGCCATTCTTGACTGACTCCTGAATAATACTTGGAAATGCAGTCTGTTACAAGAAATCTGCTCTGCCTGAGCATAAAAATGGAGTGAACAATCTAATAATAATAACCCATTCAATGTTATTTGTCTTTTTAAAAATGTAATTACAAAAATTGCTTTATGAAAAAAATCAACTCTTAGGAAGAACACAACAAATGAGAAAAATAGGTGAAAAAGGTAACCTACACATTAAAAGTATCTTTACTATGTGCTTTGTGTGAGGTTTAGATGAATAGACTATCAAGGCACCATGAAAAAAAAGAAAAACAATCAGTTCAATATAGAAAATACATTATGATATTTTATGACTTTGGTTAACGGGAAATGAGTCTAGGTGATTTAAATAGCTATATCTGCCTTTAAAAGCTATGATTTATGAAAACATTATTTCCTTGCAAGCATACATTCAAAATGAGATGTTCAGTGGGGCACATAGGAAAAAATGTGAAAGAGGTTTTTAATTTCAAATTAATGGATGCAACCCTGGTCACCGGCAAGAATTACATCTTTTTATTCTAGTTTTCATTGATGTAGTACTTGATCTTGTTTCTCATTAATACTAGGGACTCAAATGTTTGTGCATCCTTAGTGTTAGCAGGAAAAGCATATTTTCTTTCTTCTGGATTGCAGCCAGATCCTGCACTATGAAGTTCATGAGATTTTCTGTTTATGAATGGCACAATAGTGACACATTAAGGAGCAGCTGCTGAAGCAAGGGTAGATGTAATATACCCTTCTGACTGAGGCATGGCTGAGAAAATAGTTGACCCAGTAAATCCTGCAGAATCCAAGCACAGAAGAGTGACTCTATCCAATTTCCCCTTTTACTATTTTATCTTTTGAATTATATGGGAAAGCAGAGTTTGTCACAGACTACGAGTGTGTTACAGAGAACTCAGGACTTGAGAATTCAGTGGAATATAAAACAAATACAGGAACAACGAATAGAGCCAAGGACAACAATAACCCCAGACAAGTGGTTTACTCTTGTTTCATGGGCTATCCTTTAAAATATTGCCAGAGAAAGTTGCACATAGTGCAATCCATGTCTGCTAGTGATATGGTGAAATCAGTCATTACCTGAAGGGACTGAATTTTTCATTCACTTAATGAAACCATTTTATGAAAGAGCTAAAAGTTTTAGGGACTTTGTAAAAGACTAGAAATATTACCTATGCTTTAAACTAGATACTTAGTCAAAAGGGATCAAAACAGACAACAAGTAAAGGTATCTGTGTTTCATATTTTTCCCAAAAATAGCAACTGTACATCACTTCACAAAAACTGAAATTATCAATGTCATTTGGTAAGATAAGATAATAATACCAATGCCAATAATAATAAGATTCTTGAAATACATTCCCTATTTGAGTTTTGTGTGAAGATAAGGCCTCTTATAGCTCAGAAGGTAAATACATGGCTGGGAAGACAAAAATATGACTATTCTTCTTAGAGTCAAACTCTCATACACTCAGGTTCATTATGGCTTATTCTAGAATAATAAAAGTAATGGCTAACATATGAATCATAAAATACATTCAGAAGCTCAGTTCTTGTATTTATCTGTGTTTGTCTGTGTTTCCATCACATACCCAAGGATAAAGAACTAACAAATTCGAACATACAGTCATCCTGAAGCAAAAGATCTACCAATTGCTGGTGTTTTGCCTCCAGGATGAAGGGAGGAATTAAAATGGTAGGAATGTTGGAGAACACTCCCTGCACAGCCAGAAAAATTATTGCATTTTAGTCAATAAAAAGATAACTAATACATATCATCATGATACAAATAAAAAAGGAGAAATAGTAGAAGCCTTTATTGGAGGTAGATAAGAGGAGCTGAATTACTTGTGCTATTTACCATCCAACGTATCCAATGTCTCAAGGAAAAGAAGAGGGACACAACTGCACACACTTAGGCAATTCCAGTAAAACAAACAAACAAAAAAAACTCATTCTCATGCTCATATACTCACACTCTTGCAATATTATCACAACTGTAGAAGAAATGTGTGTATGGGCAAGCTTTCAAAGAATTAACACTGATTTCTGTAATTGAAAATGTTGGTTTGTGTTATTACATGCATTCATTTTCTTTTAGAAGTCTTTAATATTCTTGAGCTATATTCATGTGTTCCTGACTTCCATAGTAAGACACTTGATAATATCTTACAGTGACACAGACTTATTGCTCTTAACATGCCACTCAGTAAGAAGTTGCTGGGGACACAAATCATAGTGATTAATAGCACATTATTCGTAGAGGTTTCAGCTGTTTATAGCACCTGTGTAATGGAATACTCGTAACGCCAATTTTTTTGTGGTGTGATTCTAACAATCACAGCAGTCATTGCATGACATTCTTGAAACCTTTTCTCATTTGAGAATGAATTGCATGATTGCATGACTAACACATACTTTCTTAAAAACCATAATATTCACCTACAAACACATTCTTCTGAGGATCTTCTAAGTCATAGAAATAAGTTGGAGTTATTGCTTTGCTAAAAGGAAATATATGATAAGAATTTAAAAGGATTTTTTTTTCCTAAACTGAATTCTGTTTATGACCAAGATTGTATGGGCATAGCTGCTTAATATACCAGAAAAATACACATAATAGTTTTGTATACTGTCAGTTTGAGATTTTTTATTGGTTTAAACAAATGCATGAGAAATCACTTAAAATGTCCAAAAAAAAATCCAAAGTCCAAGTCAAATATAGGCTTTTTTAACTTCAAAACTACATCTGAGTTATCTATAGTGAAAAAAAGAAAAAATAATAAAATTGATTTTTAAACTTCTTTTTTTGTCATTTTTTTTTATACATATTCTCTTCACCCTTGGAAAATCAGTTTAGTCAAAATTTTGGCAGAAGGTCCTCATAGTTTGTATACACCTTCACCAATCATTCAAAATTCTTCACAATAAAAACCTGTTGAAACTTTCTCAAAGTTTTTAACAAGCTGTCAACGTCTGCAGAGTGGTATTTATGTTTGTTTCCACTCTGAACTGTATCAGTGATATTCTGTGCTTCACAGTGAAAGACAAATTGTAATACAGAGGACAAAAAATCATGAAGACCTTGTATGAGAAAGGGAATGATTTCTAAGATGGAAAAGGTACACAAAAACTTTTGGTAACATATTTTGCTACCTGAAATTCTTATACGGATAGTTCAGATAGCTCTTTACAATAGATAATGCTATACTATAACATCACCACATTATCTACCATATGTACTTTGTAGAGTATGAAAAGCTGAAGTAGTTTTTACATTTTAGAAGGTTTTTTGATGATCAGGATTGTCAATCAAATATCAGTGCACATGCATCTAAATGAGTCAAATAAGTGTACACTTTTTCTTTTTTTTTTTTTTCTTGTTAGCCGCATGATTTAACTGAGAATTCATTTTGGAATTTCAGGTGTATTCTTAAGATTTTCTGAAGCCACTATATATTAAGAGCATATGACAACTTTGTCTTTCATGGACAATTTTACCACAGTTATAATAGTCATGTATCAGTAAAGAGAATTGTCTGACCCTTCTCTTTAGGGATTTTGCATTGTTTTTGACATATTAGAATCATTATGATTGGAGTAAAATTGGCATATGTGAAGTACTAGCAGAAAACCTATTTTAAAATGATAACTAAAGCTTTTATGTGCAGTACTAAAATTTACTGCTGGATGTCAGTATGCTTAAAACCTGTTTCTTCTTCTCTGACACCTTTCATTATGTGTATGTCAAAAATGCTGTACCTTTATCCTCTCTCCCATTTTTAGAAAGGCAGTATAATATGAATACAATCGTCAGATGATGCACAGTGACTGATTTCCTAGGGCTACGTCAGCCAGATAACAAATGTAATATGAACTTAAGACCATTGCACTTCCTTGACAATCCCTAAAGAAACTTACCTGACAAACACGCCCACCCTCTGTGTGCCAGTCTTGCCTTGCCCCCCTCCCCATAACCTCAAAGCCAAGTCTGAATTTAATTTAATGTGGATTGTATTTTAATTTTTTTTTATACAATCCACATAAGTCATAAAAGTAATTTTTATCATTCTTCTGTTCAAAATCTGCTCTCGGTGCTATACCAGGGAATTAATAAAAAAAAAAAAAAAAATCTCCAGGCATAATCTCTTCCTTCCTCAGAAAAAGACATCACCTTTATACTTTGTTGCTACTAATTCTCATGGAATTTTGTATTTCTTGATGCTAGCAAACTGCATGTAATATGTGATTAAGATGTACATAGGAAGTCTAATAGTAAAAGACAAGCTATGATTCAGACTGGCTGGTACCTATTTATTGTTCCCTACCTTTCGCTTTATGACAATATTTTTCAGTCTTATAGCATATACCCACATGCCCTCTCATCTCCTGTATCTGCATATGGCATGAAACATCGATCCTTTTATTATAACTTACTATAAATTATTATTATCTCTATTACAGGTTCCAGAAATACTTCATGTATATTAAATGGATAATGTAATAGATTTTGTTCAGAATTTACACATTGTATATGAGTGCATTTCAAAGCTTATCTTCTTAGCTGTTATATAAATAATGCCATGGTAAGAAGTGACTTTAAAATGCTATGGAATATCTGTTTTTTATTGCCTGCATGAAGCAGATTTGTGTAGCAGCCCTGTTTATGTTAGAAAGCAGATCATAGATCATATTGAGTGCAACTGGCACTAATTGGAAAACTTGGCAGTTTGATTAGAAAGGCTAAAAACTAAATGGGCAAAGGGATTGACCTCCTTTTCTAAGTCAACACTGAAACACTCTGCTGAGCTAGTGCAGAGAAATCTGTTGACCCTATCCCTTTTCTATGGAGGGTTTTCTCCTCTGGGGCTGTCAATCCAGCCTTTTTCAGTAGCGCTAAAACTACTAATAAATAAAAGTGTAGAAATACGTAGCAAAAGACTTGAAATGTTGACATTTCCAGAAGTATCTAGAAGGTCAGATCCCAAATATATGCATCAGAAATGTATAACATATAATAGTGTGGAATGTTGATTTACTGGATTTGTCAAGTGACATGATATGTATCTTCAGTGAACCTTAGTTCAGTAAAGTCTGTCCTGTGAGCTATATTTCGGAAGGGGGAGACAGAAAAGAGAGATCTTTTTGTTCAAAATTTCCTGTCGCTTTTGTAGGGGAACATCAGAGCATACTAAAAGTTGGAAAATAATGAGTCAGTGTCTTGGTATTGCTAAGCCTCCACTAGGCTTTTTAAACTTCCTCAGGTAGAAAATATATTACATTAATACTTTATTACTCTGCCTTACTAGGAAAAAGACAGCTTCCGCCTCACAGAAGCCCTGTATCTACAGCAGCCTTTCCCTAGCTGTGTCAGAGACATATCTCAGTAGAAAACTTTCAAAGGTGTGTACATTATATCTTAGTAACTAAGTTTGGATCTTGTATCTTAGCACCTAGGTTTGGAGCTGATATTTTTACTTGGCATTTGGTTTGCAGATTCAGTTATACGGGTATTTCCGGATCACAATATTCTAGCCCACTATCTTATATTTATTCAATGGCTTTGTAGCACCTCTGCTGAAAAGATGTAAATACATTTGTATTCCTAAATATTGTAATACTTCGTCTGTTCTTCTTTACTCTCCATAGGCGTTATTAGCTCTGCAATTTCTGTGCTTTGGTGTTTGGGAAATCACCCTGGGAAGGCAAATGCTGCAGATGAGTGACAGGCTTTTATCACCTTCTCCACCCCCTACTGTCCAGCTGGCTGCTTAAGGGACTCCAGAATTTCTGCTTCAGTGGATGGCAAATACCTTTGCAGAACTTGTGCTATGCTGTTGCTTACAGAAGAAATACAGGTGAAATTTGAAGATGTAGCTTTAATGCATTTATGATTTAATATGTTAATAATGTATGTTTTCTTTCACAAGTGAATGAAAGGAGGAAAAAAAAAAGACATTCTAAAAATCTTTACTTTGTAGAAGGCAGACCTTAAATGTAAGAAAATATCACATGCAAATTGGGGAGATTCAGGCCAAGTCCTTCTTGGTTCTAAAAAGACAACCAGCAAAAAGTCTTAAACAGAAGAGAAAAAGACAGATGCAAACCCCATATGTGGTTTATCAGGCAATGTGTTGTTCGTAGCCTTTCAACCAGCCACGATAGGCATTCCTTTTTGAAGTTTATTCATTGTTCATTCAGTTTTACATGGGAAAATATTTTATTCCAGAAATGCAAGTGAGCAATTTTAGTTCATGAGTTGATAATTTTTTTATTCAGATTTATACCCAGACCCTAAACATTTCATAGGCCTTTGCTTGGTCCTTATGCTATTTGCTTCGGGTTTATATTATTTCCTATTCTTTTTTCATTTACATGATGTTTACTGCTAACGACTTGTAGAGCAGAACAACAAACTGCCTTACCTCAGTAAAAATTGGAATTCTATTAGAGTACAACAGGTAGGGATCTCGTCCGAGAGTGTAATGTCAAACAGTACAATGTGGATGCTTTCTTGAGCTAAAGGTTCTACATATTTTTAGAAGAAAGAGTATGATTTTCTGCTCTATTGCTTGCTGTTCACAACTTACATTTCCTGTATAATTCTTTGAGCTTCACTGATTATTACAGTCTCAGTACTCTTTGGGTCATTGACTTCAAAGCTACAAGGAAAGATTATTAAAACTTGCTATTTTAACCATTATAAATAAATATTTGCTCACATATCCTATACTGTCATATCATCATGTCTGAAATATTTACAGGATGTCTTCTATCCACAAACTACCTTTGTTGGGCTACAAGAAGTTACAAGCATAATGCAAACCACAGAGCAAGCCAGGCCATATTCTAAGATATTAATACAACCTTTCCATCTTTTCAAAATCCCCTGACATATAACTTTTCACAGAGCGTGTTGGTCGCAACATTAAGGAGCTGTGTCTATTCATAGGAAGTATATAATGCTGAAACTGTTGTCTCATCTGTGAAGATGACGTTTGGGATTTTTATTTGCCTCAAGGCATCTCTTGGCCTTTTGCAACATTTTTTTTTATTGACGTACCTAATTGAATGCAAATGCATATTGAATAGATTATTGCATCAAGATTGCCTCCTTCATTTAGAGTAGTTAATTTATATATTTAATCTGTCACTCCCTCATCTTTTTCTCTGCTCTGCAGAGTCTCATTTCTGATTTTCTGTATCTCTTGCTGGCCATAAAAACGTTCCTTGAACATCCTGATGATCATCATACTAAACTTTCTGACAGGTAATTAGTGATCAGAAATGTGTTTAGCATTTAAGTCTTCTTAGGCAGTTTATTTAAACATTTTTTTAACCTAGAATGAAAGAAAAGAATAAAGAAAACGACAGATTGTAAGACGGAGGGAGAAGTTAAAAAAGGTCCTTTAACTATATAAAGTTATACATGTGTGTTTACATATACAATCATTAGTGGACCTCCAACCTCCTCAGCCAGTGAGGGCTGTTTATATATGTTTTCTCTTCAGCTGCTTCCTCCAAATGTCAAATATTGTACTAATTAACATTTTTCACACAAAAATTGTAGAAGGTTTTATGCTCATCATTACTTTTTAAATACCACTTATTCTACTTCTCATCATTGATACAATTCCCTGGACAGACTAAAACAGTTTTTAAGAGAACTGTTAAATTCAAAACTGGTGGTCATAAAATATTGTGATAAAGGCTGATTAGTACATAAATCCAATGACAAATCATCTGTAAAGTTGAAAAGATTTAATGGTAATATGCTGAAAACTGTTTTGGTCTACCATATGCTGTACTGTTTATAGAAATGTAAGTCCAAGATACCTAGAATCCCTTCTTTTAGTTTTTGAAGCTGCTGAATGATGCTTACTTGTCTGTCTGCTTGCCTACCAAAAATTATTATTAGAAAATTTAAAATGTTTCTGTTAGTCGTCCTCTCTATTTTCCCTGATTAGTCTGAAGATTTTAATGAGAAGTAATACAGTTAGCAATATTTAAAATAATTCTATTGCATATTTCTGCTAGTTTTTGCTTTTTTCTTTTTCACTCACAAATGAAAAGCATACTGAATGCTGCATTTTAGGGGGTATAGAATATGCAATTTGAATGCTTCTTAATTTTCTCATGCTTAGATTACAGTACATACTAAGCAAAAGAGTATTGCTTTATACAGGTTGAGCATGCTGTAAGCTTTGAGTGCACTGTTAACTGACATTAGTGAATTAATTCATTGAGAGGGTAGCTGTATGACAAATGGGGTATGAGTAGGAACTTCAACAGGATTTGATCTACAGGGTGCTCTTTCTATCCTGTCTAATCAAAGGAGGAAGCTATCAGTCAGTTTTGAATATGCTAGGAGATGTGCAGTATTAGACAATGACAAAGGATCCTTCAGGCTCATAAAGTCATGATACTGTTACCCAAATTTTCCATTATATAGTTATATATATTGTCCCATTATACAGCCTGAATTTTTCATTAACAAGTTGCTTCTATCCCATAGCAGAATTTAATATGGTAAATGAGGTATAGTAAACCTGAAGCCTTGTAATACATCTATGGGTTGCTGGTGTGAATTTTGTTCCCCTACCTTGCTTTCATGTGTGTTTTCTGAATTCAGATGGGTAACATGACCCTTATGTAAACAAGTACCGAATTCACTAAAATGAATAAGACAGATAGACATTATCAGTTCTCTGGATAGATACATCTTTTTGAGGCAACTTCAGACTAAAACAGTCTATCAAGTTTTGCTATATTGAACACAAAAAACAGCTGATTGCAATTCTGCTATCAAAATTCTATGAATGAAAATACATATACATATGAATTGTGTTAAAATAAGTTTTTTCTTCTATGTTCTTACAGGATATCTTTATGATTTTAGCTAAATGAAACTGGCAGCAATCAAGACATATTCCCTGTATACCTAAGCAGATTGTAAGTATTTGCAAAGTGCTGTACTAATATTTTAGTGCAGTATGTCCTAGGAACATAGTAATGTTATTCTGGAATTTTGATGAAGGTTATGCTATTGTTCTTCCAATTTTTCATGTGTCTATTTTGAGAAAATGGTAAGAATGTCAAGCTTAGCATCTTACCTTTTCTGTTCTGATTGAAATTTCTTAGTGAATTTGATCTTTTGCATTTCTAATAGAATCATGGTGGTCATTAATAACTTCACATTTTTTCAAAACTGTCACCACAGAGAGAGGTTAATTACCTTTGGTAAAAATGAAAAGCTATGAAAAGAACAAGGTTGCCAACAAAGCTGAATCTACAAAACAGTGACAAGCCAGCTTTGTTAAAACTTCACAAGTCCACAATATACGTTTCTATAAAATTTTAATGTTAACACTACTTTGGATAGTGATTTAAATGTAATCCAATGAAGAATCTTTAGAACATGCATATCAGATGCTCAGCAGAATGCAGGAGACTATGAATTAATGACACTAACTGAATTCAAGGGCAGGTGAAAGTAAGTTTATTTTTACCTCACCTGACTTTGTCTTCAACCAATGTCGGGTGAGCCTAAGTGTCAATAGAAAAGGATTCTGGACAGAGCTTTCACATTGACTCATAGTGCATTTTTTACACTGCAGAATCTAAACAACATCATAAATGCAGCCCACAGAATCATTTGCTCTTATTAAGAACATCTGAAGTTGCTTACTTTTCTTTTAAAGAGTTAAAAAATGGCTTACGAGCTGAACACAGCAAAATGGTGTTCACTCATGAAAGCTAGAAGTTCTGAAGCAGTGTGATCGTTGCACTAACTGCTGCTGTACCTCAACAGGTTCTCTCCTTGTCCTCCCAAGAGGTCCTAAGAGGATGAAGTGTTCAAAATATGTGTCTTTTCCCAGACTAGCAAACACTTTTTCTTACACATTGACATAAGACCAATAATACAGGAACACAGAACTGTAACGTATCACTATCATTGTCATTCACAGAAACTATGTCTTCTAATCCCAGTAGTGACTAAGAAAGCTCCATCAGTTCGGCTTTTTAGCCAACTTGTCCAGTTTGTGTGCTGCTTCAGAGTGTACCTGTTGTGATGTTCAGCAAACTCTCCCTAATCCACTGTGGAAATATACTCAAAAACCATTCATAGCCACTTGCTGACATAGCACTTAATTTAAACAATTTGGTTTCTTCTCTCTGACGTATTTCTACTCTCTTCTCCTTGCCTTTCCTTCTGTCTTCCTCTTGACTTCTCTGCAATAAGCTTACAAGTTAATTCATCTGTTTTACTCATATAATACTGGATCTCTTTTTCTTGTGGCACTAGTAGCTTATCCTTCCACTCTTGCCAGTTTCAGCCATTATTCTCAGGTCTTTTTTCTTGTTTTTTCTTTTTTAATATTGTTAATTATCCTGTTCTTCATTCTCCAGTCCAACGTGACATCCATATTTTTCATGTATTGACAGATCTCTTAACTTGGTCATAAACGTTCCTCTGTTTTCTGTGTCAGAACTACCAATGGAAATAACAAAGTCATCCCAGATGATCCTTTAAAATTTCTGCACTTAATCTTTCTCCAGCTTTACACTCTCCTTAACAACAATAATCATTACAAGTTTCTTCTTCCTGAAGATGTTATACATTTGCTGAATTCCTTTGTTGATCATTATCTTCTTGGATTGTAACTAACAGAAATGTACATATACTATACATATGTACGCAAAGTCCAGGCAGCAAAAGGCTTTCAATCAGTACATTTAAATTCTATAAATTTACTAAACAATACTGCATTTAAAAAATAAAATGTAATCTTCTTCTTTAAAAATAAAAATATAAAATCTGTACTTAGATGAAGCACATCTTCAAACAACACATGATAAATGCTTTCCTTAATGTTAGAAACTCAGGGTTTATATTATTTTCAGTCGTGGAAACTAGAGATCTGGGCTGAATATTTTCAGTCATGGAAGCTAGAGATTTGGGATGAAGTTCTGACTTTATTGTAATTAGAATCAGCATTTCCGGTACTGTCAGTTAGAGCAGATTTTTACCCTTTTTCTTAGTTTTTCAGATGAAAAATTGAATTTTTAATCGTCTTTGAAACAAGGAGTTCAGTTATTTTAAATACTGTATGATAAGAAGCTCATGAGGGAGGGATAGAATATATAGGTTATTAGCATCATCATGACTCTGTATTTTTTTCAAAGTTTAAAGTTTATTGATTGATTGGAAGTACACAAGGCCAGAAAGCATCGTCACATAATCTAGTCTGTTGTATTGTGTATCACAGGCTATTGCATTTCAGATAACCTCCAGTGAGCTTGATAATCTGCATTGACAAATACTTGTCTTACAAGAAGCATAATTTTCACTAAAAGACAACAGAATATACAGAATCAATCACTTTCTTTGTTGGTGTTGTGGCTTAAGCCAGGCTGCCATGCAGCCCGCTTGCTCACTCCCCCCCTTCCTCACTTCCCTGCTCCTGGAGGAATAGGGAGGAGAATCGAAAGAATGTAACTCCCAGAGGTTGAGATAAGAACAGTCCAGTAACTAAGGTATAACACAAAACTGCTGCTGCTACCACCAATAATAATAATGATAAGGGAAATAACAAAGGAAGAGAATAGAACTGCTCACCATTCGCCGACCGATACCCAACCCGACCGAGCAGTGATCTAGCCCTTCCGGGTAACTGCCCCCAGTTCTACATCCTGGGCATGACGTGCTGTAGTATGGAATAGCTCTTTGGCTAGTTTGAGTCAGGTATCTTTTCTCTGCTTCGCTTCCTCCGGGCTTCCCCTCCTCCCTGGCAGAGCACGAGACTCACAAAGTCCTTGGTCAGGGTAAACATTACTTAGCAACAACTAAAACCATTGGTGTTATCAGTGGTGTTCCCAGGCCAAAAGTCAAAAACACAGCACTGCACCAGCTACAAAGAAGGAGAAAAATGACTGCTGCTGCTGAACCCAGGACAGTTGGTTGTTACTAAGGTTAATTATCTTGCTATTAAAATTGTGTTTTTCCTTCTAATTTGAATTTTTCTGACTTCATCATCTAGGCACTGATTCTTATCATGCCTTTGTGTTCCTGATTAAAGAGCCCTATAATACCTGTATTTTTCCCCATGAAAACCAGGACCTCATTTTCTTTAGGTATTCTCTATCTTCATGCTGCAGTCATGCTGCAATCATGTCTGCCAAAATTATATCAAAATACTGTTGTACAAAACTGGTTTTCTCTTTACAGCAGAGATTTGGTTTGCAGTGGATTTTAGACCTGAAAGTCTAATTATATCTGTTTTATAGGTAGGAAACTAAGTTCCACAACACAACATCAACACTTCACTGCAGAGGACAGATGCACTACGGGGAACTACCCTAGCCACTAGCCACTATTCATGCACATTTGTTACTATGTTACTCAATATGTTCTGTTTTACGTGATTTTCAATTTTTTGATATCTGTCAAGGTCAGATATTGAAGAATCAAAATAAACAAATAAAACTTGTAAGAATCTTGCAATACTTCTCTTCCATGGGAAGAAAATAAATAAATAAATTTTGTAGTAAAAGATTCTACTTGCCTGATATTTTTCTGTTCAGTTATAAGTTTATTCACATCTGGATTGCCATATTAGTTCAGACCCATATTGGGGTATCAGACCTACCTGAGGGCTCAGACCTAAGGTCCATACCCCCATGCACGCTGTCTTCTAGTCTGTTTTTTCAGCCACGGCTTTCTTTGTGCTGGAGAGAGCATCAAATTGCCTTCAAAGGGAACTTCGTATTCAAGCTCAACAGCTACAGATAGTATAGCTAAATCAAGATGTCCAGCTTTGACAGCTTGAGGTAGCACTCAGGCACCTGTGCTCTTAAGGGCAGTAAAAATTTAAGTAAAAGACTAAACTGGGTAACTGAACTGCTCAACTTTGGGATTCACAAATACTACCACATTTATAGAAATTGTCTAAACTGAGGGGTGATGAAGGTTAGATATATTTTACTTGAAAGCTTTCATAATCATGTAAGAGTTTACCTTAAATAGCAGGCCAACTAATTCTGAAAATCAATTGTTGAGTAAAACCTCTACACACCAGAGCCTTGGCTACTGTGTGTACTCCAGATATTGCAGTCTGGAAACACTGGTAGAAATATCAGTTATGAATTATTCTTTATTATAACTTCACTTGAAAATTTAATTTATTTAGTTATTATCAGTCCAACCAAATAACGACTTGGAGGAGAAGAAATTATAAAAACAGAGCCAAACTCATTATTTGATAGTTATTATACTGATTCAAAGCCAGTGAAACAGTAAGTGAAATGGGTAGGCAAAGTTATCAATACATTGTGGAACTGTTTAACAATTACTCTTCTGTATAGCCAATCTATAAGAGTGCAAATCAGATGTTGTGTCACACTGCTAACAGGAGTGTATACAGTTTTTCTCTATCAGTTAATGTTTTTTTCCAGTCAGTTTGCCCACACTAAATTCAAGTACTATTACCTCAGATCCAAGTCCTGGAAAGAATTTTTAAATTGCAGGTTATGAAGACAAAGACTTCTTGCATGTGCTAACTTTCTCAAGTTGTATCCTGACATTTTGTTACCAGCTGCAGTATAAAGCTAATTTTATTAAGAATTCTCAGTAATTGTCAGGCTAAAGGATAATTTATTAGATTTTTTTTTAATTCAGAATTTTTAATTTTATTTTCTCTTCCTGATTCCATTGCCTGAATGTGATGATTAATCAATTGCTCAAGTGAAGTCTTGCTAAAAAAAATGTTTAGTAACTTAAATGAAAGTTTAATAATAGTTATGTGGAAAATCAGCTTTATGTGACAGTCCAGGTCTGCACAAGCCTTAAGCAAGCATTCTTTGGGTTTCATTAACAAAAACGTGACACAACAACAAAACAATTGGGAAGGGATATACCTTACACCAGCATCACATTCTGAAGTTTATACTTAGTGTGGTAGCTCCTTTACTTGTGCTAGCTTATACTCCTAGTACTGGAACAAGTCTTCTCATGATTTTAGATCATTTTCCAATTTCACTTATTGTAGTGCCTTCTGTCACTGTCACTGTTCTGTCTGCTGCCTTACTAACTGCACAGCTGGAGCTCTGTTTGGAATGCAGAATTTTATTTGATTCTTTTACATGAAATCTGTTTTCATATATTTGGTTTTAATGCTTAAAAACAAATGTTACAAATGGTTGACTGGGGAAATATATAATGCAGGAAAGAGAAAAAATAAAATATTCAGAACTAGTATATCACATTCTGATATGAAATGACAAAAACCTTTAATCTACCCATCACACGGGTAGATTAAACATGCCTCATCAACACAGAATATGGCTCATTGACCTCAAAATACTTTTCAAAACTAAGAAAAACTGACAGTATGATGCATCATGTCTGAAGTCTGATGAATACACATGTACTAACAGAAAAGTAAACTTAGAGTGATTGTGGTAACGGTTTTGAAAGCCAAGGCTTTCAAATTTGACAAAATAAATGGATAACATAAAGATACAAAAAGAACTGGATAATTTCCTTTCACTAAATATTTGTTGCTAACAGAATACTTACCAGCAAGCCTCATTAATCAACACTAATATAGTATTCCACAAAAAGAGCAATGGTCAATATGTTCAAATATTACAGTACAGTTACCTTCCACATTCTACAACTGCCAATTTTTCTCTTTATTCAGTAGTCAGACAAAGTCAGACACTGGATGGGCTCAGAAGCACATTTTTCTTTGATATTGGACTTCAGCTTCTGCTCTGCAGATTTTTTAATTCAAAGCTGTTTATAGTAATGTGTTGTTTGCTGTTATAATAATGCTTCTCCCTTTTAGAACTCTATTACTTTGAACTTTTCTTTGTAATTTTCATTTCTCAAATGGTACTTCAGCTTCTCCGTCACTCATTTTCAATGATATATTCTAATTCAATTGAAAGCAACATAAGTTTAAGACATGGGAAAAAAAAGTTTTAAAAAGAAAGGTTTTGTCTCAGCAATCACTGGCTACAAGATATTAAAACAAATTCTAAAGTACAATAAATGTTATTCCTCCAGAGTAGAGATTACAGAAATCATAAAAGTGGCCACACTGCAATGACACTGCTGGTGTCACAAACTGTGCTTTTTCTCAGAGTAGTTGAAAGTGGATCAACCTTATATTCCTAACAAACGTGCTAAATCATACTATTCCATTAGATAGGCTTTTTCATTTTTTCCCTATGAGAAAATGCCATTTAAAATAATTGACATACTATTTTCTTGCCATCTGGATTTTTAACAGTTATGCTAATCCACTGCTATGAGAGTTGCATACAGCAAATACAATCCATATCTATGTGCTCATGAAGCAAACTATGAAGAATTCTCCAAATGCTGTGAGTTTGTGAGTAGATGTTTGCAAGAAAATTGCAGATCAAAAATAGTTGGAGTAAGTTGATTTATTTATTTCTATTTTTAACCCATCATATTAAATTTACTTAAGCTGAAATCACAGCTATCTTCCTATGATGAGTTTGTTTCACTATAAACCACTATTTCCTTTGAAAATGTGTTTTCTGTAGATGTCTTTATTTGGACATCCTTTGTGAATTAGAAGACTGTAAAAACCAAATCTGTTCCTTTTTATTTCTTGTTGCATAATATGAATGTTGTCTGTGTGAATGTCTGTGACATTTCTACAGAATATCAAAAATTCTTATGTATGCTGTACTACGGTTAAGATAATGCAAGGGGTTTTTTTTATTTTTTCTTAATTTTTCAACTGTCTGATAAATCTGTAACAGATTTTAAATGTATTTTTTTATCTTTTATGATACAGGACTAAAACAATAAATTATGACCCTAGTACACTTCTCCTGTCTGACAGTCTGGGGAAAATAGGACAATAAGGAGAGAATATATGGCAGTGTTCTTCCTTTCTAATTTTTACTCTTATTTATTTTTCTATTGAAAGTTTTGCAGAAGGAAACTGATACTTGAATGTCCTGGGTTCAGCAGCAGCAGTCATTTTTTCTCCTTCTTAGTAGCTGTTGCAGCACTGTGTTTTTGACTTTCGGCCTGGGAACAGAGCTGATAACAGCCATGTTTAGACTGATCAAGGACTTTGTGAGTCTCATGCTCTGGCAGGGAGGAGGGGAAGCCGGGAGGAAGCAGGGACAGGACACCTGACCCAAACTAGCCAAAGAGGTATGCCATACCACAGCACGTCATGCCCAGGATGTAGAACTGAGAGTTCCCGGAAGGGCTGGATCACTGCGGGGTGGGGGTGAGGTACCAGTTGGTGAGCGGTTGTATTCTCTTCCTTGTTATTTCCTTTATCATTATTACTATTAGTGGTAGCAGTAGTGATTTGTGTTATACCTTAGTTATTAAACTGCTCTTATCTCAACCTGTGGGAGTTGCACTCTTTTGATTCTCCTCCCTGTCCCTCCAGAAGCGGAGGGAAGAAAGGTGGGGGGGGAAGTGGACTGCGTGGTTCTGATTTACGGCCTGGGCTTAAACCACGACAAGGATTTTCTAGGATCTGTACAAATGTAAAAGAAAATAAGTAGAATGTTGTGTGCTTTTTCATGACTTTGACCCTTTAGGTTTTGGGTCTTAATTCTTAACAACGTAAGTTCAGCAAAGCCACTGCAAACCTGGCATAACTTTTAAAATCCTGAAAAATTAGTCTAGACTGATACATAAGTTATTTGAAACAGCCACGCCTCCAGTCAGTACCTGGAAAGTTAATCTTATTTTCTACAGTAGGATAAATCTTGTTTGTGTTTTAATGAATTGACCTGATATTCTACAAACAGCAGAAATCTCAATCTAGCAAAACAGATATTTCAACTAAGAGTTGAAGATATAAAAGCTAACATAAAAGCCAGTAACACAGTTAAGCTATTCATTATGTCCTTTAGTAGTAGTGTGGTAAATACTGTATGCTACAATTACTAAAATCATAAAATTTAGAACTAAAAAAAAATATAATAAAGAATGCAAAACTAACTATAACAGCAGTTCAAAATTAAGTTACTGTGTAGAATAAATAGCTACTTGAGCTTTTTATGAAAAGTTTAACTTAAAAAATGCTGGCATCTTACATTTCATCTCAGTTGGCATTATCTCACATACACTAATGATGTGATTGAAACAACATTTTTCAATTAAAGGTATTCTGACATACATTTTCAGCAGCTCTTATGATTGTTTTATCACCACTTTTCTCTTACAATCTGTTATACTCATTTATAGTACTGTGATTTAAATTAGACTGTAAACTTTTCATTGCCATGACTGTATCTACCAGCCTGTGAAAAGCACTTCTGAGGTTCCTTCCTTGTCGGAATCCCCAGTAAGGCTGTGTCATACTGATATTAATAATATCAACTTTACACAACTCACATGTAGTTCATGGCTTTTAATAACTAGAATATGTAAGATTATGGTTGAATGTTACTGTTATTTTAACACAGGCTGAAATTAAAGGGCACTACCCACTGGAAAAACCCACTCGTTTGAAGTGCCAGTGTCTAACTTGTTCACACCAAGGAACATTAAAGTGCTAAACTAATACTTAAATGAAGACTACTTCATACAGCTGTTATTTAAATAATTTCTGAAAACCAGTCTACTTCAGATGTCCAAATGGATTTTAGATATCTTGAAGCACATAAAGTCACCAGCTGAGGCAAATAACCAGTGGAACCCTAACTTCCACTTAAACTATTAATAATATGATATAATGGCCTCCTAATGTTTAAGAGCTCTGTAGGACTTATTGATGTTTTAATTTCTTACACATATTATTAAAATGTTGAAAGATGCTTTTTGTTTTTTCTCACCCAAATAAAAGAAATAAATGATGTGAAAATCCGAGCATTATTTTTTAGGTACAAATGAGTGATACCCATCTTCTTTTTTTTTTTTTTTTTTTTTTTTTTTGCATATACCCATGTTGACCTAAATTTTAATTTCACACCAAATAAACAGAGTTATTCAAAATATTGGCAAAGGTGTACTGGATTCCAGCTTTTTCTGTGGTATTCCATCATGGAGTTTTCATGAATGATGATGTAACCATTGCTTATATTAACTATTATAACTTCAATCAGAATTTCAACTGTTAAACAAGCATGGACATCGACCCTAACTAATGAATTCAGTAATAGCACGTCCATTCATATATTACTAAATTACTCATACAATATGCTGAAGCTATGGAAAGTTGTCAAAAGGTGCTTGTGATCCGTAATTATAATTTGTTATTTCCTCTAGAAATCAAGTTCAATTACACCTGTCAAGAATAAATCAAGAATAGCTTCTGCAAAACGAATATTCCTTTATTTCACTCACTGTGTCTTGAGTGATCTTTATCTCCCTTTTGTCTATATTTCAACAAATTACTTCAAAAGGAGGAAATGACAAAGTGCATGGCAGGAGAGAGAAAGAAAGAATTATGGGATGACACTTTCTTGAGATAAGTTAGTCCAAAAAGTTGAATTATTCATACACCAATAAAGTCACACCTAGGGAATTGCAAAGTTGCTTATCACAAAGAGAAAGAAGGAGATAATTTGATCTGTTTACTAACATGTATAATGCAGCCATTCACTTAATACTGCAAATATTTTCTTATCAAATTGCTTCTTAGAAAATGCGAAATAAATTGCTTGACTGTATTTATACATTGCTTATATAGCAATTTTCATTTTAGTATTTGTCAGACACTCCAAATAACCATAAATGCACTCTGTCTTGGTTACGTAGGGAAACAACAGCACCACAGTAATGCCAAAGTCATATGATTCCTCCGAGTTTTTAAATAATAAGGTTAGAAGTACAAGTTGGCATTTTTGTTCTAATCTGCTGAATAGTCTCATCCAATTAAAATGCAAACATGGACATATGAAGAAAATTCTGAATTTGAAATGCCAAAATTATAATATGAAAAAAATCCTATTGGCATATAATAAAAAAAGACAGTTTTCATTATCTAAAAAAGTAACCTCTCCAGGAAGCTGAAATTAGAAATTAATCTTGAACTGCTGCTTCTAAGACTCTGCTACACTACTCATGGTCTTTTATATGAAAATGCAAGTATATAAATAACTTTTGCAAGTATACATCAATTAAACAAAAACCCCACAGTTAAGATGCGCAATTTTCTTCCTTTTTGTGGGTTCTTTGGGTACTGGGAAAATGTGCTGATTGCAGCAGTGGAAACAGTATCTTGAGTTCAAAGGATAGAACATCAGTCATACATGTACCAATCATTCAAGGTGTTAATGACTGTATAGAAATTGTTATAATTGCTCCATAGAAATATTTATATATAAATTTATGACAACAAAAATTTGAAGCAGGAAGAAATAGTGTTCTTTCTGTTTCAATAGTTCTTGAACTGCCTTTAGGAAAAACAGCAGATAAAGCAAAATCTCTCCTGTTTCTGGCTGGATGATTAAGAGTGTTATTCTAGTTTTCATTGCTCTACAGTTAAGAACACAGATTTCCAAATAAATTCTGAGGAAAAGATAGCTTAAAGCATTTCAGATGGCACTGGACACTTGTCCAGGCAATTGGAACAAGCCTTCATTGTTTATGGCAGCTGAAACCTCTCTACACTTCCCTGCCTGCATTATGTAGGAGCTTGAATGAGTTGTCCCTCACCTAGGTGGATCACGGTGTTTAAGAAATGTTAGGGGATCATGGGTATCCTGTAAGTACTATGCCAATTCTGTGTGAATGTCTTAGATACTCTGAAGACACTTAAAGAGTATTGACATCAGCCTGTTCAGGCATTTTGGGTGGTACGCAGCTATATATTTAGCACAGAGGTAGAAAGCTACAGGTATGGACCTAAATATACTGTCTTAACCAGAAACTAAATCCCACCCCCAATATGTATTTTATTTATACATGTATTATATATAGTCTATATATAATATTATGTATATAAATATTTTTCTTAGCATAAAAGCTAGAAACCTGACTTTATAAACTTGGCAAGTAAAGTTATCATCATGAAGATTTGAATTCATCCTTGGGCCAAATTCATATTACTGAAGGAGGAAAGAACTGAGCAGGTAGAAAGGAGACCAATTTTGAAAAGTACCTTTTACAACTCAGAAGCAATGATCTTAAATGAATTTAGTCAATTAATTTGGAAACTGAGGATTAGTGGACACAGATCCTTAAATTGCTCTGCTGAAGAGGGTCACTGACTGTAATTGCCGATTCACAGTATTTGGGGAAAACCTCATCATGTGAAAGAGGAATTCAGTGCAGTTTTCAAATACTGGGGATAGCTGAAAGATCAAACCAACATACTTGTTGAAACTGGAAAAAAATATCAATGGCAAATTCTATACTTAAAAATTACTGGATTTAACATGGGAAAAGATATATTGAGTCTTATCTCCATATGATCGTGGAATCACAAAACGATTAAAGTTGGAAGGAACCTCAGTAGGTCTTGTCCAACACCCTTGCTCTAGCAGGGCCATCTAGAACTGGTTGCTCAGGAACCTGTCCAGATGTTTTTTTAATATTTCCAGTATGGAGACTCCATAACATCTCTGGACAATCTGATGCCAGTGCTCCATCACTCTCTCAGGAAAAAAAATGTATTTCCTTATGTCCAGTGGGAATCTCATGTATTTCATTTTGTGCACATTGCCTCTGGTCCTGTCACTAATCACCACTGAAAAGGTTCTGGTTCTGTCTGTTTTGCACTTTCCCGTCAAGTATTTATATGCACTGATGAGATCCCTCCTGAGCCTTCTCCAGGTTGAACAGTCCCAGTTACATCAGCCTTTTCACATGGGAGCTACAGTCCTTAATCATCTTTGTGACTCTCTGCAGTGTGTCCATGTCTTTCTTGCACTGGGGAGCCCCAGACTGGACACATTACCCCAGACGTGACTTCCCCGGTGCTGAGTAGAGGGAATGGATCACCTCCCTTGACCTGCTGGCAACACTCCTCCTAATACTGTATCTCAGCATGTACTGTTAGCCACATTTGTTTGCAAGGGCATATTGCTGGCGCATATTAAGAAACAGAAAGTGGTGATATTGATTGCAAAGTACGAATAACAATATCTAACATTTATTGGTGACTATGTAAAAGATTACATTTTATTAAGCAGGAGTGAAGCTATGTGCAATCTGACAATACTTCTGTATTTGTACTTTAAAAAGACCTGAAGAGCTGAAGCAAATGAGCAAAATGCAGTAGGCAAGATATTTTCTTACAGAAACATCTTAATAATAAGGCAGTTGTTGAAAATATTGTGGCACATAACAAAAGGTCATAATGCCAAAACAAGAAATGCTCTGTTGCATTAGAAAAAAATAATAATCCTTTAATTTGACTTGAAATGAAAGCAGCTAAATAATTAAGTCATTAAGACAAGTGTATTACAAATGAAAAATACAAATCAGAATTTAGGAATTTCAGAAAACTAATGAGAAACTAGAAGTACACATTGAGAAATGTAGCCAAACTATGGTTAAAAATCAGGATTTGTATGTGTCAGGAGCAAGAGAAATTCTAGGAGTAGATTTTCTCAGTTAATGACCACATTTATGAACTTCTGTTCTACATTTATGAAAATATCAGATGTTGCAGATTATTTGAAAACCAAGAAATTCTCTCCTTAAAAGGAAGTTTGATGTTTTTTAACCAAAGAGCCTACATAATTTGTTACAAAATAAGTAACCAATGAGTATTCTGAATTATTAGTATTGATTTTCTGTAAGTCTTGGAACACTGGCACAGTTCTCCAGAGACTGAAAGAAAGATGATGATGTGATAATATTCAAGCAGGGTGAGTTGAATGACCTGGGTGATGTTAGGCCTGTCAGCTTGACAGTGATCTCAGGCAAAGCAATGGAAAGGGGCTGATCGAAAGCTTGATTAATAAAGAAATAAAGGAGGTAAATATACTTACTGCCAATCAAAATGGTTTATGGAAAATTAACCTCATCAAACTGACTTGATAACTTTTTCAACACCACCACTAATTTGGTTGATACTTAAAGATTAATTGGTGAAATACACCCATTGCATCAAAAGCTTTAGTCCTGATATTGTACCACATTTGTCTAATAAAGAAGGAAGTTACAAAATGAGTGTCACACACAATAAATAGATGAAAAGCTGTTTAAGTGGAAGGTTTCAAAATTGACTGAGTGTCAATAAACATAATGTAGCAGATGATAAGTTTCTAGCAGGACCCTGTTGAACTTGACATTTTTTGCATTTTGTTATATTTACTTTCTTTGTCTGGTAGGAAAGCATTACTCTTCATTCAATATGCTAAGAGAACGGCTAAAATAATTGTATAAGACCATTTACTGATATTATAAAATCCGATAATTTTTTAATAAATTTGAGCCAACCTAATAAAAAATGTACACCTAAGTGTTTGGTCACAAATCTATGACTGAAAAATTAGGCTGTACTTGAAGCAGGGTGGACATTACCCTGTGAAGCTGTGGGCTGGGAAAGACTTAGAGCAAGGTGGATAATTAGTTGTGAATAAACTTCCACTGTGATGCTGTAACTCACAGGGATAATACAATCTGGGGATACATAAATAAAACAATTGTGACCTAGTGTATTTGAAAAAATCTCCAGATTTTCTTAGCTCAGTTCTTAGACTGGTGTAATTTTAAGTAGTTTTGGAGTTCACATGAGACATAGCTTATATGGAACAGGTCAAAAGAGCAGCAGCAATAGATTGGAGAACTTTCCTGATAAGGAAAAAAAATCTAAGAACTCTTCCAAAAGTTAAGATATAACATTTGTTGTTAGTAACTAAAATTTATAATTAAAGGGGACAGATGATTGTCAAGAGAAGTTTCTTTCATTTATCAGAAAAAATGCATTTAAAAAAATATATAACAATAACACATGCTGGCTTGTAGCTGCAGCTAGATATATTCAAATAATAAATAAGATAATTTTAAGAGTAGCGTGAGACACATTTTACACAAGTGATCAGCATTTGCTGTTCTTAAATTCTTAAATGCATGTTGGCTCTCCCCTGCTGCTCTAACTCAAGAAGAAACTAATTTGAAGTCTTACATTACACAAAAAAATATGCTGAATGATTGAATGGTCTTTTCTGGCTGTAGTCCATGAATCTATAGCAACAGGGAGAGCTGACTCCTTTGCTCTACTTGCCAACAAACTGAATTAAGTCTGATCTGTGTAGAAAATGTTCAGTAGCAGAATAATAATTGGATGGTATGTGATTTTTTTGATTAAATAATTATACTGATAAAATCTCTAGTGTAAATTCACCTGTACACAGGGTAACTTAGTCTGTTTTTCAAACAAAATAAGCATACTGGTTTACATTGGAATTATTCGACTTTCAATTAGAGACTTAAAGCAAGCTTAAAGTGAAAGAACTTTTCCATTTATGCTGTGCTTAAAATTTATGATAAATGATGAACTGGCTTAAACTTGACAAGAGATCTATCTTGACCAATGTAGCGCTTTGACCAAACTGAGAAATATGTTTTCACCAACTTTATCAGAAATTATTTTATGCCAAGTTGTTTCTTACACCCAAATTATTCTGTGTATCATCATTGGAAAAGATCTTTAGTGGTACAAAATTAATTTCTTAACATATTGGGAGTTGCATGGCGAGAGTTTGGTAGCAGGGGAACTTACACGGGTGGCTTCTGTGAGAGGCTGCTAGAAGCTTCGCTCATGTCTGATGAAGACAATGCTTGCTGGCTCCAAGAGGGACTGGCCAATGCTGAGCCCATCAGTGATGGTGGTAGAACCTCTGGGATAATGCATTTAAGGAGGAGGGGAGAAAGAAACCTGCTGCACAACAACAGCAGCAGAGAGAGAGAAGTGAGAATATGTGAGCAGCAACGCTGCAGACAGTCAGTGAAACAGTAGGGGGGGGATGTGCTACAGCGGCTAGACCAGAGATTCAGACCGTGGTAAGGTGGGCTCTGCCCCTGCAGCCCATGGAGGTCCATGGTGGAGCAGATCTCCAACTGCAGCCCATGGAGGACCCCACACCAGAGCAGGAGGATATCTGAAGGAGGCTGCAACCCTGTGGGAAGCCCAAGCTGGAGCAGGCTTCTGGTAGGACCTGTGATCCCATGGAGAGATGGGCCCAGGCTGGAGCAGGTGTGCTGGCAGGGCTTGTGACCCTGGGGGGGACCCACGCTGGAGCAGCTTGTTCCTCAAGGATGCATCCTGTGAAAGGGACCCACGCTGGAACAGTTTGTGAAGAGATGCAGCCTGTGGGAAGGACTCACACTATAGAAGTTCATGGAGGACTGCCTCCTGTGGAAGGTACCCCACTCTGGAGCATGGGAAGAATGTGAGGAGGAAGGAGCAGCAGAGAGAATGTGTGATGAACTGACCACAACACTTGTTTCTTCCATCCCCTTGTGCTGCTGTGGGGGAGAAGACAGAGAAATCAGAAAGAAGAGAGGGGTGGGAGGAAGGTATTGGAGTTTTGGTTTTATTTCTTATTACCCTACTCTGGCTGTTAAGAAATCCAATTTCCCCATGTTGAGTCTGTTTTGCCGGTGACAGTAATTAATGAGTGATCTCCCTGTCCTTATATCCACAAGCCTTTCACCATCACCCTGTCCAGCTGAGGAGAGGTAGTGATAGAGTGCCTTGGTAAGCACCTGGTGTCCAGCCCAGCCAAGGTCAAGCCACTACAATTCTTTTTAATGCCCAACTGTCGCAGTTTAAACTCAACTATCAACTAAATACTATGCAGCCACTCAACCACTCCCCACTTTCCCCCCTCCCTAAGTGGGATGGGCAGGAGAATTGAAAGAATGTAAAACCCATGGGTTGAGATTAGAACAGTTTAAAACTGAAATACAATATAATACTGCCACTGCTACAAATTAATTATAAGGCAAATAAAAAAGAGGGAGAATACAAAACTAAAAGGGGAAAGAAAAAAACCACAAAACCCACAAGTGATGCACAATACAAGTGATGCTCACCACCTGCTGACCAATACCCAGCTCAACCTGAGCAGTGATCAGTCCTTTACAGGTAACTCATCCAGTTATATCAAGCATGACATGCTGTGGTATGGAATACACCTTTGGCTAGTTTGAGTCAGGTGTCCTGACTCTGCTCCCTCCAGGCTTCTTGTGCCCCTCCTTAACTGGCAGAGCATGAGAGACTGACAAGCCCTTGATCAAGTTAAGCGCTACATAGCAGCAACTAAAAAATCGGTGTACTTTCAGCATTGTTCTCAGACTAAAGTCAAAACACAGCACTGCACCAGCTAGTAGGAAGAAAATTAGCTCTATCCCAGCTGAAACTAGGACACCAACACGTGTATTATAAGGACCACAACAGGGAAAATTAACTCCATCTCAGCCAGAGCCAATACAGTTCCTTAGACGATGTTTCTAATTTCCATACAGCTAGGCCACTGTTAGGACAAAATGGAGAACAAGCAGATTGAGTAGATGATACTGCAGCCAAGCCAGAGGCCTGTGAAATCTTCTAATTAAAAGTGCACTAATCAGGATGGTATTAATTATGGCTTGCCTTGAATGCTGATATAAACCTACTAAAATAGTGTAACCAGCAACAGTATATAAAAGTTTTGTGACACTCTGGTAGTATGCCAGACAAAGTATATAAGCACTTTAGCTAAGTATGGAAGCAATGTGACCAGCAAAGGTGCAAGCAAAAACATGTGCAGTTGCATGTAGGAGGCATCCAAGTGAGAGAAATTGCAATCCCAAGATAAAGAACGACAAACAAAATAAACACAAGGGACTGCAGATAGGTAGAGCATCCTGCCTAACATAAAAGAAGGATGACCGTCAAAACCAAACCAAAACCAAAATAAGCAGCATCTGGAGCAGCATCTGAGATCCCATTTGTGTGGAGGCAGCAAGAAGCATAAAATGTCAGTGAAGATAAGCTTACTTTGCTTCTCCTTTCTGTCATCAAAGTGAGCTTCAGCTTTATCACCTATGGAATCACTACAGACAACAGCAATCATGCACTAAACATATGGCATCATTATCAAGTCATTGTATGCTCACAGCTAGTTCTGGGTGTGATTTTTAGTGACAATCAATTTTCTGTATGCAGAGATAATGATTAATAATACATAAGAAGAAACCATCAGCACAAAGGGTTTTGTTAATTTAATTAAGTAAATTTTGTTAATTTAATTTAGTAAATTTTGGTTTTAAAGTTTAAAGAATAGCCTAGTCTGTCAGCCTGCTATCATCGTAATCTCAATTACCTGATACACACACATAAACATTTATCTATAAATATATATGTATATAGAAACATTCAGTTCGAAAGTGTAAGTCTCACATTGTTGTATGAGTACTTTCTACTGGACAACATGCTCAGACACCAAAATAAAAGGCTCCTGCAAGATAAAACAGCTGTTCTAGTTTACCCCTGAACTGGACAAATTGCCTGTTTATGAAAGATAAATTAGTGTTTTAAGGCTACTTTCTTCCTCCTGCAAGCACTTTCACTCACACTTACTGCTGGTTTTGAACCACAAAACCAAAGAAGTCAGGGGCATACTTTTTTACACAATATGAAGACTTTCAAGAGAAATGTTTATTATTCTCTAGTAAAAAAAGATGTTTTGAGTGTAGATTTAATAAAACCACCTTTGTCCACCCATGTCTTCTATTAGTGGTTTTTAATTCAAATTTTTAATTACAAGATATGAGGAAAAAAAAAAAAGGAAATTAGTCTGAAGATATATGTGTAAATTAACTATTTGACATTTCTAATTTCAGATTCCTGCTACCAGTGATTCTCAACCAGCTTCATGTTGTTCCTGAGAAGTAAGTACAATTTAGTAGGAGGTTATAACATAATTATTGTATTTCTCTTTAAGGATGCCAATATACATACTTTTGTATTACCTGTGCAATTTATAAGATCAGAGCAAAGCTCCTATCAGCATATGCGCCCCCTAAAAGTAAGGCTCATTTGAGTCTATGGAGCAAAGTATCACTAAGTAAGTAGCAGAGGTCCAGATGTGGGAAAGTGGCACAAAATTGTGTGTGCTAACAACTTTTGGCAAGCCTCTGTTTGAATCTTACAATTTAGCAGGCTTGAATGTGAGAATCTGAGTCTGGCTTTACCATAAAACTTAATTTAACAATTTAGAGTCGCAGGTCAGTTTGGGTTGGAAGAGACCTTAAAGCTCATCTACTTCCAACCCTTCTGCTATGGGCAGGGACACCTTCTACTAAACCAGGTTGCTTAAGGCTCCATCCAGCCTGGCCTTGAACACTTCCAGCGATGAGGCATCCACAACTTCTTTGGGCAACCTGTTCCAGTGTTTCATCATTCCCATAGTGAAGAACTTTTTTCTAATGTCTAATCTAAATCTCCCCTCTGTCAGCTTAAAGCCATTTCCCCTTGTCCTGTCACTACATGCCCTTGTAAAAAGTCCCCCTTGAAGTTTCTTGTAGGTCCTCTTCAGATATTGGTAGTCCGCCCTAAGGTCTCCCTGGAGCCTTCTCCAGGCTGAAGAAGCTCAGCTCTCCTTCATAGGAAAGGTGCTTCAGCCCTCTGAGCATCTTTGTAGCCTCCTCTGAACTTGCTTCAACAGGTCCATGGCCTTCTTACATTTGTGCCCTGGAGCTGAATGCAATATTCCAGGTGGGGTCTCATGAGAGTGGAGTACAGGGGGAGAATCACCTCCCTTGTCCTGCTGGTCACACTCCTTTTGATGCAGCCCAGCATACAGTTGGCTTTCTGAGCTGCAAGTGCACACTGCTGGCTCATTTACCATAGACACATTAAACTCAGGGCTCATTCAGGGCTCCAAGCACACAGCTAAACCAAACATTGAGACAACAGCTTTTCAGTTAGATTTTTTTTTTATTTAATAAATTACATGTCCCATGTCTTATCCAGAAAGCACCCCACAACCACAAAAGGCATAGTTGGATAAGAAAGAGCTTTGTCCTTTATATATGAAACCAATTGTGAAAATGTCTGCCTATGAGTATGTTGATAGAAGCTATAAGATAAACATGTAGTAAAATTATATATCTAGTATATATTATATATATACTTATATATATATTAGTAAAATTATATGAGTAAAATTAGTAAAATTATATTAGTAAAATTATATATCTAGTATACCTCAGAACAGTATATGCATCATGAAATGTAGTCTGCAGATACATGCAGACACATATACATACTATATATATGCACACATATAAGTGTATACATATATAAGAGCATGGATTGGAAAAATTCTCATTTGTATTTCTCCATCCAAGAATGAATAACAGGTAAGAAATAATGATCTACCTTTGAGATGAGAAGGAAAGCAGATCTGGAATTCATTAACACACTGGATAATACACAAAATGGGCATAGGCGTTTTCTTTCTTTCAGGTATCTTTTCAAAGAAAATTAGGGAAGGAACATTTTAGCACACAAGAAAAGAAAGAAATTTTGTCCACAGATACATAACTCAAGCTGCTATTTCGCTTATTCCTTTCTAAAGCTTGATGAACTTGTTTGTTCTTTGACATGCTTGTTTTTCTAAGTATTACACCTAAGGCATTTATTCACCACTGGCATCTCTAGGACTTTTTATGAAAAATCTCTGTGAAAAATACCATGTAATTGGTGCATAATTCTTTGGCAAGTATATCTCTGGAGGCTACAGATACTTAACATATATTGTATATACTGATTGTTTAATTTTGTATGCTTATTGGGTAACATCTGCAAAAGACAGTAAAATCCCTGATAGGTTAATTTAAAATAAGTGATATCTCAAAACACAGATCTTAAAAATCAGTGAACTTTAAAGACTTAAAGAGGCCAAATCTAGTCCCAGTATTTCACATAGAAGTAATAAGTTGTTTTATCCTAAAAGTTCAAGATATATCATTGGATAGACTATTATTGTAGCATCCAAGTCCTTACATAAGCCCATAAATAAACTGTTATAAATAACAAATTATATTGAAATAGGAATTACCTGAGTACATTAGTCTTATATTATTGAAATTGATTTGTTTTGAAAAGATAGTGCGGAAAAAACTTAAATTAAAAGTCCATTTTTTGTCATAAAAAGATAGAAATTCAGGCACTTAACTGCAATAACTAGATACATGATATTTACAGGTTAAAAAAAGTATAGTTTGTGGAAAAAACCCCATATTTTATTGTGCACTAATGATAAAGGTAGAAATAACTTGCGTTGTAACAAAGTATTTAAATTTCAGTTATTTCTACTAGGTGTTTCAAACCAATATAGTTTCTTCAACGAAAATGTAATTGAATCTTGCTGTTGTGTTTAGTCACAGCCACATTATTGTTTGAGCTATATTTTGGAAGAGATTGCTGTATCTTGAAACACACAGAAATCCCTGTCTGTGCTGACTTTGATAAAAGTGCCTGAGTTTAGATTCGTATTCTATGAGCCAAAGTTTGTGTGCTCTGCTCCAGACCGCAATGTATATTGTGACTCCTCCTGATTGCATCCACACTATACCTTTAGTAGGAAAAACCTTTGACTTGCAAAATATCCGCAAATCCTTTTCATTCCACACTAATTAGTATGTATGCGTAACCTTACTCACTAAGCCTACTAGATAAACCATCATATCATATGTGAGAAGAACATGTTTTTCTCTGAGAAACCACATAGAAATAATGTCTGCTGTAGTTGTTGTGACAGGTGAGGCCAAAGAAAGGATGCTTTAGTCAGTGATTTAGGTAACAGGAGGCAAAACTCCCACCCTAATACCTAACACCTGCAGTACTAGGAACTCATACTTCTTTTGCTGATGCAGCCTAGCAAGCCTTTCTAGTATTGAGAAGATATCAGGGTGCAAACATGTGTTATATGTTGCACCTCACACTTTTTCTTCCCTTGCCTCATGCATCCTGATCTGAATAACAGTGCATCTCAAAAGTTAGTTACCAGACTATTTCAAGACGATAATGAGTTCAGAGGGTTAAATATCACACAGGATTTTGTACATTTGAGTGGAAATAAGGAGTTCATTTGAATATGCAGGTGTGTTCACTGAGTTCAGTAAGGACACCAGAAAGCTGTTCCACTGGGACAAGGAATTTTAGATGTCACTTGTCACAGGAATATTTCAGTGGGCTGAACTTAAATTGAGAGGGCTGACTCTAATTTGCAACTAAACGTGTCAACTTTTCAAACTGCATCAAGTATAAAATTGCTATAACCAGAAGACATGGGTGTCCTGGGTTCAGCAGCAGCAGTCAGTTTTTCTCCTTCTTAGTAGCTAGTGCAGTGCTGTGATTTTGACTTTCGGCCTGGGAACACCACTGATAACACCAATGGTTTCAGTTGCTGGTCAGAATGTTTACCCTGACCAAGGACTTTGTGAGTCTCATGCTTTGCCAGGGAGGAGGAGAAGCCGGGAGGAAGCAGGCATAGGACACCTGACCCAAACTAGCCAAAGAGGTATTCCATACCACAACAGTCATGCCTGGGGATGTAACTGGGAGTCACCCGGAAGGGCACGTTCTCTTCTCTGTCGGGCTCATTTCCGGTGGGTGGTATCGAATTCTCTTCCCTTGTTATTTCTCTTATCATTATTATTCTTGGTGGTAGCACTAGTGGTTTGTGTTATACCTTAGTTACTGGACTGCTTTTATCTCAACCCATGGAAGTTACATTCTTTCGATTTTCCTCCCCATTCCTCTGGGGGGGGTGGGGAGTAGAAACTGCGTGGCTGACTTGCCGACTGGCTTAAACCACGACAATGGGCAAGAAAACTATTCAGTCCAAGAGTCTGTAATTTGCCCTGACCTTCTTTACATACAGAATAGATCATGTCTCCTTTTCAATTCTTTCAAGCAGTGGTCTCTCTGACTCCCTTCACTGGCCTATCTCACCTGCCTTCAGCCTGGAAGCTAACATCAGGCCAGGTCATGCAATGCCACAAATCTCAAAATAATGTTTCATAACCATAACAGCCCTCCCACGTGCTCTCCTTCCTTCTTGGCATAGAAGATGTCCCTCACATCCTGGAATGCCACTTATGTCACCTATAAAATTGCTCCATTCTGGACTTCTCCTCACCAGGAGCTGCAGCAAAGTCAGCTGAAATAAAAACTTGAAGGCTCTCAGCAAAGTTTGAATAGTACAAGATCTTCAAAAGGCCAAGCACATCTGTTTTTTGATCAGCATTTGAACATATGTCTGGGATTAAGCAAGAAGGAAACATGTGCCAACAAATGCATTACATGCCACAGTGAAATTGAAAAAGCAGCCATGTAAAGCTGCTTGACTCCTTCAGAGGTCCCTGAAATAAATGTTCTGGGGTTACTTTTATGCCAACACAAGGTCTTCTGTAGTCAAATAATTCAATATTGTTCATCTAATTGAAGGTACTCATTCAGGCTTTGAAAAGACTACACTTACATAAGGGAGAGTTTCTTGTGTTGAAATAGACTACTCAAAAAAATCCAAAAAGTAAGCTTCTGTCTTGCCTGCTGGATACAATGTTGTGGCCTGATTGTCTACCAAAGTCTATTGAAGAAGTAATCTCTTGTTTTGCATTCAATATATTCATAAGAAATATCAGTGGGGAAAACAGTGACATCAGTATATCAGTCATGCTATTTACACACTTGTCTGCAAACTATTACCTCCAGCAGAGGTAGATGTTTTTCCTTTGTCTTTTTTGGCTTTGTCTGTCACCCTGAAATGATTCAGGTAAGTCAGCAACAGTTTATTTCTATATTCTGATGCTACCTTAAAGCCTGATTTTGTCTCCCTTTGCTTGTAGGGAACAAATTCAGAAGTAAGAGGTACGAGTTTGGTAAGTTGTTGCTTATCTGTTGACTGGGGCCTAGGGCTGAGAATCTCTCACAGGACCTGCATGTCTGGTTCAGTGTTCTTCAGATGTGTCAGTAGAAAAAAAGAAAAGAAAGGAAGATATATTAGTGGTTCCTGGAATCTGAAGATATAAAATATGATTCCCTTTTATTCAGCTACAGCCTGCTGGCACTCTAACCCATGGCCATATTTGTAGCCTGCCATCGGTAGCCCCAGGCAAATTCATCCCTTTGCAGACTTTCTCTTGGGAATAGTTCTGGACAGAGTGGAAAACACTCTGGCAGAAATGTTAGGACTGTCCTAGTGACCTCATGATGATGAAGATATTGAAGATTATCATTGTGGCTCTTCAGGATATATCCTGAGGTCCTGAAAATGCAGCTTAATGTTTCAGGTACATGTCCTTCATAATGGGTCATGAGACAGCAGCACAATCCTGCAAAACAGTGTATGATGAAGTACCTTGTTTCCATGTGAGTAAACAAATCTTCCCACTCACTTTTTACATAGAAATAACATTTAACTGTTAAATATCATGGGGTTTACTATATTAACTTTTAGATTATGCATTTGCATGCATAAATGCAGTGACTACATTTCAAAGCTCTGCTCAGTCTCTGGGATCTTTCCAAGCCAAGGAAGACTTACTGTACATCATCAAAACATAGTGTAGAACAAATACATATTACCTTTAACAAAATGTTTTAAGAACATAGAGCTTTTACTTTCAAAAAGTGTTCTTTAATTGTATAAAGTTGTTGTGGTTTAAGCCCTGGCTGTAAATTAGAACCACGCAGTCTACTTCCCCCCCACTCCCCAGAGGGATGGGGAGGAGAATCGAAAGAATGTAACTCCCACGGGTTGAGATAAAAACAGTCCAGTAACTAAGGTATAACACAAATCACTACTGCTGCCACCAATAATAATAATGATAAGAGAAATAACAAGGGAAGAGAATCCGATACCGCCCGCCAGAAAAGAGAGCCAGACTGAAAAGAGGACGTGCCCTTCCGGGTAGCTCCCAGTTACATCCCCGGGCATGACGTGCTGTGGTATGGAATACCTCTTTGGCTAGTTTGGGTCAGGCGTCCTGTCCCCACTTCCTCCCGGCTTCCCCTCCTCCCTGGCAGAGCATGAGACTCACAAAGTCCTTGGTCGGTCTAAACATCAGTGTTATCAGCTCCATTCCCAGGCCGAAAGTCAAAAACACAGTGCTGCACCAGCTACTAAGAAGGAGAAAAACTGACTGCTGCTGCTGAACCCAGGACAGTATCCACCCCTTATTCCATACCATTCACATCATGCTCAGATCCCACATTTTCCATTTACCCTCACTCTCATCTCAGTGCACTCTTATCTTAGTGTCATCATGTAGGCTATATTATAAAATTCTTAAGCAGCAGTTAAACAGGAAAGTTTAAAGTGAATAGAAGAACATGAAATAAACATTTGTGAGGTATTTCTGCTAAGGTATTTCTGCTATGACTTTAAGAGGTTTTTTGTAATTACACTGTGATTAACAACTATTTATATTTTTTTATCTTGGTGTTGTAAACATCCCTCTTTTTGAAGATGTTATTAATATGAGCTTTGAAAAAGAGTACTGATAGCTCTTTTGAACGTTGAACGATATTTTCTTTGAAGATTATGCAAATTAGTTTTAAAGTCTCATTAAATGATAATTTTTAAACCAGCTCTAATACCAAACTCAAAATTCTTAGCTAAAATTCAGATCAGTGGAGCATGAAGTTGGTAGGTAGGTAGCACCTTGGTAGATACGTTGCTTATGCTGCTACATCCTGTAAGTATTTTATTTAATATTTTGAATGTGCTAATTGTTTAATATGTCCTTCAATCATTTCCATAATATATTTATGAACCATTTTACATATGGTTCATACATATGTACATATTTATCTCAGTATTAAATATGATTTTAACTTCTTTTAGGCAAATTTAGGCATTAAGAGGACATTTAGTCTGATAGCCAGATACCGGCAGGAACTGGTTTTTAAGATTGTGTAGCAATGTTTAAAAGATAATTAACTACAAGTTGGATTCTTTCATCATATAATAGCTGCTTGCAACCTTAGTCCTGCAATAGCACTGTTTTTCTTACAGAGCAAAGTTTAAACAGTTCACAAGCTTCTTTTCTTATCAAGCAAGGTGTTAAATATGTGTGACAATTGACTTTGTCAAAATGTGTGTCAAAGTAGACAGCCACTAAACAGATTTATTTTAAAACCATTTAAAATATCTTTTAAAGGATCCAGGAGGGAACTGTGGAAATACTTGATAAATCATAGCAATATTAAAGAATGTCAGAAGTAAGCTTGTGGGGATTTCAGCTTGGGTGTCTACTCACTTATTATCAAAACACACAAAATTTCCTGCCACATCTGAGAGGGAGAGAAATTGCACTAGTCAATGCATGTATAAACGAAATAAGAAAGCAGCAGCCCCCAAAAGGCAAATAAAGCTGAGAAAGAAGTTGGGAGATGAAGATAACACACTATTCCCAGATGAATCTTGCAATATTTGTTTTCCATTCAGTTTTATTTACTGAGAATTGTGTTCGTTCATAAATATAAAAACAAAATTACAAATAAATAAATAAAAAAGAAAAGATAAATAACCTTGGATACTTTGTAGATTGTTTACAACCATCTGATTCAACTGAGTAGTAAATCAAAAGCTTCTTTGTTTAATGTCAACAGATTTCAGGTTCTGAACTTGTGCTTCAGCCTAAAACTTATTAACTGTGTACATATTGCTAATTGTAAATATATTATTAAGCAGAAACAGTAGAAAAAGCTTCCTTTGTTCACATTTCATTCTTTTTCTGAAGATCTCCTTATTGTTTGTCAGGAATCACTTTTCTTCTTTGGAATATTTCAGTGATGAGTAAACCTTTCAGAAAAACCACCAGTGCTTTGATTTATTTTGAAGACATTCTCATTAAACTGTGTACTGCTATATTGAAATACATGATTACTCTAAAAGTGCTGACACAAATATTTTTTTATATTACTCTTTAAGTTGGTTGATTTTCTGTGAATGTTATATCAAGGATATGAACATACACTTCTTCATCTGCATAGAGATGAAGATGCTTCATATATTCATTATTTCTTCCTCTGCTGTCAGTATTATGTATACAGATTTTTTTTTAAGAAAATGTACTAAACAAGTGTTTAATAAAACTAACAATTTTATAGCTCATACAGCACTGAATTTGTTTCAAGTTCTATTATAGAAATAAACATATCTAGTAGAAATAACTGTACTAATATATATTTCTATAAATA
This sequence comes from Psittacula echo, assembly GCF_963264785.1. NCBI lineage: Eukaryota > Metazoa > Chordata > Aves > Psittaciformes > Psittacidae > Psittacula > Psittacula echo. The sequence continues at coordinate 38,355,741 of NC_137735.1, read as the reverse complement.
TTTCATCACAATTGAATAAACTAATACTAACATTCATTTGTTTGCATTTTTATAGCGTTGCTGTGACTAGGTTATAGCTATAGTTGAGGAGTTATTCTAATTTAGCTTCTGCTTAAGGCATTTATAATTTTCTACAAAACATTTGGAACAAAATTTTTTAGGCTTTTCCTCAATACAAATGACTTTTTTAAAAAAAAAAAAAAAAAAAAGAGAATGGTGTAGTATTGTTTTCCAGAAGGATTTTAACTTTTTAAAGGACTTTCTGCATTATGAATATTGACTGTGACTAAGTTTAGAGTGTGTAAGAAACATGCAGACTGATTTTAAATGCATTTTAACAGGCAAATGTTTCTAAAGCCGAGTACTGTATGTAGTTGTGGTTTACATATCTCTTTACAGTTAGATCTCCTAGTATCTGCTAAATAACAGTTGCTTAAATGAAATACTACATCCTGAATGTGTAAATGAGGATGGACTTCACAACGAATATTCTTGTCACCATGCCTATTTCTAAGCATTTGCATATATGAGATATGTCCATGAAATTTAGAAAGGATGACAATTTCCACAAAGTGCCATATGATTATATAACATCCTTTTTCTTTAAATCTGTAACCATAAAAATTGTGTCAATAAGCATAGGTGGTGAAAAATTTAAATACTGCAAAGGAATTGTATTCAGTTTTATGATTTCTCCAGTATCCTGGGACTTGTTCGTATGCTGCAGAACACATAAGCAGAGATTTTTTTCAAATTTTACTCTGTTTTTGACTTCTGAGTCTGCCATGTTGTCATTCTGTTATGAGGATTTAGGGGTTTTTTTTCAATTTTTCTAAATTTATTTGATGTCAATACCATAAAAGTAATTATCCAATTACTCATTAACAGTTATATAAAACAGGGTGGTTGTGGTTTGTTTTTTTTAAGTAATTGTAATTGCTTTTCTTTCTTCACCTGTCAGTAGTACTTGAAGCTCATCTAACATGCTGGAAAGTGAATCAGCATAGGCCTCTGGATATCATCAATGTACATAGTGTCAGAGAGCACTGAATTAGCTTTTATATTAACTGGTATCATGTGTTAGTTACATATGCTCATTAACATCTTTACTTTTACTGAAATAAAATATCATCCCGCTAATTTTCTAAAGACAGCTTAATCCTTTACCAGCCACAACAATACAGAAGATTTCATAGCACCGCTGGTGACTATTTCCAGCATAGGTTGCCATAAGTAAGACTAATAGTCCTTTCAACTCTCTTCTGCCATGCATGACTTGCCCCAGAATTTTGGGAAATAGATGAAAATGACAGTACAAACTGTCAAGTCTGCACATTGGAATTCCTTAAATTATTTGAAGATTTTTCTTCATTATTTGCTTGGCACAAATCTGAACTTTTATTTCTTGAATAATATAGCTTTGGAGAAAGAAGTAGTCTATCCTTTAACAAAGGAGGTCTCGTAAGAGTTCTGCAGCTACAAGCAGCAATATTTCCTGCACTAATAATCTGCATATAATTTGTGCCTCTGTCCACATGCACCTTTTTCGATTCTAGATGAAGACATCTGAGATTTAAAAGCTAGTAAACGGGATTTGTAGATCGCCACAAGTGAAAAAAAAAGGGGGGGGGGGAGGGGCAATTAAGGAGAAAAGGCAAATGAGAAACACTGCAAAAATGAAAGGAACAAAGTAGAGACAGAATTAGTGGAAACCCTGAGTTACCTCTTTGACTGATAACTTCAAGAGGAAAGAAAAAAGGTAATAGGAAAGACAGAAAGAGGCAGAGACAAGCAGGATTATGCAGTACAGGACTGTTTTTGAACATAGTGCAGAACAAAAGCATCTGACTTCTCAGGCGGAATATCTTTAAACACAGAAAAAAACCTGAATGCTCCAAGACTACTTACTAGTTTTTGATTGAAGTTTATGGTATTGGTCCTTATCCCTAATCCTCAAGTGATGTGGATTTTTTCTGCATGAGAAACTTTCAGCATAACATTGCTACAGCTTTTATGTCTGTTTAACAGCTTTCAAGGTAATTAAAGTTTATTTTGAAATGAAAACAAATAATTTTGTGAGTTTGAGTGAAACAATCAGATTCCTTGATCCTCAGGTTTCAAGTTAGTCCTTCTGGTCAGAAACAATCTGGCAAAATGTCAAAACTCTCATTACACAAATCTCTATGAAAATCAATAAATCACTGCAAAATGTCTTGACTTTGAAAAAGAGTGCATTTTGACAGATTACATGTTGTCAAAAAAATGTTGACCATTTTAACTTCTCAGTTTAACATTTTCTGTGGGGTTGTGAAACTCACTTCTCCCTTTAGACTGTAACATAGCAGATCTGCTGTCCATCATTTCAGAGCATGATAGGAAACTGCTTCCTGCCATGGACTTTGTGGAAAGCACTAGATAATTTCACATGGTTGATTTTTAGAAGGGATGTGTGGAAATACCTTTTCACTTTTATTTAGTTTATCTAGTTTGTTTTTAAAAATTTTAACTGGCTGGTGGATTTTGCTTTGCTTCTGATTTACAAACATGTTGAGGTAGACATGAAAGAAATTCAGGCTCCATAAAGCGTGGGAAGTCATGGTGTTTAACTTAGCTAAGATCCAGAACTCTACAAAGTGAGTTCAAAATATACTCAGTTTGGTGATTCAAACTGCAAAACTTCTGAGTGGAAAGACTGAACAAACAATAATACACCCAAACCAGATTTCTGTCCCTTCCCTTACCCAGTATGACATGAAATAGTTTTGCTTTCCCTCCAGTAATTGTGTATGTGTACTTTCTGATGACGTGTTTGTATAAAAAATATATAAAGTTCTTGCAGGGTTAATGAGAAGTCAGGGTCTCCCTTCTTCGCAGCTGACATAAAAAAATACATCCATACTCTGAGACACTGTTCAAATCATGAATCTATCTTATGAAGACAGAGGAATTGGTATTGTATAAGGAAGAATTAATCAAATTTCATGAAGAATGCTCTAATTCAAGTGAAGTTTCTCAGAGGCAAAAGGTTGGGGAAAAAAAATTCAGCTTCTGTTTCTTGACTGTGTTTGCATATGAGTTAACTCTTAAAAAATTCCAGGTGAGCAGGTAAGATAACCAGAGCTCTAAAAGACTAAATTAAAGATTAAAAGCAAAACTAAACCAACCTGCTTGATGTATACAGTTTCAGTGCTTTCAGAAATAAACAACCTGTAACCACTTGTGACCGTGAGACTTCAGTTCTGTACACAGATATCTAAATTTTGGCCTTCTGTAACCTTAGGAGGTCCTAGATAACAGGTCTTTGTGACTGGATCCTGAAAAGGAAATGGCAATAAAAATTTTGTGAAGTGATAGATATAGCAATAGAAAAAGAAACATTTGGGAAATTATTGCCTTTATTGAAATACTGCCCTGAAAGGTTTAAAACATTTTCATCAAGTAGTTCTCTTCTAGCCCACTTCAAATACAGATTAGGTTCACAGATATCTTTGAACCTAATATATAGGAATACTGGAGATTTATAGATTGCCTTTTGCCTCTCCTAAAACCTTTATGAAAAATTGGGTAAAATGTATAGATATGCACACACAAAGATATGTTTTCTTTTCTAATATATGCACAAATATGTATATGTGTGTGTGCTTTTAATATTTTCACTGAATTTTGTTGTTATTAAACTCTGGAGCTAATAATAACAGCTTGATATCATACAATACTACAGATATTACAGAAGATTTCTTGAATATTACCAGTGTATCAACTTTAACTGGCAGATAATGAAATAAATATTTTATGCAGAGAGTTTTGATGGACAGTGCTGTCTCTTTCTCTGTAATCTAACACAGACAAGTTAGAACGTATATTGTGGGGCCAGTAATAGATTTCTTGTTAAATGTATTTTTCATGCGAATTGAAGTTTCCAGTTCTTATGTCAGATATTCAAATGTTGAAAAAAAAATAATACCCAAAACAGTGTATCAACGATTTACCAAATTGCCTATGAATAAATATTTATAACACTTCTAGCCAAATATATTAGTTGGACTAAAATAGAAACTGCCAATGTAATATAAATACATGCACATTAATTTTTCTACTGAATGGCAATAACACATCCAGAAATTTAGAATGCACAGAATGTATTGTTCCTTCACTCAGTCTCTCATAATTTAAATATCAAATTGAATTTACATATGCATGTTTCTTAGCAATAAAACCCCCATAATTTTAGCATGATATATGCATATTTAGAAAAAAATGGTGTAGCATATTACATCTTTTTGTCTTTTTCTGTTGGCTTTACAGACATTTTCTTATTTCATTTTTCAAGAAGACAAATGAATCCTCAGGGTTGGTTACATAAAAGATTATAGAGGATTAAAAAGCTACCAATGATGTTTGCATGAACTTAACCGAAGATGTATATTAATGTTGCAAAGTTTTAAGATCAATTTGTAGTTAATGGTACACAGTAATCTCATTAAAATAATTTTAAGAATGCACTAGATTCATTATGTTATGGACATTAAACAAATACAAAAGTACATGTGAACTGTCAGATGTAATAAGACACAAGAAATAATATCTTTCTTCTCACTTATAAACAAGTAGATTGGACTTCACTCCTTTTAATACTTCTCACATGAAGTTATCCACAAAATCAGTCAGGTTATATCAGTATAAAGGCAAACTGAAGACATAATGAAGCATGAAAGGTTCTGTTATTTTCTAAAAGAGATAAAAATAGAGTCATGTCTATTAAGACCTTTCATATTCCTTTGAATGCTTTATCACTCAAAATTTTTGTTTCTAGAATAAAGAATAAGCATTTTTTTTGCATAAGTGCTTAGAAAAATATTTTATAATTTTTAATATAAATGCAGTAATATTTAAATAAAATATGTTTGGTGAATATAAAATATGGTTGTAAAGTTTTATGTTATATATAATTTATTATTAATTTATTTACAAAATAGATTCCTTTTTCAAGAAATTGAGATTTGAGCCTCATACTCAAAAGAAAAAAAAGAAAAAAAAGAGGCCTAAAAGATGTACGAGAATTGCTCTTGGATTGCCTGATAAAATAGTGAAAGGTCCCAGAGATAAAGAACAAGGATTTCCTTGGGCCCAGCACGGTGCTATGTTGAAGAAATATCTGTTTTTCAGGAGTCTTTCTCCTTACCTAAAATTTTTGTAAGATTCTTCTCCTCAAGATTAACATTCTTTGACAGGTTGTCATCCAAAACTAGAATTCACCAAGCCTTGATCATTAGACGATGCTTTCTTACTGCAGAGGTACTCCAGGAAAGAATACAAAATTTCTTGTTTATTTGTTTTGTGGTGTTCAAAAATTTTGTTTTATTTTCCTAGTGGTAAACTCAACATCATTAATGAATATTATCTAAAAATATAGAATTTATGCAGTTAAGATACAGGAATTATAACTGTATCTCACCCAAGTTCAGAAAAACTATTTTTGCTACCTTTATAGAATTGGGTAGTGTAAGATATGCCTGATGTCTTTGGGGCATCATTTTATATCAGGAGAAATGTGTTTCCAAGGGCATTTGGTTTTAAAGAATTTCTCTTACTTCTCTTTCAAGGTCCATGTAGAAGTCTGTTGTATGAGTACATTAGTTTGTCCAACAGAAAAAAATGGCTTTGGTACATAAATTTATCTTTTTTTTTTTACAGCCATCTTTGCCTTAGGAAGCCCCAAGGCCACACAACTCAAATAATATCTGAAAGCATCACTTTAGCTCCTTAAGTTTCAGCTGACAAGGTGCCCTTGGTGCAAAAAAGCTTAGGGCATCAGACTAATACACAATTTAAAAAACCTGCATCTTTGAGAAGGCAGAAAGAAGGGATTTCTTTAGAAAAATTCTGAGGCCATCAGACTTGAACTCCTGTATTAAGTCAGGTAATTATATCAAACCCTTCAGTTATAGCCACAGAAATCTGCACTTAGGGATGTTAATCCAATGCCAAATAAATACAACTAAACGAACAAACAAACAAGCAAGCAGGCTTCCTCAAAGATGCCTTAGGGCATCAGCTTAGTTCAGGTAGTTTTTTGCTAGGATACCCCAACGGCATAAATGAATAATAAAATGCATTAGGCAGACCATCCCAGGTAGACCACACACAGATGAAGTGAAAGATAAAGGAGCTCTATTTACACTTTTTTTAAGATAAGAAAAATGTGAAATTGAAAGGAAAGAAGAAATGGGTGTTAATCAAAACAACTTGAAAAGGAAATGGAGGAAGCAAAAGGCACAGCAAAGGATGATGATGAGAGAAAAAATAGAAGAAGAAGAAGTAGTTAAAAAGAGAGAAGGCAGGCAGGTAGGCAGATGGTTCAGCAGGGAAATGAAATGAAGTTCTTTACATGTTCCAGTATTATACATTATAGTAGCACTGTATTTTTGTTATATGATGTATTGTATGTTATAGTAACACTTTTAGAGACAAACTTTTGATACAGGCAAGACTAGGCATTTTTAAACTGGAAGTAAAAGAATATTCGTATTCAAAAATATAGTTTTTTGAGACATATAGCTTTACTGAGACACAAGAGAGTACGCAATTATAGATCATCCAGAACAACAGAGTGGTAGATCAGAAAAAATAAACAGCAGAAGTAGGTTGCATTCAGCCATGTCATGTGTATAAAATGAATATATAAACTACCTTCAGAAGAAATTCCCATCTTTTATATTTGTTGATTCTTGTAGGAGTCATGACAAAAGTGTGTACTGAGAGTTATCAGGGACAGAGGAAAGTAGAAGAGAAGGAAGAAAGAGGAAAGAGGATAAAAAGTTACTAAGACAATAAAGGCATTAAATCACTGTCTCTGGTCTCCATCTTTAAAACACTGATAATAAACTTTCCTTCCTCCTTTTTGTATTAAACTAAGTATCGATTCAGCAATGATTTATTTTAATTTAAGCTATGAACTTTTCCAGTGAATGGTTGTTAATACCCCAAGGATGCTGTAAACATTTTATTGCTGTTGCAGTCCACTCCTGCATTTCTAACCCATGTGATTTCATTTATTTAATTTGTCTGAAGAGATGAATGAGAAGGACACCAGGTTTTCATGTCTAATATTCTGTCTCTGTCTTCAAACAGAATACAAGGTAGAGTAATTCAGCTCAAGAACATCCAGAAGTAATTTGGAGTAACTACGGAATTTGGTTTGTGAAAGACATTATGTATTATTTAAGCTACATAGGAGAGGGTTCTTGCATACAAGCATTAATATATTTATCCCACAGATATTTGCCATCTCAAAGCAATGACATGAGATCTTAAGCAGGAGGAATGAACGGCAGCTCTGCATAGTCTGCAGGATCAAGTAGACTGTTCATCATAAAAGCTAGGTTAAGCATTTGTGATGCATAAGATGTGGGGAAATCCTACCAGTCTTACTAATTTTAATAATATTTATTGATTAAGGATATGTTCCATATAAAAATTCTAGTTCCACAATGATGGACTTAAAAGTTTTATGGAGAGAAGATGGGATTACCACAAATGTCCTGTGGATTGCAGAATTTTTATTTAGCTAAAATAAAGTTTGGCTTCTCTTAAGGAAAGATCCAAACATACAGGAAGAAAGAACGGCATATGCCTTCTTAATTGACTGTGCTGAACACATAAGGAAATTATTCTTTTGAAGTGAGAACCTCAGAAAAATTCAATGAATAAACTTCTCATATGCTGACTACATATAAGCTATTGATTCCTTATTTTGTTGCATCTGAGGCAAGTTAAATGTTATCTGAAGGGCTGGATTTCTGCTAGTTGCTGAAAACCTTGGATGGTTAGTTTGCTGAAAAGAGTTCTGAAACGTTTGGAGAAGAAGTGATATGCTGTCTTTCTTCTCAAAAGCATCCTTTTGATGCATGCTACATAATACTATTGCAATAGGCATTAAAAAAAAGCACTCTGAAGGAATTCATGTGTCTTGCAGTAAATCTACCATCCTTGACATATTGCTAAAGCTGAAACGGTGCACTTAAAATAATTAAATAAGAGAATGCAGGTGGAGAAATCTATATAAAGAGCATTAGAGTATTTGTAGAGTATAAAAACCATTTGTACAATATAAAGCACATACGGTGTATGTGTGATTCAGAACTTCACAGTATTTAATGACATAATATATGTTTTAAAAGTATTCATATAATTCAAAATATATTTATAAACATTTTATACCAGTTTCAAAGCTTTGGGTTTACATTAAATATTGAGTACCAGCACAAATGGAGATATTAAAAAATTGAGATTATTGGAATGATTATGTTTTATATGTACTTTTCTCACTTATATTTTCATAAATACAGAAACATTCAGTTCAACTTTTAGGTTATTTTCAGTCAGCAGCTCTTAATGGCACCAACATTTTCAGAGGGCCTATACTTGGCTACTAGAGGAAAAATACTGTCCATTTCTATGTATTTACATGGGAAAAAAGAAAATTCTAGATTAATTATTTAGCTGTCACTTAGCACTTCTAAACCTGCAATGACTTCAAGAATCACAGAGCACTCAAAGAAAAATGCAGAGCCCATTATGTTAAAATTTATATGGAGAAAATCTACTGCCTTTCTGAAATCATGCATAATTTTTTTTTTTTTAATCTCAGATATTGAAACTGTTAACAAAATATTCCTGCCAGTCAGATAAGCAATCCACGTCCTTTGATGATCCCGTTACTTATTTCTCTAACTCATGGTTAGCATGGCATCTAAAAACATGAAGTACCAATTTTGTTTTAGTGTTATGAAAGCACTCCAAATTATGCTAATAGAAAAATAGGCAAAAGAAGAAATTATAAGATTAAGTTTATTAGGCGAAGCCTTTATATACAAAGCAGTGAAGGGAATTTAAATCCTTCCACCATCTTCATAAAAGTGACATCTGTGTAAGACTAAGAAAGGAAGTGTTGAAAAACTAATAGATACATGAGAGATTAAGAGAAGATTAAGAGAAGATTAAAAGAATATTCAGAGAAGATTAAACCCTGAAAAATAGATGACATGAAAATTTAAGTATATGGTACAATTCATAAAATCATAGAATATTTCAATTGGGAAGAAACCTATAAGGATCACCAAGTCCAAATCTTGCTCCTCCCAAGACTACCTAAAACTAAACCGTATGACTAGTAGCATTGTCCAGACACTCCTTGAACTCTGACAGGCTTGGTGCTGTAACCACTTTCCTGGAAAGCCTGTGTCAGTGATCGACCACCCTTTCAGTGAAGAACCTCTTCCTAATGTCCAACCTGAACTTCCCCTGATGCAGCTTCCTTTCATTTTCTCGAATCCTGTTGTTGGTTACTAGAGAGAGGAGATCAGCACCTTCTCTGCTGCAGTTATAGGCTGCAACAAGGTCACCTGATAGCTTTCTCAGAGCACCTTCCAAAGCTGTCACTTAATAGGAAAAGATTAGTGGCAAGAGATGACTGCCAGTCACAAGACAGAATAATTGGACAGACAAGGACAGAAAGTGTCAGAACACTAATGATGTAACATTGAACTTGGTTTCATGTTTTGCACAAAAAAATCCCGTGAAAGACTATGTTCTCTTGATTACCTTTCACATACCACAACAAAAGCTCCAAGTATTCCCTTCCCAGTGGAAAGCCTACTATTAAACTCAGAGGCAGAATCCAGTACTTCCTAGCTTTTCTTCTGAGTTTCTTCTGGGCTCATTTAATCCTTTATAAGGAATTCCAAGAGAAATTTCTTTCTCTCCAGGAGACATGAGGCCAAGGTTATGCTCAAGAGGTGGATGACAGCCAGTACATGTTGGCTGCTGTCACACTCAGCTGACCACCCTTTGCCTGGATGGTGCCATCTCTCCCACAGAGCAGGGAAGTTGTGTAATGCCTAAAATTATGCATAGCTGTGTGGAGTTTAAGGGCTTTGATATCTGAGTCTATTTAGTCTCCTCACTCTCAGTTTGGTCTTAAGTTGTGATACCCACTAAAACTCAAGAGTTTCTCACAGGTGTTATCTTGGGATTTTGGGTCTGTCTGAGTTTTTTAAAAAAGAAAGCATAGGTGAATCTCTGCAGAGAACAGTTGTTTAAATTGAAAAATCTCACGTTCAAGATTTAAGAAAACATCACAGACTTTGAACATCGCTGTGCAAAAAAGGACACACACATCCTACAGCCTAGTTTTGCAGGTGTATGATTACTGTACATTCTGGAAAAAGAATATCATATAAACTTCTAAGCACACAATATTTCTGTCATTTTCACTTTCAATCTGTTGATAATTCATACTTTAGAAAAGGATATTTTCTGTATTTAATAACACCCTAAGCAGTCAGATACAGCTTTAGAATAACTTTTTCCTCATGTTTATATTGTTTTAATTACATAGTATTTTCTCAAGTACTACTTCTGTCCACTAATTGTGCTTTGTAAAATATTGGTCATAGCATGACTGCTTTTAGAATAACTTGGGTTTTTAACATGACTGGTTGCTCTTAAGTGGTTTTATGTTTCCTGAAACTATAAAATAACAGCTGAAACATAATTTTTACAGTCATTAAATGTAGATGTCCCCAGGTAGCCATTATAGACACCACTTATTTATTTGAAAGAGCTAGCTTATTATTTGTGGCTGAAGTATCTGGGCAAGCACACTTAACATTATTTAAGAGTTTATTATGAAAGTATTCAAATGTTATGAACCATATTTCTCCCTATAGATGAAGATAGAGAGCACAGCAGGTTTTTACTTTGTGGTACATAAAATGGTACTTACATATATAAAACAAACAAAAAAAAAATTTGAAAAAGTACTGGAGACGTTGAACTTTGTAACATATTATGGTTTGCATTTAGTAAAGGTTTGCAAGGGGATAGGTTAAAACATTTATGACAAAATTTTAAGGGCAACATGAACACAAAGACAACTATATTTTTGCTATGTTTCATTGATATTTACCTTGAGTACTAAAGGTGTACACAATCTGATTACTTACAGACAACAATGTCTAAGTGTAATCCTGCAAACATTTATGCATGTGCTTACTCAGGTCAATGAGTCTACTTATGAATTACAGCCAATAGGTTGATATTTTATAAGCACTTACTGCCTGGCATTATGCTCACTATGCAGAGGGTAATGGATTATTCATGGCAACAAGTACATAACCTACTAATAAATGTTTGAAGGGTGAGCCTTAAGAACATTTGCAGGATTCATGTTGTCCAGTACTAAATTCTGTCTTCAAATAAAATGATGTTTGTAACAAGAAATAAGTTGCATAGGTGTGGAGTAATCATTGTTTTTTTGTAGCTTATCATTTTAACACCACATTAGCCTCTCATTTCCAAGCAGTGCCTAAGGCACTTTTGAAACTAGAAATGTTTTTTTTTTCTCAAGTGCAATCAGCAAAATAAAGTTGAGAAAAAATTGAAAGAAGTTTTAGCATCATTGTCATGCTTAAATCAATTCACTTTGTGTGCTTTCATTTCTCCTCATATACCATAGTGAATGTCTGTTGTCAGAACAGCTTCTCAATTGAATATACAAAACCTGAAGTAAAATCATGGTAAATAGGTGTAATTCACCAGGATAAGGATATATTGTATTCTGTATTCATGGAACGGTATTGTTTCATGAACATCTGGTTAACAAGAAAATGAAACGAAGTTCATATCTACCTTGTTTTGGCAATAGTGTTGTAGTTATAGCTATGATGGTCTGAGTGTCCTTAAATGAGGCAAGGTTTGCAGAGAAAGTTTAGACCAATTTTTTTTCAGATCAATTGTTTATTAGACTGAAAGAGAGAGCTTGAGGAAGATGAGATGGGCTTTTCAGAAAGACCTTCAGACGTGTAAGCCAAAACCTTTGTTAATTTTCTATTTTGCTAAACCAGCTATTAGCTATTATGACCTAGCCTTTGAAACCATACTTCATACGTTTGTTTCATTACAGCTGTGGAAAGGAGCTGCAGTTGATAAATCTCTCTCAAGATCATTTATTTGCACCTGGAAATGTAAATCCAGTTTTACATTCCATCATCAACAACTTATCAACTGGATCCAAGCAGAATTTTCTAATCCTGAGAATCCATTGCATTCTTTTCATCAACAGCGTACAGAAACGAATATCCATTTCTGCATGAAAAAGAAAAAAATTATTTACTAAGTTCACAGTTCATTTCTGAAAAGAGAAAAAAAGTAAAAAAAAAATCTACTATGTTTTTGTTCAAAATTATTTTCACTGTCCATGAAAAAAGCAGCTGCTGTCAAAAATATTGTTAGTGGAAAGAAAATCCGTGCCTCTCAGAACAGTGTGTGGAGTAACACAAGTTGCTTTCTACCACCTAAATTAATATCCACCTGAGCACCATCATTCAAAACCAGAAGCCTGTAGAATGTAGACAGCTGCAGGTTTATCCTCTGCAATTCATTAAAATCTCTTCTAGAGGTACAGACCTTTTTTTATTCAAGATAAAAAACCTTAAAGAGCAATTAAGAGACTCATGGCTCTAGGTCCCAAATTCAGAAGCAGTTTAATCTTTTTCAAATAAAGTGAAGTGCATTCCCACATTTTACCTTTTCCTACACCATGTTTTACAGAGCTGACTGAAATACTGATACTGAAGAAGATAAACAGCATTGCAAAGTTATAGCATAACTCAATGAGAAAAAAATTGAAGATACGAAAACACAACAAACCATTAAAAGAATGAAGCTGTTAACGATGATCAAACTGTGGGTGAGAAAACTAACCAAACTCCCAGATACAAGCATCCTCTCTTACCAAGACATTTACAGGTGTACTGTGGCAATCAGAAAGATGCAGCCTAAAGGCATGGGAACTGATGGTTTTACCTAATCAAAGAGAGAAGCAGGTGCTGTGCTAGAATCCCCCTCAGGCTTTAGAGAGCAATGCTAGAAATCTTTGCAGCCATAGTGTACCTTCAACCCACAGGGAAAGATGCATTGCAAGTGTGTGTTTTGGGTATGAAAGTGAGGGTAATTTTCTTTATAATTCCACTCTATTTTTCTTTCCTACATACACATAAGTATCAGCTATGTCAGACATGGTGCTGGCAAAATGAAAGTCATATGAGGATATATTTATAGGACATGTTTATTGGTACCTTCAGCTAGGGAGAACTGAGTTATCTAATGCAGCTCCAGACTTCTACATATTCAGTTTCATATTCAAGATCTTATGAAAATTCAACAGAATTTTATAATAGTATTTCTAAAGACTAAGCCTAATTTCCTAACATCTTCTATGATGCATGCACGAGATAAATTGCATACATGTAAATACACACCTGGGCTTCATGAAAAGTTAAAGAATATGTTCCACAGAACTCTGTTCATAAAGCTATCATGTTTCCTCCAACTTTACATTCAAATAATTTCTGGTGAAAGGTGTGTGCAATTAACAAAAATGGATTGGAAACTAAATGAAAACTAACTTTGTGTGAGCCACTGAAAAGTGCAAAGCTAGCAGCAGTAACAGAAATATACATTAGCACCCACAAAACCTGCTTTAGTGTCCTAAAAATATGCATACCAGTGCACTGATGTATATAAGATATGTCTGAAAGCACAATGCCAGCACCAGAATTACAGAAATGTGCACAGCTACATGCTGAAAACTGTAGTGAATACCATAAAAATACAAATCAGGACATACTTAGCAGCAACACGGTAACATTTCGGATCTCTCACAAGTCAGCAAGAACACTACACAAATTCATATCACGGTATGTTCAAAGTCATATCTAGGACCCTTACTGTTGTAATTAGATCTTTTCTTTTATGCCTCCTACTTTTCTTCAAAATCTTTTGCAATGTGTTAAATTTTCAGTTCCCATAAACCAGAAACTAGTCCTCATAATTGATGGATAAATCCAGGTTACCCTATGGTGAAATCCAGATCATAACAGATGTTTACATAATAATGTGTATAAAATGTGTCTGAAATCCATATGAAAAACCTGTATTTACAGGACTTTAGCTACCCTGAAAATGTGTATTTATAAAAACCTTCTTTTTAGGAACTTGAAAACTCAACAACTTACCAACATTTTGGTAGTGGGGCTTCAAAATAAATGCTGTTGTTCTTGCTGTTGCAGCATAATGGAAAAGCATATACGCTTGAAACATATAGAATAAACAAAGACTTAATTTTGGTTTGGGGTTCTAAAGTTAATATTTTAGCATACTAACATTTCTGAGACCACAAGAGGATTTGCAGAAACTTTATCCATATGAGGTTTAAAACTTGGGTTTCTTAATGCTATTAAACAGTTTCACTTTTCTGCAGTGGTGCTGAAGTGGATCTTGTACTGTAAGACTGTGATCTCTAGAAAGGACTAGGTTTGTTGCTACATATGATTCATCATGTGGATGGTACACACAGCTGCACATTGTTGTCACTGAAAGGAAGAAAACACATAAACCCAAATACTCTCTTAATAATATAATTTTTACAATAGCATTTTGGTTAGGGGGAAGCATCATATAAACAGTATCTCACATAAAGAAGTGATGTTCTGCACTTAAGATGAATTCTTCAGAATAGCGGAAAGTTCAGGAGGGAAGAGTATCTTTCCAGTTATGTGTTCCTACGTCACACACAGTTCTGTGTCTTAATAAAATTGCACAATCTTAAAAAATCCGTCAGTTGCATGCAGACCCTGACAACCATCAACCAGGGGAATCGGCTCCTGGTAGAGACATCTTCTCAAGAATACTACGGAAAGTACAATGGATGGACGAGAAATTAAATTTAAGTTCACTTGGGACTTCATTGCTTCAGATGGGATTTTTGGACACATTACTGTATTCTATGATCCTTGTATTGCCTGTATAATCCAAAGGAACAGAATTATTTTAGTATGTCTGGTGCTTTGGGCTGTATATAGACAAGGTAGGTTGCCAATTCAATATCAGTTTGAACTGAATTAACTCTGTACCTCTGCAGAGTCTCACATCACATCTCAGGTTGCAGCAAATTTTTTAATGATGTAACCTGTTTATTTCATGATTGCAGCTGGCTGCTGGATTTTAGAGTTAGTAATCTTTAGAAGATCGTAACCTCTTCCTGTGTTTGCTGAGAACTACCTGGAAAGCTGGAATGGTATTAGAAGTTGATAAAAGTTTGTGAAACACACTGAGAGCATGCTCCTAGTTCTCATATGTTCTCTTACAGGATTAACAACTTGTTTGTCCTTTGCTTATTTTATTTTCTCTCTTCTAAGCATTTTGAACCTAAGACAACAGAATGATATTTCTACTCCTAAAAGGACTTTTGAAAAGTGCTTCTGGGAAACCCTCATCAAGATCTTTGCTTCTAGTCAGAATACAAGACATTTAGGTACTCCAGCACCAAAGAATTCCCAGAAAGCCCTCAGCATCTACATGTGCAAAAGATGGATATATCCATCTGAATGACTACCAAAAAATGTCTCTAGCACAATTCTGTGGGTGGGTTAGAATTTTTGAGTCACACCGACACATAAAATGTTTCTCCTGCAGCCACAGCTCCTTGTAAAACCTGAAAGTCATGTAAAGCTATCTCAGAACTACAGGTGCTCAGCAAAGAAGCAACATTATATGCTTGCTGGCACTTTCTTTTGTTGAATTGTTCCAAAAAAAAACCAAAAACCGAGGCTTGTTATAAAATCTGAAACACAGATATTGCTTTTTCAGACTATTTGCTTTCTCAAGTAGATTGTAGCACTTTTTACCTCTCCTAATGCTTTTCAGTTAGAGATAGATGAAGAAGGTAAAGTATATACTGACTGCAATGATTTGTTATAGATTTCAAGATGCAAATGCCAAGAATAGGAAAATCGTCTGGCTTGTCAAATTCTTGTCTATGTAATCTATATGTATCAGAAAAGAAGAAAAAGAAAAGCAGCATTAAATGGCATAGGAGAGGAAAACAGAGAAAATCAGGTATGTGAGACGGTGGAACAGCACCTACAAATAAAAAATACAGTGCTATGTCCAACTGTTCATGCCCTACAAATATTTTATCCAGTTCAGAAAAAACCTGCATTTTGTATTACTTATATGTCTGGTCATTCAACTTGACAGGCATATACCAAACTTTTCTTCAATTGCAGAAATGGAAATAAAAAAAAAAAAAAAAAGACTATCTACCAAGAGGATAATTGATTCCAAATAAAAAAAACACCTTGCCCTTGGTGCTGTCTGTTGACTGATAAATCATAGATCAAAATCCCTCATATAAAATATTGAAGCACGCCTTACACTCCTCAAGAATAGATTGGCACTTTAATGATTCGCACATACTAAAGACCATTTGAATCCAAAATAAATTCAGAATGCTGTACTAGTGTCTGATTTCATCTCAGTTTTATACCACCTGCTTATGACAAAGCCAATCGTAACGTTTCTGAAAAGGAGATGGACATTCATTAAAAGCGCATTTGGAGATGCAAACAATGGAAATGCCCACTTTAACAGGTTGTTTTTCTCCCCTATAGACCTCCAGAGATAAGACAACATCTAATGGACATGGTCAGCAGCTCATATCTGACCTTTTCAGCATACAAATCATCTCTAATCTTCAATGGATTTTTTTTTCTACTTTTTTTTCTTACTTGAGACGCTTGGCAGTTGTTTTTGAGATGGCACGATTATGTTTCTTCTGAAGACATTCCATCTGTTCACAAATGACATGCATCATTTTTTTCCTAATAAGAAATGTGTAAATGCAGGTAGAACATATCAAGCAGATAATAAATTGCTGACAGTATTGGCTTGGCAATGATAAGAACTATACTAAAGTTGTGACAAATTTTGCTGAGTGCTTTAATTGTGTCCCTAAATAGAAAGTCAAGACATGCTGGGTTTTTTATATAGGTGACATCTGCAAAGTATTTAGTTGTCCTCTACTCTTTCAGTGAATTCTCTTTGGCTTCAGAAGATACATATACTTTTCCATTCTTTGTTCACTTGATTAAATGACAAAAACCATCAACACCATGAAACTACAATCAGGCTTTGAACTAAACCATATGCTCATTTTCCTCATTACATAAAAGAAATTGCAGGTCATTAAGTAACAAACCTTTACCCTTAGATACACTTTTAGGAAACGAACTCTTTTGATATATGCAGAACTGTGCATGAAAAGCCTGTGGAATGCAATGACACTTGACAACTCAAAAAAAGTTTGTTGCCCTAGTCAAACTATTTTGAAACAAAGACTCTAAGGATGGATTTTTCATAATTTAAATTGATGAGTTTTTCCTGTACAAGAAGACTTTTGTATGAAAATTATCTGATTGTATGTAATACAGCAGAATGAGTCAATAAAATGTTTCCATGCAATTTGAACCCCAAAATACATAAACACCTGATTAAAAACTCTACAATGCTTGTACAGTAAAATTAGAATTGTTTGGCTGTCATAACTGCATTTCTTGCAATAGGTTGTTTTAACTTTAGTTTTAAATCCAGCTCTACTGTTTTCACAATATTTGATTTCAGGATAATGGCAAAATCTACATAGTTTATTCTCAGGTTAGAGATGGATAATTTCAGCCATAACTTACTTCTAATCAGATTTTTGTCATGGACTAAATTTGGGGCAATGTTTTCTGCTGGGATAAATTGTTTCAGTGCCAGCGTCAGAAAATCTGCATTCACAAGTTATGGTAATACCAGAGAGAAAATATTTTGTACATTGGCAGGTAAACTTTCATAAGAATTCTTCAAGGCTGATTTATATGAAACAAGGCTTGCTAGAAAGAGTCACTGTGAGCTGCCAAAACATTAAAGAATATGCACTGGTAAAGAGAACAGTGGTAAGCTGGAATTATCCATCAAGAATTGGTACATTTCTAACTTCATCTGAATCCTTCTGGAGCTTGCAAGGTAAGCCTGACAATTTCAAAGAATTGTTGTCTTTCCCACAGGGGCATCTCTCTATCTGAATCACTATTTGCCTCCTCTTGTGCTCTTCAAAGAGCAATACTATGCGACCAGTACTTGGATTGTGACCATTCTGAATAATACAGTTATATGTCGATTAGTCCTTTCTTTTATTATTTCTTTTTTCCTTTCTCTGTCAGAAATAATAAATTCTGTCCTTAAATCTGTGGCCACTGATATAACCTGAGTATTGGACATTGTTTTGTATATGTTTTAACATTTATTTGTTCTAATTTATTTGTTCTAAGTATTTGTTTTAATTCTTCACAGTCACACTCACTCAAATACAAGCCTAAACCTTGTCAGCTTTGTTGTTTCAATTTATTTTTCCAGCAAACAGGTTAATTGATTTCTTTGGTTAGTGCCAAGAATCATCAACTGACCTGAGGATGTCACACCAAGTCATTATTAGTATTCTTTCTATCAGCACCAGGTACAGGTTGCTTGATGTCTTAGCTACTGCTTGTAAATATCTGGTCCAAAGATGCTGTTTGTTCACTAGCTCTTGTGTTTTGGAATTGGGCATTTCTCTGTATAAGGTAACATCAGACAAGATTTTCTTCTGTAAAGGTGTTCCTACATAACCAACTTTGTTTTCTTTCCTTCTTTTAGGTATTTTTTTTAATCTTTATACTCACAGCTGGGAACTGTGCGCTGTATTCAGCAGGTGGAAGAAAGACCTTGTCATGGTTTTACAACTTACAATTCCCAAGACTGTGCTAGTGCTTTCCTTCTTCATATTGCTGGAAAGGTTATTTATTGCTCAGAATGACATAAACACTAAAGCCAGACTTTACAGCTTAGACAAGTATTGCTGTTCTTCATTCAGAATCAGGTTCCAGATTATTCCTCTTTCCAGCACCATTTGTAGATACTACAAAAATTAGTATAGTCAGACATGAAACAAACACTTGTAAATTTAATGTGCTTTTTCCTCTTTTAGCACCCCCACAGCACTCAGTCATATCTGACCCACCCAAGAATAGCTACAGCAGCATGTGTGGGTGTGCCACTATACCTACTAATGGCATTTTGCATATTTCAAGGGGAAACATTAATAAGAATTAGTAGAGCTGTCATGATTTTAATTTCTTAAACATGACATGACTCGGAAGTGCTTCTGATGAGGAAAGTAGGTAAACACTATGAAGCCTGAAAAGTATTTAAGACTGTTTCAGATCCCATCACTACCTAAGGTAATCCTTCCTACCATGGTACTAGTAAGATTTTCACTCTTCAAAGCAAACTTGTGACGCCAGCAACTGTTGCAACGCTGTAGTTTTAAGATTGGAGACATCAAGCACAAAGCTATTGGGGGCCAAATCCACTGCCAGACTGAGATACCCCATGTGATATTAGACTCACAAATACGAAAGTCTTCAAAATTCTCATTTAGCTGCAATCCCACTGTACGGATTTAATGTCTACGTTAGGTCTTCAGGGGTTTCATGTTATTAAAAATTGCATTATGTCACAGAAAAGTTATTTTTACAAAACACTGTGCCCTCATCATCAACGTATCCTTACATCTTTGTTGTAGAATCATAAAATCATACCATGGTTAGGATTCGAAGGAACCTTAAATACCATCTAGTTCCAACCATATTATGTAGCATTAGTCAAAAAGCAGGTGTCAGAAAAAAAAACAACCTCTTCACCCTGGTAATATGCATGTATTATATAAAAAAATTATATATAAAAAAAGGTTAAAACATACATTAAAAAAAAATAAAGTAAACTACATAACCTATTAGCTCAAGAAAATCACAGAATCATAGAATGGTAGAGGTTGGAAGGGACAACTGGAGGTCATCTAGTCCAGCCTCCTTGCTCGAGCAGGTTCACCTTGAGCACATTGCTTTGAATTGTGTCTACATGGCTCTTTATTATCTCCAGGGAAGAAGACTCCGCAGACCTCTCTGGGCAGCCTATTCCAATGTTTAAGACATTTTATATTTAAGAATTAAGAAAAAATACCCAGAAAACTAGAGGTAGACACTGTTTCTACTGTCAGAAGCTTTCTAAGGGGATTAATGTTGCATTGGTAATTCCAAGATTACTACAAAACCTGGAATACAAGATTTATTCCTGTAGAACTCAGCATTGCCAGATTGAAATCAACATAACAACCCAGTGTGATGGGAACCTTTTTGAGATTCAAAAAAAAAAAAAAAAGTTAGACATCTGAGCTGTTCATTGTCCTACAGATGGATTAATAAGCAACTATATTAATCCAAATAATTATTTGTTATCTTTCTGTCTTAAAAAAATGGACAGAGATGAAGCCAAGGTCTGATACCACTTCACTTTGGCAGAGAGTTTTGCTCCGTGTTTCTTAGAGATATTTTTATGGTACAGTGGGGAACTGGCTGTACAGAAGACAGTAATTTGCACAATTCTTAAGTGGGCATGAACTCCAACTATGCTTAAAGACTACTGACACTAAAATGGCTGAATGAGAAATTATATTGAATGCCTCTGAGCTCTAAACTTTGGCCTTGCAGTAATTATACTTTCAGTTTCTGAGACATAAACATCTTTGCTGTATGATTTTTTTATTTGATCCCCATACCGATGCTTTCATATGTGACTATTCAGCATTCCATCTGTACTTGTACCTGCTGGTAGCACGGTAGCTGCTGAATTGCAATGAAACTGTAAGATGCTCCAGTTCAGAGCCTTGCTAATGCTGACAATTGATTTAGCATTGTAAGCTACCTCAACAGTGCTGGGCTGTTTTTTGTTCAGAGATTTCAGTAGGGAGTTATTTTAAGAGATATATTTCCTTTGTTGGGGTAAAAAAGCACAGTTTGTCTTAATTATCCTTGACGTTTCAAACCTCATACTAGGCGCTTCCTCCAGGGACAGAAACAAACCAGTCTCCTCCAGAAACCAAGTGTGAAATGAATAAATAGGGCTCTGGCTGCTCTAACAGCATAGTGTGGTTACTATTTTTACTGTGGGGGGAGGATACTGTCTAGATTGTTTCTTTTTATCTCTGTGGAAATTCAGGGTATTGATAGGTGAAATATTGTGGACAATTAAGAAAGGAAAAAAGCTGATCTAAAAAAGCAATATTTGGTAGGTGCTTGGTTGCCTGGCCTATTCATTCTGAGAGCTAAGCTTTTCTCAGAGGAAAGGGAAGGAACAGAGCAGGTATGCATCATGAACAAAGGCTGCTGCTCTTTCTATCTGTGGTCTGTTGAAGGCATTAGTAATGAGAAGCTTCTCTGCATCATTTCATACCTTTTACAATGTAGCTTTTAATACAATTTTTGCTTATATTTCAT
Source organism: Psittacula echo (assembly GCF_963264785.1). Classification (NCBI taxonomy): domain Eukaryota; kingdom Metazoa; phylum Chordata; class Aves; order Psittaciformes; family Psittacidae; genus Psittacula; species Psittacula echo. The sequence goes on along the minus strand of NC_137735.1, from coordinate 38,334,484 downwards.
GTATATTTTTAATGAAACATCTAATAGGGGAACTACTATTGTCACATCCCTGTTCAAAATCCAAAAATGTTGCAGAGAATCTTGAAAAGGCTAAAGGGTAATGATTCCAGTGAAGGAGATTATTAATGAAAATTGGGGTTTTTTTCTTTTTTTTTTAATGTTGGTAGATCAATAGATAAATTGTTCTGAGCTGAATGTAACTAATAGATTTTTATTAGAAAGTTCCCAGTGCTCATTCATGTGGTTAGGAATTTCTGTGTTTCATGACAAATACTAAACTTTATTGAAACACAAGTCAGGATAAGAAAGATGCTGCCATATTTTTAGCATGTTTTTGTGAGCTTGTGAAGGTGATGCTTTACCAGAAGGAAGTCTGCATTGCTGCTGCTGCTTGCTATGATTTTTTTAAATGAAGCCACCTCTTAATGGAAACCTTAGAATAAGGGCATTGCTTACCAGATTCTCAGCAGCAAAGCAAGGAATTAGTTCCATGGCATAAAGGACAGTTCTTTTACTGAGTCTCAAACTGCTTGTGGCATCTGTGTGAAAACAGTGACTGTTTATGAATAATGAGAGAAGTTCTGTGAGTTATTACTATTCATTAAATCCATTTTAAAGCACTTCACGGCCACAAAACAATGTTGGGACAGTGGCCAACTGAAGATTCAGGTGGTGGTGGTGGATTGCTCTTACACAAAAGCAATCTTGCAGTACAAATTGCTGAGACGAGCAGCTCTGCTTAGGCTTCAAGCAGTTTACAACAAAGCATGTGGTATAATCTGGCAAAGGAAATCAGTGAGGGCAGAGTACTGCTATGCCTCACAGATCTGTAAGTGTTAAAAAGCTGGGACCATCCTCTACTGAGAGCAAACCTGAAGCTTGAGAAAATACCATATGGAAGAGGGAGATTTCAAGGCTTTCACTGTGCCTTCTGCAATGATCATTACATTCAGTTAGTTCCTTCTATATTCAATTTGCTACCATTAGTGCTTAATGAGGGCATGAAATTTACTGGTAAAGATTTGCATGACGAAGAAGGAAAGTGTCATGCAGAAAATCCATAACTTGTTCTGAAGTGAAATTCATATAAACACCCTGAGGGGATTTTATGCAAACTTTGTACCCAAACTCACACATGCACATTTGAATTCTAAACTTATGGGAGTATTCAAGCACTCCTTACCTCAAATAATAGAAAAGATTATCAGATGCATTTGGTGTGAAATGAGTAAAATGCAAAACAGCTTGAAACGTCCTTGCCTCAGATAGAATTCTAAGAACAGGTATTCATTTTTTATTGGGATACATATGAGCTTAAGTTCTTTAAATACCAAATATTTTCAGGGTCTTCTTATCTTTTTTCAACATTACCAATAATGTAAGATTAGCAGAAAGACAGAAGTTTTAAGGGCTATAGTGCCACTCCTGCTCAGTGTCTTATAAGCAATACATTATAAGCCTTAATTATAAACCTATAGTTCTGCCATGATATCTAGTCACCGGGATTATTCTTGTCCTGTTGGTACGGAAAACTTAAGTTTATAAATTCTTTCCATATGTGTTGAAAACCTGGCTTCAACAAGACTCAGTTGAATGCCCCAATTTTCATTTTGTTAATTTCTTAATGATTTTGATCCCCATGTAATGTTGAATATACAGCAGAAGTGAAAATTAATTCATTGGTCACCAGCTAGTCTCAATCAGAAATCAGCATAAAATTGAGCCTCGTGGTCAATATTTTAAAATTTTGACCATGATCTCTATAAAAATGTTAGAGCACCATGCTTTAGAGCTGTGGTGTGCTCATTTAATTGCACAAAAGATGCATTACTTATCAGCTTATGTTAATATCACAGTCTATAAAAATATCATGAAACGATAATGTTACTATGTGCTAAGACATTATTAAAGGATATTATAGAATTCTGTAGAATATAAAAAATACTGATTTTATGCTCAACAACTAAACTAGTGGGACAAGTACTTTGCTTTGACTCACAGTAAGGTCAATTAAAATTTTTATTTGTTTTTTTTTTAGTTTGATCTCACTCATTACAGACAATAGAGTATTTCAAATGACAAAATAACACCATGGTGAATTCTGGAGTTTGAAGTGCTGTGGAACAGACAGTAAACATTAGCCTTAAGCTATATTAGCTAATATGGTTAGATAAAAAATACAGCCAGCTATGTTTATTTTATAACAAACCCTAAGATGCTTAAAGAAATTTTTTGACAAATCTATATTTCTTTCATCTCATTTTTGTGATTGACCTGTGGCATCAAACTAATCCAACAATATTTCATTATCATACATTCCAAGGTGGTGCGTTTTTAAAAAAAAATTGTTTAGGGCTTTCTTTCATTTTGTCATTTTCAGAATATCTTTAATGATATATTTTTAATGATATCACATTATAAAGAAGTTCTTCCTCTTACAGTGTTCCTGCATCAACTGCTTCAGTATTTGCACGTGTATGCACGTGTGTGCAGTTATCTATGCATGTGTAATGCTAAGGAACATCTGTCTTTTAGAGTTTCCAACAAGTGATTCAGCAACATGTAGGTAATACTAATAAATTAGAACAAGTTTACATATACAAGTTCATGAAAAAATTTTTGGGAACATTTGGAATTTCCTTTTGCTTTCTCAAGGCTTGAGTCAAAGCCTGTTGAAGTTAATGTGAAGCTTTATGTTTACTTCAATTGGAACTCATAAAACACCTTAAGTTGATAATTTTTTATGAATTCAGAAAAATAAACAATAATGATAGCTTGTGATAGTCCATAAAAATAATGTTGACTGAAAACTATGCAAAACTCTTTTGGAGTTCTTAAAAAGGTGCATGTTTTTATATTTGGATCGACACTTCCAACCCAAACTATTCTGATTCTATGCTATAAACTATATAAAATTAAAATCTTACACAATCAATCAAGTCTGTTCAAATGGTTATAAGGGCACAGGTTTGGGTGTTGGTTTTTTTTTTTTACGTGAAACAGGACACGAGGATTGTGTTATACACTGCTTGAATGATGCTGACTCTTACAGAGATATTGAAGGCTTTCAGACTGAATATATTTTTTTCCAGCAAAATACTTTGCTCCTAAGAGGCAGCAAATACACATTTTTACAGTGGTCACTAAGCCTGCACTCTGTCTGTTAACTCTGTTCTCATACCTGTTTGATTTTAGGAAACATTCCATGGCGTGCTTGTTGATTTCTTCCTGATCATTATTTACGAAGCTACAATACACAAAAAGTTACAACTGAAAGGCAGATTAATAATTCATACCTCTATTATAAAAATCCTTAAATTGTATTCCAAGCAATGAGCTGCATCTGTTACCTAAAAATAAGAAGACAGGCACAGCATGGCAACAATTTAGAATATGGAGCATTGCACGGCAGGAAAATTCCCATTGAGATGACTTTGGTTTAGATGAAAGTCCTAGCTGTCTACTTTCTCTGATTGAGCAGTTTCATTTTTTAAAGTAAACACTACTGTATATTCTGTGAATATTGCCAGTCTCCAAGAATGTCAATAATTCTTTCTGACAAAGCCAAGCTGAAAAGAAGAGGTTAGGTTGACGGTACTGCACATATAATCTTACAAAAATTAAGGGAAATTTCTTCAGGAAACTTTCTGTTTCTTACATATAAGAAATATTTGCGTAGAGACTAGACTTATTTGTAATGCATTCTGTGCTGGAAAAAGTAATAATTTGCAGCAGCTTCAGTTAATATATATTCAATGACTTTGACATTTAAGCTTACTTTAAAGACTGCAGCAGTTAAAACACAATCTTAATTTTTTCTGCAATGTGGATGGAGAGGAATGGTATGCTATATTAATATCTGATGAAATTTAAAGGCATTTTTCCAAATTTCAGTGAGATCTTTGTTACAGTAAAATAGTGGCAATCTCACAGCCAGTCTACCCTGCATTTAAAAAAGGTCCAAATCTCATAATGTTTTATATACTGATCTATAGATTTCATCCTGGGAAAAATCAATAACATTTTGTTTTTGTTGGTATTGAGGGCAAAGTTCCCAGTAATTTTTCTGTGAAGTCACATGAAACATGCTTTGATTTTTTCCTCAAACTGGATTTTCAAAAACTGAAATGAAATTTATTGAGTGTCTTGCCTTTATGATGCTGGGTACAATGACATGATAATAACAGGTTCTTTCTCAGCATTTATGTATTCTTCTTTATTTAAGCACCAAGCAATACACCTTGATACAGGAGACCTTAACCATACTGAAGAATCTGGCTACTTATACCATAAAACAAGTACTTCTTCAAATTAGCAAAAGAGGATTTTTGATCATTTTTTGTGGTTTGTTTTCTGTTAATGTTTTTGTGAGTTTGTTTTTGTGAGATTTTTTAGGGGTTTTTTTGTTTGTTTTTTTGGTTTTGGTTTGTTTTATTTTTTTTAATTAGCCTTAGATACCCATCTGTGAAAACAAGATTTCAATGGCATCTCTACACAGAATTTTCACAAAAATAATTAGTACCTGTTACACACTGTGATGATGTAGCATAACATAATATCTGATGGCTTTTTAAAATAATGACAGAAAGTTCCTGGGGCAAATATCAGAACACAGGTCATTCAGTTAAAAGCTATGGTCCTCCTTGTGTATGCTGTCTGTAGCTAAAATCACTTTCCTGTACAATGTAACTGCTCACAAGAAACAGAGAAAGTAACGTTCCAATTTTTTATATCCCTCCCAGACCAAGCTGCACAAGACCAGGTATTTTTCAGAAATCTCGAATGCAGAAGATGTATTTTGAACTCTGCCGTACTAAAGACAGATAGAATGGAAACCTGATGTTCTTCTGCTCAGACAACTTCCATTAAATAAGCAGAAACGCATAATGTAAAGCTGCTTCTCCTTTCTTTCTTGGACAAAAAAAAAAAAAAAAATCTGGTGGCCGCTGATATTTACACTTTAGAGAGCCGGGATCCTATAAAGACTGAAGGGTTGAACTCCCCAAGAAAATTAGACAGAGAAAAGTGGTATTCTTAAAGCCTGCTTGACAATAAGGGTGCACAAAGTTACAAGGCTCTTGACCTTGATTCCCAAAACTACTGCAGTTTTAATGCAGATGTCATCTGCAAAAAATTTCATTCAACCGCTGGAGAAAAACAATCCTGAGTTAGATTAAACTGAACCATAAGATATAACATTTCTAGTCTATTGAGGGAAAAAAAAAATGTTGCTCTGAACTTTTAATGGAAATTAAGATATTAAATGGAAGTTAGTCTTCTACGCAACTGTACTGATCAGTCATTATCAGATCTAATAAACAGGTATCAGTTCAATTTCAATAGAATGATTCATTTGTAGTAGACTGTTCCCTGTCTTGTAATAGAGATCTCCTTGCAAAGCCATTTAAACCTAATTTACTGTCCAGCAAGCCAAGACAGTTCAAAAAATTATCCATTTGACCAGGACAGGTAAGGGTAATGTGCTTTGTGTCCGTATCAGACTGAATGTCTCAGTTATAAGATTTTTCAGGTTGCTTGTTCAGTAAGTCAAACCGGCTAAGTCAATTCTAATGATAACTTAAAGGCAATAATGTGAGGCTGAGTAGCTCTTTCTGCTTCAGTTACAGTGAAAACATTGTATAGTACTGTGAGCTTCTTCAAAACACCTCTGTTGAACATGTAACATTTTGGTCATGGAGGTGTTACACGATATTAATTTACAGTAATTGTTCATAGTGCCTCTCTTTTTTGCCTCTCTTTTTTTGTCAGTGGATTGCCCTGCCCCCAAAGACCAGAGATGCAGGTGAGAAAGAGAAAAAAATTATCAAAATTAAAATCCTCTAGGCTTCATTTTCTCATTCCCTTGTACAGTAAGATCTGCAGAACAATAACAGCTCTATTAGCAGACAAAACTCAAACAGTCCTTCTGGAACCCTTAGAGTGGTCTCTTCTACAATTAACTCATAAAGCCAGTTCTGGATGGCTTCAGCCAACTTCTTTTCTAATATGTTCCTTGAAAAGAGATTTAGCAATTAGTCCTTGTTGTATATTAATCATGTGTGATAAAATTAAATTAAAAATTAAGCTTGAAAGAAAATAATAGCAGAAGGTTCTGAACAGAGATAGAGAAATCACAGGTTTTTTTCTGATTTACCACAAACAGCAATGCTGTCACCTAAAAAGACAGATAGTTTATGTTCTGTATTTCAGGCAAAAAAAATCTTTAAACTGGATAGCAAAGTTCTGAAAATCTGGTTTTGTTCCATAATGAGAATATATTTGGAATACATTAACCTGTATGGTTCTAAAAAAGAAAAGAAAGGTCCTGTCCTACAGTCTCATAGCTCATGTGAGTACTTATGTGCTTAAACAAACCTATGAGTTACTGGGCTACTTGGCTAAGAAAGTGTTATGTAATTCCACCTCAAGGCTGTTGCTAGGGTGAAACAGGTAATATTTGTCCTCCAAATGACTTTTCCTGCTTTACAGCAGACTACATTTTCAGACATAAAACCAAAACAAAACAAAATAAAAAACACCACACACACACAAAAAAGAAAACAAACAAAAACCAATCAAAAAATCCAAACCACAAACACCCAAAACAAGAATGGCAGCTTCATAACCTTTAGCTATTTTGTGCATTACTTATTATACTGATTCTAAAAGAAGATATTTTCTTTTAACTTTCTAATACATTCTGACATACTGTTGAAAATTAATGCTATTTGGCATCATTACAAAGAATTTCTAGACACAAAGTGGTAAGTTTGAATACAGAAATTTTTGGATCAGAAGCAACTGTAGTGGAGTTTGCACTGTGAAAAATTCTGGTTCTTTTTCATTTCTACCCTCTGCATTTGGAATATAGTAAACAATGTATATTTTTAGTAGTAAGTAATTTATTCAGAGGAATGTTAGCTTCAGGTCATCTTCATAGAAAGTTGTTTGATATGTTGGTCTTTCAACAGACATCTGTTTTTTTCACATTCTCTCTAACCAGATTCATAGCATCTGCTTACAAAATTATCTAAATTTCAACGATAAATAAACAGAGAGCAATTTTGTGATCTAGCTTATACAGACATTTTCTCCACAGGCCTTTTATGCCCTTGGATGGGAGAGGCTGCAAGAAGACAGTAGACAATTTCCAGCAAATTCTACAACACAGAGAGGACAAAGCCAGACTACACTCAATTCTCAGCCATTCCTAGCTATCTGTGTGGAAAGAAGAGGCAGCATGTTTTTGCAAAGGTGATATAAGTGATTTTTGAAGTCTTTTACAAGAGACTCATAGAATATGAGTAGAATAATTGTAGAATATTTTACAAGCACACTCATAGAATTAATTAATCAGCCGTAGTTGTCTCTAGTAATATCTTTAGTTTCTTCCCCTGTTTGTAAGATTTTAGTGTTTTGAGGGATGTAGATTTGACAGAATGTAAGGCCCCTAAATTCTTTATGATTTGAAAATTCAGGAGTACCGGAAGTAAATATTCTGCAAACATATCTATTCAGATATAACCTGAATCATTCTGCAGGGTTATGACATAATCCTAAATGTAGTGGAGTATGACCAATAGTTAAATTAGATTGGAGCATAAAACTACTATTACTTTCTCTTTCCCCTTTTCTCCCTTTCTCCCTTTTTCCCTTTTCCTTTTTCCCTTTCTTCCCCTTCTGTCCTCTTCATTTTCCTTCCTTTCCTTTCTTTTTCAAGAATTCCAGAAGCTGCTCAGTAATAATAGGTATAATAAATAGTGTGTTTTGCCGTTCCCTAGAATTAGTATTAACAAATAAAATTATTTATGTAAATGAAGAAAATTTTAACAATTCCAGATAAAGCACAAGTACACTGTTACAAACCAGGAGGCAGGTGTGAGGGGTTAATAAATAGTTGATGTTCTTTATGTTTGGAAATAAAGGGTTTTTTTATTCGTTATATATTCTTCAGGAGCTTACTTTTGGCATCATTCAGGTCTCTGTAGATTAATACAGTGTAATTCAGAATTGTGGTTAAACAACTTCTTAATATTATGATTTCAACAATAAAACTGTTTAAATCCTGTAATTGAAGTGAATATTGGTTTTCATTTCCTTTGAAACATATTTATATTTAAAGGTATTCAACAAACTCAGTCAGACTTTGCTGCATAAGTTATAAAAGTATGGTATAGTTTTGCTTTTAATTAAAATAAACCAGTTAAATATTTATGTTTCAATATCTGTCAATGCAAAAGGATATGAAAATTAAAATTATCTGAACAATTCCTTCATCAAAATGACTAGGAAAATGATTTGAGTTTTATAATACAGAATGAAACACAGACAAATTATATGAAGTAAATTATTTGTTTGTGGAATCAAGACCAATTCTATTTTATTGTACACAAACTAAGCATAATTTTCATTCATTTGTCCATCAAAAAAAAAAATAATTACGTGCTGATATTTCAACATATGGATTACTAGTTAAAAGGCCAACTGTCTGTGTTTCCATGGAAATTTTTATACCGCTTATCTCAGGGCATTTTCAAAATCTGAGCTGGGTTGGTTGGAATTTTCTCATATATGACTTATAACTCACATTGCATTGGTTTTAGCTCTAATTTCAGCACAGTTTTACTGAGCCCACTCTACCAACAAAGAGTCTTGATCATGAAACATTATGAATTTTAAACATTTTTACAAAAAGAAATTAAAAAAATTACAAATTCAGAGTACATTGAGAATAAACTATTTCTGCCGTTACTATATGCTGCTGTACATTTTTTCTTTGCATTCTACATCCTAAAGGAAAACTACCCCATACATTCTTATTATGTTTTTCCTCTGCCAGTAATGCACACTTCAGTAGGAGGTGCAGGTGCCCAGCGACACTGAAAATCAGGCAATTAGTGTCTCTGTTATGTTACTGAGGCCTGATTAGCCTCTGCCTTGTGAATACTCCCTTTGACCTGTGAGAATTATTTTCATGCAGTTTATTGCTGTAGTTTAATTCCCAGTTTCAGCTGGGGAACTGTTTGGAGCTGCTGCTTCCTTTCTCCACTAGATAAGTTGATATTTTAAATAAGCCCTATATGTATTATTAATATGAGATCATTTTACAAAAGGAGCACAAACCCTGAGAAATAGAGGGGTATTTTTCTGCTTACTTGTAGTAAAAAAGGGAGCTCTTTTAAACTGAACTGAGAAAAGAACAGTAGTTATCAGCAGAAAGTAGGTTTGACTCAAGAAGAAGAAAAGGGAAACAAAGAGGAGAAAAAGAAGAAACAGCAGCAGCAGACATGATTTCTACAGTGATTTACGGAGTAGAACTTCACAACTCATGAGGAGTTTGTTTATTGTGGCGCCAGGTGCAAGGGGGATCGCTCCTCCTAACTCGCACACTGAGAGCTCAACAAGTTAGGTATTTATTACACACAAACATACATATTCATTTGATTTTACAAGCATAGGAGGAGATTATTACCATTAGTTCCAAGAACTCATCAATACCATTCCCCTCCCCTCTAAGCCTGCGCACTGGAATCTGGTGGTCTTGGGCCGGGATTTTCTGGATGAAGTGAGAGGTCTTCCTCGCCATGCACTTTTCACCTTTAGCACAGTTTCCCCAGCCGGGAACCTCAAGTCTTTTAGAGACTAGTTAAAACAGGTTCCTGTCAGACATTCATCTTGAGAGAAAAGGGTCCCTGATTTTAAACAATGTGTTTCGGTTACCTATTATATTCTGGATTATAGTTTAACTACAAGACTACTAGACTTGTTCTCAAGAACAAGAACATACCTGTTCCCTATACTAAATTAAGACAATTGATACATAGTTTGAAGAAAACTCTTAATCCTTTCCTTAGTCACTATGTGACTATTCCTCACATCAGTTGGAAAAAGGACAGAGTGCAACCGGCCAAAGAGAGCACGGACCAGAGACTTCTCAATAACACCTTGTCTGGGCAGTTCTTACAGACATGGTTTTGTCTATTAGTGGTGCCTAAGCAGCTACAGAGGTTTCTAGAAGAGCCAGAGAAGAACGTAAGAGCTCTAAACGTAGATTTACTAAATTATTTTCAATTTTTCATAAGGGACAGAACAACAAATAGAATTTATTGACTAAAGCAGTGCTTTGCTTATAAGACCCTATTCCTATACAACCAGTACCGTTCTCAGTGTTCATTGTGGAATGCTAGTACAGATCTTGATGCTTACATGTAGTTTTACTAGCTCATCCTTTCTCTGACGAGATCTACAGCTTTACAACCGCACCGGCAACAGTAACAGTGCTTGTTTTCACTGGTATTCTAATTTTCACTTACAGCTACTTAAGGAAGAAAGTGATATTATTGTTATAAGACATGAAGCAGCTGTCAGGTGGGTATAAAACATGGACTGTGTTCTTGGATTTTCATGCAATGAGAATTAAGTTCTGCTTATATCAACACCTTGACTTCACCTATGCTAGAACACCCCCTGAGAGCAGTATTTTTATCAGCGCTAAGCACAATCCTAATTTATACAGTAATTCTGCAGGTGAGAATGGGTTTGCATTGTCATGTGGTTGTGTCTCATCTGTTAAGAAGTACAGCACCTTAGCTATTGCTGTAGTCCTCTGACTCGCCTTAGAATGTTTCTGCTGAAGTCTGCAGAAACACTCCTATTTCCCTTAGTGGGAGAAGAGTTTTGTCAGCATTTTGTGACAAACATATGCTGAGTGTACAACTAGCTGTTAGCTTGAACTTGAAAGTGTAAATTCTGGTTAAAAACCCCAAACTCCTAGCACTGTAGCAGCACTCATGAAAATATTGTTTGGCACACACAGTCACCATAAAAAGCAGGTAACATTTTTTTCTGGAAATACATTAAAAGGGAAAATAAGTGACTGTCCAGAAAGTGCTCTGAGCTTTAATTATAAAATAAATATGACCTATTGCAATTCACATGCAGCTTAAGAATGCAAGTAATAAATTAAAATTTGCGAGATAGATATGACCAATGACAGAAATCAAGAAAACTCAGGCAGCCATGCTCTTAAACATCAAAGTCAGATCTGATGTCTTTGGATCAGCAAAGTTTTATTTTGTTTGAAAGTTCTGATGTTTTTTAACAGTAAATAAAGTATCTCTCTTTACCTTTGAACTGATTTTTTGTGTTCGTGTGTACTGTCACAATCTAATAGCAGTTTTTATAACAACTATATGTCAAAACAGATTACAGGGATACAATAGCTTGTGTGGTTTTCCAACAAAAATTTCTACTCTAATTCAGATTAGAAGAACCTTATCACAGCTGTTTACTGAAATCTACATGACAAAACATGTGATCACTTACAACCTGTACTTTTGTGGTCGCTCCATATTTTCCATGCTTGTTAAACTCATCAGCAGAAAAAAATCTTGTTGAGAAACACTGTGGGTGACACATCCCCCCCTCTCTCTTGGACCCCTCTGCTTCCCAAAGAATTCCTATTAGGCTCCAGCCTTTGCACAAATGCAGGAATTCGATGGCTGGGCGTTCCCTCACCATTAACGCTAATTGCCTAACAAAGGTGGGAAGGGCCACACAGATATCAGGAAAATCTAATGCTCCCTGATCATATAATTTCTTTTGAGATGGTAAATTATTCCCTGACAACCTGAAACACAGAACTGAGGCCAGGATGGAAATTTATAACTGACTAAAGCCAATCATCTCAAGAGAGTCCCTTTGAGCCCTCCTGGACATGCACCAGGCTGTGAGGCTGTGACCCAGTCATCTCCCTCTGAGTGGGATGCCTCTTAGAGCCTGCAAACTCTCCAAATTGACAAATAGGGGGACCACCTGTCTGGGCTGTTGCTGCTGCTCACTGACACTCAGCCGTTTGCCCTTCGAGGAGTGCTGAGAAAGCTGATGTGAATATTGTGTTATACTTTTATTCTTCATGGCGCAGGATGGAAATTTTAAGCATATCACAGTATCACAGTATGCTAGAGATTGGAAGGGACCTCAAAAGATCATCTAGTCCAATCCCCCTGCCAGAGCAGGAACACCTAGATAAGGTCGCACAGGAATGTGTCCAGGTGGGTTTTGAATGTCTCCAGAGAAGGAGACTCCCACAACCCCCCTGGGCAGCCTGTTCCAGTGTTCTGTCACCCTCACTGAGAAGAAGTTTCTTCTCAAGTTTAAGTGGAACCTCTTGTGTTCCAGTTTGTACCCATTACCCCTTGTCCTATCATTGTTTGCCACTGAGAAGAGCCTGGCTCCATCCTCGTGACACTCCCCCTTTATATATTTATATACACTAATAAGGTCACCCCTCAGTCTCCTCTTCTCCAAACTATAGAGACCCAGCTCCCTCAGCCTTTCCTCATAAGGGAGATGCTCCACTCCCTTCATCATCTTAGTTGCCCTGCGCTGGACTCTCTCCAGCAGGTCCCTGTCCTTCTTGAACTGAGGGGACCAGAACTGGACGCAATATTCCAGATGCGGTCTCACCAGGGCAGAGTAGAGGGGAAGGAGGACCTCTCTCGACCTACTGACCACCCCCCTTCTAATACACCCCAGAATGCCATTGGCCTTCTTGGCCACAAGGGCACAGTGTTGGCTCATGGTCATCCTGCCATCCACTAGGACCCCCAGATCCCTCTCCTCTACACTGCTCTCTAACAGGTCGTTCCCTAACCTATACTGGAACCTGGGGTTGTTCCTGCCCAGATGCAGGACTCTACACTTTCCCTTGTTATATTTCATCAAGTTACTCCCTGCCCAACTCTCCAGCCTGTCCAGGTCCCGCTGGATGTCAGCACAGCCTTCTGGTGTGTCAGCCACTCCTCCCAGCTTAGTGTCATCAGCAAACTTGCTGATAGTACACTCAATTCCCTCATCTAAATCATTGATGAATATATTAAATAATACTGGTCCCAATACTGACCCTTGAGGCACTCCACTAGATACAGGCCTCCAACTAGACTCCGCCCCATAGACTACAACTCTCTGGCTTCTGTCCTTCAGCCAGTTCGCAGTCCATCTCACTACCTGATCATCCAGGCCACACTTCCTCAATTTAGCTATGAGGATGCTGTGGGAGACTGTGTCAAATGCTTTGCTGAAGTCAAGGTAGACCACATCCACCGCTCTGCCATCATTCATATGTATGTGTATATATGTATATTTATCTATATATCCATATATCTCTATCATAGTGTGTTGTGTTAGTTTAGATACTTAATTGCAAGTGCGTATATATTAGCTTCAATAATCAAGTGTTGTTAGAAATCCAATGATTCACTTTAACAATACAAGCTTATGCTAAACTACATCTGCAATCCTTTAGATGAATACCACTGACCAGATTTGAGTTTAAGTCTAGTTCCAGTCTCACCTAGATTCCTCTCTGAGAAGAATTTTAAAGAGCAAGTGGGTCTAGTCTATACTCCATGACTGAAAGGGAGAATTTCCTTTATACTTACATTTTTTTTCATTAAGCATAAAACCGTTGTCCAGGTCTGAGACTAAGATTTGGTTCAGCCGCATCTAGGCTCCTCTCTGAGAGGAAAGTTAGAAAGGAAGGGGATCCAATCTGAACCTCGTGACACAACGGAAGCATTTCCTTTATCTTTTTTGATCCCTCTACCTCAATTTCTCTTTAAATTCCATTAGATATAAGCTGGTTTCCAAGTTTGAGACTGGGACTAGATCCAGATGCACCTAGGCTCTGTCAGGAGTTTAGAAAGCAAGGGAGTGTAGTCTGAACCTTGTGACTCAACAGGAGGGTCTCCCTTATTCTTTTGTATTTTCAGTTTCTATGTATGTTTCAGTTCAATTATAAATATATAAAATATAAAAAATATAAAAATTATATATATAAATTTAACCCAATCTTATATAAATCATTGCCAATTCTGACACAATCTTTTGTATGTAATGGAGTGAACTCTACAATCAAATTCTGTTGAATCACGCATTTCTAAATTTCAATTAATATTACTTTTGTAAATATCAGATGGTGATTCTTTTAGCAACCCTGAACACTCAGTTTTGTGACAACCACCAACTACCTTAGTGAAGCTGAAGGATGAAAATCTATGATACTCCATATTCACATTCCAAAATCCAATCTATTTTATCAAGTTTATTGAAAGCTCTTCAAGAAACTAAACCGGTGAACTCTGAACTTTCTAGGCACAGATGTTTTTTCTGTTACCTCTTCGTTGTAGATGTAACCCCTAGCAGCCAGAATTAATGCCAACCATTAACTGATTCTGTACATATTTCAGCAGATTTCCATATCCATGTGTAACACTAGGTTTTAAGGGTATTTGGAAGGAATAGTGTACAACATAAGCATAAACATACACAGCAAACTTTAAATCTTCAGTCTTTATGAGGTAGTATGAAAGGTTTGGCAACTGCAACTCTGTCTTGTTGTAGCTTTCTGTTAATTCTTGGACAGTCCTCATCTGCACTGCTAGGAAAGTCTTTCTGTATTTTTCTTGTTTTCCTCCCCCAACCTTCCTCTGTGCCTTTCCAGCCCTTCTGTAATGCCCTCTTTCTAATGTCTGACTTTAAGTAATTTTACATTATTCTAATCTCCTTTACTGCAGACATAAGGGAAAAAAAAAGCCTTCAGCTATTACTTTCTCCTACTGTATTCCCTCAGCAACAGAAAATGTGGTCTTGCATCATTCTGTTACACTTAAGACATTTTTATTAGATTGATGTTAACATAAAGAAAAAAAAACAAAAACAAACTTTCATAAAAATAACTCCAAAACACCAAACAGAATTCTCTGGGTTATCAAACAAGAGTTCACAATCATTCAGTCAGCACCCCGAAACACAGTCAAGGGAGAAAATTCAATAGGGAAAGATAGGAAAAGGAGGGTAGAAACACCAACTATATTGATGTTCATTTTAGCTAATTTTATTTGTTCACTGAGTATATTTGCCTCTGAAATAATTTTGGAACAGTAATGCAAAGGCCTAGAAATCATCAAGCGAGGACAAAGCACCTCTTCTAATGACTTTGCCATCTTTAAGTAAATATTAAGCTGACATTATGTTTTCTTTTTTTGTCTTTATAACACAAACAACAGGATTGGGTAATACATAGACATCTCTCACAGAACAATGTCACCGAGGTACATCTTTGTACTTCAACACTTGTGATTGCCAGCGTTCTCAGCAATAGCAGTCTTGGCATTATACCTTCTGAAACAGGCAACAGAGAAATAATGAAGTCAAATATCAAATATCCTTTCCTTCTACTCTTCTAGGAAGTCCCAAACAAAATAACATATTATGCCTGGTTTCCCCATGGGTGCTTGTGTAAGGAGAAGTTATTAAGCTTTACATATTTTCTGTTTTCATAGATGACATTATCTGTCTCATCTCTGTTACTTCCAATATCTGCTTTTTTAATATAGTTCAAAACATAACCAACGAGTTAGAAGTGGTATATAACAGTGGTATATTACAGATAACAGATATTCAACAGACTAATTGCTCTTTGCAATATTTGGCTTTTCATTGATAATGCAAAGAATTGAGACAACTAAAACTACATGCCTGTCACCAAGGCAAGTAATGTTGAGATAAGCCCACTCTACATATTTAGTACTCTATAGCATTTTGTATGTATGACTTGGGAAATGAACATCAATTTTCCAAATGTAGAGGTCTAACTAAGGAAAGAATTTGATCCTATGTGTTCAGGAGAGCTTATTATTAAGAAAGTAAGGTGGAAATGCAAATATTCAGATTATTTATTACCATTTCCCTGAAACAGGGAAACAAATGAAATATGAGGAATGTTATCTCCATCTCATGCATTAAGGAGCAAACCCATACAATGATACACAGAAGCTTTATTAAAAATTCATTAGACTGTAAAGTCTCTCATTTTGCAATCAGAATTAAGTAGCTTTCTAATGTCATTAGCTGTAAGTCAATTTAAGTATTAGCAGTTGCAACACACTCCAAAATGCTAGATTAAATACAACTAATGTTTTCCACTTATTTCATATTAGAAATATTAACATTTCATATTACGAATCAAAAACATATTGCAGAAATTTCTCTAACAAATAAATTTCCAATGAAATTATTTACTAATCATATTTTCATTGGTCACAAAAGTCAAAGGAGTTTCAGGAACAGAAATCCAGTGATTGTGTTTAATTTTTGAGCCAGTAAAACATTGATGGATGGAAGATCCACAAGGTGTGCAGAGCCTTGAATATTGTCAAGTATGGAGCATCTACCACTTCTTCGGGCAACCTGTGCCTCACCACCCTCACAGTAAAGAACTTCCTTTTATCTAACCTGAACTTCCCCTGATTTTTCACCTTGTCTTATTGCTACATATCCTGATGAAGAGTCCCTCTCCTGTATCCCTGTAGGCCTCTTCAGATATTAGAAAGCTGCTATGAGGTCTCCATACTGCCTTCTCTTCTGAGAACCCCAACAAAGTTCTGAGCAACCACATCTTTCTTAGCCTGTCTTCGTATGGGAGGTGCTGCAGTCACTTATCATTCTTGTGGTCCTCCTCCAGATTTGCTCCAACAGCTCCATGTCCTTCTCATGTAGAGGACACCAGAACTGCACACAGTACTCCAAGTGATGTCTCACGAGAGCAGAGTAGAGGGGCAGGATCACCTCCTTTGACCTGCTGGCCACGCTTCTCCTGCAGCCGAGGATACAGTTGGCTTTCTGGGCTGTGAGAACACACTCAAGCAGGCTCATGTTCAGTTTCTCATTGACCAGCTCCATAAGTCTGGCATTGGCCCACCTCTCAAGCATGTCAAAGTCCCTCTGTATGGCATCCCTTCCCTCCAGCTCATCAACTGATCCTCCCAACTTGGTGTCATCAGCAAACTTGCAAACGTCCATGTTGCTGACAAAGATGTTGAACAGGATCAGTCCCAATAACCCTGAGGGACACCACTCATTACCAGTGCCCAGCTGGATACTGAGCTGTTGATCGCAACTCTTTGCATGCAGTCATCCCGCCAATTCCTTATCCACTGAATAGTCCATCCACCAAATTTATGACTCTCCAATTTAGAGACAAGGATGTCTTGTGGGACAATGTTAAACGCTTTGCACAAGTCCAGGTAGATGACGTCAACTGCTTTGCCCCTGTCTGTGAGTTCTGTAGCCCCATCATAGAAGGCCACCAAATTCAAGTGATTAAAACCAAATAAAAATAAAAGGACTATACCCCCTCCATATGTTGTTTTAACATGTTCAAAATATATAGGAGTCCTGAGTTCAGTAGTTGAAATGTAGCTGAGTTCTTGGCTGGCCACTTCTATCTAAAAACTTTGCTAGGTTCTCCTCCATAAAATATGTTGCTTACTCTTAGACCTGGGCTTTGATTATTTTTCTGTGCATTTACTCTAAAAAAGCTTCCTGCAGGTATAGTTTCCATCCTGTATTGCTGACTGGTACTTCCAAAGTGATGAAAACCATTCCATTTAAAAAGTATTCAGTCTTTTGCACCTGAAATATACTGATGTCTCCAAGGAAGTTACGATTGGCTTTCATAAACTGTGTTTCCTTGCCTTTCAGAGACAAAAATAGAAAAAAAATCCAAAACCATCTTGCTCAAGCTGGAAGTGAATAAGTTTGGGGTTTGGTTCTTTTTTTTCATCTTCAAGTAAACAACATATCATATCAGCTTCCATTTGATTTCAGCTAAAGCAGTATTTCTCTTGAACACCAGTAATGAAGTGTCACAGAGGACTTGGCATCAGATGCAGTATTTGAAAACGAATATTTAAGATGTGTGTAATAAAGAAGACCTTTGTATAAAAGGCCTTCTATCTACCCTAGTCATCTGTTCTACTAAAAATCATTTCCAAAAACAACAGTTCTGGAGGGGCTACAGTTAGAGATTAAACCATTCCACAGTCAACACTTCATGACTATCATCAGCCAAGTGCCTGGAATAGGTTTGCAAAGTAATTATCAGAACAAACTGAATTGAAAGGCTCACTAAACAAGCCCTGCTGGCATGTGCCGTAGGGGGAGAGAGGAAGTGAGGAAAAGGACAAAAAAACGGAAGCAGGTATACTGCAGCAGAGCCCTGTGCTACCACCAACCTATTATCTGTCAAACCCCCAGCAGATCCCCACTTGGCCTGGATCAGCAGGGGAGGTGGGGAAATTCACTGCCAGTTCTTCAACGGCTGGCAGAGCTTCTGCAGCTGTGGGTGGGTAATGACTAGGCTAATGCTATGGCCTTTCTGAGAAAGCAGTTCCTTTTTCTCCTTCTACGCTAAAAATTGGCTCCTCAAAGTCAAGGTTTGGGAGGCTATGAACTTCAATGTTAAATCTTTTGCCATGTTCCTATACAACTGTTTACAACAGCATACACTGCTTAGGATCACCAGTCAGCTACAGAGTTTAAAACTGGATATGAAAAATCACTCATAGTGATCTTGAAGTAACAGCTTCTTTGAGCAAATCGTCTCGAAGAATTCAATCCCATCTCTAAATCAGTCTGGTGTGGTTACACAGAGTGAGTGTGGAGCTGAATGAGGTTATTTAATACCTCTTCATTGCAAGATTCACAACTCTGTGTATTTTCTGTAGAACTAATAGTCTTGTTTCTGCCCTCCATCCCTGCCATACTCCTTTTTCTTTTCATGTTCTAATTTTTCAGCTGAAAAAAGACCCCAAAACCCAACAAAAAAAACCCCAAAGAAGATGTACTTCTGACCTCTGACTTCACTGATGGGTCTATATCAAGGCACTCATTTCAAAGATGGGATCTAGAACAGTAATCAATATTTAGCCATACGATTGTTCTAAAGATGCTAGCACATAATGCTGAGTTCGTATAAACCTTTGAAAGATTGCACTGCTACACTGAAAGTGCTTCAGTCAGAAGCACAGTCTTAGTGACAGATAATGTGCTGCTTAAGAAAGTCCATGCATTGTGGTAATACATCTGTTTATCATATGGTGCAATATGGCCCTAAGCACTTCTTCCCTTGTGCCCTGGTTTAGGAAAAAGTAAATAATTTTAATCTATTTGCACTACTTTATTATTTTTTATGGGATTATGTCTCCTACTTCTAATCTTATAGTGATAACATTTATCTGATTAAAGGAAACTAATAACTAAAAATTTCTCTTTGCACTGCCAATATTTAAATTGTATTCCCATGCAGTCCACTGAGTAAAAGACTAAATTTACTGCAGCAAAACCAGTAGGTAACATTTTGGTCTTTAAAAGTAATGTTTCAAATCATAACAATATAAGCATTTTTTTTATATGACTGGTGAAGCTCGATGTCTATTGTAAGACAGATGCATCTCAAAGCCTATTAAAGAAGAGAACAGCCTATTTTTGTTCCCTCTTGATAGAATTATCCAACCATAAAAGATGAATTTCTCTGGTTTACCATTTCGTTCCACTGATTATTACCAGCACAGTGAAGTGATAAATACAAATGCTAATTTTAACATACTTTCAAAGCAAATTTTTGAAGTTTGATAGGCTTTGCTAGTATTTTAAATTAAAATGCAAGGTACTGTAAAATCAATTTTGTTTGCAAACAAAAAAATTACAATACAAATGCAAAAGATGCTGCAATGTAAAACTTATCAAACTACACTAAGAATAAAGAAACTGATTGAAAAAAGCTTAATACAGAGATAATACCGGCGTAAAGCAATGGTGGAGATGTGGGAAAGGAATATGGGAATAAAAATTCTCATTAGTATTATAGGACATAAAAAAGATCTTTTGTAACAATCAGTAATTATCATATTCACTTTGGAAGGCTATGTTATAAGCCACGCAAATACCACAATATACCAAAATATTGGCAATTAGTGGGTTTTGTGTTCATTTTTTAACTGTTAATTTTTTTTCTCACTCTACATTTGACGTTTCTTTGGGTTGTAATTTTATTTAACAATATTTTTCTAATACTGAGAGTTGGGAAAAGATCATATAAATGTATAAAAATAGCAAATTTAAAAGTTCTAAAATTCCTGACACTTTTATTAATTGAGGTTTTGAGATTATTTTATTTATAAATATTTTTCTGCTTTTACAATCAGTTTTGTTCACTCCTTCACCATTTGTTTCTCATGGATTTTACATGTATTTTAATGAAAAAAATAATTGTGTATATCTCTCTATATAACTTCTTACGACACATAACTTGTGAAGCTATTAGAAAATATACTTTCAATTCGTTTTATTTTATTTATTGCAGTTATTCAGAGAGTTGCACTTGGCCTTTTGGAAAATATCCTCAGATGATGAGGATATCTAGATCAGGAATCTTTTGATTTCTTCCCAGTGTCAAAGAAATGAACAAACAAAACTGCTGTCAGTTTCTGTAAAACCTATGAACAAACACTTAAGTCTGTTAATAATATTAATTAAACCAAGAATTGTTTGTATGTTGGTGTTATTGCACAGTATAGCGTGATGTTACTTTAAGAAGCTTCTGTAAAAAGTCTTTTGTCATTATGATAGATCTGATGCTAAACAAAATCAGAGGTTGCAAACCATTTATTTCTATCCATTGCTTTGTGGAAAGTTTTCTTTGCTCCTGGAAGTTTTGCTATAGAGCTGGAGACATAAACATGTAGGAAACATGGGCAATTCAGGAGAGCGGTCCTTTGAGAAATAAATGCCTACCATCTTTTGCTCACTTTGTCTTGCGAGGATGTTTTTGTACAGTTGTTTCTGGGCAGCTCTCTAACTCAGGTTATCTTTTTTTTTTTCTTGCTTTTTGCTTTTGTTGTTTTTGAATTATGTACTTACTGGTCAATGCAGAGGTTTCCTCTACAGGGTAACATTCTACTACCACTGAGCACAGGAATTTTTCTTTTCACAGGAAATCTTCCATCTCAATTTTTTTTTTTTTTTTCCCTACATCTCTTGTCTCTGTCACACAATACCACAATAATGTGACAGGTAGCCTTAGCTGCAGCTGGTTAAGTAAAAAGTGTATGAAAAAAAGGGTTGGGAAAAAAGGAAACTTAAAGGTACCTTTTGCAGCAGTGTGATGCTGGCAGCATTTAGGCTACATTGAAATCTGCCTGTTTGCCTATTGCTCAGAGGAGAGAATCTAGTATCCAGGAATCAGAGGCACATAGCAACAGCCTCAAGAATGGGGAGGGGGTTTACACATTCTTTATTCCAGAGGAATAGCCAGCAAAGCTCAAAGGATTTCCAGCTGTGCTCTGTCTAGAATAACAGAGAGTTTGAGTTTAGCAAAGCTCATTTGATTTTGCTCATTGATTTTCATGTGTATTTTAGCATAAAAAAGTTCATATACTCCAGTGTTTGCAAAAAGTGAAAATGAGAAGATTGTGAAAATAGTGACATTGTTCTTGAACCTGAATGAATTCTCACCAGTTTTTCCCTGGCAGGGCACAAACAGCTGTGCACAGCAGCCTATGCACTACTTAAATCCCATTTAGTTTAAGCCCTCAGTGAATTTCACTGGTACATAAACTTAAGACTAGTCATTCCATTTTCCTTGGGCAGCAAAGTTGACTTAAGCAGCTTTTTCTCCCCTTGCTGATGATTTCCACCCCTGTGACTTCCCATCAGCTGCTCTGATAATAACACTGCAAAAATAAAGGATGTGCTTTAAATAATATAAATTCACCAGGCAGTTCTGAAGGGAGAATGAGTGGCAGGATGCTGGAGCCACTTACATCAGCCTTGCTGCCAGGGGAAATAATATGGAACAATAGTCCTGTGCTGATGGGGTGTGAAAAGCACATCTCAACACCTGATAGGATTTTGAAAGAAGCTCTGAAAAATTCAGAGCAAACCACATATCTACTTTAGATTTGGCCTTTCACCTGTGTGGAGGATGCTCAGGTGTAAGTATAACAGGCAGCTCAAATGGAAAAATAAACAACATAGCTAAATTCAGGAGTTTGAAAGATTATGGTTTAAATTACTCATTTATGAGTAATTGGCATACTGTTAATATAGTGGACTAATACATCTATAACTTTAGTAAATACTACTGTGATGATGGTACACCAGAATAAATATGCAAACGGAATCACTCACTATAAATCAGCCTTTTAATCAGATACAGTCAACATTTACAGCCAGCACTCTGTATACTTAATAAACTTATAATTTTTAATTTCCAGTGGCATTAATCTGGCAGTTGTCACTGGGTAAAGTGAAAGCAAAAATGATTTAAGCAAATGCCTTTCAAAAGTACAAGATTTTTTTTCTCTGTATGCATTCCCTGTGACATGAACCTCAGCTTATTCCCTTCAACCTTGTCAGTTTTCATCACTCTTAAATCTCAGCAGAAACTGCGGTTTAAATCAAATACAAACAATCTCTTTAGTTCAAAAAAAAAAAAAAAAAAAAGTAGGGTTTTTTTTTTTCGGTTGTTTTTTTTTTTTTAGGAAGTCTTTTTTTTTTTTTTTAAAGAGTTTGCAAACCTTTAGAAAAATAGCATGTAATATCCTTCTTGGATAACACTTTAATATGGTGTTGCAAATTAACATGGAGTTCCAGAAGTACTCACATTAGCACAAAATGAATTCATCATAATTATCATTATCACCATAAATACGAAAGGAATTAATAATGATTAAGGTGATATTTTAAAGCGTTTTTCATTACCTTATTTATTGTTTGTGAAATTCCAGGATTATGATAATTACTGTAAAGCTACACTTTGGTCAAGGTTCTCTTCCCAATGGAGGGATAGACCAAAGCTTCTGAATTCCCTCTGAAATCTTCAAAAATGGGGTTAGAACACTTTGCACATGCATTAGCTTTTAGTAGACATTATGTAAGTAAGAAATCCCAAGAAATAAGCTCTCAAGATGAACTTAATTTTTCCTAAATGTCTGGTTGGTAGCTAGAATAGTTTTTTAGTCCATATTATTGCAAGGTACTTGTGATAGGTGAAGAAAACAAACATGCCTTCATCAATTCTGTGCAAGTATGTTTACTTACAGTAATTAAAAAAAAAAAAAAGTTGAACTGTATAATTGAAAATCTTTTCAACAGAAAACCCATAGGAATTTTTAAATTTTCTTAAGAATGAGGTGAATAACACTATCATACTTAACCTTCTTCAGGGGAACACTGAAATACATAAAATAATTAAAATTATGGCTTTTCAGTATGTTAATGTTGGCAGTATGGGCTGCCTTTCAACTGCTTATATCACCGTATACACCTCCTTTCATTTTAGACATGCACTACTTAGGAAAGATAAGACTTTTGCAGGACTGAAGCAGCTTACAGACTTTACTCCTGACTTTTTCTCCCGCAATGAATTTCAGCAATACAAGCTAACATAATCAGGTAACAGTTATGGAGAAAAAAATTTATAAACATATTTTACATCAAGATAAACCTTCTGTTTCTTTGTACAGTCCAAATCTTTCAATTTTTAGGATAGGCAATGTTAGAGAGGTACAGGCTAGAAAAAGAAGCCAGTTGTGAAATTTTAGACTGAGTTTCAGTAGCTTTCCACTTCTTTCCCTTACCCATCTTATTTCCAGTGCATAAAATGGAGCATGCAGGGCAGCTCCACACTCCTCATTCTGTCATGGATCCATTCCCATGTCCTTAATGATCTGACACAGCTTAAAACTAATAAAACAAAAAAGAAGCAATCAAAGATCAGTTTTCGGTACATCAGCTCCCTGTTTGACTGAATCATACAACCACTGGAGTTCAAGGGCTGGCGTAAGGGAATGGGTGGGAATGTATAGCTGGGGAAAAGGAGGAACTAAGGGCTCACCAGTTTCCCTCTAGCAATTTGCTCAGAATGTAAAACAGTTATAAGCAAAGCAAAAGGTATCAAAAACATCAGCCTGTATCAGTCCATCCCCATGATAAATTCAGACTCTTAAAATGGAACTTTTTTGGCATAACCGTTTTTGTAGAAGGTTTAAAAACCTAAACCCCCAGTTCAGTGCTTGCTTTTTTCTATTTGTTTCTTTCATTTTTACATTTTCTTTAACACCGTTTGAAAAATCTACACTTAAAAGTTCCAAAGTATCTAAATCATAAATGCTGAAGTCATTGCTTAAAACAAAATTTAGCTTCTAACCTACTTAGCTGGTTTTAGGAATTTTATGCTGGATGTTATGCTAACATTTAACTTGCAGATGGAATTTACTTAGTACCGAGTTCATATGCAAGTATTATAAGCTTAGAGATAGATAGTTGATAATTTTGTGTCATAAGCTCAGAGGTAGCTGATAATTTTGTGATAGACTAGATTTATTTTTTTTTTCTTTTCTCCTAAACAAGCTTTTTTTTTTTTTTCTTTCTAGTGGAAAGAATGAAAATGATGGGTCCCTGGGTGCTCACCTAGAAGACTGGTATCAGTTTCAATTTTTACATGAATGCTCCAAGTTCCTGGACCATTTGCTGCTTTCAGCAGGGACAGGCAAACTAAGCATCTGTGGTTCTTTGGCAGTGAGACTGAAAGGATGAAAGACTCCTATCAATTTTTCTTTGTCTTCAGGGAGAAAACAAAACTCGCAAGAGCCTTCAATCTGGTGCTCAGAACAATGAAAAAGTCCTTTTCCTCTGAAATGAATTATTTTTTTTTTCCAGGAGATTCTGTCACATTTTTCAAACTGTTGTCTTCTTTTGATTGTATATGCCTAAACATAGGACTCTAAGACCTTTTAGGCTGCTGGTGATCCCCACTTGAGGGCAGATACAGGTGAGGTATACTTCCAGTATGGTATACACCATGATGTGGTGTCAGGCTTGGTGCTAGTACAGTTGGGAATCACAATAGTTAACAGATGGGGAATTATACTTTGCAGATTTTACTGAGGGATATAAAGTTCTAGTGAGAATGAGCCTCCCTTGCTTTCCCCATGGTTAGAGCTGCCTCTGTTCACAGGTAAGGATATTTCTGTAAATCTAAAGCAAATTTCTTTACAATGCTTTAGGCCCTGAGTTATGACAGCAATAGTAAAGCTTCATGCTGATTTTCAGCATGAAGTGGAAGAAAAAAGATCACAATAGGTTTAAACAGACAACACAACCCCATAAGGTCTTTGAAACTGCTAAATAGAAGTATTCTTTAAAACCTTGTGTTTTTCTCTGATGAAATCAACATGAACATTCGATTAGAACTTAGAATTCAATGTATGCTAGTTTGTTTAAAGTGCTTATTTCATAAATGTAAACATCAATTCCCTGAGCCCAGAGCTCTTGAGAGGCAATAGTGATATAGGGATCCTTTCCTTATTGTAATCTATTTCTGGTATTAGAAATTTTCAGCTTGTTCAGTTTTGTTGGCCACCACCTAGAAAAGATGGTAAGGACCATAGATAAGGAAAGCACGCTCGTGACTGTATAACAATTGAATTACTTGGTAGGGCAGTAATAACAGCAAGAAGTTAGGAAGAAAGACAAACCATTAGAAAAGAGCCAGCCAGGGATGTTTAATATTTCCACAAAAGTAAGGCAGAAAGGTGTAAAGGTCTTGATATTCCCACATTATTGTGACTGGTATAAGGTAAATTTATGGCACATTGAAAAGTTGCATATGATTATGCTTTGGCAACTTCCATTAAGCTAATACTTCTTGGTAAGTCATTAAAAAGTAGGTGCATTGAAAAGGCCTCTGTTTTTCAAGCTGACATAAATATTGCATTAATTAAATATATTAAGAATAGTGAAATGAAATTTCATTAACTAATATCCCCTATTAGGATAATTATGACTAATTACAGTTATTAGACTAATAGCCTTAACCCTCAAGCACAATGTGCTACAGGAGGCTAAGAGGCCTATGACAAATTGAATATCAAAAGTATGATCAAACTCTTTTTTAATATTTTACACAGCCACCATCATATGATGGTAGCTATGATAGCAACATCTTTATTTTTTGTGACTCACCTCACACTGGGAAATAGGAAAATTATTTATTACTTGCTAGTGATTTTAGGTGCCCAACAGGAAGTGTTATAAAGGTCCTGATTTTTAGACCATAGGTGCTCATCAGTATGAAAGATTAACCTCTTATAGGTCCTACTAAAAGAAAATGGCATAATTTTTATGAAAACATTCTTCAGAGGAGAGTGACATTTTAAAAAGATGGAATTCCAGTCTTACATTAAAGGATTGTATTTTGTATGTAGCGGCACTGTGTCACAGAATACTGTTTTGGGATTCATTTGCTGAGATCTCCCATAGAAAGCTATGTACAGTTTGGAAATTCATGTTCATATCTCAGTTTTTGGTAGCAAAAGTGTGAGTAAATTAAGTGCAATGCATGATCCTTGAATCTTACTTTGGGAGAAAGCCAAACCCTTACCAGGCAATAAAAAAACCTGTGTCACATAACAGGTTTTTTCCTCCTTTTGCAGCTAGAACATGGGTGAAGTTGATTAGAGTTTATGCTGCAAAACTCAACAGGATTTTGCATGAAATAGAACTGCCATATAACTAGAACCTGATTGGGATTACCAGTGAGGAAATACAAAAATTTCTTGAGTTTGCAGTTCCCATATGGATAGTCATAAGGGCCTGCTTATACTAGGAAGATTTACCATTTTTGGATCTTAGGTAGATAAAGATAACCAGATGTCAAAGGAAAGAAAGAGAATCCAAACCATGTCTGATCTGGGAAACTCAAGGGGCAAGAATCTCAGAGCTTACATAAAGTTAGAATTTTACACCTAAAAGTAGAGTGCTACCCTTAGGTGACAGGCTCCAAAGAGGAATCCAAAGCAGGTTTGTGTCTAAGCAGTGTAGGAAGACAGTGCTTAGAGCTAGGTGCTGTAAAAGATGATCCATCTCTTCTGTGCCCATGTGAAATAGTGAGACAGTGAGCAGATGGGGATACCTGCCTACTGTGCCCTTGAAACTAAGCTGTCGTATTTCATAGAAGATTATACGGCTGATTATTTAAAAATGCTGAAACATTTGCATGCCAGAGATATCATTGCAATTTTGATTGCTGGTTTTGAGGACTTGAACATAGCCAGTAAACAGCAATGCTAGTTTGAACAATAACTTAATTCAAATATATTTTTAAATGTTATGACATTTTGAAATGCATATAACAATGGTTTTATTTTTATAACGTTGTTGTCATGTTGCAATATAAAGTCCTCATTATTTACTGATGACAAAAATACAGAGCAAAATACTTTAGATATTTGAGTCGAAAAGCTAGTTTCTTATACTAACTGACCTTACTTCTCTGGAGGTTGGCTCTGGCAAATCTTTATTGATCTTTCTCTGTACAGCTGATTCAATAAACTCAGTTCTTTGTTTGTTTGCTTGTTTTTTATGTTGAGACATCTGGGTTTCCTTGTTTGCCTTGTTATCTCCTAAATATAACTTCTATAATTGTACAGAGTATTTCTTTCAATAGACTCCCGTTCTCCTTAAGTTTTCACATCTCGTTCTTGTGTAGTCTCCTAATACAGTGTTTCTCATAGCATAACAACTATACGTAGCTGCCACATCATCTGCTTAGAGGCCTGGAAGGAAAATTGCATGTACTACTAATCAAGAGCTGTCATGGTCTTTCAGGGCTGTTTTTCCTTAAGACACAGCTATTAGACTTCAGAGTTTCCTTATCACTAGGTAATAAAGCAGAGTTTCTGTCTTGGATACATGGCACAGAGGCAGGGAACACAGAGGCTGACATGCTGAATCAGACTAATGGTCTATCTAACATGATATTCTTGTAGTGATACTGAGCAGTACCATATGAAAGAGTTCAAGAGCTGGATATGAGATTCCTGTAATGAAAGGGACATCTCATCCTAACCCCAGGCAATCCCTGTGAGGACTTGTGAAGCACGAATAATGACAACCCAAGCATGCTTTTTAATCCTTGGCAAAGTAATTGTGATTTCTATTATTTGTACACCATTTCTTACTCTTTTCTGAACCCTACACTCTATCTCAACCGTATTTCATGACAGCTACTTTGGCAGTGATAAAAATTGCACAAGCACAGTATTAAGGATGCCCGATACTAGAAAATAAGAAATATCAGAAAGAAGTTGCTAATGCAATTTGCACTTTCTCCTCTTTCCTATTATACATTTTAACTGTTTATGTTCAATGTTGCTGTGGTTTAACCAAGCAGGCAGCTAAATACGGCACAGCTACTTGCTCATTGCCCACCTCCCCCCCCCCAGCGGGATGGGGAGAGAATTGAGGGGAAGGGGAAAGTAAAATTCATGTTTTGAGATAAAGACAGCTTAATAGGACAGAAAAAGAGGGGGGAAATAATAATAATAATACTCAGAATTATAAAAGAATTAGATTATACAAAAACAAGTAGTGCAAAATGCAATTTCTCACCACTTGATGGGTGATGCCCTGCCAGTTCTCAAGCAGCAGACCCCATCCAGCTTTCCACCTAGTTTTTATACTAAGCATGATGCCATAAGGTATGGAATATTCCTTTGGTCAGTGAGGGTCAGGTGTCCTGATTACGTGCACCCAGGCCCTTGAGTGAAAGCAATCCCATGAATGGGTTTGCTTTGTTTGAAGCAGGAATAACCCAGACTGTCTTCCCCAGCACATTTTTTTTATGTACTTTAGAAGAACTTTATCGTTTTCTATAGTATATGTGAAAGTTTTGATAGGGCTGGGCCAGCTGGATTGGCAGATCCCCCAGTGTTGATCAGCCAGGTAGCTTTTGACAAATGTGGATCCCAGTGTTTGAATGTCCCACCATTGCTCTCAGTGCAGTCTTTATCAGTCCATTGTATCATTTGATTTTACTAGAGGCTGGTGCATGATAGGGGATGTGATGCCACTTGATGCCATGCTCTTTGGCCCTGATTTATTCCATAAATCAGTCTCATTGTGTAACTCAATTCTTTCTGGGGTGCCATATTCTATAAAACTTGGTTCTCAAGTCCCAGGGTAGGATTTGGGCTTGTTTCCCTACTTTTCCCCCACTGGTTTCTAACTCACAGTAGAACTGCACTCTGCAACCTGCAGAATGAGTAAAAAAGGGTTTTTTTGTTTTGTTTTGTTTTGTTTTAAAGACAAAACCAATGTGACATAGGAAAAATCTATCCTCAAAATTTTATTTGATATTCTTAATGTTTCAAAGGGCTTCAGTTGACTAAAGCAGCATAATTACCTTACAAAGAATCCATGAGGACATAAGATTACTTATCATGTTGATCTATGTAAGAGCTTATAC
Source organism: Psittacula echo (assembly GCF_963264785.1). Taxonomy (NCBI): domain Eukaryota; kingdom Metazoa; phylum Chordata; class Aves; order Psittaciformes; family Psittacidae; genus Psittacula; species Psittacula echo. The sequence goes on along the minus strand of NC_137735.1, from coordinate 38,305,332 downwards.
ATTTTTTTTTTTTTTTAAATTAATTTACCTTGTGATGGAGGGAACATCAGTGGTTAGCAGTTCACAAACAACGTCACCGCTTGTGAAGACAGGCAAACTGGGGTGGCTTTCCAGGTGTCCAATAAAGACTGAGGGCTTGTTTTTGTTAGCAATTCAGTGTTTTCATTCATTCCAATTCTATTATCCAGTTCTGGCAAGTTATTGTGATTTAAATTATCACTTTCTTCTGGCATCTCCTCTTTTTTCATCTTGATCTTTGACAGTGACTTGTCTTCATTATTTGCAAAGAATAGCTTTAGGGCAGGTGTATATCTGCCGAATGTGGTAAAGCATGACAGAAAGAACTCATTGCTTTTTCTGTGGTACAGAAGAGGAAAGACTGGTCTTCTTGCTCCCTGGAAATCTAGTTTAAAATTGGTTCTTTGTTAAAAGCTGGTCAAGAAAGAATACGGAGATAACTCCACATGCTCAGATATTTCCTCCCATTTTAAACATGCCAAAAATCCAGTTTCATTGCTGCTCACAAAAACATTCTGAATATGACCAGATGCTCCTCTTCAAGATAATCAGCAGCAGGTAAGTCTACATAAGGATTTTATTCTAGATCAAAGGTCCATTTTTGAAATAAATCATCCAGTAACCTCCATTTTCTGCTCCTTGGCTTGCCTCACAAAGCAGTTTCAAAGCACAGAAATAGGTTCATTTCAGATGAAACTAAACTAGGAAATATGGTCTGGGTATCTAGGTATATAATACTTTTTAACTCATAATAAGCATTCTGTTTCCAGTGCAGAACAGAGCTAGTCTGGTTCATAAAGCCCCTGGAAACTTGTGTAATGTAGTTGCCAGTCCTCAGCACCAAGAGGTATGCCAGTTGTGCTGTGCTCCTTGATAATCCAAGCAGAACTAATTCCACTGTGTCTGTTTGCTAAAGTCCTAGACTTTGGCCTTTCTGCAGCTCACTGGGCAGGCAGTCACACATCCCTCAGTGGGTGGCTTAGTAGGCTATGCAGAAAGCGACAATATGAATTATAGAATCATAGAATAGTTAGGATTGGAAAGGACATTAAGATCATCTAGTTCCAACCCTCCTGCCGTGGGCAGGGACACCTCCCACTAAACCATGCCACCCACAACCCTGTCCAACCTGGCCTTGAATACTGTCAGGGATGTGTCGTGGTTTAAGCCCAGGCCGTAAATTAGAACCACCAATAATAATAATGATAAAGGAAATAACAAGGGAAGAGAATACAACACCTCACCACCTGCCGACCTATACCAAATACCTCAACCCCCACCCAGCAGTGAACCAGCCTTTCCGAGTAACTCTCAGTTACATCCTGGGCATGATGTGCTGTGGTATGGAATACCTCTTTGGCTAGTTTGGGTCAGGTGTCCTGTCTCTGCTTCCTCCCAGCTTCCTTTCCTCCCTGGCAGAGCATGAGACTCATAAAGTCCTTGGTCAGAATAAACATCAGTGTTATCACCTCTGTTCTCAGACCAAAAGTCAAAACCAGTGCTGCACCAGCTACTAAGAAGGAGAAAAACTGACTGCTATTGCTGAACCCAGGACAGTATGGAGCATTCACAGCTTCCCTGGGCAACCCATTCCAGTACCTCACCACCCTCTCAGTAAAGAATTTCTTCCTTATATCCAATCTAAACTTCCCTTGTTTACGTTTTAACCCGTTACCTTCTGTCCTATCACTACAGTCTTGATCTACAGCTTCTTGGCCCTTCCCTGAGATATTAGGAACTAAGGTTGTTAGTTCTTACTCTTTAACAACAGCTGGCAGTTGAGAAGTCCTGTGTTTTTCCAAGTAACATAGCTGTCTGGAAGCTTGAATTTGTGTGGCAGAGTGGACTCTATTCTACAAAACATGGTAATCTATGCCAAAAAGCTGCCCACCAGCTAAACTGTAGGAGGTACAACATGATATGGAAGGAAACCAGAAACATGGCATTCATTGCAAATTTCCAGCCATAAGCTTGCTTTTATGACATATTAATTTGAAACAGCTGGAAAAATGATGATTGTAAAAGGGCTTTTTTGTAACAAGATATTTCCCTTTACATCAGTGAGACTATTTTCCTGCTCTGTGAACTTTCAGCATTTGCACTTCAGATTGCCTTTGAAGTCTCTTAATTTATATTTTATCTAAGATAATTTTATTTTCCTCTCAGCTTCACCAAGACTGGTTTTCAGTTTCTTCCTGGCTTGAATAATTGCTTCGATATATCAGTTAATCATGTTATTTTATTTTTATTTTCCTTTCTGCTTCATTTTTAAACATGCAACTGTTTAAACTGCTAAGTCTGATAACAGTTTATCATCCATACACATCATATATACGTCTTCCATTGCTTTTACTGTCTGAAACACAGACAGGCTCAACTCCCTTGACTAATTCTAACGTTCTGTTGATTACATTGTTGAAACTAGTAGGAAACAGGACTAAAGACACCACAGAAATGAAAAGATTTTTCCTACATAAAGATTTTTCCTACATCATGTTCCTATCTGGAAGACCCATGTGACATCCAGAAGTACTAATGAGGAGGCTATTGCACTCTCAGACCTTATTCCCAGGTTGGAAAATTAAATATTTGGGCATTTATTACAAGAGAATAGCTATAATCAGTGAAAAGGATAATACTTTCAGCAGAAACTTTTCTTTATCCTTTAGACTTTCATGAAAAGAGGTATTAGAGTATCCTAGCTTATTGAAAAATAATCTCAGAGAAATTCTTTTTTAAATCACAGAATCCCAAGGGCTGGAAGGGACCTCAAAAGATCATCTAGTCCAATCCCCCTGCAAGAGCAGGGTAACCTAGAGTACATCACACAGGAACTTGTCCAGCCGGGCCTTGAATATCAATAACATTTAGCCAATCTCAATGAGAATCTAGGGCCAAGTTAATTAATTTTAAATATATCTTTAATTGTTAGGTACCTTAGATACCTTTATGTTGCCTTTAAGTAAACTTTCAATATTATTTGATTTTGCATTTCCTCTTCATCACAAAACACAACTATTTTATTGCATTTATTAGCAGGCAAATACTTGAACCAGTATTTGAATATCACTGATATTTATTCAAAATCTTTTGGGTAAACTTTCAGGAGTGTGCTGGGGTTCTGGACTATTTTTTGCTATTGATCTACCAAGATTTAAAGTGGTTTTCTGAAGCCAGCAACAGCCCATTTTAGTCTTAAAGTAAATCATCGCTTCCTCTAGTGGACTTCAGAAAGTCTGAAGAATGATACTTTCATATTTCCATTTATGTAAATCTGCAGATGGTAATTTATTTGGCAGCTCACATTTCTAACATATCTCTTGAAAGCTGTGGGTGTTATTTTTATCTTCAGTGGGTTCATCCATAATGTTGTCCATTAAGAAGTCTAGCTGCCTGAGAGCACCCACAAATCAAATAATTTAGCTTCTCAAGATTCATTCCTTCAGACACATATATACTTGGGTTTTAGCACATGGAATTGTCCCACTTATTTTAATAGGACTATTTAAGATGTTTTCAAGGCAAGGGCCTAAGCAAACATTAATGGCTTCCAAAAGCACTACCTAGAGGAAAAATTTTCTTCAAACTATGAATGACAAAAGTCAGAGATTTTGCATCTCATCATTTATAATCTAATTTGAATAGTTATTATCTTATTCCATATTATATCTTCAGATGCAGACAAGAGTATTTTTATGTTCTTTGCATTTTAGCTCACCACAGCTAGTCAGTGCTCACTTTAGGGCGTGGAGTCTTCAGGAATGCCCAGTCTTGCTGATCTGAAAGAAGTATCTCCTCAGGATTGTTAGTCTTTAAAAAAAATATATATATATTTATTTATATATGCTTATATGTTTTGAATTAAATGCATATATATTCTACTTAATCTTTGCATTGTGAATTGCTAGGTATAACAAAAAGTATTCCAGTTGTCATGGGAAAAATATATTTTCTCATTATTTGCACAACTATCCTCTTTTCAATTTCTCTCATCTGAGGTGTTTGAAAAGAAAGATAATTTTGCAATTATATGCAATGCAATACTTACATAATGCAATGACAAATGCTTTTTTCTTCCAGTGTCATCATTTCTTCCATAGCTTTGATTTTTAAAAGCATCAGCTTTTAAACAAGTAACAAGGGGAATATATTTACTGGAATATCCAGTAAACAAGGGGAATATATTTCTCAAGTGAAAATTTCGTTTGCTTATGACAACAACAAAAATACTTGATAAAAAGCAATTAAGGCACCTTAGATTCTTTAGTGTCTTACATATTCTGTTATTTCTATCAGAGCAAAGAAAGTGTTAAACAGCTGTAAAATACTTTTCCTGATTAAAAGTGTTTGAGTCACCTAACACATTGCTCAGATGTGAGTGACTATAGCATGCAAAGTAGTGGAAAAATCAGACTCAGTAAGTTTTATACAAGGTTTATAATGAAGTCTGATAATAAAAGCTTATGGAATTTTGGCACCATCTAAAGAGGAGAAAATGCTTGCTTTGTGAGAAAGGTTAGATTGTTTAAGGCCAGTGTCATCATATGAGCCAAGAGCAAGAGCTGAAGTAGAATTTGTTAAAGCTGAGAATAAAAGTGGTTAGATAGGAAAGACTTTTCCAACATATCTTGCAAGAATGTATAACTTTGCAAGTTACATTGATATAAATTTGAATAATTTGAATAAATATGGGCATGCATGTGTAGATTACTCAGTATATTATAAGACTCTACTATGAAAGGGATAACATTAATCAGTATTTGGTTTCAAGTAAGCTGTTGCTCATCTTAAGCAAGGTCATGGGAATCAGTTCCTCTTAAAAACCACTTGTCAGGGAGGTTTGCATGAATGCAAATAAAAATACTTATTTTCAGCATGCAAGCCAAATAAATATTTTTAAAATATGCAAGTCAAGAAATAAAATTAAAAAAACCCTCACACATGTTCACTTTGAAAAAGAAATATCTCTATCCAGCTATAGAAGTTCACAATTTGTCAAGGATTCTTTCTTGTTTTCTGCATTTGCATTATGCTTCAATAGAAAGATCTTCCCAGATGAATATCCTTTCAGTTATCATCTTCTGCAGTTTTTCAAGGGGTCCAGACCAAAGTTTGTGTATGGTAAAGGATAGCACAGACATTTGGCATGTGAAGTATAAAGACATACCTAGCCCTGGAAAATAGGTAAAGGAAGCCTCCTACCTTCTACCCAGGAATCCTTGTGCCCCTGCTCCATCAGGTTCTTGAGTGAGCTCCTCCTGTGTGACAGTAACAGGTAAACTCTGCTAACGCTGCAAAGCTTTTTGGCTGTGGTCTGATCTTTAGTCATATCTCAGGATTTAGGAACCTGTTTTCATATCTTTTATCTCTGAGGGCCGGACTCTAAATATTTGTCTCCAGTGGAACTGCCAAATGGGAATTGGTTTAGGTGTGTTTTTTCTACCTGTTGATGCTATGAAGAAAGTATCGACTTGAGCATTACACAGAAAATTCTGTTGCTCACCCCAGATTTTCTTCTTGGTTTCTTGGCTATATGAATTACCAAGGATTCTCTGTAGCATAAGCCACTCCTTGTCAACTGTCCTTGTCACCTGCGGATTATCCGTGTACTTCTTGTGGTTCTAAAAGGAAAATAAATGAGCCCGTTTACAAAGACATTTCCCCTTCCTGTGTTGCTTTTCTCCGTTAGAAGATGCAGAGGAACAATTGTTGATTCACTGAGAACAGGTTTGATTGATTGATGGCTTGGCTTTGCAAATGAAGATTTGGGAAGAGCTTTACCCACACTTGCTACAAGCACGATGACTAAGGGCAATGTGGGATAATCAAATCTAGTTGGAAAAAAAGTTGCCTGGGCATTCAGGATGTTTCCGAACAGGACTGTCATCTCCTGGATCAATCTTGAACGGCCAATGTCCTGAATCGCCTGCATGCAAGGCTGGATCTGCAGCTTCCAGTGCACCTTGTCACCTGCAGTTTCGTCCCTCACCTGTCGCTACAGGGTTTTTCAAGTGTGAGTAAACCTTCCCAGCCTGTGCAATGGATTTTTTAGGTGAGGTGCAGCGTACGCAAAACTGGCCCCACCCTTTACACCTGAGGTTTATCTGCCAGGGCCTAGATAGCTAGGACGGTGACAGCAAAGTCCTTAGGTCATCGGTTTTGTTAGAGTATCCTTCTCTTAGATGGAAGACCTTACAAGGCTAGACGAAGTCCATCTGTTTGAGGTTAAGAGTTTTCCTTCTCCTAGGATGGTTGCCTGAAGGCAAGTGTGAGGATCGCGTATCTTCGCAAACGAAGATTTGGGAAGGGCTTTAACCACGCATTCTGAACAAGACTGTAATCTCCTGGGTCAACCTTGAGCGACCAATGTTGCAACAGCACAACATCAAATGTCTAGGCGAGGATTCTGACCCTGATTTAGAGGCGTTCAGTCATAAGCCCGCAGATGGTAGCCTCATGCCAGTGGCTCCTCAGTCAAGTGCACCCACCAGGCTCCTGAACCTGCGGTTCCTCTCGTACTGAGCAGGATTACTATTGCAACAACACATCATCAGTACGGTAGAACAGCTTTATAAACCCTGTAAATATTCCTGCTAACTTCTCCCCTGGAATGTCTACTCCCCAAATAAAATAAGCATTGATGCTCTCAGAAAAGCTGCTGTTGCTTTGTTAGACCAGCTGTCATCTTCTGAATGTGACAGATCTGTCTTTGTCTCAACTCAATTCTTTCCTTAGTGATGGCATTTTCCCCCAGTAAATGCAAACCAGCATAAGCTGCTGTTGCTTTTGAAACATAAGACCAAGTCCCACTCACATCTGCCTATCCTCACTGTGTCACTGCCCTTCCTTTGCACTTACACAAATTTGATCTAAATCAGTAAATCAGCCCTAAGAAGGAGATTAAGATACTGCAAACTGTGCCAAGATAGAAGAGGCAGTGGCATAGGGATAGGGCGATATAGGAAGAGCTGGAGGGAAAGGGTTGAATGACTGGTTCAGCAGCATTGCCACTTTATGCCTGCCTGAACTGACATTGAAACTGTGGCATCAGTGTGCAGGTATCAGTATCAAGCAACTTTATTAGCTGAAGCATATTTCATATCAGTCCCTGCATTAACACATGCAAACATCTAGACAGGATATATACACATATTACTGAGACAAGACACAGTAATTGTCAGCTTGGGATATAGAAAGGTTTCAGGTGACTTGCAGTATCTTTATTGTAGGAGAGAAACTAAACCTCCTTTGCTGTAGTCTAATCCTAAGATGCTTCTCATTTTGTATGCTTATGCAAGGCTTTCAAGTTTGAGAGAAACAAATTTGATTTCTTCCACTTAATCAAAAACCTTTAGTAATGGTGCATTTATGATACAGCACAACTTTGTGAAATAATTTCCCACTGCATTTTCCAAACAAGATTTCTGCTGAAGCATTCAATTCTCATATGGCACTTACCTTTTTAACTGTGCATTTAATTCTTAGCTAATTGCCATAAATATTTATGTTGCTGAACTTTTATCCTGCTACATATTGCATAATTGCTACCATTAGATCATCTCCCAAAGGTTTTCTTTTCAGATTTGTGTAATGTATCCATGTCATTCTTTTGCAAAGAGCATATTTTTATAATATTGTTAAACTGTCTAATATTCACTTATATGTTGGAGCATAACTGAAGTTGATTGCACCTAAAAAAATTTGGTAACTTCACATTCACTTTTTAATTTAAAAAGGAATAATGCATCAGTAGTGCTGTTGTCCACTATTTTCTTTTGATTTCTAAAGCTAGGGTCTCTTGATAATAAGTAATTTAGTATCTTGAAAGCAAAGTGCACAGGGAGGGGCAAGTTGAATTCTAATCCCCTTGGTCTCAGCCATTTTCTAGGTGTTTTGCATGTAGAGTCACAAAAGCCTCGAATTAAACTACCCTTCAGAAATAAAGTATTTTCATTTCCAGATAAATGTGTCATACAAACAAGCGTCAATCACCTTCTCATCCAGACAATAAAGAAGACATCCTGTAAAATCCTTGTACTGATTACTGGTTCTCCCAGGGAGCCATGGCCTTCTTTCTATGTCTACACTGGTAAACAGCCCAGGGCCAAATACCTATAATCACCAATACTGTTTGACAGTAAATCCAGTCCCTTGCATGTTATTTTGCTTATGTAAATGAGGACTTTCCCATAGAGTGCCAAGGTAAGGTTTGACAGATTAACGTGTTCTGGTGTCTTTCCCAAATAAAGATGAAGCCACCTAATTTTGCAGGCTTTGGTATGCAAATTGTGCCATACAACTTAGCCTTAGAGACACAGAAAAATGGTTTGTTTTGTTCAAAACTAAGGACCCAGCTTTTGAGCACATCTGAGTTTGAAACCCTGAGAACAAGGGAGAAAACTGAGTTTTAAACCAGCTAACCAAGTCTGAAAATTTTCCGTGTCCAAAATGTTAAGAAATACTGTGAAGAGACGAATATATTTTTCACTCATGTATGTTATATAAGATTTGACAATAAACTTTGTGCAAAAGTGATCTGCTTTGTGACACTTTTGAGATTTCATTTGTTTCTGTACTTGGCATGGTACAAATGCCAAATGCAAATAAAAGAGAGACAATAGCTAGTCTTATCAATATTGTCTTGCTATTCTGCCCAAACACATGAGAAAGATTCATGTTGATTAACTAATTCAGAAGAGGGATTTCTGTGTTTGACATGTTTCAGGTAAGGACTGCAGGAGTAGAACTCAATGACAAAAAATTTTGGAGAGTTCATGGGGATAATCAGTTGAACATATGATTTCAGCATACCATTAATTTGGAACAGTTAAGCAGAGCTTTGGAATCAGGTACTGAAAATCTCAAAGAAAATAAAAAACCGTACTCCTTTGTGTTAGGCATACCTGTAACCACTATAGAATATAGGTGCTGATTCTAGTGTCCACACACCAATATGCTTCAGATCTTCAGTGTGCTATGTGAACAGTTGCAATCATGATTAAAAAATAAGGAGAAAAAAAAAAAGCCAAAGATATAAGAAACTAAAAATGCTTATTTTATCATGCTCCAGAAGAATTCACAGTGTCTAAACAAGAGTTTATTCACAGAATTCTTCAATCCACAATGGAAATATGAAATTAAATGACTGGTAGTTACAATTTTACAGCTGGCTGATATTGATCCCATAATGTTAACTCTGTGCTGCAATGTTCATCGATGATTTAGTAGGAGATTTAAGACAATCCATAAAGCCGCATGCACTCTGATGTTTACGCAAAGAATGGGACATTTAGTTTGTTGATTCAGTTGCAGGCTTTGTCTTGATTAAAGGACATTCCATCAAGACCAACTGAGTTTTAATTAAGATAATTGAAAGACAGTTTACAATAAGGACCTTCCAATTATGGACAATGGGGTTGGGGGAGAAGAAGGAGACTTGAAAATGCATGTTTGGTTTTTTTAAATCTTGGGGTATTTTTCATTAGGCAGATATGTTATGGTGATCTCCTCAGTACCAAAGAGAAGTATAAAAGAATGGAAATATGAATGGATGCTATAGAGAAAATTACAAAATCCTATACTATGCACATTGCCAAAGTTTTTTTTCACTGTAACACATTGCCTTGGATTTCAACACTCACAAACCTTTGAAAAGACACACCAAGGAGCAGACAATGTTCCATAAAGGCTTTTTCTACTCAGTGGAGAAATGGAGATGTCAGTGACACGAAGATTATTATTCAGGCATCTTAGCAACACACTAATTTCCTTTATTTGCAAGCAAGTAGTTCTCTTACACTGATTTAGAGAAGTGCAGATTAGTGTTGATAACAGCTGTGGGAACCAAAAGATCCTCAGTTGTGGTTTTCCTTGATTGTAAGAATCTCACTTTAAACCAGGGTTGTTTCTCTTTAGGCCGATTATTCCTTCATCTCACATTAAGCTTATGCTGAACTCTCTCTCATGAGCAAATTTAAATTCTTTTGCCACTTGCTCCTTTTAAGCAACCTACGAATCAACTGGATTTCTTTTCTACATGGTTGGAGGAGGGGTGAGTATCTTTGCTGCTTATACTCTGCTGCTAATTATTTAATAGTGTCTCCCCAATACTGAGTTTGTGCTCATCTATATTTATTTCTCCTCTTTGCTAAGTGACCCATAATAGAACTCATTAATAGCCAGATGTCTTCAGGGAGCACCCTCTTTGAATATGTTATACTATATAACAGTAATTAAGAATGCATTTGGTAGCCGTTACATGCTTAATCCTGATATTTATGACAGTTTCTAAAATCAGCTAGACATTAAATTCATTCTGCAACAGGTTTTCTCATGGCAGCCTCTTAACACCTCATGAGCAGTTTGCACACCGGCACATTTCTTACACAGACAACAACTGAAAGCCCAAAGTACTGGAGAAGGTATTTCCATTTCTGTACATCACTGAGTGGTATGCCTGATGGCATGTGATAGTCAGAAAAATGTCTGGGTCACAAAACACTTCTGTAAAATAGTTTTCCAGGTGTTTTTCTGCAGCTGTAACTATGGAAAGAAGACCACTACTAGGTATCAAATCATTGGGATGGATATATTACCATTCTAAACAACCTAAAAAGAGCTGTCTTAAAAATTCCAGCAACTGGAATTCTGCTACTACTCAAACCAAGAGATTTAATACTCCCAACAACTTTCTCTAGACTCTTATGGTGGTACTAAGGTCACAAATGCACTTTTCATAGAAAGCATAAAAATACATGGTGGCTAGGAAGCAGTTTATGTATACATCATAGTTCTGGAGAATGCTTTGTATTTTGTATTACTCTGATACAGGGGATTATGTTTAAGAAGAGTTAGCTGTTGTCTCAATGTTTGACAACTTGGCCACTTCATCCACTGGTTCCGTCAGGACCCACAGATGCATCTCATCAGGTCCCATGGACTTAGAACCATAGAATCATAGAATAGTTAGGGTTGGAAAGGACCTTAAGATCATCTAGTTCCAATCCCCCTGCCATGGGCAGGGACACCCCACACTAAACCATGCCACCCAAGGCCTCATCCAACCTGGCCTTGAACACCGCCAAGGATGGAGCATTCACAACCTCCCTGGGCAACCCATTCCAGTGTCTCACCACCCTCTCAGTAAAGAACTTCTTCCTTATATCCAATCTAAACTTCCCCTGGTGAAGTTTGAACCCGTTACCCCTTGTCCTGTCACTACAGTCCCTGATCAATAGTGCCTCCCCAGCATCTTTGCAGGCCCCCTTCAGATACTGGAAGACTGCTATGAGGTCTCCACGTAGCCTTCTCTTCTCCAGGCTGAACAGCCCCAACTTTCTCAGCCTCTCTTCATACGGGAGGTGCTCCAGCCCCCTGATCATCCTCGTGGCCCTCCTCTGGACTTGTTCCAACACTTCCATGTCCTTTTTATGTTGAGGACACCAGAACTGCACACAATACTCCAAGTGAGGTCTCACAAGAGCAGAGTAGAGAGGCAGGATCACCTCCTTCGACCTGCTGGTCATGCTCCTCTTGATGCAGCCCAGGATACGGTTGGCTTTCTGGGCTGCGAGCGCACACTGACGGCTCATGTTCATTTTCTCATCGACCAACACCCCCAAGTCCTTCTCCACAGGGCTGCTCTGAATCTCTTCTCTGCACAACCTGTAGCCGTGCCTGGGATTGCTCCAACGCAGGTGTAGGACCTTGCACTTGGCATGGTTAAACTTCATAAGGTTGGCATCTGCTCATCACTCAAGTGCTGCACTTCCTTCTAGTTGGGATGCAACACTCCTGAGCTTGGAGCAGGTGATCCTTGAATAACAACCAACAGTCTTGGGCCCCCCTGCCCTCTAGGGCTATATCCCATGGAACCTTACTAAGCAGGCTCCTGAAGAGGCCAAAGTCTGCTCTCTTGAAGGCCAGGGCAGTGAGCTTGCTGCACGCTCTCCTCACTGTCCCCGGGATCTCGAATTCGACCATCTCATGATCACTGCAACCGAGGCTGCCCTGGAGCGTCACATTTCCAACGAGCCCTTCCCTGTTGGTGAGCACGAGGTCAAGCATGGCACCTCTCCTTGTCGGCTCCTCTACTACTTGCAGAAGGAAGTTGTCTTCCACACAATCGAGGAACCTCCTGGATTGCTTGTGCCAGGCTGTACCATCCCTCCAACAGATGTCAGGGTGGTTGAAGTCTCCTATGAGAACAAGGGCCTGTGAGCGTGAGGCTGTTCCTATCTGCCTATAGAGCACTTCAAGAGACTTGTGTACCTACAGGTTCTTTAGATGATCTCAAACTTGATCTTCTCCTACAACAGGCAGTTTTTCATTTTCCCAGTCCCTGCCTTTGCCTTCTGTGACATGAGCAGTGTGGCTGGAGCTTTTGCTGGTGAAGAGCGAGGCAGAAAAACTTGTTGAACACATATTTTTAAAGACAGCTGTTTAAAAAAGGAAAAATAGTGAACCATTGCAAAACCAAATCCTTTCCAGTAAAGAAACAGAAAAGTGTCATAGTAAAGCAAAATGCATGTAGTGGTTTAAACTCAGTCAGCCACAGAGTCTCTTTCTGACTCCTCCCACTTCCTCCCCCCTGCTCCCAGAGGGATGGGGAGGAGAATCGATAGAATGTAACTCCCACGGGTTGAGATAAGAACAGTCCAGTAACTAAGGTATAACACAAAACCACTACTGCTACCACCAATAATAATAATGATAAGAGAAATAACAAGGGAAGAGAGAATACAAACACTCACCACCCGCCAACCGATACCCAGCCCAACCGAGCAGTGATCTAACCCTTCAAGGTAACTGTCCCCAGTTTATATGGTGGGCATGACATGCTGTGGTGTGGAATACCTCTTTGGTTAGTTTGGGTCAGGTGTCCTGTCTCTGCTTCCTCCCAGCTTCCCCTCCTCCCTGGCAGAGCATGAGACTCAGAAAGTCCTTGGTCAGAGTAAACATTACTGTGCAGCAACAAAAACATTGGTGTTATCAGCGCTGTTCCCAGGCTAAAAGTGAAAAACACAGCGCTGCACCAGCTACTAAGAAGGAGAAAAAATGACTGCTACTGCTGAACCCAGGATAATGTGCTATTTTTTTCCTTATGTTTTAATAAAAATATATTTTTAGCTATAAATCCTACTCACACAACAAGTGTTATTGAAGTTGAAAAGAAATCTGGAGATAATTATTGAAAAGATGATGTACATCAGCAGCAGGAGGGCAGTGTTCTCAATTTCACTGAGTGAATCATGCTGGAACATTTGTTTGATTTCTTTAAACAGTTTTTGATTACCATCTGTTAGTGATGAAGCAGCAACAGTTATCATGCTTATCTGTCTGTTGAAAAAAAATAAAAAAGTGAAAGCAAATACAGAATTGAGCCAGACCAAAATTCTATTAAAAATGTGTCTAAGAAAAATGACAGCAACCAGAGGATTAATTCATGATTTCTGAAATGAGACCATGCCACAACCTTCAGCAGTTTATTGGGTGCTGATTTTGACATGTGCCTGTCATTTTAGAGATTTAAGGAACTCCGATGCCAACATGGTGACAAAAAGGAAGGGTTTGGTGAGAGAAGTTTATACATTAAACGGAGTATGGCAAGAGCAAAAGCATGTCAAGGGTCTAAGCCTGTGTCCTCACTTTGCTCGCTGGTGTGGCAACCTAAGTGGAGCTGCACGGTCTGTGTGTGCGGCCAAATGTTTCAGACGCCTGATATTCCTTCTGCCCTAAGAAGGTAATAAACCTGTGATTTAATGGCTCTTTTTGTGGTTACTGTTCAAAAGCGATGGTACATAATGCCTGTTTAGAGTGCAGAAGAATACAGACAAGAAAATGTCAGAGTTTCCAATCTTTTCTTTCTCCGTTCCTGGAGAGCTCCAGTTATTTTATATTGCTTTGTATAGAAATGGCTCAGCCCTCCTGCTTGAGCAGACGCTTATGGCAGTGTCATACAGGTAAATGTTTTTGAAGGAGAGAAGGGATGCTTAGAGAAATCTAGTCAGAATATGATAACAACATGCTTACCTTTATGCACAAATTCTAAAATGATGATTTATAAACTTTCTAAAGAAGACTTGGTAAATGATGATGTAAAATACTTTCTCTCCCTTCCATTTCTCCTTGCTGAGATAATCGAGGCAGAGATGGAAAAACTTTGAAGATCAGCCTCAGTGGATAGGGAACATTTATACATGCTTCACTGGAAAGACAATACAGCATTTGCTACCTCTATAGCCTAATGAGTTTTTGTTTGATATAAGTACACTTGCTTCTAGTGGCCTGACCTTACAGATCATAAAGAATTTTGCTCCTTGATGATGAACAAATGTGAAAAAACAAAATCCACTACAAGAGCCGTTGTATTTCCATATGTTCTTTACTTAGAACTCCAGATGAATAGCCATGACAGAGGAAAGGAGTCCTTTGCTCCTGTCCATTGATGAGCAAAGAAGACAGAGGAATTATGTGCCTAATGGTCTCTGGGCAAAATTTTGGGAGTCATTGTAATTTTCTAGAAACTTTCAATTGCTCACCTAACAGACTTGTAGAACAGCACTAAAATGTTTCCACTTGGAAAGATCTTGCAAACCTTATTATGAGTCCTATTCCTATCCATATAGATCCCAAATCATTCAGAACAGCATATTGTTTATTAGAAAATGATACAAAGATGCTTCACCTTGGGTTTTTTTGTAGTTGTTGTTGTTTTTTTCCCTATGGGCTGTCACATAGAAAGAAGCCTCTGCTGACTCACAGAATGAAGCAGCTGAGCCTCATGGTCCCTGAGGCTCTTCTTACCTAGCTAGTAAATAAATCTGAAATTGCCAATTCTCGTTACATGATAGATCCTGAGCACAGGAATAGGAAATACATCCTAAGGGATGAAAGCCTTGCTTAAGGACAGTTTAGCATTTGCTGGAAACAGGATGAATGTAGTTTTGTAGTTGTGGGGAAAGAACTTTCATGGAACAAAGATATTCATCCATTGAATATCTGCATACATGACTAGGATGCCATGCTAAATGACTCCTGCCAAAATTATGTTTAAGTTTTTTTTACCATTCATTTATAGTTAAGTCAAAGTGTAGTTTCTGTATTTCCAGCTTTGGTTCTTCTGTTCTTAACATCATTTTTCAGGTTTCAAACATAACCTTAGTGCCGAGAACAACACAGGAAAAAAAATTTGCAGTTACAATATAAAATAATTAGTGATCTAACAAAATCTGTATGGGCTTTCGGAAAAACATTTCTTAGTTTAATAGGGAGCCTGGATGTTTGCTGCTGGGATACTTGGCAGAAATAATAACATTTGGAGGATAAGTTTCTAGAATATCTACCCTAAATCATAAGCAGCCTTATAAGAAATCTTCTGGGTCTGTGCTGCTGTGACTGAAAAGCAGTTGCACCAGCAATGTGTAAGGACATATTAAGTATATTTTTCTTTGCTTTATTCTGCTTTGTAGCCAGGTTTCTTGCAACATGAACACAGTCAGCAAACCAGAGGTTTTGAAAGTATGGCATGAAAAAAGACCAAGTATTGCATATTCCTCAGCTTCACCATCTGCCTGCACTCTATTGCATTCAGTGATTCCAATAAAATCCCAGTGAAACAGAGATGTGTATCTCTAGCAGAGCTGGCAAAACAGCTACTCCAGCTTGTCCTAACAGAAAAACACTTAAAGTTCACATTTGACAAAAGAGCCTTCTTCCTTGAATCCATGTGCAACATGCAGGTTTTAGTTTCCGTCTGCATCTCTTAACTTGTTGCCTTTGCAAATGTTAAACATGTAGAGAATTCTCCAAACAAAATAATCAAGTGTTAGTCTGAATTTTAACCAAACACTTTTCTTCTACTTCTGCTTTCACACACAAATCCTGAGGAAAAAATGCTCTGCTACAACAGCTCTGACCACACTCCATGACAGGTCAGCAGATGATGTCTTAAAGTGATGAATCTGACAACTTTTGGGGGTTAGTTGACTGAAAATGAAATATCATAACGGGAAAAAAAAGGTACGATTTTTCAACTACAGTTTCCTAGTGCCATCCAACAACAGCAAAAGTGGGGATTCAGTGGGCTGAAGTGGTCAAAGAAAATCACTTCCTAATGTGTGATTTGTGGGCCATTAATCTTGGTTGCCCAACCTCCAGTTTCAGTCTGAAAAACATTTTAGCTCAGCAGGTGATGTTGTCAGTGACAAATTGACAAGATTAAAACAAAGTGATGTGAACAAAACAAACTATCTCAAAATGAATCTTCCCATATTTGGAAACTACTGTGATTCTTGTGTTACTAGAAACAGTGGTAGTGGTGTTGTGGACTTAGTCTAAGAGAATTAAGAAATAGTTTTCTGTGATAGTAAACTTTGAAAATAAGAAACCTTCATGAGAATCATCTGGTCTTATGTTCCTTGTAGGATTCAAATGAATCTTTCAGGTTTTGCCTTATCTCAGGGGAGATTGTCTATATAGATGGTAAAATACATTGCACCTAAAGCTAAGAGTGCTATTGCTGGCTATGAAATTTCCATACTAAATAGAGATCACACATAAGTCAGATGGCACAATGTGGTGTGCCCAGTGAAACAGTCAAACTGTGGGAGCATGAGAGTGTGGAGGAGAGGATACATAACACAGTGTTTGCACTGGGGGAAGATTTTGAAGATAGTGGGAACAAATCACCTGTGAGAATGCCAGTCTGCAGGGGGAGACTGGTGAAATGGTCTAGATGAAACAGGTCAGGAGGGACTGGGAGGAATGTTTGTCTGTCCCACAAACACATGCATATAAGTAAGAAAGAAGAGAAGGAGCACATGTATGGCTTCTGAGACACTGAGAGAAGCAGCATAATTGAAGTAGCAAGGACTCACGTTTTAAAGCTGGCTTTGGGAATTCACCTGGAAAGGGAAGATATCTCAAGCAGATAAGGAATAATATTCTACAGGGAGTAGTCCAGTAGATCCAGAGGAAAATGATACAGCAAACTGTCTGTAGGGTAGGGAGACCAGGCATTCCTTAAGAGGTGTCTTAAGAATAAGAGAAATAATACTTAAAAAAGCTACATTGAAAAAGAAGGAATGAACAGGATTAAAAAAAAAACAAAAACAAATAACTCATTTTACCTATAGATAGCTGTAATGTCTCTGAGAAGCGGGGCAAAGCAGGGAGAAATTACACAGTAAAAAGGGAAGTGAAAAGGGAAGTGACCATTAGCCTGTGCAAGTGGAGAGTGGTTTGGGAGGCACCCTGTGGATTACCGATCACTTGACTAATACTGTGTAACTGAATTACACATCATAATCTAGAGGAACATTAATCTCTTTACTCTTTACATGCTTGAACCACCTTGCTTCATGGGAGGCAGGTGATAAAGTTCCAGAGCAAACTCCTATGGATGCAGCATAGTGGCTTTTTGCTTTATTCCAGAGTTGCTAACTCCTGCTCAGGCTCATGCTTTGGAAAGATATGGGGTGGTGACCTATGTGCCTGATGATAATGGCAATGTCATCTTGGCCTAAGGATTCTTGGATATTCTGGGAGAGAGGACGTATGAGGGACAGGGGCACAGTGATGGCCATTTTATGTCATGGAAATCCTTTCCTGGAGGGGAATAAGATGGTAGACAACATTTAAAATGAAACCTAACCTTACCATAGAGGGTCAATCAAGAGTGGTGCAAAGCAGAAGAGAAAAAAGAAAAAAAAATGAAGAAAGAGAAAAAAAACCAAATGAAACATTTGAAAAGCTGCTGAGGAGAAACTGGAGACATTAAATAAGTGTCAGAAGGAAGCGGAAGTCAGTCCTGATGCCTACATAAATTTTCTTCGAATTTTAACAAAGGCATTATCCCTTTGGAACATTTTTCATCATTTTTCGTGGTTGACTGCTGTGGAAATCCATGTCCTGGTGGAAGGAAGGAAAAACTGCCATTGTTTCTAAACCTGATCTCTTTATGTTATGTAAAATTGACAGAATCAGGTGAATCTGTGTCAATACTGACCTCCTGCACTCCTGCAGTCAATGAAAATATCGCAGTAGCTGCTGAAGAGAAACTCACATATAAAGTACAAGAAAAGTAAAAGCCTGTGACTTATTCTTTTATTTAATGTTCTAGATGTGCAGTGCACAGGGATTATGTAGACCAGTGTGCCTTTAGGCTTCAAGCAGTGGTCAGAAAATTGTAAGATTTGGGGAAGTCAATCTGTCCCTTCAGGCTTTCCTGTGTGCCTTTCCTTTCATGTGTCTGTAATTTCCACCAGTTACTGTGTCATGTTTTATTTATTTTTAAATTTGCTTTTTTCACATTTCACTGAGAAAGTGATGTCTTTCTCTAGACACCACAGAAGACATTTTTGGAGGGCCTAATCTTAGGACATACATCTGTCCATCTTAACTTCGTCCTTTATACTGCCCAAATACTGTACCCTATGTACCTCTCGCCGTGTCTGGTCCAGGAACCTCTTGGTTGCACCTCAGTATTCATCGTTTAGCTTCTGATTAGATAAGAAGCAACTACCTGCAGATATGTGAGGTGCATAATCTCTAAATGTAACAAATTATTGGTAATACTGTTGGTATTTTATAGCTGGCGGAGAGTTAGTTTCTGACAGGCTTCAGGACCAAGATACTGTCAGAAATAAGCCCTAGACTGAGAAGAGTGAGGCTAAGGCACAAGAAAAGGTTTATAAGGAAGCTAGAAAAGAGAATGTTGCAGTCTCTAAAAAATTCTGTGCATATGCAGATGTCTGTCAGTATTAGTTTGAGCCATCCTCCTGAAAGTTGCTGTTCCATGATCAAACCTTTCAAGCACATGAGACTTCTTTTTGTGATAAAATATTTCCCTTAGCAATAGGTAGTTAAGCAGCAGTTAATTTCGTGTGTATTTTCAGATCAAAAGCCTCTGATGTTTTGTGACTGAGAATTCTTGTAGGTAAATCTTAGCACGACATTAAATATTGCTGAGATTTTCTGTCATCTTACTGAAGACCTTTTTCTTCTTTGGGGTGTGAATAAAGGAAAAAATGTGCCAGCTGCATGTGACCCAAAAGCTGCCCCAAGAGTTGTAGGATTATGAACGATGAAGAATTTCTGTTTGCTTTTAAAAAAAACTGGAGAAAATTTGTAAAACTGGCAAAATCCCCCAATCATCTAAATGCTTGCTGGCCAGCTAATTTAAGCTCATTCAGTCCACTCAGTAGCTGGTTACATGTGGTCTTAGACATCCAAGGTGCTCCTTTCAGTCTATTAATCAAAAATTAGTATCCAGTTTGCAACCAAGCTGGCAGAGTTATTTCTTCAGATACATCTTACATGTATAGCATCTACCTGAAGCCTAACAGAGGGCTCTGCAGTAACAGCGCACCTGGCGGTCCAGATTCTGTGCTGACTTTTATCTTTGCAAATCAGTGGAGATGGGCTGCAAATGGACTCTGAATCAGGTTTCAAAATGTTCTCTAATCTCACAGAAAACATTCACCTTGCAGACACGTTTGGGGTTTTTTTGGTTTTTTGTTTTTTCACTACCAATCTGAACAGGATATTTTTACACTCCCAGCTTGTGTAAGCAGGCATACCAGTGTTAACAACTTTGAGCATGTCAGGCAGATATTTCCTGCTCCTGAGGAAACAGGATGCTAGTCTCAAAGTCATCACAGATATTTCCTTGTAAACTACCAATTCTGCAATAAGGCTCAACAGGGCATGCAGTTATCATAGACTAATCATAGCTGCGGAGATTTATATAGCATAGTAGAATTTAATGGCATAAGTACATGGGTGATATGAAATCAACTGAATAAAAATTATGGATGATATACTCAGTTCCTAAAATTTTCTTTTCTGCAGAGTCACAGTAAAATGAGACGGACAGGAGACAACACCAGGTTTTGAAATTTATAGTTTTCTTCTCTGTATGTACGTGTTTAAATCTTCCTTTCTTTTTTCTTTTTTTTTTTTGTCAGATTCATGGAGTGCCAGATTATGGCACCTTTAACAGTAAGTCTGGTATTAGTCCTCAGCAGCAGAAAGTCTTTTGGAAAGCAGTTTCAATCCCCTCCCTGTCAGAGGATTGGAGCCAACACTGCTACTAAAAGAGCTGCTCTGTCTGGAATGAAAATCCTGATCAGAGTATGAGACCTGCATCAATAACAAGCTATTCCTTCTTGGCAGAAACCCAAAAGGAAGGCAAGTGGCAGTAGCATTGCCTCTACTCCAATGATGTGAATCTCTCTGCAGAGGTCCAGAGGTTCAGTTCTGCCGTATGAAAATACAATGTACAGCATCTTTTATTGGATTTGGTGAATTTAGCTCTTTTGATTTTCTTTTCACTTGAAACAAATGCTTTGGTGTTCTGTAATGGAAAGAATAGAAGAGAGAAAATCCATGATAGTCCAATTGCACTGAGCTACTTCAGTGTCAAAGTACCAAGTATGTGGAATGTAAGGGGTGGTGAAATGTTATAAGGAAAAGAACTTTCTGTTTCCAGCTGCCAAAAAAGCCAGCATACATGGAAGGCATAAACCACTTTAATAACTGAAATGTTCTTCCAATATATTCTGTGAAAATAGTCTATTTAAACCAATGAAAATGCCTGAAAAGCCTAAGCAGCCTTGTGCCAAGAATAGAAGGACTTTGCTAAATGAAAGGGGGAAAATAAAATTGACTTAATCTACTATTCAGAGCTGGATTAAAGAATAAATTGTTTAAGTCCAATTATTATGAAGAAATAATTTGTTGAGCTAGCAGTCTACTACCTGCTGATAGTTGCCTGGATATGAAAGCCCATCCATCATGTCCGTTAAGGACAGATAGGGACTGCGTCTCTTCTATTGCAGAACACTTCAGATCCCCTGAGATGGAAGAAGGAAGTGGCAGCACAAACGGGACAGATGAAATGCCACTACAGATCTAAGAGTGATTTCTTGCCAGATAGGTTCTTTCCACTAGATTGACAAACAGAATAAAACTCCCAGTGTTTCAGCTATCTGGGTGCAGCATGTGTGATCATAGGCTGGGGGTTACACTCAGGTTGAACATGGAGGCTTTGTTACCTTGCATACTGCCACCAACATGTGTAAATGGCAAATTATCATGTTATGAACTACTTTATAATGCCAAGCTGTCTGAAATGGAAGTTGTCTAATAGAACAGTACTTGTCAAATCTACTCTTTAATTCAAATGTTTTCACCCTTCCACATTTGGTAAACTGTTGGAAAGCCTGAATCATCCTGCCTGGTGCCCTATCAGAAGCTCTAAGGTTTGAGTAAGCAATCTGCATCTGGTCTATTGAGCTACAGTAAACAAAAAGATTATGAGTTCCTCATATCATGTGCTAATCTATGTCCAGCTGCATCTTATTTAATGGAACAGCAGTGAAATCCTGGGAATTATTTCTCTGAGAATGCTCAGCCACACATCTACTGACTCTTGTAACCATTCTGGTAAGAATAAGAAATGCTAATGAGACTGCAAAGACACCTTGTAGGAGGTGGCATCAACCCTCTGTAGGTACTGGAAGGAACTAAACATAGACATTCTATATAAACAAAAGGAGGAATTTAAATTGCTAAATAACAGGGACTGTGGATCAGTCTTGCTCTTGCAGATTACAGCTTGAATATCTAGCAGTACATTTACTTTGATTTTCTGGTGATTGCCAAAGAAAGAAAACATAAGATTCTATGTAAAGAAAGAAAAACAAAACAAACAATACACCACTTCATTTTTACCATATATTTTCTTAAATTTCGGTTTGTCTCACAAGAAAATGGGTTATTCTCCTTGCCCAAAGGCACAATAGTTGTGATTACCACCCAGAATACTTTACATTTCATGGAAGTTTCATTGAGAAGTATCCATAGAACTACCTTCATCTTTCTTTTCCAAAGTAATGGCTTATCACTTTCTGTGATACTATATCCCATAGTTATTTTAAATATTTAATTCCACAAGGGTCTATGAAAAGTAGTTTGTCTCCCAAGTGATTATAAAATAATTTATTTTTGATATAAGTTCCTATTGTTGTCTTAAAATTTCCACCTCACTTTTGAAGGTGTAAAGTATTGAATTTAACATGAATTTCAGCACAAGTTCTGCTTTTTTAAATCAACTATATGTTGTGGTTTCTTAACTCCAAAACTAATCATGTGATAAAGCATGTTACCTGCTAGCTATTAATTTCTTTTTTCCAGGATGTATTTCCTTTGTGCATGAGAGACACATTTTATATTAATCCTCTAGAGTAATTTGGTAACTTTTGCAATACATAATTTTTGCCTCCTTGTTAATTTACTATGTGGTAAAAACTGAATTAAGCAGCATGAACATATTCATAACAGTTTTTTGCTTGACATATGGGTTCCTTATAAAAGTTAAACTGCAAATTACAGTGCATTGGTTTGTTTATAGTTAACACTTATGAACTATGAGACATGGCACAAGTCATAGAACAATATTGTAAAATCAGCTTTTACCCTACAAATGGAAGCAAGTTTTACTGCAAAGTGGTAAACAAAATACGTTTTTAAGGTGTTTCAGTGTCACAGGTGGTGTGTTGTATAAAGCATTCCTTTTTAATTAACTACACAGTCATTTATTACTTTAGAAAAGTACTAGATTTACCTTAATAGTGAAAAATACCAAATAAGGAATATTTGCTTCAATGAAATGTTTTTAATGGCAAACTCTCTGTCAACTGGGCACAGATCCATAATCAAAGGAGATGTAGTAAATAAGGTTAGTAGGATCTAAGGAGCTATCCTGCTGACCAGCTGCTAAACTAGAGACCTGATTGCCTAAAATGATACAAGGAGGCTGTGTTTATGCAAACAAACTCCAGAGTAAGATGAGTCTCTTGAGTGTATTTGGTATCAGGTTGATTCAGTCACCTGAATATGTTTTCTATTTCATCTAAGCTGGTCTGGTGTATTCAAGACAGCTACACCAACCTGGGAATATGACACAGGTTCTACCAGACACTTTTACCTTTCTAGAATGGCCGGTAGCAGCCACGGAGAATACTCTAAAGAATCTCAAAAAGATTCTTGTGTTTAGGCAGTCAAATCAGGCCTAGCTCTAAGCCTAGTTTAGGCACATAGCTCATATGGAAATGTCGAAATATAGGTGCCTTAATCTTGAACTGATTCGTAACCTGAATGTTTCCAGTTATGACCTAGTGCTACTCTTTGAAGGAGATATTTTGATCTTCTTCTCACTCTGAGTCTTATTTTACATTAGACTGAGTGAAGAAAATAACCGAAAAACTTAAATCATTGTTATATCAGGTTACCTGCAGCCAACCATATTGTAGAACTGAAATGGAAAAAGTGAACAGATTTTAAAATGCTAAGTAAAACCTGACAGCATGTTGGGTATGCATATTCTAATATCAATAAAAGATGCTTCAGTGGTTCACCACAATTTCACTGCAAGAACAATGAACTCTGGGAACTAACCCAAAGACTGGATTATACTTGTACATGTTCTGGCTCAGTTTCTACAAAGGATAAAGTCAGGCATTCAGGAACAAAGCATATTTACTTGAACTATACAGCATTAGGCATTTATTATGCATTCATTATGTTCTACTAAATGTTTCACTGTTTTTTTTAACATCTTGTTTACATTTGAAGAAGCTAATATTGTGAGAACTGGTGCAAACTGTGACACAGAAGCTGAAACCAAAATGGATCTGATAAACTGTCAACTGTGTGGCTGCAAAATGCAGTGACAGCTATTAGAATCTTGGGGGGACTGTGTGTGTATACATATGCATATATACAAATGTATGTACATAAAGTCTACCTGAAGGACTAAGACAATCCCAGGAGTGAAGAAAATTAAGTCTGATTTTCTTTTCCTACCAAACTAATTATTTTTAATTATCCATCTTTGTGCACTAATTTTGAGGTCATTTCAGAAACAGATATATGGGTCTGCAAAAGCAGGCTCTTGTGATAAATACAGAAACGTTTCTATAATGATAATCGGAGGACCCAGCTGGTGTTCATGATGTTGACTCTGTAAAGACAGTGTTTTTTTGTTATTTTTCAGGTTTTTGCACAGAATGGTTTTGATAAGATGAGCGCGGCTCAAAAATCCACATGGCCAATACAATGCAGAAGCTGCAGTCTGACAAAGAGTTTTATTGTAAATTTACTAGGGAGCATTGCTCACATTTAGAAACTACATATTCAGTTCATTAATTTTTGAAGGAGTAGAACACTGATTGCAAGTATGGATTTAAATTTGGATTACCTGAGTAGAATGAAAGAATAATGCATATTCTGGCAAAAGAAACTGCTGATATTAATGTGGGTATGACTACACAAAGATAGCAAACACGAGCAAAAAATCTGAGCAGCAATAAAGTTCTTTATGTAGAAATGGCGGGTACCAACATGAACATTTGTCAGACAAATATGCTGCATGCTGCTCCTTGCAACTGCTAAAGATGCATTTAATTCCATATTTAGTACTCTGAGGTTTTAGTCTGAGTGCAGCCTTGTTCATTTAAATGGTGG
Organism: Psittacula echo; assembly: GCF_963264785.1. NCBI lineage: Eukaryota > Metazoa > Chordata > Aves > Psittaciformes > Psittacidae > Psittacula > Psittacula echo. Next base: position 38,280,786 of record NC_137735.1, on the reverse strand, counting down.
TTATTTATGTTTTTCCTTATTGTAACATGTGAGAGAACATTAGCATTGAAGGTAAAACCTTTCTACCAAGAGGTAGCATAAGCAAAAAGGGATAAGACAGATAAATGAAAGATACCTTTGGGCAATTAAATATGTTGGCACAAGATTTCATGCATACATATTCTTCAAAACATAAGAAAATTGTATTTCCTTAGTATGTAGAATGTCCACACACCTCTATCTCCCTCTGTGTATTCCCACTTACACTTTCCATAGCACATATGCATAGTGCAAGGTTATGCATAACGGATACTCCTTTCAGGTAAAAGATGTTGAAGAACTGAGTTTATAGGTGTAAACATTAAACGGGAAATCTTATTGCTAATGGTAGCCTAATCCAGTGGGCATCAGACTGCATGTGGATTTCTCCCATCTCAGCCTGATAGATGTGATGCTGTTATAGCTTTATGTTCCCAGGCCCACTCAATAGTGAGACTGAGTGTGTATCTCTGTCTATGTATATGTACACACACATGCATAGGCACACTGTACTGTACATACACCCGGTCACACAGGTCAACACAGACATACACCAGTGCTTTTGCTGAAACTCACATGAACGCATACGTTGTTACATTTTCCTACGCTTGCACCTCTTGGATCTGCCCTGATCCTTTTTTTGCCTTTGGTCCTTCCCGTAAACTTCTCATAGTAAGTTTTATACAACATTCAAATGCTCTTTCCCTGTATTCTGTAAGAAGTCCTATGCTTCTGTAGGCAACCACATCCTTTAACTTGCATGGCTTTCAGGAGAGACAGTTTCTTTCACTGACTCTTTTTGGAGGGTTTCCCATAGGGGACAACGGTCAAATTTATCTCCTTCAACAGCTTTAGGATAATCAATTCAGTGGGTGCCATTTTCACTAATGATGATACTAGTATTCTTTCACCAATCTTTGTATTTATCATGACTAAGTTTTAATCACACAATCTAACACTTTTATATGTACATAAACCATGACAATATAATTGCCCTCCTACCTTATGTTCTACTATTCTTTCATCTAAATCAGAGTCTGCATACAAGTAACTGCAAGGAATATATTTGTGCCTGTCAGCCTCAAGGTCCAAAGTTGCAAAGCTACCTGACTGTCTTACATGGGCATCTGATCTCTTAAATGAGGTCAAGGTTTCAGCTTTACTAACATAACGAATAATGTAAGACCTCAGTGGACACAACACTGATGTCCTCAACTCTCTTTCTCAGTCAGTGATATTCTCACAGAGATAAATAGACTAGACAATTTAAGGTAACTTAAAGCTTTCACTGTTGAGAAATAAACTGTTTGCCAGAAAAGCTGTTTGTTCAAGAGGCTACTACATTCCAAAGTCACATTTCAGGTATGACAGTGACATGCTAGGTGCCAGTAGACGAGCTGTGCATAAATAACTGATTTATGCTAATCAAATTTTCTGTAGAGGCATTTTTATTTGTTCAAAAAGAGTCAGAAGAGTTCTTTTCCTCCTGAAGCTTCTGGTCACGGGGCTTACATCATAGCAGCTTTAAAAAAAACATGGAGAAGGTGATGAATTTAAGATTGTATGGCCTTCTGTGTAGCAAACCATTTTTTCTTGTTAGCTCAAGTACTTTTTATTTTCCTGTTGCATAAAAAAGATTGTTAGCTTTTAAGCTCTCTTCTGCAAATAATGTTTGGGAAATATCACTCATTTTTATTTAATTCTCAGAATTTTAATAAGGCATACTGAACATTAATATTTAAATTCATTTACAAAATTATTTTTTCCATGGTAGTATTTGTTCAGTTTTATGACTTACTGAAGTGCAATACACACATTTCAGGGCTCTAAAAAGAATTAATAACTCTTGTCTGACACTGTAAATAGAATGCATTCAAACTCATATTCAGTGGAAAAAAGAGCCCAGTATGGTGTCAAAGAAATAAAACAGAGACCAGTGCTTAGCTGTGAAGAAAGTGTGAAGAAAAACCTTGGCAAAATTATTATTTGGTAATACTGGCTTTTGACAATCAAATTGCTGTTCCATTGACTTAAGTTATTGCCATTAAAAGCCAGACTAAATAATTTCTATGTTTGTGTATATTTTTTTTATTGCTTTGGGTAATCAATATTGTATTGCTTAAAGGCATATTAATTTCCATACAGGTACGTAATGATGCTACATTCCCAAGTGTCATATTATGATATCTACTCTCAAAATTACTTCAGTGAAATTACTGAACTGAGGTCTTATAAATATATGTAGAAGTTTCATAAATACGTAGGACAAAATAGTTTCTGATATCTCTGACTGTATGGAGTTGTAATTCAGAAGACCAGTCAGTCTCACCTCTGTGCCTGACAAACTCTTGGAGCAGATTCTCCTGGAAGGCATGCTAAGGCACATGAAAAACAAGGAGGTGGTTGGTGACAGCCAGCATGGCTTCACTAAGGGGAAATCCTGCCTGACCAATTTGGTGGCCTTCTAGGATGGGGCTACAAAACTGATGGACAGGGGCAGAGCAGTTGACGTCATCTACCTGGATTTGTGCAAAGTGTTCGACACTGTCCGACACAACATCCTTGTTTCTAAATTGGAGAGACATCAATTTGATGGATGGACCACTTGGTGGATAAAGAACTGGCTGGACGGCCGCACGCAAAGAGTTGTGGTCAATGGCTCCATGTCCAGCTGGAGACCGGTAATGAGTGGTGTCCCTCAGGGATCAGTGTTGGGACTGGTCTTGTTCAACATCTTTGTTGATGACATGGCCAGTGGGATTGAGTGCGCCCTCAGCAAGTTTGCTGATGACACCAAGCTGTGTGGTTTGGTTGATACGCTGGAGGGAAGGGATGCCATCCAGAGGGACCTCGACACACTTGAGTGATGAGCCAATGCCAACCTTATGAAGTTTAACCCTGCCAAGTGCAAGGTCCTACACCTGCGTTGGAGCAATCCCAGGCACGGCTACAGGTTGGGCAGAGAAGAGATTCAGAGCAGCCCTGTGGAGAAGGACTTGGGGGTGTTGGTCGATGAAAAAATGAACGTGAGCCGGCAGTGCGCGCTTGCAGCCCAGAAAGCCAACTGTATCCTGGGCTGCATCAAAAGGAGCGTGACCAGCAGGTCGAAGGAGGTGATCCTACCCCTCTACTCTGCTCTCGTGAGACCTCACTTGGAGTATTGTGTGCAGTTCTGGTGTCCTCAACATAAAAAAAACATGGAAGTGTTGGAACAAGCCCAGGGGAAGGCCACGAGGATGATCAGGGGACTGGAGCACCTCCCGTATGAAGAGAGGCTGAGAAAGTTGGGGCTGTTCAGCCTGGAGAAGAGAAGGCTACGTGAAGACCTCAGAGCAGTCTTCCAGTATCTGAAGGGGGCCTACAGGGATGCTGGGGATGGACTATTGATCAGGGACTGTAGTGACAGGACAAGGGGTGACGGGTTCAAACTTCAAACAGGGGAAGTTTAGATTGGGCATAAGGGAGAAGTTCTTTACTGAGAGGGTGGTGAGGCACTGGAATGGGTTGCCCAGGGAGGTTGTGAATGCTCCATCCTTGGCAGTGTTCAAGGCCAGGTTGGATGAGGCCTTGAGTGGCATGGTTTAGTGTGAGGTGTCCCTGCCCATGGCAGGGGGGTTGGAACTAGATGATCTTAAGGCCCTTTCCAACTGTAACTATTCTATGATTCTACAATTACGAGACCCCGTGTTTGTTCTTTCTTCTATTCCCAGGCACTGAGCAAAATATTTTAGATATTACTGCCAAAGCCCAGAAACAGTTGTTTCACACATACCATTTCTTCACAGATTTTCAAATTATTAAATAAAATGCTTCAAAAATACCCAGTCAGATTGTCTGTAGCAATGCATTCGTTCCTACGAGGAACAAATATTAAGAACAATATTCTACCCATTTGGTTAGAAAGAGACTCATGCATACCCCCATACTAATCGTCACTATCATTACTGCATGGTCTATAGTAGAAAAGTCAAAACCAGAGTTGCTTCAGTGTCCAGAAAAACTACTAATCTATATCATCATGAAGATACTATATTGGGATTCTGTCATGTTAATATATTATACACAACTGAGGAAAATGATCTTAACAACTAATTTACAGTAATACAGGGGCTACTACAAAGTTCCTAGAGTATCCAGCTTCACTGCAGTAGCTTTTGACACTCTTGCAGCAAAACTGTTCATCAAACTGACTGAGGGAAATATGTAGTGTAGAATATTCCTGTCACGGCAGCCACAAGTATCATGTGGAGTTTTTGCAGAAAATACTTTCATTTTCAAAAGAACTTTGTTATGATACTTCATTACTTGTGGTAACAGCTAAATAACATGGACTAATCCAGTACTCTTTGAAGTCAGTGCAGCTATTCCCTGTGAATAAGGAAGCACATGTGTCGTGGTTTAAGCCCAAGCTGTAAATCAGAACCACGCAGTCTACTGCCTCCCCCCCCACACCTTTCTTCCCTCCGCTTCTGGAGGGATGGGGAGGAGAATCAAAAGAATGCAGCTCCCACGGGTTGAGATAAGAACAGTTTAATAACTAAGGTATAACACAAATCACCACTGCCGCCACCAACAATAACAACGACAAGAGAAATAACAAGGGAAGAGAATACGATACCGCCCGCCGGAAAAGACAGCCCGACTGACCAGGGGACGTGCCTTTTCGGGTAGCTCCCAGTTACATCCCCTGGCATGACGTGCTGTGGTATGGAACACCTCCTTGGCCAGTCTGGGTCAGGTGTCCTGTCCCCGCTTCCTCCCGGCCCCTCCTCCTCCCTGGCAGAGCATGAGACTCACAAAGTCCTTGGTCAGTCTAAACATCAGTGTTATCAGTTTTTTGTTCCCAAGCCAAAAGTCAAAAACACAGTGCTGCAACAGCTACTAAGAAGGAGAAAAAAACCTGACTGCCACTGCTGAACCCAGGACAGTATCCACCCCTTGTTCCATACCATTCACGTCATGCTCAGATCCCACATTTTCCATATACCCTCACTCTCATCTCGGTGCACTGTTATCTTAGTGCACGGACCAATTCCTATAAAGCTACTGAGTCCATTCGGTTCATGTTGGGCTCCATCTCTTGGAACAGTCTTTCAGGGCAGAAGAAGCTGTATGCAGTGTTGGATCGTTGCCTGCTGATGCTGATCATTCCTTTACTGCAGAACTCGTCCGGTTCTATCAAAGTTCATTCTCTGTTGGGATGATGGTCGGAGGGAAGTCAGAGCCAGTCGCTGGTGCCCTGCAGACTTCTAGTTGATGGACTATAGCAGGCAACAGCGTACAATTGAGTTCATTGTCTGTTTTCCCCTAAAATCAAATCCCCTTGAGGTACGCATCGGACTTCCCCATCTTCCCGCATTACCCATCAAGTATATCCAGGTCCCTGAGCAAAAGCAATCCCACGAGTGGGTTTGCCTTTACCTGAAGCAGGAATAACCCAGACTGTCTTCCCCAGCAAATTCTTCATGTGCACCACAGGAACTTTGTCCCCCTCTACAATACGTAAAAGTTCTGACTGGGCTGGGCCAGCCCTGTTGGCAGATCCTCTGGTGTTGACCAACCAGGTGGCCTTTGGTAAGTGTGTATCCCAATGCTTGAAAGTTCCCCCACCCATTGCTCTCAGTGTAGTTTTTAACAGCCCATTGTACCGTTCGATTTTCCCAGAGGCTGGTGCGTGGTAGGGGATGTAATATACCCACTCAATGCCATGCTCTTTGGCCCAAGTGTCTATAAGGTTATTCCAGAAATGAGTCCCATTGTCTGATTCAATTCTTTCTGGGGTGCCATGTCGCCACAAAATCTGGTTCTCAAGGCCCAGGATAGTGTTCTGGGCAGTGGCATGGGGCACAGCGTATGTTTCCAGCCATCCGGTGGTTGCTTCCACCATGGTAAGCACATGGCGCTTGCCTTGGCGGGTTGGTGGGAGTGTGATATAATCAATTTGCCAGGCCTCCCCATATTTATACTTCAGCCATTGTCCTCCATACCAAAGAGGCTTTAACCGTTTGGCTTGTTTAATTGTAGCACATGTTTCACACTCGTGAATAACCCGGGCAATAGTGTCCATTGTTAAGTCCACCCCTCGATCACGGGCCCATCTGTATGTTGCATCTCTGCCCTGATGACCTGAAGTGTCATGGGCCCACCGGGCCAAAAATAATTCACCTTTATGTTGCCAATCTAAGTCCATCTGAGCCACTTCAATCTTAGCAGCTTTATCCACTTGTTGGTTGTTCTGGTGTTCCTCAGTGGCCCGACTCTTGGGTACATGGGCGTCTACATGGCGTACCTTCACCACCAGGTTCTGCACCCGGGCAGCGATATCTTGCCACAGTGCAGCAGCCCAGATGGGTTTACCTCTGCGTTGCCAGTTGCTCTGCTTCCATTGCTGCAACCACCCCCACAGGGCATTTGCCACCATCCATGAGTCAGTATAGAGATAAAGTACTGGCCACTTTTCTCGTTCAGCAATGTCCAGGGCCAGCTGGATGGCTTTCACCTCGGCAAACTGACTCGATTCACCCTCTCCTTCAGCAGTTTCTGCAACTTGTCGTTGAGGATTCCACACAGCTGCCTTCCATCTCCGATGTTTTCCCACAATACGGCAGGACCCATCAGTAAACAAGGCATACTGCTTTTCACTTTCTGATAGTTTATTATATGGTGGGGCCTCTTCAGCACGCATCACCTCCTCCTCTGGTGACATTCCAAAATCTTTGCCCTCTGGCCAGTCCATGATGACTTCTAGAATGCCTGGACGACTGGGATTTCCTATTTGAGCTCGTTGTGTAATTAGTGCAGCCCATTTACTCCATGTCGCATCGGTTGCATGATGTGTAGAGGAGACCCTGCCTTTGAACATCCAGCCCAGCACGGGCAACCGGGGTGCCAGGAGGAGCTGTGCTTCAGTGCCAATCACCTCCGAAGCAGCTCGAACCCCTTCATAGGCTGCCAGTATCTCTTTCTCAGTTGGGGTATAGCTGGCCTCAGATCCTTTGTATCCCCGACTCCAAAAGCCGAGGGGTCGACCTCGAGTCTCCCCTGGAGCTTTCTGCCAGAGGCTCCAGGTAGGACCATTCTCCCCAGCTGCGGTGTACAGTACATTTTTTACATCTGGCCCATTCCGGACTGGTCCAAGGGCTACTGCATGAACTATCTCACGTTTAATTTGCTCAAAGGCTTGTTGTTGCTCAGGGCCCCATTTAAAATCATTCTTCTTCCGGGTTACATGATAGAGAGGGCTTACAATCGAACTGTAATTCGGGATGTGCATTCTCCAGAACCCCACAGCACCCAAGAAAGCTTGTGTTTCTTTCTTATTAGTTGGTGGAGACATTGCTATTATTTTGTTGATCACATCTGTAGGGATCTGGCGACGTCCATCTTGCCATTTTATTCCCAAAAATTGAATCTCCTGTGCAGGTCCCTTGACTTTACTCCGTTTTATGGCAAAACCAGCTTTCAGCAGGATTTGGATTATTTTCCTCCCTTTCTCAAAGACTTCTTCCGCTGTATCACCCCACACAATAATGTCATCAATGTACTGCAGGTGTTCTGGAGCTTGCCCCTGTTCCAGTGCATTCTGGATCAGTCCATGGCAGATGGTAGGGCTGTGTTTCCACCCCTGGGGCAGTCGGTTCCAAGTGTACTGGACGCCCCTCCAAGTAAAAGCAAACTGTGGCCTGCATTCTGCTGCCAAAGGAATTGAGGAAAATGCATTGGCAATATCAATCGTGGCATACCACTTGGCTGCCTTTGACTCCAGTTCATACTGAAGTTCTAGCATGTCCGGTACGGCAGCACTCAATGGTGGTGTGACTTCATTCAGGCCACGATAGTCTACTGTTAGTCTCCGCTCTCCATTAGACTTTCGCACTGGCCATATGGGGCTATTAAAGGGTGAGCGGGTCCTGCTGATCACTCCCTGACTCTCCAGACTACGGATCAGTTTATGGATGGGAATCAGGGAGTCTCAGTTGGTGCGATACTGCCACCGGTGCACTGTTGTGGTTGCGATTGGCACTTGTTGTTCTTCGACCTTCAGCAACCCCACAACAGAGGGATCCTCTGAGAGACCAGGCAAGGTGGACAGCTGCTCATTTTCCTCAGTCTCCAAAGCAGCAATACCAAAAGCCCATTGGTACCCTTTTGGGTCTTTGAAGTACCCTCTCCTGAGGTAATCTATGCCGAGGATGCATGGAGCCTCTGGACCAGTCACAATGGGGTGCTTTTGCCATTTCCTTCCAGTCAGGCTGATCTCAGCCTCCAGTACAGTTAACTCTTGGGATCCTCCTGTCACTCCAGAGATATAGATGGGTTCCACCCCTTGACAGCTTGATGGCATCAGGGTACACTGTGCACCGGTATCTACGAGAGCTTTATACTTCTGCGGGACTGATGTGCCAGGCCATCTGACCCACACAGTCCAGTAAATCCGATTGTCCCCTACCTCCACCTGGCTGGAGGCAGGGTCCCTCTAACAGTCATCACAACGTTGGACACCTAAGTCGTGTTGAAAGGAATTATTCTTCGTTATCACAGGAGCTGGAGTAAAATCAGCTCTTCCGCTCCATCTGGGAACCTGCTCACCAGAGACTGAAGCCGCAGCTCTCATGGGATGATTAGTCTTGACCCTTGTTCCTATTTTCAATTCATGCACCCGTTCCTCCAAAGCTGAAGTAGGTTTTCCATCCCACTTCGTCATGTCTTCTCCATGATCCCGCAGGTAAAACCATAGGGTGGCCCATGGTGTTTGCCTTCTATATCTTCTGTCTTGAACAATAGGACGTCTTTTGTTAACAGCTGAGACGTATGTTGGTACACGTGAGGAGCTGGATAAATCAGATAGATCGTCCCTCAATTGTTTGACATCCTGGGACAGTTTTTCCACAGCTGAGATGATGGAAGGGGTGAGATTGTCTTCGAACTCTCGGAGTTTGTGAATCATTTCATCCACTGTTGGTGTTACTATGTCACCCCAGGTTACCGTTGCCAATGAATGGGCATATGATGATGGTGCATTCCGTGTAAGTTTTCGCCACATGGGTTGTGTACATTCGACTTCATCTGGGTCTATGGGTATATCTCCGTTATTCGGTTTGGTGTGATAGATCATCTCTACGATGGCTGATTCCCTCAGAGACTGGATGCCTTTGTCTAAAGTAGTCCACTTGGCCGAACGACTCGTAACATCATCCTTGTATGGAAACCTTTCTTTCACAGCTGCCAAGAGCCGCCTCCAAAGACTGAGGGACTTTTTCTCTCTTGCAATTGCTTTGTCAATTCCCCCTTCTCTAGCAAGTGATCCCAGCTGCTTGGCTTCCGTACCTCCTAGTTTGTGACCATCGGCCCCATTGTCCCAGCATCGGAGCAACCAGGTGATGATGTGCTCCCCTGGTTGACGGGTAAAATCTTTTCGCATATTCCGTAGCTCGGTTGAGGTCCGAGGTCGAGAAGTCACTTCTTCTTCTTCTTCTTCATCATGGGATGATGACTCCTGATCAGGTGGTGGCCCGGGTGGTGAATACATTGTTTCTTCATCTTGCTTCACCCTTCTTGCCTCTTTTTTGCTTTTTCTCTTGCATATGGGGGCAATCGATATTGGTACGAATTGGTCCTCTGGTTTAGCTGCAGTCATTATCACTGTGCTTTGAGTAGCAACTGTACTTGTCGCGGGGGGTGGTGTAGCTGCTGTGGTTGGGGCTGGGGTAGCTTCGCTATCTGTTGCAGTTGAAATTTGAGTAGTGGCTGTACTTGTCGCTGGGGTAGCTGCACTGTCTGTTGCAGTCGAAGTTTGAGTAGTGGCTGTACTTGTTGCTAGGGGTGGTGTAGCTGCTGTGCTCGGAGCTGGAGTAGCTGCGCTGTCTGTTGCTTCGCCCTCAGATCCAGGGACATTTCTTTCCTTTTGAAGGTGCTGGATAGTGTTGAACAAGGCCCGGTAAGCATAGGTCAAGCCCCAGCACGTTGACATGATTTGTCCCTCTCTGGTATGACCAGGATGACAGCACACCTCATTTAAGTGTTTTACTAATTCTTCTGGATTTTGCACTTGTTCGGTGGTGAAGTTCCAAAACACTGGAGGGGCCCACTGACCTAGATACTTGCCCATACTATCCCACACACCCTGCCACTCATGGCTGTCCAGCCTCGGGGAAAATCTCTCGGTCCCCCTATTTTGTCGTCTAACCCCAGACAAGGCCCAAACCCGACTCTGCTTAACTCTTGAGATCAGACGTAATGGTTGTGGACAAAACACACTCTGTATGCGTGCCAACATGGTGACCCCCATCACAATCAGCAAACAGGTCTCAACAATATTAAAAGGCCACTCAAAAACTTCAAAACTCTCAAACGATGCTGTAAACGGTCTGGAAGGGGCACTGGGAGGGTAAAAGAATGTCTCCTTCATAGGTTGACCACCCAGGAAGGAGAAAAAAGATGTATAGTTGCTAAGCATTTGTATTATATACTTCCCAAAGTATAAAGGTTGTGACCACACTGGGAACATAAGCCAGATCAGTTTCATGATCAATTTTTCTATTGTATTACAAGTCATTACCATAAAATACAATGAGACAATAACCTTAGCCCAAGCCCCACACTTGAAAAACACTAACACAGCAAATACCGGCTCTAAGTAACCTACGGCATATTGAGACTGTGAGATCAAAACCAACAACTTTGAGAGCCAATAAATCAGCATTGTGACAAGTGACTATCAATCCAAAACACTGAATGCTTATCACAAATACGATTAGACACACTCCGGTCAGATCTGTCGTTATCTCAACCCTTTGAGCCCCACGTTGGGAGCCAAAATAGAACTGTCGTGGTTTAAGCCCAAGCTGTAAATCAGAACCACGCAGTCTACTGCCTCCCCCCCAACACCTTTCTTCCCTCCGCTTCTGGAGGGACGGGGAGGAGAATCAAAAGAATGCAGCTCCCACGGGTTGAGATAAGAACAGTTTAATAACTAAGGTATAACACAAATCACCACTGCCGCCACCAACAATAACAACGACAAGAGAAATAACAAGGGAAGAGAATACGATACCGCCCGCCGGAAAAGACAGCCCGACCGACCAGGGGACGTGCCCTTCCGGGTAGCTCCCAGTTACATCCCCTGGCATGACGTGCTGTGGTATGGAACACCTCCTTGGCCAGTCTGGGTCAGGTGTCCTGTCCCCGCTTCCTCCCGGCCCCTCCTCCTCCCTGGCAGAGCATGAGACTCACAAAGTCCTTGGTCAGTCTAAACATCGGTGTTATCAGTTTTTTGTTCCCAAGCCAAAAGTCAAAAACACAGTGCTGCAACAGCTACTAAGAAGGAAAAAAAAAACAACTGACTGCCACTGCTGAACCCAGGACAACATGTTAACAAGTAGATTGTCTTTTTACCTTTATTAGTATGCTATAACTCTAAAGTTAATCTACTCATACATTCATTTTTACAGCAGTGGCCTCAAATGTAATGCACTTGAGATATTCAAACCCCAGTGCAGATTAATTCGAAATCTTTCCCATTTCATCATTTCTATCATTTGCATGGAACTTGCCAAGTGTCTTTTCTCCTACTTGTTCCTATGCATTACTGCAGCACTTGGCATCATCCATGATATTGAAAGAATTGTTACAGGTTTCCTTCTAATTTGTGATTTCACAAAGGTGGAGGTATCCTTATTTTCCACTCGTTTTCTCCCATTTGCTCTTCATATTCCAGTTTACAGTTCTTTCTTGCTATATTCCTCTCCACTTCTTTCTTTTTTTTTTTTTTTTTGAATCTCTAGAATCTAGTCTATAGCATGAGAGACTTAGACGGGGCATTTAGCTATAGATAAAAAAAAAAAAAAGTAATACCTTAATAACCACAACACTGAAAGCTAAAATACATGTTCAATTCTCTTATAAGATACTGCAGAGGACAGTAAGATCAAATATTCATGTTCATGCCTCTCAGTAATTTTTTTTAATTCAAATTCATGTAAGCACAGGGCTGAATGATCTTGAAAATAAAGTCTAACTGAAGCAAAGTTGCTCGCTGGCTTAAAATTTCTTATGCACATAAGAAAACTAAATTAAAATCACTAAACAATTTCAGAGTGACAAAAGACTGAGTGCCAGAAGGAAATGAATGTAGCTACTTCAAACAAACTGAGAAGTTTGAATCAATGCAAAAAGAATCAGTGGATTATGTCAGTTATTTATGACACGGATAAAATTCATCAGTGGGAGAGATAGCATCAGGGAATGTAATGAGGCAACCAGAAAACTGGAAAATTAGCCAATCATCCCACAAACATTGAAAATTAGTCATCACCATAAAGCCAGCAAAATCATGAATGGGATTAGCAGCAGGCATGAACGGAAAGGTTAACAATTCTATGTGAAATAAAAGTCAATGATTTCCTGATTTTTCCTTTCTCTGCTTCTTCTCTGTCATTGAACTGCAAATGCCCAAAAATACGACTCATCCAGAATATATCAGAATTAAAAGATATATCTGGATTGGTTTTGTGCCATGTGCATAGTCAGTTTAACTGCATCCATGCCATAGGTTTAATATGTCTGTTCTCAGTTGTTATTTGTCTAGAATTTCCAGATATCCTCAGCTGTCTCAGACTCCAATTAAGCTGCAGGAGGTCAAAAAAATCACAAATGAACAGACAAAGTAGCTGAGTAATTTCCAGCCAGGAAAAGAAGACAAGTCTTCGGAAAAAAACCAGATGAATATCCACTACTTCCTCTATGCTATAAAATAGGCTTTGAGTGGCTTAGTACTAGGGCTCATTTTTAGCATCTCTTGGGACAAGTTTTTTGCTTTCTAGCCTATACTTCTTAAAACTTAAAAAAATACTGAAAGCTGTTTTTAAATATTAGATATATTTAATTTAATAGTACAACATTTATATGAGGAGTGATAACAAAGTTTATGAAAGTTCTAAACACATTGCAGTTTAATGACGCACATTTTATTTATTGAAAAATCTTGTCTAAATCATAGTTTGGAATAATTTTAATGGAAACTTAACAAATTTCCAAGTTTATTTAAAACTGAATTCACAAAGGAAATTAGTAAATTATTTATAATAATTCATTTTTAGTCATTGGATCAGAATTGTTTCTTTAAAGAAGATGGAAATAAAAGGTAAAAAAGAATGTTTAGTTTTTTTAGTTAAAGAAAATGTAAAAAGTTGCATAAGTTAACTGAACGTATTGTTTGGCAATAAATATAATACATTTTATATTTAAATTAAAGGAGGTAATCAATGCATTCACGTCTTTTTAAAGATGCTTAAGGTCAGTCTGAGTACTTTTGGAACCTACAGGTGTTCATTGTCAAGTACAGTATTTGTAAAAAGAAACAGAGATGGCATTCAGCATTGGTGTTCAGGTAGAACAGTGAAGAGTGTTTTTCCTTTCTTCATTTCATATGTTAAATGGACCCTTATAATCTAGGGAGCCTGCCCATGAACTGCATGTGTTTTAGAAGCAATCATATTTGCAATACTATTATATGCTGCTGTTAGCATTATAACTCAAGTGCTGTGCAGTTTTGGAATGAATGTGTTTCCACAACAGAAATTTGTTTAACACTTGATAGAATGTTCAAATGTGGATTGACTTTGTGACCTTTTAAAATTTTATGAAAAAGCAGAATAAAGCAACTTCATTCTTCATGCTTCTTTCATTTTTGTGATATGCCCTTCCTCGATTGTCCTTCATCATTACATACCCAGGACTGATTGTGGTTGTGCCTAGAAGAAGGCCCATCCCAAGAAAAAACCCCCATGTATTGCTGTGTCCATGGTCTATACAGATATTATTTGCTTTTTGAAACTTCCTTCCAGTATAGCAGGATGACAGACATGCAGACATCTGCTCTCTAGGGGTCGACTTCACCTGTTTGTGCAACTCCCATGTTTCTTTAAATGCAGTGCACCTTTCTATATGATCACAAGACACATTCTGTCTGTAAACAGCATGCTAAGACTTGTATTTATAATGGAAAATCTTTTTGTAAGACTTATTAATATCCAAGGAGCAGGCAGCTGAACTTATAATAGTTTCCAAAGATAAAATAGAATTTTCAGCTTTCAACTATTGCTTGAAATTTATCTCAAGTTAACAATAAACAAAATACATTACCATTTAATGGTCTTCTGTGAATTAAATCAGTGGTATCAGCATGTTACACACCTCTGTAATTCTGTTGCAATAATCTCGCACAACTGTTTACTGAATGGAAATTTCCTTGACAAATTGTTGGGTATACCAAGAACTGATAGATCTGTATCTAAAAAAAGCCCCAAACCCTTCATTTTTCTTTGAAAAAGATGACAAGATTTGTTAATTTGGGATTTTCTGAGAGTTATAAGTCAACTAATGAAAATTCAAAGAAATGCACAGAGAACTAATCCTTTCTGTTACTTACTTTATAATCCTTATTAAGCACCTGACTGTTTTGTGATATTTATTAAACGGGAAACACAAAGTTCAGCCTATTTCTGAAAGTCATTGCAAAGAACCAAAACCAGTTTATTTCAGCAGCACAACTATTGATTTGTGCTATTCGTAAAGACAAGTGTTTTTCCTTTTGTTTGTACATATTATATAGGGTGAACATATCTTGTTCGAATCTTATTTCATGTTTTCCAGCTCTTTGCTCTTATTTCTACCTTTAATTTCTTTCTGTCAATACTGCAATATCTAAGTACAACTTAGTTCTATTATGAACTCTTCACTTTGAACCTCTCAGTCCTCTGAATCTCACTCTTCTTGAGATGCTGCAATGTTGACTGAAACAGCATGACAAAAGATACCACCTTACTGAATCTGAAGTGAGCAGCACAGACTGAATGAACACCATCTGACCTGGTCATCTGAAAAAATCTGTAATCAGTGCTGATGATTTAAGCAGAGGAGTAGTATGAAAACTCACTATATTTTCTTCACCAGTCCCAGCAATTTAGCTGTTTGTTTTCTTAACCAACAATTTGCTCTGGTTCTTGAACACATGCACCTAGCCATGCAGTCCCAACAGACACTGATAAATATTTACACAATAATGTTGGTGAGGTTTGCTGCTCTGCTTTGTGTTCAAGTTTGTTCACTTTGGTTTGATTTTTATGAGCTCTTCTTACGTGTTCCCTTCATCTTTGTAGTACAGGCAAAGAACATGGCAGCTCAGTACAGTATGTAGTTGGTGCCAACACATTGCCTTTTGTCCAAGCCACCCATGCAGCAAGGACTAAGCTAACACTGGAACTACTCAGCAGTCAGTATGGTTAGAGAGGAAAAGACTGTGCAGTGTTGACCTTCGATGAATATTGTTACTTATGTATTACTTATTTATGGAAGGAAAAATGCTAGTTAGCACTTCTCTTGTCCATGCGTTTTCTTGGTCAGACAAATCTGATTTCATGTGGGAGCTTGAGTGAGCAGAAAAGAAAAAGTCCAACAAAATTTATGGAGAAATGTCTGAAACATGAAGGATATCTGAAATGGATTTTTCTTGTCACTGAAGACGTGTTGTAGATTGTTAGCCTACCATTTCTTTCCTTCCACAAGCACAAGAAATGATTTTTTTAATATATGAAGAAATAAAGATTTCTTTGAGATTCAGATTAATAATTTATTTCTAATCTTATCAAATAATTAAGTTAAGAATGAATGTTTCACTTTTTGAGTTAAAATCTTGAGATTTATGGGAAGTAAAGCATAATTCAATGTTTAAGAAATATATCATTAAAAGGCAATTTGGTCGGTCTTATAATCTCTTCAATCTTAAAATAGAGGATTTCAGCTATTAAATAACTCTCTAACCAGTGAAAACACACATAAAGAGATTCTGAGATTTTGATAGTCATTTAGAAAATCTTTTGTTTCAGGCTTTTATAAGTTTAACTTCTGAGGGGGTTGTGGGGTTTTTTTTGTTGTTCTTGATTTTTTGGCTTAGTAGAAATAAGTGAAAGGCATTTTCTTAATTACTTCAAAACTGACAAGCTACTTCTTTCCTCCAAATTCTTTCCTTTATTGAGCAGTCCTTATTTCACCTCTCTTTGCATTTGTTGTTTCAGAAAAGATGCTACAAGATTTCAGAAACTCCATATCTGCACCAGAATTTTGCGTCTTGCTAATTGTGAGCTTGCATGCAGATAGCTCACTGGAACAGTAATTCATGAACTTTTCAATTAACTTTCAAGTACATTCCAAAGTTTTCATGTTTAACCCATAAGACCATGAAAAATTTAGAAGCAACTCTACCACCACTCTTCAAAGAGGACTCATGTTTCTTTCTTTATGTGTTTCTGACAATTTTCCTATAAAATGGTTTCATTTAACTGCTATGAAGTAATGTATTATATACTTCTGATTATTATACAGCAAGATACTTCATTCAGTATCATAAAGGACACCAAAATCATTTAATGCATTTAGACACAGACAAAAGCATCTAAACATAAAACTACAGGTTCCGGGTTTTCATTATTTACTCTGAGAGGATGCTGGGATATGGATCCAAATTTTGCAGTTCAGATTTCTTTTTTGTTTACAGAAAGGTAACTTCATTCTAAGTGTTTAAACCACAAGATCATCATTACAGCACTACAGGGTTACTGCAAAGGTTTGTTTTTTCTCTCTTGAATCTCCTTAATCCCATTCTTGTGTTTAAATGCCTCCATAATCCCTTAGTTACAAGCAAAGATGTCATTATTTCAATAATCTTCATTCTGAGTGGACACTACTGTATAAATAAAATTCCGTTAACCTGGCTACCCAGAAGTAGTTATGCTCAGCCTCTGTTCTTCCATGGTCTTTATTTTCCAAAGTGCCAGGAACTAAAAGACAGCTGAGAATCATCTGGGTTTTGGTTTTTTTTTTTTTTTTTTTTTTTTTTTTTTTTTTTTTTTTTTGGGGGGGTGATGTTATTGGTTTTGTTCTTTTGTTTTTGTTTATGAGAAGACACTGGAAATACAAAAGGAATTATAGCTTTGAAGAGAGATTTTTTATTCATGCAGAAAGGGCCCTGAAAAAAAGTACAATTGCAGAAGATGACAAAGAATAAATCTTTGTTCTTAAAAGTGCCACATATTTTTAAGACTCTTCTTTTCAACTGCTGTTGTGGGGTTTTGAATCAATATATAATTTTTGAACTTGCTTTTTTTTCTGAGAGCTATTTAAAAAGTCCTCTTTTCAATCAGCATTCTACAAAAGTAGAAGTGTTGATTCTTAACTTACATTGTTATATTTTAAGAACAGAAGCCCAATTTTAAAACTTGAGTGAAAGACAAACCCTTACCTTTTGGCACGTGCACAATAGGTGCTTACGGAAAACTCATAGGATAGAATTTTTAATGTTAAAACATTAAATTGCTTGTCGTTAGACACACAGAGAAAGCCATTCTGTATGGTTCTCACTATATCAGTTGCATGCTAGCAAAGCTCTACTATTTTTGTTCTTGGAGAATTAATACCCTTGTTTTTCAAACTAGGTCTTTAAATTTGTGTATTAACCTAAGTAACTTTGAAATTAAACCAATATTCTATTTCTGGGACCTTAATATTCTATTTCAAGGGCATCTCAGATCTGAGAAAGTTGCATTTCAATGCTACTTTCCAACGAATTGGTTGCTAATTAAAGTTGGATAATTTTTTATTGTATATTTTTTGTATATTTTATGTAAGTGTTCAAGGCCAGGTTGGATGATGCTTTGAGCAACCTGGTTCAGTGGAAGGTGTCCCTGCCTGTGGCGGGGGGTTGGGACTAGGTCTTTTTCAACCCAGACATTTTTATGATTTATCACTAGGTGAGGAAATGCAAGTAAATGAAGCAATGACAACTCAGGACTAGAGAGCTACTTCCTTCATTTCAAATATATACCATCACTGTGACATCTTCCTAACTGCTTTCAAATGTTCTCATCTGAATTTTTTTTTTTTTCTTAAAAGAGAAGTCCTTCAATGTCAGTCATAACTCGGTTGTGTTGTTTGTTTTCTTTGGTCAAATGAACTGATTAATTGACATAAAATCTAAATTCTTATAACAAAAACATATGTACATAAACATTTTGAACAATGTCTTAAGGTGATGCAACTTGAAGATCATGTTGTAGAGAAAATACATATATTGTGCGCAGTATTTAAATGTGTAATTTCATACTAGCTTTATAAAATACAATAATATTTTACAAGATTTTTCTATAATTGGATCAGTGTTACTCCTAATATTATTACCAATAAGCAGTTAGCCAATAAAACATCCTGAAAGAATCATAGCAAAACCCTGTTCTTTATTTATACTATTGCATGTTATACACAATATTTGAATAATGTACCTAACCAAAATACACATTTAATAAATGCTGCCTTTCATTTTCCAAAGACTTGAAAGTGCTCCAGTAGGGCAAACGAATCCTGGTGCAGCACCACAATGTTTTACTAGTAGGTAACGGATGGAACAGATTTCAGGACTGAAAGATTCTTAGGAAGAAGACTGAAACTTCAGGCAAACCAGAATGATACTTTTTTTCCAAGGTTTTTGAAAGCGAACAGATGGTCTGTTCTTGGACGTGCCTAGCTCAAGGAGTGCTGTGAAAATAACATGTATTTTAAATAGGATGCTAGTTAACAGGGATGTAAACAGAAAAATCAGTAGGAAAGTAAAGTTTTGGAAAAATACTGTATTTCACTGATGCTGCTCCTTACAGCAAACTTGTGCCACTAGATTTATTTACTGTGTTGCCTTTTTATGTTTAGCAATACTTCATTTCACCACATCAGTAAGTTTGTACTGTCATTATGCTATCAAACAACGTATTAGTGCTCTACTGAAGCATTTAAAGTGTATCACTGCTGCAAGATGCACTGCTTTCTGGTGATGACTTTTATAAAGCAGCCTTATCAGCCTCTGTGATAGCATTTGTCTTTGCACCGAGTATAAGACTAAAGAGATTTGATGCATTGTGTCTTGTTATGTCTGATTCTGTCAACGTATGGCTTTGTGTGGCTCAAAATTATATGATGTGATGTTAGCTGTAATGCATCAAAGGGACTTAAAGTTTCTTCTACATTCTGAATAATAACAGAAACTTTTGCTACAAAACTAATGTTATGTAATGTTACATATGTAATAGAAAAGCATTTGTAGAAGAACTGTAATGCCTAGATATAGTCAGGAAAAAGTGGATGCAGGGGAAAGGGGAGAAATCTGTGCTACTTCGATACATGCAGCAATTTAAAAGGAAGACATAAGATAACGAGCATCTAGCATTGCTAGCAAATCCTAGTATGTGAAAGGTGATACTTCTGAAAGCATCTTTCTGAAAGTTTACAAGTTAACAGGAAAAGAAAGATTACAAAAAGGTTTTGGAATTTTAGCTGCAAAACGTACAAGCTTTGAACTGATTCAACGGAAAGTAGGCTTTTGTGGGTAAGAAGAATAATTCTCTCTGTGTGTGTTTGTTTGGGAGAGAAAGAAAGCCAGGGGGAGGAAAGGGGGCTGGAGACGGAGAAATGCGCAGTGAGACAGACAACAGGATGGGCAGTAGTTCAGAAACCCATGATTTCAAGATGTCCTGCATGAGAGGCATACATGCTATATATTTAAGGTATCTGCTAAATGTAGATGCCAGATGTGACAAGAAATTTGCTGAGATAACTCATTAATAGACATCTATCTTCCTAAACCAATTTTAGATGTCTGAATTAGAAGATGTCTTCTAGACTTAAATTTTACCTTTTTCATTTCGCCATCTCTGAAATAATCATAATAATACCTTACTACCTCAAAGAGTTGTGATGAAATGAACATTTGAAAGAAAACCAAGTATCACAGAAGTTAAAGCTATATGGGTAACAAGATATGTCCATTGTGCAAAATGTTTTTCAAACATTGAAAAGCAGCAGCTTTGTAAATCTTATACACAGATTAGGAGGCATATTTGAAAATCTTTGCTACAGAAAAGTGACTTATTGTGGAACATATTGAGAGCTGATGATGGCTGTTAAAAGAAAATATTTGATGCAAAATCAATCACAGGCTTCATTAATGCCATCAGGTGTTCCAGATACTGTGTTTCAGGCACAATGTAACTACCTGTTAAAACAGAGAAAGAACAAGCTAAGGGTTTGATCATGTTGCAGGTTGGTATTAAATAAAAGGATACACCTTTAGAAAAGGACACATGGTAGGTGATGAAACAAGTCTAGGGAAGTAGTGAATAAGTCCTGAGAGACGGCATTGAAATGGGACTTTCAGGAAACAGGTGAAGTGAGATTGGGGTCTTTTTGTTTCCAGTAAACAGAATATATGACCCTACTGTATATTTTTGTATATTAAAAAGAGCCAGCAGTAAACTTAATATAAATTATTGATTTCTCCTAATAGCAACAATCTTTCTCAAAGGAAGACATCTTCAGCCACTTCTAGTTGCTTGTCCCTGTGAAGAAGTGAGCTGTACGAACAATCTGTTAATTTTTCCATATTTGGCAAAATCTTTTTCCAAAACTGTAAATGACTTAGAAGGTAATACCTGTCAGCATATAAGGTAGAAATATTGCAAAAAAATTTCTTACAAAATACATTACTCATCTGTAGTACAGCAATTAGAATTTTAAATAGAGGATATTACAAATATTTTATGAGTGAAATATAAGGAAAGGATGAAATTTACAATTTTTGTTTCTATATAGAGAAGTTAATATGACTTTCCCTATACTAGTGGTATTAACCAGATCTCTTCCAACTTCCATATTTCTTTCTGAAGGAATAATTTAAATGGAGATTCCAACCCTGTGATACTGCAGTCTTTTGCAATTTTGTTTTGTCTGATCTTGTTCATAGTCAAGGTGGAGGGAAAAGAAAATCAGGGTCACTTGAAAATGGTGTTGAAACATGGGGTTTATACAGGCACTGCTGAAACCAGCTTTTAATTGTGGCTTGGTTTTCTCACTACTTCTGTTGAAACCAACTGTATTATGTCAGTTTATTGCAGAATCAGACCTACTACTACATGGAACTCATAAAACAATAAAAAAGTGGGTATAGCTTTAGCTATAATCAGACAGTAAAGAATATTGTTCCCTTTCCATTTTATACTGTCGCTGTGATAGGCATGGTTGTAAGTGCCTTGAACTAGAATAGAATCAATGTCTCTGTGAGTACTGAAATGAAAACTGGAAGTCTTATCTGATTCATAAAAAATATCCTGGTATATTTTAGCACCACTGGTGGAAGATGACTTCAAACGCTAATATATCTTCCTTAGATGGGTGGAATAATCTGTTTGCTCAGAAAGTATTATCATTTGTCACAGAAGAGAAAAAAAGGAAAAAGCTAGATATGCAACCAAAGAAATATGCACTCTTGGAATGAGACATAACACATGATGATACCAGGATCCATATGCTTCTTTCCTTATTCTTCTATAACACAAAACCTGACTAAGGTATAGAATTCCAAGAAATGGTCTGTCATTTATGCTGTTACAGAGAACAGGATTGCAGAAATGCATTAGCACTGAGACAATAAATGTTATAAAACTGAGCTTACTCAGACAAAAAAGAACACACATGCTGCCTTTCCCAATGGGAGCTAGCTAGAAAATTAAGAAGGAATATTTTTGTGATGGAAAATGGTGGTATATATTCTATCAATCAGGAATGACAAAGTCTACTGCTGACACTTATATATCCTATGGGCTATCAGCTGCATGTACAACATAAGTCTGTTTCTTTTTGTTTTGACATTTGGACCTACATTTTCTATAGTTTCAATATATTGAACCATTTGGGGCCTAGTATGGAACTGAACCTCAGGAATATAAAGATATATGGAACTTCTTATCTTCAGTATTCTCATTTTCCCACCCCTTTTCCCAATCCTATCCTCTTTTTCCACTCATTATTTCAGTCTTAGAAAGCATTTTGAATGTCAGGTTGATGAGTTGGCCTTAGGTTATTTGTTTTTCTATTTAACATTTCTCCAGGTCACTCTCTGGTTACTTCCCAGTTCATTGCCCAAGATATATGTTATTCTTAAAGTATATTGTTCTAAAATAATTTTCAACTTGACATTTTTAAAGCATGACCTAAAATTGTCCAGTGTGATACTCAATATATTTTCAATATACTTAACAAATATCAGCTGGCTGGTTCACAAAACACTTTTTTGTGATTCAGGTAGGAATGAATAAGTAACACAGGATTATAAATTATAAATGGAGAAAATGAGAAACCAATATAAATATGGTTGTGCCTCAGATAAGTTTGTTTTCAATTTCCATGTCTTTTTGCAGTTTACGCTATCCAACTGGTGAATTCTTTTGAATTCTTCCATTATCCTCTCTAAAGTGTTTTCCTTTCTGAGACAATTTTTTTTGTTCTTTATTTCAACAGCATCATACCCGTCAACTCCGCTCAAGGCAGTAGAAATTTCAAGACTATCATCGACATAAGTGAAGGCAGTATTGAACCTTTGGCTTCAGAGAAAATACATATTCTGCTTGTATTTCTCTGTTCTGTTAAGAGGGGTAGACGTTCTTATCAAAAGGACTTACTATTCTGTTCATTCTATATGTAAACAAAGACATAACATGACATTTCATTACAGGTACAGTATTGAGACGGAGTCAATTTAAGGCACAACTGCAGATATATGTTTCCCACAGTATCTAGGCGAACAGAAAAAGCACTCTTTTGTCAGCCTTTTTCTCTTAATATTTCATGTTCATTTTCACCACCATCAGTACATCATTTATGGCTACCATTCAGCAGTGTGCTCCCAGAGTTATTTTATATGCACTTCATTTATGTTTGCCATGACTTTTATTTAAGGACATTCCTAAGAACATTTTTATAAACCGTGTACAGGTCATTATTCATCTTTGTTATATGGATGGCTTACTAGTTACTTGGCAGCCTATATGTGATTTATCAGATGAGGGCTTTGATGCCTAGAGTGCCAGTTTTTCAAACTTGTCTGAAGTGGAAGGGATCTTGAGGTTGATATATATATATCGATTTGATTATTGTTTTGTAAATATTTTTTTCTTAATATGGAGAGAATAGTATTCCCCTCCTGCAGTGTAACTACTTGTGGGTAAGGGTATGTGCTAGTCATCAAATAAGACACATAAATCAGTATTATTGAATACAAAAGTTGTTGCCTGATTTCAAAAAATAAGGTTCAGGCTTTCTTTTCAAGCCAATTGGAGACTGAATGTTTTTTTATTTATTGTAATATTTCATATTTGTTATCTCTAAAAATTATGATTTCTTGCATATTCACATTCCTTTCTTCATCTTATGTAACAGAAGATGAATGATATAAACTGAGAGCTTTTGCTGATAAAGGGATAGTTATTAATAGAATATATGCTGTGCATTAGACATTGCTGTAGTGATACATCGAGTGAATTGAAATATGTGCATCCCTCTGCCTATTTTTTATTTACTTCCCTGTCTTTAAATTATCTAAATGCTTGAAAATAATGATAATTAAGCTGATTATCACATGTTAATGCAAGATGATGCCCTGTTTTATATGTCTACTAGTGGGGTTTTGTTAATTCTTTTTCTAACCCCCTTTTTCTCCCATCTCTCTTTCTTTCTATCCTGGGACATCTCACTTCCCACATTTTTGGAAACATGGATCCAGTTCTGCATGTGCTTTAGGCTGTCTTTCATGAAGACATGTTTTCACTGCTCAACACCTTACATCATGTTATTTTTCTAAGATCTTCTTTTGCCTTACTTTTCTTTTATTGAAAGCATTTATTTATTTATTTTTTAAGTGGGGGGGGGGAAAGGGGACAGGGGTGTTCTGGTTTTGGTTTTGGTTTTGTTTTTTTCCTGCACAATCTAGGAATATTTTTTAGCAGGTGGACCCTATAACATGTCAAAAGTGTATTTTACTTTTTATGTGGCCTTGTATAATACAGTAATATAAAATTATTTAATTGAGTCATTGGTTATACTTTCTTTCCATTAAAAATGTTAAATAATTTGAGTATGCTTTGCTTTCTTGCTTGGTTAGTACCTGAAAGAAGACTTCTTTTGCTCAATTTTAGGCTGCATCACATCATACTGCTTATTGTCTGAGTACGTTCAGATCAGAATTCTGCCTTGAAAGTTTTGCAGATCTCAATTTTTCAAACCAGATCTTAATCTTATGGAAACAATCATGTCTGTGCTCATCTATCTGTCTGTTTCACTGGCATCTCACATTATTGCATAGTATGCTACAGCGGCTCGTACACTTTTGGTATCTCATTTTTTTCCATTTGCAGGTTCTTTTTTTGTTTCTAGGTAGAAAATACTTTCCCTAGGTAATCTCAACCTTCCTTTATCTAAACAGAAATGTTTTGTCCATCATACTGTTTCAGCTTTGTCTATGAAAATGAAATCCACTGTTTAATTTTTTAGAAAACCATCCCAGAAATCTCATCTGTGAAAGGAGTAGTGAAGAGGTATTGATACTTCTTGAAATCTGAGCAAGCCTAGGTGAAGGAGTTATCAATTTACTATTTTTCATCTCCCACCTTATTTGTGCTTCTTTTATTGTATCAGGAGGTGATCTCAGAGCGTGATGTGATCTTATCATTATCTCCTTTTCCTGGAGTCATCAGTGTTGGTCTTTGCTTAGGATATTGTCACAAACTGTGATTTTCCAAAATAATCCTTTGTACCTACTTCTTAGCATGAGGCTTTCAAAAATATGTAATTGTGCAGATTAACTCCTTCAGTAGTTTTGGAATAGTCTGTGATTAGTTAAAATCCTACTTAAAATTGCATGAGTTTTTTCTCAGTTCTACAGAATAAACTAATTGTTTTCTAGAAAGTAGATTTACTCTCAGTAAATACAGTGTATTAGTATGTTGGTTTTATTTAGAATATTCTTTTGAGTCTTCTGAGGCATCGCAGTGTATCAGTACTCTGATGAGTATTGTTATAAGCGCTTAGTATAAGTGCTTCTGTTTATAATTTTGAGTTGTGACTTTAACTGTTGGATCTCTTCCTACACTGATAGCACACAGAGAGCTATCCCAAGGATTTATAGTATTCTGAGAAGTGACTGCACATTCTGAAAAGTGCTATGGCTGTCACTATGCATCATGTGGTAATATACAAACTTCAGAAAAAGCAGAAATGTGTGAAATAATTGTTATGAACCTAAGTTGTCATGTCATGTCACACCTACAAGGCACTAGCAAGGTTTAAAAGGAATATGAAAGGGACAAACAGATCAACAGGAGACAATGCTCTAAGGAATTTAAGGTTTTAATTCCAAAGTATATGGGCAAGTGACAGAAAATGACAGATATGCTCCTTCAACTGTAGTCATCAGAGTTCCCTGAGGGGAAAGTTATCAAGAATCATATGTAATGGTTCTTGTGGCTTACACAAAAGTACTGTGTTGAACTTCAGCCTTCTAGGATGCAAAAAGAAGGGAACTACACTAATGTCTGGATTTGTTTTATTTTATACAGGATTTTTTCCAAATTTCTCTTCTATTCTTAGGATTCCAGAAAAGATCATTAGGTTCTTTAGAGGGTTATTTTTCTTCTCTCAGAGTGCTAATAATGGTTCAAAATCATACAATAAGATCTTATCTCTTCTGCCATCTTATATCTGAAGTCCAGCATCAGATTTTTTATCATGGAGGGGATAAGCATATGGTAAAATTGTTGGGGATTTCTTTACCTAGAGTACTTTCTTAGATGCTTACATACAATATGGGAGCACCCTCTCAAACAAAACACTTTCTCTCCTATTCCTCTTCCCCAAAAACAAGTGTCCATTTCCTACAGTCCCAGAGCTAGCAATATGCCAGGGAATGGAATCATGAAGAATGTGGATTTTGGATTTACCTACCAATGCATGATCACTATAAAAAACCCCAAACATTTCATGGAGGCAGTCACAAGCTCTGTGGCCACTAAGCTGTGATGCCTTTTGCATTCCATGTGTGCTTACCTGCTTTGACCCATCGTCTAGGATTGAACCCTTTTCCCTGGGAAAGTGGCTGGCTAGGTAAAGTTCCAAGGAGGTTTTCAGAAAAGCTTCTAGATGTAAAAGAGCACACAAGTTCAACTGGATGGTGCTCTTTCAGAGGACTCCAAAATAAAACACTGTTATGTTAAAGCGGGAACAGAATTGTTTAAGCAAAATGAGCCCACAGACTAATTTTACAGGCCTGTAAGGGAAAGCGGCACATAACTCAAAGTAGTTCCACATCAAATTGTGGCCATGGTGACATAAGCATTTCTAAGAAATTAGAGGTCATTACACAGACTGCTTTGTTTTTTGGCATGACTTTGAGGGCAAATAGGAGCGCAGTATGGAGATACGGCAGTGTCAAGTCTGCTGGGGTACTGTCAGAATTAACTAGGGCAATTTTATCCAGCCCTGGCTTACTCATGTGTATGCTTTACACATGTGCTATGGAGATGGAAATAAAAAGCAAGTTAAATTTCACATTTTTCCCCTACCCCAAGCTCAAGTTTCCTCAGAAAGAGAGGCACTTCATGCATACCAATGTGTATGCACACATATAGCTGTTTTGAACAGTCAGGGATTAGGACTCTAGTGTGATAAGAACAAGTCATTACAATAGCACAGGCACTGTGAAGTACCTTTTGAATAAAGGCTGATTTAAAAATATGCTTGTGCACATTGTGAAAGCAGATCCTTGGTGCGTAGGTCAAAGAACATCACCTAAATGTTGGGACACTTCTCTGAATTAAAACCACCTAGATTTTTTTCAGTATCCATTGCAGTTCTGTTTTCCTTGTGATATCGCTAATGTTTAAGGTATTTGGGTTGAACCATCTGGGAACAAGGAACATGTGTGAATACACATAAAAGTCTCTAAAATAAAGGTTACTCCTTTTCCAAATATTTTCTATTTTTTGTCAAAAGTGACATGATATTTCCAGGTAAAGAATACTTAGAATTTATGTGAAAAGTGAAGGTAAAAAGGGAGGATGTGTTAAATAGGTTGTATATCAGCTCCTTAAAAAGATAAAAGCTTGCTTCAGATACCCTACTCCCTAAAGCAGCTTTGGGTTTTCAGCAGTAAAAATATTGGGAAATATTGGGGTGGATCAGAGGTTGATGTAAATAAGCATACCTTTCTTGACTTCAATTTAATAACTTTTCCCAGTTATATTCTTCTTTTTATTTATTTTCTTATTTTTATAAGTGTTAATTCCCTTGAATAAGAACTAAGATAATTCCTTAATAAAAGAATAAGACATCATGCACAGTCTTCCACATATTAACTAACCTTCCATGTTGTTGTCTTGAATGCTAGTCTTGGGGATGAACCATCTGTGCTTTATGATTATTTCTGGCAATATTAATAAAATGTTCACATGGTGTTCTTGCTTACTGAACACACAAAAAAATTATTATCTGTTAGTTCTTTTACTTAAAACATTCCACAATATACTCTCCAGTTACAACTAAAAAGTCAGCCTTTGCTAACACAGGGTGATATATAAAGGACAGCAGAAAGAGTTTTTTCAAATACATGGCTGATAAAACTAACACCAGAGGCAAGGTAGGCCCACTGGTGAATGGGATGGGTGCCCTGGTGACAGAAGATACAGAGATGGCAGAGTTATTGAATGCCTTGTTTGTCTCTGTCTACTCTGCTGGAGGCAGTCCTGAAGAGCCCTGTACTCCTGAGACCTCAGATGAAGTCAGGTCACTGGAGCAGTTTGCCTTAGTCGATGAGGAATGGGTTAGAGACCAGTTGAGCAATCTGGACATCCATAAATGCATGGGTCCAGATGGGATGCACCCGCGTGTGCTGAGGGAACTGGCGGAAGTCATTGCTAGACCACTCTCCATCATCTTTACCAAGTCTTGGGAAACGGGAGAGGTGCCTGAGGACTGGAGGAAAGCAAATGTCACTCCAGTCTTCAAAAAGGGCAAGAAGGAGGACCCGGGTAACTATAGACCGGTCAGCCTCACCTCCATCCCTGGGAAAGTGATGGAACACCTTATCCTTGATGCCATCTTAAGGCATATCAAGGATAAGAGGGTTATCAGGGTCAGTCAGCATGGCTTTACCAAGGGGAAGTCATGCTTGACCAACCTCATAGCCTTTTATGAGGAAATAACACGGTGGATGGATGATGGCAGAGCGGTGGATGTGGTCTACCTTGACTTCAGCAAAGCATTTGACACAGTCTCCCACAGCATCCTCATAGCTAAACTGAGGAAGTGTGGTCTGGATGATCAGGTAGTGAGATGGACTGCGAACTGGCTGAAGGACAGAAGCCAGAGAGTTGTAGTCTATGGGGCGGAGTCTAGTTGGAGGTCTGTATCTAGTGGAGTGCCTCAAGGGTCAGTACTGGGACCAGTATTATTTAATATATTCATCAATGATTTAGATGAGGGAATTGAGTGTACTGTCAGCAAGTTTGCTGATGACACTAAGCTGGGAGGAGTGGCTGACACGCCAGAAGGCTGTGCTGCCATCCAGCGGGACCTGGACAGGCTGGAGAGTTGGGCAGGGAATAACTTGATGAAATATAACAAGGGAAAGTGTAGAGTCCTGCATCTGGGCAGGAACAACCCCAGGTTCCAGTATAGGTTGGGGAACGACCTGTTAGAGAGCAGTGTAGGGGAGAGGGATCTGGGGGTCCTAGTGGATGGCAGGATGGCCATGAGCCAACACTGTGCCCTTGTGGCCAAGAAGGCCAATGGCATCCTGGGGTGTATTAGAAGGGGGGTGGTCAGTAGGTCGAGAGAGGTCCTCCTTCCCCTCTACTCTGCCCTGGTGAGACAGCATCTGGAATACTGCGTCCAATTCTGGTCCCCTCAGTTCAAGAAGGACAGGGACCTGCTGGAGAGAGTCCAGCGCAGGGCAACTAAGATGATTGAGGGAGTGGAGCATCTCCCTTATGAGGAAAGGCTGAGGGAGCTGGGTCTCTATAGTTTGGAGAAGAGGAGATTGAGGGGTGACCTTATTAGTGTATATAAATATATAAAGGGGGAGTGTCACGAGGATGAAGCCAGGCTCTTCTCAGTGGCAAACAAGGACAGGACAAGGGGTAATGGGTGCAAACTGGAACACAAGAGGTTCCACTTAAACTTGAGAAGAAACTTCTTCTCAGTGAGGGTGACAGAACACTGGAACAGGCTGCCCAGGGGGGTTGTGGGAGTCTCCTTCTCTGGAGACATTCAAAACCCGCCTGGACACATTCCTGTGTAACCTTATCTAGGTATTCCTGCTCCGGCAGGGGGATTGGACTAGATGATCTTTTGAGGTCCCTTCTAATCTCTAGCATACTGTGATACTGTGATACTGTGATTGTCACTATTTCTTCTCTGCTTGGAATGGAAGATTGCCATTGCAGTTGCATATAATGCTTAACAAATTTTTACTTTCATAATAGCTTTTCTATATTTTCATTATATGACTAGGACTGTCACCTTTTGCTTCCACTGACTTACCTTAAAATTCGGAATGCTGACATGATTGTTCATGCAATAAGGAAGTGTGAGGTGTGAAAAAAGAAGGCAGGAGCTGATGCAAGTATTTATTGACTATTTAAGGTTTGTTCTCTCTTTTCTTTTTATTCCTTCTTTATTCCTTCTTTATTTTTACACAAACAGTTGTGTATTGTACCTTTAATTTTTTCCAATCAAGAAGCACAACTAAGTAATGGCATCTAAGATGTATTAGCTCCCATCCTACGCTACTATTCTACCCGTATTCTACAACTTGAAATTTGCTAAGAATTCAGCCAAGGTGTGTGAACATTCCTTCTCTGATGACTTCTTTGAAGGCCCAGTTGGGAAAATGATTAGGTATATAAATACCTGTGGAAAAGTCTGGAAAATAAACTCTTTAAGTGAAACATCAGTATTTAAAATAAGTAAATAATGAGAACAGGATTATCAAAGAATATCTTTAAGTAAAATTGTTTCAGTAAACAAATAAGGTTGGTTGTTACAAAGGTAGCATTTTCCACAGCATCATTTGGGGTAAAAGAGTTAATCATACAAAGTTTATTGGTTTAAGTGTCTATAAAGCCTCTTTTTAATGAAATGAAAACTGGAACAGGCGTAAGGTTACAATATATGATGCAATGTTATGCTACACTCTGGCAGGAATTAGACCACTATCAGATGCAGAGCTCACGGTGCTTTTATCATGATAAAGTGCTACTGTTTGTGAAGTAAATTAGAAGTAAATACAAATCGGATCTGTTCTTGGTGTTTCAGAAACTTATTTTAGGACAGCATGAATTGTCCTTTGAGAATTACCTCTCTCTCCAGCTTCTATGCAGAGAGTCACATCAAGACAGGTGAACAGCTTAACCTGTACAAGAGGATATTGGGTTTGTTAAAACTACCTTATGTTTGCTTCAAAAGTTTCCAAGTTAATTTGAAGACAAGGTATTTATAGACCTCTATGGAGAGTTTACAATTTGGGATGAGATTTTTACATGTACTGATTGATCTAGGAAGAAGAATGTCATTGAAAGTCAGTAAAATATGTAATCCTAAATTGCTTAGATTGCAGTTTTGAAGTGCACAGTTTTTATTTATGTGATTCAAGGTTTGGGTTTATTTTGTTTTGTTTTTTGTTCTTTTCTTTTTTTTTTTTTTTAATTCTGCTTATCAGAGAGGCAAGGAGCATTTAGCATTTTTAAGTTAACTCAAACCTAAGTTTCATTTTTATTACACTTTAGTGAACAATTGTGATTTTTTTTTCAGGACACTTTGATTTATGTGAATTCCTTACAACGAATGTAAGTATGACTTGTGATTAGTCAGACATTCTTCTGGTTGGAAAATACAATTGCTGAAGGAAATCTCAAAGGCTTATTACAATTTTTTTCAGTCAGTTCTGAATATATTAATCAAAATAAAGTCAAGATGAAGACCTTATATTAAAAAAAAATTCTCTTTATGTAGCCAATAATGTTTTTAGACTTTCATGTGAACACCTAAATAGCTCGATATCTCAGTTACACCTCTTACACCTGTTCTGTTGTTTCCATATGCTTCAGTCTTTGGGTAACTTTAGCCAGTAGGAAATTTGGTTATCTATAGATGTAGAAAGGCATCTATCTGCTAATTGTTATTTTTGAAAAAGTGAAATCTGAATCAGACACAAATATTTTCAAGATATCCCACCCAGCAGAATGCCACTGAAAACTGTATTTTGCACCTTAACATAGTTTCTATTAAAGCTGGAAGA
Organism: Psittacula echo; assembly: GCF_963264785.1. Taxonomy (NCBI): domain Eukaryota; kingdom Metazoa; phylum Chordata; class Aves; order Psittaciformes; family Psittacidae; genus Psittacula; species Psittacula echo. Next base: position 38,249,549 of record NC_137735.1, on the reverse strand, counting down.
AATAATTCAATTTTGCTTTTCTTCACTTTCTAATTCTTTCACATTAGCTTAGTTCCATTGTGTTGCCACTTCTAACAAAATAAGAAAATGGTCAAATATAAATTCTCTCTTGAGGTACATAAACCCGATGTTATGACATATTTTATCAGGAAGAAAATCTATTGGAATTGAGTTATTTGCTTGTTTGTCTTTTAAGCAAATCCTCATTGGGGGGCCATGGTTTTTTTACATTTTTATTTCTTTTTTGAGCCACAAAATAGTTCTACATTGAAACATAATTCACATACTAGAACAGAAAGTAAAGGATTTACCTTGGTTGTAAAAATGATACTAGAAATTGCCATAAAGCACAGATCATAATTGAAAAATATTTTAGAGAAAATAATCTCAAACCTTTTTTACAAATTAATTTACATATTGCTTCCAGGCCACTGTTAGAAAACAAATATTTTTTAAAATGGTATGCCTCAGATTTGAAGTTCCATCATAAAATTTCTAATAAGACATTTTCTTATGCTGAAAAATTAAATCCCCCAAAAAGATGGTATTTAATGTGATTTTGGGGTCCTTGTGTGGATTCAATACTTTTGAAATAGCCAACTCTACAGGTTTTATAAAAAATTAAAACATGGTTATTAAAAGATAATTTTTTAAGATGAAATATGTAAAACATTTTTTTTTAATAATTGGCTCAACTTAAAGGTGACTGGTTTTAATTCTATATAACTCAAACAGATGCAGCAATTTCATCCTACAACTTCCTTTTCCTTCCTTTACTGAATAGTAAATAAAACCCAAACCAAAACTTTATCATTTATTGTAATTTTAAGGTAAAACAGAGTTCAAAATTAGGAAACTTCATATATGAGGAGTTTCACATACATGTCATTGGAGCCTGAATCAAATTCATAATAAGCATAGACTTTGAAGAACACACTATCATGCTTGCTCTGAAATGAGCCGTAGTTCAATTAGTGTCAAAAAGAACAAAAGCAAGATTTTTTTTTAGGGGGCTCAGGAGCAGAGTGGTCTTGTGGAACATGGCTGTTTTGAAATTAAACATAGAAGTTATGCCTTTTACTATGCTGGTCCTTTTTCCTTTGTTTCCTCTATTGAATCTGATTAATTGTTCTAAAGAGCAGTGTCAAAAGTTACAAGTCAGGGGAAGAAGTTATTATTGCTTTAGACAACTGTCACCAGAAAAATGTAGCAAAAAGGAAAGGTTTGTGATCTATCTGACTTTGATAGGCAGATGATATCCTTAGGGCATGTTTTCCAGCACAAGTTTGGAGATAACATTTTTCAGTTTATTTATTTTAATATTTAAAGTCATATTTGCTATATTTATACCTTTTTTGTATTTTCATACCTATTTGTGTATTTGTGCCTTGCACATATAAAACCTGAAATAATCATAATTTGAAGGTGCTAAACTTTTTCACCTAAAATTGTTTTTTTCTTTAGAAGATAATATAAAATCTAAGTGTGCATTAACATTGATAAATATATCTCACATTTTCTGATTTATTTTAAAATATATATTTAATCTTGGTCTATTTTCTGTTGTACAGTATTTTTCATTATGTTCTCTGTAAAATTTCTGTTCTCCAAGTGAGAAACTAGTGAGTTAGGTCCCATTTTCATGCACAGCTTCAGCAGTGGGCTTTGTTTAAATTTGCTGTATCGTCTGTATAATGTTGCTTTCCTGGCATTATAAAGTTCTCATGTGTACTGCTAGAAGACATAAAATGGCCCAGTGGCATATGTTATGTTCTTGCATCTGCCTAATTTTCAACTTGAAATACCACACAGCAACGTTTGTGATAAACTACGCACAAGAAGGTCAAAGCAGGTGCCTGCTGGGATGAGTAATCATCTTTATTTCATCATCTTATATCAACAGGTATCATGGAGACAAAGTAATAGGTTTTATGAGAGGAGCTTCATATGTACCTCTGAAAAGTTATGAGACACAAGACAGAACCAACTAAGAGATAATGACTGTAGATTTGCTATTAGAGTGTCCCGCAGTTCAATTTACATTGCATTCTGAAGGGTACCATGTAGGAAGGACAGATTTTTCAAAACAAATAGGCTTGAAAATATTACCTAAACACTAATATTCAAACAGAGTGTGCTGCTTTTAGTCTTCCCTCTCAGTAGAAAAAGGGTGTTTTAGTTGTGTGTTTTTTACATGTAATTTTACCTCTCCATCTGCTCTCTCTTTTTTTAAAATAGCAAATATACGCATTCCCCAACATATATTTTAACACTTAGGCAGCCCTAATTGTCACATGAAAAGTGAAGGGTTTTCACATTATTTATTCTGACAATATGTTACCTCTTTTATTACCTTTAATATACAAAGAATGATCATATTAGAGACATGGCAGAAGTTGAAGGTCGAATCAGTGAATATGGGAAATCTTTTAGAAGAATAAGAACTGACAAAAAGTACATAAATAAATCTTTACCTAAAATAGCATGGAGTAAAATCTAAATAATAAATAGTGAAAATTGCTGTAAACAAAATGTGGACCTGCAACTCACACCTTAATGTTTCAGCTCTCTACAGCTTTGTGCTTTGTGAAGCACAACTGTATGACAGTTCTAATGAATGAAACCATGACTGAACTATGCAAGTAAGGGCAAGCAGTGATAGGACAAGAGCTTTAAACTGCAAGAAGGTAGATTTATACTGGATATTAGGAAGAAGTTCTTTACTGTAAGGATGGTTAGGCACTGGCACAGGTTGCCTGGAGAAGTTGTGAATGCCTCATCCCTGGAAGTGTTTAAGGCCAGGCTGGATGGGGCTTTGAGCAGCCTGGTCTAATGGAAGGTGTCTCTGCCTATGGCAGGGAAGTTGGAAAAGAGATGATCTTTAAGGTCCCTTCCAACGCAGACTATTCTGATTCTACAATTTTAAGTGCACATGAGTCAAAGACATGCAAGACAAGAAAAGTGAAAACAAAACCAGAAATTATTTTTTTTTTAATCAGTAATAGTAATTCAAAGCATTCTAAAAAACATGAAAATGTGTATCACTTGATCAGATCTGGAAGACCTAAACTACTCATTAAAATAAAAGATCAATCCATTCCAAGGAACAGTGGGAAAATATATTGTACTGCATAAGGCAGCTTGAAAGATGCAAGACTGCTGCAGTACCCCCAGGTCCAACCAGCAGTGATTTTGAAAATGTATTCTCCGTTGGAATGTATACACAACACGTGTATATACTGCATATATACATATACACAAAAATACATGGTTGGCCATACGGAGCAGAGACACACAAAACAGGGCACTCACATTAAACCAGACAGCATCAATGGTGTCATCCTGCTGTGCTCTCCAGCTGAGCAAGACAGAGGTCCATTAATAAAGAGAGAGATATACCTATATTTATCAATCTGTATCATCTATATCTATATCCATATATCTGTGTCTTTATCTATATCTAGATCATCTATAACATATATATCTGTAAGCACAATATGGGTCTCTCCAGCATCTGGATTGAGATGTTCAGTGTGCCCACTATCTGCCCTGGATTCCAGTCTCCCCAGTTACTGCCACCTGGACATACAACCCTCTGAGTATGCAGCCCTGCTCCAGTAGCTGGCACTGACCATCCCACTCACACATGCACAACCCCCTTGCCAGGTTTTCCCCCCAGTAGACAACCTCTCTGTGCTTTTGCCCTTAGACACATGCATGCATGATAGTGGGTCTCACCCTTAGAGATTGCCCAGACCTCAGTGTCTGCATGGTGTCAAGTGTGTCCAGGACTACCCAGGTCCCCCTAATAGCCAGTTCCTTCTGTGGTCATGTTGAAAAGTGGATTCATGAACAACGTGCAGTAAACCAATCCCATATGCTCAAGAGATATTGCTTATTCAGGCGTGGGTGCTCAATGGACTGTTCCACAGATCAAGCACACCAATGCCTGCTTTTTCCATTACATTTATACACAAAAGGTAGTACACTCCCAGTAACAGCGATTGCATGGTTGTGCCCATGAGTTCTTTATTGTTTTAAGAAGGTCACTTCATCTCAGGCCCAAGATGCAGTAATTAGGTAACTGTGGCTACCAACTGCAGTTGCACAATATAGCAAGCAACATATCTGTCTTATCCATGGGAAAGAGTTAGAAAGAAATTTAGTAGATAAGACAGACTGTACTGATCATGGTTGGGGTATGGACAGATAAGTAACCAACCAGGGAAGTATTTACACATGGCCAGATCTTTTTATTCCCTTACACATCTATTTTCCCACACTTATTCTGTCCAAATCACATAGAACCCTCTCTAAAGTTCACATAAGCAGTCCTGTGCAATCCTGAAACGCTCTTCCTCTGCATCCTGTAATATATTCCACATCCCTGTCTCTAGAGAATGACCCCCCTCAAACAAAAATCTGCTCACTTTGATGTGTTTCACAAGTGGACTCTGGGGCTGAAGCTCTTCTGGGACAGCCCTGGGAGGGATCTGAACAGAACATCCCTTCCTTAGTTTAGTTGTATTCCTGTCTGTTGTTGTGCCCCTCCTCTCCTCTGAGTTTGTGTAGATAAGTTTTTGATGGGCTGATGGCTCCTGTAATGGGCTTGGGAGCAGCAGGGTCATGGTTTGTTTGGGCGTCCCCACCTCAGGTATTGTCACTCTGTTCTCCTTTGTGGGTTTGCAAATGGACTTCTATCACAAAATCTTGCAAAGTGCAGACAACGCATCTGCAGTTGATCAGTGACTGCCTACCCAGCAGTGGCTTGTCAAATGCCTAGTGAGCTGGTGACAAGCACACTGCTATTGTTAGAATGCTAGTCCTAATATAGACATGGTGTATTAGTAAATATTTGTGTACTATATAAATTCCAAGTAGTCCTGTCTAAAATGCTCAAATAAATGTAATCAATAAGGGCAGATCTTCCCCCTAGGTTGTATCTGCACATTATCTAGTCCCTAGAGAAGAATATACAAAAAGAAGACTTTTCTACCATAGGTGCCTCAAGCATGTAGATTTCTTTCTCTTTTCCAATCTCAAGCTCTACCTGAAATGATGTTTTTATGGACACCAGCCTTTTTCAATCAAACACATGGTCAAAGAAAAAGATGAACTTTGATTTTCAGTTTCTTTTAGCTGTGTGATAGGGGTTTCAGTAGTAGGAGAAGACTTCATGTGAAAAAGCACAATCTTCTTGGACAAGCAGCAACAATCCAAACTCTAACTTTCAGTTGCCACCATGTCCTTACGTGCACATGACTAACAGTGAAAGATTCCTAAGGTAAAAAAGTTTTTATTCTTTCCCAAAGAGAGTGGAATATGATTGCATACTTAAATTTGAGAAGCATCTGGTAAATGATTTTGATGAGGAGAAAAAGTGCTAATTGTGAGATGCAAACAAACTTGTTTTGGAAGGCAAAGAGCAAATTGTGAGAAAAACGTCAAAGTGGTTGCAAAATTCACTTACTCTTGCTGCATTTCTTGACATTTACAAAGAAACAGAAGAAAACCTTCAAATGGTAATATTCTGTCTTTGTTTTCATGCAACAACTGTTTTTGTGTTTTTTCAAACTTTGTTTACTTGTAGAAAAATATTTTAGTTTGGTGGAAGAAGACTGCATAGATTTTTATGGGACTGTTTTCAAAATACGAGTACCACACAGGAATATTTCAAAGAAGAGCTAAGAAGAATTATTAGAGTTTGTGCATGTGAGTACGCAAGTGGAATTTATGCCTACTCTTCCTCTTGTAATGTGTTTAGGAACAATTGTTATGTTGGATTTAAAATATTATATAAGACAAAGTTGTACACAAACTGCAAAAAATACTTCAGAGACCTATTTAATATGTTAAATTGTATACTTTTAAAACCCCAATTAACCCTGGATTCCCTTTTATCCCAAGTGAAGAATTAAGTTTTCTTACTCTTTTCTGAAGGATTAGGCAGGCAAAACTTTAGTAAGCCCAGAAAAGAGTACTGAGCTATTTTGTGAGTGAATCCCTGGAATAGTCTCTCTATCCTGGGAGACAGAGGGGGGAAAAGGACAGGTCAGATGAGGTCCCAATTCACCAGAAAGGAAACTTGCTTAGTTACAGAAACCAAAGTTTTAGGTAGTAAACCACTGCCTAGATTAGGCTCATAAAATAAGACTGTGGGATAACCTGTGGCTGTGGCAACAGAAGCCATATAAAAATTTTTCTGGGAGGCCAGATTGGTCAAGATCAAACATATTTTTATCATTCTGCCTTAAATCTGAGAAAAATTTGTGATATTTAGGCACACACTGGTCTACTTGCAGTGGAACAAGCATCTTGTGGTCCGCACTCTCGACTCAAAGACTGAGTTGAATGTTGGTGGATCTTAAGCTCTGGACTTTGCTCTATAAGAAGTAGCAGTTATATGCAAACCCAGCATGCTAGATCTTAAAGTTTTATCAAATACAGGCTATAAATTACATAAATGATGAAAAAAAAGATTATTCTCTAACTGGAGTTGCTAAAGGCTACCCTGCACCCAAGCAATAGATGCAGCTCATGTCTGGTTACGACATATGTCAAATTACAGTTATAACTTTCTATTTAAACCTGTATTACATATCTATGCTATTTTTACCTGAGTGTCTGACCCAGTGTTTGTCATTTGTCATGATTGTGATTAAATCATGTTTCTTACGGGCAAAGTACAAGGTAAAATAAAGAAATTATGGTAAACCAGGCAATTTCCTATGTGTTGCCTCCTAAACTACTAGAAATAATTGTACTACATATACAACATATCAAGTGCATGATATACATATCTAAGAATCATATTCTAGAATAAATCCACACAAGTAATCACAAAGGAAGGTTTTCGTATCATTTCAAAAGGAGAAAATTCCTCATTTCTCTTCAGCTTTGTCCTTGACCCATTTTGGAGTCTCTCCCTTAAATTTTGCCACAAAGTGAGAAAAAGATTCTTTTTCAAGGGTAAAAAATCACAGATATACAGTACTTTAACATTTTAATGTCGCAAACATTTTCACTATTGTGAGTTCATGAAAAATCAGGGAGTTTTTCTGTATTTCCCAGGTGAAACAAGTGAAAAAATCCTCAGCTGGCTGCAAAAATTGCTGCTGTGGTTTTCCAGCTGTGGGAAGCTCACTGCAGATTCAGCAGCCACATGTAACATTATGCTTATTCTTCTTTGGGCAAATAATTAAAAAGTTCAGGTTTCATATATTTCTAGTCCACAATTTATCACAGTTAACAGGAGAAAAAGTCTATCAACATGGTTTAGTGTGGGGTGTCCCTGCCCATGGCAGGGGGGTTGGAACTAGATGATCTCAAGGTCCTTTCCAACCGTAACTATTCTATGATTCTATGATTCTAACATTCCAAAATGTCTTTAACAACCAATATATGAATAACAAACAATAAACCAGTACAAAATACAAGTAGTTGGGTTTACATACAAGCAAAAAAAACCCAGCATCCCTCTTCACCTGAATAATTTATTCAAGGTTATTTAAACACATAGATTTTATCTGTAAGAGAAGATACAGTGAATCACTGTCTTATATGCGACATTTGAACAGGAGTACAGAACAACAGCCATCTTTCCGCTGTGTGCAATAGACAGACACTCTTCTATATTTAAAAAAAGGAGAATATAGCTAGATATATGACAAAATCTCTTGCAAGCTGAAAGTCTGTGCACTGAATAATCTTTTTCTCCCTCTTTGTAAAGTATGATAAGCTAAACTTGTTATTTTTATTATAATAATCATCCCCTAAATGTCATCTATATGGTAAACAAAGCATTCAAGGTAAACAAAGCATTCAAAGTAAACAAGAAATGCGATAAAATAACAAGCATGGCATAATAATTTCTGATAAAGTACCTGATAACCAGACAGACAAGCCATTAGAGATGATGCCTAAATAGTGGCAGATACAAACCTGTGTCAGGTTGTACCTCTGTAGCATTAAAGAAGCTTTGCCACAATGTGTACTGACTTTGGGAGCGTAAAAGCTCTGTTTCCATTTCTTTTGTTGCTGTAAACATGAATTGACTTTAATGGATGGCATTTTCTGGGAGATAGTCAGGAAGTGTTTTAATAATTTTTGTTCATAAGAGTTGCTAGATAGCTATCCCTTCTGCCCCATGAGAGGAACCACTTCAGCTTTATAAATGCTATACAGTACCCTAGTAACCCTGGCTGTGGACTGACAGCAGCAGTAATAAAAGGAATAGCAGTAGGGATAATATCAGCAATCATATGTCCCTCTGATACAGCTTTGATTGAAAATAGAGAAGTTGCAAGGCTTAAGGGATAAATGCATAATGGAGGCTAGTCATGTTTACCTTTATTACCTCCTGTTGTTTCATATGCATTTTGCATACAGGATACATGAATACATATAGACAGTATATTTTATATAGTGTTTTACACCTAGATACACTTTAGAGAAGAAATTACCCTAACAAAACAAACAGATTTAAAAAAGCCTCTGTAGTTCACAGCTTTAGAATATCACTGCTGACATATTTGAAAGCATCACACATTGTTGAAAAAATTATACTGCTATCGAGACTGTCAAGACTTGCTGTTTACCTTACTTTGTTGTCTTGCTAATAAACACTTCTGTATTTAGACTGGATTTTGATTGGCATTTTCATGTTCAAGCCCTAGGTTATCATTGTATTTTGGAAGATGGAAGTATTTATGTAATTAACAGAAAGGGCTCCAAATGAGAAGATCAAAAATTCCATGAGAAGGAATGAAAGGATTTTTCCCAACCAGATCTTTCAGAAAAGCAATCCACTTACAGATGCAGCTTTTCCTCAAAACCACACAGCAGAAAGGAAACATACTCTTTCATAGTTGCAGAATCAATGAATGTAGGGTCACCTGAGCATTCTCTGAATCTGTCTTTTCAGCTGTCTTTTTCTTTCTCAGTTTGTCTCACTAACTGCTCCAGTCTTTTTCTCACAGCTTCTTCATATCTGCTTAATTCCATTCCATTCCATTCCATTCCATTCCATTCCATTCCATTCCAGGGACACTCTCCCCCGGCCTGTTTCTCTGCTTTCCTTTTTTCTTGTGTTTATTGCCTCTGAAGTAAATCATTAAAGAAAGAAGAATGAAAAAGATACTAAAATCATGTTTGTTGCCACCCTGTGGTGTTCTCTTTGTGTCAACTCCCATCTTGCTTCTCTATGCAGTGAAGATTTTTTTTATGACTGAAGTTTGAAGGGAGGACCACATACTGTTATATGCTTTGTATAATGCCCAGCACAGTGGAAGCTTATTTTAAACTGCCTCTAAAACACTGCTATAACAAGAATGATTAAAAATAATCATGATTTTTGTTGAGTCTCTGTAAAAGCCAGAAATGAGTTCTACATCTTCCATATGCCAGTCATCAAGTTATGAGCTGGAATATTATTATATTTTGTTTCTAATATTTTTTTCTAATTAGGAGAGGACTAAGGGTTTTTAATTTAGGTTCACGAGTTTTAAAGTGGTTAATAACCGCACTTGGAAATTCAGGTGTGGATGAAGAAATGCCTTCCTCATGCTCAGTAAAACTTGCCATTTTCAGTACAGTGAATGAAGGTTAGTTCTCAGGAACTCCAGTACCTGCCTTCAACTAAGTGGGACTTCAAGACACCCTCAGGACCTCTCCAAAGCATTGCGGACCAGGGACTGGAGATGGAGTTAAGAGATCAGTTTGTTACAGATTGGTTTTGTGTAAATTGCAGTTCATGTAAAGGTGTACAAGTGCTCACTCTCATTTCAGCTCTGCTGCCAAAAGCCATTCTTTTCATGAAGCAACAGAAAGATAACACTGAGCATTTCTGAAAAATCTCATCTACAAGGTCTTGATCACTATGACTATATAGATGAAAAAATTAGTGAGAGAAGATGCAAAAAGAGACAGGTGTCTTTTACCATTAGCCTTCACCAATAAATAACCTCTGTAGTGTTACAAGAAAAACAACAAACCATAGTCATTTCAAGTGTTTGATATACACTCCTGAGGCTAGATGAAATTTCACACTTAAAGAAAGAGTAGTAAAAGAAAATTGACATTTCAACTGAAGATATTTTATTCAAAATATCTCCAAGGAAAGTCCAAATAGAAAAAAAACTCTAGCTAAGTTTTTGGCAAAACCTCCAGTAAGAATCCCCAGCAAACCTATAAATAATGCATGTGATATCAATTTTTTCTTATGATCTTACCACTCATATTTTCTATGATGCAACATTGCATTTTCCTATACAAAAATGAAATGAAGATTACAAAGATGGAGAACATAAATAACTCAAGACACAATTTTCTCAATAAGTGGAAATCAAGAAAAAGGAAGCTGCTGGGAAACACAGCTGAAACTTGAACCTTAGGTTGCACTCTACATAGTGTTACCTTATCACATCCTAAAAGATGGTCATACATTTTAATTCTAAAGTCACAGTTTTCCACCTGTAGACAGATAATCAGAAATGGAGAAAATCAACAAATTGACACTTTTTTTAACCAAAAAAACCAGCTACCGTGAATCATTGATCTGAACTACAGCTCAAGGTCTTTGATTTTTTTTTTTCCCCAAAATTAATGGGGTAGCATGCAGTGTCTTGCAGCTTCTAAGCTGTCTTAACAAAAAAATAAGGAACAGATCTCTTTGCCTTTGCATAAATCTATATTTAACTTCTTGATATTCGCTGTCTTGCAGTAGAAGGAAGGTTTTGATGTCTCCATGAACCTTTAGGCTAAACCATTTTTTCCCATAAATAGCATTTTCCTAAAAAAGGAGACAAAACATTTTTCCAGTACCTGTGATCTGCATTACAGGCTATTACTAAAGTAGCAGCTGAAGGTTAGCTTGAGTGATTTGCTTTCATTAGGAATTGCTAAAGCTGCTTACAGAAAAAATTGTTTTCACCAAAACAAAAATCTAAGTAATACAAAATCAGTGAAAGCACTGTAAGCTCAGTAATTACAGCTTCCTTCATTACAGTGTTTTCTTTCAGGCTCTGGGGACTTCTTGTTTAACTCTTGAGGCTTTGAGAGTCTCTCCATCAAATCCTCTAGTAATAACTGCGGAAAACTACCCTCTTGTCTTCTTTTGTATTTCATAACATAGTATGAACTTTCATTTTCTAGAATGCAAGAACTAAAAAATGGAGGTATATGCACAGTCAAACAGGGGGAAAAAAAAAGAACATAGAGCTATTTTTGGGTTAAAATTTAAACAGGGGAAGTTTAGATTGGATATAAGGAAGAAATTCTTTACTGTTAGGGTGGTGAGGCACTGGAATGGGTTGCCCAGGGAGGTTGTGAATGCTCCATCCTTGGCGGTGTTCAAGGCCAGGTTGGACAGAGCCTTGGACTACATGGTTTAGTGTGAGGTGTCCCTGCCCTTGGCAGGGTGGTTGGAACTAGATGATCTTAAGGTCCTTTCCAACCCTAACTATTCTATGATTATATGATTCTATATTCACCACTGCGTTCAGCTCTATTATTACCTTCTTTTAAACAACAGGCCGGTCAGTGGCATAGCTCAAACTTAACAGTGTAATAAACATAAGAAGAAGAATTATGCTAATATACCAGAGAGTAAGAAACATTCACAGAGGCACAAATAGGTAATAGAAAACTCAGCAGAAGTTATTCATTTAGAGATTTAAAACAACCCATCTTCAAAGTATTGGAAACTGGCAACAAAAATGAACTACTTTCCCAGGAGGAAGACTATTATCATAGGCTAAACAGCTGTTTAGAAGGAAAAGTTGCTTCAAAAAAAGAAGAAAACAGATGCTTAACTAAGTTTTAAACATTTGTCAGAAGTGAAAAAAATAACCCCAACAAATGCATGAAAATAAGTTTCCTTTAAATACCCAGGGAATTTTATAGCCTAAGCTGAAAACCAAACAAAAAAACAATTTCTCATACAGCATACTCTCTTTTCGAAAACCCTAGGTATACTAGCACTTTGTCCTTAGGCATCTATAACAAAGCTTTCTACATTTCAAGAATCCTCATGCTGCTTCTGGTTTAGCTAACTGAGAGTTGCTGCAATTGAGGATTTCATTTATCCACAGCTGGTTATGTGCTGCCAGGGCATTACTGGCAATTTCTCCAGGTTCAGTCACAGAGGGCAGGTCCTTGTTTCAGCCAAGTGAAGAAAATGTTGAAAAGAAAATACCTCCACAGACCATTTTCAGTTTCTGTAATACCTTCTTTCTACATATGAGTGCTAATTATGATTCCCTAATTCAAGTGATCTGTGACTGTGCTGTAACAATTATCAGCTCAGCTGTATGACAAAGCAGCAGTGGACTTGAGGAGGTAAAGATTTTGGGAGTTTAGGCATGAGTTTAACCATTGTGAAGTTGAGCACACATATTCAGTCAAGTATATGAAGTTCCTACGCAACAAAGATCCTAGATGCGTACACTGAAAAATATATTACTTCTTGTCCAGAAATAAGTTTTTCTAAGACCTGATTTGAATGAAATAGTCATGGTTGTAGTTAACTCAATTGGAACAGCTACTTGCACTCTTTGGAATCATCTTTTTGCATATCACTATGTATTGAAGCTGGTTTTGATTAGGTTTATAGTGTTGCTATAACAAACCTTAAGCAAGGAAACTTTAAAAAAAAATCTGTAAAAATAGAATTCATATTGTCATATATCTTAATATTGTATATAATAACATCTAGAAATTAAAGCAGATACACATTCTTATTAAATAGATAATTGAGATAATGCATCCAAGAATTAAGTTTTAATCCTATAAAATCCTGAAATGACGTGTGAAATGTCTATTGTTTCAAAGTGGATAAAGTCTCCTGACGCATGTTTTTGTGTCTTTTTTAAGCTTTCATGTGTGTAATTTACTTTTTTTTCCTGCAATCTACCTACTGAAAAGCACTTTTAAAATCTGCACCTTTCATCTAGGTTCTGGGCGTCATCCCTTTTGGGAGCTGCAAACTTTCTGAAAAACTGTCCCATTAGTAATGTACATGAAAATATCCATTCTGTGTAACAGCGCTAAAAAAGTTATCAAAAGGTATAGTCCTCCGACAACTAAAAAGTAGCTTGGGGATTATGATTTGTCTTAACAATAAAAGCATAGTTCTGGAAGCAATCTCTTGATCACTAAATTTGGTCCAATCCTCTGTTCTTGTACAAAATCATATTATAGAAATAAGGCTGGAAGAAAGCTTTAGAGATTGCCTAGTTAGCTTTTCTTTCCCCATGTTGTGTGGATCACAGTGCTCAAAACCATTTGTCTAGCCTGTTCTTTAAAGCTTGCAGAGAAAGTTTCCCTAAGCTCCTTGTGCAATCTATTTTAGATCTCAACGGTTCTTACTGCCAGGCAGAAAGCATTCAACAGTCAGTTTATGACCAATTATTTTGCTAACATTGTCCTTTAGTTGAAGAGGTTTTCTCTTATTTTCCTTCCAGTATAGTTATAGAATTTTATTTCCTTCTAGCCTTCATTTTGCTATGATAAATAACTCGATTTACTTACTGACAGAAAAATACCTCTCTAGATTGCTAATAACGTCTATTTTCTTGTACAGTGTAACAGTTACTTCAAATAGGGGACTAAAGAGATACTCAGTATTCTGTATAGATAAGGTCATCCTAGAGCTGATTTTCAGGTAATATTCTAAAATAACATCTGAATTTTGAGCAGTCAAAACCTAGTTTGCAGAGGACTACACTACAGCACAAATAATAACAGTTAAAACTTTTTTAGATAAAAGTATGAAATGTTTAGTTCACTATCAGCAAAATATCTTAAGGAAATATATCATTAAAAATAATGTTAAAAGAAAATGTGTAGAGAAGAGGGAGGGTGAATCCCCCTATAACAAACATACTGGTTTTGTAATTGATATTTTTTTTTCTCCCAGCTCTAAAGTGCAGAAAATTCTGGTGAAAAAATACAATAAAATCTCCACGTATTGGCCACTAAATGTAGTATTTTTTTTGAAAAGATGACTTTTATAGTGCCTGGGATATTCTCATTTCAGAGTACACTGTCCTGATCGTACCGAACAGACAAGCCATGCTAATCAAATATATTAATTTCCTTACAAGTTTACTCCTTTCTTCAATCCTCTTCTCATTTTCTGCCTTCTTTCTTTTCCCTCCTACTTCTCCTCCCTTGATCAGAATGTTAAAAGACTGTAACCAAGAGCTGTTGTTAAGCCAGCCTAGCGGAACTAATCTGCTGAATATAGCTGAATATTATAGAAATGGAATTTAACAGTGACTCAGAGTAATAATAATTAAGTGGGAGAACAAGCTAGTTTTGAAGACCTGCTGTCATTCATGCCAAAAAGTGTGGTGAGCTTACTATTTCTCTGTCAAAAGCTTTGGTAACTCAGTGTGACTGGCAATAAAAAAGTGAAACATTAATGTGCCTTGGTCATAATTCTGAATATTTTGCAGTAGAGACAGTTTCCTAACAAAATGTGGGTTGGGATGCAAGATCTGTTAAAGAGAAGATTGCAAGTGCATGAACAAACATTTTTCTGAGTGCAGAATTCACACAGAGCTTTCTACGATAGCTTAACTGTATCTGTGCTTCAAAGCTATGGCTGAAATTTCCCCTGAAGCCTACAATACTGCAGGGAAATGAAGACTGTAAAAAAGGCCTGTACTGCAGGCTTCACAACTCTGTGGCCACTGAGAAGCTAAAGTGATCAAAACTTGGAAGTATGCACAGATACTCTGAAAACCTCATGGATTTCTGAAAAGAACTGTCTGGAGGATTCTCCAAAGCTTCTGTGAAGGCTTCTAATGGCACTGTAGCTTTCTCCGAGTAACAGGAGTTTTGTAAAAGTGCTAGCCATCTTTTAAGGTCAACAATAATTCCCTCTAAAATATTCCACTCTTTTTCCCTAGCTGCTTTCTACATTTCTTTTCACAAAAACAAACGAACAAACAAAACAAAACAACACACAACAAAACTTAATTGTGAAACCTATATTCTGGTTGCTTCTCCTGCTAGGTGATTTTATGTTTATGTTTTACAGGCAAAGATTTGAAATCACCAGGAACCAGGCTGAGTGCAAATTTTAGCTAAAAAAATACTGGAGAAGTTTCTACATGCTTTGAGTACTTCTAGAGCTGGGGAATTCAAGCATTAAGATGTAGAGCTCAGGAGGAGTAACTCTTTGCTGAAATGCTGGAGGAAATATCATTGAAGAATGATTTAATTTAAAAAAAAAAAAAAATAACCCTGTTGGATTGTTTATTTTTTATTATCTCTTTTTTGATGTGTTTCGTGCCCTAAGGACATAGTGATGATTTTGAATATTAGGTACTGTTTAATGCTGTTTTCTGTGAGTCATTAGAATCCTCATATGTCAAGCTTTTACCCTGATCTGCCCAGAGTGCAATTTCTTAATAAAATTTAAGCTTTGTGCTTGGAATTTAAGTATACAAATAATTTAATAGCTATAACTCATGTGCTCTTGTCTAGACTTTCTAAAAGCCCTGTTATTGTTATTACAACATGTTAAGCCAAGTTACTGTTCCATGAAGTGAAAATACCCTTTGTGTTATCCTCTGAGGCAGTCTCTGTGCCTCATGGTATGCTTGCATTTGTTCTTTAAAAAAATATTATTCTGAACTAAAACTAAGGGCATGTCTGAGGTAGTGCAAAAACCTGGTATGTACAATTTATGTGACAATGCAGAGAAGCACCTGATACGTCAATCAACACTATTTGAACCATAGGAAAGTTCTATTAAGTACTTACTCTACGAGAATGGCAAACCTTTGACCTTGGGTACAAAATCATATCTGTATAATTCAGATATGTATGCAGATACCCAGCTGAGCTGAGTTTTAGAATCAGTGTTCTTATTTAAAGTGGTCTGTAGTTTACTTCTGCTTTCCTCAGGTTTTTTTAACACTGCAAACACTGTAAGTGTTTAGAGAGGATTTCTTTGTTCTGCACAGGGAGATAAACTGTGAAATTAAGCCTCATCAGCATAGCAACTTAGTTTATTTAGCACATTTTCCTGAATAAAGACTACAAAAAATACAAAGCTGAAGTGAATAATTTTCCAGTGAATTGCTATCGGCATTTCAGAAATATATCAGTCTACAAAATTTCTCATAAAACAGTTATTATTTTTTTATATTTACATAACACAGCTAATTGCAGATAGTTATGTATTCCTTCCTAGCACTGCTTAAAATATTGGCTCAGAAATAACACTGGATCTATCTTGTGGCAAAATGCCCTAGCGTCGTCCAATTTCCGAGGAGCCATATGGCAATGGTACAGCCATCTGTTTATCTTGATATTCCTTTCCTGGCAAATCTTTTACCCATATGGGTTATTGGTGCCCTCATCTGTGTATATCATGAAGAGGTTCAAAACCAAAATCTATAATTTTCTCTGGTATAACTTTTAACAATTATACTGAACATAAAGATCACACTATCCTCATGTTTAGCCTCATCCATTTCTATTTTGTACACACCTGCTTCTTCTGTTAAATGCAGGAACAATTTGATTCCAGAATTTGTGAAATCTGTCATCACAAGCTGTCAGGTTCGAGGCATCATAATCATCTCAAAGGACTGATAGCTTCTGCTTTGTGGATTTGAAACTTCATCACTAAAGAGATTAAATGATCCGTCCTTTTACATGCTGACAGGGTAGCAATTTTATGTCAGTGTAGAGATTTACGCACTCAGACAATAAGGCCATGCCGAATGTATGCAGTCCTTTTACATTTTCTGTGACAGCCATTTTCAATAATGTCTAAAATATTTGAGATGCACTGTTTAGAATAACTTTAAGTAAGGGAGAGTGTCGGCTTTCCGTCTGGCGTATTAGCAAGCCTGAGTGAAATCATGTTTATATCCCATTTAGTAATCTGCTGTTTAATTTCCTATATATGTGAAAGAGTTGTTTCAAAATAGATACACCAAGTACAAACCAGACATCTTAGGTGCACATATGTTTCGAAACATATCAGAATAGATAAATGTATTCCTTTGTTTATTTGGGCATTTTCTCATTTTTTTAAGACAGTACAAAAAATTTAATTTTTGATACCAAGCAAGTGCAAAGATGCAAGGAACATAAGCTATTACATTTATGGGGTTTATGGTGAGTTATATACATAAAGAATTGTTTTGCAGCTCTTAGGTGTTTGTTGACTAATGAAATATACTGATTTGTTGCATTCCACAGATTTGTAATGTAGATTATTTATGAAATTCATTAGTTTATTTGGCAACTTTATTGCTTTTTGTTTGAAATATCATGTTTTGTGTACATTATACTGGTTTCCAGTCACATAATGTACTTTAATGAAAAATTAATTGGGTTATCCCTCTCATTTTCTGCTAGGATTTTTTCAAAAGGTGTATTTGTTTGCATTGTAAGTATTCTGTGTCTGCTGCTGATTTCAGTTTAAGGAAATTTAAGATAAAATTCTCTGATTCCTAACCATCTGTACCATAACCTTTGTCTTTTTAATTCTTTGCTTTAATAATAAACAATTAAGAAATCACACATCCCATCACTTTGCCTCCTAGATGAATTTGGTCGGAGTTCCCACTGTTCATTTTAGATTCAAGATTGTTCTTTAGCATTTCAAAAGCTTCTACTATCCAAACCAGCAGCACATCAACCACTAGCTTTGATAGTAGTAGGATTTTGTCCTGCACACAACAGGAATGATGCATGATTTAACTTTATTTGTCATAAAATATGTCATGCTCATGTGCATGAGTGTGTTTGCAGCTCCACGACTGCTCTGTATGACATATCTATTATCAACAGATATTAAAAGTTAGTGGTCTTTTCTTTCAGATCACATGCCCTATTTCTTCACACCCCTCTCTCTTCTATATCTGTGGAACTGTATACTTCAGAGGTAGATGCTTGAATGAAATTTGGCAGTAAACCAGCTCTGTTTCCATATAAAACCTTTCAGAAGAAAAAAGTATTCAAAAGGCTGTTAGGCCAAGGCTGTGCCAAAACCAGAGGAGTTTAAATGATTAAGGTGTTAATAAACCTTTGATTTTTCCAAGGTGCTCTAATTTAACCTGTGAACTTTACTGTGGTGTTTTCTGTGTCAAGTGCAAATATGCTTGAATTTTCTTTTTGAGCCAGATAATTTGTCTCAAACTCTGAGCCTGAATAATGTGTTCTTCCATTCCGTGTGCAGACATAATACCCCTGAACAATATTCAGACATTTCTGCCTTCTCTTGCTTCCTTCAAACTTTCTGCTAACTGAGGATATTTGCATTTGAAAAACTGCTTGCCTTACCAAGAGGTCAAAGTTTCTGTTTCAGGAAACTTTGAACATATCCTCTTGGTCC
Source organism: Psittacula echo (assembly GCF_963264785.1). NCBI lineage: Eukaryota > Metazoa > Chordata > Aves > Psittaciformes > Psittacidae > Psittacula > Psittacula echo. Next base: position 38,231,188 of record NC_137735.1, on the reverse strand, counting down.
CAATTTAGTAAATATATCTCTGTCTGGCAACTTAGACACTGCCTTAAAGTCTTGGCATAAGTAAGAGATAGCTGTGACTTCTTCTCCCTCCTTTTACCAGTATGTCAGGGTTCTAAAACCACATGAATAACGCTGCCATGGAAAGAAGCATAGGGCAGAAGAAATAAACAGAAAAAGTATTGGGGTACACTGGTTATCAAATTAAAATAGAGGATAAAAGTCTCAAATATCCTATAGTCATAGTCTGCAGAGTCTGCACTACAACTGCACCAGTCTCCACAAAGGGGCAAAGATCAGAAGCAGTATATGTGCAACACCATGTCACTTCACCCAAGCTAATATTACCACTGATAGTCCCTGATAATTACTCCAAGGCATTTCAATGTTAACATAATTATATTTCTTTCAGAATTTAATCTATATTCTCATTTTATTTCCCTACATTGTGCACCTCTACTGGTATTTAAAAGACTACTCTTACAGAAAATGTAAAATATTTAGGTACTTAGAACCTGAGGCTATAGCTGAACTATGGAGTGAGACATCCTTCCATGCTTCCCAAAATCCAAATCCCTAACATTTCAGGCTGATTACCTGACCAGATCACATCATACCTCCCATCTAAACCAAAAGTCTGTCTTAGACTTTCTTGGAAAGAAGAGGCAGGAAAATTAATGGAAGAAGGATTAGTATGAGTTTAAAGTTCATCTTGATATGGAATTGGGTGGCATGTGGAAGACACAGACAGACTGAGTCTATCATGTAGACACAGCATATGTTGATTTTGAAAACTGATGTGTGGATAGTGTTAGAAATTCCCTTTTATCGCCATACAACTCCTCCAGTATCTTGTGTATCACTTTCCCCAAACTATGTTTTGTGTTACTATGAATGTTAAGAAGCAAAATGATCTGAAGGGTCAGGCAGCATTAGAATTGAGGCAGTAAAATCTCAGTTAAGTGTCTCTCAAGTAACTATGGAGCTGAGCATTCACCTAGGAATCCCAAGCAATGCTTTTCAACTCATGAATGGCCAAAGAAAACGTTGTTGGATAACTAATACACTTTTAATGAAATCATAGAATCATGGAATAATAGAACCACAGAATCATAGAATCATAGAATGGTTTGTGTTGGAAGAGACCTTAAAGATCATTTCGTTCCAACCCACCTGCCATGGGCAGGGACACCTTCCCCTCAACCAGGTTGCTCAAAGCCTCATCCAACCTGGCCTTGAACACTTCCAGGGATGGGGAATTCACAACTTCTCTGGGTAACCTGTGCCAGTGTCCCACCACCTCACAGTAAAGTATTTCTTCGTAATATCTAACCTAAATCTAATCCTTTTCAGTTAAAAGCTATTGTCCCTCTTCTCTTATCCCTACATGCACTTGTATAAAAAGTCTGTCTCCAGATTTATTGCAGGCCCCCTTTAGGTACTGGAAAAATTCTTTAAGGTCTCACTGGAGCCTTCCTTTCTCCAGGCTGAACAAGCCCAACTCTCTTAGCCTGTCTATATAAGAGAGGTGCTGCAGCCCTCTGATTACCTTTGTGGCCCTCCTTTGGACTCCCTCCAAGAGGACCATGTCTTTCTTATGTTTGGGTGTCCCAAATATGAATGCAGTAAATCACTGTAAAGTCAGCTTGTAATAGTGCTAATCAATGTTTTTAGTATAGATAGCAATAATAAAATTAAATGGTCACAGCATACAACTTACTGCAGATAAAGAAATAGGCTTAGAGAAGGCTTTAGTGTTTTTCTGTCTCACTGACAGTAGGCTACATAAATCTCCAGCTAACAAACTCATCAAGCATATCCCTGACTTTACTAGAAAATGCAAACTTACCTCTTAAGCTACTATATTTAACAATGAATACCATTAATTGGTAGTGTTGTCAGGAATAATCCTTTTAAGCAGAAGACTGGTGTACATGTCACCCTTCCTTTGATCCTTGTGAAACAGCTCTTGTTCCTGGACAGGTACCACAAAGCACTGCTATTTTCCAGTGAGAAGTGTTGGCATCATATGAAAGCATGGCTAGAAGGCTTCTGGCATAGTATCCAGTGTTCTATTCATGGACGTGTTGTTTGGCACTAACACTGTTCACAAAACTGCTTCATTCCTCTAAATCCATTAAGGTCTTGGATGCAATGTTCAGGATCATCAATTTCTTAGGGCAAAAGCTTAAAAAACCTCTATGGAAACATGCCACAAATGTAGGTAACTAGAGATTTTTTAGTAAGTACAGATTTTGGAATCCTTGGAAAATGATAATATTAATATTAGTTTTTATTAGCATCAGATTGGGTGAAAATTGCAAAGCTTGATGTTTCATGAGAGAGGGAAAAGACAGTATCGCTCTACATAACAAACACAGCACCTTGTGTCACAAAGGATTCACTGGTCTCTTGAGAATGTAATGAGTCCACTTTCGCTGCACTTTTGCTCTACAGTCAAAAACTCTTGGGGTTTATTTTTTTAAACAAAAAAAATATAGATACATCCCAGCCCTCCTAGATAATAAGAGTTCTCTAGCCTCCTAAGGTATTGAAACTACATTTTCATATGCCATTTTGCAAGGTCATTTCAAGAGAATGTGAAAGGTGAACAAATAAATACATTTTTTCCTGTTTTGTAAAACTGATTTAGTAAACAAGACACAGTTTGGTTGTGATTCACTATAAATAGTAAACGCAGGAAGCTTACTATTTTTCAGGTATGTTGATAGTAAGCAAAAGGAAGCTTCACCACCACCACCTATTTGCAGAAGAAGAAGCCGTGTTGATTAGGATGGTTTACTTGACAAGACAAGATCTCTAAACTTGAACTAAGGTTTTATTACAGTTTTTGTTACTTTTATTCAATTAATTCAGAAGTCACATTAATGCCTATAGCATTGGCTAAAGTTTAAAAACAGATTATAGTCCAGCACAAATGAAACCTCTACCCAGTTTTGGAGATATTTCAGTGTTAATTTCAGTTTGGCTTTTTCTCTCTTGTTCACACGTGATCAAAGAGAAAAGTTGTAGCAGAAGCTGCTTGGGAGACAAAAAAATGTGGTTTTTTTCAAATAAGAAGAAAGGATGAGATCTGATTAGCTTAAGAAGAAGACATACAAAACACTGGTTGAAGAATAGATGCAATCATGAATTCATTCATACTGAATCTAAATTAATTCTTGAGGTTTTGGTAAAAACCAGAATTGTACCTGAACCATTGTTTGGGTGTGTTTGCTGAACCATAACTGAAAAAAAAAAAAAAAAAAGAGGAAAATGTGCAGTCATAAAATGCTTACTGTTTTCTCCTCCTGCACTTTGTCATCTGCCTTTTGAAGAGTTTGTGCCACTAACACCAGTACAGCACAGGGCTGCAACTTTTTGTGGGTTTTCAACCCAGAACAAGAGAGCTATAAAAAGTTGTAGCCCTGTGCGAGGAATCAGAGTAGGTGAGGGCTGAAAAAGAGGGACAAACCATTGTCTGAAACAAAATCTAGCCATTGTTACTGTCTTTTCTAGCCTCTAAAATTGCATTTTCTAACACTAGTCAGCTACTGAATTATTATTAACATTAATCAAAGGTAAAACCAATACAACTTTAGTCACAACAGGAGTGGAATTGGAAACAAATGAAAAAAACTGCAGCTTTGTACCACTGAACACAACAGGAAAAGTAGAAATAGAGAAGTACTGTCACTAGTCCATTTTTCTAACACAAGACAGGGGACTACACCCTGTCAAGATATTTCTGAAGTAATCATTTTCCACTTCAAGCTAGTTGCAAATGATTTGTAAGATATCACAGAGAATTTCCAGCACAGGCGTACATAAAACAATTTATTGTTTGTGATGTGCTTATGCCAACTTAAAATACCTGAATGCAAAGGTGAAAATTTGGATTGGTGAGGAAAAGGGAATTTGGATGCACAAAGATCACAAAAGGATGCAAAAGGTTAATATTCTGAATGTGTAACTGTGCCTTGTATCAGTATTGTTGGATTCCTTTCTGGCTTTCTTTCAAAAGAAAATTCCAATTAATTGACCTGATTCTGTACACATGTTGATTTTGGCAAGATTTCATGTTTCTGCTAAAACTAGTCCTGCCAAAACTGTTGAACCAACTGTGTTTGCAGGCTTAATGACTGATCTATGACCTAAAGCACCAGAATTTCTACACTGTATGTTGGAACAGCAATGATAGACCAAAATTTGTTGATAGTGCAGGGGGACCTGAATGGGTCACTCATTGCTTACTTTGTTGAGAGAATGAAAAAAGTTTTTTTGATAATGTTATGTACACAATATTTTCCTTTCATGCCCAAGTAAACTACTGTTCTTATACAGGCTGGAGATCAGCTCTTCATTGACTTAGAAGACAAATTCATACCTGCCCACAGATTACTAAAATATTGGTCTTCATAACATATTATCCCTACTTAAACTGTACCCAAATAAAAATGCAATATTTTATTACAAATCTACCATGCATCCTTGAGTTTTATTATGTCCTGATGCCGAGCAATTCAGTAGTGGACTGAATACATGTCCTGGGTTCAGCAGTAGCAGTCAGTTTTTCTCCTTCTTAGTAGCTGGTGCAGCACTGTGTTTTTGACTTTCAGCCTGGGAACAGAGCTGATAACACCGATGTTTAGACTGACCAAGGACTTTGTGAGTCTCATGCTCTGCCAGGGAGGAGGAGAAGCTGGGAGGAAGCAGGGACAGGACACCTGACCCAAACTAGACAAGGAGGTATTCCATACCACAGCACGTCATGCCGGGGGATGTAACTGGGAGCTACCTGGAAGGGCACGTCCTCTTTTCGGTCGGGCTCTTTTCTGGCGGGCGGTATCGTATTCTCTTCCCTTGTTATTTCTCTTATCGTTATTATTATTGGTGGCAGCAGTAGTGATTTGTGTTATACTTTAGTTCCTGGACTGTTTTTATCTCAACCCGTGGGAGTTACATTCTTTCGATTCTCCTCCCCATCCCTCTGGGGGGTGGGGGGAGAAGTAGACTGCACAGTTCTAATTTACAGCAGGAGCTTGAACCACGACAGTTCTTTTTTTCTACGCTTCCCGGCTAGCTCAGTCGGTAGAGCATGAGACTCACAGGTGGTAGGGTCATGGGTTCGTGCCCCACGTTGGGCGCCAAAAAAAGAACTGTCGTGGTTTAAGCCCCAGCTGTAAATTAGAACCGTGCAGTCTACTTCTCCCCCCACCCCCCAGAGGGATGGGGAGGAGAATCGAAAGAATGCAACTCCCACGGGTTGAGATAAGAACAGTCCAGGAACTAAGGTATAACACAAATCACTACTGCTGCCACCAATAATAATAATGATAAGAGAAATAACAAGGGAAGAGAATCCGATACCGCCCGCCAGAAAAGAGAGCCAGACTGAAAAGAGGACGTGCCCTTCCAGGTAGCTCCCAGTTACATCCCCCGGCATGACGTGCTGTGGTATGGAATACCTCCTTGTCTAGTTTGGGTCAGGTGTCCTGTCCCTGCTTCCTCCCAGCTTCTCCTCCTCCCTGGCAGAGCATGAGACTCACAAAGTCCTTGGTCAGTCTAAACATCGGTGTTATCAGCTCTGTTCCCAGGCTGAAAGTCAAAAACATAGTGCTGCACCAGCTACTAAGAAGGAGAAAAACTGACTGCTACTGCTGAACCCAGGACAGTATACTTCACTAATTTTTTCTACACTGTTGAAATGTTGTTTGAATTTATGAAATTTCCGGCTGATTTCTCTGTGAGCTATGCATGCAATTATCTAAGACTGTGTCTACAAAATCTGCTGCTGTTTTGTTTTTAGAATTGGTGCACTGTGATAGAAGTAAAAAGCTGACACTGCAATCTCTCATAAAGACTTCATTTTCTTTGTCATTTTTGCCTCATTGTAATTTAAAATGGGTCTGTTGGAATAGAAATTTGCTATTCTTGTTTGCAGACAGAATTCCCAGGATGAGTTTGGCTAAAAAGCTACAGTAAGAGCAGTGCTCGTTCTGATTATGCATTCAGTTAGAATGAAAGATATCTTAAAAATTTACAGTACTGCATAGTTAAAAACACTTAGTACAGTGCGGGGTCAAAATTCATAGAATTGCGGTTGGATAATGTACTTGAAAAGTGTTCAACATGAGGAATGACAATAGGTGGAGGATGTTTCTTTCCTTTGTGTGATAAAAAGTAAGAATTAAAGGAAAAATAACTAGCTATTACTAATAAAAACAGGACCACACTTTGCCAAACAGGCTTCCAATTAATTAAAATCGAAAGTTAAAGGAGAGTTGATAGTTAAATAGCTTGTTGCAGAGTTATTCTTATTATTTCTTCTTGTTAAGTAATAAACAGAAATTATGGGTGTAAAATTCCAGTTAGACAAATGTAATAAAATTCTCTATCACTATTTGGACTTTTTGGCCACCATTTCAGAAAGGGTACCTGAGTGTGGAAATGAAACTATTCTTTTGACACATCTAACTCTTTTAGGCCAGCAGGGTGATATCAGCCATTGTCTAAGCTTTACATGTTAGACAGTCTTCAAATGACAGCTATGTGACACCCTTCACAAAAAGGAACATCACATTAAAAACTGAAAATATTAAGAAAAAGTTAGACAAATGCAGCTATAAAGTATGAGTGGCTAAAATCAGAACAGAGGGAAAAAAAGTGAATGAGCATACAGAAATGCTTGAGAGTGTCATGACGACACAGAGACAGGCAGGCTCAGGCTATTTCATGTCATTCCATTTGACTTGTTCTTGCCCCTTGCCTCACAACTTTCAATTCATGAGAAAAAAACCTTTGTGTGCCATTTTCATGAATTCTTTGTGCATTTTCTGGCAGTTAAACCCATTTTCTCGTTAATTGTAACACTTCTACTTTTGGTAAATAAATAAGTAAATGTCATCTCAATGGTGTCTAATTCTTGATTTCTCCCTCCAGAAAACAGTGGGTTTGTTACAGCAGCATGCTTAGGATGCTCTAGTTAAGATTCTGTCAATATTTTCATTAATCTATAGTTTCAGGGGTTTCAAAGCTTAAAAGAAGTATTCTGTGCACAACTGGACAGGACCTGACAGTGGCTGGGACCTGAGCCTGGAGCCAAAGTCAATACACCATTCTGCGAATCATGAGAAAGCTAGGTAATTCTTATACACACAAAGAATTTATGCTAAGTAATATGGAAAGATCTGTAATACAAAGGCATATCTAGCACAGAATTGCAAACATGTGGTCTTTGTAGGCACAATTGTATTATTGCTTTATGTTACATGGGGTTTGCAAATCAATGGCTGACAGATAAACACTGATTGTTCTGAGATAATCTGATTGGGTTTTGTGATCCAGTGCTATATGCCACACATAGTAGGCATATCACTTTTATTTATTCTGAAAAAAGCACAGGCATCTGACGTTTTAGTTGCAGTAATTTATATTTTTTTCTGAGGAGGATGAGGGTTAGGGTTTTTAAAAGCAAAAACAATTTTCTGTAACACTATAAATCATGCAATATAGGAACTGTTATGACATTACATCAGTAAAGTGCACAGCTCCAGATCTTCTCTCCTTTTAACACCCATCAATTTAGAGAAAACAAAACACTGACTGGATTATACCTATGAGGCTAAATTAGTAAATCTGCTGCTAATAAAAAGCCTAGCTGAAAACTCATTGGTGAGTGAAGAATATTAAAAATTGAGACAAGTTAAAAAATCTATGCCTTTAGTATATAAAATCATAGAATCATAGAATAGTTCAGGTTGGAAAGGACCTTAAGATCATCTAGTTCCAACTCCCTTGCCATGGACAGGGATGCCTCACACTAGACCCTGTCACCCAAGGCTCTGTCCAACCTGGCCTTGAGCACTGTTTTTTATGGTCTGAAAATTAACAAAACACACTTGATATCAGCAAATTTGAAGTATTTCTTATTAAAAAAAAAAAAAAAAAACACAAAACAGTGAATCTTCAAAAGGGGAGCACCCTCTTGACATATTTCCTATAGAGGGTCAAAACTGATTGTGTAGGAGCAAGAGGGTTTCAAAGGCGGAAAATGTCACTTCCAGCAAAAGCACATACCCTATCAATCAGAGGAACACTCACAGTATTTAGTATGCTTTGTGCTGTTTTTTTCCAGACTACAGATGTCACTTCACAGAACTTTACAGAAGTGAAGTTTGAAGTCAGCCGTACTTACATTGCTCTTACCCATGCTCTTTGTCACACTCAACAAGAAACAAATGAAGAGACCAGCTACGCAGGAAGAAGTGTAAAAGAAGTTTGAGTAGCATTTGAACAGACAGGGTGTTCTTCCAAGAAGCTTTCCTTTACTGTTGGAGGCAAACCCAAATGATCCTTTTGGGAAATACTATCAGCACCCTGCAGCCTATTGAAAGATTTCCATGCACAAATTTCTTGTTATCTATGTGAAAATTTTTAAATTTAATACCCAAATGGCAATATTAGTGTCTTTCTTTATATTTAGGCAGGGCATTAGCAAAAACTTATGCTTAACACTGGCTTTTAAAATGTGTTTCCAAGTATTAGTATATTAAATTGGCAATCCTTTTCAATGCATATTTTAACTGCAGTGAAGATTACAACTGCAGGTAGTAAGGATATTTTCCTCAGGTCATGGGTAAGTATTATTGACATTTTTGTAGAGAACAGTGGATCTTAAACTGTTTAGTTTACATTTCTAGCAATGTTAACATACTGATGACAGTGGTAACATTATTTTGAACCAGACAGTCCTCCATAACACTGGGAAAGGTGGGGTTACAGTGGTCTTCCCTAAGGGATTAGGGAAATCGGTTCATCAGCTCTTGAACAGTAGTATATGAGAATTCTTGAGAGAATTTGGCACTTAGAAATTAAACTACAGCAGCTTACTCTGCAATTAGAAAGTGACTGTGGAACAGATGTTCTTATTTAGGAAACATGCTACTAAAAGAGCTAATGACTAATAAGCCTTTGAGAGTAAGCCTGGATTTTTATTAGAAAGAAACTTTAAACTGAAAAATCTCCCCACCAAAACTTTGTTGTAATTCAATATAGTAAGAAAATTGAACTAGAACACAGAAACCTGATATCCATATATATATGACATAGTCCAAGACAGCATGTTATGGTTTACTGCATAGTCAGTAATCTGAGAGCATCTTATATCTAATAAGATTGCTAGCGAGATATCTCTGTGTTCTTAGCACCTGAATCTCCTGCTTAAAAATACGTCAATTTTATAAGAAAGTATCTAAAGATAAATAGAAATAGCTAATGCAGAATAAAGTAATCACAGCACATTTAAAATTTTTTATTATTGTAAGAAGTTTGTGGTTTAGTTTTGTTTCCATTGAAGTGAATAGCATTAGTTCTATTCTCTTGTTAGTTTCCTGTCTGTTTACTTAAAGTTGTTTAGAGCTATTTGTGATTTAAGATGAAGCTCACCAAGTGTATTTGTTTGAAATCGATGAATAGATTTGGTTCATGAGGAAACAGTAACAGTTGCTTTTTGTTACTATGGCTAGACCCTTTGCCTAGGTGAAAATACTGTCCTCCATTTGATGCATTTCAGTCTGTGTTTCTCCATGTAAGAAAGGATCAATTTGCAAGATAATAACTTCTTCTGAGAGAAAAGGATTTCAATCTCTTGTTGGTATTGCTCCACTTGGTATAAATTATTTTATTATTAGAATATGGATGTTCCACTTTGTAATTGCAGTCCTTGCATGTGAAGCTTTTCAACTGCTTATAAAATATTTAAATATTCATTGAGCCAAAAGAAAAATGCATGTGACCCTGTAGTCTTTGATAAAGCCAGTTGGCTGTTTTCTGGTTCCTGTTTCAGAATATATTTAAATAATTCATATGAAGACAGAGAACATCACTGTAAGGTGTCCAGATGAACTTATTACAGCATATTTGATAAAGCAGGTTGGACTGTTATAGGAAAATCTGAATATCCTTAAGAGCAATAAAGTAAGCTCTTACTGGCCTTTTGATTTGCTGGGTAAATGCATTGGGGTTTTGCATTAAAATAGCTAATCCTTTATTATTAATTTTTAGGAGTTTTGTTTTCTGTATATATGGATTGAAATATTTCATATAAAACTGAACAATATTTCTATAGACACAGGAAAAATTGTCATTTGTTCACTGAATGAGATAATGTCAGTCAGAAACTTCCTTTCCCAGCTCATCTGGTTAGAGGAATAGCTAAGGAGTCATTATGTAATAATTTAATAAAAAAAAAAACCTAGAAAACACTTTAAAGAAGACCCTCAGAGTAGCTTTGGCTGATGTTTACATGGAGATTTTTAAGTATGAATTCACATTCTTCTAGATATTTATTAAGCCAAGAGAAAAATCACTGAGGTCTACCTTGGTTTTTGGAGGAATAATTAATGATTGCAGGTCATAACATAGATAACTAAAAATAAACAAACCAAGAACTAGCAAATAAAAAAAAAATGGTGTGAGAAATGACTATTTTCTGTGGACCTAAAGAGTGCTTATTTTTGGTATATTGTTAATAAAAATAATATAATAGTTCTTACACTATTTTATACTATTCTGGGGGAGCATAACCTTGTATCATAAAGTCAAATTTCCTAGTATGAAACAAAGACTAGTAGCATTTTCACCCCCTACTTTTCCTACATAAAAATGATTGTCCACACAAAATTTTAAGCAGAATGCTTTGGAGTCAGATCAAGATTTAGTGAAATATGGCTTGCTTGTAGACAGCCTGTGTATGTATGAGGAGATTTTCTTTGGAGAAAAGGATTTTTAGATTTTTGAGCAAACAAGAAAAGAACTCTTATTTCCTTAGAGCTGTGTGCCCTGAATATTCGTAGTAGTACAATTCACATACTTGCTTACCGTACTCTCATATTCAGAGGGCAGATGTTACCAAAAAATATCAACAGGAATTCAGGGATTCTGGCATGGTGGACTCTAAAAGTCCAGTAAGTATTCAGTTATACAGCCATGCATTGTAAAATAGGGAGGTTAGGGCTGCATTAACAGATATCACAACCCAGAGAGAGGCAGATCTACTAAGTGAAACAGTCAATATAGAGGAACTTAGATCCATGCCCTGCGTATTTATTTCATGCCCGCTGCAGCTAGACCCTGTTGACCAAATGACCATTTCTACTTGGAGAATGCATCCCTGGGGAACATGTTCTCATTGAGTTTTATCCAAAAGAAAATGATCAGGGGAGCCAAGCAAAGCATGGTTTCTGGGGATAATGAGATGAATGACTTCAAACACACACTAAAGATTTTCTGTAACCATACCACCAGTTTATTAGTCCAGTTACTTTCTAATAGGCCTTTGGCATCTTCTTTTGTCATCATTAAATATCAGGTGAAGTAGCAGACAGAGAAGAAGAAAAGAGGAAATAAGGACGTGTATTTTTATTTACATTTGCAAAAAAATAAAATAAAATGTCTTCCAACAGATATTGATTTATTTTTGCAAACAAAAAGCATAAAATTCTTATTGTTATGAACATTCTTAGTAAGCTGTAACTTCATCAAAGTGTGTTCCTGAACTTGGTCTGTATTAAGAACACTTTCCATCTCCCTACCTTTGCCCAGCTTCCCACAGAAATTCAAATGGTTGTTCCATGCACTGGCAATGATGTCAAAAGCCCATAGGTTGCCAAAATAAAGTAATTATTTTCATTATAAAGAACAGAGTGGGTTGAATCTACAGGATTGTTCTGACAAATTCTGCTTTTGTCCACTATGATTATCTATGATAAACACATAATGTGAATGGAAAGCACAATAATGGATTTCAGTAGGGACAGAAAGCTGCTTCAAATCTATAATTTAGCTCATTAAAAATGTATGATTCATGTACTTCTTCTGTTTAAAAGCATTTCAGACCTTTGGTGTTTCTATATTAGTAGGAACATATATGTTATTAAGATTAGCTAAGGTTATAAAGTGATAGAAGTTGCAGGCAGGGAACTTCTTCCTTTCAGCTGAGAATAGTGCCTGAAGCTGTCTATATAGGCTAATGCTGGGAAAAGTATCTTCCATTAAAACAAACAGAAAAGAGTGCTTCAATAGGGCATCATCTCAAACTTAGCTTTTTAATAACTCTTTTATGTTAATTCTCTTTCCAAACCAGCCAAACTTGCCCATTAAAACATTTTACTAGGCTACTATTAATACAAAAACATGTATTTAAAGGTGATAGTATGATCTCTTCATCACATTTCTTTGAAATACTTGCTTTGTTTCCATGCCATTCATGCACAATCTCTTCTCTGGCATTATTGATCTTAAATCTTGTCTCCTTTCCTGAAACCCTGTGACTGTAATATTGCATTTTAAGTTATCACTTTCTACAGGGTTGCTAGAAGCACTCCTTTTTCCACTCTGTTATTTGTATGGCTGTAAGACACAATCACTCCAATTTAGGTGTGATACCAGAGCACTAGGATGCGCTACTATTGGCAAAGCTGTGAAGTACTGTAGCAGCAGAAAATATCTCTTTCTAGGGTTTTTTGGTTTTATTTTGTTCCTTTTTAAAAAGTTAAAACCCAGTTCCCTTTCCATATGGCAGAACACGTCATAAGTTAGCAACTAGCTCTGCTTCCCCCCATCTTTACTCAAGCAATTTTAGCACAATCTGTGCAGGTAGACACACAGAGGATACTGGGAATTTGAGTGGAATGCGCTGGTACTTCTGGGTTTTTTTGTTGTTTGTTCTTTTTTAATTTCACATGAGGAAGAGAGTGATTTCAGGATTGGAATAAACTCCAAGATGAGATCATTTGTAGCTAGCGAGAGAGGAGTCCTGTCCAGGTATCACCCATCCTTTCCATTGACTCAATCCAGAACCCCATTTAAATATCAGCCCATTTCTTCTACCTTTGCTTTCCAAGATATCACTAACTCTTGTCATTCTTCTTCCAATTTCCTTTGTCATCCTTTTTATATCTGAGTTTAGTTGTCTTCAAAAGTGTGGGAAAATTCAATATCACCTGTTCTACAGCAAAAGTAAAGTATTGCGTTACCCTGCTTAGGCACAAACCCCTTCTTAGTTAGTTAGTCAGTCAAAAATACAAAAAATAGAACAAATATCACTACTCTAAGTGCGACAGAAAATTTATCATTGTTAAAGCAGCAGCTTCAGTGACCACCTGAAGGTTATCTTGGAACTGTCAGTTTTTCACAGACCCTAATTTGAAGACAGAGTTATAAAAAATACAATTATCCGTATTAAAATGAGCAACATCTCAGTTCATCTTTTCAAAAGAATTTGCAGAGGAGAGATGGAAACATTTTTCAAAGAATTCTTGTTCCAGAAACTGTTACAAACACACACCTATAAAAAAACAGGAGTTAGGAGGTCTGAGAATATAAATTATTTAGAACAATGTGTGAGTTGCTCTTCTTAGAGATAAGAGTTATCATATTAATATAGAACTTATCACATCCGTTAGGATGTCTGATGTTGCAGTATTAGCAAGGACCAACTGAATTTCACTTTGTCTAGGGTCTTTCAACTGTGTCCCACTTGGCTTCCCCTTCTGTTATCAAACTTCACTTCAAAGTTAGAGTACTCTTTCTTTCCTTATATCAAAATGCATTTATCTTAGAGATTGAGTTTAAAGAAATATAGCTGAAAGGTTTCTGACTAGCAGCTGGCTGTTTTCAGCAGCTACAGTTAATGATCTCACTTGTATTTGATTTTTTATCTCTTCCTAGTAAGCTAAGAATGTTCCAAATGAATTTTCAAAATCTAATAGTAAAAGGATTGGAGAGGAGGGCCTGATTAAAAAAAAAAAAAATAGATATCAGTTTATGTACACTGGGAGAAAAGGAGAATTTTTTTGTTACTATGGTCAAATGAAGAAGCAAGTTCGGATTTGTTATGTACAGCTGTTTTAAGAAAGGATGGCAAAGCACAGCATAGGTGTCAATTAGCAGTATTAAAAACGAAGAGTTGAACAGAATGGACAAAGAGAAATTCCCAAGAAAAAGAAAACAAAAATAAAACCACTTGTTATATATAAAAAAAAAAAACCAAACCAACAACCAAAACCCAGTGTCTGCCTGAATGCACTGAATTAAAAAAAAGTGGAGGGAAAAAGCAGAAGCCTGCAGAGCCATATATACAGAAGTGCAGACTGCTGCACAGTAGTGCTCCAGAAGGCCCACATTATTCCAAGAGGACAGAGATGTAGCTCTACTTTGCCTTTCCACCAGTGCATATCTCAACACAAAGCACACCTAAACAGCAAGAAGCAAACTAATGCATTACAACTGATGATGTCACCACAGTAGTCCCATCTGACTGAGATGCCTGAGCAAGTTGCTGGGACACCTTGTGCAGTCGAAGTCTGTTGGAGCACTCCAGAGCACCTGAGGATGGAAATAAAAGCAGAGACTTGGTATTTCGCATTGCTCCCTGGAGACATCATTAGATAGTCTAAGCTCCCAGTTCAGGTAGTTAGATGACTGAAGTTGGATGGTGTGAGTAGATTGTCTATTTCAGCCTCCATGATCTTCCATTTTCTTTATTCTGAGTATCTGGAAAATATCTGAGGAGACAATGTTTAGCCCCTGTTATTTGTATAGCATTCTGTGGTCATCAGATGAAATCATAGAAGTGCAGATTAATTTGTACTGCATTGTTGCTTATTGCTCTTACACAGGATAAAGCTTTATGCACAGAAAATTGTATACCGCTGCAGGTTTTCTAAAAGCTGACTGGTGATGTCCTACCTATTGGCAAATATATTGCATGATTTGTTAGACATACGTCTTCCAGTACTCCAGTGTTGGTTCCATCATCTATATATATGATTACTGCAAAATCAATATGACATTGAAAAATAAAAATATGTTGAAAAGTCCTTAGGCAGCTTGCTGTTGGTGGTCTATAACAAATGAGCATGACTGGCAGTTTTAAGCCTTGCATTTCAGAGGCATAAGTGTATATTAATTAACAGGCTAAAGATGCTGAATAAGCTAATGTGTTTGTCACCATTGTAGATCCATCCTCTGCTGTCCTTAGTAAACAGTTGCTCAAGAAGTCCACAAGCATAGCCTGTAATCCACCAAGTTGATGAAGAACAAGAAAAATTAATAAAATGCTGGTGCACAAAACCTCCTGAGGGCCGTTGCCCAGCACTTTTTTACATGAAAATGTAACTCACACATTTGGGCAATCCACTTGCAAATGGACACTTACAAAAAATCTCAGACACATCAAAGAGCTTGACAGTGCCAGGCTTAATTTACAAGCAAGGTCTGTGATCTGAATCCCATAGTAACAGACGCAAACTGAGAAAACATGGGGTAAAGTGAATAAACATCCACAGAAAGATTAATCAAGATTAAGAGTACACTGGCAGAAAAAAAAATCTATAAAGTAGATGAATTTGCAATTAATCAAATTTCTCATAGAATAAGCCACTTTCTACTCCATTTCTCAGAGCTTTAGAGCTGGTGTTTGAAAGAAAAATCTCAAAAGAAGAGAGTTCATCAGGCATAGACTTCTAAATTTCATTGTAATCCAGTGATAAAACTTTTGCCATGCAGATATGTTTCTCTTCCCTCCCAATATATGAGGGTAAAAACTGATCGAAAATACATAGTACAGTTCTCTGACTCCCTTTTGCAAGTGTATCATTGTTTGCACACCTAGCATATTTTAGTACAGTGATGAAGTTCAGTGTCCAGAAATAACAATAACATCACATGTAATGGGTGTCTTAGAAGCAGTAGTGAGAGCTAGGACACTGACATCTATGGAAATGCCAGGGATGCACTTTTTATCAGGGCACAAGATCCTGAGCATCCAGGTTTTTCTACTGTTCCCCAGACTACTGCTTTCTTTTAGAACAATTAATTTCAATAAAATATTACCAATCACAGTTAAAGGAGGTTCTTTTTATTTTGTGTCTCCAACAGTCATTTACCCTACTTAAACATTAAGTACACATTAAATTTACTAAAACTGTGAAATTTTAATCTTTAGAAAAGAAGACAATACCCATGGAGGTGGAGGAGAGGTGGATGAGATGCATTAAGTACCAAATGCAAATTCTCAAAAGCTTATGAATATGCAGAGGTATCAGTGAGAATGTGTGACTACAGAAACATTTTCAGATGATAATTCTAGAGTTTTCTCAACAATCTGTATATAGTTTGCCGCCTGCAAAGCCTCTTAAAGGAGTATGAGTACTCAGTAAGTGCAAAATGTAACCAAGGCCTATTTACAAAATAAATTGTCAGATTTCATTTTGTTTGCTCTGGAGAACTACTGCAAGTATGTTCATTCAAAACTTTATTTAATTTATTCTAATAACATAAGACAGATCAGTAATGGGGAAGAAAAAAGAGCATAGTAAAACACTAATATGTCAGATCTGGAAGCTGCAATTTTTTACAATTATGATCAGGTACCATGCTTTATGATTAATTTTTTTTTTTCTATATAGTACTCTATGAAGACCCCAGGGGCATCAGGTATCTAAAAGAAGTTAGAATAATTGTTCGGAAGTTTCCCCAAACTATCATTCGTTTGCCAGAAATGTTGCATCATAACTGGCATGTTTTCAAAACTTTCTCATTTGCCTGGTAGTGTAAGTAAAGCACAAAAAGGCAAATCACTTCTACATGATCAAATGAAATAAAAGGTCCACTGCCACTCTAGAAGAAATAGCTTTAACGATTTGTTGCAATATTTTTTCAGCAAAACAGAACATTTTTCCACAGCAAGGGAGAGTTGGAAACACAAGGAACATTGTTCAAATTATAAGCTAACTTAAAGCTTATAAATCAAGAAAGCCATGAGTATTCCCGAGTTTCTCTAGATGTGATGACACTTTGGTGAGTACTGGATATGAGACGTCTTGTTCTGAAATCATTAGATGCACCATTCCCCGTAATTGGGCACTACAACAATAACCTCTACATGTGCAGGATTGGAAAAGGAGATGACTGACAGAAACAGGAGAAAAGAAAGATTGCAACTCTAGGGGAAGGAACAATGGTGAGGGGAAGCTGAAGCTGCCATCTTCCTCCTCCATGCCAATCTAGGTCTGAGTAATGCCGTACAAGATGTGCAGTGCTGGCTATAAAGAATGATGGCTATTGCTTCCCATTCATGTATTCTGAGAAACTTTGTGCTGCATCAATGGGCTCATCACGTTGTTGTCTAGGTGTTAATGGTAATAATTGCAATTGAAAGTAAACAGGTTGTCTGGTAATAGGCAGAAGTCTCCATGAATGTATATAAGCTATTTCTGACTTCAGAAAACATGGGTGAGTGAGGATTTCTAACAAATATAAAACAGCTGTTCAAGTACATAAGTGGTATAGTATATAGCATATATGATCACATGTTTCTTATGGTTTTAAATGTAAACTGAAATAAAGATTATTTCATAACCATATTAAAAAATTAAAAGAAGAAGCCTCTGAAATACATAAGCTGTTTTTTCTGATAGCGTCAGGAACATTACCTGAATAAGGTGTCAGGATGCTAAAATACAGTTACAAAGCCAACAGATTTTATTAACATGCTTTGATCTATGTGTAGTGATGCTTGATGTTTTGGTTATGTTCATAAGCCAGAAGAGTTATTTCTCTGGGGTTGATGGCTTTTTTTTGCTCCTTAGTGCCCAGAATTTATAGTGAAATGCAAAGATTTGTCACAAAGAGACACATTAGGAATTCATAGTATCTATGCCTCACTTTGAAGATATTCTAGTGTGTTTTGGACTTTGATCCAACAAAGCTCCCCTCACAAGCAAATAAAAATACTTTATGACTGTATTTTGAGCTAATTCTTTTCAGATTAACTGCACCAAATTAGGTATGCAGAAGGCTCACTAAATGTGAGCTACATAGTCAAAAAATGGCACATAACAATAGTTCATGAAGTCTTTGGAATTAGACAATACAGAAAGAGTATTCCGAGTTTGTTCTTCTTCATTTTTTGTCAGATAAGGTGCAAAATAAAGTCTGAGGTATTTCTGAAACTAATTCAGAATCCTTATTTTTCTAAAACACCTTTTAAAGTTGAATCAAGTTGCGAAGACTGATGTGTTTTGTTAAATAACTTATTTTATGCTCAAAGTAATAAACAAAAAATTGAAGATAAAAGTAAAGAGAATTAGACAGCCTCAGATATATTGTGACACTCCATGGTGACTCCTGGTGTCCTCATCCCTTGCATCCACCAGAAACTCCACATCCCACTCCATGCAAAGATGTGAGCTCAGGTTTTCTTCTGCAGGAAGTTGAGGTGGATGGCCTGTGCTTTCTACTACAGAGACCATCATTCAAAGTTTGCTCTGTCAATGGTGTTGCATTATTGTTGTTCTGTATATTATACCACTATGCCTCTTCAGGAAGGTTTTCTTTCCCTTTGGAAACGGGGATGAAAGGATTGTTGGTTTCAGCATCGTGGGTAAGATGGCAATTTTGGCAACTATGAGCTCTCTTTTTACAGATGGACAGCAAAGGTGATACCTGCCTGTTTCTCATCCAGTTCTCAAGTCAGGATGCAGCCAGAACATGCCAAAAAGTGCTCCAGGTCTCATAGTAGACATATATCCTACAGGTTAGATGTCTAGTTTAGCCTGACTACTTCTATAATTTAACATTCATTATACAGGAGGTTCAGGTCTGTGCTAAAAGTTGGTAGGGAAAATATTAGGGTTTTATATTCAAAAAACAACAAACAGTAATAGAGTAGCTGCATATTTGTTTTATTAGCATAGATTTATATTTTGGTTTAAAGCACAAAGTTAATGTGTCTGCAAACCAAATATACTATTGTCATCAAAATAACAGGCACATGCTGCTCAGATTGAAACATTCACATCCAAACCAGGTGTCATTAAAATGCCCTTTGAACACTGTAGTCAAAAAGCATTAAAATTAGAATTAGAATTAGAATCTAAATGACATTTTTAAAGAATCCCAGATAGGTACTAGGAATTCCTTTGCATAAGATAAATAAATTGTTTCTTTAGGAATAGTGCTTGTTTGCTGAATAGAGTGTATATCAGATTTGTATCTCAAGTCTACAGCACAGTTGTTTGAAAATACAAATAAAAGCAGAAAAAAGCTAGCTGCTTCTGAAAAAAAAAGATAATTTTGTTATTTTTGTTTCTTTTTGTTGCTGTTGTTGCTGTTGTTAGTTTCTATTTTGGGTTTTTTGGGTTTTTTTGTTTGGTTGTTTTTTTTTTTTAGCCAGAAGGCAATTTTAATGACCTTATTTTAATTTTTAAAGCATATAATTTTTCAACTTTATAGCCTTTTTTTTTTTTATTTTCCCTGAAAAATTTTCACATTGTCTTCTACTTGTGGTAAAAACCTTTTATTTTCAAAATTCTTGTTGTGCATTCTGAAATTTTTCTGCAAGTGTTTATTTGAATTTTCATTTACAAAGCACTTCCAAGCAGTGAAAGGCTAAATTTGTCTCCGGAGCAATAAGAGGTGCCCTACTGTTGAGGAAGTGTCTTGTAGTGGTAGATTGAAAGGCAACATAAAGAGCATAGCAACTGGGTAGGACTTCAGATCACAGGATTACAGAAAGGGTGAGGTTGGAAGGGACCTCCTGAGATCACATAGTCCAACCCCCATGCTCAAGGAGCACCAGCTAGAGCAGGTTGTCCAGGACTGCGTCCTGTTAAGTTTTGAATAACATCACATATGCAGACTCCACAACCATCCTGGGCAACTTGTTTGATGTCCCTCACATTAAAAAAGGGTTTTCTTATTTTTAGATGGAATTTCATGAGTACATTGTCTCTTGTCCTGTTGATGGGCACTACTGCAAAGTCTGACTCATTTGTCTTCATTCGCTTCCATTAAGTATTTATATTCTTTGATATGATTCCCCTGAGCCTTCTTTTCCTCAGGCTGAACAGTCCCAAGAAAAGTAAAAAACTCTGCTGTAGATTTGTGGTTTGATTCCTTTCAAAGCATTACTAACTGAAGTCCACTGGGGATTTTGCAGAAAAAAAGTAATCAAAGACTATAGTGTTTTAACACTGTTAAGCTAATAGCATAATTCTGTCTACTCAGTCCTTCTCTTTAAAATATTTTTTTTTCCCCTCTGGATCTGGGGTGCAGGAAGGTTGTTTTTGGATAACTACTTAAATATTTGACTGGCCAATTCTGACAACTGTGAGCTGTATGTGTAGTAAAACTTGTGGAGAAGGGTTCAAAATGCTTGCTTTCATAAGCTACAGTCTGACATATGTTCTCTTCTCCTGAGATAGACTAAGTCACAGCATGAGCTTCTTTTTTATTTTGTTTAGTTTTAAGTGAATAAATTATATTATTTAAACTCTTCTGGGATAGCAGGTGACATAACACACTATACAAATAATTACACAGTGATCACTATATGACAAAGTAAAAATATTTGAAACAGACAGATTTTAATTTGGTATAATTTGAAATGATTAAGGAAAACAGAAGATGTCTCCAAAACTTAGATAAGAATGCAATTTTCAGTAGATATATCAAAATTACTTATTATGTGAATTTTCATTTAAAGTGAGATGTTGTAAGCTTTCTGTCATTCCGACGTGTAGTTTGTACTGAAGTCAGGAGATAAAATATGCACATGAAAGATAAGGGTAGCTTTGTATCATTCACCTACAGTTGAGTTTCAATCTACAAATAAACTTGATCATGTGTTATAAACATAATAATTTATCTTAACATTTACATGCACAAACCCCTGAAAACCAAACGTCCAGTCAAGTAAGAAAAGCAACTGAGACATGACAAGGATAGGATACTTAATTTAATAAAATATAAAGATCTAATTACAAGCACAAGCATACTTGCTTAAGTCAGTGACAGTGGACAAGGCATCATCCCCACCTTCTTTCCCTACCGATAGCCTTCATACAAGGGTGAATGGAATCATAGTCCGAGATATGAACAGGGTAAATCATTGCACATTCAATACAAAACCAAATTGTAATTCCCTTGATGGAAGATTTTCACTTGAAAGATGAGTCTTTCAGAAACTGAATGCAGCAGAACAAAACTGTCATTTCAATTTTAATTGAATTCTCTCTAGAATCCAGTACATAATATCTCATCATAATAAACAAACACTAGGATGTTGTGTGTATATTTTAGCTGTCATCTGAGTAAAAGGTAAATATCACAGTAGCTATTTACAAAACCCATTCTTGATCTTCCTGAATTGCCTATTGCTTTGAAAATAAGCAACCAGCTACCAAGCAGATGCATATTGACAAACCTCCACAGAACTCAACCAAACTCTGCCTATTTACACCCCCTCAAGATAACACAGAAGTATATAATAGCCTAAGATGAGATTTTTAAATGTAAATGCACATTATCATTAAGGAATAATTTCATACAAGAACTGCAGAATTAGTAAAATATACAGCTGTCTTTCTTAAGAATATGAAGGTTAAGTGTGTCCAGCTGCTGGAAAATATGTATATCAGAAGCCTGTGAAGTGTGTTTTTCTGATGCATGTACAGTATCTCACATAATCATGTGTTGTAGTACAGATTTCTTGATTTTAACTGAGTGCATCAAGATATTTGAAATTAGGAGGTCCTATATAGTGATTGAATAATGTACCTCACATTTCTATGGAAACTTCTTCCAAAACGACTCTTAAATTAATTTTGCAATTTTGTGTATAAAGTAAACAAGCTGAATAATTCCTCTTCACAAAAAAAATACTGAATACTGAAACAATTTCTGTGATTTGCCAAAATGTCAGAGAGATCATGTTAAAACATTATCATTGTAGCAATTTTGTAAGTCTAGAACTTTGCATAGTTGTGTATTCCAACTTCTTTCAGCATCCTTGTGCTAAAACTTGAACTCCACTAACTTTCATCTCAGGCAGCCCATTGACTCTTTAAATTTAAATTCTTTGGGGAGAAGCAGCTTGTTTCCTGAAAAAAAAAAAAAAAAAAACAAAACCCAAACCATATGATCCCAGTAGCTATCTGTATATTTGAAAACCTTGGATAACTTCTAGTGCTGATCTGCCTTATAAAATGCAGGACAGCATCATTTCTTTCATCAGTAGAAACATGATCAGGATTTCACATTAGCTTTGCTAAAAACTCCCCTTTTTTCTTCATTGTAGGCTGCTAAAATCAGGGTAGATCCAGTTAAAGGAAAAAATAAGGGTGCATCTAACAAATGTGTGTATATATATATATACTTAGCAGCAATTTTGAGCTAGCGCAGATTTGTATGTGAGCTAGAAAGTATTACATATTTCAGTTATATACTAAAACTTTCAGATACAGAGTTAAATTCAACATTTTTATTTTTCTTGGTCAAAACCTGCTGCAGTATATTATCAATGAATCACAGAAAATGGGCTTAGAAGGAATGTCAAGTGATTATCTTGTCCATCTCTCGTGCCTCAGCCAGGGTCAGCTTTCCCAGTGATATTTCTGACAGATGTTGATTTAACCTTGTCCTAAAACCTTTCAAAATTAGATTCCTCATATGTGTAAGAAGTTGAATTTTCACTCTTAATTATATTAATGTACAAGTTAAACACTCTATAATAACAAACCAAACACCCCCCCCCCCCAAAAAAAAAAAAAAAACCAAAAAAAACCACAAACCACAAAAACACAAAAACAAACCAACATTTCAAACACTCATTGTGTTGAAAACACAAAACCAGAAGACCTTTGGGCTTCCTGATTCTCATTTACTCACCATTAACAACTCTGAAACAATAACATAAATAATACTGCTGATTATCAGCAATGTTGGATTGATTTCATCTTGCTGTTTACTAGATCAAAGAAGGCGCAGCCCTAGTAAGGGAAAAACTTGATCTTCCTGGGTGGAAACTGGTGCTTGCAGAGACTGACTCTGTGTGTACCAGCAGGTGTTTGTACACGGGAGAACCGCAACAGCTGTGTAGGTAGGGACCCTGGCTGTGTTGAGGAAGTATATACAATTATGGATATGTGAGGATGGACGCGTGCTTGAACGCCACCCCTCTGTATCTCAAATTTTACTGTTTGTGGTATTTTACAGACCATAAATACCCTTGAAAGATTTTTCTCCCTGCTAATTCTTTGTTCTGTTTCTCTTTTGTGTATGGATAATTATGGCAGTAATTTGGCTACAACATTCTGAACTTGTGTGATTTTTAGTAAGGACTACATGGATTTGAATCTGTCAGCTAGTCATAATGCTTCCTCAATATTACCCATTTAATGTCAATTATAGACAAAAAATAGCCCACTTATTGTCTCATATTAGCATCCATATCAGTAATTGTGCAGAACAAAAGGCATAAACTGAGACCATCTGCTCTCACTACAATAATCTACCTAAAAAAGCTTAGCCTGTAACTCACAGTAAAAATTCTGATGCATTTCTCTGGGATCATGCTGTTTAAGTGTCTTTTGTGATTAAAATCATTACTGCTTTGGTCCATCACCTATTAGGACATATATTTCCTCATTTCAAGTAAAATACTGTAATTTTGTTTTTATTGCTGTGTTAAATGAAGATGACTTCTGTCAGATACCTATAGAAAAAGCTGCACTTTAATTTTATATTTCATTGTCACTCTTTTCCTGTTGATGCTAACAGTACTTAGACTTTTCTAAAAAAATCATATATGCTGCAGTTTTTTTATTGTTTTGACAAGCACACAACTCTTGAGCTGTACTAAATGCCAGTATAAAGCCATATCAAAATGTAAAATGTTAACCAGAAGTGCCATCATGACCTGAAAAGTGAAAAAGGAAGACAGAAAAGAATATTTAAAAGCCTACAATCACAAAAGATTGTTGAAGAGAATATACTGTGACTTTTCTCAGCATTGGATATGTGGAATCGTTCCTGGCAGCTTGCAAGAACAGATAGGAGTTTAAGAAAAATTCACATAAAAGTATATATATATATATAAAATATAAAAGGCAGGCAAATCCCTGCTGTTTTATAACAGTGTCCTTGTTCTATTCTTTAGCACATCAGGCCTGTCAAGACATCTCAGTTTTTTCCTTCTAACAAAAATATGTAAATGAAAATAATGCATTGCAAATGCCCCAAATGTTTGGTTCCGTTCAACTACAGATTCAGTAAATGCTTAAGATTAGATGCTCCCTAACCCCCGATGACAACCATTGAGACTTGATTACAGGCTGTCTTTGAATAGCAAAATACAGGGTTTTTGTTCTCCAAAACTGAAATATGCTTCCTATGTCTGATTTTCTAATATGCTAAGCACCCATCTTTCCCCTTGATTTCAAATGGATTTTTATGTGCTCACAACATGATTCGTAAGCCATGGAACTTCTTTTTCATCCCCTTTATGCTATGAATTCAATAACAATTTCCTTCACAATATTCAAAGTAATACTTGGAAAGAAATCAAAGATGAACTATCTCTTTAGGAAACATAGGTTCTGAACTATAATATTGACAGTTCATGAACTGACCCTATGACACCTGATTCAAGAGGAAAGTAAAAAATTTGTGTCTATTTCTAGGTTTTCAAGGTTTTCTTGGCTAACATACACAATTTTTGGCTTACACAATTTTTAGTATTCAGGCTAAGAAAAAGATGGTAATGTGGTTGTATTGATTGCTAATCTGTCTATTTATCAGTCCCTACCTGAACAGCTTGCTGAATTTTAACTAAATTTTGGTATTAGAAGTCTCTTTCATCTCTAATCTAAATTACAGATCTTGATGAAAAGAAGGCCTGTAGAGTTATCCACTATACATTGGCAATTAGTAACCAGTATATGCAGCATGTGTATATAGTCAGCTGATCAACACATATGCATAGCTGGACGATTATCTTGAATACATCAGCGAGACTGCTGGTTTTTGACTGGCCAAGGTTTTCAAAATAGACAGTGGCAAATGGTCAGGGAGGATTGAGGAATGTAGTGTGCTTGTTATCAGTTCTGCTACTTGTGCACCAACTTGCTTTTCTTCTTCAGTCATTCACACTGTATACATTAGTCACCTTATGTACAGAAGAGTCTCACACTTTACCCTCTTCTCACCTTCACATATAAGAGAATTCTTGTTATGCATCTTGGATACTAGCACTCAGTAGTTAGAGTGTCTATACTTGACAAAGCAGTGCAGTTTCAGATTTTTCTATCTTGTTTAAAGCAGGAATGTGATCTATTCCTTCTCAAAAAGTGGTCGAATACCAATACACAAAGTCATCCTCTATTACTGCTCCCCAAGTTTATAAATACTTCAGTAGTGAGACTACACACATTTTTGCACTTCAACCTGTCATGTAGAAATACTGTCCCTTACAATATGAAAAAACCCCATGTGAAATTATAAAATATTTTGGCCAGTGTTAAGGTTTGATTGGTTGGGGTTTTTTTGATTCTTTTTGTTTTGTTTTGTTTGGGGGGGGGGGGGGAAGGTTACGCTCTAAGTGATTCTTTTGCAAAATTCAATCTTAATATAGTGAAAAACAAAATATAGTTTTAAAAAGGGAAATTGAATTCTCACAGTATGGCTAATGTATGTTGGAATGCTATTTTTAATATTTTTTGAAGAAAAGTAATTATACATATTCCTGTCTGTTCCAATTGGAAGGTCTTTCAAGCTGTTCTGGATCACACAATTTATTTTTCCCAAAGTCTGCACATGTCTGTGTGTTAAAACATGACTCTGCAACTACAATATGGAATAATGTGTATGCTCAGATCTATGGCTAGCACCATTGCAGGTGCTCAACAAATTGGTAAGTCATTATTTCAGCCTTCATCTGCCTAAAAATGTGGGAATGTGGGCTGTATTTATGAGATCGAGACTGAAATTTACTGTGCTCTCCACCTCTTCCCAAAGTAATAAAGAACAGACAGCAATAAGTGTAATATGGGATACCACTTTTGACTAGCTATGTAAGCTAAGCATTTTATACTCATATATTATGATTAATAATGTCATATCCAAATGCTTTTCTTGAAAGTGAAAACCTACAAGCAAAGTAAAAAAATAATCCAAAGCAAGCAAAGCAAAACAATTTCTGTCATGTATCTGGGACAGGAAAAACAATCACCTAATGGTACGGATTCCTCTCTATTACTTTCTATTAGCATCAAGTCTGCAGACCTTTCCAAACATGAGGAGTTCTTTTATGCATGGTAACAGCAACCAGCAACAGAAGGGATGCTTCTTTTCATGACAGGAAAGTCATCTCCAGATTTATAAAAACTACATGTAAAAAATTATCCTATTTTAACAAGATAATAAACATGTAGTGATCTAGATCTTTAAATTAATTTAACCTTGGACTGATTTATAATTATTTATTTTTTTTGACTGGAAATATTCCTTGGCATTTGGTTCATAATAAAGTCCAGATTGTCCCTTTTCAGTCAAAATCCTTTTACCGCATTTTTTTCTTACAAACTGCCTGTGTTTTCATATAAAAGCATTATCTAGGGAACTTAAGATCAAGGAAGTACTTAAAAAACCTTCAGATTTTAATTTTTTATTTTAATTTTTAATTTTAATATTTTCCAGATACTTAAAAAAACTCCTAGTTACTAGGCTATAAGGTTGGTCAAACATGACTTCCCCTTGGTAAAACCATGTTGGCTACTCTTAATGACCCCCTCATCCTTGATATGTCTAGAGATGGTGTCAAGAATAAGTTGTTCCATCACCTTTCCAGGGATGGAGGTAAGGCTGACCGGTCTATAATTACCCGGGTCCTCCTTCTTGCCCTTCTTATAGACTGGCATAACATTTGCCATCCTCCAGTCCTCAGGCACCTCTCCTGTTTCCCACGACTTACCACAGATGATGGAGAGTGGCCTAGCAATGACCTCCGCCAGCTCCCTCAGCACCCGTGGGTGTATTCCATCTGGACCCATCGATTTATAGATGTCCAGATTGCTTAACTGATCCCTAACTAGATTGCTTAACTGATCCCTAACTCAATCCTCATCTACCAAAGCAAACTCCTCCTTTATCCTGACTCCTTCTGGGGCTATAGGAATCTGGGGCCCCCGGGGAGAGCCTGCAGGAGTAAAGACAGAGGCAAAGAAGGCATTCAGAACCTCTGCCTTCTTTATATCCTCTGCCTCCAGGGCACCCACCTCGTTCAGCAGTGGGCCTATATTGCCTCTCATGTTAGCTTTATTCGCTATGTATTTGAAGAAGCCCTTTCTATTGTCCTTAACCCGACTTGCAAGATTAAGTTCCAAGGAGGCCTTAGCTGTCCTAATTGCCTCCCTACATCCTCTAACAACTGTCCTATATTCCTCCCAAGTGGCCAGCCCCTCCTTCCATAATCCATAGATTCTCTTTTTCCACATGAGTTTGCCCAGCAGTTCCTTGTTTAACCATGCTGGTCTCCTGACTCCCTTACTTGATTTCCTACCCATTGGGATGCTCTGATCCTGAGCTTGGAAAAAGTGGTCCTTGAATGCTGACCAACTATCTTGAGCCCTTTTACCACCTAGTACCCTTTCCCATGAGACTTCCCTTAGCAATTGACTGAAGAGGCCAAAGTTGGCCCTTCGGAAATCCAGAATTATGGCCTTGCTAGGTATTCTATTCCTCCCACACAGGATCCTAAACTCCATCCTCTCATGGTCACTGCAGCCAAGGTTGCCATTGACCATCACCACTTCAGCCAGACCCTCCTTGTTGGTGAGTACTAGATCCAGCAGCGCTCCCCTCCTAGTTGGTTTGTCCACCATTTGCATTAAGAAGTTATCATCAACGCACTGGAGGAACCTCCTAGACTGTGAATGATTGGCTGTGTGAGTCTTCCAGCAAATATCGGGGTAGTTAAAGTCCCCCATGAGGACCAAGGCATGTAGTTGCGAGGCTGCTTTCAGTTGCCTGTAGAAAGCCTCATCAACTCTTTCGTCCTGATCAGGAGGTCTATAAAAGACCCCCACAACTGTATCACCCGTACCAGCCTGTCCCTTAATTCGTACCCACAGACTTTCCACTTGCCCCTCATCTGCCTCTGGACAGAACTCAACACATTCTAGTCGCTCTCTCACATAAAGGGCAACTCCACCACCTCGCTTTGCTGACCTATCTTTCCTAAAAAGGACACAGTCGTCCATGACCACATTCCAGTCGTGTGAGCTGTCCCACTACGTCTCTGTAATTGCCACCAGATCATAACCTTTAGACCGCACACAGACTTCTAACTTTATGAGTACTTTTCCAGCTTCCTTTCAGTTTTGGGTCTAGTATACGTTTTCAAAGTTTTGTTTGCATTGTATATCACTATATTTTTATAAATATATATATGTATGCATGTTGACTTCTCTGTTGTACTTCAGGTTCTGACAATATCTGGTGTTCTAGAGCTTCTCTACTAAACTGAATACAAAGAGAATTGTGGCTAAATCACTATATTGAATATCTGCATGCTTTGGCTTTAGAACTCAAATCTGTTTCCAAAGTTTTCGTTTTTTGGGGTGTTTGTTGGGGGTTTTTTTAATCTCTTTTTTTGCTGTGTGAAAAAGGGAGAAGCTCACTACACTAAATTAAAATTCTTCTGAACCCAGCTAGATGGCTCATTACTGGGTTCTATTGAGGGACTATCTGTTCCCTAATCCTGTTTACTCATTCACAAGTGTACTTTGCTGGAATTTTCTTCATTTTGTAAAATGTACTATAGAAATTATGTATATACAGCCCAAAACCCAAAACTTACCAAGTGTGCTGTTTCTGTAGGCAAACATTATCATTAAAAGTCCATGTGTTGCTTGATCTGAACAGAAATTCTCTCTGTTTAAAATGGAATGCTTTTTCTTCTTTTCAAGTGCTTCCCCAACATCTGCTACCAGGATGTGTAAGCATGCAAAAGATAAGTAGGCTCACATTTTCAGATTAGAACCAGCCTTTATTTAAACATGCATAAACCTACAAGGAGATTTTGTAAAATAGTAACAGGCATGGATTTTGCAGCCAGTTCTCAAATTCTGAGAGGTAAAACTTCCTATAATCATTTTTTTGTGCATGAAGCAATAGCGTTGCAGCAGTTTTATAAGTTATAGATACAACCTTATCATGAATACACTCACAGCATCACTTCTGCAGCTAAACATACAGATGATGTAGAGAGTGTAAGAGGCAAGAATCATAGAATCAGCTAGGTTGGAAAAGATCATAAAGTTCAACCATTACCCCAGGACTTCCAAGCCCACTAAACCATGTCTCTAAGGGCCTCACCTACATGTTTTTAGAACACTTCCTGGGACTGAGATTCCCCCACTTCCCTGGGCAGCCTGTTCTAATGCCTGACCCCTTTTCAGTGAGGAAATTTTTCCAAATATCCAGTTTAAATTTCCCTTGGTGCAGCTTGAGGCTGTTACCTTTTATCCTACCACTTGTTACTTGGAAGAAGAGATCAGCTGCCTCCTCTCATCCTCTTTTCAGGTAGTTGTAGAGAGTGACAAGGTCCCCCCTAAACAACCCCAGTTCCCTCAGCTGTTTCTCCTAAGACTTGTTCTCCAGACCTTTCACCAGCTTTGTTGCCCTTCTCTGAATCTGCTCCAGCAATACAATAACTCTCTTGAAGTGGGGGGCCCAGAACTGAATACAGTGTTTGAGATGTGCCCTCACCAGTCTCATATACAGGGGTAATATATAATATTCAGAAACCAAGTTTTACATATCTATCTTATTAGACAGACTTTATTGCATTATGAAACAGGAAAGAGTGTTTTGTTTTGGCTGGATTTTTTTTTTTGTTGTGTCTTATTTTGCTTTTTTAATGTGGATTTTTTTAACTATGTTCAATTGTTCACAGAAATGTGAACTATCTTATTTTACTCACATTGAATTTAAAGGCTCCAAAGAAATTCTTACCTACCTCCTTGAAAGGTGGCTCAAGTCACTATGTAAAATTACATAGATATCTTTCATGGCCACATGGAGCTATGGGCACATACATAAAAATAATTAGTCACCCTTGCTTTTTTGTATGTTAAGTTATTCTCTCCAACTTTCATATTCTCACTGAATACTTATTATTTGTTGCTTTTCTGCTTCTAAATTCTTGGCCAGGTAATCAAGCTGATAATTGACTTAATGTTTCTTTTGCTTGATTTATTTTAATTTTTCTTGTTTCCTCTTATCTTGACTTCTTTACCTCCTCAATTTTCTTTTTTTTCCCTGACTATAACATTCTTCTCTTTCCTGAATTTTTATACTTCTTCTTCTTTTAACTGTATATCCCTTTTTCCTTTCTCTGACATGTTCTACTGTCTGCTATTTTTAAAATTCTTCAAGCTTCCATGTAGTTATACACCCCCTTGAAAGTATGGGCAAAACAAGAGTATTAAAATGTTTGTTTATTTGAGAGATTTGGGTTTGAAGAGAATAGAATCTATCTATTCAATGCAGCTCATAGTCCATGTATCTCTTTCATCTATTTTTTTATAGAATCATAGAATAGTTAGGGTTGGAAAGGACCTTAAGATCATCTAGTTCCAACCCCCCTGCCATGGGCAGGGACACCTCACACTAAACCACGTCACCCAAGGCTCTGTCCAACCTGACCTTGAACACCACCAAGGATGGAGCATTCACAGCTTCCTTGGGCAACACATTCCAGTGCCTCACCACCCTTACAGTAAAGAACTTCTCCCTTATGCCCAATCTAAACTTCCCCTGTTTGAGTTTTAACCCATTACCCCTTGTCTTATCACTACATTTTCTAATGAAGAGTCCCTCCCCAGCATCCTTATAGGCCCCCTTCAGAGACTGGAAGGCTGCTATGAGGTCTCTTTTTAAGTAATTGCTTCCCAGTATTACCATGAAACCAGTGAAAAATCCTCCACTCTACCTTTCCTGCAATACTCCGAGTTTTATGAATAATCTTGAGTATAGGGAGTTTGGGAACATAGGGAGAGATATAGCAGTTAGAGTAAACAGAAAAATTGCTGACACCATGAAAAAAATGACTGTATGTATTTTTCTTCTGGTCTAATAAACGATTTCTTGGCTAGTCTCACTCTAAATGAAAATAAGTAGTTTAGTTGTACACATAAGTAGTAGAGAGATTTTGGATTTCCCTTTCATGCTGTATCTACCCCATGAATGGTAATGAACTCAAAACGTTTTGGAAGAACACCTGGAGATACTTGCATGGCCGTCTCTGCTCTGTTGAACATGTTGATGCATATACCATTTCAAATGGCTTACATCTTTCACTGAAATCTTTGCAGAGTCTTTAAGGATTATTAATATCTTTGTTGCTTGGGTCATTTGCAATCTCGTTTTCTCTGTGGAGTAATCTACAATTTTGTCTACACTAGGTAAAACCAAGCTGCGACATCCTTATTCTTGTCCCCATTGAGGGATGTTAAGGATAGCAGGAAGGGATTCTATAGGTACGTAGCAAATAAAAGACAGACTAGGGACAACATAGGTCCCCTTCGGAAGATATCGGGAGAACTGGCTACCCTGAATTTGGAGAAGGCTGAGGTTCTTAATGACTTCTTTGCCTCGGTCTTCACTGGAAAAGGCTCTGACCACACCACCCAAGTCTTGGAAGGCAGATGCAGGGACTGTAAGAATGAAGACCGTAGGCCCACTGTAGGAGAGGATCTGGTTTGAGACCATCTTAAAAACCTGAATGTACACAAGTCCATGGGACCTGACGAAATCCATCTGCAGGTCCTGAAAGAGCTGGCAAATGAAGTTGCTAAGATGCTGTACGTCATATTTGAAAAATCATGGCAGTCAGGTGAAGTTCCCGATGACTGGAAAAAGGGAAATATAACCCCCATTTTTAAGAAGGGAAAAATGGATGACCCGGGGAATTACAGACCAATCAGTCTCACCTCTGTGCCTGGCAAACTCTTAGAGCAGATTCTCCCGGAAGGCATGCTAAGGCACATGAAAAACAAGGAGGTGGTTGGTGACAGCCAGCATGGCTTCACTAAGGGGAAATCCTGCCTGACCAATTTGGTGGCCTTCTATGATGGGGCTACGAAACTGATGGACAGGGGCAGAGCAGTTGATGTCATCTACCTGGACTTGTGCAAAGCATTCGACACTGTCCCACATGACATCCTTGGCTCTAAATTGGAGAGACATCAATTTGATGGGTGGACCACTCGGTGGATAAAGAACTGGCTGGGTGGCCGCATGCAAAGAGTTGCGGTCAATGGCTCGATGCCCGGCTGGAGACCGGTAACGAGTGGTGTCCCTCAGGGATCGGTGTTGGGACCGGTCTTGTTCAACATCTTTGTCGGTGACATGGCCAGTGGGATTGAGTGCGCCCTCAGCAAGTTTGCTGATGACACCAAGCTGTGTGGTTCGGTTGATACGCCCGAGGGAAGGGATGCCATCCAGAGGGACCCCGACACACTTGTGAGGTGGGCTGATGTCAACCTTATGAATTTTAACCATGCCAAGCGCAAGGTCCTACACCTGGGTAGGAGCAATCCCAGGCACAGCTACAGGTTGGGCAGAGAAGAGATTCAGAGCAGCCTTGTGGAGAAGGACTTGGGGGTGTTGGTCGATGAGAAAATGAACGTGAGCCGTCAGTGTGCGCTCGCAGCCCAGAAAGCCAACCGTATCCTGGGCTCCATCAAGAAGAGCATGACCAGCAGGTCGAAGGAGGTGATCCTGCCCCTCTACTCTACTCTCGTGAGACCTCACTTGGAGTATTGTGTGCAGTTCTGGTGTCCTCAACATAAAAAGGACATGGAACTGTTGGAACAAGTCCAGAGGAGGGCCACGAGGATGATCAGGGGCCTGGAGCACCTCCCGTATGAAGAGGCTGAGAAAGTTGGGGCTGTTCAGCCTGGAGAAGAGAAGGCTGCGTGGAGACCTCAGAGCAGCCTTCCAGTATCTGAAGGCGGCCTACAGGGATGCTGGGGAGGGAGTATTCATCAGGGACTGTAGTGACAGGACAAGGGGTAACGGGTTCAAACTTAAACAGGGGAAGTTTAGATTGGATGTAAGGAAGAAATTCTTTACTGTGAGGGTGGTGAGGCACTGGAATGGGTTGCCCAGGGAGGTTGTGAATGCTCCATCCTTGGCAGTGTTTAAGGCCAGGCTGGATGAGGCCTTGGGTGACATGGTTTAGTGTGAGGTGTCCCTGCCTGTGGCAGTGGGATTGGAACTAGATGATCTTAAGGTCCTTTCCAACCCTAACTATTCTATGATTCTATGTTGCAGGTCATGCATTCTTAATTTAAAATCAAATAAATCTGTTGATTTAATCTTAACTTTTGTAGTTGCAAATCATACTTTATTAGTATCTTACAAAGGTGTGTACTTTTACTCAATCTGTAACTGGAAATACCTCACACAGTATTACATTTGTTTTAACACAACAATTATATGCACTCTTTCGCTTGTCTAATATCTTTATAAATGTAAACCTAAAATTAGGTAGTACTGCGAAAGGCTGCTGCAATCTCTCTAGAACATGAAAAAGCAATCAACCTTGTTGCTTAGAGAGGGAATAGACACCAAATACATTTAAAAAGTTAACTTGTTAAACCGATTTCATATTCTTTAATATATAAATGCATCAGCCAAAATATTTAACGACTTGTCAGTTATGACATGGTTTTAGACTGAAAAAATAACAAGAATAAAATGAAAACTATATCATTCTTTAAAATTCTTTATTAACAGTTATGATTTGAAATACATTTTTTTTAACACCAATATATACTTCCACAGATTTAAAATGTGTTCTTTATAACTTGAAAATGAAGCTGTACCTATTTAGCTAACTGTATACAAAATACTTTCCAACTCATCCCCTGTTTAAAGAGAAAGAAAAAAAAATTCCAAAAACCTTATGCATAATTTTGGCTGATACTGTTTAATATGAAGGTAATTCATACACTTTAGAAGAAATTTTTACCCAAGAAATTCCAACAACTTCTATTATAATTATCTAGATTTCTCTGACTTTCGTTCTTTAATACATTTTGAAATCCTTTCCAACTTTAAAAGACAGTGTTACAGTACCTGACAGTTGGGTGATGAGCTGTAGCATTGCTGGAGTTTCACATTTTTCTTCTTTATTAACTTATTAAGTAGCGTAATGTCCAGTTAATACTGTATTTTATGTTTCCTTGCTGTTTGTCAAATTATAAACCATATCATTCTTAGTCTCGATCTCATTTGAAATTTAATTATTCTGAAATCTTCAGTGAGGAAGAAGTATTTGAAGAAATAATATTATTGGCTTCAAATCAGATTGTAAATCAGTATTTCATTCTATGAATGTTGATATTTCACAGTAGTTTCTGATGTTAAATTGTGTTAAAACATATTTTTTAAGATGATGCCAATTTATAGACTACTAAATTCTGATATGTTGTATATAAGCCTAAGAAAAGCATCTATTTAATTCCATTTAATGTGGTTTACAGGGACTGTTAATTTCTAATCAGCGTGTGTGTCAAATTATTTTTAAATTCAAGTGTTTTTTTTTTTTTCTTGTAAAGTACAATTTGATACTTTTAAATAGGAAATTGAATATTCTGACATTTTGTTATAGTACCAGTAATAACAAAAGTAGAATTATGCACTGCTATCATCAGTCTACACTGTACCTGTATGCATAAGGCAAAAAATTGGACCTTTAATAAGTAAAATTTGTATTTCCAAATATTTCAGCTGTGTAAGATGGAAATGAACAGGGTGCTATACAATATCATCTGTGCTACCTTTCCCAGAGGAAGCTATACTAGATGATCTTTCAAGGTCCCTTCTAACCTGGGCTGTTTTATGTTTCTATAAGGGTAAAACATTTCTTTTTAAAAAATTATTCATTATAATAAGTGATAAAACATGGCAGGCTACTGTGCAAATTTAACTATTACTACTTAAATATCGTGTATTTAAAGAAATTAAAACCTATTGTTATGCAATCTGGAGTATAAAAACAAAGCATGGTTAAAATTGGCACTAAGTTTGATGAAAATTTCAGCTTCTTCTGCAAAATGCAATTTTCCGTAATGAAAAGACTTAAATGCAGTTTAAACACTTTTTTTTTTTCCCTCTCTTTAGAATTTTAGTCAACTTTTTTTACGATTTGGAAACAAATCCTATTAATCTAGGCATTTTTTTATTTTTTTTTTTTAATAGAAAAAAGAAAATTCCCTGGTGAAGAGAACAGAAGGAAAATTATTTTGAAGAAAAAAAAATCTGTCTTTGTGGCATCTAATAGTATGTATATTAACACCTAACTGGTGTCTTTGCTATATTCCTTGGCATAAATAGAATACTAAAATGAGTTTCTAGTGAGAAGTACTTGTAAGCATCAAGGAAAGCATGCCAAGACACTGTGGCAGGAGATTTCTATTTATCTATCATAATTTTTGTATTGTTGGAGGGTTTTGGCCCACTAAAGTCAACAGGTTTTGCAGACTCCTTCCCGCAACCATTCTGTGAGGATTGTACTTATGTACCTGATAAGGAAAAGGATTACAATAATATGCTATGAGTTTACTTAATATCTGTTCAAATCTTACAGCTCTCTGGACTGCCCCTGACCTATCACTGAGTGAATCTGTGGTGAGGGACTGAGGACTTTGGACTGAGCTGAAATGTGGTCCTGGGCCATGGGCAGAGAGCAGGGGGAAAGGAACAGTGAGGCTTGATAGTGCCATTGGGGCCCTGACACTGACTATGTCATTCTTATAAACATTATCATTTAGAGTTTGCTGTATAGGAAAGTAGTGATAAGGCATTTTCTTTTTGTTTGGTTGGTTGGGTTTTAATGTATTATGAATTTGTAAGATGATACGGATTTGGAAATTAATTTTTAGAAACATGAGAAGTTTGGAGTAGACTTGAATTTAAAACACTTTAAACATTTTAACTATCATCAAGCAAATTCTCATTTCTGACTAGAACTGATCAGGTAACACACAGTAAGAAACGACCATCCATACAAATTTATGGTATTTTTCAAATAAAATATACACAACTTTTCTTGTGTTATTCACTTTGGCCCATTAATGCTCATTCAGAATGGTCAACATTCACTTGCAACCAGTTACAACTTTCCTTGATGCAGCAGAAGTAAAATGGCTTATCTTCTTTACCTTTTCCAAATGGCACATACTGCCCTGCATCAATAATTGATTTGCTTATGGCACTTACTAATTTTCAATATTGTGTCACTTTTCTAACAAGTAGAAGCATGAACAGTGAAGGTTATTATTTACTAGCCACAGCTCAGTGCACCATATAATCAAATCCTTTGTCAGAGCATCCTGCCACATAATCAGATCTTGTGAATTGTCAAAGAAAATTTTATAAATATATATTCATTTAAAGCCTCAGTAAGCTTGTCATGGCATGGGATAACTATATTTTTCTTTTATTTTTGTGCTTTTCCAGTTCTTCATTAGAAGAATCACAAAATTTGAACCCCACAAAGAGTGCTTATTTTCCCCAATTTTGTGAGGTTTAAGATGCTGGCTTCACTTTTGTTTCTGGAAGAGTGCTGATCACCTTTAGAATTTTTATTTACTACACTGAACATAAAGACCAAAATTGATCTGAAACTCTGTGAAGAGACTAGTTGATTCAAAGTTGGGAAAAAAGGTATTAGACAAATGTTCATAGAGGGAAAAATCCTAAAAATCGCTGAAGGTATTGCAATAGATGATGTTAAATGTTGGCAATGTTAAAAAACACAGTAATTTTATGGGGGCAGAAAAAAAAAAGGTATTATATAATGTCCTGTGTATTCAAAGCCTGTTTTTAAACATTTTGTGTGAACTCAGTAGCTTTAGTATCTAAAAGAAATATCTAAAGTCTTTAGAGTTCTATTCTATCTGTATATAAGGTTCTAGTATTTGCAGTCACATAGCATGAAAGAGATATCCTTTAAGTGTTATGGAAAGCATTTTATAATTCAAACATAATTCATGCTATTTTGTGTCTGGTCTCCATACATCCTCATCAACTGTCCTCTAATTGGATGACGATGACGAAGACATCTGCCAGATTAAAAAAAAAAAAATCTAACCAAGTAATATGCCAGTCAGAACAATAATGACAAAAAATAAAGAGGGAAGAAAAAATCAGTAACAATATCCCAATTAAAATGAAGCAGAAAACAGCTGAAGTGCAGATGAGTGTCAGATTTCTTCAGACAGCACAGACAAGAGCTGTGCAAATACATTCAAGATATGCTTGGAAAAGAGGTAACTGTATCATGGAAAAAATAGTCCTGAAATAAGTAATTGAATGATATCGCCAGGATTTAGCTGTAACAGATCAAACAGTACATTTTCTCAGATATATATCCTGTGTGAATTGACAGTCAGGGAGTGAAGGGTTAGATAAACAGTAACAAATTATTGAACACAATTACTTTAGCCCTGTTTTTCCTTACAATCCTGATTATTGGGTATTGTAGTATGTTAATTTACTTTACACAATGAAGAAAGAAGGGTCTAGGGAGGCCATAGTTCCATTTAATATATCTAATGTGATGTCATATAAGTAATAAGTGACATCTGCATTATGAAATTGCAGAGGACTGTACTTTCATTTCAGTAACTTTAGAGTGTGAATATCTGGAATTTAACAAGACAGAACAGATTGCATTGTTCAGGCACAGGACGTGAACAGATAAGCATGACATCCTATTTACTCACCACCAGCCCCTTTTGTTCCCTTATTCCTTTATTTTCCCACTCTTGTCCCTCCCCAGATCACCTAGACCCCTTGCTTTGCCACCTTTGATCCTCCTCTAAATATCCCTTAATAAGTCCTGTGCAATTCCAAAATTCCCCTGCACCCCATAATGTGTTCCAGCCCCACAGACAGTGACCTCCCTAGGTCGAAAACGTGCTCCTCCAGCATTGTCTCACTTTGACATTTTTCACAAATGGACTTTCAGACAGTGGCTTTCCTGGGACAGCCAGGAGGGACCTGGACAGGACGTCCCTTCCTCTGAATCCTTAATTTGGGTTCCTATGTCCCTGGTCCCCTCTGAGTTTGTGGAAATCAGATTTTGAAGGGCTGATGGCCCCTGTGATGGGCCTGTGAGGAGCTGAGGCAAAGTGCTATTTGCTCTTTCCTCTTGCCATGTTCTCTCTGCCCCTGTGTGGGTACACAGATGAGCTTTTGTCACATACTTAAACAACAGGTGTCTTACACCCACAGTTAAATTCCTGAAGAAGCTTGGGATTGAGAACAGAGACAAAGCTATCAGTTGGATAGTGAATAAGGTTATTAACATACTTGAACTTCAGTGACCAGAACTCACCTGGGACAGCCTAAGGTCCAAACTACCTGGTTTATTGATGGCTCTGTGCAACAGGACATAGAATGCTAGGAAAGGTCATCTGGAAGGATATTTCTTTACTATTGTAGAAGGATGCATCACTAAGCAGCATGGACACAAGTAAACTCATTACAGTTTGCTAGGAATTCGTCCCTACCTGTCTTTTATTTACCTGCATGGTCATATCCATAAAAGTAATGCAAAAAAGATACACTTAGGCAAATATGATTTTAAAGGTGTATTTAACAAATTGTTTCTTCAAAATGGGATTTTGTCATATTGAAGGGCTTATTGCAAGGCTTTTTCCAGTTGTTGCATACTTGATATTTAATTACTTGAGTGATGGAATGTACAATGCACACTGCATGTAAGTCTGCATGTACTGACAGTCCAGGAAAGATACCCTTCTGAAGGGCAAGATTAGAAAACGCAAAATGGTTGTGATGAATTAGGATGCCTGTCCGAAATGAATAAGATGCCCATCAAGAAGGATGTGTTCAAAGTGCTGAAGAAAGAACAGCTGCAGAAAGATGAGCTGAGGACCACTGGTCAAGCAGCAGTTCTGCAGGTACGACTTGGGCTTATCTCAGAGATTCATGCAGTCATAGTGCTGGTGGTAAAGACTTAAGGCACCAACTACAGTTTTTATAGGATATTTCCAGCACCAGATCAGGTAAACTATGACTTTTTCTTAAGCAGCATGGGTAGAAAATATCTAGTGATCTGTAACATCTTTGTTCTCACTCCAGAGGAATTTCTTCATGCCTGGGCAACTGACTCACAATCACCACCTGTGCCTAGTCCCTTCTTGAACAGTCTGGAGTATAGCATTGAAGAACACTTTTGTGGTTGGTTTTAGTCTGGTACCTCTTATAAGGCATTTGAACGTTTTCAGTTTCTCAACCCTTAGGCCTTTCTGGAGCAGTTATATACCCTAGTCACCAGTTCTCATTATTTTTATCAGACTATATCTTCTCATGAAACTTTATCTAGCAGCTCCATACTAAGTGCTGGACACTAGGAAATGCAGAAGCAGCAAGACTGAATGCAAGCCAATAGTGAACATTACAGGAGGAGTCCCTAGCTCAGTAGAACTACAGAATTACACAAAGAAAGGTTTGGAAAGTTAAGCAAGAGGAATCCTGACAGTCACCCCATATGAGAACAGTGTGAATGATTAAAAGCTAAGACAGTAAGTCTGAATGTAAAAATCAGGGCAAATCTTGTGACATGGCTCAATGAAACACTGTTGCAGCAAAATACCGTCTGGAACTACGTGAAAGACACACGAAGTATGTCTTCTAGTCTACTCAGTGCTAATAATGCATCTAAAATCATAGAATCACAGATTCTAGATCTGCTGGAATTTAATTTCCTACAGTAGGCGTTATTCTTTCAGGAAAGATAAATCAAAATACCTGGTGAGAGATCAGTGCAGAATAATGACAGGCGATCTACAAAGACTGGACTGATTTGGAGCTGATTAGTTTGAGGAAAAGAATTCCAAAGGTATCAAGATCAGATTGCTGAAAATAAGCAAAGTGTACACTCACAGTCGTGGGATTAAGGCAAGAAATAATAGGTAAAAGTGAATTTAATAAGGTATAATATTAGACTTCAGTAAAAAGGCTTGCCAACAGCAAGGACAGTTAAACATGAGTTTGAGAGGACTGTAGACTCTCCATAACTAGGGATTTTCAAAAGCAAATGAAAGAAATACCTACTAGAATGTTTTCACTGCCCCAGGGACAGTGAATGGATTAGACCACTTCTCAAGGGTCTTTCAGGGCTTATTTCCTATGAAGCAACTACAAATTTCCAAGCATACTAATGGTGTTTCTACTAATACTGTAAATTCTGTTGCCAAGGAAGAACACACTCAGTGCTTCCAGACAACCATACAAGGGGAAAAAACCACCATACTTGCATTTTAAGACACACAGAAATTAGAATATAAAATGTATATATTATAAGCTTTAGAAGATATATGGTAATGCTGGTAAAGCCATACTTTCTACTCTGAAATCATAAGAAAATATATAGTTAACTGTATTGACGCTGGATTTGGTTGTGTCAGTCTTGATTTTTTTCAGCAGTAATTTGTCAGAGTGATAGACACTGGAGAAAATCTTGAGGTCTTGTTTCTTAATCTGCTTGTTTAATAAGAAATATGATAGAGGGTTACAATCAAATTTTCTTATTCTTGACCTACAGTGTGTCATTGTATCTAATTATGATGATAAAGAATTGTATAATCTCATGAAGGAAGAGAAAAAGGCAGTTGGCTAATTTTCTTATCATCAGACACATTAGTGCTTTGATAAAAAAGAAAACTTTGGACATGTAAGAATTGAAACTGATAAAAGCATATATGAACTGGTTTCTGGACAAAAATTGCTAATCTTGCAAAAAGGAGCTGTTGTCATTATGACCTTCTACTAATAAACATTAAAATGCAGAGCTATTTAACTTAATTTTGTAGCTATTCCTGCAATGCATGCAAATGGAATTTAATTAAAGATGAAAATGTTACATTAGATAATGTTTTTGACCTCCTGCACAATTATTGGCTATAAATACATTGACCTCTGCTTCGGGCAAACATATTGCAAATGAAATTAAAAATGCATTAAAGAAATATATTTATTAAGTAGAGTTTGGTAGTATTAGGAGGCATTTAGGTGTTCTCTAAACACATAGGAGAACTTTTTTGCTCCAAAGATCTCACAATCTCAAACAGCAAAGATGAGAAATGTGGAAATGAATACAATAAACAACATGATCAGGGTGAAACTAGGCATGACAATACTCATGTGCTTCTTTCTGCTCTTTTTAATGTTGAGCATATGCATTTTATCACCTTTTGGTCTCTTCAGTTCTCTTGACCCATCTCCTCTTTCTTCAATATTGAACACTAATTTCAATCCCTATGCCTTTATGCACTTCTGATTCCTCTGCATGAGCTGTAATATTGCATCCATTTTGAAATGGAAATGGTTGTCACTTTTTGCGAAGTACACATGTATATGACTATAAGTGAATCTTGTTATTGCACTGCTTGTTTCTTTGAATACTTGCAAAAGGTGATGAGAAACTGGGTTAAAAAAGAAAGTGACTTAGACTCCTAACTATGATGCTTTAGTTTCTACATTAATTAATATTTTTCAAGTTTCCCACAGCTATTCAGGTGTAGGTAATTTATATTAAAAACTTATTTAAAGCCTTTATTATGGGAAAAATTTGTTCTTCTTATGAGTAGATATAGCACATGGGAAAGAAGACTTTTCATGCCCACTAATACGCAAAATTCATTCTGAAGTACTCTTCAAATATGTCAGTTACCAAGTAGAAGAAATAGTCTACCTGGAAAGTCCAGCCTTTCATCTTGCTTCCCTAACATATGTGCCTAACACAGGTACAGAAGAAAGAATAGATTTATTTTTTAGAATTTCAGTTTCTCTGTAATGACTCAATGTTCATTTTCTTGATAAAGGAACTTTTGCATGTACTGTATGCAATTAGGTCTTAATCTCACTGTGGATGGCACTCCAGCATTCAAAGGTCAATCTTTCAGCTTTCACAAGAGAAATAATGACTAAAAGTACTTATAGGCAGAAAGCAAATATTTAATTCTATGTTCTAAAGAGTTTCTGCTGTTCTCAGATCTGAAATTGCCATTCATTAAGACATCAAAAAAATCCAGTTACCAAAAAAAGAAACATCCAAAATAACTAAAATCTCAGTCAAATGTAGGAATGGCTAAATTATCATCAAAGCAATAGTGGTTAAATGTATTCAGATCATGTGAATAAACCTTGTCACCTCCCCGACTGATGATGGAAATCAGTGGTGAAATCTTATTTAAATCGGAAAATCACTTTGACTTTTTTTTTTACAAACTTTTTTTTTTTTACAAACTTTTTTTTTTACACTTTGACTAATTTAACTGACTTGAAAGATCAAGACCTTGAAGCAATTACCAGACAAACTGAGAGGCATTGATAGGTATTAATGATGATCTAATTTGTAAAGAGCATAGAATTCTATATTTTGATGAACATTCGGTAGTCTCAGAAGAAGAGTATTTTTGTGGGAAAAGAAATTCCTGTATGTGCCAATGCTTAAATGCTTTTGGAAGTAGAACTACTGCAATGTGCTTGTCCTGCTGTGTTGAGTAGATAGAATCATAGAATCATTAGGGTTGGAAATGACCTTAACATCATCTAGTTCTAACCCCCCTGCCATGGGACAGGGACACCACTGCCCATCATGGTTTAGGGACGTTAAACCATGTCACCCAAGGTTCTGTCCAGCCTGGCCTTGACCACTGCCAGAGATGAAGCATTTACCACTTCTTTGGGCAACCTGTGCCAGTGCCTCACCACCCTCACAGTGAACTTCTTCCTTATAACTAACCTGAACTTCCCCTGTTTAAGTTTAAATCTGTTATGAATGAGAAGCCCCTCTCCAGCATCCTTGTAGGCACCTTCAGATACTGGAAAGCTGCTATGAGGTCTCCATTCAGCCTTCTCTTCTCCAGGCTGAACAGTCCCAACTTTCTCAGCCTGTCTTCATATGGGAGGTGCTAGAGCCTCCTTATCATCCTTGTGGCCCTCTTTTGGACTTGCTCTAGCAGCTCCATGTCCTTCTTATGTTGAGGACACCAGAACTGCACACAATACTCCAAGTGAGGTCTCATGAGAGTAGAGTAGAGGGGCGGGATCACCTCCGACCTGCTGGTCATGCTCCTCTTGATGCAGCCCAGGATATGGTTGGCTTTCTCGGTTGTGATTGCACACTGAAGCCAGTTCA
The DNA here is from genome assembly GCF_963264785.1 of Psittacula echo. Classification (NCBI taxonomy): domain Eukaryota; kingdom Metazoa; phylum Chordata; class Aves; order Psittaciformes; family Psittacidae; genus Psittacula; species Psittacula echo. Next base: position 38,188,104 of record NC_137735.1, on the reverse strand, counting down.
TTTTCAGTTTCTCATCAACCAACACCACCAAGTCCTTCTCTACACTTCTCTACCCAGCCTGTAGTTATGTCTGGGATTGCCCCAACCCAGGTGTAAGACCTTGCACTTGTCTTGGTTGACCTTCATGAGACTGGCATTGGACCACTTCTCAAGCTTGTCAAGGTCCTTCTGGATGGCATCCCTTCCCTCCAGCATAACAATCAAACCACATAGCTTAGTGTCATTGGCAAACTTGCTGAAGGTGCACTCAATCCCAGTGTCCATGTTGCCAACAACAAAACAAAAGCAGTAAAAAGTAACAAAAGTAAAGCAGCTTTAACTTAGGACTTCCTTAGCCTTAAAGGTAGAAAATAAGAGCAATTCAGATTCTTCTTCCTCTGAAATCTAGTGATTTTAACACAACATTTTAAAGTACGTACCCTATAGGGTACTAGGAGCTACAGGAAGTAGACTATAACAGAAATGTGTGTATCTTGCCCCAGTGGTGAACATAACTCACAAACTATTGCCAAAACTATGAGTATTAATTTAGCAGTCTAAAAGTTGCCATACATAGGATTATGCTAATTTTGCAACAGCCACTTACAGTCTCTGTAAGTGTCTCTTGGAATGCTTTTCTCCAAATAGCTCTTTTAATCAATTCAGCAATGGTGGCTTTGTCAAATGTATTTGAAGACAGTGACCATCTATAAAGAATTTCATACAATATGACCTTCCAAACATGCTACTTTTAATGTTAATGTAATTTTACAAATATCCTATATTTTTTTCACAAGAAATAAGAACTGTAGTTGAAAAATTCAGGAATACTGCCCAAAGCATATAATTTCTATACTAATTTGAAGTGTGACCTTCTTATCAATAAGAAAATTTTGTTAAGGAAAATGTATATCAATTAACCTCATAGACATCAGGAGACGATGCATAATCGTGAAGTCATATTCAGAAGACCACTAGTAATACAATTATAAAGAGTTTATGATTGCATACAGTGAAGTGTCTGCAATTTGGATGAGTTACAACACCTTGTTTGCTTGAATACACAGTTTACAAAGCAATGCCACCTTTCAGAGAGCAAGAGTGTTTTCTATCCCTTAATTTTCTCTGATTAATTGCAATCAGGATTTTGTACTCAGTGTCTCCCTTTAGGGAAAACAGTAAACTGGCTTGAGTATGTTAAGAATTTAGGGAGTTGGAAAACAAAGACCGACACCCCATCTCATAGCATGCAAATTATGAGAGACATGCATTAACACACATGCTTTGAAAACTATGCAAAACCTATGTACATGAGTGAATAACAATAATTATTATTACTTCATTTATCCTGATGTTCTGTGTTCTTCAAATTCTCTCTATTGATTGTTTTCCTGCTGTTCAGAAGCGTTAAGTATTGTACATTCATACAGCAGAAAGCTGGCCATGAAGAAATTACAGCCATTGCTGAACTTAATGCCAGACTTTGCAAGAAAAACTTATGCTTTAATGGGCATAGCCTGCACTCTTAAATTTGCCAAAACATAATTTCATTGTTCAGAAATCACTGATTCTGGGGGAAGTTTGTTTTAAATGTCTAAGTTTTAAAGTCTCTGCATTTTAAAACACATTATGAGAAAATATAAGCTATTCGATGTGATGTTATCTTTAACTGCTCACAAAGGTTTTCAGTAGATAAATATCATTTTGCAGCCTACTGTTGATATCATGAGCAACTGAAAATGCAGACAAGTACATTTAGCTGGTATGCATCTATAGTGATACATCTAAGTTACCAGGTGAATAAACTACCCTACAGAACCTAACCCCTTCTCTTTCCCATGCAGCCATTGCTCACCTTGTTTCAGCCATCCAAATCCTTTCCTCTTTTCCTAGAAAATTCTTGTCTAGTTCCACCAGCCTGAACAAAGGATTCCACTACTAACAATGTGCCTGGCATTTTGTCTACTTATGTGTACCCACTTGCAGGAGTGATTAAGATCAAAGAGGTATTTATGTTCAATGTTTCACACAGATTTATGAAACGAGGGCAAGGGATTTAAGGTAATGACTTCTTATGTGTTTGCAATCTGTTGAAGTGTAAGACTTAAAGAGCTTTTCCAGTGTGAAAATCCACTCCTTCACTTAAAATATAAGGACACTTTCTAACTTTTTTATAAGGTTAAGGAATGATCTTGAAACTATAGCACTGTTACTGTATTCAAAGTTCTCTCTATATAAACATAAGTTTTAAAAAATGGCTTACTTGTATTTTTTGTGTTTAGGTATGTGTGAAATTCAAACTTGGATGTATCAGACTTAAAATGGACTAGCTATGGTAATAATGGTTGAATTAAAAATATCCTTCTGATTTTTTTTTTTTTTTTTTTATATCTTTACTGTGAAAGCAAATAAAATCTAGAAAGGGTGTTATTGTAAGTCATTGTATTTGGTCTGGGTTTTTAAAGTATATTTTGAGGCATAGAATCATAGAATCATAGAATAGTTAGGGTTGGAAAGGATCTTAAGATCATCTAGTTCCAACCCCCCTGCCATGGGCAGGGACACCTCACACTAAACCATGTCACCCAAGGCCTTATCCAACCTGGCCTTGAACACTGCCAAGGATGGAGCATTCACAATCTCCCTGGGCAACCCATTCCAGTGCCTCACCACCCTCACAGGAAAGAATTTCTTCCTTATATCCAATCTAAACTTCCCCTGTTTAAGTTTGAACCCGTTACCCCTTGTCCTGTCACTACAGTCCCTGATGAATACTCCATCCCCAGCATCCCTGTAGGCCCCCTTCAGATACTGGAAGGCTGCTATGAGGTCTCCACGCAGCCTTCTCTTCTCCAGGCTGAACAGACCCAACTTCTTCAGCCTATCTTCATACGGGAGGTGCTCCAGGCCCCTGATCATCCTCGTGGCCCTCCTCTGGACTTGTTCAAACAGTTTCATGTCCTTTTTATGTTGAGGACACCAGAACCGTACACAATACTCCAAGTGAGGTCTCATGAGAGTAGAGTAGAGGGGCAGGATCACCTCCTTCGACCTGCTGGTCATGCTCCTCTTGATGGAGCCCAGGATACGGTTGGCTTTATCAAGAGGAGTCACAGGTTCACAGAGTGTAAGGCCAGAAGATAATCATTGCAAACATCCATTTTGACTTCATACAGAACTTAGTTCAATTAACCAAACCTTAACATACTCTGATTTATAATGGATAAACTGTTTCTAATATTTTGAGGGATGGAAAATCTCTATACACCCCCACAACTAATTACTTTAATATTAAAACAATTTAAACAACATATACCAGAAATTTTCTGTCCAGTCATTTTTATATGGCTATTAACTTTCACAAAATACAGACATATAAAACAGATACTTTTGTCCTCTGTTGAGGATGGAAAAGATGGTAAAGAGAAGGATGATACAATTATGTTTCAGAATGATGACGAAATCTCTTACAGAGTTGAAGACTGCTACCTCAGCTAATGATTTTCTTATTCTAGCATTACTTTTAGATTTCAGGAAAAAAAGAGATGATGATGATTTGGAAGTATTCCATAGAAAAATGTTAGGTATTAAACTTAGCTCATATTTTCTTTTCAACAAGAATTATTGCAACAATTAGCCCTTTTATACAGACATTGTCACACTTGTTATGTGAATAATGAATAGGTTCCGGTTTCACTTTTTAAGAGGCAAATCAAAAACTTTGTGGATTTTTAAGGGAATAAAAATGAGAGTGAGTGTAAGAATAAAAAAAAAAAAAGTATTTTTATAATGAAAAAATCTGTAAGTTTGAAGAGAGATCAGCTGAGAGATCATACATGCACCATTGTGAAGAAAACTGGTAATGGAGTCTTCAGCCTGGTGGATACCTGAGAGGATTCAGTGGTAAACATAAAGTCAGAATAACAATGCATCATAACTTTAAAAGCAAGCATATAGTTTAGGAGGTATTACATTTCATTCTACAATCTTAAAAATGTTAAAATTGAGTCTGGATATTTTCTGTACAAGACACAGCTCAGTTCTTAATTCTTGTTCCTTATGTTAGGTTTTATTTAATGACTAGCACAATTTTAGCTTCCTGCGTTTGTCTGCATTCAACTGACTCTAAACAAAATTATAATGACTATTACTTACGAAAATTTTATTATTAGAGAAAGGCTAGGATAATTCAAAAAGTTACCAAAGATATTATTACACTTATGATGATTTCCTTTGCCTGAAGTTTAAAATGAAAACCCACAGTTTTGCTTGTAGTTTTACCTGTAGGCAAGACTGTCGCCTCGTGTTGTGGGTTAATCCCGTTACACACCTTAGCATAGCCACTCACTTGCTCCCTCACAGTGGGTTGGGTGACAGAATGGGAAGAGTAAAAGTGAGCAAACCCATGGACTTAGATAAAGATAGTTTTAATAGGGAAAGCAGAAGCTGCACAGGAAAATAAGCAATCCATCCACTATTCCTAAAGGCAGGAAGATATTTAGCTACTTCTAGGAAAGCAGTGCACCATCACATGTAACAAACACTTAGGAAGATGAATGCTGCAACTCCATACTTACCCTTCCTCCTTCTTCTCCCATCTTTTATTGCACAATGTCATATGGTGAGGGATGGTTGGAGTCACTTGTGCCCCCTCCCAGCTTCTTGTGCATTCCCAGGCTACTTACTGGTGAGGCTGCATGAGAAGCAGAAAAGCCTTTGGTTTTGTATAAGCACTGCTTAGCCACAGCTGAAACATCCCAGTATTATCAACACTGTTTTGGTCACAAATCCAAAACACAGAACCATACAAGCTACTAAGCCAGAAATTAATTCTATTCTAATGTAAACCGGTACGCCTCATCTCTGTAAGTTTTTATACCTTTGTACTTTATTCCTGAGACTAGAAATATTTACAAACCAGCAAAAGATATTCATTAACAAGACTGTCAGCGTTGCTTAAGGTGCTGTTAGTTACCTATACAATTAATAAAAAAACATTTCCTCAACTTTTATGAATCAAAAATAAACAAGCCAGTTCTCAAAAGAAACTGTTCAAGGCATTGTCATAAGAGTCAAAAAGGAGTGCAAGATGTGAACTCGATTCCACTGTTTATTTTGGCTTACTTAGTTTATATATCCTCTCCGGAAATAAGTGGTCTAAATGACTCAGTGTTTAACTAAAGAAGCTTTTAGTGCTTAAACATATAAAGTCAGCTAAATAGCCTATTCAAAATCCTTGAAAGACAGCTATTATTAAGTAGAACCTTCAACTCCATTGCACTTTTTTTATTTGTCTCTGTGAAATCATATGGTGGAAGCATGATGACCTGAAAATTTGCCCTGCAGATTGAGGCAGGTCCACAGAGAAGGAGAGAGTTGTCCTTAGCTTCTGTTTTTTTACATCAATGAGACTGTACTGGGAAGGGTGATTTTCGGTTAAGAAGAGGTCAGAGAAATAAGGTAGATCAGCTCCAAAGGCTTTTAAAATATTCTTTACTTCTAAATACACAGATGTTAATTTATGTTTTTCTGAGTTCAGAATGAACTGTTGCGATTTTTTGATTTTTCCCTTTTCTTCAAAAAAACCCCCACAACCTAAAATAAGGCTCATCTTATATATAATTTATGTCTTTAAAATCATAGCCTTAGCTCTTATTTTTTTCTTTTTCAACATTTTTGTGACATCTGTCTTTTTAACTCTCTGTTCATTCACCTACAATCACAAGTCAAATCTCACAAACTTTCAGTATTTTTTCTATTAAATTAATTATTTATATGTTAAGATGCGACTTACAGAAAGAGAATCTGCTTTTCAATAAGACAGTCTTACTGTTTGCTTAGTTCTTAATCAAGAGATTAATAACTTTGAAATCTGCAATTCATGGTATACTTAAAATGTGTCACAGACTCAAAAAACCACATAAACCTTAATAAATGTTAATTGGTTGGAATTAGATGGGAGAAAGTTAAAGCAGTACCTCATAGTATCCATGTTTTATTGTCAGTGGTATTATTGCCACTGATAAAGCAAGCATTTTCTTAAATTACAGAATGTACAAAGCTGTTGAAAATATTTGTTTAAATGAGATAGCTTATTTAGTGAAATAAACTATAACAGAACCTGTGTTAAAGGATTGCTATATATTTTAATCACCAGTATAAACCACAGTGAGCATTATCTAAAGTTCAGTAATGCCATGATTAAAAGAGAGAACTCTAATGGTTTTATTCAAAATAATGATGAATTAATATTGAAGCTGCTTCCTCTTCATCTACGTGCCAAGTTTTGCTATATGATATTTATAAGTAGGGTTCATTTTTCCAGACATATTAATAGTAATTTTCATCCTTATTTTCCCACAGCTTATTTCTTTTGTCTAATTATGCTGTACCTTCAATGTTCTGAAACAACTCCTTGCTTAACGAGAAAAGGTAATAATTTTCTTGTTTAATTTGGCACTTCCAAATGAGATGTACAACAAATACGCAGTGCTCAATGCTTTCTGTTGTTTGAAAACACTTGTTTTCATTCAGACAAGAATGTTTTTCCCTTGTTTGAAAATAAATATCACAAGAAATTCACTTAGGAGCCTGAGAATCCAGCAATCAGATTTATTCCAAATATAATGGCTCCTGCAAGGGTTAAAATATTTACTTAACAAAAAGATTTCCTTGGTCATAAGCAAAAAATTTCCACTGACACACAGACAAAAAAAGGATGAATGATATGTTGAACAAAAAAACCCAAAAACCTGACCCTGTGAACTTTATTTTGTATAATTAATTTTGTGGCTAAATATCTCACAGACAACACTGGCTAATTTCCATATTACAGCTATAGATTAGTTAGCATTTCTTAGGCAAATACAAAAGAAAGCACAAAGGAATCATTCCTCAGTAAAATTCTTCCTTTCAGTGATAAAAATATTTTCATATATAAGTTCAGTGACCTACAAAAACCCTGATTGACAATACTTTACACTGTTTGGCAGCATGATCTGAGTAAAAGATAACACTTAAAAACACATTTAGCTTTAAGGATTTGAAAAATCTTGTAAAATCATTTCATTTCAGCTTCTATGGGACAGTTCACGTTGAAAGTTCTGCACAACATTGCATGTTTTCCTGAACAGACTGCTTCAGAAAAGTAGTGCAACATTTAGTGTAGCATCCTGCAGATGGCATCCGCAAAATAGACAGACTATTACATCAAGCAAGAGAAATTCCTTTCGATTTGTTTTAAGACTTAGGAACAAAAAATTACATTTTAAACTTTGATTTGCATCCCAGGTTAGTTTTCCTTCAGAAGTACCCCACTTTTCTGTTGATCACTGAGAACTGCTGAGGTATCATTTAGCTCGGCAATAAAGGAACTTAATGAATAAATTTAAATGCGTTTTAACAAAAACAAATAGTTTTGTTCCCTTATGTTTCACTAATGCATGCTCTGTTAGTTAAAAGAGGCATTTATTAATAAAAGGGGGCGGGGGGGGGGGGGGAGAGGGAAAGGTAAGAGAGAAACACCAGTTTTTCCCTTCTTCCACACATTAAAGAAAATGCTCACAAAGAAGTTACCTGGAACATCTGAAGTTAAGGTTGCATGTGTATACTATGTAACACAGAACTATGTTAGACAAGCGCTTGAGTGGCTGTCTGAGAAGCAAAACTGCAGCTTGCATAGGAAGACAATTTTGTTTAGATGTTCTAAGAGGAAAAGCCTGTAGATTTTGACATTTTTCCCTTTTAGAAGGAGAATTAAATTATGCACTGAACTCTTAAGGGACTTCTGAGCTGGGATTCCTGAAGTTAAAAGAGAAAACAACGTACTGTGTTGTACTGTTCCTTACCTCTTGAATAGACTTGTGGATCCAACATTTAGATGTAGACGTAAATTGCTTAAAAGCCTGTTGTTTCTCTGTTTCTAAGTTTTGTACTCATTAACATGAAAAAACAATCCCAATGTAACAAAATTTCTTTGCAGTGGCTTCCATCTGTATCATAGAGCTTCCATTCCTCTCAGCTTTTTCATTCACACATATTTTGTGTAAAATGTTTCATAAGAAAACACAAATTATATGTTTTACTTTGAAACGTTTTTCTTTTGGATCCTATGTGCAAATATAGAACAGTGGGTGTTTTTTTAAAAAAACCCAAACAAAAAAAAAACAAAAACAAAACCCCCCAAAACATTAAACCCTTGGAAGATAAAAGCCTGAAACTAGTGTTCAGACTGAATGGAAATGTGAGACTTAGGCAATCAAATATTCTGATTTGTGCTTTCCCTGCCTGGATGCAGTGGGCATATTTCACTTCCCTGTAGTGCTCCAATCCACTGTTGCTAGGGAGAGAGGATACGATAGTAAAATGACTTTATGTACTAAAATTGATTTAAATTACAACAGTCATTCTCAAAATAATCCTTTTAATTGCTCCTAGGAATTACAAAATTAATTAAGAAATATCTTGTGACACACACTCAATTTGAAAAATAAAATATTAATTTAACTCATTGAATTATTAGCACCTTGTGAAAAAGTAATCATCTTAGCTTTTTTTTTTAATGAAGAAAAAAAATCACCAAAAAAACCAAACGAATTCGAATGTGCCTAATAAAGAAATATCTCTCTTTTGAATCCATTTCACCATCTTATGCCTACCTTTATCAGCTAAACCAGATGAGATTAGTGGTGTCTTGAGTGCCATTAAGAGGAAGAAAGCCTTTGTTTTTTACTTGGTAGCACTCACTTTCCTGTCATTTTCTCTCCTTCTAAGCCTTTGTGCTTAACTTAAACTGCTAGGAAAATACATTAACCTTTAAAGGGAAGTGGCAAAATAATCTATTATATGAAGTATAAAAAAATATTTCCTTCAGCTATAGTACATATTTTTTTTCTGTACTCATTATGTGTTTATGTAGTGTTTACAGTTGCATACTATTAGCCAGATTTAATTAGGTGACTTAGGACATAGAAATATATGAAGACAGCCCTGCCACAGCTAAAGACCTATACCAGGAATTCGGAGAATGACAGGAATGCCAAGGGTGGCATTAAACTCATATCTGCTTTGCCCAACCCTGAGTTCCGTAAATTCTGGAGTTCTTTCCTGAAATATGCTACAGAATCCTCAGTCTAATTGCAAATCACATTGCTTGTCAATGGCTATGAGATGAGAAAGGAGGAAATTCTAGTCCTTACTCTCATGTCTTTGTTTACAACCTCTTTAGCAATAGTAGAGTGACAAGGTAGAAATCATTATTTTTTGTTCAGAGCACTGCAAAAGTACCTTATTCTGGCATTGATATTTTCATAGCAAATAATGCTAGTCAGATTCCATCAGATGTGTGACACAAATCAGCTGTGACATATCTAGAATCTAGATAAATGGTTGGTTTTGGTCAAAAGCATACATTTTACTAATCTATAATAATGATATTAAAGACAATTCATAATAAATGCACCTCTTCAATGAATAGAAATGAACAAAAAAAGAATTAGATTAAAAACATAAAAATAGACACAGCTGGGATGGGGGAGAAATTCGGTCTGTTCAACTCAGGCAGGATTCTGTATAAGGGTCACGAAAACTACTTAAGCAGTGGGCCATTAGGGCAGTGTGGTTATCATGAAATAATCTCACCCCGGAGAGATAACTGGGGACCAGATGTAGCCATGTGCTTCTAAGCACCTAGGGGTGTAGTTATCATGATAATCACACCTGTTGATTTAGTTGCATTGCTACTACAAAATTTCCTGTATTTCGTCTGAGTAAAAACCTAACATAATGTTTAAGTATATTATTCTGACCACAGAAAACTGCCAATTAATGCAAGAATAGTTAAGCAGATGAAGTTATGATACCACTGCAAAACCACATAAAAATGTGGATGAGCCAGCAGGAAATAGTACTTGTAAGGTAAGCTTGAAGGAAATAGATCTTTGTTTCAGAGGAAGGATACATTAACACGTTTAAAGTGTTTGAAAGGCCTATGCTCCACCGTACCAGGACAAAGCCAGATTTTCTGTCATTTCTTCCTCCCATCCTGCCCCCAGCCTAAAATTCGACCTCTTAATGGTAAAAAAAGATAATGAAGGACTCACTACCTGTAGAAACAATCTTTAGGTAACTTTTGTTCCTCCAAAGCCAGCCGTCATCAAACCTCTTTGGTACCTTTCTCCTGAGAAATTTCAAAGATCTGCATTCATAGTGTTTACAGCAACGACCCCACCTTCTTTTGTCTGGAGACAACGGCTGGGATGGCTGTTGGCAAAATATTCACAGTCCCCCCAGGGAGACGAGCTGTCAAGTAATAATAAGGCAGCAAGGAGCAGCTGGGAATAGGGTCTGGGCTTCTGTGGAAACACTGTTGAACTTGACTTGTTTTAAAGGCTAGAGGCTCGGTCTAAAGAGTATATGGTCGTCTCTCTTCACTGAAGTGGTTTAACCTGACACAAAAGAATACATTAGAAGAAAATAGATAGAGTTTCATCTTTTCTGCTTGGACCAAACGAAAGGAAAGCAGGAGCATTGTTTTATTTTCATGATCAATTTTGATTCTTTTAAAAGAAGCAAATTTCTGTTGTCTGGAAGAGACCCATGTAAAATAGCTGATTAAATCTGGACAAAATGAAATTAAATCTTTTCAGTTCAGTGAGATTTTATGATACAGAGCAACGTTTGAAATATGTCTGAAATTTTGTCAGCATTATCAAATAACATGATCTGGTAGAAATTAAGGCTGTAAATTTTTCAGCTGAGCATCCTGTGGCTCATCTAAAGTGTAAATTTCAGTATACATATAACAGTCAAAAGTTGTGTAAATTTTATGATTAATGTTGATTAAAAAAATAATAAGTTTTAAGAAGAAATTTTACTACAGATAGCATCCAAATAAAAAAAATTGGTGTCTGCAGATGGTCTTATCTCAAGTTTTTGAAGTATTCTAAGCTTTTGCGGCAAGCACTCAAGTCACGTTTCAGAAAGTACTGTTAACCACATTAGGACAGCAAGATGAGAAGCTGTTAGTCTAAGACTTATCCAGATTCCTTAATCAATCAAGATACTTGCATGAAAATTGAATTTTTGGGGGATACGGGGAAAGCACTTAAGAGAGGACAACCATTTAAAATTAATCAAGAATGTATAGAAGAGGAAGACTCCATAAACCTTGAATAAAAGAAATGAAAGCATGGAAAGAACTGAAGACAGAACCTAGTACACAGAAATACAAAATATATAAGGCAGAATATCATTCTAAATATTTTTAATGTAGTGTTTTCATTGCTTCTTGGCCGTACGCAGTTCATGAGGAGAACAATAACAAAGAAAACTCAATCGTTCTGAGAAATAAGCAGACAAATGGCAGACGTAAAAAGTAAGTTATAAGGCAAAAAAGAATGGCAAGGAATCAAAAGCAAATAAAAATAATAAAGACAAAGAAAAGAAAGAAATTTGGAAAAACTTAAAATAAATAAACTCTAGGAAATTCTATGAAAAATTGTTATCAAAAGCAAGAGAACAATAATATATATTAAAAAGGGTAATTATTATTTCCTCTTCATCTCAGTGAACTAGTGCTATTCACATACTATTAAAACTATATGAGAAATGTCATTTATTTTAGTTTGGAAAATTAAAACACATTTAACAAGCCTTTAAAAAAACAGAGTTCTCACTTTTCCACATTTTATGCTTTCATAGGAATTGCAGAACTACAGGCATAAATCAACTTGATCAATAAATAAATGAGACAGAATTGCAAATACCTTGAGGAGTCATCAGTTTTAAGTAGACTGTGCTAACACCTAACTGTTTCTATGCTTTGAATGAACTGTTTCTATACTTTAAAAACAATTCTGGAAAATTATCATCTGAGCATGTAATGACTCCTCATATTTCACACATACATAATTCTATTTAAACATGTTATTATGTTACTGTATAATGTTAGGCTCATATTTAGAGATTATTTTTTCTGAAAAATGTTCATATACTTACCTACTTGAAAAGATCTCTGTCTGAAATTTTGGGTTTGGTTTTGGTTTTTTAATTTATTTATTTATTTATTTATTTATTTTTTATTAAAGAAAAACGTGTGAAATTTTTCCTCAGGAGAAGACATACAAGGAAGGACACAGAACTGTCATTGTTAGATATAATTAATGGGATCCAAATATGACTTAGTATTAATTTTTCTTAGAAGAATTTAGGAGATAATGTCTGCATCTAGGGAGGGGAAACTAAAGTTAGGTACTATATATGACTAAACCTAAATATTATATAAAATTATGTAAGGGATGATCTTTGCCATGCAGGATTTAATAATAAATCATTGTGAAGGAGAATGGAAGGAAGGAAATGGAAGGAGAAAAGGAAAGGAAGGACATAATTTGTCAGTAAAATTCTGGCCAAGAACTCCTCTAATCCTGTGGGCTTTAGCTCATGAGCTCATCCTCATTTTACCATTAAGTTTGAAATAAAAGAGGTGTGAAGGGTTCTACTACTGAGCTACTAAACTGCCAGAAAAAAACCCACTGTGGTAACTCCACAGCACATAATTTTCAAAGTCCAACTCACAGTCATTTGCTTTTTGAACAGGGAAAGAGAGAAAGCATTTAAAAATTTTACGGCTGATCTGAGTTTAGGCTTTTGTAATAGAAACAGGGACACTGGCAAGTGACATGCAGTTCTTCTTTGCCTTAGTCAAAAAGCGAAGTACAAGGGGTGAACAGATTACGCAGGCATAACATATTTTATGGTTTTGTTAGCATTGGTGAGCCATTTATTTAAGAATCCTTGAGCAGTAGCTCATTTAGGCTGATTAGAATTTTTTTTTTTTTTACGGTTGCTTAGTTGCCAGGTAAGTTTCTAGCAATTTAAAAGTATTTAAGAGTTAATTTAGCAATTTCCTTCTCCTCCATATGTTTTCTCCAAGAGAGATTCTTGGGGATAAGGAAGAAGAATCTAGTAAGGTAATTTCCTTAAGAAAAGAGGCAGACATAAGATTTTGTAATTAACTCCTCTCACGTATTTTAGCTTATGCAGATGTAAGTTATCTAATTGCTACTTTACTGGCTCTGCATAGATTGGTTGTCTTTTAATGACATCTGTATGTTTTTTGCTTCACTGGCATTATAGGACCCATTGCTGTGATCTGCATAGGAAAGTTATATTGCCTGAGTTTGAGATAGAAGAAAATTACATACTAAAAGCTCAACACACAATCTCTTATTTTTTTTTTGCTATTTAGTAGAAGAATTAGAACATATAAAGCAGCTCCACAATTTGAGTCTAACTTAACTGCATCTCCTATGAAAAGCCAATCTACCTGTCTGCTTATACACACAATGGTGATACTACATGAGCATATAACTGGTTTATTTTATACTAAGAAGTAATATGTGCAAATAATCTGAGGAATTCAAATATTATATGACTCAGAATATTCTATTGCTTTGATAATGGCATTAGTCATTGCCTTCCTTTCTTTTGTCTTATTTCAACATCTCCTTCTATGACAGTTCAAAATGCATACAACATGAATAGCTTTCCCAGACATAACAGGAAAATCATAACAGAGGACAGAAAAGTACACGTGTGAAAAGGTGGAGAGAAAGCAGGGATCTTAGCAAGAGAACAAAACAGAACAACCATACTGGAGAGAAGTAAGAAGGGGAGAATAGCAGGAAAGACTAGGTATACAACATTATAAGTATTGGCAAGAATGAAAAAACACGTGTGTTTCAGCAATAATACTGGGTGAAATTGAAGGTATTTTCAGCTCCTGGCAAGATAAGAGATTAAATGCAAGTATAGTTATGTTTGATATAGTGCAAAAAATTTATGAGACTGAAAGGTCTGGGAAACTTGTGATGACAAGATAAGAAGAAGTAGTGCTGAACAGAGGCTCTTTGATAAGGAGGGAACTTGAGAGACCCCTTAAAAAGAAAAAAAAAAGAAAAAAAGACTGTATATGAGTTACATGGAGAGACAGCATGGAAAAATGGGAATGGGGAATTTGGATATAAATAAAGAGGAATAAACAGACATCTAGAACTGTGGCAGTAAGAAAGTAGTTATAGTGAATGACATTGCTTTAGATTTAGGATGTGTTGATCTTTAAAGGTTTAAAGGTAGACCTCTCTGAATGAGCAAGATGTTACATTTCATTTGTTTAGTTCATTGATATATATTATTCTAGTAAACTTGACACTTCTGCTCTTTAATAACCACTTGAAAAACAAGATGTGTGTTTAGCAAGAACAGTAAACTTGTGTTTTACTTTACTGGTTTTTATACACTACTATTTTTCATCTATTGCTAATTGAACCTGGTTCATATTTTTAATTTATTTTCTGACTTCTATCAGCAATCAAACCTTCTACTGGAATTGAGAATGAGTGTTTTCCTACAAAGTAAATTATAATTTGAAGTGCTAATATTCAAGGATATGTAGTACTCAATGAAGACTGCTTTTGTGACTAAATACTGAAGTGAAACTGAAGTATCTGGCAGCCACAGAAACAGTTTCATAAGACACTATTCTATTGTTATGGAAGATATTAGTTTATTTCTAGAGTTCAGTGAGTTAAAATTTATAAAATGAAAACAATAATAACATTTATGAACATTTAAAAAGAGAAAGCAAATGTGAAAACTGTCATACTGAAGTAAATGTCATATCCCAAATTTAAACAAGTGATATCATGAACCTCAGAAAAGTGCCTTGACGTAGATGGAAAAAATCCTTTAGGAAGAAACTCAGTGACAGCTTCTGTACAAGAAAATGTTCAGTGTTAATGAGCTAGCTGCTGCCAAATCATTGCTCATCCTTACCATGTCTGGGTTAGACCTCACTCAGACTGACAGCTATAATCACCACCTTTCATCTAAGCCAGGGTAAGTAGAAATGTGGTAAAACCACCAAGTAACTCCACCTGAAGAACACAGCTGTATCCAACAAAGAGCTGCCTAGGGGATGAAGGTGCCTCTTTTTTTAGCCAGTGTTTTGCCTGAAGGCATAAAATCAGGAAGTGCTGGTTAAATGGCAAAGACAAACTAAAAGTTTTCTGCCCTCATGACATTGCATTGCCCTCCTTAGTCATGTTTGTGGTACCACATACTAAATCAAATCATGATAATGTATTTGCTTACAATATGCTACAGGATTTGTCTGAGCATAAAGAAAACAACATGAAAAGTAGGAATGCGGAGATTACAGATAGAGTGGGTGTAGCTTTCTGAGAAATACACATATAGCCACGAAGAAAAGATAGCTTTGTCCTGAGCTAAAAAGGTTTTAGGTACATATTGCCTAAAAAGATCTCAGAGCAGTGAACAAAAATACTTTGCTTTATTGTTTGATTTCTATTGTGTTCAGAGAATCAAAATTTTATTTGTAAAGAAGATTTCATCATGAAAGTAATGCCTGACTGAATCGCCATTTTCTCATCTTGAACAGAATGACTCACAAAAAGCCGAATTTTGCTAGCTCTACAAAAGAAGAGATGATAGAATATCAGCTGCAGCATTGTGAACTGCAGCCTTTTAGTACTTTTGTGGTCTAGATTTGTTTCCAGTTTCATGTGGGTTTCTATGCTGATAGAAACTCTCACTGGATATTGTAGACCTTCTTGGAAGAAAAAAATTACATTAGTTTACACATTCTTCAGGTAAAATCTTCAGGTAAAAGGTAATACTTGAGCTTAAACTGACAGCTTCTATAAAATACCTACCTGTTGTCCTTACCATTTATCTTATTAAGGATTGAGGCAGTTATTACCAAGCCAGGTAGATGACACAATGTTGATAACATGTTCCTGCTGAAGTTCAGCAACACTAGATAGAACAATTAGATTAAACCAGTTGACTTCAAAAACTTGAGTCGTTGTCTGAAGAATCAGTTTTCAAAGACCCTACATCCAAATCAGTACTAAGTATCTTCCAGAAACCTGTAGAAATCTTGCACTACCTTAAGTTCATAATATTCAGCCCTAGAGATATTTCAGAGCAGTGTCTCAGTCCTGTGCTTGACCTCATTGTGTCATTCTACATGTTTAGTGCCTGTCACTAATACACAGTCACTATCATGTGCTTTGCTAGGCAGATGTGGCCTCTTAACAGGAAGTGAATGCTACTGTGTGCATGTATTTTTCTGGATGGACAAAAGCTCTCTGATGCTAAGAAATGGACCATAAGAGTGTGTTTACAGAATTCCAACTTTGGATAAAGTAATTACTGAAAAACCCAATACAACTGTCAAGGTGGGTTACAGTAGTCTCTATGTCTCCATTAAAAGATAATTTCCTGTTACACACAGATTAACCCTATCTAGCTATCTTAATTACTACCTACTTAAATCCTGCTTTGCACAGTCTATGCTTTTCTGCATGTGTGAACTTCATGATAAATGTGAGCAGTGTTGCTGTCTTCATGTTTGGGAGAATGACAGAACGATATCAAAAGCATTGTTAAACACACGGAAAAAGGCACAGGTTGTAAAGAAGCCATTTGTGGGTGGAAGATTTGATTTTTACTTTAAAGAATTGCTTCCTGATTATGAAGATGAAATATAATTCTTGACTCTTTCTTAAATGTAATAATTTAACAACAAAACAAAAAAAATAATAAGATACATTTTGGGAAGAACTCTTCTCATAGCATGGTTTGGACAACCAGCATTTGTAGAGAAAGAAAATTGGGAACTGCATTTAAGTATTTATTCAGTTTGAGGAAATGCAATATATATGATCTTAAGGTCCTTTCCAACCCTAACTATTCTATGATTCTATATCATATTATGAAGATAATAAAACATCACAATTGCTTAAATAGTAACCATTTATTCTGATAACCTTTCTCTTTACAATGGTAAGATGTGAATCACATTTTAGCTCCAGGAATGACTGTGGCCAGACAGTGGAAAATGGAAAGTGAAAAAGCAATGTTTCCACTGTGTGAATGCACACATGGACATACGTGCACAGCTGTTACTCTCAGAAGTTCACATAGTTTTTCTGAACTCCCTGCTGTTTGGCAGTCACTCAGAGCAAGACCAGAAATAATGCTGTCTATCTCGTTTTGACCAACCAATATAATACCAACAGAAAATATTTCCAATTATATTTGCATTACACACTCACTATACAACCAACACATTAACTTAATTGATAGCAGCATAATTATTAAAATATTCCCAAAATTCAAATAGGAGCACATTTGTTCATAATAAGCACACATTCAAAAAGAAACAAGATGCATAGGGTAGAAAATAAGTAACCTTCAGAATCAGTAATATGTACAGAATTATGTTATTTTTTAAATTAGGTCTGGGTATGAAATTCTGCCTTGCTTCTGGTTTATATCCTTCCTCTAAATCCATAGTTCAAAAATATTATTTTTAGGCAATTAAGAGTTACATAACCTATCTTCTGTACATTATATATTCTGTGAATTATTATGTGTGCCATTTGGGGTGTGTGAGAGTGTGCGTGTGTGTTTGAATATAGGCTTTATTTTATTCTTATAATTTCTTTTTTATATCATTGATGGGTTAATACTGCTTTGCTGCTGTGCTGTGATACTAAAGGAAAGACATTCCTAACACATACAGAAGTATAATTTTAAAGTGCATAAGTCAGAAATTAGACTTTAATTTCCAGTGTACAGTGAAATCAGAAGCAGTTTTCTGTAGAATAAGAGATTTATTGAAATATGGTTTATTCTGCTTATTATGTCATTGATCTTCACAGTCTTGCATTTAGGAACCATTTTATAGGCACTTTACAAATGAATAGAGAGATGAGATTAAATGATAATATCAATTTTGTATGGCAAATAGCCTGCATAATTCAGATGGAATTACACAGATGACACCAGAAAAACTCTGAGTTGAAAATAAAACTGGCTATGTACTGCCTTAGTCCAAATCTTTTTTTTAAAACCTTGTTTATCATGAAATATGAGTGTTCTGCTTGATCAATAATATTCATATCAATATTTGTTTGGCCAAAGTAGAAATGGAAATGTACTCTATCATCTGATGTCCTGTTTTATATTCTTTTGCCTTGTTTTAGTTTATTCATCAAACACTGCGAGTAACAGGCAGTGAACAGAGGTGAAACAGCTATGCCACACATTTTCCTGTATTAGAGCTGAACAATTATGTGACGGCAAGTGTTGGAAAACTTCAATTTAGTCATAATTCTGCCAAAACAGTCACACTAAATTATTTTGCTTGACAGTGGATCAGCTCAGCTCAGAAAGTCCAGCTTTCCAGGATTCCCACCTACTAAATAAAATTCTACTTTAGGTTCTGTCAAATGCCTTTTCTGGAGAATTAGAAATGAAAGAATCCTGCTCACTGATGATAACAAATTACAAGGTAGTGTGAGATGATAGAAACAAAGAAAATAAAAATTGATCTTCAGTGAAATTCTGCAGTGGAATGAAACAGGTTTTTAAAACGACCAAATTGAAAATAAATGAACAAAATGTTCAAAGTTAAGCTGGTTTTCATTAAATAATAGTTCTAAGACATAAGATTCTTTTTTTTCTTTACCTATAGCATGTATAACGTCTTTAAGGAAGAGGTTTCTGCAATAAAGTTTTTTTGTAATAAATTCGTGAGTTACGTGTTTCAGCTCTGAAAGACTGATCCCATCTTTCCAGGCTTATATCCTCTTCTATTGGAACTATTCCCATCTTTCCTTAGTCATGTAAGAGCTCAAGTAGGGGACTGATTTAGTCAACAGTTCAGTGCAACTAGGAGGATCCAGTAACCCTCTGCTGGAAATCAGTGAAATTAGATGAAACTAGACCTCATGTATATTCATATATAACCATATATATCAATATATAAACAGACTTGTACTTGTTCCATTGAACTGTTCTCAATTTCTGACAATAAAGTCCATTCCAGATCCAAAAAGTCTTTAAAAATAAAAGTTCAGTATCATCTGAGTCTCATGAAAATAAATTTATTTTTCTATAGGGGGTCAAAACTACCTTAAGACCTCTACTGCACATGCAATAGTAATGTAGAACTAATGAAGAGTATAGTGTATATATGTAAAAAATATACTTTAAACTATCTTTTCAAAATACCATATTTTTTTTTTACCACTGAAAAAACCCTACAAAACCATTATATAAGTGATTTAGACAGAATCTTGTTTTTTTATTCTATTCCATTAAGGGAATGTACTTATATTAAAGACATCTCTGAACTTTTTATCTGGCTTGAGTACAAAAAGGCCATTGCCCTAATGTCAACTAATATACCACAAATTAAAATACTAAATTCATAGCAGAAATTACAAATGGGGAATTGCTCTTGATCTGTCTAGGAACAGGTTCAGAATTATTCAGTTAATACATTGACTTTGTACAGTTTATTCGTGTTAATAATTGCAGTTATGCATTTTTTTGCAACACGAGTTCTTCACATCATCAGAAGCTAAAAATCTCTTGATTTTCTAAACATTCTCAATTCATCAAATAACATTGCTGTATAAAAGAGAAACCATTCCCAACTGACTGTGTACAATACAAGAATAAGCTGCTGTTCCCTAATCAATACTCCAGAATATTCCACGTGATGTGTAAAAACTCAACAGAAAAAGGAAAGTGGAATTTTATTTGAACTGATTATAATAAATATATACTTTCAAAAATATATCTATAGGGATATAAAAACATGTCTGTCTGAACTATGAAAAAAATATGTCTTTCTCCTAATGAAGTAGGATTTAGATTTGCTGGTATGAAAATCGATGCTGCTAGAGTTAGTTTCACCTGAAAGCTGTAAGTGATCTGCCATAAGCACTTACTGGAATATAGAGGCAGTTTATACCCAACCTAAGATCTTTTTCAAAATGTTTATTAGGAGTTAATACCACCTCCTAGTTCCTTTTTTCCATTTCTTTTGAATTCCATGTACCACTGTTTAAGAAGTGGTATCCAAATTTTGTAAAGAGAAAGGTGTGCAGATTGTGGAGGCAAAGGGCAAGGCCAAATCTACACACTGCTCAAGACCTTAAAAATTTTGAGCTGAATTTCATATTGACCTTTTTAGACCTGTATTTTTTGAATTGGTTCAACTAATTTAGGATGAAATTTATCTCAGCGAAGAGTGTCCTTTTGATGCTTAGTTTTGGTATGGTTAGGAAAAGTTTTTTCTCATCAATGAGTATGCGTTAAGCTATAGTGTTAGAGTAACACTTAAACTGTTTAGTGGCACGGGCATGTGAGTTGATGAATGTGTAGGGGGATATAATGCATGAACTCCAGTAAGATTTGGGAGAGATGGAGTAAAACTGATAAGGAAGATGTTTCACTGGTACTGTAAAGCACTGATCTGTAAAGCACTGGCTCAGTTTGTTGGACTACCTTGCCTAAGGAGGGTAAGGTATAGCTTCCTCACTGATTGGATGTGTGGCTAAACAAAAGGGTCTGAGCACAGAGGAAAAGTACCTCTCAGTTTAATTTCGAAAAGGACCTGTATCTGGCCAAAGGATAGCACAAGTTTTTAAAGCGACAGTTATGAATTAGATGTGTAGACATGACTTACGTATGTACTATTTTAACATTTTCTAAGTTTGTTTTGGGGTGTCTTTGGACAGATTAAAGTCAGAAAACCCAGCTCAAACCCATTTTGGAGTTTTTTGATTGGTTTTGGTTTTGGTTTTTGTTGCTTTGAGCTTTTTGTTTTTGTTTTGTTGCATTTTGTTTTTTGTTTACTTTTGTGTGCCATAGCCATTCAGAGGAGTAACAGAACAAACGCTTTGTAAGTCAGACCTCTGCTTGTAAAATCTATTAGAACTTTGGCTAGGGAAAGCTGGTTTTGCACAGAAGTTCATTACCAATAGTTTTAGGATTTAGCTCCAATTGCAGCATTCTGCCAATAAGACACACCTTAAAAACAGGGATTTTTTTAACAGTTTTTTTGTTTTTTTTTTTTTTTTTTTTTTTTTTTTAATATATTATTGCTATGACCCTGACTTGTTTGTCACAACATTCAAATTGTAACATATTGTGAGACAGTACTAAAGGACTAATTACTTGCAATATTTGGAGCAACTCCAGTTGATTCTTTAGAGATAACCTCAATAAAAACTAGTTCAGCAACTGTCCTTTCCTTCTTCTGTTTTTCTCTTTTTTTTTTTTTTTTTTGTGCAATTATAATTAGTAATTTACCTAAAAATCTTTCCATATTTTGGAATGAAATCCTATCTTCAAAGATACAGACTCACTTAAAGTTAGCAATAATTTTTCACTTTTGAACAGAACATATCCAGAAATAATCGTATGAGAATTTTTAAATTAGTTGGTAGCTTAGGAAACATAATGAAGGCAGAAAAATTAGAAAAACATATTGTGTCTCCCTTCATTATTATATATAAACATACATACACTGTGAAATAATCAAATACTGCAGAGCTAGAAAGACGAACAAGGTAAATATAAAGTAAATTTTATAAGATTAACAGTAGTACCATTGCTGCAGAAAGCACAGTGAAAAATACAGAAAGCTTAAAAAAGTCAGTGGGAATGAACTGAAATACCAATGGAATTTCAAATTCTAAGGTTAAATTCTGTAAATTTTATCTTAAAGCACCTTCACATTAATTCATAAGTAATATAGCTTATTAGATGACAATAATAAAGAATGTTAAGAAAACACGGTAAGTAAAGAAAAAGCCACCATGTATGATTAGCCCCAGATTTCACTGTGATGCATTTGAAGTTTCACTAGCATCTTTAGATTGGCTGGAAGGTCCCTGGACAACCTGTCTTTTTATGCCAGAGAGGAAAAAGTATATGCGTACTTATTTCCCACTAACTTAACACTTAGAAATTGTTCTAGAAATTGCTACTGAGGTCGTCTGGCCATTCCAGGGAAATGTAATCACACATTTCCTGAGCCTGAGCATGTAAGAGAGTCTAATCCTATTTAAGAACTCCAATTGTTATTCATATATTCATTGTGTTGTACTTGTTCATTTCTGTCAGCTGTTGACTTTAGGATTGTATTGGTTTGTTTGTCATTAAAAATGTTATCTTTCCAATCAATAATAAATATCATCTGGGAAAGGAAACAAAATAAAAGAACAAACAAACAGAGAGACCAGAACTTGGTGTCTAGAGAAATATACATCTCTGCTTTAAAAAAAAATCTGTTGTAAATAGAAACATTCACATTCCCTTTAATATTACCTGCAGCCAGCATCAAGTAATTTTGGACTATTTATTTTTCTAATTCTCTGTTTCTTAGCAGAAGCTTTTTACAAGTCTGCTTCTGAAGGAATAATGGTTCTACCAGCTTCTGAAATGTTAGCCCTTCTGCAGAGCTTAGAGAGAGATATTGAGAATGAATATACAGTCAAGAGAGATTTAATGATGCAAATCAAGAATATGAAGTTGATGTGAAAGAAACATTCCAGATTTTGATCACATCTTTCTTCTTTTGCATATTTTAAATAAGAAAAAACTATAGGTCAGAACAGGAAGAAAAATTGGTGCATTTTCTGCAAACAGCTTTCTAAAATATATCTCCTTGAGGAGTAGTAATTTTGGAAATTAATGTCCAAGACATGTAGTTGGTATTGATTCTTTAATTTTCTTTGTTCTTAGAGAGCGTAGTTTAGTCATTCTCTTCTTTCTCATTGCTATAGCCTGAGCTATTCTTACACTGTTGAATACTCCTTTATTTATATGAACACTCAAACTCCTTCCAATAAATGACTTTTGAGAGCTTGTGCTTACCAGTAGAAGAGTTTCTACTCTTACCTAATCTATTAGTACTTTTACAATAAATAAGGTTTTCCTAAGTGCTAATGCTTTGTGTGTGTCAGCCTGCTTTTCTCTCTGTGGCTGACCCACAAAGCTTTAAGTCTGCTTCTCTTCCAGCTGTCTACTCAAGCTTTATCATCACAGATGAGAGATGCAACTGTGGAACAGGCTTTTATTCCAAAATTAAACTCTCCAGTAAGTCATACCAAGCCTGAGACTTTGACCACAGGATTTGGAAATTATTTAAATGCATACATTGTTGAGTCTGTTCTCTGGCCTGAATTTAGTTTTATTTTAGTTATCCGCATAGGCTGTAATCACAGTTTAGTGCTTATCAAAGAACAATTTTTGACCTTATGACAATATATTGTACTTATGACCATAATATAAGTTCCGGGTACATTTTTCATTTTCAGAAACAGCATCAGAGATGAATCTATGATATACCACAGTAAATATTGCTGTTAAATAAAACACACAAGAACTTATGAGACTTCTGAACATAATGGAAATATGGAACAAACTGAAAGCTTTACCTTCTCACGTCTGCCAAGAAGACTGTATTGAAGCTGAAGGCTCTTAAAAATTACTGAGAATGTTGCTATGGAATGACTGTCCTCAGAACCAGGGTACAACATGGATATTAAATTCAGGTGAGGTTTTTAAGGAGAAAGCAATACAGTATTTTCCTCACTCATTTTTCTCAAGATGAATATCATTCTTTAATAATTGAATTCCTGTTGCATTCTGGTATGTTTCTCAAATTCTGCATCTTCCTCTATTCCATTCTATTTAAAGAACATGCAGATGGTCCTTTAAATTGTTATGGGGAAAAGTAATCATTAGTTGAATTAAAGTGGGTTTATATAGCTGTCCAGGATGAGATGAGATTAAAGGCTAGAAAGTTCTTAAAGCAATCACTGTAGTTACTAGAGTCTCAGCAGGCACTGACATTTTATACAAACTTGAGAAAAGTTGCTGGCTTTCATTTTCCTTCAAAAGGCTTAAAACTTATTTGCTTGTGAGGGTTTTGGGTTTTTTTGTTGTTTGGTTGGTTTTTCTGTTGTGGTTTTTTTTTTTTGGTTTTTTTTTGGTTTTTTTTTTGCTAAAATGTGGAAGAACTTGGCATTGCTTTACTTACTTTTTAGGTCCTTCACATATTTAGAAAATTTTTACCATGTGGATGACCTCATCTGGGCCTCTTTCTGAAACCTCATTCTACTTACTAATTTGTTTTAATGCCAGAAATCTAGGTTTTTTTGTTTATTATGTTAGTCAGGTATAGCAAAGTTGTAACACAAGATAGATTTATAAAATCTGAAGTAGATCTTAGCAGATGCTTTTGCTGCCAGGTGTCAAATTTATTCCTGTCAGTGTGCAGCCAATACTTTCTTAGAAGTAAAATTAGTCCTCTCTTGAGTTAGCAAAGAAGAGTTAGAACACTATTACCCATACCTACAAAATATTCTCCCAAAAGTTTCCTTTTTCTGGATTCTTTTTTTCAGAGTTATTTTGTTAGCCAAATTGCTTCGTAATCTGACTTCTTTTTTTAAGGTACATTACTTATAATACTTTGTCTTAGCTGTCTCTAGACCCTATAAAAAGTTGTTCTAACTGTTCAGTGATTTTCAATATTTGTGGAAGTTCAATAATTTTCTAGACAACATGTGGTACAAGGTTGTGAGGAGAGCTATGTATAAGCTTCTAATTCAAAGTTAACCACATGATCTACGTAGGTTAATACAACCTTTATAATAATCATCATTGCTGAGATGTCCACTTACTGATTCTTCGTATACTGCAAAATCAGCTTATGTCCACATTTGTAATTCCTATCTTCAGCTTTTTTTATTAAAAAAAGAAAAAAAAAAAAAAGGAAAAAGAATTGGTTAAGACTGCACTTTCCTGTGACATTTTATTTATAGTGTCACAGCTGCTACACTAAAGAAAAGAGAATACTACTGTCTGCTGCACAGTACAGGTCAATTCCCCTTTTCCATTGGATATGAGGTTTAAAGTAGATGTGAAGTAAGTACTGCTAATTTGTATTGAGCTTTGTAAAATGAATTATTCCCAAAAGCAGACTGAATGATTTCTTTGAAGTTGTCTTTCAGTTTTTCCTCATTTTAAGAAATAAATCAAAATTTTAACACTTGGACAAGGGAAATTATTTTTAAAATCATAACTTTTTAAATAGAAATATTCTTTGATTTAGTATTTTAACTATTAAAAAAAAGAAATGTTTTCCTTTCTCATATACACTGTAAACTTGAAATAAAGCTTCTAGGCTAGAGAGCCAAGGCATTCAGAAGTAACAAGAAAAGGAAGTGAAAACAAATGTATGAATGTTAGTGACTTCTTGGCAGAGCAAGTGACCATGAAATGGATGGAGAAGTAAAAAGCAAACAGAAAAACTGAAAATACAGAGTAAAGGATAATACAGACAAAGTGTCAATGCAGAGATTTATAATGCAGAGTTTTTCACAAACAAACAAACAAAAATCCCAGAAGAATAAAAAAACCAAACAGGAATTCAGAGAGAACATGGGCTAGGATCACAGAATGGTTTGGGTTGGAATGGACCTTTAAAGGCCATCTAGTTCAACCCCCCTGCTATGTGCAGGGACAACTTCAATTAGATCAGGTTGCTCAGAGCCTCATCCAGCTTGCCTTTGAATGTTTCCAGGGAAGTGGCATCAACCACCTCTCTGGGCAACCTGATCACTGTTTTACCACCCTTATTGCAAAAAATGTCTTCTTTATATCTAGTCTAAACCTCCCCTCATTTAATTTAAAACCATTGTCCCTTGTCCAGTCACCACAGACACTACTATATCTTCTTGTAGGCCCCATTTTAGGTATTGAAAGGCTGCAATAAGGTCTTACCAGAGTCTTCTGCAAGCTGAAACCACCGTCTCAGCCATTCCTCAGGAGAGGTGCTCCATTCTTCTGATAATTTTTGTGGCCCTCCCCTGGATCTACTGCAACAGATCCATGTCTGTGTTGTACTGAGGATTCCAGAGCTGTATGCGTTACTCCAAGTAGGGTCTCACCAGAGTGGAGTGGAGGGGTAGAATCACCCCCCTCAGCCTGCTGGACACAAATGAATCAATGTATCTCAGCTGTAGCCAAGTCTAAAACTGAAAGTTTAAGAAATGCTTCCTAGGTTTTCCCAGCCAAATTTTTTGCCATTTCTGCAAACCCAAATCACTATATTAATTATCCATGGTTAAACATCTGGACAGTTAAATGATTTCTGTAAACAAATTAAATCTTTCCCTAGTCATTTTTTTCTGCCTCTAATTTTGATTGGCCTACTATTTCTGGCTGCATTAATAATAAATTTTATTACAGTGGTAGGCCTATCTATAAGAAATAGGAGAAAATTGGTTCCAAGGCAAAATTGAAGAGAAAAATGTGGATTAATTCTTTGCTACACCTTCACTTACAGTATGAAGCGCAAGACATATGAAGAGCAGGATGCAACTGGTAATGGTTTCTTCTCCTTTTTTCTCTTATTCTGGGGCCATTGTAACAATCTTATGTAAGTGTTATGTGTTGAGCTATATTTCTATGTGTATAACTCCCATGGAAACCTGGAGAAGCTGTGCCCTTGTCAGAACATCATCAGCTACTGACTCATTACACACTTGAGTGAGAAAAGCAGTGGGGAGGCAAGCAGAGAGAGGAGAAATAACTGCAAAACTGGCTGTGTGATTCTTGGAACATCTGTTTTGAAGCCTCATAGTATCTGCCAATGTGCAGGTAGGCTGCTGGGTCCAGGCTTTAATTTGGGGATCTCGCCAGTATAAAAATACTAATCAACGCACAGTTCTTCACTGAACTTAAGGCAAGGTGAGAGGCACTATTAAACCACTAAACTGTATGAGAAGTTTCTCCACTCTCTTTTTATTGTTTCGTATTCAGCCATTTTCAATAGAGGAATTTGATAGGCGCACCCACCATTCTGGATTTATATTTCATATGAGTGGTTGCAAAGTTGAAGCAGGCCCTGTTCTTAGGTTTTAAGCTCCATTGTGAAGGCCATTTAGCCACATGTGTGAAATGCTATGTCTGAGTTATTTTTCCTGACACGATTCATGAATTTGTACAGAAAGGTGTGTTGTTACAGTTTTATAACATGCGGACCACCACAGTTCACCCACAACCAGACTTCTTAAAGTTGAACACAGATCACTTAATTACCTAGTTTGATGTGTTGTGATATAGGCCTATGGGTTAAACTTTCAAAAATATCTGTGTTTTAGAATCCAAATTCCATGCACAAGTACCACTGAGGTTTCTGTTTCAAAGGGCCAGATTTGTAAAGATATGTAGGTGCCCAACTTCCAACATTGTCTTCCTTGTAGTTCCTAAATTACTCAAATACTGAAAATTTCATGCCTCTAGATGGAACGAAGAGCTTGAAGTCATGAAACAGTGCAAAGTAATCCCTGTGAACTGTCCATAGAACTGCAGTAGATTGTTATCTGAAAGGGAAAGATCACAAAATAAAGGTAAGAATCCAAAATTATCTATACTAGTACCATTCTTTATATCAGCTGCAGTTCCCACAACATTGATCAGATTGTTTCAAGTCATTAAGATACATCTTCTCTGCTTTGCCTTTAATACATATTTTTTACCCTCCTTTTATCCTACCAGCTATCTCCTATATTGTAACCTGACACCTTAAAAATCTATGGCATTCTGTGAATCCATGTCTATGCTGCCCATAAAATACAGACCGGACACAATTCTGTCTGCAGGAGTAATAGTACATTAAGTATGCAACTGTTAGGCCTCTCCCTTCCTTTTTCATCTTTTACATGCCCTTATGTTACTTTCTAGCTTCACCCACAAACAGTATCCTTTCCATTCACTATAAAACATGGCTGTCGAATTTACTTACTTTCCTAAAAAGTGCTATTCCTGACTAAATACATTGCAATTTATCTTAGCTGTTATGCATTCGAATAATTCCTTATAATTCCCTTCTGTATAATGCTTTTTAAACTTTTTCTCAGGATCCTTCCCAATTATCTGCAACCTTGTATTGTACTCTTCCTGAGTCTTCTTCCAGCTTCTCAGTCCAGATACCAATGTCAGATTTGTTCTTAGAGCATCCCTCATTTTCAGCAATCACATTTTTGCCTGTGTCCGTGCCAGAGATCATACTGTGTTTTTATCCTACAGTTCTTCCCTGAGTATCTACTGAGATGCCAAAAAGAAATCAGCCAGCTAATAATGACAGCAGCTAAAATTTTCTACAGGGTTTGTGTTTGTTTGTGGGGTTGTTCTTTTTGTTTTGAGGTTGTTTTGTTTGTTGGGTTTGGCTTTCTAGAATCATATAATCATAGAACAGTTAGGGTTGGAAAGAACCTCAAGATCATCTAGTTCCAACACCCTGCCATGGGCAGGGACATCTCACACTAAAGCATGCCACCCAAGGCCTCATCCAACCTGGCCTTGAACACTGCCAGGAACAGAGCATTCATAACCTCCCTGGGCAACCAATTCCAGTGCCTCACCACCCTCACAGTAAAGAATTTCTTCCTTAGATCCAATCTAAACTTCCCCTGTTCGAGTTTTAACCCGTCACCCCTTGTCCTGTCACTACAGTCCCTGATGAAGAGTCCATCCCCAGCATCCTTGTAGGCCCCCTTCAGATACTGGAAGGCTGCTCTGAGGTCTCCATGCAGCTTTCTCTTCTCCAGGCTGAACAGCCCCAACTTTCTCAGCCTCTCTTCATACGGGAGGTGCTCCAGTCCCCTGATCATCCTCGTGGCTCTCCTCTGGACTTGTTCCAACAGTTTCATGTCCTTTTTATGTTGAGGACACCAGAACTGCACAGAATACTCCAATGAGGTCTCAGGAGAGGAGAATAGAGGGGCAGGATCACCTCCTTCGACCTGCTGGTCACGCTCCTTTTAATGCAGCCCAGGATACGGCTAGCCTTCTGGGCTGTGAGCACACACTGCTGGCTCATGTTCATTTTCTCATCAACCAGCACCCCCAAGTCCTTCTCCACAGGGCTGCTCTGAATCTCTTCTCTGCCCAAGCTGTAGCTGTGCCTGGGATTGCTCTGACCCAAGTGTAAAACTTTGCACTTGTCATGGTTAAACTTCATAAAGTTGGCATTAGAGACAAGGATGTCATGTGGGACAGTGTCAACTGCTTTGCACAACTCTAGGTAGATGACATCAACTGCTCTACCCCTGTCCATCAGTTCCATAGCCCCATCAAAGAAGGCCACCAAAGTGGTCAGGCAGGATTTCCCTTTAGTGAAGCCATGTTGGCTGTCATCAAGCACCTTGCTGTTTTTTATGTGCCTTAGCATGCCTTCCAGGAGAATCTGCTCCAAGAGTTTGCCAGGCACAGAGGTAAGACTGACTGGTCTGTAGTTCCCCGGGTCATCCATTTTCCCCTTCTTGAAAATGGGGTTTATATTTCCCTTTTTCCAGTCATCGGGAACTTCACCTGACTGCCATGATTTTTCAAATATGATGGACAGTGTCTTAGCAACTTCATTTGCCAGCTCCTTCAGGACCCGTGGATGTATTTCATCAGGTCCCATGGACTTGTGTACATTCAGGTTCTTAAGATGGTCTCGAACCAGATCCTCTCCTACAGTGGGCTCAAGGTCTTCATTCTCACAGTCCCTGCGTCTGCCTTCCAAGACTTGGGTGGTGTGGTCAGAGCCTTTGCCAGTGAAGACCGAGGCAAAGAAGTCATTAAGAACCTCAGCCTTCTCCAAATCCAGGGTAGCCAGTTCTCCCGATATCTTCTGGAGGGGGCCCATGTTGTCTCTAGTCTGTCTTTTATTTGCAATGTACCTACAGAATTCCCTCCTGTTATCTTTAACATCCCCAGCCAAGTTTAATTCTAACTGGGCCTTGGCTTTCCTAACCTGGTCCCTAGCTTCCCAGACAACATCCCTGTATTCTTCCCAGGCTGCCAGTCCTTGCTTCCACCTTTTATAAGCCTCTTTTTTCCTTCAAAGTTTCCTCAGCAGCTCCTTATCTATCCAAGGAGGTCTCCTGGCCCTCCTGCTGCACTTCTGGCTGGGATGCAACACTCCTGAGCTTGTAGTAAGTAATCCTTGAATAACAACCAACAGCCTTGGCTTCCCCTGCCCTCTAGGGCTATATCCCATGGAACCTTACTGAGCAGGTTCCTGAAGAGGCCAAATTCTACTCTCTTGAAGGCCAGGGCAGTGAGCTTGCTGCACGCTCTTCTCACTGTCCTGAGGATCTCAAATTCGACCATCTCAAGATCGCTGCAACCAAGGCTGCCCTGGCGTGTCACGTTTCCAACGAGCCTTTCCCTGTTGGTGAGCACGAGGTCAAGCACGGCACCTCTCCTTGTCGGCTCCTCTACTACTTGCAGAAGGAAGTTGTCTTCCACACAACAGAGGAACCTCCTGGATTGCTTGTGCCAGGCCGTACCATCCCTCCAACAGATGTCAGGGTGGTTGAAGTCTCCCATGAGAACAAGGGCCTGTGAGCATGAGGCTGTTCCTATCTGTCTATAGAACACTTCATCCACAGAGTCCTCTTGATCAGGTGGTCTGTAACAGATCCCCACAATAATGTCTCCCATCGCTGCTATCCCTTTAACCCTGACCCACAAACTGTCTGTTGACTGCTTACCTCTCCCCAGACAGAGTTCCATACTCTCCAGCCTATCCCTAACATAAATAGCAACTCCCCCTCCCTGCCTGCCAGGCCTGTCTTTTCTAAAGAGCCTGAAACCTTCCATTCCAACACTCCAGTCATAGGAGCCATCCCACCATGTTTCTGTGACATCTATTATATCATACCCCCATAGATGGGCACACATCTCTAATTCCTCGTTTGTTCCCCATGTGACAGGCATTTGTATAGAGGCATCTGAGCCAAGGTCCAAATGAAGCCGACTCATTCGCTGGAGCACCTCTACATTGCTCCAAGCATTTATTATAGGTGCTGGCAACTGACTGGGAGTGTAGGGATGGAACAATGCCCCCCTCCCCCAACACATCTAGTTTAAAGCATCCTTGACCAGTCTGGAAAGCCTCCTACCAAAACCACTCTTCCCTTCTTTGTCAGACCAGATCCATCAGCCACCAGTAGACCTGGTCTACTAAATTGAGTCCCATGTTCTAGATACCCAAACCAAACTATTGCACCACTGTTCTAACCATTTATTAACCTGGCCAATCCTCGTAGCCTTCTTGGGGTCCTCCCCTGTATCCTGGAGAATTGACAAAAAGACGATCTGAGCTCCAGAGTCCCTAACCACCTCTCCCAGGGCTCTGTAGTCCTTCTTTATGTTCTCCAGACTACTGCTATCTATATCACTAGCACCCACATGGATCACTAGAAGTGGGTAATAGTCAGCAGGACTTACTAGAGCAGACAGCCTCTGTGCAACATCCCTGATCCATGCCCCCGGCAGGTAACACGCCTCCCTTGAGACTGGGTCAGGCTGACAGATGGGTGCCTCTGTGCTTTTCAAAGTAGAGTCCTCTACTACTATGACCCAATGCTTTTTCCTGGCAGCACCAGTAGCAATCTTCTTTACCAGTGCATCAGCTGGTTGTTCATGGTGCAAGTGTATTTCCTCATTAGTCCCCTGCAGGACAGCAAAGCAATTCTGGGTTGGGACAACAGATTTAGGAGGAAGCCCCTTGCTTTTAATTGTCCCCTTCCTCCTTTTTTTTTTGGTGGTTTTTTTTTGTTGTTGTTGTTACTGTTTCCCAGCTTCCTGGGTTGATGGCCTCCTTCTTTTCTCCATGAGCTACAGTGGACGCCTGAGGCCCCTGCACAGTTTGGGCCTGGAGGAGGCAGTCCTGCTTCCTCTCAGCTTCCCTGACATCTCGCAGCCTATTAACAGCATCCCGCAGCTCAGCCACCTGCTGCAGGAGGACCTCCACCAGGGAGCACTGAGTGCAGCCCTGTCCATTGTGCACCCTCCCCTCACGAGACCAGTGCAGGCACTCTCTACACTCCGAGCTCTGCACTGCAGCCTCCCCTCTCATCGGCTCTGTCTGGGTGCCTACGCTGGCCACAGCCAGGGCAGGCAGAGCAGGGAGGGAGAGCAGGGAGGCAGAGCAGGCGCGGATCATAAAACGAGGACTCACCACCCCACACGAGCTACTTTAACCCACCCTATTCGCCCGTGCTTCCCGGGGCAGGCTTTTACCCAGTCAGGGCTGGTGCCGCCCCTCCTGGCTCCGCCCTCTGTTAGTCAGCTGCTCGCGTCAGCTGAGCTGCCGGCTCCTGGGCAAGCTCTGTCGGGGAGTTGAGGTTCCTTCGGTGACTGTTGCTGCTGTGAGTTGAGGTTTCTGGATGTTGAGCTTCCCCCCGCTCAGGTGTTGAACGCCTCCTCTCTCGAGCTACTCACCTCAGCAAAAGAAGTTTTGGTTTTAGTTAGGGTTTTTTTTTCAGGTTGGTTTTGTTTTTTTAATCTCATCCCTTTATATTTTTTGGGGGTGGTTCTGCCATAACTTTTTTTCCTTTCCATTTGTTACTTTTTACCTTATATTAGAAAATGCTACTTACAAAAGCTGGTATCAGTTAAAATGTTCAATAGAAAGAGAGAATAGCATTCAAGTATCCTTGCAATGGAAGATATAATGCATACCCCTATTCATTCAAGTTTTCCTCAGGCCTCTGACCTCTCTGTTCTCTCTCTCTTACATACTTTACTAGAAATCTCTGATAAATCCTTTAAACCATTCTGAAACTTCTGAATATATATATAACTTTCTGATCAAAACATCATCTTCTGACTATCAAGTGTTGCTCAGTTTTAGGTTGAATCACAAAAGATGAAAAGGATTTCTTTAAACAAATTTGGAAAGTAAATTCATAAAAATCTAAATACGGATGAAAATTGTTGCTTGTTGTACAGTGACTCTGAAGCTGTTGTCCTAAAAGAAATGCCAACTATATAATTGTTTTTCCTTCCAGCTGGCAGGGGAGCCACAGGGATATTGCCAGAACTAATTGCAGATTATTATAAACAAAGATACATTTTATATAAAAAGAACCAACAAAAGCTACTGAATCTTTTGTTCTCTAGAAAATGATGGTCATCTTTAGGGAGTATATGTGTTTATTTCTATGTGATAATATAATTCAACTAATATGAATGTAATTGTTTTGAAAAAAGGAGAAAATCTCAAGTCAGCTTTGTGGGTGGGTGGGGAAATATAAACCCTGAATTGAACTTAATTGTTATTACAGATGAATGATTTGGGACTCATTTATATGTGATTTGTTTTCTTCTGTTAGTTATCTTACCCCTGCGTTATTCTTTTCAGCCCAGGTGTTATGACAATTTCTATGTTGCACATCCCCTCTGTATTGCCATTAAATAGTTACCAAATACTAATATAACTAGCAAGTTTCAGGTATAAAAATAGTTTAGATTCAATATTCACCCACTTTTTCTGGTTTAATTTTTTTGGCTTTTGGATAGTCTGCCCTGAAGCAGTGTTTTTTTAAAGTCTTTTACATACCTTTCTCTTGCCTACAGATTTAAGGGGTATAAAAGCCCTTTTTTTTTTTTTCTCCACTTTTTTTTTCTTTTCTTTTCTATGAATGTACAGAAGTCCCCTTCTTACCATTACTCTAGGATTTTGAAATGGACAGTAAAGATTAATGCCCTAGAAAAATAATTTAAGTCCTGAATTTCATAATCTTTCCTGTCTTATTTTTAAGAGGTAACATTTGGGCTTGCTGGGATACTTCAGGTTTAATAGAAATCAAGATTTGTGTGGGTGAGATCTTTAAGATTTACTAATGGAAGATCAATTACTACAGAAACTTTTGGATGTTCAATGCTGCAGGGGGGCCAAGTATAGTGGAAAAGTTGGTATCTAAAGTCTTAAGACCTAAATTAAATCAATGCTGAATACTGAAATAGTCTTCCATATACCTTGCATTTTTCTGTGCAGAAGACTCTGCCATTCATTTTAGACACTTCTGAACAGATAAGGACTCAAGCACATTCAGAGAATAATTTCTATGATTCTAATATAATTCGTTGCAACTTTTATTGGCCTAAGACATTAGAATCCACCCCAATAAAAGTAAAAGTGTGCCTTCCAGGAGCATACATGCAGACAGGTAAAAGGTTTTTTTTGCATGGCATGGTTCCTGTAACAACTTCCTGGAGCTTGTTCATCTGCAAATGAATTTCACTTTCTGCATAAGTACTATACACACACTGAAGGGAACTCGAATAAATTGGCACTTCATTCCACAGTGGGAATAAAATATTTCTCCTGATCACAGCTTTTCCCAAGAACTAAACAAATTAGGGAAATAAAGGCCATTAAGTAAAATTAGATTTTATGCTATTTAACAGGTGTTTTGGTCTATTTTACCCGAAGGGTAGATCACAAGGCAGTCCAAAAAGTTAATTGTTTGATAATTGTACAGTTTGCACATTTATTTCCAACAGTTTAGCCTATAGTATATTTCTGTTAAACTTATGTCATCTATCTTTGGACCTGTTATTTCTTTAATGCACCCAAAAATTATAAAGAACAGTAGCTCAACTTTATTTTGAGAGCATTTGCTTTGATATTGTCTGAAACACTGGATAAACCCTCTGAGAAACAGAACTGGAATCAGGAGCTATTGTAACAAATTTATATTCCTTAGGGTATCACTGAAAGAAGAACAGTATTCCCTGCTCATTTTCAATACAAATTTTCCTGGAAGATTGAGAATCAAAAAAAAAAAAAAGCAGCCAAATACAACAATCCCACACCCTAAATGAAACACATGCACACAAAAAACCACCTCACTGAACACAATGCAAAAATACAATTCATCAGTATATATTTAAGGACCTAACTTTTGTCTCCTATATATGCGATATAAATATACTATTTTTCCAGGAAAAACAAACAGACAAGCAAAAAAAATCCCACAAAAAACCTCACAAACATGCTAAAAACTAAAGCCAGTGCAGCAATGCAAATAGATATTCTTTCTTAACTAGTCATGGGTGTACATACAATACTAAAAATACTTTTTCTTTTCTTTCTGAAATTGGGTTACTGGAAGTATCATATCCCATTAAGCAGTTAGTCAGTTAAGTATTACATAAATATCCGTGCCACAAATTTACTGGATTTCTGTTTCCTACGTAACAGTAGTAACCAAGCAGTCCAGAAATGGAAAAACTCATGACCTGGTACCCCAAGATCTAAACATTTATGCTATTCTTTTCTATTCAGCCTTGAGAATGACTTCTTATCTGTTATCGCCTGGCAAAAGCTCTAAAGGGATTTCTTCTCCTCTCCTGGCCCATCCTTTTACATTTAAATAAAAGCATTGAGTCAGAATTGCTTACTTGCCTCAGTCAATGTCTCCCCAAGGTAGTTTCAAAAAATTTTTGAGGGAAGACACTAACATTTAAAAAGGACTGGTCTGTACCTGGGAGCACTCCTGGTGTTAGACACTTTCTGAGTAATTTTGTAAATCTTCAGATGCTGAACATTTATACCTTGGAGAACATAAAATCAAAATTTCACAACAAGTAGGCAGTGACATTGCTAATTCTCATAAATATAATGCAAGAGTAATGTGAAAATAACATTTAGTCTGTGGAAAAAGTTTGAGCTGCTCATTCAAATAGCATACCATTTTTATCGGGGGAGTTTTTAAGAACATAGTATAATCTAATTCATTTAATTGTTTCTATGTATTGCATACAGGTTTGCACACTAAATATGCCTTGCACTGTGCAGACAAGAAAGTAAAGTAAATGTGTGAAGTATTGACATTTAATTTACTTTAAAATCTGTAATAAAACCCCTTTCTATTTTGAGGACTTTTTCAGGGTTTTGTTTTTTTTTTTTTTTCAGGACTGCTCTATTTCTGTTCTAGGAAAATAGGTTTTATGAGCTAATTGAGACCCAATTTTAGCAGGTTTCTTTGCAAACTATCTCATGCTGATTAGTATTATATCAAGGTACCATTACTGTTGTGAGGAATAGTGTTCCAGTCTTTACTTTTAATTAATAAATAGAACTTTGCAGTTTTGCAGCCACTTCCAACCCTAATAGAGTTACTCCAGCTGGACAGTGCAGCCTTCACTTCTGATGTTTACTTTTGATCATGTCTAATGCAGTATGTTATGCAAAATGGGTCAAAGGCATAATATTGTGTGAAATGGATTTATGCTAATAATAAATTTATGGGCCTGATCTCTTATTCTAATTTATAATATAATTTCTCAGGTCACCTGAGAGCTGCAATATATACTCAAAATTTCATACGTTCTTGTCCTGGGTTCAGCAGTAGCAGTCAGTTTTTCTCCTTCTTAGTAGCTGTTGCAGCACTGTGTTTTTGACTTTCGGCCTGGGAACAAAGCTGATAACACCGATGTTTAGACTGACCAAGGACTTTGTGAGTCTCATGCTCTGCCAGGGAGGAGGAGAAGCCGGGAGGAAGCAGGGACAGGACACCTGACCCAAACTAGCCAAAGAGGTATTCCATACCACAGCACGTCATGCCCAGGATGTAGAACTGAGAGTTCCCGGAAGGGCTAGATCACTGCAGGGTGGGGTTGAGGTACTGGTCAGTGAGCGGTTGTATTCTCTTCCCTGTTATTTCCTTTATCATTATTATTATTGGTGGTAGCAGTAGTGATTTGTGTTATACCTTAGTTACTAAACTGTTCTTATCTCAACCCGTGGGAGTTGCATTCTTTCGATTCTCCTCCCCGTCCCTCCAGGAGCGGAGGGAACAAAGGTGGGGGGGGAAGTAGACTGCGTGGTTCTGATTTACGGCCTGGGCTTAAACCACAACAGTTCTTTTTGGCGCCCAACGTGGGGCACGAAGGGTTGAGATAACGACAGATGTGACCGGAGTGTGTCTAATCGTATTTGCGATAAGCATTCAGTGTTTTGGATTAATAGTCACTCGTCACAATGCTGATTTATTGGCTCTCAAAGTTGTTGTTTTTGATCTCACAGTCTCAATATGCCGTAGCTTACTTAGAGCCGGTATTTGCTGTGTTAGTGTTTTTCAGGTGTGGGGCTTGGGCTAAGGTTATTGTCTCATTGTATTTTATGGTAATGACTTGTAATACAATAGAAGGATTGATCATGAAACTGATCTGGCTTATGTTCCCGGTGTGGTCACCACCTTTATACTTTGGGAAGTATATAATACAAATGCTTAGCAACTATACATCTTTTTTCTCCTTCCTGGGTGGTCAACCTATGAAGGAGACATTCTTTTACCTTCCCAGTGCCCCTCCCAGACCGTTTACAGCATCGTTTGAGAGTTTTGAAGTTTCTGAATGGCCTTTTAATATTGTTGAGACCTGTTTGCTGATTGTGATGGGGGTCACCATGTTGGCACGCATACGGAGTGTGTTTTGTCCACAACCATTTCGTCTGATCTCAAGAGTTAAGCAGAGTCGGGTTTGGGTCTTGTCTGGGTTTAGACAATACAGGGGGACCGAGAGGTTTTCCCCAAGGCTGGACAGTCATGAGTGTCACGGTGTGTGGGACAGTATGGGCGAGTATCTAATCCACTGGGCCCCTCCAGTGCTTTGGAAGCATTGGAGATGGAAGTCAGCTGTATGGAGTCCCCGACGACAAGTTGCAGAGACTGCGGCAGGGGAGGGTGAATTATTTTTGGCCCGGTGGGCCCATGACACTTCAGGTCATCAGGGCAGAGATGCAACATAGAGATGGACTCATGATCGAGGGGTGGACTTTGCAATGGGCCTCTCCTGCTCTGAAAGACTATTACAAGAGATGGAGCCCAACATCATGGACCGAATGGACTCAGCAGCTTTATAGGGATTGGTCCGTGCACTAAGATAAGAGTGCACTGAGATGAGAGTGAGGGTATATTGAAAATGTGGGATCTGAGCATGACGTGCATGGTATGGAATAAGGGGTGGATACTGTCCTGGGTTCAGCAGTAGCAGTCAGTTTTTCTCCTTCTTAGTAGCTGTTGCAGCACTGTGTTTTTGACTTTCGGCCTGGGAACAAAGCTGATAACACCGATGTTTAGACTGACCAAGGACTTTGTGAGTCTCATGCTCTGCCAGGGAGGAGGAGAAGCCGGGAGGAAGCAGGGACAGGACACCTGACCCAAACTAGCCAAAGAGGTATTCCATACCACAGCACGTCATGCCCAGGATGTAGAACTGAGAGTTCCCAGAAGGGCTAGATCACTGCAGGGTGGGGTTGAGGTACCGGTCAGTGAGCGGTTGTATTCTCTTCCCTGTTATTTCCTTTATCATTATTATTATTGGTGGTAGCAGTAGTGATTTGTGTTATACCTTAGTTATTAAACTGTTCTTATCTCAACCCGTGGGAGTTGCATTCTTTCGATTCTCCTCCCCGTCCCTCCAGGAGCGGAGGGAACAAAGGTGGGGGGGGAAGTAGACTGCGTGGTTCTGATTTACGGCCTGGGCTTAAACCACGACAATAAACCACAATGCTGATTTTGGAAAGATTTAAAAATCTAACCACCACAGTGCCGCCTGCTTCACTGATGTAGTGCCAGCATAAGCACTCTTTTAAATGAGATCAGTAGAAACAAGCAAATCTGCAACAGCAAATATCCCATATTGATGAACCTGTAAAGTCATTTTGAAGCATGTTGAGGGAGAAGTAAAGGAAATGAAGAGGATAAATAGGAAAAAAAAATGCAGGAGAAAAAGGAGTGGTATGTAACTATCTTCTCTCTCAGCTCTTACTACCCAGAGTTCAGAAATAGTTCTTGAACTATTCTACATTTGGTGAAATTAACAACTGCTTTATCTTAAATTCTTTACCAATAGCACTGCCTACTAATACCCTGCACATGTATGGCATAGAAGACCAACACATAGATTTATACATTTTAAAAATGTGACTTTAGATCAGTTTATAAACAACTTGATGGATGGCCAAGTGTTCTTTAACAATCCATAAGCTACTTGGTAGGTCCACTTAGTCATAACTTCACATTTGAAAAGTTTCATAAATAAAAATGACTAAGATGCTATATAATTAATTATCTTTGATCCACTGTTTGACCCAGCAACTTTTTTTCTTTCTCCTAACTCTCCTTTACTTTACTCCTGAAAGTGGGAAACCTTTAAGTGTGGCACTAGCTTTTAATTCCACAAGTCCAGCTTTTGAGACCAGGGAGAGTAGATATTCAGAGCTAAGAGAAAGCATCAGATTTCAGATTTTACTGGATATTGGTTGTGATGCTGAAACCAGGATAATATCATATAAAGTAGGTATTGTCTGGCCTTCTCCAAACACTCACTGATCAAGCTTGTTTGATTTACTGACCAGTATGACTAGAGAATACGATTATAGTTGTTTCTGTCTTATAAAAAAACTGTTCTGAAAATTTCACTAACAGTAAATATAATATCTTTGAGTGTCACACTGTGCATTTAAAAAAAAAAAAAAAAAGGCATTGAAATGTCAAGCGTCCTTATAAAACAAAAGAACAGCATGTGAGTGAATTGTCTATGGTAGGAGCAATTCTTAGGGGTACTCTAAGGAAAATGCTTTTTCAACACAGATATAGATTTTGCAGGTCCAACACTTTGTGCTTCTAAACCCTTTGTGCTTCTAAAATCTCTGTGACCTTAAACTGTTGATCTATTAATCATGTAAGATTTCAAGGTGCTTTTTTTGAGAAATAAAAGCATTTCCTTAATCAAGTATTAGAATATTGGCAGTTGTTTAGAATCTACTTTATGTCAGCTTCTGAATGAACATGGATTTCTAGATTTTTAGCAGATTGGTTAGTTCAAATTTATGGGTCACCACACTTTGTTTAAAATATTAATTCCTGCTAGAATCATTTTCTTGATCTCAGCACAGACGTACAGCAACAATGCAGACAGTCAAGTGTGAACACAGTTCAGTATTCTCCATGCAACCATGTGTCAAGTCTACTATACCAGTGGCAATAATTAGCAGACCTATTGTTTATTCCACTGCCTTCTAAGAGAATCTTTTCAGTTGCTTTTTTTTTTTTTCTGGACAAGGGACAACTTTCAAAGAATGAAAATTGCACAATGCCACTGCAGTGCATCTCTGAAGCCTGTAAGAATGCAGAAGGCATGTAAATTCAATCCGCTCATAAACAGATTAAATATTGTATTTGGTTCAGGTCACTGTGTTTAACGCTTTTTCAAGGACCCTGTTGTTGAGCTCTGTTCATCAAATGAGACATATGTACATCACAGCTGGGACTGACTGACTGAGCACAGATGTGTATCTACTAAATTGTTTGTGACAGTGACTGTAGTTAATTGTGATGGGTGACAGGTACATTGGAGGCCAGTCAGCTCAGTGAACTGTTGATAAGTGTGGCATGAGGCATGGTATATATTAATAGCAAGTTGAAAATTTATGTCATCCATGACTGAAAATCCAAATCAAGTGAAGACAAGTAAAGCAGATTGGAGCTGTTCATAGCCCTTTTCCTTGCCTTTGCTTTTTCACTATCCGTAATATTAGAACAAAGTATTTTGTATCATTTTTTCCAAATGTAGGTCTGCAAATTTCCTTTGTCAGTGGAGATGACAAGCGACTAACAAATCACCACAGTTTATTTTTGGATGAAAAGATGTGAGACAATTTTGTTTTGACATTGGCTGAAAGCAGTTGTAATCTGCTTCAAAAGCTCCTTTTTTCAATGGAAATTTTTATTTATCTTAAAAGTAAAATATTCCAGTTTGGGAAAAACGTCATAGCTTTTGCACTGAAACTGTCATCATTATCATTATCACCATATTTAGAAAAAAAAAAAATGGTTTGGTTCCACCAACACAATTTCTTCTCAGCATTTCATTTACCTGCTCAATCAATACAAGAAGAATGGAAAAATGCCTATTTATCCAGATTTATTTATACTTTACCTGTGTCTGTTTTCTTAGACAAAGCTTTTATTTCTTCATTTCTGCACCTTGCTACCAGTTCCACTTTATTAATGTAGTGAAACATTAAAGGAACTCTCTCTTTCCTGTTGTGAGGTAAAAATGATGAAACAATCACATTTCATTTTTCTAAAACTGAAGTTGGAGACCTTGAGATAGGATAGTAGTCATAGATGATTCAGTTAGAACCAGACATGATAAGTTTGGAGAAGCTCTGAAAGAAGCCCTGTTCAACATTATATCAGCAACAGAAGCTCATGTTAACAGTGCTTAAGACTTCAACGCTGAATGAAGCAGGGCTGTCAGACCCATTTTGGAGGACAGAAATGTTTTGACTCAGAGTTCTCTTCTTTTGCTACATCCCCAAGTAGCACAGAAGTCACTTTGAGGTTTCCAAACTAATCTGTCTAGAGACTCTGTAACATGCTGTCTGGTTTTGCCTTATTCTAACATTCCAGTAATTCAGAGTAATGTTAATGCCAGAGTTTTAGAAATCAGTGTTTCTAATGTTACAAAAACTGTAGCTGGCTAGATGAGTAAAAGGGGTATGAATGTAAAACGCTCAACAGAAAGGACGGGTACAAAAAAAAAAAAAAATTTGCCCATTTAGTTGTATAAAAGACTCTGCAACAAACTAGTTTCTGCTGTCGTCTAAGCCCCTATAAATCCTGAAAACAAACTGGATATCCCCCCAGGGGGCTGTGGTTGAACAGAATAATTGCTTAATTTTTATGTGAGCTAGGTATCTACATCTCTCATACACGTTTCCTTCTCTCATACAATTTCTGCTTAAATAGGTAATCTGAAATTCTGCCATTAAACTTTGGGAATTCAATCCTTATTTCAAGCAGGAAACTCACACCGCCATTTCTTAGTTCCTAGGTACACATTGTGAGCAACACCCCTTCCTCTTACTTTTGTGCCAGAAATTTCAAATCCTCCTAAGGCAACTAGTTCTTCAATAATTCCTTGGGGTTGGTGATAATCATGGCATTGTAGCTTGGTGTATTGCTGGTTTTTGCAGCATTCCTCAGTGTTGGTTCCCATCACCCAGTAATAATCATTTCGGATGTGATCTTCTTCATGCAAAAAGTACAGTGTGAGGATGGAGAACCACTTGCAGCTTAATCTTCCACTAAAGACACAGATAGTCTTGATGACATGTGTTTCTGTAACATTCAGTCTTTAAAGGATTTATAAAGACAGCATAGGATACCTTTCTTACAATTTTTGGAGGCATGCTCTCACAGAATGGAGAGGTGTAGTTGGGCTGGCATCCATTCAGCTATTAATGAGATGCAGTTTACCTACAGAGAGCAATTTTTACAAGATGTAGGTGTAGCAGAGGATGCTGAGTTATGTGAAAGACTTCCCCAAAGATACGTGGAGCTAACAGTGTCAATATAAAATTAGCAAGGATTTCCAACCAAATGGAATAATATTGCTGCTGCTCCTTCTCTATCCACACTTCTCTGTGATCTAGAGATGCTCTATGTGTGGCATCAGGTAGATAACTATAAAGAACTGAATGCCATGTCAATAATATGTGGGCCCTGGCACATTATAGAGTTTCTAAAATGCTTGCTTTCCAAATGGTGAGGGAAAAAGGGCTCTGTGATACTGACATTACCTGACTTCCGTTCCAGGTCGCTCATGCTCACTATGCTCTGATAGCTGCTCTAAGGCCTGGAGGCTTCTAGAAATTTGTGTGCTTCCTGAAGTTTGGCTGTCAGGACAATGACACGTACACTATAAGAGAACAGAATAAGTAAAAACCAAAGATAACTATCCCCCAGGAACTGACTTGAAAGTCTGATTAACATCTGAATCATATATGCCAGAATGACTTTCACATTAGTCTACAAGATTAAAATAAACTAAAGTCAAATACTGTCATATAGCTCTATAGACTTATTTCTATCTTGGTGTTCAGGTGAGAAATTTATTCCCCATAAAACAAGACTCAAAATGAAACAGCACAGACGTTTTGCAGAATTATATGATATGTTCACTGTCAATGGCCAGAAAAGCATGATAGCATGACGAAACGACTCTCTTGCAGTCTGATGGATTAATTGAGGAAAGAGGAGGCTTTTGTTGCTACTATCTGATATGATGACTGTGTGGCACAGCTCTCCATGTTTCCTTATCCATTTGTCCAGTCAGAGCTGTGCTTCCCTATCAATCTGTATCTGGACCAGCTGGTATAACTGCTGTGAGGTGATTGCAGAGAGGAGCACCAGGATGGCAAAGATAAATGTACAGCGAAGCTTGCAAAGTGGCATGCCCTTCTGAGTACATTGTATAGGAAACTCAATAGGGGATAACTAAACATCAAGTCTGTGTTTCTTTGTGGTGTGAAAGCAGTGTTTTGAGAAGTGGTAAGAGAGGACAGTGGTCACACACAGAGCAGAATGAGTCTTTCCCCTATTAAAGCCAGAGCGAAAAGGATTCCAGAGAAAGAACAAGACACAAATGAGGTTGAATTTTTAAGGAAAGGGCAGGAGTGTCCAGCCAGGGCTAGGCTACTGTCTGTTGTTATGGCAACGGAGGGAGAGCCCCCTGCTCCAGAGAGGAAAAAGAGACAGTAGGAGGGCAGGAAAGAAACTTTGCAGAAGGAAGGGAGGGGGGTAGGGGTTTGAAAATGGAAAGAGAACAAAGTTGAGTGTAAAGGTCAGGCAGAAACAGTAGCATCAATGGCCACCATGCCTGAAATGCCCTTACAGACCTGTGCACAGCCAAGCCCTTTGCTGAGGTCATTTCCACAGTCATCATCTGGCTGGAAGAATGCCACCCCAGTGTCCTGTTCTCCTGCACCCACTGCAGGTGAAGGTCTAACACCTACCTTTGTGCACTGCCTGAGTGTGCATAATAGAATCATAGAATAAATAAGGTTGGAAAGGACCTTAAGATCATCCAGTTCCAAACTCCCTGCCATGGGCAGGGACACCTCACGCTAGACCATGTCACCCAAGGCTCTGTCCAACCTGGCCTTGGACACCACCAGGGATGGAGCATTTATCACTTCTTTGGGCAACCTGTTCCAGTGCCTAACCACCCTCACAGTAAAGAACTTCCTCCTTATATCTAATCTAAACTTCCCCTGTTTAAGTTTTAACCTGTTACCCCTTGTCCTATTGCTACAGTCCCTGATGAAGAGTCCTTCCCCAGCATCCTTGTAGGCCCCCTTCAGATACTGGAAGGCTGCTATGAGATCTCCATGCATCTTCTCTTCTTCAGCAACTTTCTCAGCCTGTCTTCATGCAGGAAGTGCTCCAGCCCTCCTACCATCCTTATGGGCCTCCTCTGGACTTGCTCCAACAGCTCCATGTGCTTCTTATGTTGAAGACACCAGAACTGCACACAATATTCCAAGTGGGGTCTCACAAGAACAAAATAGAGGGGCAGAATCATCCCCTTTGACCGGCTGGTCATGCTGCTTCTGATAAAGCCCAGTGTATGGTTGGCTTTCTGGGCTGCAAGCACACACTGAAGCTGGCTCATGTTCAGTTCCTCATCTATCAGCACTCCCAAGTCCTTCTCCACAGGGCTGCTCTGAATCACTTCTCTGCCCAACCTGTAGGTGTGCCGACCCATGTATAGGACCTTGCACTTTGTTCAACTTCATGAGGTTGGCATTGGCCCTCCTCTCAAGCATGTCAAAGTCCCTCTGGATGGCATCCCTTCCCTCTA
Source organism: Psittacula echo (assembly GCF_963264785.1). Lineage (NCBI taxonomy): Eukaryota > Metazoa > Chordata > Aves > Psittaciformes > Psittacidae > Psittacula > Psittacula echo. The sequence continues at coordinate 38,143,725 of NC_137735.1, read as the reverse complement.
GCGTATCAATCAAACCACACAACTTAGTGTCATTGCTGAGGACATGCTCAATCCCACTCTCCATGTCACCAACAAAGATATTGAACAAGATTGGTCCTCATACTGACCCCTGAAGGACACCACTCATTACTCACCTTCAGTTGGACATTGAGCTGTTGACCGCAACTCTGCATGCGGCCATTCTGCCAATTCTTTATCCACTGTGTAGTCCATCCATTAAATTCATGTCTGTCCAGTTTAGATACCAGGATGTCATGCGGGACAGTACTTGTGAGAAGAACTCTCTTCAGTGCCAAGTACCCCTACATCCGCTATCTTTTAATATATTGAACTGATCTCAAATGGTTTAGAGCTAAATTTCATTTTCTACTTCCTACTACTTTCTACGTGACATTATGTGATGACAGCTGCTTCTTTAACATGGGAATCTCCTTTTCACCCCTGAGAAGCAAGCTTTTTTTAGTTAGATTACTACTTCCAAGATGCACTCTGAAAATTCTGGCTACTGGGATATGCAGATATTTTTATCAGAAGCAATGCCTTGATACTTAATGGGTCCAGTACAGGGAATTATTTTCAGTAGTAGCAAGGCAACCCCGTAGGACAGAATGGAAGAGCAGCATAAACCACCCAACTGGTTGGCCAGGGATGCAACTTAAAGCTTTGCTAAACAGATCCAAGCTGAAATCTCTGATTCCAGCTCACCAGAAGGAAGCATCAGAAACCACGGCTAAGCAACACAAAACTAGGACTTTTCTTTGAGTCTTTATAACAAAAAATGGAAGAAAACTTTCCCAAGGATGATTTCTGTTTTCTTTCTGTCCCTCCCTCTCCCCCCACCCCCTTCTTTCTTGAATAAAATGTTCCTGCTAATACGGCTGTTCATGAATCGATGCAGTTGTGAGAGGATGGTAGCTTCTGCTTTTCCAGCACTTTTGAACAGGCTGGCCAATTTTTACCAAATATGACAGAATGATAGAGTTTTCAGATGTTACACACTTAAAAGTTCTGTTAAAATAGTTAGCTAGGGGCAGGAAAGAGGCTGTAGCGATACCTAAACTGAAGGAAATACAGGACTATGAACTGAACTGTTACTGAAAACACACATTCTTGTGTTGAAGGGTGTAGATAGGAGAGAGAGGTTATAAATGCTTTAATTCTTGGAAAAGCTTCAATCAAAGTTTGAACTTTATTAGATACCATCTCACTTTCATTCTCTTTCTCTCATTCCCTCCTCATATGAGTTCTCTAGTGTTTCATAAAGACAGGAAACATGCTGCAGGCTTAGTTTACTTCATTTAAAAAGCCATTTGATGAAACACAAATCATTTGGAAACACAACTCTATTAGTTCCAATGCTTGTGGAACTATTTATTATTTAAAGCAAATGATAGTTGCATTACAGTGTCACAAGAAAGTTCCCAGTCCTCTCTATTACCTTTCTATTTCTCTTCATTTCATTATTTACTCTCTCTTGTCTGAAATGTTCTTATATGCCAGATTTTTCCCTTAATTGTAGTTTCAAATCACTCCTTTCACTAGAAGACAGTGTGAATATCCTTCTCTTCTTCCAAAATATTCAAGTTCAAAATGTAATATCAGTGTAAAAAACGGTAGAATTATGAGTACAGTGTCTATAATCTTATTTTACCAAAAGAAATGTGATTTTTTTTTAATTTAAAATAAAATATCATCTTTTCTTCTCCTAAACCTTCTACAGGTCTGTTCATCCTCTGCAGTACCAGCTTAGCCTCCTGGTCTGTCAGCATCACACTTTTCTTTTTTTTTTTTCATATTGGTAGAAAGCCTTTTGGGAATTCATAGAATGCAAAGTGTCCTCTTTGTATCACATTATGTTTCCTAATTTCACTTTCCAAAACTGAATTAATACTGATTTGATATAGCTTTTAGTTTCGTCAATAAATATGTCTGCCTCTGCTCTCTGCTGTTTTTTACTTTCTTGAATTCTATAATCCAAAAAAGATGATACAGTATTTGGACCAAATGGAATCAAGTAAAAGTTTGTGAAGGGAATTTGAAGGCTTTCAACTGGGATGTCAAATGTTGAGGACTGAATCAGTTTAAAGCTGTATTGATGAAGAGTGACTTTCACCTTCAGAAGAGATAATGCTGCTCAAGATGCAGTGTCCCTGATGAATTACAATCTATTATACTGTTAATTGGTTAGCAAGAAATTAAACATGAATCATTCAACAGAATACAGTGATATAAAATCAATTAAGTCATTGCACTAGGAAAAAAAAAAAACCTAAGTGCTCTAGATTAGGGGCCATTATGCAAAAGAACATCAATTTTAATAAAGCATTTGTTGTTTGATGCTCAATACAGTTATTCAGACAGATTTTAAAAGCTTTGATTGCATTAAGGCCTTTGATTTTGAATCAGAGAAGCACTTCTAATATAAGCTACTAGACACAAATAATCAAGTAACCACTGATTGCCATAGTTATGTGAGTTTAGGACCAAATTCGGAATTAATTAACAGATGTGCAACCATGTTGATTTTCATCAGATCAATTAGGTGCAAAAGGTGCAAGAAAAAGCAAAACATGCCTTTTTAATACATAAATTTTCATTCTCCTCTTACTTACCCTCAAGGAAGCAATCCAAAAAGTCTAATTTCCAGACTCATTTTAGCAGCAGTCAAAATTTGACAGTTGTGTAAGAACTGAGAAATATATATGTTCTCTCTAATTGCAGTATTTTGGCTGTTTCTCACTCTGATGACAACTGTGTCCTGACAAATGTCCCCATTTTCTCCATCCCCAGTAGCTAGCCTATTAATTTTCACCCACCCTTCCAAACATTAGTTTAGATAGTTTTTTGTGTTTTCAGCAACAAGATTTTGAATATGAGAAACTCAGAGATCCTCCTTCTAGAAGCAGACTTTTGGAAAGATGGACAGACCCATATTCTTTACTTAGTCAGTAGAAAATCACTAATGAGCAGCAAATTCTGAACACCCCATATCTCTTTCAGGAAGACCATAATGGACTGCTTAAGGGGTTAAGAAGTAATCCAAGTGTTTGGGTTTATTTAATGAATTCTTAATTTCACTTTCTAGCAACACCACAGGTGACATTGACGGGTTGTATTTGCCATATGAATCACCCAGAAGTGTCTCCCATAAAAAATACACCACCAGTTAAGTAGATATCTTTGACACCTTTAATTATCTTTGCAAAATCTATTTGCATTTTGCATGTAATTTTACATATATACCCACACACACACATATTCAAGTCTATGTATAAGAAAATTCCTATGTAAAACTTTATACCTAAGGTCAATTTTTAACAGTTTCTTTGCATGTGATGTTTCTACCAGTGCCAACAAATTGAAATCCACAATTGACGATGTTAAGCCTAAGTTTCTGATTTAAAATTTGTATCAATATTTCTTAAAATAATTTGTTACTGTTGCTTTTAAAAACAAATATTCTGGAAACAACCTTTCATTAGATTTAATGATGATTCCATATGCCAAATTAGTATACAAACCAAATTAAGTCTGTAATTAACTTATTAATTCAACACAGCACTAATTCTCAGACTTTTATCATTACTTTCTGTAAGTGGAAGTTTTAAATGCACAGCCTGTCTTTAGTACTTGGGAATAGCTCCTGGAAACATGACAGCTGTTTCCCTCTCCCTGCTCCCCCAGTGCTACTGAGACTCAAACCATGAATGTACTCAGGATCACTAAGGTAATTATATGTTTTAGTAGCTTCATTAAGAGCTCTGCAAATATATTTCACTATAAAATTATTTGTGTTCTCTTCAAGCTGTCTAAAAGATGAGGAATCTTTGGTAAGAGAAGGCTAAGGTGCTATGTTTCTTCACTTTAGACAACAACCTCTTACAAATCAGTAGCAAATGATGCACAAAAATCCCTTGGTATCTTAAAGATGGAAAAATTACATAGGTAAACAGATAAATCTTTAGTACATTTGTCTTTATGGGAGCAGCTCCTGCTGTTGGTCTCTAACCTGGAGGGCATTTTTCTCTTCTAAATTGCCAGTCGTGTCTCACAGCACAGTGATAAATAGAAACCACTGAAAGAAATAAGATTCATTCTAACACACAAGAACTTTCCAGACAGACATTGGCCTCTGAGAACAAACACTTAGGTAAAATAGATTAGTTGCAATTGCAGAATATATCACTCTGGGTGCCTGTGAACAGGCATTATCTAGCTGTGCAAATAAGTGCCTTCATGCCAATCATTAAGTAATAAATACATTTAAGAGATTGTCTACAACTTTAAGGAAAACAGAGGAAAAGGTCTCTCTACATCAGCTATGTTTTGTATGAAGCCAGTGACACATTCCCAAACGCTACTTAAAAATAGTCACTAATAGTGCAGGTCGTATTGGTTTGTGATAGCAAGTTTCCTTTACCAGACAATTAATAAAGCAGACAAGAAACAAGTCCTACAGAAATTCAATTAAAAGTGCTAGCTTTATAATAGAACAGAAAACTCCATAGCAATTTTCTTCTTCATGATTTCACCCAGAACACATATGCTACGGCAGAAATTTATTTATTTATGGTTACATTGGAGTAACATTTTGCTAGGCTGCTTGTTTGTTTGCTCGTTAACTGTTTCAAAAGTCTGACTAAAATATAAACTGCCTTGGAAAATACAATTATTCCGCTTTGACTGCTAGTTTCATGACATGTGGATTGCTTTCAAGAATTGATGTCACTAATAAGTTGGGTTTTTTTTAATGCAGCCAGAACCATAGGAAGGTATTGTGACACTACAAGCCATTCTGCCTACTGCCCTTATCCTGTCCACAAGACTGTACGAATTTAAGTGCCTGGGGTGGGATAAGCTCTCTGATGCAATTAAAGCAACCCTACCCTAACTATTCATCCTGTCCAAAATTTTTCTTGCTTCTGATCTTTAGGCACTACTAGCAGTTAGGCAGACAGTCTTACTTGGTCCTTTGTGTCTTACAAGAGAAGTTTGGAGATGAGGCATGAAGGCAGAGAGCAGAGCAGTGAGGCCAGGGAATGATAGAGAAGGGAGGTGGAAAAAGACAACAGAGTGGCTACCACCAGGAAAAGAGGTGGACACTGGATATAGCAAGAAGCAAGCAGCTTTCTAGGCAGTCCTTGGATGGGCACAAAAGTAGCTGAGAAAACTGTGCATTTGCATGCCATCTATCCCCTTTCCTCTCAGAAGTTGCATTTTTGCATAATTTTCCTTCTGTCATCCTTAGACTCTATTAACAATTTTTTTTTTTTCTCTTGGATGTAGGATTCAGTACAAAACCAGTTCTTCTATTGACATTTAGATTGAATTAATGAGATGGATTTTATCTAGGGTTACATGCTTGAATGTTAATTGGAAGCTACCTCTATTCGTTCTTTGCGGATGCAATATTGTTCAGTAGGGGGTGTTGGAAACAGACTACTCTTTTTTTTATTTGTTTGTACAGATACCTTAAGGTTTTTATATAATTATATTAATAACTGTTATACATGCATGCAAGACATTTCAGTTTACTATAATTAAAAATTTACCGTTATAGTAAGGATTTTATTATACTAATTCAATATGAACCCAGGACATCCATAGTTTGACAGTCATTTCGAGGCAGAATGAACAAGTATTGATTGCCACAATAGGCAGTGGTCTTGTTTCCCTCCCACATTGGCTGTAGATCTCAAAGCAAAAGGCATGGTGAACTAGCTCAAAACTAACCCAGAAAACAGATTAAAGGCATGGAAGAGGCTTGGGAAGGGCAGGGACAATCTACTATCAATGGGAAGGGAGGATACGCCCTATTCTCTCTGCAATTTATGTTGGTGCCAATTTTAATTAGATGAAATGCACTCTCAGATGTGCATGTTAGATCCAGGTCCAAAATGTAGAACAAACGAGATGTCTGTTTAAGTTCTGCGGGCTTCTGAGGCAGCATGCAGCCTTCTCTGACCTGGTTTCCTGGATGATTCTTCAACAAACGAACTAAACATGATAACTGTGCTGACTGGGACTTTTTCATTTTACAGGATGCTGCAGGTTTCTTAAACTTCTAGTTGGTCTGTCTTCATCTCCTTTGATCAACTTTCCTTCTTTTTTGTTTTACTTTTTTTTTTTTTGTCCTTCCTTTAATTTTCATTTTCTTATAATCTTTCCCATCCATCTGCTCTGGAGTAGAGAATCAAAGCCTTTTCTCCTATTCACTTGTCTCTAGGAATATCAATCATCTCAAAGACTACAGTAAAAGTTTTATAATTCTCTCAAACTATATACATCTGTTAATCATACTTTCAAAATACTGCACGTCACTTCTTTAGCAGAATGTATAATACTGATTCATATTAATTTACTCCATGTGTAATTGCAATTCATTTAGAAATAGCTGAACTGGCAAAAAACTAGCTAGTTTAGATACTGTGCCTTCACAACTTCCAAAGTCATCTGTGAAACTACGGAAATAGTGAGGATATTTCTTCTCACTAAAGCCTAAGCTGCCATAATGATACTGCTACATGTGCTACCTGGCCCCACTGGAATAAATAGGCTAGCTAACAACATGAATTGAAGCTTTGTTATAACTTGTACTCAGTCTTTTAACTACAGTATAAATTGACCACTAATGACTTAAGTAGGGTGTGTCTTTTGAATTTGCCATGAATTCAATTTGAAATCAGGAACTTCATGGATAGTTAACAACTTCATCAACTACACCTAAAATTGTCTCTGCTTTATTAACAATAGAGTCTATAAAGTATCATTGTCCTGGTTTCAGCTGTAACAGTTATTTTTCTTCCTAGTAGCTGGGGCAGTGCTGTATTATGGCTTCAGTCTAAGAACAATGCTTATAATACACTGATGCTTTAGTTGTTGCTAAGTAGCAATTATCCTGATGAAGGACTTTTCAATCTCTCATGTGCCGCTTGTGAGGATGCACATGAGAAGCTGGGAGGGAACAGTGACAGGACACCTGACCCAAATTAGCCAGAAGGGTTTTCCATACCACAGCATGTCACACCCAGTATAGAAACTGGGGGGAGTTACCCTGAAGGGATTGCTGCTTGGGTCAGGCTGGGTATCGGTCAGCAGGTGGTGAGGGATTATATTGTGTATCACTTTTGTTTTCTGAGCTTTCATTTCTTCTCAATATTTCCTATTATTATTATTGTTATTATTGGTATTCTTTCTAGTATCACTATATTTTACTTTATTTTAGTTATTAAACTGTTCCTATCTCAACCCGTGTGTCGTGGTTTAAACCCAGGCCGTAAATCAGAACCACGCAGTCCACTTCCCCCCCACCTTTCTTCCCTCCGCTTCTGGAGGGACGGGGAGGAGAATCGAAAGAATGCAACTCCCATGGGTTGAGATAAGAACAGTTTAATAACTAAGGTATAACACAAATCACTACTGCTACCACTAATAGTAATAATGATAAAGGAAATAACAAGGAAGAGAATATGATACCGCTCGCCGGAAAAGAGAGCCCGACCGAAAAGAGGACGTGCCCTTCCGGGTAGCTCCCAGTTACATCCCCTGGCATGACGTGCTGTGGTATGGAATACCCCTTTGGCTAGTTTGGGTCAGGTGTCCTGTCCCTGCTTCCTCCCGGCCCCTCCTCCTCCCTGGCAGAGCATGAGACTCACAAAGTCCTTGGTCAGTCTAAACATCTGTGTTATCAGCTTTGTTCCCAGGCCAAAAGTCAAAAACACAGTGCTGCAACAGCTACTAAGAAGGAGAAAAACTGACTGCTACTGCTGAACCCAGGACACCGTGGTATTTACATTCTTCCGATTCCCCTCCCCATCTTGCCCAGGGGAGCAGGGGGGAAATGGGAGAGTGAGCGGTTGCATGTGGCTGAGTTACCAGCTGAGTCTAAACCACGACAACCATCAAAAATGTGTAGGGAGTATTTATATATATTTGTATTGTTGGCATTCACAGATTGCTTGGAGCATGGGGTTCTATGTTATTTTCACATTATTTTTTATTTTTCAGATCTTTGGAATTGCATTAGTATTTGACATGAAGAAAAGAGAAATGTCAAAACTACATGACTAAGTTTTTGTAAACCTCACATTCTTTGACTGCTTGGACCAAGAAACTGTACATTTATCATTTGGTAAAACAAAAATTCCTATGAGATTTTAAGTGTCCATATAATTTTGTAAGTCAACAGAGGATATATCCAGAAAAGTACCTGCACAGTAAAAGCTCCATCTCTGTAGAACTAGGTACTGGTCTAATAATAATAATTTCCAGTCATTAATAGCATTTTATGTACAACTCGTATAAACTAAGAATACAGGTTAGTAATTCTAACTTGTATTTTATTAGCAGAAGTGCATGTTATGTACACAATACTATCTTATCTGTTTACTCTTTCAAATGCCATTTCAAAATCTGATATTCATGAATATATCCTGGAAAATGGGTATACCAATCTGAATGATTTTCTGTTTAAAAATCATAGTTCTTACCAATCTTTTACCAGAATGGTGACTATGTCAGCATGCTCAGTAAGAGGGAGAAGTTTGGAAAGTTATGCAGGCAGAGAAGGGGCCAAAAATAATGGAATTAGGGAAATGGTGAACAGACAAAAGTGTTATGAAAATTAAATAATTTGCTAGTAGTAAACAACCTGAAAGGAGAACAAAACGGTTAATGAGTAGGGAAATTTATGTTGATCAAACCTATGGATGATTTATTAGTTCTGAATATATTGAAAATCTGATACTTTTTTTCTTAACAAAAATCTTTTCAGATACTCTGACAATGCAAGAAAACAAAGTATCTAATCAGTTGATTTAAAATGCAGTATATAAGTAAGGAATTAATGTATCCTGATATCACAAAATACAGTGTTTAGCATTAAAATGCAGTATGAAAATGAACTTCTATTTAACATGTCTTGGGAATATGGCTCCTGGTGATTAAGTAGAGTTCTTGGATATGTTGACTATATGAAACAAAAAAGACTGTTCAAGAGCTAAGAAAAAAAATACACCTATTGCCTTTCAATTCACATAACTGTGAAAGAGAAATCTAATGGACAAAGATAAATGATTGCAAAACAAAATGACAATGATGTCTGAATAATTAGAGAGATCTTTTTGTGAATTGAAAAATTTACAAAGTACTCTGCAAATGCAAGAAACAGTGGAATTACTAGAAGATAAGGACAAATAGGAAGTTCTCTGCCTCAATAAGTTTTATTGGGAATAAATCAAACCTAAATCGGATCCAGCAAAGTGTGAATACTAAATATTATCTGGTCTTTGTGGGGTACTGTCACCAGCTTCTTGAGCAAAGCAAGTGAACAAAAATTGGTCCAGCAAGCATAAACCCAGAGAAACTGTCAGACACTAAACCCAAGAGAGTACACACTGACTAGATTATACATGAAATCCATTCTTTAGGATAACCCATCAACCCAGGCATCTTTTTTTCCACATATAAGCACCATTTCACACAGAAAAGGAGATAATTCAGTAGTTTCAAAAGCAGGTTTATTAAAGATGTGATAGTAGCTCTTCTATTTCTACTAAAACCATGAAGACCCAGGGCAATATTCACATGGCATAACTCAATAGATTCAAAGACAAGTTTATTAAAGTTGTGATAGTGGCTTTTCTGTATCCACTAAAACCCTGAAGACCAAAGGGAATATTCTTGTGAAAATCACATTTCACCATAAAGTAGTTTGGCATATGTTTTTTCTTGATCTGATAAGACAGAGAAAGGACAGTCTAGGAAACAGATTAGGGGGTGAAAATGCAGGAAGACATGGGGCTTGCTCTTAAGGAAGGAAACTTCATGGCATCTGCAAAGACAGAGAGACTGCTCAATACTGGTGATTTCACAAATAAGAACACAGTCAGGAGATAAAACTAACACAAGCAGAAAGCAAAGGTTCTCTCACCTCATGTAGGTTTTCTCAGATTTTCATGTAAAATAAAGGATACAAAAGACTCCAGCAGAGAATATGGTTTGGCCAAATAATTATTAAATCTATTCACAAGGAACCAAACTATGTCTTTTAACATGTTTACATTCAATTGAAGTCAACATGAAGATGGGAAGAGTAAACACAATTTGATATCCATCCTGAAAAAATTAGATGGTTTAATCTCAAATTTTGCCTGTTCTTCCAGAGCCAAACAAGTGAGTGACATAAAAAAAATACTGGACTTTTTGGTCAATATTTAATCTTGTCTTTTATATCGCTGTTTGTTATACAGTATTGTACATAACACACTGATAAATGCAATACATTAACACTACCAAGACCAAACAGATTCAATCAAGAAATCTTGAAAACTGGAAAAGCAAAAACCTGAGGGTATTAGTACAAATTCAAGAGCAGGAACACTCATTATCATGAATTTATGTTACAAAATGAATTTATTTATACATAAACTCTTGGAATGGAAGTCTGCATTTGAAACAAAATCTAAAACAAGAAAGAAAGAAAAAGTGAGAAAATGATAATGCATTATTTTCCAGGGAGACAATTATGTCTCTATAAGCTTCTGAGATGCACAGCAGGACAGTGCTTTTGAAATAGTGTATTGTATTTGATAGAGAGCAATACTTCAGCTATTGTTCCTTTACATAAATACATTTTAATAAGGCATTTTTGATTAGTAACTTCAGTATTTCCAAGACTGAACTTATTGATTAAGCATGGGTTTTTTTAAAAATCTTTTTTAATTTTTTTTTCAGGTTTTAAAGTCCAAACTACAAACTTGTATGGATATTCTAATCCCCTGCAATTTGACATTCTAATTTAGCACTCAAGAAAGCTCACTAAAATCTGTTAGCTAAGAAACATCAGAAATTTTAATTTGCAAAAAAACCGTTCTAAATCAGTTATTTATTAAAATAATATTAAACCAAATTAGGGTTAGTCTGAAAACAATAATACTTCTAAAAGTATATTTTCAAGATTAAAACTTGTTAAAGGTCTACCTGAACGCAATAAATTGCAAAATACATGTAAATGAGACACTACTGAATTGCTGTCATATTCAGCTACACTAAGCTATGACATTTCATCAATACTGAATGTGTATTGAAAAAAATATAATGGGGTCTAGAGAAACACTGGAAACCAGATTTTCACATTTTCTTTGGAATTCATACATCACTTGACAATAACCAGTCCTCAGAAGGTTTTAGACAAATTAATTAATTTACTAAAATGCATTTCTGCAGCTGAATAGATGTGAAAGCAACAAATTTGCTTGTTTAGAAAGGTGCTGACTTCATCTGTGTCCTGAGGAGATGGAAGCTCCTCATCGAAAAGCATCATCGAAAGGATGCAAACTGGGAACCACAAAACCAACTAGATTCTAGGCTAGTAAACACTGTGAAGAGTTAGGCCACATCTCTCCAGCCTTCTAGCTCATCTTCAGTGTGAAGGTGTTTCCGTATAACTACAATTATAGATAAAAGTGAGAGCAGATAATCCTCAGAACAGTTTACATATTTGCTTGGGTGCATTTATTAATCCAAGAACAGACCTGCACTAACTTGGGAGATGGCTGTTGTACCAAAGCTGATGTGTGTATCTGTACTTGCCTGTCTGGACTTGTAAATGCATCATATTTCCTAGGTTTAGCATTTTGTACATAAAAAATAATCCTTTTTCTTCTGAACTAGCAAAGTAATGCCTTGTTTAGTCACTGAAACCATACAGAGATCTTAAAAATAGTTTTCTGTTTCCTTTAGATGAGTTAGAAAGGGAAAGAAAACCCAGGGTAAAGCCCATATTATTCATGGTGTAAGACAGACTGATGCCATCACAAGTTGTGACCTGTTTTGTGATTCACTGCGAGTTACCTGCAGAGACAGGAATACATGCCTGACTTATTACTGTCACAGACAGGGTGCTGTGAGTAATACGGTCACACCTAACAAACTGAAATTGAATAACAGGTCTGTACAACAAAGAAAGTATCTTTAGCTAAGATTTCTGGTGAGGTGGATTGAACATTAGAGAATATATTGCTGGACTGTGATATTTTAATGGGTTTACAAAGCCATAACTGGCAGGTTTTCCAATGTTCATTCAAGCATATTGTAATAACTAGATGAAACTACGAAAATACTGAAGCCACCAAAACAGGAATACTTTACTGGTCAATATTATTCAGGATGAAAATCAACAGCCCTCTGAATCTGAATAAGAAACTAAAGTGCAATCTATATGACCTTCTATATGATCTCAAAAGTGCAGTACATATATAAAGAGGGAGAATTGTGGAAGAGAGCTCAGGTGCGCAAGTCACATGCATGACACACACCATTATCTTGTCAACAAAAAAGACCTCAAATTTTATTAAATATTTGTATTTTTTTTATTTCTTTTTATTTTCATGAGGGTGAGTGACTGTATTTGAAAAATGAAAATTCTACTACTAAGATAGTTCCTCCATGTTTTAACATTTTAGTACTTTTCTTAAAATAAAATATTATTAAACATAGTTGTCCAGAGCAAATTTCTAGTTCATATAGTTTGATAATATATAACTGAATTCTTTTTCTCAGTGGCTTTTATTGCAGTCGTCAATTCACATTCCTATATAAAAAAGTTCTTTACTTGCTGCTTCATTCTCTATAATGATTAAAGTATTTTAAGAATACTTTAAAGTTTCAAGTTAAAAACTATGTAGAAATGCAACTTAATTGGTAGTGCAAGCCCAATTTCGGTCACAAAACAAAATACACTTAGAATTCACCAATAAATTCTCAGAGAGCTGCAGGTTTAGGCAGTTGCAGATTTCAGGAAAACAAACATCCACTGTTTAAATTAAGAATATTCCCCACAGTCAGACTTTGTACTATTTACGTATCTCAACTGCAATAACACCACTACACTAAGTTAAAAAGACCTCAGAGAACTAGAGTGGTGAATATCACTTCTTATCTGTAGTATCTTTGTAATAAGGTTTTATAAAGTAATGTCTTGAAAATCTCTGCAGCTAGATCTAGGGACTTGAACAGGCCTATCAAGTTCTAGAACCAGGGTTTCCCTCCTGAAAGTACCTTCTGTTGTTTCTACCCTCTCTGATGTGTATTAAATTAGTAGATTGTTCCTAAATTGTGCAAGAAAGAATTGATCAAACTATCCCTTCATTAATTTACCTGAGTTCTTATCTATTTCAAACTAGTTTGGGAGACAAAAAGAAACCAAAAAACAAACAAACAAACAAAAAACTAGGGAAAAAATAAAAATTAAAAAAAACCAACACAAAAAAATAACACCAAAAAAAAACCAAACCACTAAAACCAATCCATGACAAAGCGGTATTATTTTGAAGAATGGCAGGTTTACTCATCTTGGTTATTTTTTAAATGAGCAAGAAAAATCTAGATCCTCCTCAACTGTGCCTTTTTTCCCCATACATGTGGATGAATCGTGGATACTTCCTGCCTTGATGATCAGTGTTAGTATTGAAAAAAACAGATCAAAACTAGTAATATGCATCCTATATGGTTATATACTACAAAACTTTCTGACTAGAGTCTTCTAGCTCCTGTTCCACTCAATCTGATATATGCTCTACATTTTTTCAAGACCGGGGACTTTTTATGCTAATTTGAAAAGCATAGGCCTTGAAACCTACCATGGCAGAGCCACAGTAAAAGTAGCCAACAGTAATGCGGAAACAAGACCATATATTTGTTCAGTTCCTTTTCAGAGACACAAGTTGAAAAGACAAATTATGAAAGTACATTCAAGTTCACTCACACTGATGTAATTCCAGGCTCCTTGGTCACAAGGGCTGCTGATACTCAGAGCTGACCCTGCATATGCTAGTAAAATTATTGAGAGATCATAAAGAAAAGACAAATTCTTTGTTTCTTATGGCAACACCCCTTTCAATCAACCTCATGCTGAGAACCATTTATTACCATAACATGTGACACAGAAAATCTAAAGAGGCAGTAAGGGGTAAATTTTCAGATTATCACATGCCATTCTAGCTGTGACTTTCTCATTAACTTTAAAAGAGTCATGTGGCTTAGCTCAGCTCAAAGCTCTGAAATGTACCCCTACACATGTCCCAGAGTAAACCTTTACAAACATCATAATTTTCCATATTTCACTTAATTTCTCTAAATTAACAGGAAGTGCCAACTAAGCAGACTATTAACAACTTTTCTTCAAACTGCAGACAACCTTGAATTGTGGTTAAAGTGACCTTGTAGTTTTCATGGGTACCATCCTTAACTCTTCAGCAATTTCAAGTCAGTAAAGAAGATTAAAGAGAAACTTCAGGTTATAATGTATAAGTAACAATCCTACATGGTACAGTAGTAGTACAGTGCTTAGTATTTATTTCCTTTGACTCAAAGAAGCTTTGCAAAATGCAGTTTATGGGAAATAAGTTAAAAAACCCATAAATCTAGAAATGTAACTTAAAGAATGGGGACATAAAAATGAAGGAAAATTTTTTTATTAATAGGCACATTGAGGTGGTGTATGGGTTTATGCATTCAAACTGAGGATGCAACAAGTATATGACAACTTTTTTATCCTTCCTGCTCAAACTCAAAGTTCCTTACTCTTGCCTAACCAAAGCTTGCTGTCTATTATATGCTCAAGGGCCATAATTATTTCAAAAATAGACTTCTGAGAAAATCACATAATTAGTCCAGTGCAGCTGGTATAAAAATTACTGGCAGGAGTAGTAGTATCATTAAAAAATTGGAACTAAAGCATACCAGCTATACTCCAGGGCAAGTTAAACATACAGAACCCCTAGTAAATATTTTAGAATCCAGTATAGTGCACACTGAGAGCACCCAATTTTTTTTTAACACCACTGATCCAGACTCAACAGAAAAATATCTCTGCCAAAATGGAACTATAGTGCAGTCTGATTTATATAAGTTTAGTAAGGTGATTTTCTTTGGTTCTTAAATAGAGTTAGACTGCAGTAGAAGAAAGACACATTTGACCCTGGGTCATGCAATGATGATAGAATTCCAATTTTCATTTCTGAGATTTTCTTCTCTCATAAGAAAAAATTTGAAATTATGAACTGGAACTCAAGCTAATTTGCAATAGCTGCGTGACTCTGTAGGGAACCTGATCTAGTGTTGTTTTCTCAGATAAGTAGTGTCCTCTTTATTTCTGACTTTCTTAAAACCATTCAGAAGCCTAGCATAGGATGCTCTTAGAACTGAAATGCACACATCCAAAATTACACTACTAGATGTGCTTCAAAAACTTTGACTTCTAGAATTCTAGAATCCCGGGTAACTATAGACCGGTCAGCCTCACCTCCATCCCTGGGAAAGTGATGGAGCACCTTATCCTTGATGCCATCTTAAGGCATGTCAAGGATAAGAGGGTTATGAGGGGCAGTCAACATGGCTTTACCAAGGGGAAGTCATGCTTGACCAACCTCATAGCCTTTTATGAGGAAATAACATTGTGGATGGATGATGGCAGAGCGGTGGATGTGGTCTACTTTGACTTCAGCAAAGCATTTGACACAGTCTCCCACAGCATCCTCATAGCTAAACTGAGGAAGTGTGGTCTGGATGATCAGGTAGTGAGGTGGACTGCGAACTGGCTGAAGGACAGAAGCCAGAGAGTTGTAGTCTATGGGGCGGAGTCCAGTTGGAGGCCTGTATCTAGTGGAGTGCCTCAAGGGTCAGTATTGGGACCAGTATTATTTAATATATTCATCAATGATTTAGATGAGGGAATTGAGTGTTCTATCAGCAAGTTTGCTGATGACACTAAGCTGGGAGGAGTGGCTGACACGCCAGAAGGCTGTGCTGCCATCCAGCGGGACCTGGACAGGCTGGAGAGTTGGGCAGGGAGTAACTTGATGAAATATAACAAGGGAAAGTGTAGAGTACTGCGTCTGGGCAGGAACAACCCCAGGTTCCAGTATAGGTTGGGGAACGACCTGTTAGAGAGCAGTGTAGGGGAGAGGGATCTGGGGGTCCTAGTGGATGGCAGGATGACCATGAGCCAACACTGTGCCCTTGTGGCCAAGAAGGCCAATGGCATCCTGGGGTGTATTAGAAGGGGGGTGGTCAGTAGGTCGAGAGAGGTCCTCCTTCCCCTCTACTCTGCCCTGGTGAGACCGCATCTGGAATATTGTGTCCAGTTCTGGTCCCCTCAGTTCAAGAAGGACAGGGACCTGCTGGAGAGAGTCCAGCGCAGGGCAACTAAGATGATTAAGGGAGTGGAGCATCTCCCTTATGAGGAAAGGCTGAGGGAGCTGGGTCTCTATAGTTTGGAGAAGAGGAGATTGAGGGGTGACCTTATTAGTGTGTATAAATATATAAAGGGAGAGTGTCACAAGGATGGAGCCAGGCTCTTCTCAGTGGCAAACAATGATAGGACAAGGGGTAATGGGTACAAACTGGAACACAAGAGGTTCCACTTAACCTTGAGAAGAAACTTCTTCTCAGTGAGGGTGACAGAACACTGGAACAGGCTGCCCAGGAGGGTTGTGGAGTCTCCTTCTCTGGAGACATTCAAAACCCACCTGGACACATTCCTGTGTAACCTTATCTAGGTGTTCCTGCTCTGGCAGGGGGATTGGACTAGATGATCTTTTGAGGTCACTTCCAATCTCTAACAATCTCTAACATACTGTGAAATGCTACCATCTTAGGTTTAGACTTCCCAAGTGCTTGAGATCTACTTCTGGCCTTGTGTGTAAGCGTACTATCTTTTTAAGGCCAAGCAGTTTCGGACTGCTAGGAGCAACATGGGGTTGCTGTACCTGAAAGGGCTGAAGGAGTCAATCAGGAAATTGCATTTCCAGCTTATCTGTCTGATCTGACACCAATCTGACACCAAATCCCACTGATAGAAAGAATGCCAGCTTACACATTAGAATTTTGCATTACAGTTGCCAAAAATAATCCGAGTTTGGGTTTAATGATCTTCATGGTCTTCAGATGTTCTGTCATATACCTCTACAGTGATGAGCAGGTCTGAAGTGAAGGGAAATTCCTGAATGAAATTTTTGCATGGTGCTGCGGATAGCTAAAAATTCACTAGATCAGAGGGAAAGGGTCACTTTGGGTATCAAGAATCTTACGAGTTAGGTATGCAGCTTGACTGCCCCTGCTCCTTATTGTGCTAAATACCCTGAAGAGAGGGAGTGACAGCCTCCTGGAAGGAGAGAGGGCAAAAAATCACAGTACAACAAGGAAAAGTGGTTGGTCCCGGTGGCTGTTTAGGAGACATGGAAGTAAGCACTCCTTGAATTCAACCACACCATACTATAGAAAATATACATATTGCAGTATGCCTAAAATATCTCTTTGTTTAAAGCTGTCTATTTTTATAACAAAGTGGGGAAATCTGTTCCTAAGCTCTGTATTTTTGGACTTAATTTACCTCCATGCATTTATACTAATAAACAGTATAAATTTTGCTTCCTCTTCTCTTCCATCTATTTGTCTCTTCATCCTGCTTGCTTTCCAATTTCTTCTTTTCTTTTCCTTCATACCTTTTTATATATTCATATCTATTTTCTTCCCCCATCTGTCTTTTGTGTGTGAACATTTTTGTTGTCACTGCATTTTTACTGCTCATGAAAAATAAACACTTGAGAAATAATCACTGTACAGTGGCAAAACTGAAGCCAGTCCTTCCTGTAAATGCTATTTTTCTGTAATTGGTATGGTCAGATCAGTGCTAGAGATATAGTGAGACCAATTCATCTATATCAGTTTTTCTCCTCTACAGAAATATTTCTGTGGTTCTTTCATATTTGAGTCCATGTAGAATTTATCTTTTTTTTCCTCTATTTTTTTAGCTCCTACTCTTTCATACTTCTACTTTATGAAAAACAGACTCCTGTCATAAAGACTCTCTCAAAGTCATCATTCATCTGTGTTAAAACTTGTCCATGAGCTTTGTTTTTCTACATCAATGACACAGTTTTCTTTTGACTCTTGAACACTTTTTGTTCTTCCTATTTTATAATGCATGCACAGTTGTGTTATAAAGACTCATCAAAGTCACTACTGTTCTACATTTATCTGCATTGAACTGTCTTTGTCATTTATTAGTCTTTTAAATGTTCCTTATATTTTCTATCTAGTTACATTCTCCTTCATTATTTACTGTTCCTCTATCATCTCTTTCTGATTGACAGTACTTGCTCTTTGTCTTTAATTTTCTATACCTCAAATACTTTAAACCAAACCTTCAAAGAAAAAGGTCTCACTACTGATTTATTGTAAGTTAGTAATGTGATTTTTTTATTAATTAACATTATTTGAATCAACACACACCCTTTCTTGCTTTGGGAAGATAAAGACAGGCTTCTGAAGAGCTATGCGAGGTTACATCCATGAAATTCCCATTGATTTTGATGTGAATTTTAGTGATGAAATCCTGAGACATGCCTTGGCACTTCAAATTGAGGATCACATTTAATAAAATGACCACCCACACTAGATCCCAACTGTTAAATTCTGTGCTTGAGCTAACATGCAGCTTCCAGTGGTTCAAAGTGTGTCATGGACCAAAACAAAGGATAAATTTTTGCCCAGAGAATATGTAATCAGATTTAAAATATTAGTCACTTTCATTTGCTTTTGCTTAACACTGATAAGAATTACTCACAGGCATGGGTCAGGAGAGTAAATTTTTTTAATTATTTGTATTTTTTATGCATCTCTTATGATGCTAGCAAGCTCTGCTCATCAATGCTTTTACTGTGGAAAGAGAAAAATAGTTCTGTCTCATTTACTATTTACTCTGTCAGTTAATCAGTGGCAAATGACCTTGGGTAAAGTAGCACCTGGTAAAGTAGATTATGGGACAGAGCTGTGATGCTACCTTTCAACAATATAAAACTTATCAGGTAAAGAGCCAGGTTAGGAAGCGTATTTACATAGCAAGTACGTTTGAGAACATTTCCATCCATACTGGATATTTTACTGAGTCATGAAGTTTACTATAACTACTGTGCCAGAATCACAGCTTTGCACTCTAGTCTCAAGGAACACTGCATATTGATTAGTAAACAACTTCAGAAGGCTTGCAGATGGGATAGGCATTTGAGACTCTCGCTCTACAGTAGTTGCTTCTCTTCTTTGTGTACGTGTGCTTGCTTACGCATGTGTACATAGTTGTGGATTTCATCAGTCAGAACAGTGAATAAGCCAAATATATTGGTAACTTTTTTTTAATTATTCAGGACATTTTGTGACTCTTGATTGATAATTTTTTTCTTTTCACTTGTATACTGCTGTGGTCCTAAAGAAGTTGTAAGAGGATGAGAGGTACCTTCCACTTCCTTCACTGTGTCTCATTGCAACACTTGCTTTTCTCCTAGTTTCTTATGTATTTATTTGTTTGTTGGATTGTTATAGCCAGGAATGCTAACAAAAGTATTACAAGGATTGTATATCCCAAAGATTTATCTAAAAGCCAGTCCTTTTCTACTGAAAAGGAGAAAAGCAAGCAGAAGTAAACCAGACACATCTAGGTCAGGAAACCAAAATATTTTTCCGTGTCTGTCATTATTATCAGAAATGGTTTTAAAATGTTAACAAATTTGGCATACTTACGTATAAATTACAGGCTATTGGACAGGAGACAGTGTTGTGATGTGGTGTTTTTTTTTATTAGGGTGTAAACATACAACAAAGAATATTTTGGTATTGGTTTATGTTATGGTTTTTAGAAGCTAAATTATAATTTCCAAATCTCATCCTTTTGAAGCCTCTTTTTGCCTCTTTTTATTTTTTTTTCCTCACAAGGATTTTTAAAATCAACCTGGTTTTAGGTAGGTTTTGTAACAAAATTTGATGGATTTCACTCTAATAATTGCTGACATTAGTGTCAAATAGCATAAAGAATCCTGTCTGTAAGTATTCAGGCTTCACTAAAATTATTGAAAACTTCTTTATTATTTTAAGTTGTATAGTTTTCTATTCAGTAGCAATATTTGCTAATAAATCTATACATTTTATTGCCATTAATTCCTACTTCTTATTGCAGCAAATCTTTCCATAACTTTAGAATGTGTGAGGTACACCATTTCAAAAGCACTGAAAACATCTGAAACACATCTGATGAAGGCATCAATTCATTTTTTCCCTCAAGTATGTAGGGCAAATTCCTGCAGTTCACTAAAGTAAAATACCTCTTCCACAACAGCAGGATCAAGTGGATGGTGGGACCGAGGTTCCGTTGCTGTAGGTTTAGGATAGGATTCACTAGGTTTGCGACTCTTTCCTCAGTGGAGAAGTTGCAATGTGCAGATTTATAGACAGCAGTGTATCGTATATGTCATATATATGTCATGGTTTAAGCCCAGGCCATAAATCAGAACCACGCAGTCTACTTCCCCCCCACACCTTTCTTCCCCCTGCTCCTGGAGGGACGGGGAGGAGAATCGAAAGAATGCAACTCCCACAGGTTGAGATAAGAACAGTTTACTAACTAAGGTATAACACAAACCACTACTGCTACCACCAATAATAATAACGATAAAGGAAATAACAAGGGAAGAGAATACAACACCTCACCACCCACCAACCGATAACTCCCCCACCCAGCAGTGATCCAGCCCTTCCGGGAACTCCCAGTTACCTCCCCCGGGCATGATATGCTGTGGTATGGAATACCTCTTTGGCTAGTTTGGGTCAGGTGCCCTGTGCCTACTTCCTCCTGCCTTCCCCTCCTCCCTGGCAGAGCATGAGACTCACAAAGTCCTTGGTCAGAATGTTTTTAGAAGCAACTGAAAACATCGGCTTTATCAGTACTATCCCCAGGCGAAAAGTCAAAACCACAGCACTGCACCAGCTACTAAGGAGAAAAAGTGACTGCTGCTGCTGAACCCAGGACAGTCATAAAGAATCTTTGCTGCTACTTTGATTCCTCTTGACCTCTCTCTTCTTTAAGGACTTCCTTCTTTTCAAAGCTCAGCTAGCTGTGTTTAGTATGTGCACATGATTAAAGTAATCTCTCACTTTTACTGACTCTCCGTGCCTGGTGGCCAACAAATTCAAGGGTTTCCTTGTACCTCCTCAAGAGTACATTCTCCTTAATTTTCAGGATTGAGCAAAGAACATTTTCAGAGAACATTTCAATAATGTAATGAAAATTAATTTAGTTATTGAGCCTTATTTTTCGTAGCTTTCCACTTTCCATCTTGTATAGTTGTATACATGCATTGTAACCATATACAGGACTCAAGTTATAGACAGTAGAAACCCAAACACGTTCTAGAATCTAGGTCTACTCCTCTCCTTGAAACTGAATATCAAAAATCTCATTTATTAATTTCATAAACTTGACTAGGCTAGGCTAGACTAGAAAAGACAAGAATGTTTTCGGTGAAAAACAATTCCCCTCCCCTCCCCCCCAGTTTAATAAGTACTCTTCAAGACTAAAGTTCTTTCATAAACTCTTACAGAAACCTTTTATATGTGAAACCAAGTCTCATAAAAAAAGAAACTATCTTTAAAAACTAAGATTTCTATAGTAGGAACTATGTCTCTGAATTATTAGAAGTGTAACATCTCATGTGTGAGTTTCACAATGTCTCAATTAATTTTTTTTTAAAAAGATTGAATATTCCTTTGAGTGTCTATTCCATATGATACAGTGAAGGGAAAATTTTTATGCAGTCCAGAGAATTTAGAAACTCTATACCATGCAGCTGTACAGGGCATAAGTTGTAAATAAGAATCAATATTCCTCTGACATGAAGAATTCCTCTTACATAAAGAATTCTTTCAAATAAAATTTTTCATTCCAAATTATTAGGCTGATACAATATCCAGTTATTGCACTCTCTGTCAGTTGTACAAAACAAAATAATTTTGAAGTAAAAAGATCTATGCTGAATGATTATTACAAGAACCAAGAAAAATCAAGTGTTAGAATTTTCTGCCAAAATGCTATGCAGTGTATTTCATTTGAAAATGAGGAAAAGATTATTGCTCATAATAGTTTTAAAAGAAATTTATCATATTCATTTTCCAGCTGATAGCAGTACTAAAGAGGGATGAGGAATACCAGACCAATTCTGAAAAACCTCTGGAGCAGTAAAAAGCGTCTCTGAGCCCAGACCATGCAGTGTAGGATTAGTTCTTTGCTTATGCAGTTGCAGATTCAACATGATTGTACTCAAAATTTGTTTCATCCTCCTTCCCCAAAACAATTGTCAATAACCAATGTAATTTTTCTTAATGTAATGCGAAACAAGCTTAGCGCTTAATGCGGCTACCATCAGTGGTTAATGGTGATCCACAGACAACAGTGTCTACCAGCACATATGCAAATATCAATGAGAATATTTCAACATTCAGTAGATGCCTGCAGTGTTTCATAGCTTTCTTCCTCCATATCAAAAGTTTGACAGTAAACATTGGCTTGTGGCATCTAAAGTTGTACCTACTTTTGGCCTTACAAAGATGGAATTTCTCAACAGAGAGTTATTAAAGAATTTCATTTGTTGCTTTTTCACTAAGATGTCTAATTACAAGTTACTTTCAACTTGAATGGAATAAAAGATTTAAGCATTTGCTAAAATTAAATATATTCAATGAGACTACAAGCGAACACTATGAAGCAAATTCCAGAGTACTTGTGAGAGTTCTCATCAAAGCAAATGTGCAGGTGGATGGTGGGTGGCAGTCATATAATATGAGATTTTAGAAATATGGGAAGGGGAAGATGTAGAATACTCCTTTTCATGGTACAATAACTTATTTTTTAGGAATTGTCATATTTGTTTGCCTTTATAATGACATTTTTTGTGATTAACAGAAAAATTCACATAAATTCTTTTTATTATAACGTTGGATGAGTCAATTTGTCAACAAAGAAATCAAAGGTCTGTATTGTTTTGTTACAACTGGAAGAACATTTATTTTCTTACAGAGGACAAAACCATGGATTATTAGCATTTCTGGTATTGTAATTCCATTGTCTTCCCCTGAATTTCAGTAAATGTTCCCTTTTTATATACTTTTCATTCTGTCTGTTTCTTCCAGACCTCTAATTGCAGAGTCAATCACTCTAGATTTTTTTCAGGCATCCTTTTTTTCCGACTGGCCAATAAAGATGGCTTTAATTTTTGTTATGGTGAATATCTGTAAGGGCTGCATATGGGAGTTGTTTATATTTTATAGCCTCCAAAATTCACAAAGTTTTAAGAAAAAATAATCCCAAAACATAAGTAAAACAAAAGAAACTCAGAAGTTTCTGAGACAGAGACTATTATCTATGCAAGAGTGCTGCCATTCTACTACTGTCACAGTTAAAGCATACAAAAACTAATACCTATTGCTATAGCATGGAGAAAAACAAATACCCTGAGAATCTTATGCTAAAAATCAGAGACTAATAAACAGCTAAAGATATTTTTCCACCTCTGTAATAGGAAAAAATTATTGCATCTGTGCAATCTTCCAAACACAGTTGTATCATATTGTAAAAACTGGCAAAAGTTTTTTTTAAAAAAATGAAAACAACCTTATTGCAGTAAATATATAAGACACATAAATCAGTTTTAGACAGTCTGAAAATACACATTTACAGTCCATGGAAATGAACCACCACATGGTCTTCACAGTTAAGAAAAAAATGTTGTAAGGGTTTAAAATGTTTTCAATAGGGAGGCATTTGTCTGAAATCGTATAAAATATGTCCTGTAGCAGAATAAAGAAAGCAAAGACTTTTCTGTCACCTGGCACTGTCACTTCTTGAATAAACAGTAAAAATGTTTCTAAGATCTGCCAGTTTCCTTAAAGATGAGTTAGGGCTTCAATCCATCACATTTAATTTTATCTCATTTGAAAAAATGTGTTATGGGTCTTGGTCTGACACTGAGGTTTTTTTATTATTATTTATTCAACATAACACTATTTTTAACAGGTAATGATTATTTTGACTGATTTAGTATAAGCGGCAATGACTTCTGTCAGTTTCCATTAATCAATGACAAAATGCAAAATTTGCCATTTTCACTATGATCAACCTATTACATGTATCTCTTCTTCAGGTTTAATGTAAGGTGTGACTAACTGATCTTTTTTGTTTTAATGACAATAACAGTTACATTTATGTGACACATAATTTTTATTTTACAGGATGTCCTTAACAAAAATAGTGGATATTAGCATTGCCCTAAATTGGTAGAAAAAAAAGTTAAACGATGTGAACATGAGAAAGGAAGGAGAGTAATATCCTAAAGGTAGGGTTCTTAAATGCCAAGTGCCCTTTCTCAGCTGCAACAATTCATTCTGAAAATGGCCTATCAAAAAGGCTTAGAGGGAGCAGTTTAATTACTGTTCCTTTGACATATGTAATATATTTTCAGAAGCAGGCCCGTACATTTATTTAAGGCCAAATGTTGCACAACAAAATTGTCCTCAGAGGTATTTCATTCTACGATCCTATTTTTTTCTACTTGGCTTATGCTGTTATTTTTTCAATAACTCTGTCATTTCTAGAAACATTCTAAAATGAGTCTTAAATCATGTTCCCTTTTAAGAGTACATAAGCTACCTGAGCAGGGTAGGAGGAAAAACTGTGTGAATAATCAAAAAGTTTTTATAATTTTTTCATTAGAAAACATATCTCACCCTGAACTCAGATTAAAAAAAAAATAAATCCTCTCCTGGATATGTGCAAATCTGAAAGGAAGTCCAACATACTTCCACACATATATTTCTTCCCTGCCCCCCTGCCCTCTGTCAGGAATTACAGCAATACGTTGACTGCTTCTTTAGTTTTCCAAGGTTAAAAAGAAACCTAAAGCAAGCTGAAAGGAAGTATTGTTAAACTCAGCTCAGACACAAGTCCTGAAGGTGATGAGCATTTCCAGAGAAGATCCACCTGGCACAAGCCAATTTCAGCAATAGATCTGTATACATCTGCAGAAGGAATACATCTGCAAGAACTTTCTGCAAACCACTGTATGTTCAGTTATCCATGCACAAGAATGGAGTTGGGGAACCTGTTGGTTTGGACAAATTGTTGTGGCAAAACCAGATTAAAGTGAGTATTTGGAAAGTTTATACAGAAGCTAAGTTTAAAAAAGAATAGAGATTAGGTAGGTATCTCCCCCCCTCCCTGAACCTAGTAACTATAAAATTATCGTAAACAAAATCTGGTGTATTGTCCCTAGCAAACATGCAGATGCTCCTATGCACAATCCTCACAGCTATTTCTGCAGATTTTTTCATACTCACAAGTTCTATATATCAGATTTATATCATATGTATCATACATATCAAACACATTTGCTTTATCAGCCTCTGTATGGAGGTGAAATTGATCTCCAAATCTGGAAAATTCATCACTTCTGAGAAGCATGGTGCTGTCTCAGTATTCTGTGTGTGTAGGAAAATAACCTCATCTAAATAGACCATTTTTATGTTAACTTACCCTGCACAGCCAGAGTCATGTTCCCAGTAATTAGAACTGCATTCAGTGGTACTTACATGTGAATAAGTTGGGGGGGGGGTAGTAGACTGCATGGTTCTGATTTATGGCCTGGGCTTAAACCACGACAACCGTATATGCAAAACCTGGGGAAAAAAAAAAGAAAACAAGCAAGCAAACAAACAAACCAACCAGTATTGTAGCTCTTTCCTGTATTCAGATTTGCAGAATTTAATTAACTTGAGTTTTTGCTAATTTAAACCCAATATAATTATTTAATAAGATTTTAAAATTTAAATTAACATTTGGAAAAGAAACAGATATACTTATGTTCTGAATTTAAAAATGAGTTATGGGATTGTTTTCAAATAATAAAAACTCAAGCTAGCTGAAAGACAGATTTTCAGTCTGGTGCAAACAAGGGACAGTTAATATCCATTTCATCTTTTCTTTCATCCATGGAGAACATAATATAATTTTCTTTCTCTCTGAACTGCCTAGCTCAAGAAGAAAAAACTGTTTCTTCTTGTGCTTTTCTTTTTCCGGATGTGTGTGATGATTAATCACTGTATGTGTCTAGACCCCATGGTAATCTGTGTCCCTGTTTCTGTCTCTACATTCATCTTTGGCATCATGTGTTTGGTTTTAATACAGTCCGATTGATTTGTTTACAGCTACAACACTGTTTTCATTCTTTTCCCCTCTGAAACATCTTTATAGCGCAAATACAAACTTGCCCATATTCTCAAGCTGTGTAAAATTGATTTGTGAGAACAGATTGCAAAACTTAAGAGTATGGTAATACACAGCCCAGATCCACAATGCCTGCGTTAAAGATGGTACAGTGGAGTTAAGAAGGAGATAACTTTTTAGGACTTTTCAAAAATTTTCATCACCTTTACTCATTTTCATCCCTATTGTCATGAAAGAAATGAGAATCAAAAAAGCTTTGTTCAGTATAAATAAAAGAATCTGTATTGGTTCCCATTACTATGTGCCCCTTCTCTCTCTCCCTTTCTCTCTCCTCCTCCCCTCCACTGAGGGAGAAAGTGAGGAAAATTACTGAGAAAGTGAGGAAAATTAGACCCATAACTGGATGCTCCAATAGTTTACACTCAGGAAAACAACAGTTAACATGAGGTGAAAATCATAATAAAATCCTCCAGATTTTTCATTTTAAAGTGGTATTGAGTGACCTTTTAATCCGTTTGGGAGAGGGATGTCAAAGCATCTGAAGGGCCAATCTAAAATTTCTCTTAATTTTGGGTAGATTTTTGATTGTTTGATCACAACAACTTATTCCTAGCTTCGGTTCTTTACAAATTGCAAACTGGAAGATGTACATCCCTGGTCTATTTAGTGCCCCCAGATCTTGCAACAGTAGCCATGTTAATGAGGTGCTTAGTCTTAAAGGAAAAGAATCTTAGAAAAACTGGACAATCATATAACATTTCATTCTTATATGCATTTGCTAAGACTGAAGAATCCCACAAAATTCTGACCATTTTTTCTGGTATGCCTTAGGATTAATATGTGAAACTGAATTCACTGGCAAATATCAGCCTAAAATTAGTCTCATACCTAAATTTCTACTGATTAACAAGGGCACAAAGGCTGTTTCTAAGAATCCTGAGATTCAGGGGTCAATTTCTCTCCCCATGCTCTTCAAGTAATATCTAGATTAGAACAGGTTTCCTTATAAGCACTTCTATTTTCTTCAGGCGATTTATTATTCAGGTCCTTCTGTGAAGGACTTCAGAGGAGCCTATAGGTGATTAAAAACACAAAATAAAGCATTTTATCAAGTATGTGTGTAATTCTGGGAATGGGAACTGGAACCCTTTTCAGTATTTCAGCTTCTATATATTTGAATGCAACTAATATCACTATTGATTTAAAGCAATTTGTTCATAAGCTTTTCAGCACTTACTTACTCCCCTGCTTTTAACAATGCAGTCTTGTTTTCTCTGAGATATCTATATCTTTTTTTTTTTTTTTTTTGGGGGGGGGGTTGTTTTTCTACTGGAAATATTGCTAAAATTTAGAAATGTTGTAGTACATTGTTAATTATTTTTTGATACCATAAAGTATTGCAGAAAAAAAAAAAATCCTAAATAAAATATATATATGGTCAAGAATATTAGAAATAAAAAATTTGCATAATTATTCTGTAAAAATTGTGAGGAGAGTAGTCCCAACATTTATTTCAATGTAATCAAAAGGTTAGACTTGTATCAGCTGGTTAATTTCTGCACAGCATTTTGAGTAGCTAATGTAAACGTTATTTCACTGTTTAGAAATACAGAGAATGGTGTTCTTCAAACGCCTACAATCCAAAGTCAATTTCCTTGAAAAAAAAAAGAAAAAACAAAACAGAGAGTGAGCTACCTGATCTAATGAATATGTTAGTAATTATACTTAAAAAGATGAGACTGTAATTGCACTTTGGGGTTCCAGAGTGTTGAAGGATTAGCTTCAGCAGAACACGTTCTTAAGAAAGGCTGGAAATAAACTTACTCTTGTAGGACTGAAGGAAATTCTGAAGTGACTTGAGTTTTATAAATTATGAAAGCTATTGCTACAGCTAATTGAATCAATCTCTAACAAGGAAAGACCATAGAACAAATAAAAAAGTTCTTTTCCATATCTGGGAAGGGTATAAACTAATTGTGCAAACTTTCTTGGCCCAGCTGAACAGTAGAAATTGTCGCTTGACCAGTTTCTTCACCATTCTCTCTCATCTTGGACGGCCAAGCCCCTTTTTAGAACACTCAGAGTTTTGTCAAAAGTACTGCAGAAAAAGACCCTGGGTAGGGTTGAGGGATGGTGAAGATTTATACAGAGACACATAATGACTTGGTAAAGACACAAACGGGATGGGTTTTCCTGTACTTGAAATTGTCTATGTTTTAATCTTTTATCAAAAAATCATGTTTCATTTTCTTTCTCCTCTGATTATCATCATCATTGTAAGCAAGATTAATCACATAAATCCTACTGAAGAGATATTACAGAGTAATTTATAGCACTGCAAACTGTAAGATGATTTGTCCTTCATCACATCTATAAACCAGGATATGGAATGTACAAGGACTATCTGTGAGGGAAGTATGTCAATGGGATTTGGAACTAATTTATATCTGTTCTGTCCAGTCTTACCTTGTCCAAGCAGTTGTCATTTCCTTCTGATGTACAGAAAAAATTTGCCTCAGATGTTTTTTTATGTGAATTAAGTATATTAAAGCATACTAAACATTATTAATTTTTTGCAGGCTAGAAAATTGTTTTAACCTAATTTGTATCAAAGTTTGAAAGACATAAAGGCAAATTTGAAGGCAAATTAGGAGAAAAAAAATACTTCTCTCTTGAAAGCATCAGTTCTTCTGCCTCTCCTCTGTGTAAGCTTTCAATGTAATTTCCTCAGCTATCTATCTGTTATTACCATGTAATCATAATTAATAATCACTGATTGGTCAGTGCACATCAGGTCAAGCACTGTATGTCTCTCAGAACCCATGGAAGGTAATCATACTTCTTATTCGTATCTATGGCATTTAATTATTATAGATACAGATATGCAAACATAAACCAAAAGGAATTATTCCTACATAAAGGAAATAATTAAATCATTATGTAGGAAACTACATATTTCTTTCCGACACTGATAATTCTCAAATTGTATTATTCCAATTCCTACAATTAAAATCAGCAATCACTCTCACTGTCACTCTTTCCACTAAATGTCCATGGTTCGTGTAAAACACACTTACTAGAAATAGTTCTTGTTTTATTCCTTGAGACCAGTGCAGTATAAAAACTGATTTTTGTGTCCCTTTTAACTAAGGGCCTTTGAAACATAGGGGCCTTGAAATTCAGGAGAAAAAAACACTGCATTTGTAATAAAGACAGTGACTATGTAAAATTGTACCTGCTTATAATTTCTGCAGTATTTTCAGTATTTTTCTGAAGTACTTCGGTGTTTTCATGAAAAAGGTTTCTAAATGCTCTTTTTCTCAGGAGATATTTTTGTCTGCGTAAAAATGCTCAGTGGACTAGAATACACTTATGCACTAAAGTTATTTCTTTTCTGCTTATATAAAACTAACACATGGAGACGAAAAACATAGTCAGTGATCATCACATTAGCCAAGAGAAAAAGCTGTCCAAATTAACGGTATCTCAATAAAGACAAGTGTATTTTTCTCAGTCTGCCCCCCAAAACATATCTGGTGTTGCTCAAAATGTTTCAGTTTTGATGCTTTAGTGCTGTTGCATATTCTAAATAGAATTATTTGGTTTAAATATCAAACTGAACATATTTTCTTTTCAAATTGAAAAAATTCTTAGGATGTCACAAAACTATGGGAGCTGTTTAAAAAAACCCCTAGTTTTATTAGAACAATTCATTACTGAGACTGCTTTTGCAAAGCAGTTTTATTTTAAGTGCTCATTGCATTTTAGTGGAACATACCTGTATTGAACTGTTTCCAACCTTACCACCAATACATATTTCCTACTGGACCAGCCAGAGAAATTGGATAATTAAACAAAGCCATTTGAATCATTCAGTATCGAGGGATGTATGTTTTGCCTATTTCCTTTATCCTCAGCTTCACCTACCTGTTTGAATACAAACCATGAAGGTGCATGAGTGCAGTGAATACAGTGTGTTTCTTCATGCATTCAATTCTACAGTATGCTGGCTTTTTTTCTGTGGGCTAAGGACCAGTAGGATCACCAGTAATGTCTTTCTTGAGAAGAAAGAGAAAAAATAATATTAAGAATGGAATCATAGAATCATAGAATAGTTAGGGTTGGAAAGGACCTTAAGATCATCTAGTTCCAACCCCCCTGCCATGGATAGGGACACCTCACACTAAACCATATCACCCAAGGCTCTGTCCAAACTGGCCTTAAACACCGCCAGGGACGGAGCATTCACAACTTCCTTGGGCAACCCTTTCCAGTGCCTCACCACCCTCACAGTAAAGAACTTCCTCATATCCAATCTAAACTTCCCCTGTTTAAGTTTGAACTCGTTAACCCTTGTCCTATCACTACAGTCCCTGATGAAGAGTCCCTCCCCAGCATCCTTGTAGGCCCCCTTCAGATGCCGGAAGGCTGCTATGAAGTCTCCACGCAGCCTTCTCTTCTCCAGGCTGAACAGCCCCAACTTTCTCAGCCTGTCTTCATGCAGGAGGTGCTCCAGTCCCCTGATCATCCTTGTGGCTCTCCTCTGGACTTGTTCCAACAGTTCCATATCCTTTTTAAGTTGAGGACACCAGAACTGCACACGATACTCCAAGTGAGGTCTCAGGAGAGGACAACAGAGGGGCAGGATCACCTCCTTCGACCTGCTGATCACGCTCCTTTTGATGGAGCCCAGGATACTTTGCTGAGGGCGCACTCAATCTAATTCTTCATGTCACCGACAAAGATGTTGAACAAGACCGATCCCAACACCAATTTCCTGAGGGACACCACTCATTACTGGTCTTCATCTGGACATTGAGCCATTGACCACGACTCTTTGCATGCAGCCATCCAGCCAGTACTTTATCCACCAAGTGGTCCATCTATCAAACTAATGTCTCTCCAATATCGAGGATTTCATGTGGGACAGGGTCAACTGCTTTGCACAAGTCCAGGTAGATGACGTCAACTGTTCTACCCCTGTCCATCAGTTCCATAGCCCCATCAAAGAAGGCCACCAAAGTGGTCAGGCAGGATTTCCCCTTAGAGAAGCCATGCTGGCTGTCACCAAGCACCTTGTTGTTTTTCATGTGCCTTAGCATGCTTTCCAGCAGAATCTGCTCCAAGATTTTGCCAGGCACAGAGGTGAGACTGACTGGTCTGTAATTTCCCGGGTCATCTGTTTTCCCCTTCTTGAAAATGGGGGTTATATTTCCCTTTTTCCAGTCGTTGGGAACTTCAACTGACATGATTTTTCACATACGATGGATAGTGGCTTAGCAACTTCATTTGCCAGCTCCTTCAGGACCCGAGGATGGATTTCATCAGGTCCCATGGAGTTGTGTAAGTTCAGGTTCTTAAGATGGTCTCGAACCAGATCCTCTCCTACAGTGGGCTCAAGGTCTTCATTCTCACAGTCCCTGCATTTGCCTTCCAAGACTTGGGTGGTGTGGTCGGAGCATTTGCCAATGAAGACTGAGGCAAAGAAAAACATTCTTTGCATATTTGCTTTTTCATGATACTTCTCAGAAGCAATCCAAAAGTGATTATCAGTTACTTAATTACGAGGGTTACTCAGAGAGTTACTCACAGTATAAAGGTAATCATTAAATAAATGTAATTATCTTTACATAAAGCTCTCAAAATCGTTCTCTGATTAAATGTTTGTTTATGCTATAGGTCCATCTCTTTGTAACAATAACTGAAAAGTTTATCAGGAAATTTGATAGTTACCTGAAATTTGAAAGCCCTTTTGACTTCCAAATATTTTTTGTTATTATTACTATTATTATTATTATTACTACTTTGGTTTTGTGGGTTTTTTGTGATTTTGCTTTTTCTTTTTGCTTTTAAGGAATCAGAAGTATAAAATCAAAATTAACAATATCAGTGTCTTAGAATCACTGGGTTTCTTCAGTGAATTCTTCTTAAAAAAAATCTGATATGCAAATTATGATAAGTCACATGGTTCTGAGGTACAATATTTTTTTCCCGTAGTCCAGTAGGAACCTTTCTTTGTGCCTGTGCAATGTAAAATATTGATAATAGCAATATCTTACCTCTTTACTGAAGAAACATGAATTAAAATGCTATCATACTGAACTGACAAAGCAGTGCTTGTTTAATCATCACTTAGATGATGCACATTTCATTTTTATTTGGAAAGAACAATTATCTTTAAAGAACAGATTTCTGAAAGTACAATTACCTTTTTTAGTAAAATTGACAATTTTTTTTTCAAGAGTTGAACATAAGTGAAAAGTATGTGCCAGTTTAATTTGCAGACTTCCTGTGTAGCCCATTAAACCACTTTGATATAAACAGATGATAATTTACTAATGATCTTCTGATTATGGCAGTAAGCAGTAGTCATGGGAAGTTTTGTAAGGAAATAATGTAAAAGTCTGAAAAACAATATGACATGCATAGTAATTTTTCAGTTTATTCAGTTGTCCTGGTTTAGCAGTAGCAGTCATTTTTTCTACTGGTGCAGTGCTGTGTTTTGACTTTCGACCTGGGAATAATACTGATAAAGCTGATGTTTTCAGTTGTGGGTCAGAATGTTTACCCTGACCAAGGACTTTGTGAGTCTCATGCTCTGCCAGGGATTAGGAGAAAGTGTGAGGAAGCAGGGACAGGACACCGGACCCAAACTAGCCAAAGAGGTATTCCATACCACAGCACGTCATGCCCGGGGATGTAGAATGGAGAGGGCCTGGAAGGGCTGGATCACTGCAGGGTGGGGGTGAGGTACCGGTCGGTGAGCGGTTGTATTCTCTTGCTTGTTATTTCCTTTATCATTATTACTATTAGTGGTAGCAGTAGTGATTTGTGTTATACCTTAGTTATTAAACTGTTCTTATCTCAACCCATGGGAGTTACATTCTTTTGATTCTCCTCCCTGTCCCTCCAGAAGCGGAGGGAAGAAGGGGGGGGGGGGGGGGGGGAGTGGACTTCGTGGTTCTGATTTACGGCCTGGGCTTAAACCACGACATCAGTAAAAGTTAGAATCAAGCAAGTAGTTAAAACTATAAAAATGCAGTCCTGAATGAACTACTGTAACTGCCAGTGGTAACTGCAGAGGATGACAAAGTCTCAAAAGGAGCACAGAAGTTAAGACAAAAAATTTTTAATGGGTTTTTAGACTTTCTAGAATTCTTACTAATTAATTTTTATTTCAAAGGAACAACGTGGTTGTTTTCAAAAATGAAAGGTTTCAGTGGCTTTGAATATTTGCAGAATAATTCAAAAAAAGAGAAAGTTATTAGCCAGTCAATAATTTTCTTGAGGTTTTATTTCAACTCTTTCTTCATAGAAAGGAAACCAGGAATTTAGACACTTTGAAACAGCTACAGACAGAGTTAATCTGTTTAGTCTACCATCTTAGAGGATGGTTTCACTTTGCTGTACAAAAAAAAAAGAAATAAAACCTGGAGGTGATTTTAAAACCAGGCCTGGTTATGCACTAAGATGAAGAACAGCCAAAAGCTCTATTAAGGATAAATTTTTACACATAAAGGTGTCCAAAAAAAGAGACTGATATTCTGACAATTATCAGTATCTCCCCTCCTTGCTGTTGTGGTGTCACCTTAACTCCTAATGTAATATTAAATTAAAAAAAAATAAAAATAAAAATAATTGTTTCTGTGTTTTTCTTTTCATTAGAGCATGAATATCCATGGAAATACCACGTCATCAAATATTTCTGTTCTTTTGCTTCTTCCTTCAGGCAGTATGTTTCATTATCATCCAGATGATTGTTTGGAATGTTATAATATGGATTTTATCTCTGACTGACTAAAACCCAGCTCATATGGCACTATTTCCTAGAGCCAGGATTTAATCAGAGTGACTTGATAAATGTCTACTTCAGAGTTTTTTCTCATGAGAAATGTTTTGCACTGATTGCAAGACCATTTCATACATATTTGCACAACCAAATGAGTTATATTGATTGGCAACACTTAATACCTGTTCAAGCAACCATTTCAATGGACATTTTAATTTTCTAATTTTAAACCATTTATATTTGAATACTCAAGTCAATAGCCAAGCATATTGACAATACATATTATCTTTTGCCTCAGTTTAGAATACTGAACTATTTCAAGATGTGCTGCTTCTTGGGATTGAGATTGGTATCACCAGCTTTCTAATAAATATTCAACCATGGAGACAAAGCATTTTCTCAAACCTGCAGGGTCCATGGTATGCTGAATGCTTCATATAAATATGGCTGAATACACTGAAATTTTGTCATGCTGAATATTATCAAGGAATCAAATTTACATTTGAACTATGACTTTTTCAATGAGTTTTTCTAGATACTTTGGTTCATTTATTCCATCAATTAGCAAACTTAACATTCGACTATGTCAGTTTCAGTAATTTCAGCACATAAGGCAAATGTAAATCATGTTAAATATATAAAAAAGACTATAAACTCAGGACTTCTTTATCTTTCTCCAGCCAAGTGGTGACTCCAAAAATAAGCCATGGATAAGGTATGTTTCATCAAAAACTAAAACCAAACTGGTATGAGTCAAACAAAACACTCAATGCCACTGGAATTAAACTAAACACTGGGAGCAATTTACAGTGGCAGCAAATGAAGCAAACTCTTAGACTTACAAAAGTTGAAAAATCTGTGTTCACCCTCTTAATTGTGAATAATTATAAAAAAATGTTTACAATATTAAAAACTTCTAAAACCTCACATTGTCTTATATGCTACTTGTCACATCCCAGACTAGGTACTGTCCTTGGTTCAGCAGTAGCAGTCATTTTTTCTCCTTCTTGGTAGCTGGTGCAGTGCTGTGGTTTTGACTTTCGACCTGGGAACAGCACTGATAACACCGATGTTTTTAGTTGCTGGTCAGAATGTTTAGTCTGACCAAGGACTTTCTGAGCCTCATGCTCTGCCAGGGACGAGGGGAAGCCGGGAGGAAGCAGGGGCAGGACACCTGACCCAAACTATCCAAAGAGGTATTCCATACCACAGCACGTCATGCCCAGGATGTAACTGGGAGTTACCCGGAAGGGCTGGTTCACTGCTGGGTCGGGCTAGTTATCGGTCAGCGGGTGGTATTATATTCTCTTCCCTTGTTATTTCTCTTATCATTATTATTATTGGTGGTAGCAGTAGTGATTTGTGTTATACCTTAGTTATTAAACTGTTCTTATCTCAACCTGTGGGAGTTGCATTCTTTCAATTCTCCTCCCCATCCCTCTGGGAGTGGGGGAAGGAAAGAGAGGGGAGTGAGTGAACGAGCTGTGTGTCTGGGTTTAAACCATGACAGGTACCAATCTCTGAATGCTTATGTGTTTTGGGCTACTCTCAATCTCTCATTTAAAATATTTTTATTTTGTTCAGTTCTATTTTGCTGGGTTCCAATGCTTGTATGGGTATGGGAATGCAGAAAACCTGCCAAGTAAGTATCCTAAATCCAAGGCCATGGTGTCATTCTACTGCATTTCCTTTGATAGCACTATGTATTAGTATTCCCAAGATAGAAGAAAAGGTTTGAACATGATAAGACAAGAGGATATTTTTCCCTGAGTACTCAGGAGTGGTTGTATGAGACAAAAGTAGATATTTTGAACTGCTTGTGTGTAAAGTAAAAAGTTTTTTTTAGTGAATCCCTAACATTGTCAACAATGTTATACTAAAGCTGATTTTGCAGTAATCAGACCAGC
The DNA here is from genome assembly GCF_963264785.1 of Psittacula echo. Taxonomy (NCBI): domain Eukaryota; kingdom Metazoa; phylum Chordata; class Aves; order Psittaciformes; family Psittacidae; genus Psittacula; species Psittacula echo. Next base: position 38,107,925 of record NC_137735.1, on the reverse strand, counting down.
AGCAGCAGAGTGGATGTCTTATTCACTGGTGGGTAGTCATGGCAACACAGCTGACTCACACTGAGGGCTATGTAGAGCAATAGTGACAAAGCTGACCTCACAACCTTTGTCCACTGTTAGGCAATTTCTGATTTGGATGGGAGCAGGTTATGGAAATGGTGTACCACATGATAGCAGTATGCAATTAGATCTGTGACTTGGGATCTTTCAGGAACAGGGCCATGATGGGCATAAACGTTAGTGGTTGCACATGGATACCCCAAACATACCAAATAATTTCATGTGCATAAGGAAGCTGAGCTCTAGCAAGCATTCCTGTTCTCTGAAAAAGTCTTTTGGCAGGGAAGCAATGCATGCCATTATTTCTCTTTATTCTGCAGAAAGATAGTCTTCTCTTGGTTTAGACCACAAATAGGGTATTGGTATAATTGCTACCATAATACTTCTTTTTTGCCTTTTGTCGTGGTTTAAGCCCAGGCCATAAATCAGAACCACGAAGTCCACTTCCCCCCCCCCCACCTTTCTTCCCTCCGCTCCTGGAGGGACAGGGAGGAGAATCAAAAGAATGCAACTCCCACGGGTTGAGATAAGAACAATTTAATAACTAAGGTATAACACAAATCACTACTGCTACCACCAATAGTAATAATGATAAAGGAAATAACAAGCAAGAGAATACAACCGCTCACCAACCGGTACCTCACCCCCACCCTGCCATGATCCAGCCCTTCCCGGAACTCTCAGTTCTACATCCTGGGCATGACGTGCTGTGGTATGGAATACCTCTTTGGCTAGTTTGGGTCAGGTGTCCTGTCCCTGCTTCCTCCTGGCTTCTCCTCCTCCCTGGCAGAGCATGAGACTCACAAAGTCCTTGGTCAGGGTAAACATTCTGACCCACAACTGAAAACATCGGCTTTATCAATATTATTCCCAGGTCGAAAGTCAAAACACAGCACTGCACCAGTAGAAAAAATGACTGCTACTGCTAAACCAGGACACCTTTTTATTAGTCACAAAATCACATGGAAGCCAGTTAAAAAACTGTAGACATACATGTTACATTAATTAAATTGTTACTATGTTTAATCATTCTCTACAAAACAGAACACATTAAAACTTTATTAATGAGTTACCTTTTCTGTTAGTAAAAGCTGAGTACAGTGTTGCTGCAAGATGAGCTCCCATCCTTCGTAATAGAACTGTGAATCTCACTCTGCATGCCTCTGATCTTTATATGTGTATAGAGAAGAACAGCGAAAAATGCCTGTTGATTGGATAGGCAGGTAAAATCAGTATTTTTAATATGCATCCAATAGGTAGCAAGTAGGAAAGGATGAAGGCAGAGCCCTGTCTTGCATCCTTTCTTTCACCTACCTTACTGAATACTCCAGGAAAGCAGCCTCAACCACTGATCTAAAGCTTCTCTGAAAGGCGTGTAGCCTTGATTTCAAAAATGGAGCAGAGCTCATTCTCTTCTTCCAAAATATAGCAGGTCATGGTGTCATCTTCTTATATAGCGATTATACCAGTTAGGAAGAAGGCAACTCATACTCAGTTGCCTGCTTGGGCATGCAGGTCACAAACCTCAAACTTTCAACTCCTGGGAGACTGTGATACAGAAGCCACTGTGAGGTGTTCTGCATGCAAGAATGTAAGACATGTCCAGTGTCTTTTGGGAAAATTTTATCACTGTGCAGCAAAGAAAAGAATTCAGTCTTCACTGAAGATAATCTTGACTATGGAGAAAAAGGGCATGGGAAAGGCTGTCAGATGGCCATGCCACTTACTCGTCAAGGCAGTTGGAAGGGACAGGGGGGATTTAACTTCTGGAATGATTTTTTGCTTTGGAATGAAACCATAACTGCAAATGAGGGCTGACACTTATGTTTGAAAGGAGCCCAGTCCTTTCAATGAGTCTTCAGCGAGCTTTGTGACTACTTATCCAGTATGAAACTGATATAGCTTTCTTGGGAGCAGTTAAAGACAGGGGCACATCACTCCTGAGTCAGTGCAGTGTTGGTCTGAGCTAGGCACTCTGTGTTCTGTGCCTGCCAGGATAGATTTAACTCCATTCTGCATGAGCATGAACAGAAGACGTCTGGGGTGTCTCTGGGGTGAAAAGAGTCATGTTGTCTGCAAAGACATTTAAATTACATTTTAATTTAACAGGTTAATGTACACCATATGGAGCTTTACAAGAATGCCTTCACTCTTCAATCAATTATAGGTGTTGATGTTTTTTGCTCACTAAAATACACTAAGGAGAAACACTGCACCTTCTTGTGTAATCCTGGAGTGGGGAGAGCCAAAATCTTATTATTGTTGTCTTGCAGGTATTTCAGCCAATTTAGACTTAATGTGTGGCACCTAGCCTAAACTATCTGGTTCTGCCACAGAAAAGCCGTATTTCAATCCTATGCTCTCTACTGAGGAGACTTTCCAGTAAAGTAAAAGTGTCAAAAAGCAAATAGGAAAAAACCCAAAGTGTTTCCTGCCTGAGAGTAAGAAATCATTAATTCCTGCTGTTGAAGCCCCTTAAATCGTACCATATAAAGTTATGCAGGAGTTTAGTAACTGTGCCTTTGTTTCATAATTCAGGTGATTATATCATCAGTTTTGGATCTCATTATCATTTGGATAATCTTTACCACTTCTAGCTTGTTTCCATTTCTTCCATCATAATAAATTATTAAATATCCCCTCTGAGTCTTCATTAAATGGCTTCTATTCAAATTGGCCTCTATAGGTTAATGAGGGCTCTAAATATGCTTCAAATGGACCTAGAGTTCATAGGTTGTTGATTTATTATTTTCCCATGACAGAACACTGCACTAAAAGCTATTTCCTTTCATTTATCTGATACACCGTGTTCACAGTCATTATGCAAAATGCAGCAATATGTACTCTCTGAAATTAGAGATATTTCTTCATTTCCAACTATGCATGAATGTGCACTTGTATTAAGAACACTATGGGATTCATTTTGAAGGTCTTAGAATCATGACGTATAGTGGTGAAACAGTCTGCAATCCCATAAGCTATTATTTCAATTGGAGATAATGGCTTATGGCCATGAAAACTCTTGGGACAAAAATGACTATGGGAGTGAAATTTAAATTGTGCCACAATGGCATATGTTGCGCCTAGGTGTCTGCACATCTTCCTTATAGTAGACAAAAAGATTATCAAGTAACTCAACAATGAATAAAGCAGAAGTCTGCCAAAGCTTCTCTCTGTTTTAATTGATTAAGACAGAATCAATCATAACATATTCTCACTTTTAAATATTTATATTAGACTTTTTCTGAAAATAAGATGTGTGCATCATTTCCCCCCGGAAGTATGACACAGTTAAGGAGCTGAGATTAAAAGAAAGGTTTTCTGAAAACTTTGATAGTTTAATTATACTATGCCATGGTTTTAATAGAACTTTTCTACATTTATCAGACCACTCTTTACATTTTAGAGTTATTATTTGGATTTCAAATTATTAATCTTCCTTATCTTGATGAAATATCTTATATAACTTCTACAGCCACCCATCTCCCTTTCTGAAATTCTTCTACAAACTTTCCTATGTAAAAATGTAATGTTTGTTTGTAACAGTTTCAAGGCACTATATAGAGTTCTTACTAAGACTTTTCATATCCCATATGAGTGAGGGTTTTTTTTAATTAATTGGATGTCTAACATTTAGTTATGTTTCTATATTCACTTATACTCTTTGAATAACTAAAAAGGCTACTGTTTTGACAAATTAAGTCAAGATTAGATCATTGGGAGGTCATTGACATAAAATGTAACTATTTTAAGTTTCTTTTACACTTTTTCAGGGCAATCAGTATGTCCTTGCATGTTTTAATTACATACTAAAGACTGAAATCATAACTGCTGCTGTGTGTTGACAGTTGTCTATAAGGGCTTTTTTTGTTGGGGGGATGGTTAGCTTTTTAGAACCCGCAAGTGTCCCAGGTTTAATGATTACAATACTTTAAACTGCAACACAAACTCCTTTTTCATGTGTATCTTTAGCAACTTATATGAACATTTTGGTACAAGTCTTTAAAAAAATTATTTTTTGTTCTACTACTGGAGCAGAGGATCTACACAGATGTATTTATTTTATGTGTTTGTATGTTAAATCACTGAAGAATTTAAGCTGAATACTCTCCTTATGTCTGCATTTCAAGTCTGTTTCTTTGAGTATGCTTTCTCCCATACTCAGTGAAAAGAAGCCCAGCTTTACCAGAATAGCATAATCCTGGACAGGGTATCTAGAGGTCTACATTGGAATAACAGCATATAAGGCTTGAGATTTGCAAGCTGTGAGTTGTACTGTGGCAGAAGGATCTCCCTGAATGAAGAGTTTCCTTCTTCTACTCTTTTTCTTTTTTGCTTTAAAATTTTTTTCTTATCCTCTGTTCCTGGAAAAGTCATGCAATCCCTCTGCGCCAAGTGACCTTATTTTATTCCAGATCTCTCTTATTTTCACTGCATTTCTTTTCACTGATCTCCTTACCTCAATATCTATGGCATAGGCTTGAGTATGCTGTACATCATAACTAGAGATATTTTCTTTGCCAAAACTCAGCATATACACTTCTCACTAGTTATAACTAAAAATAAAGCTTCAGAAAAGGAAATTAATATTTTAGATTTAAAAAAAAAAAAAACCTAAAAAAAAAAGTAGGAGGATGTATCAAGGAAAATAGGAAATTGCTAAGTGTGAAATAATATATATTATATTATATATTATATATAATATTATATATATAAATATATTATAATATAATAATAATATATTAAATATATTATAATATAATATAATAATATAATAAAGAATAATAAATATATATATAAAAATAACTGTGAAATACATAATCTGTTGAGACTAAGTAAACTAAACTACAAACGGAAAATAAAATTAATAAATGCAAAAGAGTGTTTTTTCATCTATAGTGTGATATTTGGAGTTGAAGCAAACTTAGAATGAGTTCTTAGAATGAGTTTTCACTGACATGAAATTATTGTAATGTCTTACACCTTTCCTCACTTAGGCCTACCAAAAGGTAGTTGGGGACCCAAGTGCCACAAAAAAGAGTGTCTATTTGCTTTCTCAACATTTATACTGTAAAGAGTTTATCAATAATGAGCAAAAAAGAAAACAAACAAAAGTTTGATGAATAAAAGTATTTTAGAATATTATATCTGTATATATTATACTTAATAAAAATTTGTTATTTTTTTCATGTTGTCATTCTATATATTTAGCAACAATTTCTATTCCCGTTTATAACCCATACACTAGCAATAGCTATGTGAAAAATATTTTGCTTAAACTTGAAAACCAGTTTTACATTCAGTGCTGGATTTGTTTTAATCAGACATGGAACATTTACATATTCTCAATTACATTCAGACAGTTTGCAGGGCAAGATGTTGTTGTTTATTCTTGACTGTTATTAACTCAAAGTTTCGTGAAAAATAAATTGTAGGTGAAATGTATCAACCTTCTTAATCCTGGTCTCATTAGCAGATGAAAATTTCAAGAAGTCACTCTTTTTGTTTCTGTTACATTTGCATGGCAAATCCCCACAGTAAGAAAAATTTCTATGTGATTGAGGCAACCCTTCAAAATTACCTAATCTCTTCTCATTAAATTGTGCTGTCATTTTTTAAAATGGCATTTTGTGCTAATGAAATTACTGACCAGATGTCATGCAGAGAGTAAAACCCCCAAAAAAATTGCAATAGATAAGTAATAGTAGATTTTCTATTAAAAATAATAAGATTCCTGAGGGTTGAGAAGGAAATGGTGAACATATAAAAAAATAACAGAAAAAATAGTTAAATCATGCACTGTTTGCTTGGTCTGTAACTTTGTTGAAAATAAGTCAAAGAGCAAAGGTGTACTTGGTCTAGTAAAAACATTAATTTAAAACCAGTTGCACTTAGACTATGGTTTGGGGGGTTTATGGGTTTGGGGGTTTTGATGGGTTTTGGGGTTTTTTTTTGTTTGGTTGGGGTTTTTTTTGGTTTTGGTTTGGTTTGGTTTTTTTCTTGGTTTGGTTTTGGCATTTTTTGTCTGTTTGGTTTTTGACAAAACTACCATTTTTTTTTTTTTTTTTTATTTTTTCCACCTAGTTTTAAGGAATTGGTGCACCAGTAATTATAATGTTGTCTGTCAAGGCAACTGTAGAATGATCTCTGTGCAACAGAACAAACAACTTTTGATATGGCAGTGGTCAACACAGTTAAGAGCAAGCTGTATTTCAAATGCAAAGTTGTATCTTTTCTCTAAGAGCTTGGTTGGGGCTCGGAGGCAAGACGCTTAAAGAACAGTATTGAGGAAAGCCTATTTTGCTGGCAAGATTTGAGATACCATTTTCATGCAGCAGCTCTGCTACTCTTTGTTCAATTGCATTCTTTATTTATGATGGGCTAGCAGAGAGGTAGTAGGAAATTGTGCAACATTTCCTTTTCCTTGAACTTTTACATTATGCAGTATTCTTTTCCCTTCCCTGCAACTTATCTCTCTCTGATGTAGGTGATGGGTCAGAACACTCACGTGCACTGCACAGGATATCTGTAACTACATCATGTCTCCCAGAGCTACAAAGAAAAATGACTGAAAAAAAACCAAACCCGGAATAGTGCATAAGGAACTAGATCCAGTTAGAAAACAATTTGTACTAATGAAATTTTGTTCTTAAATTGGAGTTGCAGATAGATGTCTCCACTCACAGTGCATTCAGAACCTGTGTGTCTAATGGTGCCACCTTGTAGCTGTGGTCTGATTCCATCTTAAATGTCTAACACACTCATTTACAACCTAAATTATTGTTCAAGGTCCCTTTCACTCAAGAGTACTACTGTTTCTTTTCTGTGAGAAGTCTTGATCAAACTTTCTGATAGGCTTTGTTTGAGCCTTTCTTCTTGCATGTATACGAGCACCTTCTTTAGTATTTGAACTTGCTTCCACAGAAACCATCAAAGATGCAAGTGTTTCTTTTAGATTAGCTGTAGTTTGCTCTGATACCCAGATTCATAGCTTCACAACTGGAGACCCTTGGAGGTAAAGAATACCCCTACAGCCCACTTTGTATGGTGAATTTCAGTTTATCTTTTTTTTCTTCTCAAAAAAAAATAAAAAAAAAAGTGAGTGGTTTGGACTTTCACAGTGAGCAGCAATGACTAATATGTGTTACACAGAGAGGCTAATTAGAGCGGAAAGCACTTACCAGCTTTCTTAGCTGTGCTAACTTTGGAGAGGCAATGTATTTGGGATTTTATTAACAGCAGAACCAGCCTGCATAATATGTGTAATGGCTTCCTGCTTGTCTGAATTTTCTGTTTGCTAGATATATATTCCCCAAATTATTTTGATTATGTTCCAAATTTGTATCTCTCATCTGAATGTGTTTCTAGAAAAATCCTAAAATCCACATATTACCTCCTCACACTCATTTTCATTTTGGCCAGAAAACCAGATATTAACTATGTAGCAAAGGACCCCAGAAAACACTGTTGTACTACAGAAGAAGGACACATTTTGGACCATAGCCAAAGGCATACCAAAACCAAATTAATTGAAAGAATACTCTTCAATCAATTTAACAATTTCTGGGGTTCATGTAGATTTTTTAGCTGGGACTTTTTCATCCCACATAATTTGAGAAATTGTTAGATTCCAATAATTCAATTAATATTTGGTCAGCATGTCCTTCACTGGGGCAGATTTTGTTAAGTTTTGTAAATATGGATATAAATGCAGATTTTTCTCATGGTGGCTCAGTGATATAGTCACTCATCCCCATGCAGTTGAGTCCATTTGCTCTTCATTAATAGCATCTAGTTTCATTAATTGTTCCTTAATAATATAGTGATTTACAACCATGTTTTGTGAAACTGTCAGAGCAAAGACAGTTGTTTGCTTACAGCACTGATGTGACCCATAGCTTTTCTAACTACAATGGTATGGAAATACATTTCTTCTAAAGTTCATTTCAGTTCTCATTTCTCTCCCTGACTTAGCCAAAATTGCTTGGAACACACTACAAGGACTCATTAGCCCTGCATTGCATATATAATTTGTTGACATTTTTTCCAGTGTCACCAGGAGCTATCTGCAAACAATCAATACAGTGTTACTAGCCTCAAGCAGAATCTTATCTGATAGTTGCTAATTTCCTATTTTGTGTTTTGCTGAGAAGGAGATTCTAAAGATTTTGTTTAGTTGGATTCATGCTTAGGCATCACACAGCTGTCTGCTTCTAGCTGTTTACAGATGATGATACAGCTCCTGAAGCTACTGATTTGTTGTAATCTGCTGACAAAACTCTCCCCACAACTCAACTACCTGGGCACCTGTAGGACAATATGCTTCTGGTAATATTCCCTGCATTTTGCCATTCTGAGAAATATTTGTGTAATCTAAAGAACTATGTGTTTGCCACAAGTTTCAAAGTTTCTGTATTTTTCCCTCATGTTGGGATTTTGGATCTTCTGTTACACTCAGGACCTTGTTTATGGGCAAGGGAAGTCCACCTTATATATATATAAATCCACCATATATAGAAAAATTAAACCAAGTATTTATTGCTGGCATAATGGAAAATCTTAACAGTCTACTTCAGGAATCAGTAGTCTAGATCTAATTATCACAGGAAAACACATAATAATAATAATGATGTTAGAACATTTATGTACAAAAAAGGTTGCAATAATATCAATAAACAAAATTGCAACACGTACACTTAGTTTCCCTTTTCTTGGTGTTATGCTCGCCCTTTCTCTTCTGTGGGTACGAAGGTCAATGGTTTCATGCTGATGTTGCTGCTGGGGTGGGGTTATAACCAGTCAGCATCTGCAGTCCTTTGCCAGGAGGAATATGATGTTCTTGTTAATGATTTTTCATTTCCACTCCCCTTTTCCACTTTGGATTATTTAAACTTTTTTTTTTAAAAATGTTTGCTGGCATTCAAACACACTACTTTCTTCAATTGCCCACAGCTCCAGGTTACACCCAAATTTACTATGCAACAAAATACTATCAGTTTTTTCATGTTATGTTGGAATGCTTTGGTCGAAACAGGTTATATTTTAACAGCTTTAATTCTAGTAAGCCTTGAAGATGTTCAAGGCTTTTTAAGATACAAAATTGGAAACATATCTCGTGCAGAATTTACAATTTCATTTCTTCCAGAAAGCCCAAGCTTGTCCTGCAAGTCAAAAGCTTTAGATCTCCTGAACATAATAAGAATGTTGTTGCTTACTTGGTTTTGCAAGAATTTAATCCTTTTGTAGTGTACAAATAGGAATACAGTACTGAAATATCCAGAAAAGGCATTTCAAGCATTACTAACATCAACTTATTACCATCGAAATGTTGCTCTTCTAGGATTTAACTTTGAATATTAGAAATTATAGTCTGTTCTGTGAAAGCAAGAGCCACTTTTTAAAGATTATTATTTTGTATATTTAACATAGGTAAATGAAAAATAAAACCAAAGACCAGTAAAATGATTGATACTGTTCCAGTCTCGTATTTGAGCTTTTCCCTGCCACTTACTGTTTTATTACAAAATTGTACAGAAGTTCTTTGAAAAATAATTTGATTGGTGGGGATCTTTCATGAATACTCAGAAAATATTCAGCTCATTTCACTTAATGTTAGTGAAAAACTTGTGTTTTTTTTTTTCTTTTAATAAAAAATAACCCTAAAGATATGATTTGGACTCTTGTCAGTCGTTACTCAATAACTGATATTTCTTCACCATAGCTACCAAGATAATTTTCCTGGTTGCCTGACATAGTACTGCCTTGTACTTTAGTCTCTGCTTAGTTGTTTGTTTTCGAACTGCAACCTTGTAGCTCAGGAGTATGCCATAACCATTATTTGTAACAGGCCACAGGCTTTATGCCAAGTTAACACCACAGACATCAAGCCTGTCTGGACCTCCCTGGAGACTGTTTTAGCTTGTAATATCAGTGAACTAATGACCTATTGTCCATATTCTGGTTTAGCTTTGACTTGGTTTGGTACAATTGTGCACCTATTGTTATGTATACTATAGCTAATACAGTAACAACAAGTTGCTGGCTAGAATGAACCATCCATGGCGCTAGCATAAAATGTAACACAGAGGACTGCACACATGGGAGGATAAAAGAGGCCTTGAAAGCACATGCACAGGATGATAGCAGAGGCCACAGGGCTATAAAACTCATCATAAAATTACCACAGCCTTGGGACCTCAACAAAATCAGTGTTAGAGTTAACTAAGAGAAAAAAAGAACAAGTAACCAACATATGTAAAATGCATCTTGTATAGCAAATTAAGACATGATGTGTATTTGCAGGAAAAGGAGGAAAGGATGAAGTGTAAAGCATGTTAGAAATCGTGTAAAAATTGTGCCGAGAGGATCCTAGATTCAGGACAGAGACATAATAAACATTCCCAGTGAAAGACTTGTATGCTGAGGACATGTTGTAAACCTCCCTCCTCATATGGAAGGTGTGAACTTTAGGACCCAGGAGGGCAGTAGAAGGCTGAACATACCACCAGAGAAAAGGATAGATACTAGAAAGTTTGTATATACATAATTTTAAATGTGTGTAATTTGAGCTGATAATAATTCTTCCATTAGACTGGTAAGATTTTAATTAGAGTAACATTAAATTATTAATTTTGCATATATGCTGTGGTTGCCTTGTCTTTAATACGATTCCAATTGGAAGAAACAAATGAGAAATCAAGCAACCTAATCTGGGATTTACATTCAATGAATTGGTAATACCCTTTAATGCAGTTTTTTTGCCCTTCTTAACTCCATCTTTCCCAGCTATTCTTTCTCTTGTTCTCTTGTGTTTTCTTGTGCCTTTGTCACTCTACCAGTTTATCACATCCATCCATTTTTCAGATTTTATCTTGGACTGCAAAACTCCAAATGTATACTCCCTCGCTTAAAATCCTTCCTTATAAGCCACAGAAGATATAAAAGAACTAATGGTGAGTTGGTAAGCAGTGGGACTCTCTGATCTTTTGGTTTTGTTTTTTAATTGCAAATACAACCAGTTAAATATGTACTTTTTATACATTTCTACCTTCTGAATGCTTGTCAATTAGTTAAAGAAAGGATACTATGCTTATCAATGGATTCCTGTCAAAATCTGCCATGAAGGTGCAATAATTGAAGTAGTATCTTTCTACATGCCCTTGTGCGTATCGACTCAGAGTTCTCTAGGTTCTTCTTGCCTGCAACCTGGGTTCTTCATTACAAGCCATGCAAGCCACTACACTTTTTACATTTCTATAATTAGAAGAATGTTTCTAAAGAAGAGCTTTCAAAACACGTGTAGAAATAAAGAAATCAATTTGTACCTTTGTAAATCTACCTATATAATCTTTTCAATAGAGTAAATCTGCATTATTTTACAGCAGTGCAAGGACATAATCCTGATAGAAGCCTCTGTTCTCTACAGTCATGATGATTCAAAGTCAAAGGAACTAAGCAGCTTTTATTCTTTTGCACTGTTTTTTTAATAATATGAATAATTGAAAATACTGCTACTAATAATAACAAACAAAAAAAGGATTAATGATCCTCTGAAATCATGAGAAAATGAGTAAGAGCAAAGTTAGATTTGTGGCATCATTATACGTTGGATTTTCGGTGGCTAAATATTGGCTGATCAACTTGTACATTTTCTATGTCTTTGCTTTGTATTATTCTTATCTGCTTCTGTCATATATATATAGCCATCTATTGCTCATAAAAAATAAAATTTAATAAAGATCTTACAACTTAAATAGCTGTGCATTATTCAGTAAGGCTGCAGACTACTGGCTAAACTAGCCCATAGACTATCAGCCACATTGTCTGGCTGCACATCTGCACACTTCACTATGCAGCTATTACCTTTGATGTACGTCTGTTCAGTCATGAAGCAGTTCCCATTACATTTCCTTATATCTCTGCAAGGTATTAGATCTCTGAAAATCTGGCCTCTATGTAGTAGTTTTATTGATTTAAGAAACGGCATCTGTTAATTCAAATCCAGAGGCTACAGCTTGTTGCTGAATCCTCACAGAGATCCTTGGGGTGAGCAGTCAGTAGTAAATACTCAGAGTAGTTCATTGTCCATGTGCTATGCCTTTCTAGGAGAATACTACATGTGCTCTTTAAAAAGAGAAGGACAGAGAGAGTGTCCTGAAACACTGCAAGCTACAAAGATTCTGCATTCTTAAGTTTAGGGTTCCTGTGTAAACTCTGCTGGAGAGAAAAGGCAGAAAAGAGTTACTGCTCTCTAGTACAAACATGGACAGAACTTTACAACTGACGTTTGTCAGGCTTGTACAGCCTACAGTGGCCCCAGCTGTGTTGTGTTAGTCTCATAACCAATAAAAAACATGAAACAAAACTTCCATTTTGAAAAGCCGTGCTCACCTGCAGTGCAGACGCCCCCTTCAAATGCTTATTGCGCGTGCACCTACAAATACACATGAAGCTTCTACCATTGCTTAAAAAAGTTTTTCTCTCGCAACATATTTGAGCTTTAAACAATCTAAGACATTATTCACAACATTTACACTCACCGTGCAGCCCTTACAATTAACCCTGTCTTTTTTAATAGGTGAAACTGTATCTTAACTACTCTGCTTCAGGTGAACGTTAGTCTCATGAGAAATAGAGGAAGAGGAAGAGCTGAAAAGAAAATTATGGAAAAAATAAATCATATCATACCACTGTGTCATCATCCTGCTCCTCAGCCATTTTTCACTATATTCTAGTGTCATTGTAACCTTCCACACAAGGTTAAATGTCACAGTATGGTTGTATCAAAATAGCAGCATTTCTCACATATACTATAAAAACATGCTAGAACAGTGACTATTCCATATTTCTTGGAGAAGATGTTACAAAGACATGTTAGCACACTACAAAAAGAAAAGCTAGACTGTATTCTACATTTGAATTAGGATGTGTTAATCATATGAAATTGTAAATATCACCAAATTCTCAGGCCAGAGATTATTTCTGTCAATATCCCACCTGTCTTTGGGATTTGTGTATGATCCTTGTATACAAATTTGTTATTTTTAAATGCCATCAAATTTAGTTTAGCAAACCAAAAATAAGAAATCAGATTATTTCACTCTAATTGACAGCCCCTCCCCCCCCCAAAAAAATAAAATAAATATAAACAACAAAATAAATGCAGAGGTGATTATTATGGAGAACTGAGGAGACAAGTTTCTGTAGGAAATGAGAATTGAAGATGCTTAAAGCACACAGGCAGATTAAATTGTTCAAAACAGCTTACAATGTTTCCTAACAAATACTAGAAAGTGGTAGGGCATGTCTCAGACATCAGTGAAAGGTGATCCTAAGCAGAGTTTTGTAAGGGATGTCATACCAGAGAGTGAAATGTAGGTAACAATGCCCTATTTAGCATCGGTATGTCACATATTTTTCTCCACATAGTTCTTATTTTATCTGTCCTCTCTGTCTTATAGGGAGCTGGATTTTTTGTCACTCTTATTTGCCTGCTGCTTCTTCATAATCTTCTGTAACTTGGTACAGAAACATGTAGCCCTAGAAAAATCTTGAGTTTTTCATTTCCCTGAATAAGGTGTCCTTAATTAATCTCTTTACAGATTTTATTTTAAGGAAAAACTTCATTTTTTAAGTGATTTTTTTTTTCAAATTTCTTTTGTTAGACCACAGTGTTAGGATTTGACAGCAACATATTTTTCCAGTATAGAAGCTTCCAGGATAGTTTGAAAAACTGTAAAAAAAGTAAAAAAAAAATAATTTGGTGCCTTTCTAGAAATGGAAAGCAACTAAAACACACAGTTTTCTGTAACAAATTTTAGGTATCAACATAGGAAAGACCAATTTCTTTGGAAATCCTACATTTGCAGATGATACTAAACTTATCTTTTCATTGGACTGTTTTGTGCTTCTTGTCTTGCTCTCCCTAAGATAGCGTAGAAGTGAATACAGCTTTTTTCTCTCTCTACCCCTCTAGCCAGTGTGGCCTTTCTCTACCTATATATCTGGTTATTGAGCGCTCTATTCATCCGTTCTGTTATTTTTGTCCTTCATATATCTGTCCAGCTATTGATTTTAGCTAATACTTGCATAGATTGTTAAAACATGGAGAGTTGATTTATTTAGCCCTTTATAAAATGTTCCAGACAATGCAACCTGTACCACTTTACCTTCAGATTATACTGTAATTAAGTTTAAGTCAACAATCAAGAGGAAAAAAAAAAAACAAAAAAACCCACAAAAAATTACTAGGAAATGACAAACTGCACAATTAATATAATTTTAAAACATTTTGTTTTCCAAGTGTCCATTTTCTAACCAAAAGCAAGATGAAACTCCACTGAATCTGAGAATTGTTTCCTGGTGTCTAGTTTTCCAGGTTTATTTTTTAATTTATTTCCTAATTTGACCCTACTGAATTTATTGCTGTTTATTTTCTCCTTCCTAAATCCTTTTTTGCCTTCAGAGTTTGCAACCTCTATACAGACACAATGTTCTCATATCTCTTTTCTGTTGCCATTTGGCTAAGGCTAACAGAGTGGCATTTGGCTTTTACATTTCCTCTTTCTAAAATGTTCTCCCTCATCTTTTGTTCAGTTTTGCAGCTCCACTATGAAATGCATCTCATTTGCTCATTTACTTTTCTAGTAAACTGGTGCCCAGAACTGAATACAGTATTCCATGCTCAGTTTGGGTGAGTGTTATGCTGTGAATGATTATTATTCCCTCACTCTTTGACACCTCTTTGTATGAAAACCGAAAGGTCATTGGCCTCCCTTAATGTCATATTACTAGCTAGATTCATGCCTAATTTTCTACCCATTACCACCTCCTTGGTTCTTTAAGCATTTCTGCTTTCCAGGTTTCTGTCTCCCATTCTGTAGCTATGTTCTGGATTATTTCCTTCTGTCCTGGGTTCAGCAGTAGCAGTCAGTTTTTCTCCTTCTTAGTAGCTGTTGCAGCACTGTGTTTTTGACTTTCGGCCTGGGAACAGAGCTGATAACAGCGATGTTTAGACTGACCAAGGACTTTGAGAGTCTCATGCTCTGCCAGGGAGGAGGAGAAGCAGGAACAGGACACCTGACCCAAACTAGCCAAAGAGGTATTCCATACCACAGCACGTCATGCCCAGGAGGTAGAACTGAGAGTTCCTGGAAGGGCTGGATCACTGCAGGGTGGGGGCGAGGTACCAGTTGGTGAGCGGTTGTATTCTCTTCCCTTGTTATTTCCTTTATCATTATTATTATTGGTGGTAGCAGTAGTGATTTGTGTTATACCTTAGTTATTAAACTGTTCTTATCTCAACCCATGGGAGTTGCATTCTTTTGATTCTCCTCCCCATCCCTCCAGGAGCGGAGGGAAGAAAGGTGGGGGGGGAAGTAGAAACTGCGTGGTTCTGATTTACGGCCTGGGCTTAAACCACGACACCTTCATATGTTATTAGATAGCCTTGTTCCAAATTGAATCTCATTTTTCTGTTTCATCCATGTTTCTGAAAATGCTAGGTCCCTTCCTATTACTTTTGTGCCATTACTGGTGTTTGAAACACCTCACAGTTTACTATAATATGTAAATTTCATTACCTTGCTGTTTACTCCCGTTTTCAAATCATTAATGAGGATGTCAGGAAAACCTGGAACTAACACTGGTCCCTTCAGCACTACCAGACAGCTCCCCCACAACTTGATACATTGCAGCATTGCTGTGGATCATTATCCCTTGTTAATGGCCTTTCAGTCACTTTTCAGTCCATGTGAGGGTGTCCCTGTCCAAATGACTTTTAATTAACTTTGAGAGAGGAATTTTGACAGCTAATGAAGTGATTTCTTTTTTAGTGCCTGCGACAGGATTCATGCAAAAATAGTTTTTTATCTATTTTCCTTTTTTGTACTAAAATTAAAATTTTATCATCAACAACAAACCCATCTCTTTTGCTTTGGACAAGTTCACACTCCTCCTTCCTTATCATTCCACTATCTACTAGCTATTCAATGGACATTTTTCTCCTGATAGTTATTTTCTTCCTTCATTCAAGTTGAAATTTAAACCTATGTCATGGTTTAAGCCCAGGCCGTAAATTAGAACCACGCAGTCTACTTCCCCCCCCCAACCCCCCCAGAGGGATGGGGAGGAGAATCAAAGGAATGTAACTCCCACAGGCTGAGATAAAAACAGTCCAGTAACTAAGGTATAACACAAATCACTACTGCTGCCAACAATAATAATAATGATAAGAGAAATAACAAGGGAAGAGAATACGATACCGCCCGCCGGAAATGAGCCCGACAGAGAAGAGGACGTGCCCTTCCGGATAACTCCCAGTTACATGCCTGGGCATGACATGCTGTGGTATGGAATACTTCTTTGGCTAGTTTGGGTCAGGTGTCCTGTCCCTGCTTCCTCCCAGCTTCTCCTCCTCCCTGGCAGAGCATGAGACTCACAAAGTCCTTGGTCAGGGTAAACATTCTGACCAGCAACTGAAAACATCGGCTTTATCAGTATTATTCCCAGGCCAAAAGTCAAAACCACAGCACTGCACCAGCTACTAAGAAGGAGAAAAACTGACTGCTGCTGCTGAACCCAGGACAACCTATAATCTGATAAATTGAGGATTATTCATTCTACAGCTTGCTTGCTTCGTTTTTTGCTAGTATTTAATGAAATCCCAAGTTTTCGCTGAGTATGACAGCAAAATACTCATCAACCAGGCATTTTTTTCCTCTTTTTTCTTTCCTCATAATGCATGTCTGTTACAATCAAATTTCCTGTTACAGTATACCTAAGGTTTCCCTCACTCTTCTACTTGTCAGTAACTTTGTATGTGTTGTTTTGAAATTGCCCACCTTCTTTTCTTTCTTTCTTAATTGAAAAAAGTCCACCTGTAATTTGCTTCCCAAATTTACCCCGTCTATCTATTCAGAACCCTTATTAGGAGGGATGGTGGGGGGTGCCTTCTCCCAATAATTTTTTATTGCTTTCTCTGTAATCAGTGTTTTAAAGCAGGCTTCTTAGCACTTACAATTCCCCAGGAGTATAGATTCATAGATTATAGAGCTACAAGGGACCGTTACAATCATCTACTCTGACCTTCCGCACAGTACACAACAGCAGCGGTTAGGAGAGCCTTCAGGACACCTACTGTGAAAGCAAAAAATACATACAATGTTTACAGTGAAAATGTGCTCATTCATCTCTATTCTATTCAGATTCCGCTATTATACTCCTCACAATAACATCTTCTGCAAGATTCAAGGGAATATCTGGTGCAACAAAGAGAGGTATATGCCTCTCTTTGGATCAGTTTAGTGGGGGCTATGGTTTATTAGAACACTGAACCTATGCCCTTAGCTATTAAAAAAAACCCCAAACCACAAAAACCCAAACAAAACAAACTATTCTATGATTCTATAAACAAAAAAAAAAAACCCACCCTACAAAACCAACAGTGAGTTTAGAGGAATATTTATAAAGATTAGGAAAGCACTTTACTCTGGGGATCAGGAAGCTAAAGAGTTCCTTCTTTTCTCCCCAGCATAGCAATCATGTTATAAGTTGTGTTCTGTTTAAAAACTGCGTACACACTGAGCTCTGTCAAATATGTACAAAATTCCCTAGTTCTTTTAGGATAAGCAATTATCAGCTAACGACAGAGATGGGATTGATGAAAGATCCAATTAAATTACTGATGCACTACAAGATCTCACATCAGATCCTAAATTATATTTCCATTGGTAGTTTGGATACTGACTGTGGTGATAGGCCATAAAACCAGCACATTATGTCCTGATAACAGCACCATAAAAGAGATTCACTATTACTATTCACCTCACTATTCACCAGAGTACATTTGTAGCAACCTTCCAACAGGATTGCAAACTTTTCTGCTTCTCTGCTAGTTTATGATGTTCAATTCTGGATTTCTAAAAAAATCATTGTTGTATAAATATATAAAATGCTACAGATATATGGTGTCTACAGCAAGCTTCTTCTCTATTTGTGTTTGTATGGGCAATTCTGCAACTTACATTGTGTTTTATTCCATCTGTCTTAGCATCTAAAGACCTAATGAATAACCAATTGAAAGTTAAAAAATGTCCCCAAAATCTTGTTACACATATTGCACTGCATTCTCATACACTATGGGAAAGCAAGGAGGAAATAGAGAACATCCACCTCTTGTCTTTTTTCATGACTTGATACAGTCAGAAGGAAGTTTTTGAATGATAAACAGCACTGAAGCAAAGTTTGCTGTGAAGTGTTTTTTATTGGTGTTTTAGAAAAAAGTGATATTCTCAGTATCCCCAAAGCATAGGCTTTCAAACCTGTGAGGAAATTTCCAGGGACCCAGCTGCTTCCCAAAAAAGCTGGACTGCATTTCTTGTAGTTTCTCGCTACTCGTGTGGTGAGGGACGGAAGCACTAGTTCCCTCCGAACTAGGGCTGAGACATAGAGCATTCATGGAATGCGGGTCACCAACGATTTATTGCGCAGTTAGAATTCCTTATATTTGCCGCCCAAGCACCTCCCCAGGGTCAGCTGGTTCCTGTCCCTCCTAGCAGCTTCCCGTCCATGCACCAATCCCTACATCTCCCCCGCCTCAAGACTAGAACACTCAGGGTTTTAACAGCTATTCCAGATAACAACTTATAACTCTAATTAACTAAGTAAGAAAGGTTTGTGCCACTAAGTATTCACACACAGTGCATATTACATAATCAAACAAGAAGGAAACAAACATTCTAATACTAATAAACACAGAGCGTCAGCCTAAAGGGACCTAGACGCAGGTGTTTCCAGCCTGAGTGATGTCGTATTCAACAGCCGGCCACAAAGTTCGTAAGGCACGTCGTGACTGGATCCGTGAGTGAAGTCATCTGGACACACAAGGGCCAGGGATGTCATTTCACACCTCTTTCCATCACTCTCTCCCAGATACAGCCGAGCGCCAATCACCACCTGTGAAATATAGCTCAAATACAAACTTACAGACACAACTACAAATACGGTAATAACCATTTTGCCGGTACCCAGGATAGCCCAGTCTCCCCCTCCACACAGGCATAGCCTCGCCCGTGAGCACGTAGGGCAAATGGACCTATCTTGCCCTTTTCCAGATCTTTCACCCGTACCTGTGGATACGAGGGTTTGTCTAGAGGTGGAGCAAAGTGCAAGCTCATCGGGGATTGTTCACTTGATCCATGCGAGAATTGATTTAAACTAGTCAGAGCAGAAAGTAAAAGTCAGCGCACACGGACTGCAGGAGCTCCTCTGGGTATGGTCTCCCCCGCCTTAAGACACATGAGGTGAGCTTTCAAAGTCCGGTGCGCGCGTTCGACGATAGCTTGGCCAGTGCTGTTATAAGGACAACCGGTCTTATGTTCAATGCCCCACTGTCGTAAAAACGAAGCCACCAGTTGACTTGAATATGCTGGGCCGTTGTCGGTCGTGATCTGGCTAGAGACTCCCAAAATCGCCATGACCTCACGCCAATGCAAAATGGCCGCTTTGGCGTCTTGCTTGTGTTGTGCCATAGCCAAGATGACACTGCTACAGGTATCAACTGTGACATGTAATTAGCGCATAAAAACTGGAGCGCAACAGTCTGCAACTGGCAGACCTTGTGCAACACGGTCTGCACTATTGTTACCTTCAGTTAGGAGTCCAGGGATGTGCGAATGACTATCACCAGTGTTTCGGGCAAATTTCAGCAGCTTCCTCAGACAAAGCCTGAAAAAGGACTTGCGCACACTCCATCGTAGCCTCAATGGCTAATGGGGTCCGCAGACCACTGTCGTAGCACAGTAGCTACAGTATATGCTTCAAGAAATTGAACTGCTATTGGCTAGACATAACCAATATAGATTGTGATTGGCTCAGAAGTGCAGTCCACACATTTTGAAGCAGAAAACAAGCTAGCTAAAATTATCCATTCGCTACCTTTCTCACATAACTTGCAGTTTCACCATCCCGCTCCCACATCTTGTTAGCCTTGAGCAAATGCCAAGTTCCTTATTCTACTGCACGTAACTGTCCTTTAGTAACCAAAGGCTAGGCCTTGCAGCCTGGGTAAGTTGAGTTCAGGCCTTGCAACTTAACTCAGAGTCTGGCTAAGACCAAACAGCTGGGATTGCTCACATGTCCATTGCTCAGCTGTATTCTTCATAACCACCATCTCCTAAGGCTGACATCTGGGTTGGTCACGAAATGTCCACCGTCCCTCAGCCACTCCACAATTCCCTCTTTTTGTTTTTGAGCAAACCAGATGGATGTTACATTTTTCTTAACCATAGATATTACATTTTTCTTAACTATAGACATCATACACCACAACATATAACTTGCTACTAATACAAATAAAACTAACACACATAATATAGTTACTCCATCCATCATCTTTCATTAGCCGTTTAACCCCCTCTTTCAATTGTTGTATACTCTTATAAATTGATTCCAAATGATCTGACAAATTCATGCAGCACATTCCCTCAAATTCAGCACAACCATGCCCCTGTGCCAACAATAAAAAGTCGATTGCTGCCCTATTTGTAAGGTGGCATGACGAACACTATCAACATCAGTCAAGAGCCCACTTAGTGCAAGCATAGTAGCATTTGTCAGTTCCTTCTTATCTTGCTGTGATTCCTTCAGCTTTTGTTGACCCTTGGTTCATGTCCGACTCCACGTAGGCACTTGCTGATCTGGGTACATGGCTGTTCTTTGCCAGAAAGTCATCCACATCTCCGCCTTTTTCTTTCTATACAAGCCAAACATGCTTAGTAGCACTCATAATCATTCGTTGGATACATTAAAAATACACAGCAACAAAATCAAAATCGTTAAAATGACAATAAACACCATTAGTCCACCTTTTACTAGAGCAACCAGCCAACCTGTCAGTCCCTATTCACCTAACAAATTGTCCAGCCAAAAGGCTTGCCCATCCTCATACACCATGTGTAAGATCTTAGCATGTTTCCATATTACTTCAACATAGGTCAATCACAGGCTGCTGGGCTGCCCTTTTTCTCCTGGATGTCTCTCTGATAACAGGGGAGGCCATCCCCTCACATCAAGGTCTGGCATGGCATGTGTCCCCATCGCTCCACGCCTGCTGGGTTGCAGCCAACAGCAGAGCTAAAGGTTCTTCTTGGTGGCAAAGACAGAGGCCAACCCAGTCTTGCCCTTGACTGTGGCAGCAGGCATTTGGTCAACCTCAGTTCTTGTACCTCGTTGTCAATGCAGAGTTTCACCTGCTTCATCCAGTAACAAGTTGCTACTGTGGCAAAGCATACACAGATTTACATTACCAGATAACTATTACAGATTACAACAGCATGTTGAAAATGCTGATGGCAGCAAGAAACTAGCCAAAGAATTTTCTTACCAGTGGAGTTCTTCCACCCTCTTAATTTGTTCCATTACCTGGTTTATAACACTACCATCATATTAGAATCTTTCTAGCTTTTGCCTTAGCATTTTCTAGCAGCTGCTGCAAATTTGCATGCTCTAACATCTTTTACAAGTAACAAATGCACACAATACAAGGTATAGTTTCTCATTAGCAACTGGCTAGTAAATACAAGTGGGTTTTATACACAAAATCACAGCCTCTAATAATAGCTACGTTACAAGCACACATATTCAAGTTGTTACTTTTCAGTTGCCCTCAAGTGATGTCCTGCAATCATTTATTTTTCTCTTCCTCTATCTCATTCTGCTTGGGGTATTCACTGTCAGCTCCTGTAGCTGAGGCATCCGGTTCCTCCGCTTGTCTGTCCAGCTCATAGCAAGGCTTTGCAAACTTTGCAGGCAGCTGCCATGGACCTGTAGGTAGGAGAACACAAATATACCCCCTCTCCCACGCTATCAGGTCTTGAGAAGGAGGCCGCTTAAAGTGATTCAAAGGCATTCTGATGGGAAAAGAATGTGAAGCTACAGCTGCCTGCCTGCTTATCAGCAGCAGTAAATACCTGCCAGCAACGGCATTTTGCATTAACCCTTTCTTGTCCAAAACGTTAATCTGCTACCCATTAAAACTTTTACACAAACCCAACAACAAAAAATACATAGAGCACTGTCCGCCCTCAGCACACACACACGCACACACGCATGGGATCCCACAAGCACACTCCATACAATTACAATATTTGAAACACAAAACCTAGACAATCATTATTCCCACTATACGGTCCCTCATACAGAACGTAGCATAAGGACCCTGTGAAGACAATCAAAAATCAGCTCCAAGCAGCATCATCACAGTGTGAGGTTGCAGGCTCAACTTTAGCAGGCGTCCCCGCAGAGGCTCTGCCCCCCCCACATCGCACGAGCCTTGGGCTTTTACACTGACCAAAATGCACACTCATTCCGATGCAGGTGGCCAGCCTACATGGGAAGAAGTGGTCAGCAATATCCGTAAAAATTCTCCAAGGGCTAACAGAAACATGGATATACATGGATATATATTTGCCAACTTCTAGTACATGTGGATCACAGAGAGACTATCAAATGAGTTGTATATGGGGTTTCAAGTCCACAGCCTGCAACAGCACTCACACAACGTGTTCAAAAGGCTATAAGGGTACTTTTTTTTTTTTCTTTTTTTTTTTTTTTCTAGAAAATCAAAACCAAACTGAACACTCCAGCCTGGTAGCCAAGGATAAAGACAATGTCGTTAGTAGGGAGGATTCCCCCAGGGTAGGCTTTGAGGGTTGCTGTCGCTCATTGTGGGGAACCCCCCTGTCCCCTGCCCTGTCGCACAAAGGGGAGTGTTGCCAGGGCTCACAAGACTCCGCTTCCCGGTTTTTTGCTGCTGCCGCGGCCGCGGTTTCTGGCAGTCGTGCTGCAGCTCCGGCGCTGCTCGCTCGGCCGCGCAGCTCGGGAGCTCCGGCCGCGCCTCCCGGGGCACTTTCCTCCACAGCTCCCGCATTTGCACCCGCAGCTTCTCCACTCGCAGCGCCTCCGCGTCCCGCAGCCGCTCCAGCAGCTCCTCTCCTGGAGACAACTTTCTCGATGGCACCCCACGTCTCCCCTAGATCTCCTGCTTGCTTTTCCCCAGCCAAGACCGCTTCCAAAAGCTCTTGGTGGATCTGTCCCCATCGGGAGCTATCTAATACGTCCATGGGGGCCTCCACCGCCCCCCGGCCTCGCAACCATTGGATGCAGTGGCCCGCTGGCTCCGAGTTTATCGCCTTCGGCAACCCAGCTTGCTGCACGAGGGCCTCCAGTGCCTGTACCACGTGGCTCACATCCATCGCTATCACATCGGGGTCACCACTTGTAGTTTCTCGCTACTCGTGTGGTGAGGGACGGAAGCACTAGTTCCCTCCGAACTAGGGCTGAGACATAGAGCATTCACGGAATGCGGGTCATCAACGATTTATTGCGCAGTTAGAATTCCTTATATTTGCCGCCCAAGCACCTCCCCAGGGTCAGCTGGTTCCTGTCCCTCCTAGCAGCTTCCCGTCCATGCACCAATCCCTGCATTCTCACTGCATTTTTTTGGCTCAGTTAGAGACTCATCACTTCTCTCAGTACAGCTTAGAATACATCCTCCAACAATGCTGCCTAAATTTAGAAACTTAAAAATGACAAAAACACATATCAAGAGAATTAGCTACAGACCTATAACATGGTTATTTAAGACAGTAAAAAAAAAAAAAAAAAAAGTAGTTTCCTACATGTCTATAGATAATCCTTTATGTGTTATGTATTTCGTGGAGAACATACATTCTAAGACCATTGTGCATCCAGCTGTCTATACCTTGGTTTAGCATATGCTAGAGATACATAGCATCTCTACAAAAGTATTAAAAATTGATTTAAAAATGAAAGTCCTAAATAATTTCAAATCTAAAAAATTAGACTGCTCACATTAGGGTGATTCTCCAATGAATAAATAGCAATATAAAAAAAATTGAAAGACTTTTTTCCTCTTTTTATATCTTCCCTGCTTACTGAAAACATAAACCTGAATTAATCACATAACTGTTAGCTTGAAGATTGCCTGTTTTCTTTAACTGTGATTAGAATTCTAAATGTGGGGTTAAAACACTAACTATAGTCTCAGAGAGAAACTTGCAGAATATATAGAAACCAATGAATATTCACTTAATACCAGACAATGTTTCTGCCAAACTCTATCTAGGAATGGTATAGCCACAGAGCAGAGAATAAGTGCAGGCAAACTAAAATCAATCATCAACCCCTCCCCCCACCCAGAAACATCTGAACCTGAAATAAAAGAAGGTTTGCATACATGCATGGTAAGAAATCCATTGATTAAAAAAACTGCTCCTCCATTCTCAGAGATGCACCTCTGTCCTGAAAAATGCAGAGTAATCCACAACGAGAGGAAAATATCTCAAACCTTTTAGTTGGAACAGTATCAAAAAATTGCAACAGCATAAAAAAAAAGAATGGATCAAGAACAGTTGGACAACAACAACAGGGGAAACAACAAAATCAGAAGAGAAACCACACTGCTTCTTCAAACTGGTGAAGAGTATGTGCACCCAGAAACCTGTCTGATTTTTTGTGCCTGTAATATTTGGCAAATACAGGATGTGATCTCTCTATGTCAATGTTTCAGATTAAATTCCAGTGAATCTGAGAAATTGTAATTACTGGTAATCATACTCAGCCATAGAATCATTGAATTATAGAATAGTTTGGGTGGGAAACGACCTTAAGATCATGTAGTTCCAACCCCTCTACCATGGGCACGGATGCCTCACACTAAACCATGTTGCCCAAGGCTCTGTCTAAACTGGCCTTGAACACTGACATGGATGGAGCATTCATTACAACTTCTTCGGGCAAGCTGTTCCAGTGCTTCACCACCGTCACAGTAAAGAACTTCCTCCTTATATCTAATCTGAGCTGCTCCTGTTTTAGTTTGAACCTATTACCCCTTGTCCTACTGCTACAGTACCTGATGAAGAGTCAATGTCCAGGATTCTTGTAGGCCCCCTTCAGATATTGGAAGGCTGTTATGAGGTCACACTTCATCACTTCATGCTTAAAGGTCTTTCCCAGCCTAGCTGATTCTATGATTCTACGCTCAGCATGAAGATTTATACGTGTCCAGACACGGGCTCCCAATCCTTACAACAGAATCTGATCTTATCTTCTTGAACTGGGTTTTACTCTAGATTTATAGGGTTATAATAAAGGGTAGAAAAGGATTCAAAATCTCACCTTGAAACAGTTTAGTTTTAACTTGAAGTCTGTGAAAAGAGATCTTTTTAAAATAACCTTAGTTTTATCAAAATGTTTATTAGATAAAAAAGGCATTATAATGAGAATGAGCAGCCTAGTTGCCAAGAACCAATTAATAAAATGCAGCATATATTATCAGTGGACTGAACTGAATCAAATTAGTGATAAACAAATCAGCTAAAATGTTCCATGATCTAGATATTTCTGATTCTTTCTCTGAATTGTAGAGGGGGAAAAAAAAAGAAACGACATTTTTCAAGTCACATGTACTAACAAATACAGCAGATTAAAATAAATATAAGGACTGGAATTGGGAAGGCGTTGCAAGGAAATAAGAGAGAAAGTAAATTGTAATCCCTTTAGCAGAAACACTCATTTCCTAGCTTACAGACATTATTCATGAAGTGAATGCTAACATAGCACTTGTGTTGACCAGAAAATTGAAATGAGAAAGGAAGCATGATTGATTTTTGTATGGGAAAATGGTTTTAGCAACCTAGATTTTTGGAAGCTATGGTGTGTAAGGGTTGCAATACCTGGCCTGTGGGGTTGCAGAACCTGGAGACTTCAAGATTTCTAAAATTATTTGAAGATCATGATTTACAATTATTTTAAGGTTTTTTTAAGACTAACTCAAAGCTGTTCTGATCTTGTTGTGCTTTAAGTAGGAGACTGAACTTGATAACCTCCTGTGGTCCCTTCCAAACAGCAGTTCTTTTATTCTGTGTCAAATTGCTGCATTTGACTTTATTATAGTTTCTTACATTATATAAGTAGATATAGCATTAGAGTTTTAGAAGAAAAAAGAAAAAAGGTAGTAAAAAAAGGTATATTGCTTTCTTCAGATTCAGTGCAGTGGAGGCTAGCTTTCCATGTGATTTTACTTCTTGTCACACTCAAGACTCTCAGACATAATACAGCCCTTACTATGCATTGCTTTCAACTTAGGTAGATCCACAGATTCATTTAATATCCCTTTGACTTAGGCAGATTCCACTCAGCTACGATCAGACCATTTTTGAAATTTCTGGATGCCTAGGAGCAGTACATTCAAGGACAGGCACATCGCAGTGTGCACAGTAGCATTCACTGAGGATCAGCGATGAATGTGTGCAATCCACCTGGCCTTCTGCGCACATGTGCTACATCTTCACCTTCCCCACAGATGGTCTTTCAGATACCTCACAGCCCTAGAAAAAAAGTTTGGGGAAAAAAAAAAATGCCCTGTTTCATTTTTTTTATTATGGACATGTAGCTGACTCATATGACACAGAAAAGCTCATGTTAATGGAAAGACAGTGACACCAGCTGTGACAGATGGATCTTATCAGAACTTTCAGACAGGGTTCTTATGACCTTTGGTTGGTAGACTGAAGCCTTACTACAGGGCTGCCCATGCAGCAACAGGGAGGATGAACATTGGTGACAATGTTAGGATGACATGAGAGACTAATCTGAAATCTGACTGCACTGTCCATTGTCCCAAAGATTGGTGTGAGAAGCTGAGATGGAATTCCACCTATCCATTGTCTCGAAGATTGGTATGAGGAATTGAAATAGAATTCCACTTATCTTTTGTCTCAGAGAGGAGTGGGAGGAGTTCAGATAAGACTCCAATATCCATTGCCTGAGAGAAGGGTGTGTGGAGCTGAACCCCACCATCCACTGAGGGATGAGTGGGAAAGAGCTGAGATAAGACTCTTCTGTCCATTACCTCCAGGACTGGTGTGAGGAATTGCTTCCCATTAACCCAAAAATTGCTGCAAACACATGCAGTTGAAGAGCTGGCTGCAAGACAAGGGAAACTGGTCCACCAGGAGCATATAATATGTGACATTAAAAAAAAGGGAAAAAGGTAATCACAAGGAGGAGCCATTGGCATGAGGATGACTCCAGAAGGACACTTCTGCGAGGACTCTCTCCACTGATGGCTACTATGAACCCTGAGAGACACCCTCCACGAAACATCGCCATGAGGACAACTTTATGAGACACACTCCACAGGATACCTTCAAGAGGATGACTCCAGAAGGACATCTCCATGAGAACACCCACCACCACCAACAACGACAATGGAACCCCGGGACACCACTCGATCCATGGTGGTGACTATCTCTCTCTTTTTCTGTCTGTTCCAGGTTTGTAGGATTCCCATATACAAAGACTGGACACCAAACACAATGTAAACAATCAAATGTTCTAGTCTATTTGTTGAGTTGTTGGTGCAAACCAAATATATATATATTAATGCGAAGCAGGTTACATACATACCAACCACTGGTTGCATAGAATACCGCTGAGTAGGAGAAGGAGATGGAACATGTTGCCCGGTCAGAGAAGTGGTAGGCAGTGTATCATCTGGGCATCCCCCGAATCACGATGTGCATCTGGCCTTCTCACCCATCCGTCCCTGCACAGGTCCTTATATATCCCTCCTCGGGTTGGAGTGGAAAATTGCCAGTTGCAACATCAGTGCAGCGTAGCCAGCATGTGAACAGAGGTTTATTGGTATAAGGCTCCCTTTTGCTAACAGCGGTGTTAACTCCCCTATTTTCAAGGTTATGTTCCCACAACCTCATGCCAAACAGTACTTTTCTATTTTTGTGTGTTTCACCACAGACCATTATCTATTGTCACTGACACACTGTTTCTGCACCCCAAACCCTTGCTTCATTTCCATCCTTTTTTCCAATCTGCCCTATTGCTATCCCCTTTATTACAATAATTTCCCTTTCTTATAATAATTGTGGTTTTGTAATAAACCAGCTGATCAATTATAGTACTTGACCTCGTTTGCATCTTAATTTCACTCTTGGGATCATGAACAAAACGGGTCCAGCACTGGAGTTTTTTCCAATCAGACCCTGCCAGATGACTCTACACCTTGCATAAATTCAAAGTATTTTTTTTTTTCAGAACTAAATCAAGAAAATGAAATCCATACATTTTTCTGAAAAAAGAAAAAAAATGGCTTAAGGAGGACCTACAGGAAGCAAGAGGAAATGTTAGAGATGTGGGATTGTCATGCATTCTGGACAAAACAACAGGCTAAAGATGATAACATTTTCTATGTCAGCTTTTGGGATATCTAAATGATGCTAGAAATGGCAAAGCAGCCCAGGATTAAGAGAAAGCAAAGGACAGTTAAAGCTGTTCTGACTTCCCCATCTCTGGACAGCAAGACTTGCCTCTAACCACCAACCTTGCAAATATGTATCTCAGACACATGTTTAGAAATATGAACCTGAAATGTGAGTTCTGACATAAGCATACATAGTGAACATACATATGCATATGTATTATGGTACAAACTGTGCAACACAGTTCTTAATGATCTCTGCACGATCATATCAGTCCCTTCATTTTCATTTCCATTTCTTTGCAATCACACTTCATCCACGCACAAGTCTGTGCTATGAACATTCAGCTTTCTTTCTCCATTTGCTGCACATATTTTTTACCTATAGTTAAGACACTGATGTCCTTTTATCTTATTTCTCCACCTTCATATCTATTGGTTCTGACTTCATCAACCCAACGCAAAAATGAAGGAAAACGTGCCAAACACTGCACATTTGATATCTGAAGTGTACCTATTGACCTTTGGCTGGGATGGATATTTTAATCCCACACTCAAAAATTATCCTTCAAAAGACTTGAATTCAAATTGCCAACATGATATGTTGTCTTGTAATCTGATGTGACTGGAATGATAATATTTGCTTTGATGTGCAATGTAATCCAGTGTGACTGATCAGATGCAACCTGCCATAACACTGCAAAGGGCAATGCATCATGCTCAGAAATTAAAACCGTCTTATTTTCTGGAAGTCATAGTAAAAGGAATCTACCTGAATTTTGCATATGATGGGATTTTTCAAAAGCTTTTTAACCCAGCAGTAACAACTGCCTTAGCTAAACTACTCATTTTCATTGTCTCTTCAATCTGACTCTAGTTATTGCTATAGCACCTGCATTTTGGTTATTTTTCTGTTAAGAAATAGGCACACTTCAAAACACTACAGAATGAATTGGATTTAAATTGTGGTAGAATATCCTGCTTGGAAATAATGCAGTGTGCAGCTTTTAAACTTGTCTTTCTAGCTGCTTGCAATAGTTGCTTCCATCATCAGTGCAGAAAATACTTCTCTGTGGTCTGACATGCAGCTCCAGGCGCAGGAGAAATTAGCACCCAGCGAAATCAGCAGCTGTTTATCTTTCCTCTCCTGTTATTTCAGATTAGAGCACTTTTGGTGAAGATTTTACAGAATCCAGTGAATCCCCATGTGATCTCATGATTTACTGGCAATCTGCAGGACAAGTCTCACCCACACAGTGGCAACTCTTTTTAGTCCTCTGAAAATGACAGAAAACTAACTAATTATAACTAATTATAAGATAGGTAAAAGCATATGAGTTGATTACCTGGATGAAGAAGCTGTAGCAAAACAAAAAGGAATCATCTTACTTTCCATCAAAACAGTTGTAATCAGTGAGTCTGCAACACATTTTTTTTTTTTTTTATAATGATATAAAATGCTGTTGGAATATTAACAGTTTCCTGTAACAACAGATTTGTAGTAAAGATATGATGATATACAGAACATTAACACTCAGTATTGCTTAAGATGCATTCAGCAGGCCAGGACATTGAACAGAGAGAAGAAATGTTATGGAAGTGTGGGGGTAAAGATGTGATATACTGATGTGTCTCGTGTGAAGCATCCCTGCCCATGGCAGGGGGTTGGAACTAGATGATCTTAAGATCCTTTCCAACCCTAACTATTTTATGATTCTATGATCATCATTTTTATCCACAGAGTCGAGCACCTCAAACAGGAAGGATATTTCTTTCTCTAATTTATGAACACTTCATATTAGCCCTGTTTTGTTTTATTTTACTTAACTGAAATAGGCTACCAAACATGGTTTGGTAGGAGAAAAATGTGGACAATCTGAAACAGAAAATAACAGGTCTTAAAAATAGATAGAATGTGAAGACTTCCACTTCTATTACAAACTCAAATATTTAAACCTAATTCTTTGCTTTCTGACCAAAGAGCCTTAGAGGTATTTGCCAGTAGTTTTCCCAGGCCAAGTTTGCTTCTGCTCCTTTGGAGTTAGAAATTCAGACAGGAGACAGTAGGTGTTGTTTTAACACAACATTTCTGTTCTTTCAGAGGCACAATGATGTTTAAAAGTACTTAGGTTTCTGATACAATAGGAATTGCAGAAGTATTTTCTGAAAGGGGCAGGATGCAAGAAGGTAGTGAAAGTTATGGAGAAAATAATTTTCCTGTTTCAAGATTTTCATTAAGTCCCTGAATAAAACCAATAATACATTAAAAAAAAAAAAAAAAAAAAAAAAAAGGAAAAGAAAAAGAAAAAGAAAAGGAAGAAAAAAGGTATCCAGTCTTCTTTGGATAAAGATTGCCCCGGCAAGTAATTCTGCAGCTTTTTAGGGTTAAGTGCATTGTGCTTATATCAGACCCTATCTAGAAAAAGTAGACTGATTTGACAGCTCACTTCCCATAACTGTAATCTCTAAAAACATTCCCCCTTTTGATTCAAATTTCCAAAGTGATATGTCAGTTTCTAATGTGAGGTGACTAAAATGATCACACACATGCCCTGATGTGAAGCATAGTCTGGTATGATTGATCAGATACAATATGCCATAACACAGCATAGGGTAATGCATTTCACTTAAAATTTTAACCTATGTTGTTTTTCTGGAAAACTGCAATGAAAGAAAACCTGTACATTCAAGGTGGAGGTAATGTTCCCCTTCACTAACTTGTACTGATAAGGAAATTACAAATCCTTTTCCCCAGACGACCTTTCCACAAAGTCATCCTTAGATATGTATCCTTGCTGGATGACACCCAAGCTGCCTTCCCCTTTCAGTTAACACTAATTCATCAATATTTATCCTGACCATGTTGTGTCTGCAATTGCAACTGCAACTGCAGTTGTAATGCTGTGATTGTCTCTGGACCAAGCAGTAAATAGAAACTGCAGTTGAACATATGCATATGGAATGAGTGTATTTTCATTTCTGAATTGTACAAGGAATTTTGAACTGACACTTTTGTTACCCCTAATACTATTAGCATCAGTAGAAAAATGCCAAAATGTCAAACCATTTTCTACAAATGTGTATTAATACCAGATGCCTAGGAATAGTGATTAAGAAGTTTACTCCATATTTCTTATTGGATTTCTGACAACTTCACCTTTCCATTTATATAGGTCAGGGAAAAAAAACAAACCAAAAACCAAAACTAGAAAACAAAACAAAACAAAACCCCAACCCCCCCAAAAAAGCCACAAAAAAAAGAAACTTCAAATCCACAACAACCAACTGACCAAACAAAACCAAAAAACAACTACACTTTTTGAGCTGGTTTTGAAGGTCTGGTAACATTTTGCTAAGAAAGCGTCTTTTAATTCTTGTCTTTTCCATAGAAAGTCCTATGCCTTTACTCTTTTGTATGGTGGGGAATGGAGAAAGCAGCCTACATGCGTTTTTTATAAAATCTAAGCACTCCATGCATAATTCTGCACTCTTTTCCTAAAAATATATCTTCAGGACCTTTTGCAAGGCCTGTGAAAGCCTTTAAAAGATCCTAATTTTAACAACTTCACAGTGGAACAAAACAGGAAGCCTTGCTGTAAGAAAAGCAACTGAATAGAGAATTTCTGAAATAAGGAAAATACAGCAAAAATAGTGACAGGTAAAGTGTTCTGCAGTAGAAGAACCAGACTGAGTTTCAACCTGGAATAAACTTGATAGAATCTCTGAATCAAAGAGAAGGCTCAATTAAGAAAACTGAAAATATATAGGAGTGATATGAAAGGATAATTATACATAGGTAAAAGCAATGTTTGAAATAGTATTTTTTAAAATCATACATAATAAATACAAATGTAATGGTAGAGAAAGAGTTTTGAATTCCCGTTGATCCACTGAGTTGTGATTTCTGAAAAGGTAAAATTCTGAAGAAAAAGAATCTATTTTAATTTGAAAGTAATATTGCACATAAAAATCTATTAATTTATATAAAGCAAAAGAAGTTTTAAGTGTTTTTAATAGAAGAATAAAAATGAAACAAAATATGTGTTAATCCAAAACATTCTCTTCCATTTTTTTTTTTTATTTGACCAACAAACAGAAGAGGCTGTTTATTAGTTGTCCAACCTTACTATTAAACACTGAAACTCAGGAAGATAAAGCAAGGAACAAAAAACCCAAATAGTTTTACACTTTTTCAAAAAATTACACACATTTATATTTTAAAATATTCGTTGCCTTCTAATAATTCAAAGCACTCTTATAAATTTTCACTCTGCTATAAATTGCTTCCCTTTAATGGCAAGCCTCATTTATCAATATTTTCTTTTTTACTGTAGTAATAACACAAAATTTAAAAGAAAGGCAAAGAAAGAGAGGAAGAATAGACTGAAACAAAATGAAAGTCCTGACAACTATATAATGAAAAGGAACATAGTAGAAACAAATGATGCATTTTTGCAGTGAAGTTGAAAATTCGTTTTTTTGAAAAATATAAGAAATATCAGGTAGCTTATTAAGCAATACAGTAAGATTTTTATTTGTTTGCCCGGTTAG
This sequence comes from Psittacula echo, assembly GCF_963264785.1. Classification (NCBI taxonomy): domain Eukaryota; kingdom Metazoa; phylum Chordata; class Aves; order Psittaciformes; family Psittacidae; genus Psittacula; species Psittacula echo. Next base: position 38,075,017 of record NC_137735.1, on the reverse strand, counting down.
TACACTATTAACTACCAATTTTGTGAAGAATGGTTATGGAATTTGAATGCTAATAAAATCTGAGCTGAAGTAACATGACCACAACAAAATAGATTTTCTATCAGTACATGTATCTGGAAATATAAGAAGCAATAATACTAACATAAGGCCCCATGCTGATTAAGAACATATGAGCCTGTGCAGAATGAGTCTTCTCATCCCAGCAGTGACCTCTTGGCAGAGAAAATGGGAAGAACAGGACTTGTCCCTTTTTGAGCTTCTTTAGAAACTTCCTGCTCCTAAAGGAACAAATCTTTTCTAGAGGCATTTAAAGGTGAAGCAATAGTACATTGCTTTATAGTTTTGCCCAGCTTACTTTTCTATGAGAAGGATCATGTTCCAAAACAGAAATCGTTGACACACAGAAACATGTTTTCCATCCTGTTTAGTAGCATATAACAGTACTTCTGCACACTATCAACTATCTTCTTAAACATCAGGGTTTTTTTTCAGCAAACCTTATTTCCTTACACTTTGGTTATGACATGAAATAATTTCAACCATTCCTGGTGGAGATAGAAGCAGCCAAACAGACAAGAGGAGCTCTTAATATTATATGGCTTTAATAGCTGGAAATTATGTCAGAAATATTCCTACAAATACCTGTTTTATGAAACAAAAAAGAAAATTTGAAAGTTTATTTGTTAAAAATAATATATTTTTTAAAACCATCATATTTTTATAATGCTGCTTATTTTGAACTCTTACCATATGCTCTGTAAGAGATGCAGGCATATGGTTTGCATAACACTGCCATATGTCTGATAGTATTTTGCTGTATATTACAGCCGTAACAAACATTTTTAATTGTAGAGGGATCCAATTTAAATTATGTTTTCTCTTATTTTTTTCAATTTATAAATACTACTGATGACATTTCTGAAGAAGCCTATAAATCCCCAAAATAGCTTAATATTTCAAACTAAAGATTTACAGTGTACTTTATAGCTAAACACACATTCATCATGGTGAAAACAGACTTTGATAAAACATGGATAAAATAAAGTAAAATAAAATAAAACAAAACCATGCATTCAAATTATAATATACTTAAGGAGCTCTTCATTTTTTTAATACATATTTGCTGCCATCTCACCCCAAATACAGAGTGTTTGAAGTGTTTAGTTTTTTTTCCCTTCCATTTTTAGTATGATGCTTATTTCTTTACTGAATCAATAAGTAAATGAGAAATGAACCACAAGCAAATGTGTGCAAGACTCATTTTCTTTGAGACAAAATTGCATTTGAAGTCATGAAAACAGAATAATTCTGTACCGTCTGGGCTGGGTTGTTTTTTTTTTCTGTTTGTTTGTGCTATTGTACAAGGATCATGGTCAGAGTCAAGTATCACCATGTCAGACATTTCCTCCTATGGGATATCCACCCCATATGTAGAGGTGAAAGTAGAAATAATGGTTTAAAGTAAGTCCCTCAACATGAGCTTATGGAAGGAGACAAAATGCAATGTATTTTTTACTTTGCAGAGACTTATTTGATGGCCAGACACCACAGAAAAAAAAAAGATACATGAATCAGACCTAATTTTCAGAGAAGAAAAGACAGTGACTTTAGACAAGGATGTGTAACATGATAAGAAATAAAGAAAAACGTCTGTGACTGGAAGAGAACTTAACCACAGTAGATACAGGAAGATTAGTTTGCCAAGCCAAAACTGATGAAACCTTTGCTAAGAGTGCTTCCGGCTTGTGCACATCTAGAAGATGATAAAATAAGAATTAATAATTTTGGAGATAACTAGAATGTCCAATGACTCCAACAGAATCAGAAAATGGAAAAGTAAGATATAACGGTCAATGGCTTAATGTCCCAAAGGAAATGGGTAATGAGGGGTGTTCCTCAGGGGTCGATGTCAGGAACAGTCCTGTTCAAAATCTTTGTTGGTGGCATGGACAGTGGGATCGAGTGCACCCTCAGCAAGTTTGCCAATGACACCAAGCTGTGTGGTTCGGTTGATACGCTGAAGGGAAGGGATGCCACCCAGCGGAAGCTTGACATGCTTGAGAGGTGGGCCAATGCCAACCTCATGAAGTTCAACAATGCTAAGTGCAAAGTCCTACACCTGGGTCGGGGCAATCCCAGGCACAACTACAGATTGGGCAGAGAAGTAATTCAGAGCAGTCCTGAGAAGGAGTTGGGGTGTTGGTCAATGAGAAACTGAACATGAGCCGACAGTGTGAGCTCACAACCCAGAAAGCCAACCGTATCCTGGGCTGCATAAAAAGCAGCATAGCCATCAGGTCAAAAGGGGTGATCCTGGCTCTCTGCTCTGCTCTCATGAAACCCCACTTGGAGCACTGTGTGCAGTTCTGGTGTCCTCAACATAAGAAGGACATGGAGCTGTTGGAGCAAGTCCAGAGGAGGGCCACAAGGTTGATCAGGGGGCTGGAGCACCTCCTGCATGAAGACAGGCTGAGAAAGTTGGGACTGTTCAACTTGAAGAAGAGAAGGCTGTGTGGAGAACTCATAGCAGCCTTCCAGTATCTGAAGGAGGCCTACAAGGATGCTGGGGAGGGACTCTTCATCAGAGATGAAGGGTGATGGGTTTAAACTTAAACAGGGGAAGTTCAGGTTAGATATAAGGAAGAAGTTCTTTCCTGTGAGGGTAGCAAGGCACTGGAAAAGGTTGCCTAAGGAAGTGGTAAATGCTCCATCCCTGTCAGTGTTCAAGGCCAGGTTGGACAGAGCCTTGAGTGACATGCTGTCATGTGAGGCATCCCTGCCCATGGCTCCCTCTGGAGGTCAGATGTTCCAGTTATCTCCTATGGAAAGAAGACTTCATGTCTCCCACTGTGATGGGTCAGCTCTCTGCCACTTCCTTCTGCTCATGCTATTTGCAAAGTGCCATGTATATCCACCATAAATGGATATACATTTATGTAACTGAAAAGAACAACCTAGCCGTTATAGAAACAATGCGCTCTAGATTAAAAAGACGCCACCTCCGTAAGCCCCTAAACTCCTGTAACTTCAAGAAAGAAGCTGCAAAAAAAAAATTTGTCATTTCATGTATGTGGAAAAATTAAAAAAAAAAAAAGAAAAAGGCACAGATAGATGCATATAGAAACTAAGCATTGCTCCACTTGCAGCTGCTTGATTGCCGTCATAGCAATTTCATGCCCTGCCCCCAAAAGTTGGGAGAATTTTGTGGCAGTGAAGATTCCGTCTTTGAATAACACCTACTTCTTATGCAGTTGTTATTCTTTCAACATCTTGCTAAGTAGATTTAAAGCAATGGAAAGCAAAATGGGTCCTTGATGCCTTGATTGTTTACATTAGCTGATAAATAAGCCTAATACCACTCAGTTCTTGAGCTTGGTGCTTAAACTGGTAATTGCCCCCTGGAAGAATTAGCATCTTGACACACAGCTGTGCCTGAAGTCTGGGTAAGTAGCCAGTTTGTCACTAGTCAATGTCTTTTCAATGAATCTCATAACCAAGATACAAAGGAAGCAGAATTGAAATCTACTGGCATACTCAAAATATCTGACAAATTTCAGTAAGAATCGGCTGGAAAACTATGACTTCTGTGTGACAGAGAGCCACATGTGTAATATGAATGTAATTAAATTATGATGTATTGTTAGGTGGTATTGTGGGAGAATTGTCAGTAATGTTTTTCCAGCAAAGTCTTTTTAAAATTTATTTTTTATAATGATTATTAAGACACAGCAATTTTTGTGTTATCACTCTGTTAACTACAGTTAAAATTTTCCTGTTTTAGCAGAGTAGGTAAAATGTGGATAAAAAGGGTTCTTGATAAAAATGCCCTACACTCTAAGACAGTGGGTATCTGTTGCCTTCAACCTGAACACAGAATCCTTAATTTGAATAGATTTGGACAGCAGTGAAGTGACTATCATAAGTCTTTATTTTCATAACACTAATACTATCTTAACTGTTTTATTAAAAATTCCATAGTATTTTTCATTTTTTATATATCTAACAATTTTTGTTGTGTTTTTCCAACTACATCCTGAAACAAATTTAGTAATGAAAAGTTTCCATCTTAAGAAAAGACAAGGGAGTATTATGGGCCACAGGCAGTAACCACAGCCAGAAAATCATCAAGACAAAAGCCGGTTCTCCCTTACAGATTTGTTGTGTTCATAAATGAATTACAACACAGCTCAGAAGTTCATAGAAATATAGCAATCAATGCAATGTTTCTGAAGGAAGAAGAAGAACTTAACTCCTTAGTTTAAAACTCATTTTAATTTGGTACACTCTCTCTATCACAAATAGATTAATAACTTATGTGGTAAACAAATAAACTCTTTCATTTTTCTTTCACTTCCTAGAAAAACAGCTTAGGTCATATTTCTCCATTTCCTATGCAGTTTTTATTCTTGGTTAGAAGTCAAAAGCTTCTATCTCTCACTTAGTTTTCATGCAGAAGTAAGGTAGGAAAGTTGCTATTCTAGCATTTCCTAAAAATTTCTCTGACCAGGGCTTTCCACATGGCCCTCTTATTAAGGGAAAATTTCAAATTTTCTTCTTTTTTTCAAAGGCTGATCACTTTTATTCGGCTTCCTGGTCTCTAGATAAGACAAATTCACTCTGAGGCACAGTGTACATGTTAGATTTTGAATCAGCACCTATTACATCTCAAAGAGATGGGTGCAGTTAGCTCACTGAAGTAGTCTAAGAAATATTGGAAACCCTTATAAGTTCCTTCCCATGATCTTAAAGAAATTTTCAGGTTTAAATTATGCTTATTCTGAAGGATAGTTAAAGGTTTGTGCGTTTTCCTTGTCAGGACTGAAAATGTCACATACATATTCTAAAAAATAATGCTGAAAAACATGTTCCTGCATCAGTCACACTGAAAGTTGTTTTAAACTCACTAGAATGGACAAGAGAAGTCAGTAAAGTCCTTGACTTTGAAATATGCATGGAAGTTATGCAAAAGTAACCTTCCTTTGAAACATGTAGAAAGCAGTACTAATGCTGTGATCCTTTTTTTTTATACTGTATTGACAACTTGCATAACACTATATGAACTTTTCAGTGCCACATAACAGAATGGAATCAGTCAACTTACCTTAGAAAAGGGGTTCCAAAACATAATGGAGAGGAATAAATGGAGAATGGATTGAGAGATGCCCTGAGAAGCATTTGTAGGTTTTGGTTAACAAGAAGCTCAGCATGAGCTGGCAGCCCAGAAAGCCAACCGTATGCCGAGCTACATCAAAAAGAGCGTGACTAGCAGGTCAAGGGAGGTAATTCTCAACCTCATTCTCATGAGACCCCACCTGGAATACTGTGTTCAGCTCTGGGGCCCCGGGATGTGGACCTGCTTGAATGAATCCATAGGAGGGCCATGAAGATGATCAAAGGGCTGGAGCACCACTCCTATGGACACAGGCTGAGCAAGTTGGGCTTGTTCAGCCTGGAGAAGAGAAAGCTCTGGGGAGACTTTAGAGCAGCCTTCTAGTACCTAAAATGGGCCTACAAGAAAGCTGGAGAGGGACATTTTGTAAAAGCAAGTAGTGACAGGGCAAAGGGTAACAGCTTTAAACTGAAAGAGGTTAGGTTTATACAAGAAAGAAGTTTTTACTGTGAGGGTTGTTAGTCACTGATCCCTTCCAACCCAAAGCGTTACATGATTCTATGATCCTATAAAATACATGTGAGAAAATCTATTCAGTTCCTATGTCATGATTATTTTCCTGCTTATAGAAGAGATGCTATGATTTCTTTGACCTTTTCATTAAAATTTCTAAGCAACATTATAAAAATTTCTAGTAGAATTCTTTCCCAGGTAATTTTTTTATTAACTTCATTTCCTTTTCCTTGAGTAATGAGTGCAGGCTGAAGACCAAGGAGTTCAGATTATGTTGTTAAAATTGGTTTTGATCTAGAGAGACAGACTATTTAGTCATTGTCTGATTCATTAGGATGAGTATTTTCATTCTAATGCCATACTCCAGTGTAGTAGTATGTCTTACAAGGTTAACTTTTAAATGCTCAGTACAGTGTCACCACTCTTCAGTAACAGCCTGAAACTCACATGTTTAGTAATGACTGCCATTTTAGTAACAATTTCATGTATGCTTTCAAAGATAATTAAACTGCCTGGTCACCAAACAGATTAGCTTAACTTTGCTGATATTTCGTGATGCAGTCTGCTTGTTCTTACATGCATTCCTGTTGAAACAAGTTTCAGTGGCAGGAGTTGATTATCATTAAGCTCATGGTTTAGTGTAGCAACAGTATATGGAAACTTTCTCTAAGGATGTAATTTTAAAAGCCAAAGAATTAATCCAAAGTCACAATAAGGAACACAAACCTGCTTTGCTTACTTTTCAGGTTCCTGCTGTGCTAATATCTGTAATGCAGGACAAAGCTTGCTCTGAAGGTGCTTTGGCTTGAATAGTGGTACTTCTGGAGCAACCACGTTCACATGCAGTGATCCACATTAAAGCTACTTGGCCTTGAACCAAACGTCCAGAAGTGGAAGTGTTTCATTACAAGCATGGAGAGCTGGTGATACTATTTCAGGGATCCTTTGTAACAAGCAGTTTGATTAGATCGGTTTATTGTTGATCTACTTTCTGTAGTTTCTGTAGAAGTTGCTTGTAGTTTGTCATACCAGAATATGTTGAGTTTCCTGCTAGAGAAGTTTATACACGATTGTACCCTTCTGTGGCTTCAAGCGATTTTCCTGTTGGTCATACACTCTATATTCTCTGAGGTTGCTGGTAGTCATTCATAAGAACAGTAGTAAGAATTCATTTCACCAAAAGATTTTCACAGCTCTGCAGAAGAACCTATTCATGCAGAAGAACAATCTCTTGTGTATAATACAATATTAATGACATGAAGATCATGGACTCCAGATTCTGGCTACTGCCCTTTATGTTACTATTTCCCCTCATAAGCAAATGCTGTACTCACTTCTGCAACAGATTTCTGCCCACCCACCCCCCTCACCTCCCTGTCTCCTTAACATTTACAAACCTCAAGTGCAGAACCGAATCTGCGGTAGGGGAAAGAGCACATAGGTACACTGAACTTAGGCATATGGGAATTCTACTCTATAAGATGTGCCAGCCTCACTGATGTTCCTACTGACTGTATCTGTACACTTAAAAGGAATCCTACATTTTTAACAAAACAGAAGTTTTACAAATGTTCATACAGAGTTATCTTTTCTACAGCATGGACTTTTTTTGTTGGTTGCTTTTCAGATTTGGGGGTGTGGTGGTTTTTTTATTTTTGTTGCTTGTTTTTAATAAATCAGTTGATATTACTGTAAAATATGACTTAAAAGAAGATTTATAGTTTTAAACTGTTGTAGTGGGTTGACCTAGGCTAGCTGCCAGACAACCATACAGCTGCTCTCTCATCACCCTCCGTCTCTTCGTGGACAGGTCAAAAAAGCTTGTTGGTTGAGATTAAAACAGAGAGATTGCTTACCAGTTATCATCACGAGAAAAACAGACTTGATTTGGGGAAAATTAATTTAATTTATTGCCAGTTAAAAACAGAGTATGATGTCAAGAAACAAAGATGAAATTGAAAAAAACCTTCCCCCAACCCTTCCCTTTTTCGAAGTTCAACATCATTGCTTCATTCCTGACTCTTCTATCACTTACCTCGTCAGACAGCTCAGGGAAGATGGAGAGTCAGGGTCTGTGGTCAGTTTATAACACTTTGGCTCTGCTGCTCCTTTCTCCTCACACTTTTCCCTTGCTCCAGAGGCAATCTTTCCCATGGAATACAGTCGTTCATGAACTGCTCCATTGTGGGCCATTCCTGTCGGTTGCAGGTCTTGAAGAACTGCTCCAATGTGGGTCCCTTCCACAGAGTACAGAGCGTCAGGAATAGACTGCTCTGGCATAGGTCCCCTGCAAGCCACAGTTGTTGCCAGGAGCCTGCTCCAGTGTGTGCTTTCTATGCACTGCAGGTTCCTTCAGGGCACATCCATGTGTTCCACTGTGGGGTTCCACTGTCTATAGGGTGTGGATATCCACTCCAATGTGGTCATCCACAGGATACAGGGGAACAATCTGCATCTCTAAGATATTCTTCACAGGCTGCAGGGAAATCTCTGATCACCTCTGAGCACCTTCTCCCCTTCCTTTTCACCAGCCATGATGTCTGCATAGTCATTTCTTTCACATTTCTTTCTCTCTTGCAGCTGCTGCCTTCTGTTTTTTACCATTTCTTAAAAACGCTGTCACAGAGGTGCCACCAGTGTTGCTGTCACCCGGGGGCTGTGCCCTGCAATGGGATGGTTTTGACGCTGTTTGGAACAGGCTGTCTCCATCATCGGGCAGCCCTTGGTCTCTTCTCACAGAGGTCACCTCTGCAGTCCTCCCTTGCTGCCAAAACCTTGCCCCATAAACCCAGTAAGGCTATTTCTGGTTTTCACAGAAATTTTCAAATAAAATAACTAAGCAATAAGTCTGAAAGTGATCATTCTATGATCATACAAATTACTCAAGAAGCAAAAATATATTCAGATTGACAATGCATTTATAATTAGCCTTTTTCTCTCTATCCTGTTAAGCCTCTTTTTTCTACAATTCACCTCTAAGCTAATCTTCATTAATACCTTCATAATTCACTCAATTTCTTCATAAATTTCAAATATTCTTTGAAATTATTTTGAATTATTTGGAATTTAACAATTGTTACATTCAGATTTTTTGTTCAAAATCAGCCTTATATTCTAGAAATACTGATATTCAAAGTGTTTTAGTTTCAACTACATCATGAAAAGTTTTGCTTGTGCAGGCTTAAAAATGTATTTCTGCTTATAAAACTGATTATCTCTATTTTCCTATTAATGACATTAAGAAATAGAAAACCTCACTATACTATACCCAATGACTATCTACAAAAGTTCAGTGATAAATTTATTTTCAATATTGCACTTTGATACCTGTCAAATATTATAAAAATATAGGTTTATAAAAACATTGACAAAATATGTATTATTTGCTGAAATAGGAGACAGGATTTTATTACCTTCTGAAATATAAACCAGCAAGGAAAGTATCAAGCTGACATTTTTTTTTTTCCATTCAGTTCAGAAACTTGTTTCTTAAACCAAAAGAAATTCTAAATGTAATATACCTGTAAAATCAAGAATCAAAAAAGCTATATTTTTCACGGTTTCAGCTTTCATACTTAAGTCCTTGTAAGAGGAGGGGTTTATATACTGCAATCGGTACAAGTCTGAGCTGCTCCTCAGTTAAAATCAGAACAAATTTTGCATGTGAGTCATCCTCTCAATTCCAAAAATAAATCTTCCTTTTTCCTGCAATTTTGCATAATTGGTCTCGATAAGAGTAAAAGAATTATGCAAACATTTGATATGCGTTAAGGCAGCTGGTTGAGACATATGTGATTTCAAGAAATGGCTCATATTTCACTTTTGAAAGAGTAGATTATCTTCATCATGACATACGTTTAAAGGAAAGCTGGGCGTAGAAGCTAAGAATTTACTGTATTTTAAAGAAACTCTGTAAAATTTGGTATTGATACACTGCATGTTGAAAAAGACAGAAATATTTTATCTCATGAGTTTTGGATTAGATCAGGTCTAAGTAAAGTTGTACTGAACTATGTTAGATGTACAATTGTAATGGTAAGCTGTCCTAAGTCATATATAAAGCTATTACAAAAACATAGATTTCCATCAAAACAGAAACAAGACTTCCCTCAAAATTGTAAAAGATTCCACAGAAAATAAATTTCAGTGCCAGACCAAAATAAAAAGAAATAATTTCTTAAAGCTTTATATACATTATAATGGGAGAAAATGCTCATTTTAAACCTGTATTTTATTTGTATAGTTTCTCCAAATTAATTTAAAATGTTAAAAAACAACAATAATATCAAATGTTTTGTTTCCTTTGACCCATTACATGCATTTATTCATTGCTTGGGACAACAAAGCAAAAAAATCAATCTTGTGCACAGCTCTAGTTAATATAATATACTTGCCCTAACCTTCCAAGGAAGCTGTGTATAAATAGGAAATATAAATTCAATTTATAACAACAGTGATGAGACAAAAGAAGGCGATGCTTTAAAATAAACCTAAATAATTGTCCCCTGACCTTTTCTCACACTGCATACAACAGAAACAGATAAAAAGCAACTAGTCTGATTGCTTATTGCTGAATTGAGCGTGGCTACAGATGCAATCAGTAAAAAGCTGCTCTTCAGTTTCATCATTTTTCTAGTATTTGAATTGACATGCATGTCTTAGCTTTCGGTGACGTATATACTTGAAGAATTAAAGAGTTTGTGTCTTAAAAGGCACACTTTCTTAAAGCTTCCCAGAAGCATGAGAGATTTTCTTAAAATTGCTGGTTTGTGTACATATACCTTATGACACAGAAAGACCACACTATGTATCAAATTAAAAAAACACATGAAGACAGATAAACTACATTGTAGCATAGAGGGGGGTGCCGTCCAGGGATATATGTTTAGAAGTTAAGAATTGCCAAAATTAAACAGAAACATAAGTGATCATGGCTAGCCCTGCAACTCATTGTACAATCTTTTGCTGCCTGATCACATAATGTTTTATGATTCCTCTTTCATTTCATGCACAGGATGAATAGCTGTCATTTAATAATATTCAATGCTGTGCTTTGCTTCTTTTAGCTTTTTGTAGTGTCTGTCTCTAGAACTTATTTAATAGAGTCAATTCAAACACAGAAGACAGATTTAATAATTTCTGTGGGATCTTTTCTGTTCCAATCAGAAAAGTATTACTAGAAGTCTTCACAAGTATTATTCAACTACTAAATTTATGCTCACAATGCTCCCCAAAAATAAGAAAAGTATTATTATGTCCATTTTACACATGCAGAAATTAGTTGTAGGGACTTTTGGTAGACAGAAAATCTTATCTAGATGCCCAGTGGTTAGAACCTTATTTTTCACTCAAATTGCAACTGTTGTAGTCTTAATATTCAAGCAAATGTGGCTATAGGGTTCTCAGAAAATGGGAAAACAACAACAACAAAAAAGTAAATGACAAAATCACTGTTGCATGATGTTAGCTTTCACTTTTATCATAGCAGCATCTATCAGAAGTTAGTAAAAACAATGAGCCCAGATGCAGACTCCAGCTTAGGTTTTTCTTAACCCATAGATTCCTAGAAAGTAAGATGTTATGCCATTTCTCTGCAATGGCAGCAAAATCTGTAATTTTCCATGCGTCTCTTACACTCTCTCCAAATTACTGCTACTGACTGCATTCAGACATGAAATGTGGGTTAACTTCTTTCAGCCTGTCCTTCGAGACGACAGAAATAATTGGTTGTCTTCTCCTGTGATCTTCACTAGCATCCTCTGTAGAAAGAAATGGGATATTTTGCCACTGGTTTTCATAAACACTTCTACTGGAAAACAAAGGTGGGATTCAGAAACAGTTTCCTTCTGGTCTTGTAAGGAAAGTAGGCTCTAATAAAAATCAACTTTTCTCTGTTCTTCCCAATTATAATATCAATAAGATCAATAACTGTCTCTTTCTAACCACCTTTGCTGACTTCTGCTTCTTTGTACTATGCCAACTCTTTCTACTTATGTATTCCAAGGCCCCCAGCCAAGATGTTCATCCCATGTGCAGTACCATCAGACTCAGCTCCTTTCTCCAGCCTGTCCCTGTTTCAAGGTTTTCCCCAGTCCTCATATTCACAGGCTCTTCCTTTCAATTTCTGTAGAATCAGTACAGCTCTTCCCTTATGCCTAATTGCTTTGTTCCTGCCATTTTCACTGTTCCTCCAGCTTTTCTCTCTCATCCGTGACCATTTCCAGTTATGCCTGTGTGTGCATCCCTCATGCTCCTGGCCATCTCATGCCACTATTGCTATGGAGTCAGGGAATATCTCGTGGTGTTTAGCACTGAGCTTTGTGCCTTTCTAACACCAGACTGAGGCAAGCTTAGCATGAAAAAACAAGAAAAAAATATACTCAGAGTACTGTGAAAGATCCTGTCAAATTTCTGCAGGCTATGCTTTTCTGTTTAGCCTTATAGCTCGTGGACAAGTTCAGAGAGATTTCAGTGTGACATAAAATGCACATAACTGTAATAATTTGCCAATTTTCAAGTCCAAATAAAGAGTTTATTTAAAGATAATCAAATAAAAAGTCACTAAATTATTTTCATTTAGATTTTTTCACTAGTATCATTCTTAGAAAGAGCTAAACCATGTTGGCTGACAAAATCCAAACAAATTCACTTTGCAGCAGCACTCAACATAGCATAAGAACTTACTGTCTAACTGGTTAGCTTGGCAAAGTCTTAAGTGCCTGAACACAAAATCTTGTAGGAGGCATTGGCTCCTTAATGACATACAGTCTTACACAGTGTGAAGGGAATAAGCTGTCCTTCATCTTTTTGATTTCACTTGCTTCTCCTCTAACTCTTCTGTTATTCTTAACTGCTGTTTCAAATTACACATTTTTTTCTTTCCTTGAAGAAATTGCCAGAGTCTAAAGAAAAGAAAATGCTGAATATATACTGGAGCATATACCGAATTCTGAATGGTTTTCCTCTTTTTCCATTTTCAGTCCATTATTCTCATACAGATTAGTGGGCAGCCCATACAAAGAAGCTTAAATTTCACTTCCTGAAGCATTATTTGAGAAATGTTTATGAATTCTACCAGGATTTTCCTTTTATTTATATTGAGGAAGGGAAATATAACCACACTTTCTTCTCTCTTCGCCCCTTTTGTTAAAAATCCTTGCTATAGCTGTTTAAATTGCTAAATACATAGAACAGTGGTAGGTAAAAATCTGCTGCCTACTCTTCTATTAGGTATCTTAGGTGTTGCAACTAACCTCTATTTGTATCTGTAGTGAAAGATATTTTTCTTCTGAATGTAAATAGGCAATTCTTGAATTCTCAGGTAATTCTTACTATTTACAGTCATGAGTTTCTAAATCCATATTCTCATTTCTCATTCAGGGCCCATTTATTATATATGGTACAGTCATGTATTCCAGACAGATTCAGAAGAAACTTTGTGCACATGGTTGGATATAGATAGCAGAAGGATGCTTCAACACCGCACCCCCCCCACCCACCCCACCCACCCCCCCTCCCGCCCCATATAGGAAGTTCCTGACTCTCCTGCAGCTGAGGAATCTGAACACTGTCCACCCTCTCCTCTGGTTGAACATCTGCATCTCCAAAACCCTTAAGATATCTGTTGTAATATCTTGCCTGATCTGTCCCAAAGCATACAGGCATTTCTGCCATATCACTTCCCCATCACAAAGCTATTACAAAAAGAACAAGCTGCTCATGGCAGCTTAGCATATTTCTTTTCAAATATTCACCTTTCAGATATGTCATAGAAATAGGAATGAAAATAATTCTTGCAAATTAATAAGAATGAAGAGATCTCCCTGATAATGGTTGTAGGAAACCTTTTAAACAGTCCCCAGGGGAAAAATTATTGCCTTCACTTCAAGATGAAGAAGTAATGGTCAGAGAATGTTTAAATCCTTTCAGACTGTACTTGAACATGTTGAAACAAAGCAGTGAGGGACTTGGCAAGAATTTAGTTAAAATCTCAAGAAAGGATGAGGGCTTCATTAAATAAAGTACTTGATGAAAAAGCAAAGTAGTAAAACTGTAAATGTTATGAGTGCCTGCCTAGAAATACAAGTTGGTTTCAGTTGAGAAAATATCAGTTTACAAGAAATAAAAGCCAATATGTTAAGATAAACCACATATAAGTAAAGTAGGGATAAACATCACCTTTGCATGTAATTTAATAATATTTAAAAAAATAAGCTTAAAAAAATGAGATGTCAATGACAGAACTACACTGCTGAATCTTGTTATAAGAGTAACCTTATTCAGAAATATTTGTAAGTATTCATAGTACCTTTGGAAGCAAAGGAACACATGTATGTCATTAAATCCCTTGGAAAAAACAAGATGCTTCAGTTTGTTCAGCCTGGGTTGTCAGTATTGATGAACCCTCTTTGGAAATATACATTGTAAAACTGTGTGCCCTAAAACCAGCGATTGTACACACATTCTGTGTATGAGAAAAGGTTGCTGACAGCACAAGCTGATTTCAGCACTCTTACAAGATCTTCTGTAGCCTCACATAAGTTACATCTTGAAATGCACTCTATGCTACACAGTGACAGTCATACATGCATTGCACAACCTGAAGATAAACGTTCTCACCAAATGCATTTATCCATTGTAAAGTTATCCCAAATTTACAATTGTAAGAAGTACTTTTACTGGGAATTTTTTTTTCCATGTTCCATTTTTTTCCCCACCTTCATAAATGCACTCTTAGCACAGTTTTTGAAAGGAACTGCCCTTAATAACCATTCATAAGTGTCCATAAAGCAAAATTTGGTTTAAGTGTAGTTAGATTACGATAACTTTCTAGGCTATGAGAGATTTATCAGTTAGAAACTTATCTTTGAGTCACAAAACAAGATGAAATTTGGCAGTGCCAAAATAAGATCAAGTTTGGTAGAAGATTATATAGTAAAGATACATTTTGGAAGCCTTTCTAAGGAAAAAAAAGTAATAACACAATTGACCTAAATGGAATGAAAAATGGTAATTAAGGTTATTGTACTGGTATAAATCAATATCCTCAGCGTTTAAGCATACAATATCAGTGGTTATGTGCTGGAGTTATTTCAGATTTCTGCAGCATACATATGTTTATACCTCTAATGAGAGCTTGCAGGTATTTATTACCACATTACCCCAGTGTCCCCGTTTCACACACATTTATTACCATATAAACCTCATTATCAAACTCAAATGGGACCCAGATGTCTTCCATTTTGCTGAACAATTTTTAATTGACTTTTTAGAAAGAAAAAACAACCCTGTCTCAATTTTCCTCTAGCAGTTTTGTAAACAATTCAGTGAGAAAAATTAGTTTAACTGTTTTATAGAGGATAAACAGCCTGTTTCAGGAGTAGCAGTAATTAAAAGAAGCAATAGACAAAGAGTCAAACACAAGAATCTGATAGGGTGATACAGACAACAAATTCTCACTGAGTCCCTGGCCAAGTTAGACACAGATAGCAATGAATGTGAAACCGAAAACTGTCTTGACGACATAGATAAAGAGAGGCAAGCAACTGTTTCAAAAGAAAGCACCTTCATCAGGAAGATGTCAGCTGGAACAGGAACAGAATCCATCAACTCTGAACCTGAAGATCAAGATTGAGAAAGGCAGTTTCTGTTTGTTCAATTACACTCTCCATTGGACTTCTTCAGGATTTCTTTGTGTTCCTGAAAATGTTGAAGGCTATATTAACCTTCATAGTATAAGCTTTGTCTAGAAAGTAAGACGATCAAAGAAGCTACTTGATAACCTTTTGGTAGAAACAAGGGTTAGGAGACATCATTTAGCTAGCTGTATGGTCGCTTTTAGTTGCTGACACAGTCTGAATAACAATTATTGCCCACAAAGATAAGAAAAGCATATTGTATTTTATTCGAAGTGCAGGGGTTTATTCAACATATATTACTAATATTTATATGGGTACAAAAAAATTCTTGAATCCCACAGTGGTATCCCAGCTTTTTTTCTTCAAAAATCTTCAGGTACATAACAAAGAAGTGTCATTTGCACTTCGGGGTCCCCATTCCTTGGAAATGTTTATATGTTTTGCTATATCTAGCATTTCACTTTTCAGAAGTTTGTCTTGGAATCATATTGTCTTCTCAGGCCCACAGACTAACAGCTGAAGTTATACCATTTGTGGATTACTGTTTAGCAGAAACCTTGGTTGGAGAGAAAGCTTAAATGTATGCTTAAACAACGCAAACCCATCTTTCTAGTTGAAGTACAGGAAAACAAACTCCTCATCTAGACATTTATATTGCTTAGCCTCTTGCACTCTGAAGGTTCACTCTAGGATAACAACTGGTGCAAGCAATATTTGGAAAATCTGTTATTCAATCAGTGTAATCCTGTGTAAAGGTGCATCTTTCACAAGCTTACTACAAACTAAAGGAAGGTAGAGTCGGTGGGTGTGAATCTTTCTGTTCTAGGGGAAAAAACCCCACCTATCTGAGATACTGAAGGAGGCACAAAAAAAGGTCTCATCTGACAAAATTTTGCACTGATAATTTCATACCTCATGCAATATCCCCTAAATAAGTATATACTGTTTTTTCTGATCTCTGCAGCAAAAATACTTGTACTAGTTTTTATATGACTTAATTTTGGTTTACCGCCGTTGTCCTAAACCAAAATTACAACAAGGTTATGACAAAATGTAGACATCTTTATTTTCAAGAGAGTTAAGTAATCCATTACTATACAGCACAGCTAGAAATAGATCCCAACTTAGAGATTCCTACAAAACTATGCCTAATATATTACCTTCCAGAGCTAGCTACTCCTCACCCAAGCACACATAACACCTGACAGATCTAAAGCTGTGTAAAGACTAGCCTTGCTGCTTGCTGTATATTGGTGCTTAATGAAGTCAGGAAGAAATATGTAAAAATAAAGATACTAACATTCAAGAACCAGTAAACCCTGTAAAAAGTGTGTTTATAAAATTCATTGTAAGCTTTTCTTACTTCTAGTAGAAATAAAATAATAAATTCTTCATTTTGACTTCTTACACTGTTTCCCTTCTTATCAAATTCTGGCATATTGCTATTTAAAAATAGTAATTTTTAAATTTCCTTTATTCATCAAGTTTAATTTTTGAAATTTGTGAGCTCTAAGAGGCTGTCACGATCCTCCTTATATTTGGCAGAAGAAAAATTGCTTAATAATTTCTGCTTTATCTGTCTGTGAGATGAAGTTATCATCATGTTCTCATAAGGTATCTTTGTACTTTGTAGAGAAAATTCAGAGGACATGAAATTAGTGTTAATGTTTCTTTTCAGGGCAGATTGCTTAGTAATGTTCGTAAATAAAGAATCTAGTTTTTAATCAAACCACAGCATTTGTAGTTCATGTTGAGATGGTGCTCTGAAATCTGGGTGTCTAATGTTGAAGGGAAAAAGTCTTTTCCAGGTTTTTATTTTGTTTTTGTTTTTTTTTTCTAATATAAATCCACAGTTTTAACCATTTTGCATGTCAACAATACAGTGCATAATCTCCAGTTTCTTTGCCGCATCAGCTACAAATATATTACCCACCTGTGTGCATCATGTATGAGAAAAAGTCTGTGTGGATATGCAGTGAAGGAAACTATATGGATTTTTTAATAGGAGCGGCACTGCAGAATGTGAAGGTACAAGGTCTGAAAGATGTAACAATCTAAATTAAATAAAGCGTGGTTCTGACTAATCCCTGCTGAACCAAGAAACTGCCATGCAACCCTAGTAGGCAACTTTCTTCATTACCACACAGGGGGAGAAAACAGATACTGGTTAGCCATCAAGTTTATTCTGGACAATAAATGGATTTATCAAGGAAATGAGCATGCCTTCCCTCTGCCAGACCCTGACTTTGGAGCCCTACTAGCTGCACTCTTAATTTGATGACAAGAAGTTATGTACTCCTGGACAGCATGCAATGGCCCAGCTCTTCCAAAGTTGGAAATGTTACAATGAAGCAAATAAATAGGAAATAGTAAGGCATGTCTCATTTCTCCTTTTCTCCATTCCACCCCATCACATGATTGTAAAAGGTGTGATCCATTTTAGGGGTAAAATGTTTCTTCTTTCAGCTAAAGCAGGGCTAGTACAAAGTGCAGCTTTACATTTTTCATACTATTAAATCTAGAACATATCTTAATATATTTGACACTTTTTATTTCCATATTTCATTCAGCATAGCAGGCTGCCTCTATAGAATCCTACTTGATAACATATGCATTCCACAATACTGCAGCTAAAAATTTAAATGAATTGACACAAAAGTTTAAGTAAAAATAAGTATTTTCTATTCTTCTGACTATAATGTGTTCTCTTCCTCTTTAAATGCCCCTGTTTTTTTCTTTCATGCTTTTCAATAGTATATGCAAATACTTGATTATCAGCCTCATGTGGAAATGTGATTATCAATCAACTCCCAGACTGTGCTTCTTGGCAGTCAGTTCAGAAGTCAAGCCCTTTGTGCATCTTTTAAAAAAAAGAAAAACAAAAAAAGGCCTAAAATGCCTATGTATGTATTTTCTTTACTCCTAAAAGGGGTTAATTTTGTGATTTTTGTAAGTCCAGTTTTTGAGGGGACTTTGTGATTTAAACAATTTGACCAAATCTTAAGGAATATCCATGCCCCACAATTGCTGAAATGCTGCCTGTCATAAAAGCAATCCCAAGGAGAAAAGAAAAAAAAAGACAAAGTACTAGAGCCATCCTGGTGATATCAATCTGCCATGATAATGCAATTGCATGTAAAGATACTTATTTATCTGCTTCTTGTAGATTGAACTGTGCTGTCTTGCCTAGATCCATAGCCTCCTTTATTTGTATACTGCTGTCGTCATATGAATCAATCGTTATGCACGCTTTCTTTGACTGAAAAAAAAAAATCACACATTGTTCCAGGTATGAAAAGGCAAATAGGTGAATGTTATAGATTCAAGAATGGTAGAGGTGCTGCAATGAACAAGTAGGGGGAAAAAAAGTATATCTCTAAAAGCGGGGAAAAAAACTATATATCTAAAAGCAGGAAAAAGAACGAGGACTTTAAAAAAACAAAAAAAAAAGGGGGGGGACACAGCTCAAAATAAGCATATCCGTAAAGGAAGGATGCAAGGATCTCATTAGTTATCTTCCTTAGTACTACTGCTACTTAATACAAAAAGCAGCATACAGGGCATAATCCTGCCATTTCTTATTACAGACAAATTCCTTGGTGAAAACAATCACAGTTTCATTAATTGTTTCTATTTAGGGAGAGATATTAAATATTTCTGGAAGAACAAATTTCAGCATGTATTTCCATCATGTAGACTACCTACCTAAGACCATTTCTAGATAAAAAAAGTATACTGGATAAGACAGTTTCACACTAGTCATATCCTAGTTTCTTTGTCTTTTACTTAGGCACTGAAATTTAAATAAAAACTTATCATTTAACTTAGAACTGTTCTCTCCTCCCCCCCTTATTTCTTCCTTTCAATTCTCAATTTTGACTGGAATGCTCTAAGAGCAGCACTTTAACTAATTGCAATTTTTGCTTCACCCACTCTTTTCACTTTACCACTTTGCATCTTCATATAAAAGGAAGGGTGACCTGCTTTCTCTGAAGGTGATGCTAATGCAGTTCAATAAATGGCAGAGAGAACAGGGTGACCTGAAATGGTGTAAACCATATGAGAAAGGCATTTCATTTTTTTCTATTATGAAAACGAGATTTTCCTTTAGGTGTGTTTATTGAACTGCAGTAACATAATGTAAAGTAACATAGACTTAAGCAAGATGACCTCATTCATCATCTTGGGGTCAGCTAAAGATGTTGGAAGCATTCTGAGCACTGGTTAAAGAAACACGATTTTTCATAGAAGAAATTTCTTACTCCCTGTGGGATTGACCCTTTAAACTACAGAATACTGCCGAAGGAAGAGCAGAGCCTTTACGTTAGCTCTCAGCATTAAGCATTTGCACAGCAGCTGTGCAGAGAGACAACTATAGTTTGAAGAAATGTTAACCATGTTCAGCGATATGGAGTGAGGATCTATACCTGCTCTGTTTCATAATTGGTAAAGAGGAAGAAAAGTGGGCATTGCAGCAGGCAGAAGAGATGTTTTACCCGGCTTTGGATCAGGCCCATAATTTCTGACCACCACACAGCTGCTTGGCTGCAATTTACTACAAGCTAACAATTCAAATGGACAGTATTTTTAAGATTTTAGTTATTTATCCTACTAGCCAAAGTTATTCAAATGTGCTTACGAAATGTGTTTAGAAGGAATTTATGAGTACACAAGACAGTTAGCCACTGACACAGAAATGTGCCTACAGCTTCAGAGCAAACAGTGCCTTTCACAACTGCTCCACACTTCTGACCATAAGTTGTTCATCTGTTCATCTCCCCAACCATTCATTTGGACTAGGATGTTGAACTGTACAGAATAAGCTTCCCAGGGAGTTTTTTCTCAATGATACAGGGCTGGATGTTTGTATTATCTGAACTGAGCCTATACAACATCTCCTCTTCAGGCACTTTTGAGTAAAAACAAGATGGAAAACTTCAGCAAACATCCTGCATCAGTCAACATCTCATCTGGCCCAATTCTTCACCCAGAATGTTGACTTCTATAGCACCTTTAATTTTCTTCTCAAGGCTACTGTTTAACTGCCTAAATCCCTGAGTTAGCAAATGTCAAGTTAGACAAAGTTTTTCTGATCTCCTCTTCTCCTGCAAAATCTGTTGACCTAGGGCAGCCAGTTCATGCCTCCCCTCCACTTTATCAGGCTAGACAAGAGTTTTTGTAGTAGCTACTCAGACAAAGATATCATTTCTAACAATAGTTCATCATCAATTCTTTTTGGTAAGTTTCCAGATGTTGCTTTAATTCATTTTGTGGAGTCTCCTGGCTCAGATTTAAGTCTTTTTTTAATTCCTTTTGGTCTTATATCAATTCTTTTTGGCTATTTTTATATCTATGAGCATCTCCATTATTTATTGCACATTGATTCAACAGTAATGTTACCACTCAATCTGCTTCGTTGGAAAAATGGATCTCACTGCTAACACCAGTTTCATCTCTTCCTGTCTGAAGAAACTGAGTATTTTTTATCTAATGGATTAACTTTCTTAGTTGGGAAAATTGATTTTGCTAGTGAAGTATATCTTTGATGAAGTTTTAATAAAACAAAAAGTGAAAAGATTTTTGTTCCCTTAAACACTGAAAGCACAAAAACCAGGAGGCATTTTCTCAATCTAAAGATGGTTATTTTTTTTCCCTTAGTCCAGTATCCCAAAGCAACTCCTTTTCCATCTCCTTCCTTCCTCCTGAGGCCCAGCTCAGCACTGAATGGGACAGCTTGTGGAAAGCAGGATACTGGCCCCAGGGCAGACTACTGATTCCCTGGCCCCTGTCTCTCTGTGTTCTTTCCTCAGGCACTGGCTGCTGATCCAGAGTCCATAAAAATGGGTTTTAATTTTTCCCTCCTGCACTGAGACAAAGGTAAGTTCTTTATTTTGTGGCTTGCACTCTAATTTTCGGTAGGACCTAAAGTAATATACCAGCTTTATTTTAGATATTTGCACACCACTCCCTAACCTCGATTTACATTATCTTATTGGCTAGCCATTAAAAATATGTCTGCAGAAATAGTCCATTGTGTCTTTCTCACAGCTTGTTTCCAGACATTTCTGACTCTGAATAGTTTAGTTATTATAATTGTCAATATATTTATTGTTCAAATGGAAATTTACTTGTGACAAAGTACCAAAAACTAGTTTGTCTTTACCACAGTCAGCTGAAGCTCTTAATGAAGAAAATGCGCTCCGTATCATCTTGGAGACAAATAATATTAAAATTCTGAGTTTCTTTAAAAAGTATATGCAACTTAAATGCTATTAAATGTGTACTTTGTTCAGAAAAATCTGTTTGTAGTAGTATGAACCCGGAGACATTAACAAATTTAACAACCTTATATATCCAGAAGGAAATTTCTTCATAACAACAGAAAGAAAAAAAAAAAAGTATCCCTTCCCCCCAACCCACTCCCCAAATAAGGAAAAGTTAATTGGTATCATCAAAATCACAAAACATGTTGTATTCCTGATTTTCACTCAGCTGCAGCTTTGCAAGGAGTAGTAAAGGGTCAGTGAAGCCTAACAACATCCATCTTCAAATGGCAGGGTTGTTTTTTTTTTTCTTTCAGGCATGAGTAGCACTTTAAACACCTGGAACAGTATAACCACTGATTCTGTTTGCAAACTTCCACCATCCTGGCTCCATTACTTTTTACTCACTTCCAATTGATAAAAAGAATACAATAGAAGTGTAAGTTCATGATGATTTTCTATTACTTTACACTATAGTGGCATATGAACTCCCTCAATCAAGGATGCAGTTCTCTGTGATAAAATACATTTGAGGTACATGCAAAAACAATTTACTGAAATTTTAAATAAAATAATTTTATATGGCTTTTCTTGGTGGGGTTTTTTGGTGGTTTGTTATTTGTGGGGGTGGGGGGAGGTGTGTTTGTGGGGTTTTGTTTTTTATTTTCCAAAGGAAATTATTTTTGGTCCAAGAAGCGCTACAGTTAATCCCATGTTATTTGACTTCATAGTCTTAACACCAAATAAAGTATTCCTTTCCAGGTTATGCAATGCATATGAAATAGTACTTTCTCTCCAGACTTTCACTCCTGCAGTCCCTTCAGTACTAAAGCCTTCACATCTCTGCTTCTCTCCTTGTCTATTTCTACTACATACTTTGTATTACAAGTCTAGTATGATATGTGTCAGCAGGGAAGCTTGGTGTGGGGAGCCAAACATGAGAAATTGGAAGCCATTCTCAATCATTCTAGCTTTTGTGCCTTTTATGCCCACCTTCTTCCCACACTCCTGTATAGTCCCATATTCTCCACTTTCTGGCTTTATTGTCAAACTGCTCTTGTGCAACTCTGTTGCCAACATGAATTGTGCTACAGGAAATAAATTTCAGTGGGTTTGTTGTCAAAACTATGTAAACCTGTTACAATCAAATCCTTTTTTCCTTGTATCTTAACATAGCAAGTAATCTCTTTTTTCAACCTTTTCTAATTGCAAATGGTTTCACTTAAGGATTGCAAGATATATTCTGCTCCAGATCTGAATGGTGTCAAATGAAATTGTTATGAATTTAATTTATTTTATAACATTGTAGCATTTCAAATTTAATAGCTTAACATCTCTCATATTCTTAAGTATTCAGTGGTTGGGTCACTTGACAAACATAATTTTCACATCTATGCAATTGAATGGGAATTTATGTAATTATATGACTTTTGTGCCACAGAATGGAATATTAACAGTAATATTTAGTATTTGTATTATATTAGTATCTATTAATAAAACTGGGCTGAAATCCCACCTGCATTAATCAATATAAAGATAGTGTCAACTTGAGCAGAACCTAAGCATCACTTCAGAAACAGAATCGTGTGTGTGTTTGGCTAAATATATTAATACTTCATAAGGCTAACTATCAAATTATATTTGATATCTACCTGCTGTATACATGTGTTCCAATATGTATCCAGAAAAGTTAGGGGAAGAAGAAGGAATTTTCTCTCAGTTTTGTATTTTTAGAGCTTTCTTCTATTGAGGCTCTATTAAAAACATATTCAGAAAATCCCACTAAGTTTTCTTGGTCAGTAGGCAAAGAATCTTAATGGAAAGCCAGAGAATATGGCTTGAATGAGATCAGCAGCCACTGCAGGAGAAATGAACAAGGGACCATGGACACTGTATTCAGTGCTGATCCAACGGTCCAATGTTGCCTTTCATTGTCCTTTTTCTTGCCTGACTCACATCAACCTAAAAAGAGTCTAGGTACCTTCCAGACACTGGGAGATGGGTTCCTCAGCGCATCCTGCAACCACCTGGAAAGCACCTCTGCACTTTTTCTCTCTCTCTCACAGGCACATTCAAAAATTCAACTGCTCTCAGATAGACTCCAGCTCCCTTTTAGCTGTCACTGATCCAAGAGCCTCTGGATCTCTCCTACCACCAACTACTCCACAAGCAAAGATCCCCCTTTGCCAAACAAGAGATTCAGGAAATACCCAAGATTTTCAGTACAAGCTCAGATATTCAGTGTTCTTATTAACCTAAATATCTTAACATTTAGCAAGCTCAGAGATTCTCCAGGAACCCTAAACTATTTACATCCCCTGAAAAAAAACCCCTACCCTCACACAGGATCCTTATATGCAGGTTTTAATATTCTCGGTGCTATCCTTGACTCTGCTTGAGGCAAACCATAAACGGAAGTTATATAAAATGATTTGCAGCTGTGCAAATGTGCTCACTGCATAATTTGCATTTAGAATCGTGCATGACATTCACTGAATAGCACAGTAATAGTGATGTGAAGGTGAACATCCATATGCTTGCAGGATCTAGGCCTAAAAATACAGGTCTTGGCAAGGTATGGAGTCTCCAGAGGACTTTTAATCTAATTAAAACTGACAGAAAGTTCTGATACTAAAAGTGACTTTTAGTTTTTGGTAAGGTTTATTGAATGCTACAATTGAGAAGATTACATATTTTTTATTCTTTTTTTTTTTTTTTCCCCGTATTGCTTATTTCTATTTGAGTGTCGTCTAAAAGCAGATAATTGTGATATGACCAAAGTTTCCCCTGTCTTTCTGTCTGGAAGATTTGTCACACATCCCATCTCTATTCTCATTATGAAGACTTCATACTATGTATATCAGAAGATACCTGCCTCACTGCCATTGGACAGAGAAATCTCAATTTTTTCTCTGCTTTCTTGCACGATTCCTCAAATTGCCCCTTTTTTGAGTGATATGTGTTCTCTCATCACTCTTTGTAAGATTTAAATAAAGCTTCTTTGTTAATTCTTCAGACCTATGTTGTATCACTAGTCATAGAATCATAGAATAGTTAGGGTTGGAAAGGACCTTAAGATCATCTAGTTCCAACCCGCCTGCCATGGGCAGGAACACCCCACACTAAACCATGCCACCCAAGGCCTCATCCAACCTGGCCTTGAACACTGCCAAGGATGAAGCATTCACAGCCTCCCTGGGCAACCCATTCCAGTGCCTAACCACCATCACAGGATAAGAATTTCTTCCTTAGATCCAATCTAAACTTCCCCTGTTCAAGTTTGAACCTGTTACCCCTTGTCCTGTCACTACAGTCCCTAATGAAGAGTCCCTCCCCAGCATCCTTGTAGGCCCCCTTCAGATACTGGAAGGCTGCTATGAGGTCTCCACACAGCCTTCTCTTCTCCAGGCTGAACAGCCCCAACTTTCTCAGCCTGTCTCCATACGGGAGGTGCTCCAGTCCCCTGATCATCCTCGTGGCCCTCCTCTGGATAGGAAATAAAACCCAAGAGCTCAGTACATATATAGTTTTTTCTTAAATCTCTAAGTTTGGTTTATCACTCCAAAGGCATAAACAGAGCCTTTACACCTTTCTTTTCCCCCCCCGTCTGGATATTTATTGTCAACATTAACCAGCTTTATATGTTCTCATCTGTATGTGATTTTTAATGCCTCTAATTTTAAATATCTCTGATTCAGTTTTGCCTTTTTCTTTTGAAATTTCACGGATACTGAAAGGAGACTGGTGTCAGACAATCTTTGTTTAAAGAGTAGGAAAAAAAAATCCTATATGACAGCTATTGATATGTAACATACGAGATAATTATGTTTGTCCACCAGCCCACATACCTTCATAACGCCAGCCTTCATGCTCAACCTTAGAAAATTGTCATCCACCCTCTCTGGCATATGATGTACAGCGAGCAAAAGTTCAATACACTTCAGATTTGAAAGAGACTATGGAGAAGTTAGGGGACAAATAGAAGTATCAGAATCTAGAAAAAATATTGCTACATGTCATCAACCAAACAAGCAAATGTACATCAAGAAATTTGTGACAACAACCTTGGAAGAAAGAGAATTTTTTGCCCCAACTGGAAATAAATCATTCAACAATATCAAGAAATCAGAAAAACAAGAATCAGAAAGCTGCAGACAGCAGAATTCAACTTGTATCTAATGTGCATCCGGAAAAGCAAGGCTCCCAAAAGCTCATGACAGCAAGAAGTAATGACTACTGTGGCTCTTTACTAACAATATAATTACCACAAATTGCTTGTTTTGCATTCTTCCATACCAGCAAATTAAAAGTAAGTGGGTTTTTCATTGTTGTTTGTTTGTAAATGCATGTGGTGCAGGTATAGTTAATTGATATGGTGACAGCATCAATATTTTATGTTTGTTGCAGGGGAATAGAGTTGGGGCTGCTGCACCATTCAGGGTCATATTATCTCAAACCCACTCCCTTAACAAGATGGGCTCATGGGTGATTGCAATTGCTGTTCTGTGATTTCTAATCCACAGCATACACACCCCACACTTTACCAAGGAACAAGGTCCACTCCACACCAGCTCAGACAGGCACTGTAAGCCTAGGAACTGGGACCCTCTCTCCAGCTGGTCTTGCTGCTCCAGACATCAGGTTCCATCAGGTTGCCTAGGCCCAGTGGGTCTTGGCTCCGTTTTGGGCCCAACCTTTTGCATACTGTTGGAGGTCTACTTATGTGTTCTCCACCTTTTCTGGTCTAATAAGACCTATTCTCCTATGATTTTTGTTATAAAATATTAAATATGAACAGCAGTAGTATAACAAAATTCATCTATTTCTTCTTTGGTTTTTAGGTCATTATTAACCCAGTCAGCTAGGCAGATGTAGTCAATATCTCATTTGTTTGAGCTGTATTTTCAAGTAGACTTCACCCCATGACAATTGTGTTATACAGTGAGCTTCATTCAAAGATTTTAAGGGTTTTTTTACGTTAATGACAATATTCTTGTGGGGACCATAAGGAGACTCTTCAGCCAAATTTTTAGATGCCATTTATTTAGTTTGTTTTGGGGGGTTTTATTTTACTTTCTCCAGTTATATGATACAAAGGCTTGCTTATGGATTTCACTTCCAGTGTAAAATTATAGCAGCACTGACACTTTCACTTCTTTGGTGTAAACTCCTTTACATTAAAGTGACTCTGTAATTGCTAATAAGTATAGGCAAGCTGTTTTAACAGTTTTAAGCAAAGCAGCATTTGCACAATTCTAAGTAATTCAAACATTACCTTGTTATTTGCTGATACAAATGCACAGACAGCATATATTTATATTTTACACATAAATAAAATCCTTTCATATCACAAAAGTTTTCCGTGAATTCATCAAAGAAGTAAAAAATGGATTACCATCTTTGTGAAGCTATTAATTATTTCAGTGGAACTCCTGTCATGAGAAAAGAGAGGTAATTCATGACTTGCACAGCATGGCACCGTGGTGACAGGTATGTAACCATGTTACAGCTCTGGGTGAGATCCTTAATATAAATTGGTATAGTTTTATTGAAGTCATTGGAAGTATGCCAATTTATATTTGCTGTTGACTTGGCCTCATGCTCATATTGTGAGATTATCCTTAAGTAATTTGTCTTCCACTTTTTATGCAAGCTTATACAAGGTCAAGCTCAGAGTAAACTCTGCCAAATTCTCCCTGTAGGTATAGAACTCTTGCAGTCAGCAGCTGATAAACAGATACTTTTAAGAACACTTTTATCTGGGCTATTAGTAAGTAGAGGTAGATAAAGTCATCTGATTTGATTTCAAATCCATACAAACATCGTAGTTTCAAAACGTTAACTGAAGCACAGAAATTATCAGATTCATATTGACTTAAGAAATCCAAAGAAGAGAGAGTACAGGAAGGAAAAACAGAAGTTATATAAAACATACAATTAAATTAAAATGAAGCAGAGAGGAAGAGATCAAAACTAAAATTGCCTTCTCTATTTGAAATTTGTTTTCATTTTTTAAATGGGCTTCTCCACAGAATCATGTGAGAGCAAATTGTCATCCATGTTTGTACTTCTTTGTGCTTCTGTGATGTTAAAGACATTTTGAATAGACTTTTGAAGGTTTTACTAGGGAAACTGGTTTTCTGCAATATGCTGGTAGATGCTAGAGTGATGACAGCCCAGCTGATTTCTTCTTGGGCCAAAAGTACTGTGGGGGAAGAAAGGAAGTTCTGATTTATAACTCTGCTCATTAATTTTCAAAGCTCTTGTTGAAAGTCTGTATAGGGATCTAAAAACTCAAACTAATTTTGTATTACTGCCAGATAGACACATATGTTTTCCCTAATTCCAGGGAAATGGGTGTTCATTCCCTCTACTAACACTTATGATTTTGAAGACTGAATAAAATGTAAAATCAAATGTTCTTTATGTTATGACTAGCGTTAGCATTTCATTTAGCTCAGAAAACTATTATTTCACACTCCAATCATGCTTAGCTTCAAACTGTATTCTAAGATATAAATTCAATACTGCTTTTTCAGCCTGGAATTTCTGTATTTGGATTTTCTCCTCCCAGTTTCATAGGGTTTGTCATTACTTTGGCTTCTAAAAGTCAAGCAGTTTACATTCTTGCGTTTTTCAGGTTCCTCAAAGCACAGGTCACGAGCATCCTTGCAAACACTCCCTGGTCTTCTGCTCTTCCTTCTGGCTGTCTAACATAACCTGATGACTTTGACTGCTCCATGCTTTGCTTTTTAACATCTCAGATGTTTTTTATATTATCCTAAACTACTTGGTTTAATTAGGTTGTGCTTTAAAAGGAAAGATACATTAATCTGATTTAGCTTGCAACCATGAATATTTTTTCTGTTTGTGGTTACACATAATCATTGATTACAAAACTGTACTACCTTTTCTCAAATCAGGTATCCTCAATTATTCATAAAGCAACTGTTCCTGGTAACTATTCAGTTCATAGGCTAACACTATTTTAACAAGGAATTCCCACAAACTTTCCCTTTCAGAGATGAAGCCTGTATCCAGAAATGTATGTGTTTGGATAGAGAAAAGAGCTAAGGCATGTATCTATTATAGCTTCACTGGGGTCATAAATGCTATTTCCTCCCTTGGCAGCTTGATGAGACTAGCCTTGAGGATTTGGGGATTTTTATTTTACTGCTTTCACAGCTGAAACTATTCTGCAGATTCAATATGAATTCATGTCGTGGTTTAAGCCCAGGCCGTAAATTAGAACCACGCAGTTTCTACTCCACCCCCACCCCCCAGAGGGATGGGGAGGAGAATTGAAAGAATGTAACTCTCACGGGTTGAGATAAAACAGTCCAGTAACTAAGGTATAACACAAATCACTACTGCTACCACCAATGATAATAATGATAAGAGAAATAACAAGGGAAGAGAATATGATACCGCCCGCCGGAAAAGAGCCCGACAGAAAAGAGGACGTGCCCTTCCGGATAACTCCCAGTTACATCCCCCGGCATGACGTGCTGTGGTATGGAATACCTCTTTGGCTAGTTTGGGTCAGGTGTCCTGTCCCTGCTTCCTCCCAGCTTCTCCTCCTCCCTGGCAGAGCATGAGACTCACAAAGTCCTTGGTCAGGGTAAACATTCTGACCAGCAACTGAAAACATCGGCTTTATCAGTATTATTCCCAGGCCAAAAGTCAAAACCACAGCACTGCACCAGCTACTAAGAAGGAGAAAAAGTGACTGATACTGCTGAACACAGGACAATTCATTACTGTGTTTGGAAGACTAAAACTGTTTTGTTGGGTTTTTTAACAAATAAAACATTCATTTAAAGAAAGAATGTTTGAATCTGGCTGCAAGGCCTACATTGCATTTCAGCTACCAGAACCCTTGAATTTAACCAATCTTGATTACCAGAAAGTGGTTTTTTTTGTTAAATAGGTGACTTCAGTGTTGTCGTGGTTTAAGCCCAGGCCGTAAATCAGAACCACAAAGTCCACTTCCCCCCCCACCTTTCTTCCCTCCGCTTCTGGAGGGACAGGGAGGAGAATCAAAAGAATGCAGCTCCCACGGGTTGAGATAAGAACAGTTTAATAACTAAGGTATAACACAAATCACTACTGCTACCACTAATAGTAATAATGATAAAGGAAATAACAAGGAAGAGAATACAACCGCTCACCAACTGGTACCTCGCCCCCACCCCGCAGTGATCCAGCCCTTCCAGGAACTCTCAGTTCTACCTCCTGGGCATGACGTGCTGTGGTATGGAATACCTCTTTGGCAAGTTTGGGTCAGGTGTCCTGTCCCTGCTTCCTCCTGGCTTCTCCTCCTCCCTGGCAGAGCATGAGACTCACAAAGTCCTTGGTCAGTCTAAACATGGCTGTTATCAGCTCTGTTCCCAGGCCGAAAGTCAAAAACACAGCACAGCACCAGTAATAAAAATGACTGCTACTGCTAAACCAGGACAGTATCCACCCCTTATTCCATACCATTCACGTCATGCTCAGATCCCACATTTTCAATATACCCTCACTCTCATCTCAGTGCACTGTTATCTTAGTGCACGGACCAATCCCTATAAAGCTGCTGAGTCCATTCGGTCCATGATGTTGGGCTCCATCTCTTGTAATAGTCTTTCAGAGCAGGAGAGGCCCATTGCAAAGTCCACCCCTCGATCATGAGTCCATCTCTATGTTGCATCTCTGCCCTGATGACCTGAAGTGTCATGGGCCCATCAGGCTCAAAATAATTCACCCTCCCCTGCAGCAGTCTCTGCAACTTGTCGTCGGGGACTCCACACAGCTGCCTTCCATCTCCGACGCTTCCAAAGCACTGGAGGGGCCCAGTGGATTAGATACTCGCCCATACTGTCCCACACACCCTGCCCCTCATGACTGTCCAGCCTTGGGGAAAACCTCTCGGTCCCCCTGTATTGTCTAAACCCAGACAAGACCCAAACCTGACTCTGCTTAACTCTCGGCATCAGACAAAATGGTCGTGGGTAGAACACACTCTGTGTGTGTGTCAATATGGTGATCCCCATCACAATCAGCAGGCAGGTTCCAAGGGTACCCAAAGGCCATTCAAAACCTTCAGAACTCTCAAATGATGCTGCTATGCTTGCTGGCTCTCTCACTACCAGCTCCTCTTTTTCTGAGTCCAGATCTTCCTCCTCTGCCTTGCTGGAAAGTGCTGCGGGGTCTCCTGCATCCTCCTGCGGCTCAGGCTCACGGGGCTCGGCGGACGGCTGCTGGGGGATGCTCTCGGCCGCCGCGGGGCTGGGCTCGGCCGCGGCGCTCGGCTCCTCCGCCGCCTCCTCCCGCTGCTCAGCAGCTGCCTCCTTCCCCTCCTCGGCAGCCGCCTCCTTTCCAGCCTCCGGCCCCGCTCCCGCCGCCGCTTGATTCCCGGGGCCGCTCTCCCGGGCCGCTTCTGCCGCCGCCGGCTCCCGGGGCCGCTCCCCCTCAGCTCCCCGCAGCCTCACAAAGACGCAGGCGAGGACATGGGCCAGGACAGTGAAAAGCAGCGGGACGGCCAGGTACAAGTCCACGGCCACATCCATCCCGCCCTGCTGCCGGAGCCCGCCTGCATTACAAGCCATTACCATAAAATACAATGAAACAAGAACCTTAGCCCAAGGCCCACACTTGATAAACACTAACACAGCAAATACCGGCTCTAAGTAAGCTACAGCATACTGAAACTGTGACATCAAGAGAAACAACTTTGAGAGCCCATAAATCAGCATTGTGCCTTGGTCAGATTTGTCGTTATCTCAACCCTTCGAGCCCCACGTTGGGTGCCAAAAAGAACTGTCGTGGTTTAAGCCCAGGCTGTAAATCAGAACCACGCAGTTTCTACTTCCCCCCCCACCTTTCTTCCCTCCGCTTCTGGAGGGACAGGGAGGAGAATCAAAAGAATGCAGCTCCCACGGGTTGAGATAAGAACAGTTTAATAACTAAGGTATAACACAAATCACTACTGCTACCACTAATAGTAATAATGATAAAGGAAATAACAAGGAAGAGAATACAACCGCTCACCAACCGGTACCTCGCCCCCACCCCGCAGTGATCCAGCCCTTCCGGGAACTCTCAGTTCTACCTCCTGGGCATGACGTGCTGTGGTATGGAATACCTCTTTGGCTAGTTTGGGTCAGGTGTCCTGTCCCTGCTTCCTCCCAGCTTCTCCTCCTCCCTGGCAGAGCATGAGACTCTCAAAGTTCTTGGTCAGTCTAAACATCGCTGTTATCAGCCCTGTTCCCAGGCCGAAAGTCAAAACACAGCACGGCACCAGTAGAAAAAATGACTGCTACTGCTAAACCAGGACAAGTGTAAAGAAAATAAGAAAAGAAAGTTAAAGACCTTACCAGAAGAAAACATTCAACCTATATCTGCCTTTTTTTTCACGGCATCTACAGGTGTTTCTTTCTGTTTATCCATATTGTGAGGTATAAGTCAATATGCTGAACGAGGAAACAAAGAATCAAAATTAACTACTACAATACTCCAATAAAAATCTAGAAACTTGAAAGAACAGCAAAATGGTGATCCCTTAGAACAGACGTTTTAGGTTCAGCAACGTAAACTTCTCTTGTTAATTGACCTTTACTGATAAGGAAAAAGATACATTGGTTCACTAAAATTATGGTTTGGAGCATGTTGAAATGGGTAATTACAAGAACCCAGGTACTCTTTCTTTTCCTACTACTCTTTCTGCTAATGTTTGGTGAACAAGTGCTAGAAAAAATCAGTGCAAACATGCACAAATAATTATATATATATTTTTTTAGTGATAATTACTTGCACAGAAGTTATTTATTTTCAGTGGGTGTTTTTTTTACCTGTATTTTTTTTATAAAATGCTTAGACAACAAGGCACAACAGAGGATCTACTTTTTTTTTTTTCCTAAGGGTATTATTGCCTTTTGAGAATCACTGAGAGTGAGAGTCAATGCAAGTATCACAGTGACAAGAAACAATTGAATCTCATCTTTACAGAATAAATCTAAAGCACCCATAAAAACTGTGCTTATAACACAATTCCATGAGAATAAAGGAATACTAGATCCTCTTATGTTGTTAAAGATTGGATTAAAGTTTTTTCTATCTGAAAACATAACCTCTATATGTCACATGAAATAACTAAAATAAATCTGTAAACTGAGTGAAGATGAAGCCTCTACCACAAAGATAGGCTCATGTCTGTGGCCAGACAATAGAGGGAAGAAATTCAACAGAGAATCTGAACAGAAAAACCTCCTGAAATACTTTTTCCCTAGCTCTATATGTTTAACAGAGTCAAAGGCAGTGAAGAACAGACTAATAGATATATCTATGGAAACACTAGTAGTTTTCACTAAGTGGTAGTACTACTCACTCAATATTAAAGACAACTTTAAAGGCCTTTAAAGGCTCTTGCAAATTAAACTAAATAAAGAAGCCTGGTAACATCTGGCCTGGATCCACAGCTACCATTAGTTAATATGCTTATTCTAATTTACAGAAGCTGAAACTTACCGATATTAAACTTACTTATGAGGGTGACCTAACGTCTTGGTTTACGAATTCTCAAGGCAAGTGCCTGGATGAATACTATGGAACTTCCTGTTCATCTGGGAAAAGTCCTATTCAGTCCATGGACCTGGACCTGGAAGCTCAGAAGCTGTTTGGAAATATTCTCTCTATTCTGAAATACAGAAATCTCAGAAGATTGCCACATTTTTAGACAAGGACCATATATATAATTTATGGCTGCATCTTTAATATTTTACTTTTATGCCCAATACTTCAGAGGAATCTACTATCAGTGTTTTCTCTAGTTTGTTACAGATCATGTTACTGCCTACTCTTAAATACAATTCTTAATCTTATCCAAAAAGCATATTTTTTAGTACAAGCCGGAAATGTGATATTAAGCTTATTCATTCTTTAAAAAGTCATTATCCTGCTGGTCTTTATCACAAATAAAAAATCTCACTATAAAGTCTAGATATAATATTTTAAAATTCTGTACATGACAACAACCTTATTTTTAAAAATTCTTCCCTAGTTCACTGGGGCTCCAGGTGGATTCATGAACTTATCCACTCAAAATCAATTAAATATCCAAAGCATAAGGCAATATACAATAACAGTGAGAATGAGAGGAATATTAAAATATATTTATTTTACACAAAGAGTATGTTTGTACTTATATATTATGATTCACTTGTTGGGGTTATTTTGTTATTATTATTATTTACAGGAGACAAAGACCAGACTAAATGAGGTATTTAAAGCATTCTATCAGAGAGAGTTTCGTGCTTATGGATAAGAATGGGAAAAAAAAATTATTGTCTTTTGGGTTATGAGTAATGAAACAGAAGAGTTGCAGCATATACTAATGACTGTCAGAAGCAGAGGAGTCAAAGGAGCAGATTTCTGAGGAATTAAAACTTTTCATTGTCTATGTATAAAGTGATTTATTAAAAAGAGTTTTCTGAAAAACAAAAGGAAAAATGCCCATTCTTTTGAAATACATTTTCCCTAGCCTCCCCCAGAACATATTTATAAACCTGTACAATAAATAGAAAAGCTAAGCAAACAATAACACTAGTATGAACACTTAGAAATTAGAAAAAATGTGCAAAAAAATGTGGCCAGCTGGTAAAAAAAAGTAAAATTAATATGCCTTTGTGTATCAGATTTGCAAGAATGCAAATACTGCAGCTTTTGGTCAGCTGGTTTAAAGATTAATTTCAAACAAGTAGCTTTTTTTCCTTAAGGAAATGGACTAATAGTAGAGAGGTCGTAAGTATGCAAACAAGGCTGACTCTGCCATAAAAGTAGAATAAGTTGCCAACTAGAGCAGCAAAATATCAAGTGCCGCAAAATTAATTGGTACATGCTTTGTGGGTCTGCAGATCTTTTTCTGCATTATCTTAAACTGCTAGTCTTCAAGACTTGTATGCAGTTATATAGGTCAACCAGCAGATCCAGCAAATTTTATTTAAATTGTTTTTAAACAACAGATATATATTTAAAAAACCTCAGTAGTATCATGAAATATATTCTGAGCAATATACCTGTATTTTAAAATATATCATTACCTAAGATACTGCAGAGATTTTTTTCACATTTCCATAATTTTTTGTGTAAGAACATTAAATACAGGATTATCCTTTTTCTTGTTTGAAAGAAGATCTCAGAAGATTTGAGGGGAGGAAGGAAGGAAGGGAGAGAGGAAGTGAGGAAGGAAGGAAGGAAAGGAGGCAGGGAGGGAGGCAGGAAGGGAGGCAGGAAGGGAGGCAGGAAGGAAGAGAGGAAGGGAGGAAGTAAGGGAGGAAGGAAAGAAGGGAGGAAGGCAGGAAGTAAGGGAGGGAGGGAGGAAGGAAGGAAGGGAGGGAGGGAGGCAGGAAGGAAGGGAGGGAGGGAGGCAGGAAGGAAGGAAGGGAGGGAGGGAGGGAGGAAGGGAGGGAGGGAAAAAGGAAGGGAGGGAGGGAGGCAGGAAGGGAGGAAGGAGGGAGGAAGGAAGGGAGGAAGGGAGGGAGGGAGGGAGGGAGGGAGGGGGGAAAGAAGGGAGGAAGGAAGGGACGGAGGGAGGGAGGAAGGAAGGGAGGGAGGGAGGGAGGGACGGAGGGAGGGAGGAAGGAAGGGAGGGGGGAAAGGAGGAAGGAAGGGGAGGAGGGAGGAAAGGAGGGAGGAAAGGAGGGAGGGAGGGAGAAAAGGAGGGATGGAGGGAGAAAAGGAGGGAGGGAGGAAGGAAAGGAGAGAGGGAGGAAGGAAAGGAGGGAGGAAGGGAGGGGGGAAAGGAGGGAGGAAGGAAGGGAGGGAGGAATGGAGGGAGGGGGGGAGGGAGGGAGGAAGGGAGGGAGGTGGGAAGGGAGGGAGGGAGGGTGGGAGGGAGGGAAGGAGGAAAGGAGGGAGGAAGGGAAGGAGGGAGGGAGGGAGGGAGGGAGGAAGAAAGGAAGGAAAGAAAGGAAGAAGGAAGGAATTTAATTATTTATCAGGTATGAAACAAGCCATGATTCCTGGGCTAAGAAAGAAACATCCCTGCCAGACAGAAATTATGCAGGGACTGCAGAATGAAAGCAAAAGATGCTGTAGAATTATGTTTTAAAAAATGTGATGTTTCCAGTTGTTACTGTGAGGTTTAACTTGGCAGTGACATATTATTTTGGAACATCATCATTTTTACTTTCATTATGGTTAAGACTCAGCAGAAATGTTGTATCAATGCTGTAAGGGACTATGTTTATTAAAGGAACTTCGAAAGCACATTGTAGTACTGCTGTATAACATAATTTGTAAAAGCATCTACGCCCATCAGTGTCATCTGGGTTTGCCATAAAACAGAAGTTCTGGGATTTGGACAGTTTGGCTCTGTACAGATAATAATATACCACCCATGATATGACAATAGTAATTTCCTAATTAATCATACTGAGAAAATTTTTACTATCTTAAATAGCAACTTACCTGCTCTAAAATATAATCACCTTTCCTGAGTATGCAGTTAGATGCGCACTGTATTCCAAATTTTACCTAAAATAAACAAGCAAATCCTGCATTTTCAAAGCCCATTTCATTTTTACATATCCACATATAATTTTCAGTCTTGCACAGCATGAATATTCAGAATAAAAACTCCTAAAATCCATGTGAATATACATTTACAATGGTTGCACAGTAAAATGTATTTTTAAATGTTAGTCTTCATTTATAAGATGTAAACCACCATGTTTGTAAAGAAGAATATTTGGACTTTTATTCGTGCATGTGGGCAACTTGTTGCAGAGGGTTTTGGGTTTTTTCTGTGAAAAGCCACAGTGCCATACACGTTAATACAACTAATAGTTATTAATTCTTACAACTTAGTATTCCACTCAATGTCAGTATGGGTAAAAAAATCCTTGTACTTGGTATAAATTTTATCATGTGATAGCCTACATTTTTCTAATAAAATAAGATCTAATGTTTTGGTTTGGTGTTTTGTTTTGCTTTGCTTTGGTTTGGGTTCAGTTGGGTTAGTTTCACTTGAAAAGTTTTGGGGTTCTTTTTCTGTTGTTCTTAATTTTCCTATAAGCTTGCTTTTACTTTCATCATCCAGGATTGGAAGTAAAATTGCCGGAGTACTGTAGGAAAAAATTTTCCGAAACATTTTCTTATACAATTTCAATCTTTCATCTCACAGGAAAAACAGTTCACTTGATAGATGAAGCACATGACTTATACCAATAAATAAATGCCAAGACAGTGTACAGACACTTGAGGAATTGCTGTTGACTAACCAACATGAGTAAAATGTGTGTTAAATCATTAGCTTTTAAGAGGAACTAAAACTATGACTCCTTTGGCATGTTTTATTTACTGACACTTTCCCATGCAAAATTGTTGTAGTCTATAAAATTATTACTGATCATTATATCTCTATTTTCATAGTACTTACTTCATGCCTTAATTTTGAACAGGTTATGTATGCACTCCCTCTGCAGTTTGGATAAAAATTTTCAGTTTGTTCACTGTCTTATCGTTGTGTTTCTTGGGACTGAGCTGTTGTTACTCAATGATCTCTGGTGCCTGTTTTAGATTTCTGTGTGCCATACAAAAAACTTGTCCAGATCAGAGGGGAAATACTTTCAATATTGTTGGTTTGTATAGCTGTTGAGAGCAGCATATAGCTTAGTTTATAGAAATGAAAAATTTCCCCAAACGAACCAGGGGAGTTCATCACAACAGTTACTCAAGTGTTAACTGTTCCAGCTCTGAGAGCCCATGAAAGCCTGGTTTAGAGACCTAGAAGGTTAAAGAACAAAGTTCACTGCTCTGAAAAAAAAACAGGAAAACAGTCAATGTGGAAGCAGATATAATTGATTTGGTTGACATGATGCATGCTGCAATTTGTTGCCCTGTATTGAGGCAGACTGGTGGCAGAAGTTCTGTAATTGAAAACCAAGTGGTGAGAAAATTGAGGGAGTTTCTCTAGTGCAGAAGTGGTTGCTATCACTTTCTGAACTGAATATCCGAAGCTTTTATAGTTTGATGTTCCAGATTAACCGTCCGAGACAACTGGTAATATTCTTGTGAAGCTGTTTACCTCTATATCTCAAATGCTTCTGAACTTATAGCTGATTTTCATTGATTTGAGTTTCCAAATTGTGTTAAGAACATTGATGTCTGTAACTCTGCGGTCTGTTGCTGAAAAGCTTACAGAAAAATAACACATACAAAAAAGGCAAGTGGTATAAAACCTGTTTTCTTCCCAACATTGTATGAAGTAACTGATGAGAAAAAGCTTTTCTTTCATGTAAGATTGCTATGAGAGTGATATGATTCACATGATTATCAATCAGTGCTGATGTACATGATGAGGTACATGGATGTACACAGATGCACAGTGATCAATCAGGTGTAGATTTCATTGTGATCTTCTATACCAGCCATTTATAGACTAGAGTCCATGATTTTTTCACAAAATGTTTTGCAGGGTACTCCATAATGCTGATCCTTTGGTCATTCACATTAGGTACAGGACTGGAATACTTTTCCTTCTTTCCAGGAAGAGCACAACTATTTTTCCCTAGTGAGAAAAGTGGAAAAAATGTAGAGAAGGAGATGAGTCTAAGACATATAAGGAAACAAGACGCAGACCCAGGACTAGAAAGCATGTCTGTATTGCACAGGTTAGACATAGTCATTTTTCATAGAACAGTCTTTCTGAACATGGGTTGCTTCCTCCTTTGCTGCAGCTGCACAGACTTCAGGGTTAACCACTGGAGAACCTAATCAAACTAGCAAACATGAAAAAAGATTAACAAGAATGTGGTCAGATCTGCAGGCTGCAAACAAGAACGAAATTAGAGGTTTTAAACAGCACTACAATGTGCAAACCAAAGCAAGCCAAAGCTCTTCATCAGACTGAAATTAGGACATATTTTTGAAAACTCCAAATACATAAAGGTGGAATGCAATTAGACCGGAGACAGCAATACCAGTTTTTTTCTCTTTTCAATTCTATTACACATGGTGTTACGTAACAGTAATCTCAGGTGAGACACCTGACTGGCACCCAGCACTCTCTAATTCTCAGTTCTGAAAGGGCAACTATCATTTCAGCTTCCTACTGCCTGCTTTGCAGCTCACTGCAGAGTTCAGGAGAGGCTGGAGGAGCCAAGAAGTCCTGCTGCCTTGGTGAAGCTACTCTCTTACTGAAGGAGGATTTACATGTGCTGGACCTTTGCGATATGCTACTTCACAGTGCTTGCATAGTATTTTTTTACCCTGCCTAAGGGTATACCTCTATCTAGTCCTTACTAAAAGAGCTTGCACTTACATTGCTGCCTGCATGAACTCATAGTATTCTCTACAGAGGTTGCTGTGAGTAGCTTTAGCTGAAGTAAAGAAAGAGAGGCAAAATCCTGTATGATTCTCCACACCTGTCCCAAAGGAGCAAGTCTGAGCTGCCCTCTCTTTAATTTATTTCACACATAGCAATCGCTTTAAATGCAACCTCTCTGAACTCTGTCTTCACATTCCTCTGCTTCTTTACTGTCAAATAGTGGCCACAACACTCACTTCAGTAAAGCTGTTTGAATTCCCCAAATGAAAACTCATGTGCATCACAAATGTCTTAGCAGAATCCAGTTATGTCCCATTTAATGTTCCCTCTGTCTGTTCTTACCAACACAATGGAAAGATAAAGGAAGAGAACTATGTGCAATTTCTTCTGAATCATATTTTTCAACATAATACATTACATTTGTTTGGAATTTTACTATTATGTTACATCATCTTTTCAAAACTTAAGTTCCTATTTTTCCTCTCTGCTTCCTTTTTGTCCTTATCTACAGCACCTCAAGAATAAAATTTTCATACACACTTAATTTGGAAATGCCATCTACAAAAGACAGCGGTTCAAGTACTGCAGAAATTTGCACATAAGCTTTCTTATTTTACAACTCAGTGGAAAAAAGAAATAAGAACTAATGGGAAATTCACACCAGGTTTACTATTTCCAACGTGTCTGCCTTTGATTTAACCATCTATAAAAATAATAGTGTCCCTTCAGGAAGACCAATAGGTTTTAAAGTTTCTTTCAAATCTTGCTGTATAAAAAAATATAAATGTTGAGAATACAAAGAGAAGTTCCACACAGGAAAGCTTTGGTGCTGCCACTGTTCTTGTAATGCCATAGAGGATTCATCTCAGGAATTGCTCTAATCTGTCCTTTTGTACACATACAATATAAAAAAATAAATTGATCTTTCTAAAGGTTTTAGGGCTTTTTTTATTACTTTTTCTCATTATTGTATCATACATTCATTTACAATAGGTTGTCTTATTCATGTACTGGATTAAAGTGTGTAGTGGGATAATTCTTATAAAGAAATAAAATACCAGGTTTTACTACAGTTGAGAACTTTCAGCTAGAATGAGTGCTGCACTGAATAAATGAAATAATTCAGGATAAATTGATCGTACCATAGTTTGTCCCTTTTCTGCTTTGCTGACCATAAATGGATATATCTATGTACATAAAAAAGAAAAGAAACCACAACATATAGTATGATCTATGTGCAAATCATGAAGAGGTACACAAGCAGCTTTTGTTTCCTTACATTCTCCACATAATTAATTAGTACACCAAACCACCACTTTTTATCTTTGTAAGTAAAAAGAAATAGTCACTAAAAAGAAATAGGAATTTTCAATGAATCCCCTCACTCTTTCCTGCTTGAGTAGGAGCAGTGAGAAAAAAAAAGTTGTGAAACAAAGAATCTTAGATCTTTTAAAAGTATAGTTTCTTTGCAATTCTTTAAGGTCTCTACCTTCACAGCATGGAATGAAAATGATCCAATTACATTTTTTCTATGTAGACTGGTATGATGAGGTTGGATTTTTCTCCTGGTTACTCATACAGAAAAATGGGTGGCTCACATTCTGACTTGAAGTGGTATAGGTACACATTTAAGTAGTCCTCAGTGATACCAGCTGAAACTCCATTGAACAGGAATTATTTTTTCCTTCCTGCCTATAGAAAACGAGAGAAGTTGCCACATTAAAAAGCTAAGGAAAAAAAATGAGTGTTAAAATACTGTTTTGGGGATATACTTGGTGCGGATGTACATGGATCACGCATCCTTATACACTCACAATAACTTAAAATACAGGAACTTAAAATGAACAAACTACAGCACCTTGTTGCCTGTCTTTCTGAGCCACACTTAGACATTTGGCTCAATTCAAACACTGAATGGAAAGTAATTCAGTGACAACCAGGTGATTTTTGACAAAATTATTGGGTTTTGAGAGCTTAGGTTTTTGTTTAGTTGTTTTTTTTTGGTTTTGTGTTTGTTTTCTGAAGTTACATGTTATCTAGTGATAATGATAACTAAATGATAACAGAAAATATTATTTAGTATGTTAGATTCTGTGGTGTTCCATGCATCAGAAATAAAAATAAGAGAGATTTAATTACTGTTATGGGACACCTGTTTCTTCTGCTAAGTATGTTGAAGGAAAAGAGTGAAAAGTTCTACAGGTGAAGAACTCAAGAAAAAAAAGCTACAGAAAACAGCTTTATATGTTCTAAATAAATCTTGATCACACCAGAGCGATCAGAACAGTCTTCCTTCTTGTGATTAGGTGTCAAAGAAATGTGGTAAAGAAAGCCATGCAGCAGTTAAGTCCTAACCAGTATTTTTATATATTACATTGTAAAATAATAAATAGTTCAGGTTCTATTATCTAGTAAAAAACCCCATTGTTTGCATTTTTTAAGAAGTATGTTGCAAATTACCAGCATGTCATAACTTGTGAGGTCTGGTGGTATACCTCAGAAACCTTCAATGAAGTGAACATATGTGCTGCACTTGGTCATATTTTTCGAATGGTGAAGAAGTTTTTGCAGTTTGGAGACAGAGTGGACAGAAATCTAGGGAAGATGGAGAAAGGACTGCAAGGTGAAAGAATAAGAGAAAAAAACCTGCATACCTGAGGTCTGTTAGCTATTTCTGGTTTACTCCACACTTTCTTCAGTTTCAGATACCTGTTTGTAGATATTTGAGAGTTATCTTCAAGCAGAAACATAAAAAATAGCAAAGTATATTAAAGTATAAAAAAGACAAAATATTTCTATATTAAATAATATATTAAAACCATTCACAACCCATCAAAATGGATTTTATTTATTTCTACTTTACTTCTATTTATTCTTATTTATTCCTATTTTATTAATTTCATTTATTAATTTCTCTGCTTTGCATAGATACACTTTAGACAAATCTATGAAGCATTATGTATATTGACATTTTTCTCTGCCAGTTATTTCTTGACTGAATCATCAGAAACATCATCTGTATTTGATTTTAGTAAGACATAAATAAATATTGTTTCTGCTAATGCACTACACCACCAGGACTACATCTTTTTGGCCAACTCCTGTTTTAGCAGTATTTTGCTCTCTCCTTCACATCTTTGTTTCTCTGGCCTCCCTGAAATCCTTACACCTCAAATCTGTACATCCTTAACTCATAAGCTTAAGGATAATCATTTATTGGCCTCACCTTCTTCTCATCAAAAAAGGAGAGAAAATGAACCCTCTCATGTACATACAAACACAGAAAACTATCCAGTTAAACCCTTTTTCAGATCATGAATGGACCCAACTACACACATCCACACAAACCTTTGAACTCTGGATTTCCCTGTCCAGCATCATTCCGTGTTTCTGCAGGGCTTACTCAGAGGAGTGGTCATTCTCACAGATGCCCCCATCCACTCCTTAGTCTGCCCTGGCCTTGTTCATCGTGCCCTGCCCTAGCTTAGACAACTGGGTCCTTCACACTGTCTCAAATACACTGCTGAGACAGCCATTCTGATGTGCACCCTTGCACAGCTCTGCTTCCTTTGCAGGGGTAAGGGAAGGTGTAAGAAGGTGATAGAACTCTTCCCACCATTTTGTGTTCACTCAGCCCTCGGCAGCCTACGCCTTTGCTCCCCTTGCCTATGTCCGCCACAGGCTTCAAGAAGATGTCTTCTGAATTGTCAAAGAAGCTGAAACTTTCAGAGAGGAAATGGGGGAAAAAGAGAGGAAAAGTAGGGAGCGAGAAGGCAGAGCCAGAGGGCTCAATTTTAGTTTGAAAATGGCTGCATATCAGTACATCTGCTGCCTTCTACGGGTGAGTGACACAATATTAGCACTCAGATAAAAAAATTTCCAAACCAGTATCTTTTTCAAAATAATTGCAAACAGCAATTGCAGGAAACTAATGAGACCCTGTGTATTTCTTACTTATAAAAAAAAAACCCAAAACCCAAGGATTTTAATTGAAACACGAAACATTCCAAACCTGCTTTTGTCATAACAGCATAGTGACACCTGCTTTGTCAGCATTCATACTTAATACTCTTTTAAATGTTTCTGTTAAAAGAAAGCTCTTTAAATAAAATTGCCGCAGAACAAGCATGTGGTACTGTTCTGTACTCCGACCAAAATTAGTAGCCAAAGTTTAAGACCATGTAGATGAACGGCAGTCTCCTCAAAAGAGGAATCAAAAAGAAAAATAATGTTCTTCTGTTCATAGCTTCATTTCCTATTAGGAAGAAACCCAATCTCCATTTGGACTAAACCTTTTGTTTGCCTTTTTTCTTGTATGTTCCCAGTGGTTGCTCATGTTATAACTGGTGTCTTCTCTTCTCTTCAGTTTTGATCTACTGTACAGTTTGCAGTTCCACAGGATTTCCCCCAGAGAATTAGTGAAGTAATTTTCCCTGTAAGTGCCTTGCCTGTACTTCACCTCCATTTTTTTTCAAACCAAAGCCTTCAGTGTTTTCAGCTACTTGGTGTCTGAAGGAGGTTAATAAGTGTTTATTAGGTTTAAATGGAGCTTTAGCACTGTGGGCAGGGTTTCACTGAAAAACACCACTTCATTAAACCCCAGATTTCACATTTTTGTCAGCCTTTACTTGAGCTGGCCAGAAAGTTAATCTAGTAACTAACTTCTTCCTCTATAGCTCTGGGATGGGCTTTCCGAGATGTCACAGCTCCAAAGCAAGCCCCATAGTCACTAGAGATTCTTCCATTTACAGAACTTCAATACAGTTGATGGCTGATCTGATTCAGACCCTTGACACTACACACTTAGCAAAGTTGCTCAAGAGCTGATGCCATGATTGCTTCGTACAACTATCTTAGATAATTTTGTCAGTAGCTCCTTTTCCTACTTCCCTAATAAGTTCCCTGTGACTATCAGAAAGGTTTTATTGAGTTTAATAGAATATCCTTGAGATAGCAGCAGGTTGGCCCAAATATTGCGACTGTAGATGCTGGTGTAAATCCAAATTTCATTATGTCAGTAGATACCTTTTATGTGCACCCCTATGTTAGTGAAGATTAGGTTTGAACTCTCTCTAACAAAGACAATCGATTTGTGCCTTGAACGTCTTCATTTCTAAATCCTTGCCATATTGCCTAATCCTAATTCTTTTGTGGATGTGTATGTTGTACTTCTGCCACCCAGCTTTGATTGTAATTTTTCTTATCATTTGCCAAGTACAGGTGCAGTTTCCACATAGAACCTTGCTTGGTCAAGACATTCAAGCTATTATGTCCATTTCAAAGCACATCCAACACAGTAACAGCAGCAGCAATTCATGTCTTCCAGGATGCCATCTCTGTCTCTGTTATGACTGTTTCATCAACATCCAGGACAGAACATCTGTAAGCTTGACCAGTGCTTTTTACATTCTTCCTCCACGTTATCCTGATCTTGAATTTTTAATTCCCACTGGAATTAATATTAATTATTAATTAATCAATTAAGTAAATAATTTTATTAATTAACAATTAATATTAATTCCAGTGGGAATTAATCAATTAATTAAATTAATTGATTAATCAATTTGTATTATTGT
Source organism: Psittacula echo (assembly GCF_963264785.1). NCBI lineage: Eukaryota > Metazoa > Chordata > Aves > Psittaciformes > Psittacidae > Psittacula > Psittacula echo. The sequence continues at coordinate 38,030,609 of NC_137735.1, read as the reverse complement.
TCCCTGGCAAGATCATGGAGCATATCCTCATGGAAACTACGATTAGGCACAAGGACAGTAAGGGGGTGGTTGGTGACAATCATCATGGCTTCACTAAGGGTGAATTGTGCCTCACAAATTTGGTGGCCTTCTATGATTGGGCCATGATGCTGGCAGATAAGGGAAGAGCAACTGACATCATCTACCTGGACTTATGCAAGGTATTTAACACTGTCCTGCATGGCATCATTGTCTCTAAACTGGAGATGCATGGTTTTGACAGATGGATCACTTGGCAGATAAAGAATTGGCTGGATCATCACGCTCAGAGAGTTGTGGTCAACAGCCCAATGTGTAAGTGGAGACCAGTGACGAGTGGTGGTCTTCATGGGTCAGTGTTGGGACCCGCATAGCTCAACATTTTGTCAGTGACATGGACAGTCGGATTGAGTGCACCCTCAGCAAGTTTGCCAACACCACCAAGCTGTGTGGTACAGTTGACATGCTGGAGGGAAGGGATGGACCTTGACAGGCTTGAAAGGTGGGCCAATGCCAATCTCATTAGTTCAACTAGGCCAAACGCAAGGTCCTGCACCTGGGTCAGGGCAATCCCCAGCACAAATACAGGCTGCAGGGAGACTGGATTGAGAGGAGCCCTGTGGAGAAGGACTTGGGGGTGTTGGTTGAAAAGAAACTGAACATGAGTCGGCAGTGTGCGCTCCCAGCCCAGAAAGCCAACTGTATCTTGGGCTGCATCAAAAGGAGCGTGACCATTGAACTGAGGGAGGTGATTCTCCCCCTCTATTCTGCTCTCATGAGGCCCCACCTGGAGTACTGTGTTCAGCTCTAAGGCCCCTAACACAAGAGGGATGTGGACCTGCTTGCCCAAGTCCAAAAGAGGGCCACAAAGATAGACAGGGTGCTGGAGCACCTCACCTATGTAGGTGCTGAGGCTTGAGAGCTGGGCTTGTTCAGCCTGGAGAAGAGAAGGCTCAGGGGAGACCTAATAAGCAGTCTTCCAGTACCTAAAGGAGGCCTGTGAGAAAGGGTTTTTTTAAAACAGCACATAGTGATAGGAAAAGGGATAATGGCTTTAAACTGAAAGAGAATAGACTTAGATTAGTCTTTAGGAAGAAGTTCTTTACTATGGGAGTGGTACAACGTTGGATCAGATTGCCCAGAGAAGTTGTGGCTGCTCCATCTCTGGAAGTGTTCAAGGACAGGTTGGATGTGACTTGGAGCAACCTGGTCTAGGGGACGGAGTCCCTGCCAATGGCAGAGGGTTGGAACTGGATGATCTTTAAGGTCTCTTCCGACTCAAACCATGCTGTGATTCTATAATTCTAAGATTCTATTATGTGTTTGTATTCTAAATGTCTTTGGTAAAATACAGACACTTGCTTGTTTTAATTTGGCTTTCAATCATGTAGGGATGCTACATATTATGATGCTTGGTACCAGTGCAATTATTTTTATCTGATAAATGACTGACCAGATGTTGCTGTTTTCCAAATTATTTTTTCTACAAAAGATATGAACATTGGTACCTCAAGCTGATAATGCTATTAACCAGGTACAAGCAAAAATTTCAAGTTTATTATCTATATATATTTTTTTAAATTTTAGTAGCTTAATAGCACTTTAGTAGCTTTAGTAGCACTTTAAATATTATCATATTATATTGATGTTGTGACTTGTTGATAATATGTTGTGATTGCACACACCAATCACTAGAGTCTTTATTTATATATTTATTTATATATATATTTACACATAACACTTCTAATTTAATCAATACAGGTTTTGCATATTACACATAAACACTAGAATATTTTTTTAAATTGTATCGTCTCTATTGATTTGTGCTTATTTGGAGAAAATACGTGCATTCACTGTTTCTGTCTGCAAAAATGGCATAACAGTCAAGATCTTTTTAAAGGTCCTTCACTGAATGTTAATATCTTAAAGTGGAAGTACCATGACTGTGAGCAAATCCTAAGATATAGTGAATGCAGTAGAAGGATGAATCAGCAAACTCTCTTTTATACTCTGTATTACTAGTAAATGAAGATTCTTTATCAGTTTTTTGAGTTTAATGATATTAACACATCAATAACAATATCGTAACAGTGTCAAAGGTTAATTCTGTATGTTTACTCTCTTTCCTGAAACAGAAATATTTGCTAATTCTTTGTTGTGGGGTGGGGCTTTTGGAGGGACTAGGGAGAACAGATATTGTATTTCCTAAGTTTGTAAGGTTTCACAAGGTGTTCCATTGAAAAGAATCAGAAAACAAGGTTTAAGGAGACAAAATGAGGGGGTCTCAGTCTTGTGAGGATACAGAAAACTCAAAACATGTTCACACAGATTTGTTCAAGGCACTATTTGATGCTAAAGGTCCTACTTACAAGCCACTTTCCTCATCAAATTGTCAGGCCTGCATTTGTAGATGTCACCTTGTAAGAATACCACAGTGTAGAATTCTTATGGGATAATTAATCAACATATCTCAATGTAATTAGTCATTGCAAAATGACATATTAATGTATATTTATAATTGAAGTACTTGAACTACTGTCAGGTCAACGCATGCCATCTACTCTTTTTCAAACCATACATAAGTCTCAAAAATGACTGTAGAAAAATGTTACTGTGTAGCAGAAAACTTACGATAATCAAGGAAAAAATGTATTAATATAAAAAAGTATCATATAATGTGATTTTTTCAGGCTTTAAAATCATACTTATAAGTATTCATTTGCATTAACTTAACTGAGGTTCCAAGGAAAATCATACCAAGGTTTGTCCCAGTCATTGCTAAAAGAATAAAACAGTTAAGAATCAATGTGTGTACTATTTTAACATGATCAGTGTCAGCACTTGTAAACAATTTTCACAGTTATCAAAGATACTTCAGTTATTTGTCATTTAAAAAAAAAAAAAAAAAAAAAAAGAAAAAGAAAAAAAATATGTCTTGCATCCGCTAGTAAATAATGACATCTTTGTGATGACTACGGACAAAAAATTGCCCCTCCGAAGATCATTAGAAATTACTTATGTTAAGTTCAATGAGCCCAGATTTTCATTCTACGTATGTGGCATTTCATGTAACAGACAAAATAAATTACTTCAGACAACAAAGTCCAAAATCTGAATAAATATTTTTGGTGTGATGAAAGAAACATATAACAGATAAAACAGAAAATTGTCGACTAAAAATATGATCAGTTTTCACGTAATACAACTACAACGGAAGATTAGTAATTTGTGGGTATTGAGAATTCACCTTTAAATAACCTCCTACCAAAGAAGAACCCAGAAAATCATTTGATGATTCTGTAAACAAAAGAAATCTTACTAGAATCACATGTCTGGGAATTGTTAAAGGAAAGGTACAGGCATCAGTTTGTGGAACCGTATCTCTTGATCAAAATGCTATTTTTTTACATAATCAGAATAAATGATACAGTCTGAATGATGTTAAGTCATGCAACTGGTCATAAAACCCCATTTTTGGGGGGATGGGTTTTTTTTCTTTTATTATTTTTGATTTTTTCCTTCTGTTCCTTCCTCTTGATTCTTTCCTTCTATTCAGAATAGTGTTGCTGAGGCATACTTTCACTCAATTTTTGTGAAAAGAAAGATTGGTACTGTAATCTGTCCCTCAGAAAGAAAAAAATCAACATTATTTCCTTACAACTCTCGCCTGAACTTGGGGATTTGTATTACACATTTGGCAGCAGAGCTCTAACAGATGCCATCTGTAAGGTCTTGAACCTCAAATTTTGGAATTTATGCCTTTCCAAAACAATAAAATGTTTGGTTTGTTATTTCAGTCTCATACAGTGACTTTTTAGCCAGTTTTTCAAGCAATAAACTAGATATTCTTTTTTATTCTGACATTCATAATGTTCATGTAAATCTTCTTCAGTCTGCTCTTAAATAGTTCTGTGCTGTAAATCTGAATCCACTTTGAGTTTTTATTACTATTATATATTTGTTTCCAGGAACAATATTGAAACTCATGCTAAAGTGACACATCATAAAGGTTTTAAAGGCCTCAGGTCTCCTATTAGTTCCTCCATTTTAAGTCTATATTTTACTAACCTGCATTCTAGTGTGCTTCCTACTTTATGTAAACTTTGGAGATAGGCCACATAACTAATTGAAACTGTAGTTTTACCATCTGGGCCTGATTTGTTCAGAAGTATGGGCAAAATTAAACTGTTAAGAGTATGGGAGACAAGCTGAAAGGTTAATCTGTGCCAAGCAGTAGAGGTTGATCAGAGTTCAATGGCTGTGGCTGCCAGTTTCCTACCTATTTAGTTTCTCTGTACATTCAAAACCTAGTATAAAATTAATTTATAGAATCATAGAATCATAGAATAGTTAGGGTTGGAAAGGAACTTGAGATCATCTAATTCCAACCCCCCTGCCATGGGCAGGGACACCTCCCACTAAACCATGCCACCCAAGGCCTCATCCAACCTGGCCTTAAACACCGCCAAGGATGGAGCATTCACAGCTTCCCTGGGCAACCCATTCCAGTGCCTCACCACCCTAACAGTAAAGAATTTCTTCCTTATACCCAATCTAAACTTCCCCTGTTTAAGTTTGAACCCATTACCTGGGTTAAATTTAAACTTAATTAAATTTAAATAAAACATTTAAATACACATAAAAAATAAAAATACATACACATAAAAAATTTAAATAAACATTTAAATACATATTTTAAATAAATGTGTTAAATTTAAACTTAATTCAAACTTAAACTGTCACTACAGTCCCTGATGAATAGTCCCTCCTCAGCATCCTTGTAGGCCCCCTTCAGATACTGGAAGGCTGCCATGAGGTCTCCACGCAGCCTTCTCTTCTCCAGGCTGAACAGCCCCAACTTTCTCAGCCTCTCTTCATATGGGAGGTGCTCCAGTCCCCTGATCATCCTCGTGGCCCTCCTCTGGACTTGTTCCAACAGTTTCATGTCCTTTTTATGTTGAGGACACCAGAACTGCACACAATACTGCAAGTGAGGTCTCACGAGAGTAGAGTAGAGGGGCAGGATCACCTCCTTTGACCTGCTGGTCACGCTCCTTTTGATGCAGCCCAGGATACAGTTGGCTTTCTGGGCTGGGAGCGCACACTGCCGGCTCATGTTCATTTTCTCATCAACCAGCACCCCCAAGTCCTTCTCCACAGGGCTGCTCTGAACCTCTTCTCTGCCCAACCTGTAGCCATGCCTGGGATTGCTCTGACCCAGGTGCAATTTTTAAAGGTACAAATTTACACAAGGCCAAAATGTTCTTTTCATGACTCCTTTTTCTTGTCTCAAATCAGTTGTATTCAAAAGAGGTATCAAGTGTGTGGTCAGCTCTTATTCTGAAGTCCTCTACTCTTACCAAGTTATTCTTCTAGGAGCTCAAAGTGCTTATTACTCAACTCATAACGTACCTATGTACATCTTGGGTTATGGTTATATAACGCAGCAGAAACCCCATTAGAAATTTGTAAATCTAGCATTTAGTTTTTATCCTGTAAAGGCTGTACTTCAGGGCATAAGGTAATCTGTCATGAGTCCCAAGTAATGGTAAGATTCCTCTAATTATGTTTCACTGGAACAGCTCAGAAAGCAGATGGTGGATCCTTACTGAGTCAGCAATGAAGCACTCATTGACCTCAGTGGTGCAAGTAATGCACTAAATTAACTTTTTTAAATCCATACATCTCTCGTAACATTCTGCATCTTATGCAAAAAATTATTTCAGTTCTGAAACATATTATAGGACCCACATACGTTCAATACTGACTGTAGAATTTAATTGTGTTCTGATAGCTAAGAGGTTACCATACAATATACGTGGAAGTACAGCACAGCTCATGAAACTGTAATTTTTAGAAGAGGTGAAAAAGTTTTCTATGCATAAGAATACTTAAGTAATGATTATCACACTGTTTACTAGGTCATTTTCAAATACTTCTAAGTCTGCATCTAAGTACAGGCACACTCCTCTAAACAGACAAATGGCATGCTTTCTGTCATGGTTTCTGGAGCGATTGTATTACCACAGTGCATTTATTTTCACTTTTAAAAAAATCCTTTAAGTGAAAAGTGTCTGCCTGATATCTGGCAAGACAGTTTTAATATCAGAATTCATTCTCAAAGGAATAGCTGCTGTAGAAAGATCATAATACCCAGTCTAGGTAGAAAGCATAGCTTCTTGAGCAGCATTAAGAAAACCACTACTACTCATAGTTATTTGATCTTAGCCTGTTATTTATCATGTGTTTCTGCTGTTTTAGTGTCTAGCTTCAAACATATTGTAAGCGGAGGTTAAATGAACTGGATATTTGCTTGAAAAGAAATTTTGACAGCTCGTTTTCATACTGCAGCTGGGTCAAAATGTTTTGGCTTTCAAATAAAGGCTGAAGTATTCACAGACTCTCCAAACCACATCCAACAGAAAGCAACAGCTGTTGAGTTTATCTACTAAACCATAGAGCAAGTGGCAATTAAACCACCAAATTCCAGACATTCAGCTGGAAAGTTAATGCATCAAAACTATGTTAGTATCCAAGCAGAAGAGAATTATACTGGAGAGGACATTGATAACTTTGGCATATTGAGTTTATTTGAAAGTAAGAAAAATCACAAGAGGCTTAATATTTCAACAAGGGTGGTTTTACAGACAGGAAACACTGATTGTTCATGGCTATGTATATTTTCAGCTACATTACCCCTTTTATTATTATCAATCTCTAGTATTTTAAAAAGAACTCAGCATTAATATTCCCAGCCACAATTTCTCTGGAGTTCATCTCCCATTTTTAGCATCAGAATAAGCAGTCTGTTTTCAGAAGATTTCAGCAGATTGGATATCTAGCAATTTTGAAAAATCAGGCCATAAAAATCTAGCCCATAATAGCACTGAGTCATTTCAAAATATTTTCCCAGAGGATGACTCGAAGCAATTGGAAATCTGTCCCAGTCATTTGAGAAACCACTTCCAAATACCTGGTGCTGACTTATGATGTTACATTTCTATAATTAGAGTAATAGTACAGTAGAAGATGGCAGTGAAAACCTAAGCAAGCAACATGTTTAGCTGTTTTCTTTAGTAGTTGCAGAAAACAAGATTAGAAATAAAGTTTTTATAAGTCTGACATATAGCTACTGAAGATAAGTTTCATATTACTTAATTTTGTTCACCTTAAAGACAGCTATTTAGCTCCAGCTATAGGTGGTGAAGACCCATCACAGAATAAATGCCTAACATAGATAGATGGTATAACCACTCCTAAAAATATTTTTTCCTTATCTTGGTTGTAAAAGCAGCATATATCAGACATTTAATTTTTTGATACATGATGTCAAAGAAAAAACTTGTATATGTTTGTGGGTATGTTTTCCCTTCCTGTGTTTTGTTTTCCTTATCCACTGAAGTGTTGTGGAGTCTATTGAACTAATGTTTTACAATGACTTAAGATTCTTACATGAAAGTTCTTTATTAAATAGAGTATTATTATTACACAAATATTACACAGTATTAGCATTATTGCACTAAATTTACGTTGGTGTAATGCTTTGTACCCCATGTTATACAATGGCAAACAGGTCTGAGTTGCCTAGACAGAATTGCTGGATTTAGGATACTGTAATGTGTGACAATGGACAGAGCTAAAAGACAAACATCTGACAACATTCTGTAGAGGTGTGTCCTCTGTAAAGTGAGATGGCTACTGACCTTTCTATACCACTGTTTTTTTTCCTGCTATGCTCTTTTGTAGGATCTAGTTGCATATTTAACAGTGTTAGTAAATAATGGTACCATTTCTACTATTCTCTTTTCCTAATCCTCATTTGACGAATTCAGAGTCCTCCTATTATTTTGTTTCCTAAAGCTCATACACACGAAAAAATTATGGAAATCAGGGTATTTGAGTAGAATACGCTCTAGTGGTGGTTAACACATTATAATGTGCAGCTATAAGAGAAACTCTCTATTTTTATATTCAATTTCTGAATTTCGGTACTGACCTACAATATCCTTTTTAAGTTGTATCTGCTTCTCCTAAAGATTCACTGAGCTTTGAAAATGGCATTACTCTCACATTATTCCAACACCTCCACAGTCATAACTTGAAACATTAAAAATTAAATGGAAGAGGGAAATTGGAATACAGTGAATGTGTCATATACATGCCCATTTCTCAGGGAAAATCCTAGCTAAGCCTTTCCAAAAAATCACATTCTTTTCTTAAAGAACTTTTCTATGCGAAGTCATTCTGCCAGAGGAAGATGTGCAATATTATACAACCTTTAGCTTCACTTGCTATGGTCAGCTGAAACTAAAAATTGCGAAAAGATAAAGTGCTCTATTAAATCCCTGTTTTATTGTATAAATGCCCTCATGAAATTGTATGACTATACAATAGCATTATATCAGGCTAGAATTAAGGCTTACAACAGATGTTAAAACACAGCATTACAGTGACCAGATGTAAGGCTTATTTAAACTGTATTTAAGAGAAATATTTATGAACTGATTTAAATACTAATGAGCAGACACTCCTACAGTTGTCACAGCAAAATGATGAATGTGTTGCATAGGAACCTCTATGTCATATAGCCAGCCATTTTTCAATAGTCATGGACACATGTTCCTTAATAGTACAGGCAGAAGATGAGCAATGAACAGCTGAAAGACAGTTAAACAATTGGAAAAGTTTGCTTCCCTTTTCCTCAGTGACCTTATTAGCTTCCTAAGTACTTTTCCACTGCTTTCGCATTCCTTTTCAGGTTTTTTGCCTCTTTCAGATATTCACAGTTCCATTTGTGGAGATGTCAATATTGTTAATAGGACTTATTCCTAGTTTTCGTCAAGGGTGCAGTTTCCTCATCCGCACTGCATGATTGCTGGTTCACTCATAATCTCCACTGGGACTTTTCCTTCCTAGAGGAAACTAGACAAGCGGACATGAGGGCCATCTACTACTTGCTATTATCAATTTTTGCTCCTTCCAAGAGGAACAGTCCTCCAAAATCCCATAAAATTTTACACTTCTCCAGTATCCTCATAAACCTACACAGGCTGCCCCACACTTCTCTATACATATCTGGAATGTCAACCTAAAAGCATTTCTCTGAAACACCTCAGTATTGCCTTATGGCCATTGCTGGCACTTAATTCTAAGAAACTTCAAGACATAATAATTATGCTTCAGGGTCAAAGGCAAGCCACCTGGGACATGAAAGTCTCAAGACTATGTTTTATAAAGTTTTCAGGCAGTTTTATGCTAGAGAGTGTTAAGTAACAGCCTGGCCAATTTTCTCTCAGGTGCAGTGCTCAAAGACAGCATTGACATAGCAATAGACCAGCAAGAGCAAAAGAAGCTTAGTACAACTGATCCAGCAGCTCTACTGTAAGTCTCATATTTGATTATATGTTCCACTGTGATAGGAGTAGGTCAATAAGGCCAAGTCTCCGCATTGTCCTTTACTAGGTTGACTCTTAATCTTACTACTCTAAGTAAATATGAAAGTGATTTTTTCAGTTGCAAAAGTAAGTAGATACATGAAATGTAACATAAAGGATAAACCTCAATATGCAAAATGAGTTAGGGAAAAAAATTCAATTAAACTTATAATTTCCTTCTGCTGTCACCTTTTATCATTTCCTAACTGCAAATCTAAGTTCACAATTCTTGAATTTTAAAATTAATGATTTTTCTTTCAAAATAATTGAATGTAATTAAAGAATCAGCTAAATATTACAACTCCTATTAAATTCTTCTTCAGTTCCACAATGCGTCCTAGTAACAGAAACTAATGAATTGATAAAAATAGCGAAGTAAGCAAAAAGTTTACAAAACATATGCTGACCTGTCAAAAGTGCTAGCTGACTAATTTAAAATTTTTTAACTTACACCAGGTGTCAATGACAATATACTTATGATTCTGAATAATTTATTTGTCATGTCCAGATCATTTCCATCATAAAAATAGCTACTTTATTAAATAATGAATATAGTAGTTAAGAACATCATCATGAGGATAATTCTTAGTGATAGATGTACTGGATAAAGACTATTAAGGAACTCAAGTGCTTCCCCAGGAGGAAGGTAACATCCTTGCTTAAAGAAAGGCATAAATATGTTTTAATTACTGGATTTGAAACATTGAGCAACGTATTTCTACATTAATTTTCACAGAGATTCTGAAATAGGTTTTCATAGTGCAGAGCACCACACACAGACTGTGGATAGACTGAGAGCAGCATGACCTTTGAGCAGATGTGGTACTAATGTCAAAATTTCCAACTGGATGGTTTGTCTTCAGCACTCTCTCACTTATTAATCTTATTAAATGAGTTCTTTCTATTTTTTAATAGAAGAGAGTGGACTATGATCAATAAAGTGCTGGTTTCATCTTAATTATTGATCCTTACTCATTAATATAGAGTTTGCCAGGTTCCTATTAGCTCTGCTAACTATCTTGGAATAAGTTTGACATGCCTTAAAATTCTGCTAATCTCATAGGTTATATCAGTATTCTGAGAACACACTTTGTTTAGACATTGTAGAAATGCTGCATTCTGTTGTCTCTTCAGTATATGCAGTTTCTTTATGCTAGTGATGAAAAAGATTAAAGCAGTTTCTTTATGCAAGTGTTTTGCCTTTAGCAGCTTTTTATCAGTTGGTAAGCAGAGATACCTTTGTGCAACATGCAAATGTCCATATGCAAACATTTTAATGTTACTCTGTAACCATTTGCATGGTTGCAAAATGGATGCGCTATAATGTTGTTTAATATTTTGACTTCTCCATTTATAGGTGTGAATGAGTATACAAGGGGCTCAGCAGTGGAAATACAGAATTTGGTTTAGAAACTCACATAGAAATTGTTACTTTTAGAAATCTTTATTTTACAAACTAGTTTTATTCAGTCTTTCTGATACCTGCATATTTAGTGAGTTTGTATTAATTTCAGATTAAAATCTTTGATCTCATTCAGTGTTCTTGCAATCTATTTCAAATCTAAACTGCATGTAGACCTGTCTGATCAAATTTATCACCATCCCTTCCCCTAACTGTTGGAGTAAGACAGTAGTTCTGGGAAAGACATTTTTGAGTTTCTGTTAATTTTAGAAAGACTGACGACGATTCCTTAATCACTGTTACAGAGGAAGGAATAGAGTACAGTGTACCTATATGAAATGTGTCTAACTGAATAACAAAAATGAAAGGATACATCAGGAAGCTGCATGTCTCAGCTAAAGGAATATAAAAAGGTAGAAACAGATGTTAGGAATGAAGGAGTCTGAAGGATGTAAGAGAGGAACTTAAGGTAGGGAAATATGAGGAAAAATAGAGGTAACTACTGAAGAACTAATAAACAAGAAAATAAAGAACATGAAAAAAAGAAATGAGACAAGAAGTTCCTGAAATCCAGGGATGCTTCAGTGGAAGTCACTCAGACTGAAGTGCTCCATTGTATATATATTATCTGCAAAGAAGTTATTCATAGTGCATTCTGAATGGTGTGTGTTTTGGCACTAACTCCCATCACAAATACCCATTTAGCATCCTCAAGTAAAACACCTCATCTTAATATAGGACCTTTACCTGTCTGTTTTTGCACCAGTCTCGGAGAAGAGATGCCCTCCATCAACCACTTCATTCCAAAAAAGGTGTCAAGTTCATGAGACTGTGGTACAACCAAAGAGACCTCAAGGAGATTTCAAAAGAGAAATGGGAAAACTGTCATCATTGAAGCAGTATCTTGATGCTTATAGCAGAATTATTAAGATATCTTACATTTTTTTGCTGTACTGAGCCTCATGGCAGCCAGTCAACAACAGGCTAAGAATAAAGCTAAATTGGAGGTACAATGTTAAGATCATGCAGACCCTGTCACAGTGGATTCATATCACCATACAGTGGTGGAGAATTGCGTCATCATTGCACGTAGGTTGACCAGCAGTTGGCCTGATTTTATGACAGAAATGGCTGGTTTTAATTATGTGAGACTTATGTGGAAGTTGGACACTTCAGTCAACCAGAGAAATGTGGTAAGTTTTCCATTAGCAAATCTGTGTTAGCCACTGCCTAACACAGAGAGTGTGGAGCATCTCCCTTATGAGGAAAGGCTGACGGAGCTGGGTCTCTTTAGACTGGAAAAGAGGAGACTGAGGGGTGACCTCATTATCATTTATAAATGTATAAAGGGTGAGTGTCACGAGGATGGAGCCAGGCTCTTCTCGGTGATAACCAATGGTAAGACAAGGGCTAGTGGGCTCAAACTGGAACACAAGAGGTTCCACTTAAACTTGAGAAGAAAATTCTTCTCAGTGAGGGTGATGGAACACTGGAACAGGCTGCCCAGGGGGGGTGTGGAGTCTCCTTCTCTGGAGATATTCAAAACCCGCCTGGACGCCTTCCTGTGTAACCTCATCTAGGTGTTCCTGCTCCAGCGGGGGGATTGGACTAGATGAGCTTTTGAGGTCTCTTCCAATTCCTAATATTCTGTGATTCTGTGATTCTGCCTGTGAGAAGACATGAAGGGCTACATGTTAGCTGGCTCATTTCCACCTGGTTGTCACCTCAGATGCTTTAACAACTTTCATTTTTTTTCACAGAAATATTATGTCAAGCTGTGCTGAATTCATCAAAGTACACATACTCTCCACTAGAGAGGTTCATAATTGTTGCAAGTTTAACAGGCATGTAAGCTGTCAGCACTTATGAATGGACAATTTATATAGAGCACCTTTAACTCTGTGGCTTTTAGAAAGAATGAGATACGTTCTGAAAATTCATTCAATTCCTTGTGAGCCATGATGTCACCTAATTCTGATTCAGTGATAGATGTCTGCCAAGGCAATTTAGTGGAAATGGATCTTTTAAAGGAACTGTCATATGTGAGGCCATCTGCAGCTAAACTGTTAGCAGATATCCCTTTCCAGAACCAAAATTATTTTCACCTTTTTGTGCTTATTAATGTGAACTTGAAATCTTCTTTACTACTTTTTTTACATCTTTTTTCTCCTTTTTAAAATATAGTACTCTGCTGTTCCACCTTCCTTTTCTTTCTAAATTTGTTCTGCTTCTATAACTATATGTCACAGCTTAGCCATTGCAACTCATTTTGGCTGTCTTAAAGGCCTAACATACACTCCATCTCTTAAGTGTCTGCACACCCTATAATCAAGCCCTGCTGTGCCATTTCACTTTCAGAAACATACCCCCTCTCCCAGCTTTTTGACGTATGCTTAATTGTTGTTTTATTTTCTGTAGGGACTATGGGCAAATTTCAGATTTAGCAGATACTCCTTATCCAAGCGAAAAGACCTAGACATGAAAATTCACATTCCAAAACAAAACATATTGCACTGCAGCAAGAAGTTCTGTTCATCAGGTACTTCATATTTAGCTATTTTAACTGTTAACTACTTATATGCTAAATATATAAAACTGTCATAAGCATGCACAAGATTGTCTCCAGGTGACTGAGGGATAAGTCTTCTTCACCAAGTTACTAGAAATGCCTTAAGATCAAATTGCAGAGACAGCATATGCTGAAGTAATGGAAACAAGGAAGAAGTCAAAACATGCTGCCATCTTATCCTTTGCTGTAGTTAAACCTATTTCAACCCAATATAATTAAAAGAAGTCCTCTCCCATAAGCAGTTAAACATTTATGAACAAATTCTGGGAGTATTGGATTCTTGTTTTATTAGTGGATATTTCCAGACTTGAATTCATTGAGAGATTATCTTTATTAAAAAAACAAATTTATTTTGTTTTTCATCTTTTTTTCCATACGTGGAAATACTAACGGAAGAGCTTAGGAAATAAATTTTGTAATTACTGTGCAATTCTTAAATGGAAACATTGCAACTTCCTTGAAAATCTTCTGGTATAATTAAAATTAAAGATTTCACCTGTTTTTTCTATCTGTGTCACACTATTTTTCTCACCTTACAACCTTTGGTATTTTTGAATGAGGAATGCACTGAAGAAAATCTATGTTGGATACAAGTAAAATAGTTTTCATAACCTTTTATGTCAATAAGCTTAAAGGCAAATGTCTTTTTTTTTTTTTAATTCCTGAATGCTAATTCTTGATGAATCTTACTTCACTCAACTCCTCTTATTATTTTGTTATTCCACTCTTAGCTAACTCCTCGAATATAACACAAATTTAGCCCCGTGCCCAAGCAGATCTGCCAGTATCTAACCTCACCCCAGCTGAATTCAGTTCCAGATCTGCCAGTATCTAACCTCACCCCAGCTGAATTCAGTTCCATTTTTATTCTATACTTCAGAAGAATTAGAATAACTGCTACTGAGATTTCTTTAGCATCTAAGATTTATGTGAGTTAACATAATCCTGGCTGTGGAATGAACTCCATCGAAGAAAAATAACAGTGAGTACCGCACTGTTTCCTAGCTGCTAGGTGGAGTGCCTCACTCATGAGTGCAAAAGACAGTCTGTGAGACGGAAGACATATACTTTATGAAGCAAACATTATTAGGAATATCTAGTGAAGGGAAGTAATATGCAACTGCTTCACTTTTCCAGATTAATATTTCAAAGAATATTGCAATATCAATCACTTGATTTTATATTTTTTATTTAAAACACATTCCTTGACATCTTGAAATCATTTGTTCCCTGAATGAATATATGTCAGATATTCATTACTATATATGGCCTTTGGAAATGTGTCACAAACTATTTTTTCCCCCCACTTTAATCCCCACTACAAACTGCTCTGTAATGTCATTAGAAATCTCATGATCACCAAAAATGACAGGTTACAATCTTTGAGTCTGGTTGAATTATATTCAGCAAAGGACTAGAAGGTTGAAAGAGGCAAAAACAGTTTAACACAAATAACAGAACTTTCTAGGACTCCCAAGCTACTCAGGAGTCTCTGACTCCCATACAAATCAGGAGAACCTTTGAAGTCCCTCTAGCTGTAGAAATCTGTAATCACTGGCTCTTGAGAATACAATGAGAGTGTGGTTCTTCAGATGCCCTGTACTAGAAAAACTGTAAGACATGAACAATGTTCAGCCCAGTGAAGACGCCAGCACAGACTCTGTTCCTGCAGAGTTTTCTTTTCTGGTCCTTCTGACTTGGATTTTGATCCTCTTACAGCAGTGCAAAAGAATCATATCAGGATTAAAGACCTGCTTCATTCACTTTAGTGTGTCTTTATAGTTTACCATATTTCATCCTTCCCAAGCTAGTAGAGGTGCCTAGGGCAGAAACTACATCATTCTGTTCCATTATGTCATTTTCCTGTACTTTCAGCTGTTCTGTGGTGTTGAAATCGATTGCTTCTCCTGCTTCCTAATACTCTTTTTCTAGTTCCTTTAAATGGCTTTTTCTGTATATTAGCTGGTTTCCAATGACAGCTTCATTGAGAGTGGGCATCCTACTTCTGCTCATCCCAATACGCTTTCTGCCTATTCTAGACATGCTGGTGATTTTTTAAAACTCTTCATCAGCGACTGGTATTTTCTGTATGTTGCTCAAAAAAACTTTAGTGATGCTTCTACCTGTACTTGTCTCCTTTTCTCCTGAAACGGAAAACTTGTAAGCATTGCAAATCTCATACATTAACATTGAGATAACATTTAAGGGATGTAATCCATTTTTTCATTTTAGTGCTGGCTATCTTTTCTTCCTACATATCACTTTCCTAATGTTAACATCATTCTTAACACACTGTAGAACAGGTAGGTGCACTGTATTGTTTTCTCTAAATTTTTTCCCTCCCAGTGGGATATTTGTACTTGATCTGAGAATGGCAAGAGTCATAGAATCATAGAATAGTTTGGGTTGGAAAGTACCTTAAGATCACCCAGTTCCAACCCCCCTGACATGGACAGGGATGCCTCACATTAGACCATGTGGCCCAAAGCCTCATCCAACCTGGCCTTGAACACTCCCAGGGATGGACCATTTACCACTTCCTTGGGCTACCTGTTCCAGTGCCTAACCACCCTCACAATGAAGAAGAACTTCTTTATATCTAACCTGAACTTCCCCTGTTTAAGTTTGAACCCATTGCCCCTTCTCCTATCACTACAGTCCCTAACGAAGAGTCCCTAGCCAGCATCCTTGTAGGCCCCCTTCAGATACTGGAAGGCTGCTATGAGGTCTCCACGCAGCCTTCTCTTCTCCAGGCTGAGCAGCCCCAACTTTCTCAGCCTCTCTTCATACTGGAGGTGCTCCAGCACCCTGATCATACTTGTGGCCCTCCTCTAGACTAGCTCCAAAAGTTCCATGTCCTTCTTATGTTGAGGACACCAGAACTGCACACAGTGCTTCAAGTGGGGTCTCACAAGAGCAGAGTAGAGGGGCAGGATCACCTCTTTCGACCTGTTGGTCACACCTTTTTTGATGCAGCCCCATATACGATTGACAAAGAAGATTTGCTGCAACTTAACTGATTCAGAGCTTGCTTGGTCTGTTACTCTTTTCAAATTGTCTTTGTTTAAAATTTTTCAGCGATGTCACTTACTGCTATAATGTCTTCTGCCTTCTGTTATTTTTATTTCCTTTTTTTAAAAAAGTTACTTAGTCTTATTGAAGCTTTCTTTGAAACAATCTTACCATTTTTTTGTTGCTGCTATAGTTATGCCTACTGCAATTCTAACCATTTGTTTCTAGTTTTTTGGTTCTAGGCATCTGATCCATGATTTCCAGTACTGAAAATACATTGTTTTACTTGCTAATGCCACAATATATTTTATTTAGAATTTTCTCATTACAGTTTTATTCTCTTATTTCCCATATACCTTTTCCAGTATTCATTCGTTGGTTTTAACCTTTGAGAGTCTTCCTTTTAGAGAAGATACTTTTCATATTTTGCATATTTACAGCTTAGCCTTTTCTAATATATGTTATCTTTCCTGCAGGCTGATGTACCTTTGGAAATGTGTTAAAAGTTGTGTGAGCAATGACAAAATAAGTGTTGACTTTTCCTTAGTACCTCCTCCACTGCAGAAAATACTTGGTCATTAGTTAAGAAATTAGCTAAGGCACGTGGACAAAACTGGATCTAAATAGTTTTCTGACCATAGATGTTGCTTTAGTTTTGAGTAAGGATGGAGTTAGCTGCCACCCTGCATAAGGTATCATGGGTTGGGTCTCTGGGGAGTGTTCTAGCTTGGGATATAAAAGCCCACAACACACACACACAAAAGACCCCCAAAACAACAAAACCCCACAATCTACTGTGACTGGAGAATTTTAAATGAAGGGCAGTAGAGAATGAGAAAATGGACAAATTTCATGCACAATAAGTTCTGGATCTTCTCTTCTTCTAATGAACTGAGTAAAATTATACTGATTTATCAAGAAGCTAAGTGACATGGTAATAAAAATTTGTATAACGTCTAGTTAAGAATGAATTAGATACAACTTCATGCTCTTTTAAATTAAATTCTGTAATTTCTCTGTGTTAGAACTGGGGGCATTCCATAAATTGTATTTTGTTACTGCTATGTACATAATAATATAAATAGAAATATCACTTTTTAAATTAAATTAGGAATTAAAAAAAAAAAAAAAAAGAAAAAGAAAACCAAAACCAAACATGATTCAAAACAAAATATAAAACTTTAATTAAAGCACTCATCAGGTTAGGCCTCTTTCATGTCCAGGAAATTACACAGAGGGGCTTCTAACCCTTATTCTTATTTAATTTCACAAAAATGCTCAAATATTAAAAGCTGGTTTTGTTTAAAGCACTTAGATAAATGCTTTTCCTTAATGGATAAATTTTGTTAGGGATGGTTTAAAAAATTTATTTTAATAAAGAACTTGTGACAACTAGAAACTTTTTATTGCTTTTATCTTTCTCACTATTTTGCATAAGGGAACTGATTAATTTGAATTTCATGGGCAGTTAAAAATAAGAAATGTAATAAAATTTGTTGTAAAGCAGTGATCTATTCATAATATAAAATTACATTTAAAGAGCTTACAACAAGAATATATTGAATTATTCATTGAAAACCATGTATCCTTTGAATTTGGCCTCTGAGTGTGGTTGCAAATTGTCAATGAGCACTTGGATTTTACTAATGCAATTTGTTATTTAAAATTCTCTGATGGATTCTGCATATGAATATATTTATGCAGACAGATTATTTGTGAAATCTAAATGCTCATGATGCAGATCTATTTTTTCCTTTGGTCATTTACGAACACCATTTGTTGTTGTCTGTTATTATTGTTGAACAACATTAAAATTCAAACTGCATTTTGGAAGATCTAGAATAAAACTGAATCAGTACATAAACTTTCTGTGTTAACTTCAATGAAATTACTTACCTTTTCTGGTTTGTTTTCTTGGTTTTTTCAAAAATAAAGGTAATGTAACTTCTTTATTACACAAGGCTTACTTATGACAGTGACAGAATACACAATGTAAGCATAAAGATACTGTACCTATAGTTGAGGTCAAGGTGCTAAAAGAATATGCAACACACATTGATGTTATCAACATTATTTTCATACTTAAGCCAAAACACAGCACTCTACCAGCTACCAGGAAGAAAGTTAATTCTATCCAGGCAAAACCAGGACAAGTTTTTATCTTTCATGAGAATATGAGAAGCAATATAAAGAGAGATGTAATATGTGAAGAAATTACACACACACATAAAAACTCAACCAAACAAAACCTACCCAAAATCACAAGGGATGACGCTTCCTGGTATGTTTGCCATTAACATTTATCTGTCGTTTGGAAACTGAAGGCTGGAAGAAAGAAAAAAGTCATACATGTCTTACACATTTTCTTTCTATGAAGCTTTTTTTTCAATTTCCTTGAGTCACAGAGATTTGTCACTTATGTGGCAGGCATCAGCCATCAGCTTTTGTCTCCATTTTTTCAGTAATGTGAATACAGTCTTATGGCCAAGATGATAATGGAGCTCCTAGAACACGACAGAACTTTTTTTTTTTCCCCCTATCAACTTCATGAATTAAAGGAATTTGAGGGTTGGTTTTTTTTTTTCATTTTTTTGTGCTATCATTATACTTTTGCCACAGTCTTTCATCACACAGAGCTAAATCATTCCTGTCAGCAAAAGCTATGCTTTCCTAGTCTTCTCAATTTTTTTTGTCATACCTCCAGCAAGCAAGGAAAATGGAGCTTGCTATGTTACATTAAGCAGTGACCAAACACATCAAGCATTCACTGAACTTATGAAACTTTTACTTTCTGTCACTATTCTCTGTATTTTCTGTCATTTACAAATTTTAGGTGTGTTATTGGTCTTACTTGAAAAGCAAACTAATTTTTTTCTGAAAAACTGTCATCTAAGCTTATTAATTAATTCTTTACATGTTTTCTGACATAGCATAGTCACAATATTGTTGGTCTCATTAGCTGCTGAAGTTTCCAGGTTGATATGAAACTTCTGGTGAATGTCATGTGTGACATCTATCACACATCTACAAACAACTTTTCTTTAACCAATCTGTCTCCACGTTTGTTAACATCAGTCATATTGTGTCAAATTATTGACACAGTGGCTTTACTATTCTTCATTTCTTCTGTAGAAAACTTGCATTTATCACACAATTAGCCTTTCAGGGTTCTGTCCCAGTTTTCAGGCTCATTCACACTGCAGGTTTTCACTTGTTGTTGGATCATATACATTGTCCTTCTGTTATTTATACTTACAATTATAGGTCATAAAAAAAGATAAATATAAAAACATTGTTCATTTATGCCATCAACAGACACAGTCAAGTCCCTGTGCTGCTTTGTCAGTACTGTATATATTTGTTTATATAATACTGCAGCCAACTAGATAGTATTTTAAAAACTCAGACCTTTTTTATTGGTGAGAAAACTGAGTATAGAATGAATCCCAGTAAAATCCATTACCTGTTTAGTCTATACAATTGTTTTAGTCACTGTAGAGGAATAGCTCTCTCCAGAGATGGCAATATAGATGTCTCTCATACATAGATTGGATGAACTCTCTCCTTCTCCCATCATAAGTACATAGCTGAATTTAGGTGAGATATATCACATACATGAGATTTTGTATGAACTTTCATTATACCATACTACAGCTATTGCAATTTACTTCTGTCTGGCCTCTATAACAAATGTGTGGTCTCCTCACCTTCTGTTCAGTGCACTGCTGCTGCAATGGGTAAAGACAGCTATCTACACTCCATGGTTAAAACTTCTGAACTCCAAAGAAATGAGAGAATGTCATTTCCCAGACATTGATTTATGACTACATTCATGTTATTTTTCTAGTGCTTGGATATTTACTGGAGTTTGTTTCTTGCTTTGTTTTTTGTTGTTGTTTTGTTGTTGTTATTTTTTTAGGGAGTTGTGGTTTTGTTTTGGTTTTATTTGTTTGTTTTTGGTTTGTAAATGTAAAATTGTAATGATATTTGAAAAGTACTGTTTTTCTTATCAGAGTTATCTTGGGTTGGCTTAGAAATACCTACATTACGCTGATTTTAGGAATTGCAGCAGGACTAATGGTTGCTGCAGTCCTTTATTTACACTTCTATTTACCTGATTTTACTTTGCCTTTCTCCCCCCTTTCCTTAACAAATCCACAATGACCTTGTGCCACAGTCACTGCAATTTAAATATTTAGATGTGTCAAACAGTGTTTTCTATCTACTGAAATGTATTCCTTACTGATGCACATACTCTACACAGGCATAAAAAAAAAAAAACTTACTTTGTAAGACTGCTACTGCTGAACCCAGGACACAAAGATTGTGGGAAATGTTTGGTTTTGTTGTTTCTTTGTTTTCTTTTATTTTTTCCTGTGGAAAAAGCAGTTTGTATCTCTATCTAGCAGTCTTTACTTAAAAGCAGAAAATGAAATTAAGAAATTAAAACATCACTATGCTTCACAGAAGCCTGCAATTTTACGGCCATTTAGTATTTTTTTTTTTATCTTTTTATTTGTTTGTTTGTTTTTCTTGCCAAGTCTTTCCCTAAGCCACAGATGCCATTTCCTATTCAGCTGTTGCTCTGTTTCTTACAGACACCCTGCAGATCATATGGGTAACATTCCAAACCAAATTGGATCATTTGAGTAAGAAATAGCTTCTAAAAATCTGTTACTGTTTCCTTTGCATTCTTTACTTTATTTAGTTTGTTGGTTGTTTTGTTTGTTGGGTTTTGGATTTGGTTTGGGTTTTTTTCTTTTCTTTTCTTTTAAGCCTATACTACAAATCCTTAATACAGACTAATAAATATGTTTATTTTAAAACTGTAATCTCAAAAATGTTGTCATATCTAAAGTGATAACCAACATTCAGCCCAGCCTTCCCATTTCTAATTTTTATTGTTTCATGCATGATGCCACTACAATTGTTCACTGTTTTCGTTCATTGCAAAAAGGAAAAATTGCTACTGAAGAAAAAGTATCTTGTTAGGTTGCTTTGGTGGCAATTTCTCTTTTTTAACCAAACTGAATATTATTACTTTAATGTTCATTGTAAAGAAAAATCTTTGAGTTTCTCCCCTTCACAGTATTTAGAACTTAGAATCAATAGTACTTTTTCATATGGCCTGAAGACAATGTATTGCAACCTTTTAAATCTCTCAATGTTTTTGTTTCAGTGCAAGTAAATAATTCAATGAGGTAGAAAGGGAGTGATTGAAATATTGCTGGCCAAGGGCTTCCAATTATCTTTGAGCAGGCTTGGAAACTGGACTTTTGCATACTACTTTATCACTGAATCTTTAAACCCAGAGAAGGTCGACGTAAATAAGAACTCTTTAGTTCTTCATGATTTTGTTTATTTTGCAATGTTAAACCAGTTAGGAAAGAGAACTCCAGGAGTAAAAGAACAAGGCCAAATACGGTGGTTTTGTCATGGTGTTTCTCAAAAGCCTCTTTCTTCCCCATCACACACATCTACTTTTGCGCACACCATTATAAGAAGTATTCCCAGTGCTAAGTCATACACTTACACTTTAACCAAACATGCGTATATTTCTCATCAAAAAGATTATTTTTCTAACCTTTCCTTTGATGATTCTGAGCCTTTCCACTTTTGTTGTTCGCTGAAAACCCTGGAGGGTCTCTGAAATAGAATGCAACAGAACTTTGGGGACCTGGATAATTTGAAGATTTGTTTTCCCTTATTTTTCTTGACTTTCCAAGAGCTTCTAAAATAGTGAAGTTGTTTAAAGGCATTATAGAAAATGCTGTGTCTCAGAAGACATCTGCTGTGCTTTAATGGTTTAAATTTATCACAATAGTGTCTGCAATTAGCAAACACAACCTAAAATGACCTAATTCCATCAAAGAGTCAGATATAGATTTTTTTTTTTAAACAAACCAACCTGTGATCTGTGAAAATCATATTGTATTCCAGAATGTCACATAATCTATGTTGTTCATATTCTTCATTAGACTTTTAATTGCATTATTTTAACATGGACACTTAATACTTGTTTGGATATGCGCCTTAGAAAGGTGAATGAACCCTTGTAGCTAATTTGATCTCTCTGGTCACTGCTTTATCATGTAGCATTCCTGGGGTTCAAGTGATTCCTATATCCTCCTTCTGGCAGGGTTTTGTAAATTGGAGAATCCTCACTCTCATCTGCTCATTCTTTATTGTCATAACCATCCCACTTTATATTGAAAATTAGTCTACTCCGAAGCTTAAATATTATTTTATATTTTTTATCGTTTCTATATTCCAAGTGAAAACACAGATTTATTATGCCCCAGAGACCACTTGGTTTCTGTCCTTCAAAGAGAAATGTTACATTAAAGACAGTGTTGGTACCCCTGCAGCGTATCAGGAATTTATTATGAAATATAAACTGCACAAGAAACAAGAGACAACAGTGAACATGGTCAAGGAACTGACATAGTGTATTTATTTTTTTTGTTTTAATGTGGAGTAATGAATATTTATTACATTTGTGGAAATTGCAGTTTCTGATCATAAAACAATTTTTAATAGTGGAGTTACATTTGCCAAAAAGTAACCCTCCAACTCATTACGAGTTTTCAAAGCAGTCTCTGAATATCACTACTCAAGAAGTTGCTAAACACCTCCAGGGTGTTCATCAGCTCTCTTGGATCACAAAGATTTATATTTTCTTTTTTTATATATATAAAGCTTTAATAAATTTCACTTAATAAATGCAGCATATTTTTTAGCATTACTGTAAGCAAAACCAGCAAAGGTTTCCAATCAGTTGATGCTATGTAGTTTATCTTTCTCCAGCAAAGACAGCTGCTCATGAGCATTCTTTGATTAATATGAGAAATCTCTGATAGGGAGCTTTCATCTCTGGTTTCCATTAAATTACACGGCTATGTAGCTGGAATCATGTCTCATCATCTGAGGCTCAAATTCTGGGCTGTCGGCACTGCATCTACAGATGGACAGTCAACAGGTGCACAAATATAAAATATCAAGGCAAATGGAAAAAAAAAACCATTGAGGCTAGATCCGATTGGCAAGTGCATCTGAAAAATAACATGTTCAGGTTTTGAGAACAAGACTGTGAGGCACTAGCAGAACAGCCACAGTGAGAACAATTGAACAGGTCCACGTCGTGCTTTGGAAAGATTCAACATGGCATGGTTAGAGCAGGAATCACTAGCAACTCAAAATGTTGATGGAGACAGTCAGCAAAACTGGATGACTGACAAGAATTGGCCAGACTATGTTTCCTATAATTCTTTGAAATAGTGGTTCAGGAATATATGTAGGAAGATAACTGTCAATGAATTAAGAAAATGAGCAATCTTAAAAAAAAAATCAAATAACAGCAGTCTAGACAGCAAAGTACATTGAAAGCCATTGTTACAAGAATAAAAAAAAAAAAAAAGATGTAAAGAGACATTGTTTTTAATAGTGTGGAAAAGAAAAAGAGAGAACTGTTATGTGGGTATGATGTTTTAAAAGTCTTATTACACTGCAGGCTCAGATTGTAGTAAACTATTTTATTCAACTCAACTGTGCCTACACTGTAATATCAAAAGCTTTCTGGGGTCTAATAATTGCAGCCTAGGTCTATACAATTTTTCAGCTCCCAAGGCAGAGTATTACATAAATTAGGGTGCACAGGGGTGTTGATCACTAAAAAGTTAGTTTGTATATTCGACAATTATTTCTTATATTTTACAGCTATGTTTAAGAAGTAATGAGGAGTCTGACATAACAAAAGACAAGAAATTTAGCCTCATAAGAAGTGGCCAAACAGCACCAATCTGCCAGGATTTTTGACCTGTTATCCTTTTGCTATGCAGCTATAAAATGTATGTTAATTCAGAATCCTCTCTTACTAAGAAATTGTTTTCTGACTACCATTGTTTTATTTCTTTATTATAATAGAATTACACTGCTTTCAGATTTATTCATAATGGTGTGGAGATGGTATGTGAACAGGGAATCAGTTGCCACTGCATGACTTAAAGGAGTCCTCCAAAAGTCACAATGATCTTTTCTGCTTGAACACTGACTAGAGTCTTTATAAAAGAGCACTTATGCTCTGTGGACAGAGTTCAATTTCATAAGTGACCTTAAAATGTTAGACAAAGGATTAGTTATGCTACAGATTCTAATGAGAGCACCTCTTCTTTTTTATTTTTTTTTTTTAGTTTTTTTTATTTTTTAAGTTTGGTTTCTTCCAAAGGTATCTTTATAAGCCTTGTCAAAGCAGTGCAATGTTAAAGAATTCCAGCTCTGTTAAAATACCTCTGATTAACATACTTGAAAATCTCTCATATAATGACAAACAGTTTCAAGATAATAGCAAAATACCCTGATGGGGTCTGGTCAACGAACTTTTACTTCCAGGATTCATTCTTACTTACAGAGTCACAGTGAAAGTTTGTTATACTCTACTGAACAGCAATTCCAAAGAATTATTTTCATTATTTTTGAAGGAATTCTGCACATAGAGTGACTGTAGAGTCAGGTTAATATTATTATTTATATCAAGTAATTCAGTGCATGTTTAATTTCTCAAAATTAAATGTTATTTAGCCTCACTGTCAAAAATACAAAAGGCAAACGTGAAACAACCAGGCAAGAGTGTCACAATTTCCCCACATAGTAGTCTATGGCTGTAGCATAAAAATATTTTCCCACAAGAAAGAACCACGACAGAACCTGGCTCATGGTAATCTCACTCTTTTCTACTGCTGGAAGGAATCCCCCGAAAAACTTATGCGCTTCTAGGATCTTCCTACCTGTGTCTCTTCTGAGAACCTGCCAGCACTTCAAGAGCACCAGAAAATCCGCACAGCTAGTGAAAACAGAGATGCAGACTAGTAGTGGAAAATTTCAGTGTTTTTGTCACCAGCTGTCAATAGAGCAAGCATTAATGTTTACCTCTTTGAGTCTTTACATGGGTCAAAATTTCACCTCAAACTCTTCTGCTGCTTTTGCCACTGTGCTCTTTGTTTCAGAGTATTTTAAATAGCTATAATTTTCTTATTGCCTGTTTGCAGAGTTTCCTAATTTCACATAATGTTTAAATTCAGATACTACAGCAAACACAGACATTTTGTTTTTTTAATGTTATTCATATAACCATTCAGCTCTTTGAGATGATGCTATCTTGTATGACCTTACTGCATCTCATGATTCAATACTATCTTAAAAGCAGTTACAGGAATTTTCATTTAGTGAAGAAGTGCACGTTGTATTTCTTTTATTTGACTAAGCTGTTTCCTATTACTTATTGTACTCTCCTAACAGTAATAAATTTCATAATGGTTGCTAGATTTCAAATCAACTATTACATTACCTAGGTGAAACAGTAAATCAATAATGGATGATATACAAATCATATCTAATAGCTGGAATACAGGTTGGGTTTTTTTTATTTTTTTTTTTTCCTTAAGGTGTCACACTCAGAAATCACTGCAATATTTATTGAAAAAATAGAAAAATGTTATAAAATCAATAATAAATTGGCACAAATATATGAAGACATCGTCATAAGCAAAGAAAACAGAGCTGGGAGAAGAAAACCTACTGTTACTATGCACGCACTTACAGATCTTTATTTTTACAAACCTGTTTAATTAGTGTGCTTTATCACGCACCTTGTTTTCTACATTTCTTTTAAAGCTCCCACTTATGAAACCAGAAATAAACTGGCTTACGTCTTGGTGAAATATTCTAACAATAGACCTTAACATTTGTATTTCAATAGATCTAGGTGCTTCATAGTTTTGCTGAGGAGAAGTTTCTAATGTGATAATTTCTCATGTATTAATTTATAATTTGTTCTCAAAGAGAAACATAATAACTGCATGGTAAACCTTGACATTATGGTCAACATGACTAAAAAACTAAATATTAGCATAGACACAATAAAAAAAAGAAGTTCAATTTGATTCTGTGCTTCATGTTGCACTTGTTGAGTAAATAGGAGATTGGAATTTAGAAGTATTGCATAATCAAGTCCTAAATTGCTTACTGAAATATGATTCCTAAGTGCAAACCTACTTTTCACAGGTTCATATAATCCTAACTTGAATTTTATTGAAAAATATTAAAAATGCAGCAATGTCTTATGATGTTCTGCAGTTAATTGAAGACTTAATAGTCAAAGGGATCTCATTTCTTCCCCTTTCCCTTTCTTTTCCCTTCCCTTTCTCTTTCCCTTTCCCTTTCTCTTCCCTTCCCTTCTGCTTGGTCAGAAACACCATAGAAGTCAATGAAAACCTTTTGTTAGCAAAACCTAGAATCTTTTACTAAGACACAGAAAAAGGAAGTGATGTACTTTTTTGCTAGAAGAGTCATCACTTGACTGATTTTTGGTGGTATACATCTTGGAGAAGTATTAAATGATGCATTTCAAGGATAAATAAATTTATTCTTTCTATTCTGTTCTAGGAGACAATAACATTTCACTTATTAGAGTCAGGCAAATTAAAGCAGGAATTAAGCTGTGATTAAACAAAGAGCAGCAAATCTGTTAGCTCTTGCATTAAATTGGTTAAAATACATATGTGAAGAAATCTAGAAGTTTAATGACCACTAAAGACTTCTGTGTTTGTTGTTTGTTTGCTTGTTTTTTTCCTGTGGAGGGAGTAGAATGCATATCCACTAAATTAATTTTAAAAATAATACACAGACTATTTATTGCACAAGATAAAGAAATCTATACCATTTCAGAGAGTTTTTCTTTAATTTGATCATTACCCTGTTACTTATTTCTACATATTATATTTTGGAAAAAAACTATGTAAAGTTCTGTGTATCATAATATAATAGATAAAGTCTCAGAAATCTATTTTCTTTGAATAATCTTCTTTAGATTGTACAAATGAAAGCTGGGTCTCACCTGGCAAAGGAAGCTTGGAATTCTTGAGTATATAATTCTGTCCTACTAGCAACATGAAAAGAATTTGCTTTTGCAAGTTGCTTGCTTCATGATATAATGTACCAAATGGCTTGCTGAAAAATTGGACAAATTCCAGTTGAACAGCCACTATTCAAATTGATAGTGACAGCTCATTCTGAAAAAAAATGTTATTTTCAAATGATTGATATGAACTTAAAGGGGTGTGAAAAACTGTAGTGTTCATATTGCTCATGAGCTGTTGACAGTTTGGCACATCTCTAATGCTGATTAGAAACAAGCCAGGACACTGCAGTTTGCATTCACATTAAGCTTACAGAGCACATTAAATTATTTGATTTACAGGAACACTCTAAAATATGCCAAAAATTTTAAAAACAAATGACTTTTGTTTCCAGTATCTCACTATCTATGTAGACCATATTGAGTGATAAAAAGTTAGTAGGATAACATTAGCAGATACTATTAAAACTGAGCAAGTGACCTTGGTGATATCCAGTTCTCTAGTGAACAGCAAATGTTTTTAGAGATATAATAAAATGAAAAAAAAAATAATTTGAAAATGGAACTCTAAAAAAAATTGTGTACATTCTTCACATTTGACCTGCAAATAGAGGAGCTGGTACTTGAGAATGCCTTTCTAGTATTTACTCATGCATTTCATATTTCACCTGTGCAAACATTAATGCTACTAGGATTTTTTTTTTTTTTTTAAAGCCCTTTGTCTGGCATCCTTTCTCTGTGACAGTGCTGATACAGGCAACTAAAGGAAAGTGTTAACGTAAGTCCTTCAGCAGGCCATAATTTCTCAATTGGGCTCTGCAAAATGTCAGCATCAGGAAAGACAGCTCTCATATCTGCCCTATAAAAACTACTGGGAGTTCTGTGGCTGAAGGTTATTGTGATTTATTCCTGTAAGATACCTATTATTTATTAACAGATCACTACTATTATTTCACATTGTCCATACACACCCCAAAATGTTATGATTACTTTCAACACGCATCTGAATTCCAGGTTATTCCATTCCTAACTGCATACCAGAGAAACACAACCATATTTATTTTTCCTATACACCAGTTTTTCTAATTCTCAGACATACAAGAAAGGACGCAAAGCAAAAATGAGACAGTTTCCCAGGCTGAAGAAGGTTGTCTTCCCTCTCTAAGCAACTGGGAGATAGAAACCAGCCCCTGAGAGTCATCTGACAAGCACAAGACCCTGCCATGAGATACTGATAGGGTTCAGGAAGAGAATCACTATCTTGTCTTCTTAGGTGCCAAGTGGTGAAGGCAGTCATCTTTCCATCTGTCAAACCTTCCAAAAAACCCAAAATGTACTTCTGTATCCAGAGACACAATGAATGGATGGTAGGTTGCAGGACAGTAAGATTGCACACTTTCTGTAGGGAAAAAAAGTCTGGTGCAGGAAAATGCAAGGGATTGATGGTGGGTTTCTTAATTTGCTTGAACAGAACAAGCCAGTATCATAACCATGTTCTGAATGTCCCCAGTGCAAAATGTGTACCATATTCATCATCAGCTTTGCATTCACCAGTGAAGAAAGTTTTGAGGTTTCTTGGGTTTGCTTTTGTTATGGAGTACGAAACATGGACTGACATCTATGCTGTGAGACAAGGTACAAGCTGAAACTCACCCACAGATTCAGCAAAAAGGGAAAGCGTTGCAGAATGAGAATGCTTGTTCACAGATCAAATTCAAGAACTAGCACCAAAAGGCTAATAGGCAAGTTACATTAACCCAGGAGAAAGTTTAATTTGCATTTCCAGTCTTTATGCTGCACATGGCTCAAGCTCTCACTGACCTTGTTAGGATTATACGGGTAATATGGTAACTAGAGGGAACTGCCACATAGTATTGTTCAGTGTATAGTATTAAGTTTTCATTTTCAACATTAGCTGTTTTACTGCTTCTCTGAAGATTGTAAATTGAATGAATTTATACTTTTTACCAGTCATACACAATGCGTGCACAAAAAATCTCGGCTGAATTCCTTTACATAAAGTCCCTCAGGTAGACTATAAGAGCAGTGGTGAGACACAGCAATCCCAGTTCTTATTAGTACTCCTCCATACTCCACTACCAAAGAGGAGCTTTGTGTGTACAGTGACCTTCTTCACCAATATTTATGTCTTGAATGAATGGAACTGACTTTATTATTAGATTAAGATTCAATGTACATAGCTATTTCTGTAACTTGTCTGAACTGATCCATGATCCATGAGCCAGCTTCAAAGGACATGTGAGTAGCAGTACATTTCTCACGAATTTTGTGGTGCAATATTTTGAAACGCAGCAGGAACAAACTGTTAGGATAGGATCAAAGAAATGGTAAGGCCAGACGGTTCCTATTTGATTCAGTGCCAACAGTAATTCCATCTGTCAGAAAGATATTATAGTAAGTATTACTAAATCATAGACTTATTCATGAAGTGTTAACACTTCTACGCAAGATGAGGTCTAAATACTAAAGAAATTGCTAAAGCCATTCTACAAAAATTCTCTTTTCCTTCATTTAATATTTGCCATCATCTCCTTATGACAATGGAAAATTAGTGGTAAACAAGCAGGTTGCTTCTCTGACAATGCTTCCATGTTAACTCTAGATGCTTAAGTAAGCGTTCGGATATCTCAGATCCTGTTGAACAGTTTAACAGCTGATGTGCATGTGATAACATTCTGCATCAATCAAATTTATGAGAATAAGTTACAAGATTAATTTATAGAAGGATTCTGGTGGATACAGAGACTAAATGTACATGCAGTGTGCATTTTTGTTTCAGCCTAATGCACCTTTTAAAAATGTTTATCTTCTAGTAAGGTGTGCTTATTTCAAGAAAGTCCAGTTGACTTTCACTTTGCAGGTGATGGGGTTTTTTTGCTTTCTACAGATTCTTTCATTTTTCAGGAAGAAATCGTTGCAGCTTTTTTGAAAACTGAATGAAAACACACAAAAGATGAAAATAAAACAGAAGACTACAAGAATGGCTGATAGCTAAATATACCACAGCTACTTTTATCTGTTGCTAAAAAAGCAATGTGAAAGTAACAGATGTCTTTTGACTGCCTTGAAGCTATCTGATGTGCAAAAAAAAAGCAAAATAGGTAATAAAAATATCAGGTCTGTATTTTCTAATTTTTTTTCTCCCCCTTATTTCCCAGGTAGTAGGAATGTTTTCCACAATGTTTCATGCTAGAGAGTCTTCAGATAATATCTCATAGCCTCCTATTTTTTCTATTTTCTTTTTTAAAAGTTATTTGTATTAATTATTAAAAGAATTTTGGAGTGGGTGAGAAACTAAGTATGGAATAACAAAAAAAAAAAAAAACAAAACCAAACCTAAATAAAATATCTAAAATTCCCCCAGACCCCTGTAAATAATAAGAATGGAACTTAAATAAAAAAGATTATTTATCATATTTCCTGATTAGTGCTTTTGGGTTTTATTTTGTTGCTTGTTTGCCAGGTAATAAAATTATATTTCAATGAATATTTTTTCATTCTTATTGAAAAATAGTTGTTTCTTTAAAGAAGAAAAGGCTCTTTAATATTTATTTATATGTATTTTCATAGACTTTTTAAAATAGAAAAAGTTGAATTGCTTTCTCCTGACAAAAAAGAAAAAGTTTTGTTGGAGACAATTGTTTCAAGACAAGTACTTCAATGGAGACTAGTTGTTTCAAGATGACAAGTTAAGATAGCTTTTATGTATCTTTTCATTTAAATTATCACAAAATATTTATTTGAATCTGAATCTAGAATTGCCACAGACTAGTTGGACTTTTGTCTCTAAAGTTACGATAAAACAGCTTATAAAAGATGATTAAAAAATAGGTATGTTTATATCTTAAGAAATAATTTTTGAAAATGTAGATATATTTCATATCAGATGTTAATCTGTTTTTATAACATGGCACACAATTTCATAAAAAGTCATAGAAAGATAACCAGCTATACAGTGGCTCTTCCATGGCACAGTATTCCACGGGGACAAGAGGTGTTACAATATGAAATATTTTTTTCTTATTCAGATACGTATTATTTAGCTCCCGACTCAAGCACTGCTCTCTGTTGGGAGATTTGTGTAGGCTTGGAAATGAAGATGCAAACTGAGACGTCACTGCTAGTTCTAATTACAGTTCTTTATGCTTAGTGCTGTTGGGTTTATACCTTGAAGTGTGCCTTTAATAGCTAGACAGATATGGGGGAGATAAATATTTTCGTTAGAAGTAAAAAAAAAAAAAAAATTACAAATATATTGCTACTTTTTTGAATGTACTTGAGAGTCCTCTATGCTTTAGAGCTTGTGTGTGTGATTTCAAGTGCCTTTATTTTGCAGATTCCAACTTTAGACAGTTTACCATACATTTAAAAAAAAACCCCAAAACTTTCAAAATAGCAGGTTTTTTACTATGAATTAATATTTTAAGTCCATACTGTGTCTAGATGTACCTGACCCAAAGCCTTGTCATGAAATAATTGCAGTGATAGATTCTTGGAGTGTAGAAAGATCTTTTTTGTTGACCTCCTTCAGTCTGGAGACAGACTGAAACTGTTGGAGTGTCCAGAGCATGGGCTACCCTAGTTTCTATGCTTGTTGCAGAAACTATAAAATGCTGAAGTATGGTAGCAGCATTTTAACTCTTTCTGTAAAGTCTACTATAGTCTTCACACTTCGCAAATCATGATTTCACATCTCACACTTGGCTGCTTTTTTTAAAACTCTCCAGATGGAGAGAGATTGTTTTTATGAACTTCATCTTAATAAACAAAATCTTTACATTACTGGTAACTTTGGGCCAAGAACATTGTGTATAAAATAAGGACCAGTTACAACAGGCATATTAACTGTTTCTTATTGGTGGTTACAAATAATGACAATAAATTAAAAATGGGACTTACCTAAAAATTTATGGTAACAAAACACTTTTATTACATCAGTTTCCAAGTTTTCCACTTTTATTTATTCATAGCTAAGATCACGTCGCACATAAGACCTATCTTTCTTCATCATGGAGAAATACATACTCTTTCTAATTTAATGCAAAATGAACCACTTTCTGCTTCCCAGATTTTTCTTTCTTCTAGTTATTTATTTCCCAGGCACAATGATATTAGATCAACAAGTAAATTTTTCCTCATAAATGCTGTTTCTAAATAGCAGCTTGTCAATTTTTCTGAGAAACATTTGGCGATAAAGTTTCTAAAATGGTTTAGAATAAGCTTTTTATACATAACGGTATCTAAAGTTTAGAATAAGCTTTTAACACATCATGGTATCCAAGGTTCCTTAACTGTTTCTGGAGTGCATCTTTAGTATGCCCTGACTCCATGTTAATGCCTCAAGGCATTGCTTGATTGTTTCATCTTCTGTCCTATAGGGAAACTCAGGCGTAGCTAGGAAGGAAGCCATTGCATTCTTCAGATATGAGCTGTGTTCAGCTATGGTTATTGAATAGTCCAAGTGAAAAATGGAATTATTCAAATATTATGATTTTTTTATTGCAAATAATTATACATATATTACTTACTTAGATATAAATAAAAAAATAATTTACAAAATAATGTCAGCATAGCACTGCTACTGATTACCACACAGGTATCAAGAAGTAGGTACTGTATTCATTGAATTATAAGAAACACGTGTAGCTGGGACAAATTCTTGCTCACTTATGAAACCTTGAATATTGTTGAAGTGAAGGGAATTAGGAAAGGAGTCTTATACCCACAGAAATGAGTTTGGTGTGTTAAAGAGTAATTAAATACGAAAACTTTAGAGGTCCACCAGATCTGTAGTTTTAAGCTTTATCTCTGTCCTGGGTTCAGCAGTGGCAGTCAGTTTTTTTTTCTCCTTAGTAGCTGTTGCAGCACTGTGTTTTTGACTTTTGGCTTGGGAACAAAAAACTGATAACACCGATGTTTAGACTGACCAAGGATTTTGTGAGTCTCATGCTCTGCCAGGGAGGAGGAGGGGCCGGGAGGAAGCGGGGACAGGACACCTGACCCAGACTGGCCAAGGAGGTGTTCCATACCACAGCACGTCATGCCAGGGGATGTAACTGGGAGCTACCCGGAAGGGCACGTCCCCTGGTCGGTCGGGCTGTCTTTTCCGGCGGGCGGTATCGTATTCTCTTCCCTTGTTATTTCTCTTGTCATTGTTATTGTTGGTGGCGGCAGTGGTGATTTGTGTTATACCTTAGTTATTAAACTGTTCTTATCTCAACCCGTGGGAGCTGCATTCTTTTGATTCTCCTCCCCATCCCTCCAGAAGCGGAGGGAAGAAGGGGGGGGGGGGGGCAGTAGACTGCGTGGTTCTGATTTACAGCTTGGGCTTAAACCACGACAGTTCTATTTCGGCGCCCAACGTGGGGCTCGAAGGGTTGAGATAACAACAGATCTGACCGGAGTGTGTCTAATCGTATTTGTGATAAGCATTCAGTGTTTTGGATTGATAGTCACTTGTCACAATGCTGATTTATTGGCTCTCAAAGTTGTTGGTTTTGATCTCACAGTCTCAATATGCCGTAGGTTACTTAGAGCCGGTATTTGCTGTGTTAGTGTTTTTCAAGTGTGGGGCTTGGGCTAAGGTTATTGTCTCATTATATTTTATGGTAATGACTTGTAATACAATAGAAAAATTGATCATGAAACTGGTCTGGCTTATGTTCCCAGTGTGGTCACCACCTTTATACTTTGGGAGGTATATAATACAAATGCTTAGCAACTATACATCTTTTTTCTCCTTCCTGGGTGGTCAACCTATGAAGGAGACATTCTTTTACCCTCCCAGTGCCCCTTCCAGACCGTTTACAGCATCGTTTGAGAGTTTTGAAGTTTTTGAGTGGCCTTTTAATATTGTTGAGACCTGTTTGCTGATTGTGATGGGGGTCACCATGTTGGCACGCATACAGAGTGTGTTTTGTCCACAACCATTACGTCTGATCTCAAGAGTTAAGCAGAGTCGGGTTTGGGTCTTGTCTGGGGTTAGACAACAAAATAGGGGGACCGAGAGATTTTCCCCGAGGCTGGACAGCCATGAGTGGCAGGGTGTGTGGGATAGTATGGGCAAGTATCTAGGTCAGTGGGCCCCTCCAGTGTTTTGGAACTTCACCACCGAACAAGTGCAAAATCCAGAAGAATTAGTAAAACACTTAAATGAGGTGTGCTGTCATCCTGGTCATACCAGAGAGGGACAAATCATGTCAACGTGCTGGGGCTTGGCCTATGCTTACCGGGCCTTGTTCAACACTATCCAGCACCTTCAAAAGGAAAGAAATGTCCCTGGATCTGAGGGTGAAGCAACAGACAGTGCAGCTACCCCAGCGACAAGTACAGCCGCTACTCAAACTTCAACTGCAACAGACAGCGAAGCTACCCCAGCTCCAACCACAGCAGCTACACCACTCCCAGCAACAAGTACAGCCACTACTCAAACTTCAACTGCAACAGATAGCGAAGCTACCCCAGCCCCAACCACAGCAGCTACACCACCCCCCGCGACAAGTACAGTTGCTACTCAAAGCACAGTGATAATGACTGCAGCTAAACCAGAGGACCAATTCGTACCAATATCGATTGCCCCCATATGCAAGAGAAAAAGCAAAAAAGAGGCAAGAAGGGTGAAGCAAGATGAAGAAACAATGTATTCACCACCCGGGCCACCACCTGATCAGGAGTCATCATCCCATGATGAAGAAGAAGAAGAAGAGGTGACTTCTCGACCTCGGACCTCAACCGAGCTACGGAATATGCGAAAAGATTTTACCCCTCAACCAGGGGAGCACATCATCACCTGGTTGCTACGATGCTGGGACAATGGGGCCGATGGTCACGAACTAGGAGGTATGGAAGCCAAGCAGCTGGGATCACTTGCTAGAGAAGGGGGAATTGACAAAGCAATTGCAAGAGAGAAAAAGTCCCTCAGTCTTTGGAGGCGGCTCTTGGCAGCTGTGAAAGAAAGGTTTCCATACAAGGATGATGTTACGAGTCGTTCGGCCAAGTGGACTACTTTAGACAAAGGCATCCAGTCTCTGAGGGAATCAGCCATCGTAGAGATGATCTATCACACCAAACCGAATAACGGAGATATACCCATAGACCCAGATGAAGTTGAATGTACACGACCCATGTGGCGAAAACTTACACGGAATGCACCGTCATCATATGCCCATTCATTGGCAACAGTAACCTGGGGTGACATAGTAACACCAACAGTGGATGAAATGATTCACAAACTCCGAGAGTTCGAAGACAATCTCACCCCTTCCATCATCTCAGCTGTGGAAAAACTGTCCCAGGATGTCAAACAATTGAGGGACGATCTATCTGATTTATCCAGCTCCTCACGTGTACCAACATACGTCTCAGCTGTTAACAAAAGATGTCCTATTGTTCAAGACAGAAGATATAGAAGGCAAACACCACGGGCCACCCTATGGTTTTACCTGCGGGATCATGGAGAAGACATGACGAAGTGGGATGGAAAACCTACTTCAGCTTTGGAGGAATGGGTGCATGAATTGAAAATAGGAACAAGGGTCAAGACTAATCATCCCATGAGAGCTGCGGCTTCAGTCTCTGGTGAGCAGGTTCCCAGATGGAGCGGAAGAGCTGATTTTACTCCAGCTCCTGTGATAATGAAGAATAATCCCTTTCAACACGACTTAGGTGTCCAACGTTGTGATGACTGTTAGAGGGACCCTGCCTCCAGCCAGGTGGAGGTAGGGGACAATCGGATTTACTGGACTGTGTGGGTCAGATGGCCTGGCACATCAGTCCCGCAGAAGTATAAAGCTCTCGTAGATACCGGTGCACAGTGTACCCTGATGCCGTCAAGCTGTCAAGGGGTGGAACCCATCTATATCTCTGGAGTGACAGGAGGATCCCAAGAGTTGACTGTACGGGAGGCTGAGATCAGCCTGACTGGAAGGAAATGGCAAAAGCACCCCATTGTGACTGGTCCAGAGGCTCCATGCATCCTCGGCATAGATTACCTCAGGAGAGGGTACTTCAAAGACCCAAAAGGGTACCAATGGGCTTTTGGTATTGCTGCTTTGGAGACTGAGGAAAATGAGCAGCTGTCCACCTTGCCTGGTCTCTCAGAGGATCCCTCTGTTGTGGGGTTGCTGAAGGTCGAAGAACAACAAGTGCCAATCGCAACCACAACAGTGCACCGGCGGCAGTATCGCACCAACTGAGACTCCCTGATTCCCATTCATAAACTGATCCGTAGTCTGGAGAGTCAGGAAGTGATCAGCAGGACCCGCTCACCCTTTAATAGCCCCATATGGCCAGTGCGAAAGTCTAACGGAGAGTGGAGACTAACAGTAGACTATCGTGGCCTGAATGAAGTCACACCACCATTGAGTGCTGCCGTACCGGACATGCTAGACCTTCAGTATGAACTGGAGTCAAAGGCAGCCAAGTGGTATGCCACGATTGATATTGCCAATGCATTTTCCTCAATTCCTTTGGCAGCAGAGTGCAGGCCACAGTTTGCTTTTACTTGGAGGGGCGTCCAGTACACTTGGAACCGACTGCCCCAGGGGTGGAAACACAGCCCTACCATCTGCCATGGACTGATCCAGAATGCACTGGAACAGGGGCAAGCTCCAGAACACCTGCAGTACATTGATGACATTATTGTGTGGGGTGATACAGTGGAAGAAGTCTTTGAGAAAGGGAGGAAAATAATCCAAATCCTGCTGAAAGCTGGTTTTGCCATAAAACGGAGTAAGGTCAAGGGACCTGCACAGGAGATTCAATTTTTGGGAATAAAATGGCAAGATGGACGTCGCCAGATCCCTACAGATGTGATCAACAAAATAACAGCAATGTCTCCACCAACTAATAAGAAAGAAACACAAGCTTTCTTGGGTGCTGTGGGGTTCTGGAGAATGCACATCCCAAATTACAGTTCGATTGTAAGCCCTCTCTATCATGTAACCCGGAAGAAGAACGATTTTAAATGGGGCCCTGAGCAACAACAAGCCTTTGAGCAAATTAAACGTGAGATAGTTCATGCAGTAGCCCTTGGACCAGTCCGGAATGGGCCAGATGTAAAAAATGTACTGTACAGAGCAGCTGGGGAGAATGGTCCTACCTGGAGCCTCTGGCAGAAAGCTCCAGGGGAGACTCGAGGTCGACCCCTCGGCTTTTGGAGTCGGGGATACAAAGGATCTGAGGCCAGCTATACCCCAACTGAGAAAGAGATACTGGCAGCCTATGAAGGGGTTCGAGCTGCTTCGGAGGTGATTGGCACTGAAGCACAGCTCCTCCTGGCACCCCGGTTGCCCATTCTGGGCTGGATGTTCAAAGGCAGGGTCTCCTCTACACATCATGCAACCGATGCGACATGGAGTAAATGGGCTGCACTAATTACACAACGAGCTCGAATAGAAATCCCAGTCGTCCAGGCATTCTAGAAGTCATCATGGACTGGCCAGAGAGCAAAGATTTTGGAATGTCACCAGAGGAGGAGGTGATGCGTGCTGAAGAGGCCCCACCATATAATAAACTGTCAGAAAGTGAAAAGCAGTATGCCTTGTTTACTGATGGGTCCTGCCGTATTGTGGGAAAACATCGGAGATGGAAGACAGCTGTATGGAATCCTCAACGACAAGTTGCAGAAACTGCTGAAGGAGAGGGTGAATCGAGTCAGTTTGCCGAGGTGAAAGCCATCCAGCTGGCCCTGGACATTGCTGAACGAGAAAAGTGGCCAGTACTTTATCTCTATACTGACTCATGGATGGTGGCAAATGCCCTGTGGGGGTGGTTGCAGCAATGGAAGCAGAGCAACTGGCAACGCAGAGGTAAACCCATCTGGGCTGCTGCACTGTGGCAAGATATCGCTGCCCGGGTGCAGAACCTGGTGGTGAAGGTACGCCATGTAGACGCCCATGTACCCAAGAGTCGGGCCACTGAGGAACACCAGAACAACCAACAAGTGGACAAAGCTGCTAAGATTGAAGTGGCTCAGATGGACTTAGATTGGCAACATAAAGGTGAATTATTTTTGGCCTGGTGGGCCCGTGACACTTCAGGTCATCAGGGCAGAGATGCAACATATAGATGGGCCCGTGATCGAGGGGTGGACTTAACAATGGACGCTATTGCCCGGGTTATTCATGAGTGTGAAACATGTGCTGCAATTAAACAAGCCAAACGGTTAAAGCCTCTTTGGTATGGAGGACGATGGCTGAAGTATAAATATGGGGAGGCCTGGCAAATTGATTATATCACACTCCCACCAACCCGCCAAGGCAAGCGCCATGTGCTTACCATGGTGGAAGCAACCACCGGATGGCTGGAAACATACGCTGTGCCCCATGCCACTGCCCGGAACACTATCCTGGGCCTTGAGAACCAGATTTTGTGGCGACATGGCACCCCAGAAAGAATTGAATCAGACAATGGGACTCATTTCCGGAATAACCTTATAGACACTTGGGCCAAAGAGCATGGCATTGAGTGGGTATATCACATCCCCTACCATGCACCAGCCTCTGGGAAAATCGAACGGTACAATGGGCTGTTAAAAACTACACTGAGAGCAATGGGTGGGGGAACTTTCAAGCATTGGGATACACACTTACCAAAGGCCACCTGGTTGGTCAACACCAGAGGATCTGCCAACAGGGCTGGCTCAGCACAGTCAGAACTTTTACATATTGTAGAGGGGGACAAAGTTCCTGTGGTGCACATGAAGAATTTGCTGGGGAAGACAGTCTGGGTTATTCCTGCTTCAGGTAAAGGCAAACCCACTCATGGGATTGCTTTTGCTCAGGGACCTGGATATACTTGGTGGGTAATGCGGGAAGATGGGGAAGTCCGATGCGTACCTCAAGGGGATTTGATTTTAGGGGAAAACAGACAATGAACTCAATTGTACGCTGTTGCCTGCTATAGTCCATCAACTAGAAGTCTGCAGGGCACCAGCGACTGGCTCTGACTTCCCTCCGACCATCATCCCAACAGAGAATGAACTTTGATAGAACCGGACGAGTTCTACAGTAAAGGAATGATCAGCATCAGCAGGCAACGATCCAACACTGCATACAGCTTCTTCTGCCCTGAAAGACTGTTCCAAGAGATGGAGCCCAACATGAACCGAATGGACTCAGTAGCTTTATAGGAATTGGTCCGTGCACTAAGATAACAGTGCACCGAGATGAGAGTGAGGGTATATAGAAAATGTGGGATTTGAGCATGACGTGAATGGTATGGAATAAGGGGTGGATACTGTCCTGGGTTCAGCAGTGGCAGTCAGGTTTTTTTCTCCTTCTTAGTAGCTGTTGCAGCACTGTGTTTTTGACTTTTGGCTTGGGAACAAAAAACTGATAACACCGATGTTTAGACTGACCAAGGACTTTGTGAGTCTCATGCTCTGCCAGGGAGGAGGAGAGGCCGGGAGGAAGCGGGGACAGGACACCTGACCCAGACTGGCCAAGGAGGTGTTCCATACCACAGCACGTCATGCCGGGGGATGTAACTGGGAGCTACCCGGAAGGGCACGTCCCCTTTTCAGTCGGGCTGTCTTTTCCGGCGGGCGATATCGTATTCTCTTCCCTTGTTATTTCTCTTGTCATTGTTATTGTTGGTGGCGGCAGTGGTGATTTGTGTTACACCTTAGTTATTAAACTGTTCTTATCTCAACCCGTGGGAGCTGCATTCTTTTGATTCTCCTCCCCATCCCTCCAGAAGCGGAGGGAAGAAAGGTGGGGGGGGGGGAGGCAGTAGACTGCGTGGTTCTGATTTACAGCTTGGGCTTAAACCACGACAATCTCGTAATGTTTCCCAAGGAGATTATGCAATGATCCCTTCAGTTTTTGGAAACCGGTCATTTTCAAAGTAGGCACTCTTCTTTCTTTCCCTTTGAAAGTTTGAGCAGTTAGCCTGATCTGAGAACAGCTACAACATTCTGAAAGTGCTAAACTCTGGGCAAAATATGCAGCTAAAGATACTCACATTTTAAAAAACCCAACCAACCAATCAACCAACCAAAAAAAACCTAGGAGGAACTATGCAGGTGCCATCTTCTTAACACAAAATTCTGATTAGAGAATTTAACCTGATAGAAGAAAACTTCACCATTTTCCTCACCTTTAGAAAGTACAGACTAACAGCTGCCATCTCCCCAGCTGCAACCCCTTCAGCTGCTCAGCAGCTGGGACCCTTGCTAACCTGCCTTAGTCTAGCAGAGGGGCTCTTGGCCTCATTGTAAGGCTCTCAGCTTGTAATCGTTCAAACAAGTACATTTCAGTCTTTTTATCAAATGTTTATTTGATGAAAAATCATAAAAACAAGCTTGGGGGAAAAATCCAAATCTAAGTCTTCTCCTATGTAAGTTCCCTACTCACTGATCTAGAAAGTTATGGTCTGATAAGTCTTAAATTATTTCTGCACAACAGCACAGCTTTGAGAGCAAAATCACCCGAAGCCTAATCATACGGTAACCTCTTAGGAAATGGCAGACTCCTTTTTAACATTCTGACACAGAGAAGGGCACTGAAGAGCATTTGAGAAGGGCCTAACATCAGCTTGTTCTACAAAAGGGTAAGTTGCACTACCAAGGCTCATCATCTTCAAAAGAAAACAGTGACTCTCTGCCTTCCTATTGAAAGAAAAAGTTTACATCAAGACCCACGGAGCTGTATGAATTCTGAGCTAATCTAAAATCTAGGTCTTGAAAGTCAATAAAGTGAGGCACAGAAAAGTGACGTTGAAAGCCTCCTCTACCTAACATTTGTTCATGTTTCCATATAAGATAGCTTAGGCATTTAATGCACTGGCTTTGAATAAGAATTGCATTGTGAGGACTCACAGCAATCTGTATGAATGGTCCAGGACATTTGGAAACCTAACCTGGATGTAGAGATTCTTTATTAGTAAATGGATGACTGAGAGTGAACTGATGCAGTGCTGTTCTTCCCAGAGTCAAGTGGTTAATTTAAAAATGTTGCTAGATGCTAATCTCAGATGGCCTCCTCTTTTGCAAAATCTGGTTCTTCACTCCCTTGGAAGTATTTCCACTTGTTTTTCTATTTCTTCTATCTTAAATGGTACACTGTATTTATTTAAACTATCTTTTTTTTCCTAAATAAAAAAATCTTTTGTTTAAAAGATACTTCTATTATATCATGCTTTATTGGACTTATCTTCTTACAATAGGTAAATGAATGTATCAGAAGAGTTTCAACTTCCTTTGACTATAAAGTACCAGCGTGAAATTAGAGACAGGAAGAGATGAAGTCTTTGATTTGCTAATGATTTAAGTGCTTTATTTTCAAATCACAATGTGACTTTTGTCATTTTTTCCAAGGGTACTGTGCATTATATGTTTTGATAAAGTAGTAGAGTATTTCAAGAGAAATGGAATCTGAGTTAAAAATATGCTTTTCAGAGGAGAAAATAAAGATCATGAACTACTGTATTGTTTGTTCTATCATATTTCCAGAATCTATTGCAGCTAGGGAATACATTTCTTGGAGGAGAAAATCCTAGAGGAGATTTGCCATACCGCTATGTACTTGAGAAATATACATTCCACCTTTTATTATAAAGAACACACATTAATGTTCCTGACTATATGCATACGCTTACAAAGACACAGATATATAAAAAGAAAGAGACATTTTGGGAATAAAGGTCAAAACAGGGAAAAAGAAACCAGGGAAGTGCACTAAAGATTAAACAGATGCTGCCTAATTTAGTTTATACTCTTGTAATTACAGCAACTGGATTATATTATCTGAAGGGGGCCTACAAGGATATTGGAGAGGGACTTTTCATCAGAGACTGTAGTAATGGGACAAGAGGCAATGGGTTTAAACTAAAACAGAGGAAGTTCAGGTTAGATGTAAGGGAGAAGCTCTTTACTGTGAGGGTGGTGAGGCATTGAAACAGGTTGCCCAAAGAAGGGGTAAATGCTTCATCCCTGGCAGTGTTCAAGGCCAGGGTGGATAGAATCTTGAGTCATATGGTAGTGTGAGGTGTCCCTGCCCATGGCAGGAACTAGATGACCATAAGATCATTTCCAACCCAAACCATTCTATTATTCAATGATTTAAAAAAACAAAAATGGACCAGCAACTTATTTTTGCAAATTTATTTAGTTTTTATGCTCTTTGCATTTTTATTTTAAGAAAATTTGCTGAGTAAATGTGGCAAAAAGGTACTTTTTCATCTTATGGGTGTGGGTTTATATTTGTCCATGCCCCTGAGATGAATGTTATACTATTGCCTATTATGTATTCCTCCCCACACAAACAATATGTAAGCATACTGTTGAGAAAGTATTCCTACATTCTACTTTAAGAATGACACACAAAGAAGCAGTAAAAAATGTAAATTTACAAAATAGAAAATAGATAGCCAACCCTGAAAAAAAAAACTACTTGATCTTCTCACACCAAAACTTAATTTGAAAATATTTATTTTCTTTCTTTTTTTGTACCTTGTTAACAAACTGTACATGCTTGCCAAATGCAGAATATAAGGTTTTGGTTTGGTGTATGTTCAAAATATCCTCTATGTCAGGTTCCATTTAAAGGAGATAATTTTAGGCTGAAAACCATAGCAGGAAAGGTATTGCTGGTTTTGTTCTTTTAGCATAATTATAACTTTGTATAATGATTTCTGGTGATCTACTCAAATAAAACCACTTCCCTCTAGGATCATTAATCCTAACCTATCCAAGAAAAAGCTTTGACCTTTTCTTCTTCATGTAGATAATATTGCAGTTACTACAGTGCCTTTCCAGCTATGTAGATACTTCTTGAAAGTTACTCAAATATTATTAAGCTGTTAATGTTCTAAAACTACACTATTAATTCATAACTATTGAGCCAACAATCAGCTCTTAGCATGAAAACCTTCCCTATAATAAGATTTCATTTTAAATAAACATAAATGACAAACACACTTCAAACAAAAACAGCAAGGGAAACGTGCCTGCTGCTAATCACTGATTTGCAAATGAGACAAGATACAACATCATGAACATCAACATAGATATCAGTCCTTTATGGTAATGAAAGACTAGAAGTCCCTCAGGATAGCCAGAGTTGTGAGAACTTTTTTCTGTAGTAAACTTTTTTAAAAAAAAACAAAAGTTATT
Source organism: Psittacula echo (assembly GCF_963264785.1). Classification (NCBI taxonomy): domain Eukaryota; kingdom Metazoa; phylum Chordata; class Aves; order Psittaciformes; family Psittacidae; genus Psittacula; species Psittacula echo. The sequence continues at coordinate 37,987,127 of NC_137735.1, read as the reverse complement.
TTGAAATAATAGACAGAACAGGAATAAAAGAGTTTAAAGTTGTATCCTTCCAGGTAGGTCCTTTTCTCATGGCCTGGATTTGGTTAATTTGTTAACTTTCTGAGTTTCAAAAAACTCCCCAGAATCCTCACTCATTCTTAATCTCTTTTCTTTCTGTCATAACTGAGGCCTGTCTCTTTGCTGTATTCTTCCCTCAGCAAGGATGCTGCATAAACTTTTTGGGCTTCCAGCTCTGTACTATACCTTACTTATACCCATCACTATTTTGATCCTTTTCTTTCCAAACACATGTAACTGCTCACAGCTGGAATTTCTCCCTCTTTCCACTTGACCCAACCATTCTTCCTACTTTTCTTATTCTATGTTCCCATTAAAAAAAAAAAAAACAAAACCCAAACCAAACAGTATGGTAGCAACCATGACAATTCAGAGATAAAGTGAAATTGCTGAAGCTGAAATGTAATGTATTTTGCTACTAAGGAAATACAGAATTGAATTGCAGTAATGGAAAGTAAACAGTTTTTATTCTATGCTAAAAGAATCTACCACCACCACCTTTTTTAGCTCAACACATGAAATTATACATTGTTTAAAAGACACAGTAGCAAGTGTGCGTTATATTTTAACTTTGTCAGTAAACTTTGTCTTGACAAAATTCAGACAATTTTAAGTATCACATGTAGAGACAGAGGTACTGAATGCTATGGCACAGAGGTGATTCAAAAATTCTTTGGAACTAGGTGGTTTTGGCATTGGCAAACTAATGAATGTTGGTTGCTTAATGCAAGAATCCCCATAAAAATATCTGTTCCACTAGAAATATAGTGCTGTAACAATTCTGCATTATAACACAAGAAGATATTATGTATTGTTATTAGAAATGCCTATTCTATTTACTCCTTTTAGCAGGCTTAGCTACATTTCATATACCCAAAATAAAATAAAATTAAAAAAAAAAAGGTTTGTATTCTGTGGTAAATGTTTAATCTCTGCTGTCAGCCACTAGGTACAGTCACTGGTAATTTCATGCGCTATTTGTAAGAGTGTGGTAGCATAGCAGTACCCAAAGTTTTTCAGCCAGTAGAACACACTTAATGCAAAATACAAAACTTACTGCAAAGAATTCTTCTGCAGTTAGAATTCCATATTTTAGACCATACCAAAGTTTTACACAGCTTCCTAATGCACTAATACCCATTTTCAGACTGTGTACCTTATCCTAGACAAAATCCAGACAGGCTTTCTTGAATGGGCATAAAAGCATAGGAGTTTGGTAGATCTAGGCAGTATAAAACTGGGATTTGTAGATGTCTTGTGCATATGTAGCTGCATATAGCAGCTGAAACCACAGCTTATATATAGACGTGAAATGTCATTGTTTGCCTTTTCTGGTAATGTTTGTTCCTAAGCAATCTTTAACAGGAAATCCCCAAAGATGCCACTATTTAAATGTAGAGATAATATGGGAACTGCTGGTTGAGATAACTGTTTTGATGATTATCTGACCGTAATTTCATAGCACTTTTGATCACAATTACAGTTGGGAAGTCAGGAAGCACAAAGACATGTACTTGTATGAATGAATTCCAAAAGACATTGCCAGACTGTCTTCTGCTGCTCTGACAGATGTCATGTAATCTAAGAAAGAAGCTATTTTGCAATATTTATAAATAGCACATTTACAGTGTATGGCATAGCCAAGATGTTGTATTAATTAATAAATAATAATCTAATAAATGAAAGTCCAAGCTTTAAATAGTTGTACCATGGTAGATGCAATGTGCCTTGTCTCCTCTTCACTTTTTAAGATATTGGATTGTTTCCTGTCATAAATTTTTGTCCCTTTGTATCTTCAAGGCAACCAAAGCACCAGATTGTGTGTGTGTCTTGGTTAGAAGTTTTTACTTAAAGCCCATGCTTGGAGCCATAGTTTAGAAGAAAGAAATTCTCTATCTGTTTCTTCCTTAGTCTTGGTTTCTTCTAACCTAAAAAAAACCTTTTCTTTTCAAAAAGCTACTGAATTGTCAGAATAAAATTTTATGAAATACATGAAGATAAATATATTTACAATGTAGAGGTTTTCAGATACATGATACTGGAGATGACCTATTATGACCCAAATAGTTAGAAAAATGAGACCTTATTACTTTTAAAAAAGAATGAAAGAAGGAAAAGATAATAAGAGATTTGCTGATGAACTTCAGGGGTGCTGAGATATTTTAAAAATAAACACAAGTTTGCACAAAATAGTGTCTTCCTGGTTAATGTCTCTTCTTAGTGCATTAGAGTGCTTTGGATTTCAAAGCCACACTGACTCAGCAAGCTGACCGCTGACAGAGGAAAAGAAACCAAGTACATGAAGTCATGTCTTCTTATAGCTATCCACATGAAACTGTTTACTTACATCAAAAATTCCTTAAAAGAGAATAAAAAGTATTTTTAAAGTTACTTTTATTTCCTAATGCTCTTTCTTTTACTCTGTCGTGGTTTAAGCCCCGGCTGTAAATTAGAACCACGCAATCTACTTCTCCCCCACCCCCCCAGAGGGATGGGGAGGAGAATCAAAAGAATGTAACTCCCACGGGTTGAGATAAAAAGAGTCCAGTAACTAAGGTATAACACAAATCACTACTGCTGCCACCAATAATAATAATGATAAGAGAAATAACAAGGGAAGAGAATACGATACCACCCGCCGGAAAAGAGAGCCCGACAGAAAAGCGGACGTGCTCTTCTGGGTAGCTCCCAATTACATCCCCGGGCATGACGTGCTGTGGTATGGAATACCTCTTTGGCTAGTTTGGGTCAGGTGTCCTGTCCCCGCTTCCTCCTGGCCCCTCCTCCTCCCTGGCAGAGCATGAGACTCACAAAGTCCTTGGTCAGTCTAAACATTGGTGTTATCAGCTCTGTTCCCAGGCCGAAAGTCAAAAACACAGTGCTGCAACAGCTACTAAGGAGAAAAACTGACTGCTGCTGCTGAACACAGGACATACTCAAAAAAAAAATCAGTCTTCAAGAACATATACAAAGAAGTGCAAAAGATATGAAATGCAGAGTTACTGGGCCTAGGAACAGTAATAAATATAAAAATGTGAAAACAGTAAGCATACAATAACCGTATCCTGGGCTGCATCAAAAGGAGTGTGACCAGCATGTTGACGGAGGTGATCCTGCTCCTCTGCTCTGCCCTTGTGAGACTTCACTTGGAGTATTGTGTGCAGTTTTGGTGTCCTCATCAAAAAAAGGACATGGAACTGTTGGAACAAGTCCAGAGGAGGGCCACAAGGGTGATGAGGGGACTGGAGCATCTTCCATACGAAGATAGGCTGAGAAAGTTGGGTTTGTTCAGCCTGGAGAAGAGAAGGCTGCATGGAGACCTCACAGCAGCCTTCCAGTATCTGAAGGGGGCCTGTAAGGATGCTGGGGATGAACTATTCATTAGGGACTGTAGTGATAGGACAAGGGGTAACGGGTTCAAACTTAAACAGGGGAAGTTTAGATTGGATATAAGGAAGAAATTCTTTCCTGTGAGGGTGGTTAGGCACTGGAATGGGTTGCCCAGGGAAGTTGTGAATGCTCCATCCCTGGCGGTGTTCAAGGCCAGGTTGGACAGAGCCTAGGTGACATGGTTTAGTGCGAGGTGTCCCTGCCCATGGCAGGGGGGTTGGAACTAGATGATCTTAAGGTCCTTTCCAACCCTAATGTTTCTATGATTCTATGATTCTATAATAGTTAGGAACTCAAGAAGCAGTGACCTCAGCTGTGGCGGATGGACTTTTTTGAAAGGCTTTTCCATCTGAAAAAAAAGCAGCTTCTTTTTAATAGAAGCTTGCCAGATGGTTTAGCAAAACATCCATTAGTCAATCTGATAGCAGACTGTGTAATTTACTGCCTGTGACGCTAACAATAGTGCCTAGATCTGATGAAAAAGGTCTGAACCATTTTTATACAGAAGCTTGGTGAGCACTGAATTCCAACATAAGAAGTCTTGAGATTGATGGAGTGTATTAATTCTGGTTTTTCCACAGATGATACGACCACTGTGGTCCCATTGTACTAGAATAAATGAGTCAGTTTATGAATTAACAAGTTGCAATATAAAGAAGCAGTTAATAAAAGCAGCCTGTGTTAATCAATGATTTAAGAAAATATTTGTGCATGTGTAGAATTCCATTCATAAAGAGCAAATCACTGTTTGAAAGAAGAAATGAGTTTCTTTATTTACATCTAAGTGTTCATCTTCTTCCAGAAGCAGGAGCAAAAAGCAAAATTATTGTAGGCAGAATCTGTAAATCAGGTGATATTAAAAAGTCAAATTAAGTACAGTCTTGTTCTAGTAACCCCACAATGTGGTATGATAAAGTTACCTATATATAATAATTATTAAGTCTACAACCCCAGTTCTCTTTATTTTCATCATTCTAACCTCAGGACTGAAAAGAAACAGAAGAGACAGAAGATATAGGCACCTCCCACCACCATTTGCAAAGAATCCTGTATACTGTCGTTTGGGATTTGGTTAGTCCCATGAGACCCATGTCTGCTTTACCGCTGTAAAAAATAGTAGATATAAGAATACCAGAGGCTCAGGGAAGAGTACTAATGGATAATGTGATTAATTCTGAGAGTGGAAGACTTACGCATATGAATATATACCTTTTGCTACTCTCTAGAAAATGAAAGAATCTGTCCTGACTTAAATGTTGAAAATAATAAACTATAACTGAAGTTATTTTCAGTTTCAAATATTTTAGTATTTTCAAATATTTTCAAACATTTCCGTTCTTAACAAGGTTGGCAAACTATTGCAAAATGTCACAAATATTTCACAGTATCACAGTATCACTGTATGTTAGAGATTGGAAGGGACCTCAAAAGATCATCTAGTCCAATCCCCCTGCCAGGGCAGGAACACCTAGATAAGGTTACACAGGAATGTGTTCAGGCGGGTTTTGAATGTCTCCAGAGAAGGAGACTCCACAACCCCCCTGGGCAGCCTGTTCCAGTGTTCTGTCACCCTCACTGAGAAGAAGTTTCTTCTCAAGTTTAAGTGGAACCTCTTGTGTTCCAGTTTGTACCCATTACCCCTTGTCCTATCATTGTTTGCCACTGAGAAGAGCCTGGCTCCATCCTCGTGACACTCCCCCTTTATATATTTATATACACTAATAAGGTCACCCCTCAGTCTCCTCTTCTCCAAACTATAGAGACCCAGCTCCCTCAGCCTTTCCTCATAAGGGAGATGCTCCACTCCCTTAATCATCTTAGTTACCCTGCGCTGGACTCTCTCCAGCAGGTCCCTGTCCTTCTTGAACTGAGGGGCCCAGAACTGGACACAATATTCCAGATGCGGTCTCACCAGGGCAGAGTAGAGGGGAAGGAGGACCTCTCTCGACCTACTGACCACCCCCCTTTTAATACACCCCAGGATACCATTGGCCTTCTTGGCCACAAGGGCACAGTGTTGGCTCATGGTCATCCTGCCATCCACTAGGACCCCCAGGTCCCTCTCCCCTACACTACTCTCTAACAGGTCGTTCCCCAACCTATACTGGAACCTGGGGTTGTTCCTGCCCAGATGCAGGACTCTACACTTTCCCTTGTTATATTTCATCAAGTTTCTCCCTGCCCAACTCTCCAGCCTATCCAGGTCTCGCTGGATGGCAGCACAGCCTTCTGGCGTGTCAGCCACTCCTCCCAGCTTAGTGTCATCAGCAAACTTGCTGACAGTACACTCAATTCCCTCATCTAAATCATTGATGAATATATTAAATAATACTGGTCCCAATACTGACCCTTGAGGCACTCCACTAGATACAGGCCTCCAACTGGACTCCGCCCCATAGACTACAACTCTCTGGCTTCTCTCCTTCAGCCAGTTCGCAGTCCACCTCACTACCTGATTATCTAGGCCACACTTCCTCAGTTTAGCTATGAGGATGCTGTGGGAGACTGTGTCAAATGCTTTGCTGAAGTCAAGGTAGACCACATCCACCGCTCTGCCATCATCCATCCACCGTGTTATTTCCTCATAAAAGGCTATGAGGTTGGTCAAGCATGACTTCCTCTTGGTAAAGCCATGTTGACTGCCCCTCATAACCCTCTTATCCTTGATATGCCTTAAGATGGCATCAAGGATAAGGTGTTCCATCACTTTCCCAGGGATGGAGGTGAGGCTGACCGGTCTATAGTTACCCGGGTCCTCCTTCTTGCCCTTTTTGAAGACTGGAGTGACATTTGCTTTCCTCCAGTCCTCGGGCACCTCTCCCGTTTCCCAAGACTTGGTAAAGATGATGGAGAGTGGTCCAGCAATGACTTCCTCCATTCCCTCAGCACCCACGGGTGCATCCCATCTGGACCCATGGATTTATGGATGTCCAGATTGCTCAACTGGTCCCTAACCCATTCCTCGTCGACTAAGGCAAACTGCTCCAGTGACCTGACTTCATCTGAGGTCGCAGGAGTCCAGGGCTCTTCAGGACTGCCTCCGGCAGAGTAGACAGAGACAAAGAAGGCATTCAATAACTCTGCCATCTCTGTATCTTTTGTCACCAGGGCACCCATCCCGTTCACCAGTGGGCCAGCCTTGCCTCTGGTGTTAGTTTTATCAGCTATGTATTTGAAAAAGCTCTTTCTGCTGTCCTTGACCCCTCTGGCCAGATTTAATTCTAAGGAGGCCTTAGCCATCCTAGCTGCCTTCCTACATCCTCTAGCAGCAGCCTTATATTCCTCCCAAGTGGCCAGCCCCTCCTTCCATGACCTGTAAACTCTCCTCTTCCACTCAGGAGAGTAGGAGAAATTCTAAGTCAAATATTAGTGTATATTAATATTAGAAATACGAAGTCAAAGTTCTTTTCTCTGCAAAAGCTTAATTCAAAGTAAAAAAAAACTGTACAAGGAAAAATCAAAATTAAAGCTACACGTCATCTATTTCTACATATATGACTTCTGCTGAAGTGAATAGCACTGCACTTACATAACTGATGAGGTAATTAAGATCCTGCATACTTTTTTCCTGTTCCTGTTGGCTAATTCTAGGATTAGTGTTCAGTTTAATGTTGAGTTCAAACAATGTTTCAATGTCATGCTGTAGAGAAATTGTTGGCATCCTGAACATTAAATCAATAGGTCTTGTTCAAATAATCAAGTTTCTCTTAGGCGGGACTCATGCCAATAACCAGTGTGAAACTCATTATGTTTCTTGTGGACTAAAATATCACAGTATCACAGTATCACAGTATGTTAGAGATTGGAAGGGACCTCAAAAGATCATCTAGTCCAATCCCCCTGCCAGAGCAGGAACACCTAGATAAGGTTACACAGGAATGTGTCCAGGCGGGTTTTGAATGTCTCCAGAGAAGGAGACTCCACAACCCCCCTGGGCAGCCTGTTCCAGTGTTCTGTCACCCTCACTGAGAAGAAGTTTCTTCTCAAGTTTAAGTGGAACCTCTTGTGTTCCAGTTTGTACCCATTACCCCTTGTCCTATCATTTTTTGCCACTGAGAAGAGCCTGGCTCCATCCTCGTGACACTCCCCCTTTATATATTTATACACACTAATAAGGTCACCCCTCAGTCTCCTCTTCTCCAAAGTATAGAGACCCAGCTCCCTCAGCCTTTCCTCATAAGGGAGATGCTCCACTCCCTTAATCATCTTAGTTACCCTGCGCTGGACTCTCTCCAGCAGGTCCCTATCCTTCTTGAACTGAGGGGCCCAGAACTGGACAAATATGACATGTTATCTAATAAATTATTAATACCAGAAATACAAAAGGGTTAGAAATACAAAAGAGTTTACTTAATGAAAGAAGAGCTCAATTTTTTTACTGTCTTAGAATTCAGTTTAAAGTAAATGTTAACTTTGGACAATATAAACCATTTGTATTAATAAAAAAATAAAACAAAACAAACAAAATGTAATAAAATAAAATAATATAAAAATTAAAAATTAAAATAAAGTAAAATAAAATAGGAAGATCAGACTAGATAGTGTAAAATGTCTCACAAGAAATATATGTGGAAAGTTAGATGTGAAGATGGTGGCTGTGCATGCAGATTAAAATATTTCTGTAAATAAAGGAAGAAGAGGGGAATGGAAGGAATTAAAGCTATAAGCAAGCTCTTAAGCTAAACACCAAATCTGACAGAGACTGCTATGAGGAGTGCTTACCACAATCAATAACTTCTGAAGAATCAGGCCCTAGCAGAGTAAATTATTACTTCAATTATGATTAAAATATTAGTTTAGGGAGAGCAGACTAGATTCTTCATATTCTTGCTCCAAGTTGAAATCCAGTTGAAAGCCTGAATTTTGTCAGTACTGCTGGCCTTGAACTCTACTTAAACTGCACTAACACCCTTCAAGTTTTGTCTTAAATATATTTATTTCTGGAAAGTCTGAAGTGAATAAATAAAGTATCATGGAGATAAGAGGGTACAGAAGAGAAAGTATCCATCAAGAAATAGGAAGATGGTTCAAGGAGAAAAGAGCTGCAGAAAGGTGACTTTCAGTCAGAAAATAAATAAATGAAAACTAAAGGAACTTTATGATGGTGGAGAGTGACATGAAATTTTATTTAGTGTGGAAATTATTTTTTCTACAAATCTAGAGACTGCTCATAATCAAAATCTGGTTTAACACTTCTACTTCTGTCTTCTATTTCAGAAATAAATTGCAAAACAGACAAAATTTTCCATAGGGAACTATTGATTCCCTATGGAAAGTAAGTCATTTCCACAGGAAAGAATGCACATCCTTAGCAAAAGCAAAACTAAGGAGAACAGGAGAGAGTTCGTAGGAAGATGTTCTATTAATGGCAGGCAAGGTTTTATCATTTTACCATTTGAAATAATCCAAATTTCTCATGCACTTGAACTGTGTTGGATGTTCAAAACAAACAAGAAATTATAGGAATATTTGTCATTTTATCAAGTTAAAATAAATAAAGCAAAATAATATTCTAGTTAAAAATCAAAACTGTTAAGAGGCTAGGTATTCTCAGATAAGATGATCTTAAAAAACCACATACATGAAAAGATTCCTTCAGTGTTTTTTCACGTCCCTATGTTGCAAACTCAGTATTAGTACTAGCCCAGCAGCTGTGCCCTTCATCACGGTCTCTGACATCTGTTCTAAGTTAGTGATCATACATTTTCAAACAGGGAACTATGGTGAATGGATTTAAGCTGTACTGTATGTTTTTTTAGTAGAAGCAAATCTCATAACCTTTTTCGTCCCCTTGCTCCCCTTCTGTTAAAAAAGGGCAGATAATCTAAAAATTGTGACCAGTTTTCCAATTAAATCGAATAATTTTATCTGAACTTCAAAAATGGAGTAATTTGGTACCACAGTCAGTGTGATACATAGCCTGTGACTCTTTTCACACTTTATTTTTGTTTAACTTTAAAATGAAAATGAATGTAGCATACAGTGCTTTGCTCTCAGAGGAATAACTATAACATTCACCATAGCATAAAACACCTAACATCATGAGTCCTGGGCTAAATTTCAGATTTAATCATAAATCCCAGTTCTGCCAATTGTATGCATGAACAACCACATTAAAGTCAATACAATTATTTAGATTGAATTATAAAGAAACACTTGGAGAATGAGAGCTATAAACTGCAAGTCTTCTGAACAGAAATCTCACAAAGGATTGCTTTTTGTGCTGCCTTTATCAATCTCTATCAGCTTAAAAGTCAAGCTGCTAATGCATACTACCACATTTTAAATAATAAACAAAACATAGTCAATTGAATGGCATTTCTACTTCTTCTCCATGGGCAGAATTCTAAAAAAGAAGGCATTCTAACAGAAGATTTCCACTTTTTTACTTGAAATGAAACATAAAATGTTTAAGCTCAGCATTTGCAAAATAATGCAGGTGTTTAAAGTCCACAGGAATGTTGCTTACACCAAGTCAAAATGCTGCCTTCAGTTTCTTGTGATTGAACGGTTATGTTACTTTCTCATTGCTAATGTGTGACTTGTAATTGTTTTCTGTCCATTCTGTGAAATACTATACCATCATATGGAGATGCTGGTGATGATAATCAGATGCCGACACAGCAAAGCCAGATACTAGTTCTACGAGATGCTTTTTCTCCACTCTGCTAATAGTGAAGTAATTGCTCCTCCAGTAATATCTCAGCGTATTCTTATGGGCTGTTTCCTTGATGGAGAGGCAAAAATAGTTGGCATAAGACAATGAAGACAAAATAAAAACTGTAGTCACAGTGTTCCTTTAGAATATCTGTTGGTAGCAATCACAAACAAGGGGATAATTTATGGCCAGAACATAAGAAAAAGTATTTTCTTCTATATTTAAAGCTTTAATTTACTGTAATATTTTAGAACCTTTTTCCATGTAATAAATTTTTCCTTTAAGATGGCAATGTTTCTTCATACCTTGATGAATATTTACAACTTTTACTATCATCTAATAAAGTGATTGGGCTTGGATCGTACCTAGACTTTGATCAGGTTGCACAGGATCAACAGTACCATGTTACAAAATAAAATATGTTTCAGAATTTTACCCCATAACCTTATGAAATGCTTCAGAAAGAATCTACCTGTTCATTTTGATCTTCATTTTTTATTGTTTACGTTAATTCAGTTTCTTCATAAAAGCCATCTTTTAATATCAATGCGTCTTTAATTGACTTTGAAAGTATATTCTAATGGAATTTTCTCAGCTAACTTTTAACAGTTTAAACAGGTTAAATTTTAATGTCTTTTACATTAGAAAGGTGTTCAAAATATTATACTATTAAATACTTAATGACATCATTATGGAAAATTTAGCTATTTCTAAACTAGGCTCCGGAGGCCAGAGGTATCATCCCACACTAGTTCTTGAATTGTTGAACAGGTCTACTGAGATTTGTACTCTTCTCAAAATTTAATAATATGGTTTATATTGCTGCTAACTTTGCAAAATATAGGATTATTGCACAGATGTGATTGTTAATTAAAAAGTCTCTTGAGAGTGTGAATGGTTTTCAGGGTGATGCTTTTGTTCGTGCTTGTATCATTTAGGAAAATTTGGAGCATTCAAATATTTTTGTGTTCGTAAACATAATGTACATGAAAGGCTACAGTAAGTCCTAATTACTGCATAGAACTTTTCCTGGTTTTGGCTGTGATAGAGTTAATTTTCTTCCTAGTAGCTGGTACAGTGCTGTGTTTTGGCTTTAGTCTGAAAATAATGCTAGCTAACACACAACCGTTTTAGTTGGATTTTTCAGCCTCTCTTGCTCTATCAGTGGGGCAGTGTGCAAGAAGCTGGAAGGGAGCAGAGCCAGGACAACTGACCCAAACTAGCCAGAGCGGTATTCCATGCCACAGCATGTCATACCTAGAATATAAGCTGGGGAGTTGTTTGGAAGGGGCAAATTGCTGCTTGGGGACGAGCTGGACAGTGGGCCTTCTCTTTGGTTTTTGTTTTATTCCTCTCTCTATTCTCATCATTGTTTTCATTGTTATTATAATTTTATATTTTACTTTATCTCCATTATTAAACTGTTCTTATCTCAACCTGCTTGTTTTACCTTTATTCCAATTCTCCTCCCCATCCTACTGGTGAGGCAGAAGGGGAGATTAAGCGAGCAGCAGCGTGATGCTAAGTTGCCATCTGGGCTTGAACCACAACAAACTATAAGGAAATCATACTCACATGTACGTAAGTGTCTTCAGTGGATTATATGTACAATATTGCTGTCACTAAAAGAAATAAATCTATGATTCTTGTCAATCAAACAATTCAGTAATGACACTTGTACCGTAACTCCAGTGAAGTACTCATTTTTTGAAATATCTGCAGATCGTGTTATCAAGTATCCCAAAGGGGCAAAAAAAAGAAAAGTTTATTTTGTGAATGACCAAGAGTGATTTAAACAAACCTTCTCATTTTCAGTGGGGAGTGGAAATCAGAAGGCCGTTAACAGAAATCTGAAGAATACAGCTGTTATAAAGTACCCTCCATTTCCTTTGAAGTGAAGAAATATTAAACCACAAAATCATAATATAGGAATATGAATTAAGAATGTATTGTTATCTAAGTAACAGTAGTTATAGTAGAATACAGAAGCAGAAACCTTATACATTATAGTGATTTTTAAAGGAGAAATGACACTAGTTTTTTAGCTCATCACAATGCATCTTTTTAAAATATGCTGAATTTTTTCAAAAAAACACTTCAAAAGAACAATTCATTCTCTAGTTCCCACATAGCTATGTTGAAGCATAACTCAAGAGTGATATTTGTAAGGAATATTACAGTTAACTCCTTTCAAAGTGCTTCCTTCAAAAGTTACTTTGAGAAACACCATAATAACACTGCGTGTAAAATTATCTAGGTAAGTTCTCCTACTTATTGATTCTGCTAAGATGTGATTTTTATTCCACTACTCTAAAAAAAGAATCCTTAAACACTATATTAATCAGTATTTGGGTAAATATTAAAGTAGAATCATGATAACTACATAGTCATAGGACTAGGGAACTTTTACAAATGGTAAAAATACTATTTCAATGTAATATATTCTCCCTTTTGTATTTCTTTATCTCTGAGGTGGACTTTGTATACTAGAACATTTACATGCAAACAAAGTTTAAAGAAATAAATAGGTAAAGCAATAAAACACCTGTGCTTAATATACTGTCAAGCATTATATACTAAATAATATATTATCAAATTCAAATGTAAACAGAAACCTAAGCAGTCCCTGAAAAAAACAATTTGTAGCTGAGAAATACTAGAATAAAGGAAATGAAAAAAATTGCATTAAGTTTTGCATTAACCACATGACTGATCATCCTGTTGCTTATACTTTAACACAACTTCAATCAATATTTTTAAAATAATTTTTATTCTTTTTCCACATAGTGGTTCTCATTCGATTCTGATTTGATACTCACTCCACATTGAGTATCGAAATGAAACAACTCAACTTCCACAGAAGAAAAATGTAGTTGAGAATGTATCACTAATACATATTTTGTTTTGCTAACCACAACTGTGTCTGCATCTGTGGGAATATGTAGTGATCAGAAATCGATGGCACAGGCAAAAATTGCACATACCTGTCTGTAAAATGCCCCATTTTTAGTGCTGTAAAACTGATAACCCCATACAAATGACCAAGATCACAGAAAGAATGTGTGGTATATAAAATGATGAAATCTATCATCAAAACCAATAGCTTTACCAGATATTTATTTCAGCTAAAGCTGCAGTCCTGTGCTGTAGAACAGATAAACTGATGACAATCTGTAGAATTTTTTCATCATTTTAGATTCTCTTGCAAGAATTCAATCTGCAACACGGTTTTACATTCCTTGCTTCAGGACAATGCTGTGAAGATGAAAATTTTGCCTAAAAAATTTTAGTAACATGTCAAAAGAGATTAAAACATTAGATTTCTTACTACAGCATCTGGATCTGAAATTTTATTTCTGTTGGAATGTGCTACTAGTGGCAGAAGTATTTCCTCCTGCAAATATATAATACATTTCATAAATTAATAGAACCCCCAAATAGAATACTTTGTGAGTAAATTTGGGGATTGTTACGAAAAGAACATTAAAAGACAGTATGAACAAGATGCAAAAGACAAAGCAGTCTTATTAGCCACAATGATTCATTAGTCCTTGATTCATTAGACTGTTTTGGAGTACATGAAAATAGAAAAGACCAGAAAATTCCTTTGCTTTGATGCACTTTCATAGAATAGGGTTTTATTAATTTTATTCTATTTTTAATCTATGGACCCAGGATAGAGCTCTAATCTCAGTGGAAAAGTGCTGATTTATATATAATTCAAAACTTTAAACATAAGGTTATGATAAGCATTTGGTAATGACAGTTAAAGGTTTGACTATTCCTTTTTCTCTAATTCAGTTGATCAGAAAATAACTGAATTAAAAAGATAAAGAACCAATATTGCAGTCAATCAAAAACACATGAAGTGTTGAATAGTTCTAGTGATGGAAGTAGTGATAGAAGTCTAGTGGTAGTGATTGAAGTCTAGTGATAGAAAATAAGAATGAAGAATTGAAAGTGGGGATACATAAATAAAGCAGGCCATGCTGTTTCAGTCAATCAAAATTTGCCAATCCAGATAATTATCAACATGCATGAGAACAAAAAGATGGCATTGCTGATGTATAAAGCGAAAACATGGCTTTTGATTTGTAGAGCCTACAAAGGAAATAAATGCTAAATGAGTGATCAAATTCACATTTATGGAAATACTGTTAGTTACCATGGGAAAAAAGCGCTTACAAGGTTTGGTCATGGAGCGAAAAGAGAAGTGCATAGGATTCCAGTCCATGTAGCACATTGAAAGCTGATGAGGAAAACAAAGCCACAGAGTCTCCTGACAATAGACATAAAGGCATAAGTAAACAGGGGAAAACCTGGGAGGAAGTTTAAGACTGGGCACAAGACTAGCTTCTGAAGAAATTCTCTTTGCCTTGTTTGCCCTACTGGCCAAGAAAAAACACAGTAAAATAAAAATTTCTGCAGAGCAGTGTAAACAGAGTATGTTAGACTGAGCCCACTGTACGATAACATTAAAGTTTCAGTACTCTGCTACAGTTTTTGTTTTATTTATAAAAAATATTTCTGAGATTTAAATTATTAAAAGCAGTAGAAACAAATTCAAAAGTATTTCCTTTTGACATTTTGGACAGATAGGGAAATTCTGTAGATGTAAAGAAAGGTAACATAGTTTTTTTGGATAATGATTCTCAATTTTTTATCAAGTCCACAGGGAAAACTGCAATTGCTCCCAGCCTGTTCTTCAGATGTTGATATACTTCAATTGCTGCACAACTCTGGGCTAAAAAATAGGAAGTGTAGCTAAAAGACTATCTCATCAGAACCCTTAAGCAAACAGTGCTTTTAAAATAATACTACCCAGTCCCAAAAAGATTACTGAATAAATTTATGTGTTCATTTAGACATATTTTTAGTTTAGTGAACTAGAAAATTCCATTTTCTATAAGTAACAATTGCATAAATCTGTGCAATTTCTGGCATTGTCTGAATATGTAAAATGATTTTAGCAATGGTATTGCCAGTTAGAGAGGGTGAATGACAGGACTGACTCCTAACTTCAGTTCTTTTAGGTAAAAGAATCAAAAAATTTATATCCTTTATCAGGATATAAAAGTCCAGTGTTGACACATTTTACTCAATTCATAGGGAAGTACAGTAGTAGAAGGAACAGCTCTACTGGGTTGATGAGAAAGAGAGTAAGAAAAATGTATCCTTTGGTCCTTGGATGTCCTGTGTTGATGGTACTTCCCCACAACACACTTGCTACATTTCATGGAGTGCCTTACATTTCACTGTGTGTCTGCACAGCTCCTCTGATAAGTCTTAAGGGACTTTTCTTCTTCTAGCTCAAGAGTAATTTTTAATTCAAGAGTATAACCAACACATCAAAAGGGCTAAAAGCCGCTACCCCTAACAAAGCTCAGTAAGAAGTCTGGCTTCCTGACCCTAATCTTTTTGATGTAACACTCATCATTAACAGTATCATAATTAAGCTTAACTGCATTTTTCTCATAAACTTTATTTCAAGATCTTTATTGAAATCTCCATTATCTCTCTAAAGTAATGACATTTTCATTTCCTATACCATCCAATGCAACATTTAAACTTTTTCAGATATTTCAAAGTTCCAGCACTGTGTCCTAGAACTGGATATGTAATTCTGAGCCTAATGTAGTGAATTTTGTATTAAAATCCATTGATCTTACTCCCTCATAACACAAATTAGCTATAGATAGCATATATTAGAACGTATAATTACAGCACAAGTTAAACACACATATCAAGAGGTAAACTTTCCTAATTTGCTTTCAAATGTCAGCATATATTTCCCCAACAACTGATAAAAAAAATGCATTCCTATGTGTAAGTACGGACTGCCAGTGTCTCTGCCTCCATCTCACTATCTAGTCAGATGTAGAGATTTATAGTGGCCATTGGCTTAAAGAAATATTTTTCACATATTTTTAGCATTTTGCAGATAACATCTTACAATTTTCAAAGAAAATAAAGAGAGGAATTCTAATACATTTTTAAATTGTAGCCCCACATTGCTTCTCCCATGAACACAGGTGTTGTTTTCAGTGATACGGCTTTTGTGGAGTTCATCTGCCATTATCATTGTTTGACTATCCTGCTTTTAGGATGTCCTCTTTACACTCAGCTGTTTTTATAGCTCAGCAACATATTACAGTCTTTTCTCCCAGTATTGATATTTCTGTTGCCATTCTTGCCTCAAGCTTATAGGACAGCACTAAAAAATCCACACAATCTAAAATTAGCAGTGAATACAATGAACAATAACTATGCTGTTAGGAGCTACATAAATGTAGATGGTTTGAGAGTTGCTTCTTTGAGACCCGTCTTTCTGAGTGTAATGTTGTTGGAGCTAATATCAGCATAATTGTCTGAAATATCTTTGTAGGGAAGGAAAGTCTTACTATTGAATCATTCTTTGGTAAAATTCTTATGCATAATACTATACTGTAAAATAAATCAAGAAAGTGAGTTTTGGGGACTACGTGTTACAAATTTCAAGTACCAGCACCACTAGCTAAAATATTCTTCAATTATAGTTCCTGCAGCCCCTGTCCTCATGCTCCTAGGGAATGGCTGGATAAGATCCAGCATCACAGCTTCAAATTCTGCCATGTTGCATTACTTTGACCCTGCCAAGAACTGACAAAATAACAAACACAAGAAACATAAAACAAAGACAGCTTCCAGAATGTAGCAGTGTCTCACAGCCAACCAGAACTGATAGAAAGCATTACTTTGAAATGCTGCTTTGCCTTACGTAAACCTTAAACTAAATTAATGAGCTGCTGTTTGTGCTTTCCAAACAGGGTGTTAGACCATTTCTGCAATTTTTCTTTCCTCTGCCTTCCACTGTAATGACTGTCTTGCTGGGGTAGCGCTTCAGTCTGCCATTCTTTATCAATAACAGCTTTTCAAGCACTTTTAACCATTCTTGTGATAGTGGAAGTCTTATGTGACATAAGGGCAAAGCAGAGCTATATGTTATCATTATAATGTGAGCATTTAACTTAATGTCACTTGAACAGTTCTCCTACTGCCTGCATCTAAACATTCAATATGATAGCCTAAAATCATAGATCTCACTTCAGAGTCCTATGGGATAGTCTAGTGGTAGATATGCAGTTTCTCATACCTGAACTCTCCTCCTCCAGTTAAGCAAGGCTCACACTTGTATAATATTTCCCAGGTCTTGGACATGTTGTTCAGACAGGACATAAATACAACCTGAACAAAATTGTAAAGCATAACTCATCTGCAGTCATCTAAAACTGTGATATTATAGTGTATTGTATGACCTTGTAGAATTTTTTTATGCAATTAAAAAATTGATATTCTACAGAAATTAGCCAAAATAAGTAGCACATCCTTGTTATATTTATTAGTTTGTACTAGAAAGAAGGGACGGGGAAAAGGAAAAGCACTATCCTATTGGGTTGCATGAACAACTGTTTGAAGAGGGAATTAAGCCAGTCTATCTGATTGCCAGTTTAGGGAACTAAAACTGCTATTTGACAAATCTTCTCTATCCTGTTCAGTGAAATAGGAAGATCAACACCAAAGGTTCTGTCAGCACCAAAAACTGGCAGAACAGTTTAATTCTATAGTTCACTGGCAGGTTTACTGAATGATAGGGAAAATATCTTTAAGGTCTCAAGAAATCATAGCCAAGGAATATGGATGAATTCTTCGTTTCACTAAGACTATATCAACCTTCTTTTTCCATCAGCTTGAATCCAAACATTGTTCTTCTTTGTTCCAGAAGGCATAGCCAGCTGGCTTTTTGCATACAAAACCCAATGTTTTCATAGAAAAGAGAGCCATACATACATAAAAATAATTTCTTGATTTTCAGTGTCACAATTCTGAAACTTATCCTAGCTATACATAAACCAACAAATTTTGGAATAGAAGCCTGTTCCTCCTACAATAAACTGAGGATCACTTCTTTTGTTTGAATTTATCTTTGTACAATCAGGACAAGAAGGACTAACCTTCAGTCTTCTCGAAATCAATGTGAGTAGTCTATTACTAGTTTCAGCTAGTCTATCAGATAACGTGCTGTCTGAGCAACAACATCTAAAATCACTTGAAGATATGAACCACCTGTCTTATGTGAGATAGACCGTACGGTTACACAGTACTTTAAACCCTTACTTGCATTTAAATTCTTTAAAATTTCGTTAGAAACATCAACATTTGCAAATTACAAAACCAAAGATACTAAAATATGTTTAACGCACCATACAGAACACTTGTCAGTTTAAGGTTTGAAGCCAATTTGAAGCATGTAATGAATTTATATCTGAGGTACAAATAGATATCTGAAGTGGCATCCTGAGGCACAGGTAATGAGATTGTCTTATGTAAGGCTATCTGGTAATATGATAATCTCTAACGAGATTACTTTGAAGTAATCCCTTTATAAATTAAATTAATGAATTATATACATTCACGATGTAAGAATACAGAACCGAAATGTGCTCAAAACATTTTAAGGTTAGTATAAAAGTCTTTTTATATCCCTCTTAGGGCCAAGTTATTATGTATATAATAATGCATTGCATTAACTCAGAGAAGGCAAAAAAAAAAGAGACACACAGGAAATAAAATGTTGCCAAGAATAATATACAACCTTTGTAAGTGTCACATCTTTTGAAAATGATAACCAAATAATTAAACAGAAAACAGCTGCTGCCTGAAGCCTAGTACTGGATACCACAGGTACAAGAATCAAAGAGAATACTAAAATTTATTATTGAATCTTCTGAGTTGGAGAGGAAGGTCAAGGGAAAATGATTTCCCAGTCTGCTGAAAGACAGACACATAAAGAGAAGAGAGAGTAGGCATCAAAAAAGTATATTGCAATGAGAGGTTACATTCAGCTCTGTCAATCAGAAATGGAGGTAGGTGGGAGCTTGAAAATGGAAGGTTAAATTGAAGGTAAGGGGGGATAGATTTCAGTCATTACTGGTTTAAACTTTTTATCTATATGTTGTTTACTGCTAGGAAAAAAATGAATCTGGCTATAAGCTTATTTCAGCCACTTGATTGCTGTGCTATTAGGATCTGTGGAGGCTATCACGGAAGCTATGGTAGAGATTTTGTGAAGATCTTGTATTTATGTTATTGATAAGCTTGAACAATCATTAGGACACATAGCACAAAGTGTCTCTCTTGTAAATTTTCTGATATAGCATTCAGTGATGCATTTAATTGCCATAAAGGCAGGACCCAGTATACTGTGAATATCCTGACCCACCTCCAGTTTTGCCTTACTGGAAAATGTTCAGTAGCATTGCTGTTCTTCATGAAATAACTGCACAAGAGCTTTTCTGCCTTGGTGGGTAATGCTTATTCTCTGCCTATTTGTCAGACTGATCTGAAGGTGCTTAGTACTAGAGACTTTTTTTCCCTGACAGTAGAGGTATTTACCCAGCAAGGGTAAATCTTCCCTCCACTTGAAGCATTTGAAATATCATTTAATCTGGCTTTGAAGAACTTAAACCTAAGCACTGAAGTGATTTATATCATACAGACAAAGTCAGACATCTAACAGAATATTTTGACTCCTGGGGTGCAGTATCTCCTTTCTTCTCCTTGTCTTCCTTCCAGCTACCGCAGAACCCATGCTCTTCCCGCAGAACCCATGCAGGCAGGAGCACCAGTGGCAAGCAGGACACCTGATATTTGTCATCCCGTGCAAGAAACTCTTTGTAGGTATCATTACCCTCCTTTTGCAATAGGTTTATTCTAGGTTCTCTGGTGACTGCTTGGTTAAAGAGCATTGTTTTTTACTACATGAAAGTGGAAGATTCAAAAAATCTCCAAATGAAAGAAAAAGTAGCTAATAAAAGTAGCACAGGGTGTCAATAGAAAAGAATATGTAGGAGATAGCACAGTTTTTATGTGCCAACTTCCATAGAATTTTATGTGTTCAGTCACTCTAAAGGGCAGGAAGAAAAGGATAACTGCAACACCGCAATTTGGGAAGTTGAGGATAGCGTCCTCCAGATGAAGTGAAAGATTACATGGAAAGAAAGTTGTGAAATCTAACGATGACTCTGAGATTTTTCTTTTCCAGTTGGGCAAGGGACTTTAAAGCTTTCACCACTGTGGAATACCATCTGAAACAAGGCAGTAAGCAAACGACACTGCTTTTACACTTTGGTATTTGGTAGAGATGCCATGTAACTATGACACCGGAATTATATTAAATCACTTCAGACTAATGCCAGCCTGCTCCTGTGGGTGGACTGCCTGTCATAGAACATTAGGTGTGGTCCTGGAATGTATCTCTCAATTTGTTGTCTTCTCAGAAAAAAATTCAGTGCATGAAGCTCTGCAGCTGCTGGGTGATCCTAGACAAAGCACATCAAATGGAATGGTGGGGACATTTGCTTCGTAACTGCACTCCTGATCTCAGCTAAGACATTAGTGTAAAAACATCCTCAGAACTGCTGAGGAGCAACCAGTTAAGTTAGCTCCTTTTTTGATTCCAGTACTTTAGTAGGAAAGAAAAGCACAGCATTACTTCTAGTACAGAGAAGTGACTGACTCTATCCTCCCCTGCAATTACAAGACTATTCTGAAGTCAGTTGTGCCTAAATGCTACATTAAGCAATTTTCAGATCCCTAAAGCTGGCTCATAAGGCAATTTTGCATATGATTTTTTAAATAGAATTGGTCAACAGTATTAATTTAAATCAAAGCAGGAAGATTATAAGAACCAAGACAGAATTTTTCATGCCTATAAAAAGATGTTTAATATGACAAGTTGGAATCTTCTCTCTGAATAGCAAAGGAAAGGGCTATGCACTGTTTCGAGAGCCTATGGCATCAATAGTACTTGCCAGTCATGACTCTGCAGGTTGTATTTGTATTGAGTGTACAGTTGTCTGTAGATCATGTTCTTATTCAGTCCTAGGCAATAGGCTACTGAAATAGTGGAATGTTTAGGTGTGACAGAGAATGATAAGACCTGTCTGCTTGGCTTCCTTATTTACTGTTCTGTGACAGTGAAATCATGTCAGACATGGTAAGTAACAAGACTTTTCCGTAACCAAGAACTTTCTCTACCCAAACTAATTCAGCTTGCCCAAAGCAAAGTATTTGCCTAAACCAGTTACCAATTTTGGGTTATTTTTGCATTTCTGTCCCTTTTCAACTACTAAAAAAAAAATCTAATAATAAATCACTGTAAAACATAAAACATTTATGTAAATGTTAAAAGTATAAATAATTATTCTAAGTAATAATCAAGAATAATTTTCTATTTGTCTGAGAATATCCACGCCCAACTTGCATTACTGGGAACCCCAAAAATATAGTCTATCATGGTATCAAACTTGGTTAAATAATTACATATGTATTTGGTCATATTTATGGCTACTGATCTGTCCTGGTTTCAGCTGGGATAGAGTCATTTTTCTTCCTAGTAGCTGGTGCAGTGCTGTGTTTTGGCTTTAGACTGAGAACAATGCTGATAACACACCAATGTTTTGTTGCTGCTAAGTAGCACTTACTCTGATCAAGGTCTTTTCAGTCTCTCATGCTCCATCAGTGGGGCAGTGCACAAGACGCTGAGAAGGAGCAGAGCCAGGAGAGCTGACCTGAACTAGCAAAAGGGATATTCCATACCACAGCACATCATGCTCAGTATATAAATTGTGGGAAGTCATCCAGAAGAGGCTGACCACTGCTTGGGACAGGCTGGGTATAAGTCAGTGAAAAATTTTATTGTGCATCACTTGTGTTTTCTGAGTTTTCATTTCTCTTTCTTTTGTTGTTCCCTCTTATTGTTATTATCATATCATTATTGTTGGTATTATTTCTGTTATCGTTATATTTTACTTCACTTCAATTGTTAAGCTGTTCTTATCTCTCCTCCCCATCCCACCTTGGGGGAATATGAGGTGGGGAGTGAGAGAGCAGCTGTGTGGTACTTAGTTGCTGGCTGGGTTTAAACCATGACATGGTAATTGCATTAAGAGTTCCTGCACTTAGAGAGTGGCCAGAAACAGGACTGTATCTCAGGTCTTATTGAGTGTTACAATAAAGCAGACATGAATATAGAGCAAACGTATATCCTGCAACAACTGGATAGCTATTCCAAAAAGTTTGCTCTCTTGTAAACAAAGAGAAAGCAACTGACGTGCTTACTGAATGCATGTTGACATTATAAGGGTTTAATGCCACTTGCAGATATTTCTCAGTAGAAAATGAAATGAGTCAAGAGGGGTTTGCAACAGTGTGCAACTTGACAACTGGTATCCCTGAATTTCTTGAATGATACAGCAATCACCTAAATAGACAATTACTGCCCTTTTACCTGATAGATTTTTGTGTATCCAACAAAATTTTCCATTGTTGTGCATACCATAATATTTATAGCCATGGTTCTGCCCAAAATTTTATTTGCCAATAATATCAATACAATGTACTCTGAATGTGACAAAAAAATTACACTAAATGCAAAGTAAAATAATACTGTTTTCTGCTGTAGCTGCAGGTATCATTCATGCCTTTAATATAAAGTTAGCTAGATGTTCACCACTGCAGGATGACTTTTGTCTCATTCTTGTGCCCACCACTTTGAAGAGCAATTTGCAAGCTGGTTTTGAATTGTTGTCCCAAAAAACTGTCTGGGAATGCCATCAGACAGAACTAAAACTGAAAGCTCACCAGCACACTCAACAGAGTGGAGGGTGCCAAGCATTTCTTTAGAATGTTGGATAGCCATGCCATGTGCTACCTAAAGAGGTTACCCCACTACAATCCTTCTTGCTCTCTGAGTTAAAAAAACCCCCCACACTTCCATGCTGGATTATTTTCTTCATCAGTCTTAGGGAAGACTTTGCCTCCCACTGTAACAAGATTAAGCTCATTCCATAACTATCTGGACACTACCTTGGGATCTTGGCTGGCTTCCTGCCATCCTGAAATCAAGACAAATCATCTTCTGTGCCATTATCCCAACTTGATATTTGCTTCCCTTAAGAGAGGATGTTGTGACCTAACCAGTGGTGGTGCACAAAAGCCTTTACTGACTTAATGAGCCAAAGGGCTATTGCCATCTGTTTATTAATTAGGTGCACTAGGTCCTGATTGTTACATATGGAACGAACCATGCTGTTGGTGGTGATGTCTGCCTGAATGCTGTTTATAAGGAAATGATTTTCAAGAAATGGGAAAAAAATGCCCTTGTTTGAATTGTTTGGATGTCATGCATAACTATGTCTCCCAATGTTTAAAATACAAATCATTATTCCACTTGTCTACTAAACATGTTGGATGAGCCCTCTGTTCCTATTTTGCTGTAAGATCTATACTTTATAAGGGAACACCACTAAAGGGTAGCTCGCTAGTTTTTTACTTTCATGTTTTTATTCACCATGACATATTAGTGGGTTTCTTGGTTTTAATCAGTCAAGACCATCATTACTGCCATGTAGAATCTCTACCAATTATTCACCAAGTGAAAAATAAAAAATACCTCAGAGCATCTTTGGATATTACAATATATATCACTATATATTCTTTGTTTGTTTGAAAGACATGCCCAGCAAAGCTGCAAATAATTTGCATATCTCTCTTGGACCACTGCAAAACTAGCTGTAGGTGTTTTGTTAGGCTGATTATTATTAAAGTTAAATTCCTTATATAAACATATATAAACATATAGATAAACATGTAACATAGGTCATGATATACTTACTTTGTATCTTACATCCTCTATCCCTTGGAAGAGAGGATCCTCTGCTAAAGAGGATGTATCTTGTCTCTTGAGTCTTTTAGGAGTATCCTTCAGTGTAACATGAAGACAGTGCCATTTCCAATTGGCCCTTCTCTGTATCCCTCCAGGTCAGACAAAGCTTCCATGTGGCCAGAGAGTAGAACACAGAGTCATGGAATCATGGAATGGTTTGGGTTGGAAGGTACTTTTAAATATAATCTAGTCCACTTCCCCCTGCCACCCCTGCCATAGTCAGGGACATCTTTCACTAGTTACTGAGTATATTCTACTGTACAGTAAGAGCCTAAGAATTGCCACAATTTTTTAAAAACTCTTCAAGTAGTAGAGTACTTCCTTACAGCACCTCTTTAGATAAATAGTTATAATCCTGTATTACAGTTGTATAATTCCCAAACATTAGACTTCCCTGTAAAGTTATGGCAAATACTGCAGAGAACATACATGCTACTGCAGAAAACATACATGTTACTGCAGAAAACATACTTGTTACTTCAGAACCCCCTTGATGTTTCATTCAGAATAAAGGCAATTTTAATTATTTCAATGTAAATGCATTCTGACCTCAGAAAAATTGCATGATTTAAGACTCTTAAAGGTCTTTCTTAACTACCACACTATACTATTTCAGGTAGGACAGATTATTAAATAAACCGATCCATACTGCTACCTACATAGTATTTTTATTTTCAAGATCTAAAACAGTTCCACGAACCCTGAAGCAAAACAGAAAGAATCTTGAAACATAGCAAGCTTGAACTTTAAACCTCTGTGGAAATGAATTATGCATATGGGTTGTGTGTACAATTTTTAGCTTTAGGAATAATCCTGTATACTGCTATTTATGATAGAGATGTTGATCTATATGATTAATGTGAGTTAACATGAGTCTGTGGGAGTTAACATTGCTAAGGAAAGGAATGAGACAAATAAAGAAAACTGGTACTAGATAGGAAGGGTTTTTTTTCCCTTGTAATTGGAATAGGAGATATATGAAAATAAGGAACTTCAAACAAGGGGAAAAGGATAGCCCGTTAATTTATCAGCTGTTTAACATGAGCATGAAGAATTTTGAACTATTCAGTCAAAAGAAACAGTCAGCATGCACTCTAATTTTGAAGAATTAGATTGCCAATAAAAAAAACAAATGGAATGGGGGAACGGGGAGGGGAAGAGTTTTGGAGATTTTTGCAGTGAGGGAGATAAAAATATTCCCAACAGGTTTGAATAATGTTTTTATTGTAAAATAGATGGAACTGAAATCCATACTTTCTACTGAAATAGGAAAGCTTGTATATTGTTGTCAATATATTGAAATTTGAATAATAAATCCTAACAGGATTAACCCTCAGCCTCTCACTGGCCTATTTAGCAGGTGCAAAGGTGGGGTTTTTTTTCAAAGAACAGTGGTGTACAAGTTACTTGTTCAATTGCTTCTTTGTTCTAGTATACATTTAGGAAAAGCTTTTTTTTTTCCACATGAATCAATGCATCTTTTAATCAATATGAGACTTTTTTGTAAAATAACTTTTGTTCAGGCTCTGTAGTTGTGTACATAGAATAAAGGCCAAAGTGCCCACAGTGTACAAAAGCAGTTGTCTCAGGACTGTGCATTTTGGTAAGAACATGGTCCTGATTACTTTTCTATGATGGAGATACCTACTTGTAGATGAGGTTTTCACTTATCATATTTGTTCATATACTTCTTATTTGTAACCCAACTACAAAAATCCAGTAGTGTTCAGGATTTATCCCACTTAGACCTTTCCACAGACAACTGAAGGTTGTTCTGTGCCAGTCAAACTTTCCAGTCTTTAAAGTACTGGGAAAATATTCTAACATCCAGCAATGATTACTTGTTTAACGAAAAAGCTTTGTATGGACATACCATGATACATTTGAGAATAATGCTGTAAATTTAAAGGCATATTCTACATCACAGCAAGCTTTAGGCAAACTTAAATTATTCATTTTACTTGTAACTATTTGTGCATGTATACATATATATAACCCCTTATAGTTTAAAAATAGATTTATAAAACATTGTCACCTTATAGCAAACAAATGATTCCAGAAAAGTACATTTGCAAACCTTCCGAAGAAGAAAGCAATTTTTAAAAGTGTATTGATTTGCCTAAAGTGTTACATGACATGATAGCCATACACTAAAGCATTGAATAATTTAAGTAAATCAATGCTTTCTGAATTTCATACAACTACAAACTGTCTTGGGCGATAAAAAATAAATCAATATAATAAAAAACTTGTGCAATATATAATGATGAATGTATGGGCTGATAATAACCAGAGGTAAAAACTCATTTTATTATTGTAACAAAAAACTTCCAGTTATCTTTTCACTATAATTTCAATCAGAAAACATAATACTCCACAGCAAATTGATTTTAGCTCTTAAATAACTTTGCATTTGAAGGATGCCTCACTGAAATGTAAGTATAACCTTTTTTAAATTACCAACATGGATACGGAATAGTTATGCAGATTTACTGCTTAGAGGCATTTCATCCAGTTTAAGGTTCCTAAACAATGACATATTCTGTAGATATAAATAAAGCATCATTTCCATTCTTGAATGACTGGTATAATGTTTTTTTTAATTAATATCTCCAGGGCAGAAGGATACTGCTTCATATGTTATAATTTTTTAACATTATAACACTTTTTTTCTACAGACAATACTTCCAGATACCTTCCAGAAAGTTAAGAGTTAAAAAGAGTTAAAAAAAACCAAACTAGAAATGCATATATTTTAAAACTGTTCATAACATCAATTATGTTGGTAACTGTTCATAACGATCAATTACTTTCTAAAGTGAATATAGTGTATTTGTAGATAACTGTTGATGATGTTTGTTATAACCATATTTATGAAACCTATTAAATTCTTGATCCATGATAAAAAACACTTAATGGAAACTTCTGTTTATAAATTGCATAATAGTGTACCAATTGAGAAATGTGTAGATTCAAAAGTCTTCCAGAAATATAAGAGGAACTTAGATACCTCTGAATACAAGTGAACACACTACCAGAACAACTAGAGTATCTTGCCTTTAAGATCCACATCTGAAACCATGAAGAAAACTGAATAGCTGATTCTGGGAAGCCATATGAAGGAGAAGAATGGTTTGGTGGTTGGTTGATTGGACGGTTTCTGCCTTTTTTTATTTATTTTTATTTTTTTAAATGAAGAAGCCTTCCACATTAATACTAGAAATATATCCAGTGTCTACATTATCCATATTTTAAATATCCATCCCAAGCTGTATAGAAGATGTCAGAGGATTTCAGACCAAGGGTTTGGGCTTTTTTTCAGCAAATTTTATTTTTACAAAAACCCAATTAATTCACAAGAATTGAATGGTACTTTTAAATATAAATCATACTTTCTGCCTCATCTCTCTGTGGATTCTAAAGGATTCAGCAGAAGCTAGTCACATCAGTTGATGAAAGAAAGCTGTTTTGGCTTTGTTTGAAAGGAGGGAATAGGAATACTATATAAACATGAAGTATCTGAGTTTTGTTCTAATTCAGTGTTCCTTCATACAAACATTTCAGGGCAAATTTACATCAGTAAAGATGTTATATAAAAGAGAAGATTACAATTCAGCTTGAAGTAACTTGGAGTTCATATTAGATGAAATTCACTATTTATAAAAGCAAAATATCTGTATCTACTGTTATTTTTATAAAATATACTCTTAAAGAAAATATCAAGAAAGATTATACTAACCCTGTATGAAAAAATGCTTTACTCTATAATTTACTTTCTAGAAGTACTATTCAATTTTTTTATTAGACTCCGAATGAGAAATTAGGTCTATTTTTCAAGTTGTTGATAGTCAAAACACCCTGTTACAATCTTTCTACTGAGAAAGTAGTATCAGCTATTTCTCAGATTAAAATCTTGCTTGAACTAAATACATTATGCTATATATGATTTTGAAAGGTAGATGTAGTCTTTTTTTCTATAGATAGGTAATTGCAAACCTATTTCTGAAGGATCCTATTATCTATTTTCCCTGAATGTCAAGATATTTACTTGCTTCTCTACACACTAAGTTTTCATTTTTGGATTATTGCCATCAAAGTCATTTTTCCATTTTCTTAGCTAATTCTGTACCCAGAGTTCATGTAATTAGATGGTGAATTTCATGCAGTTATATCACAAAGATTTAATATATGCATGCAAATGTAGAATCCATTTAAGAAAAGGTGGAAAGTCTTCATTGGACCCAATTGGCAGCAGAAACAATATTATGCTTGTCAAAAAAATTATGTACTCTTTCTAAAAAGGCAACAGAAAATTAAGATGTTTCTGAAGTGACAGATTATAGATCCTGCTTGCTTTGCCTTATCATGTATTCCTTTATAATTTAACATTTACTTCATAACTCAGTGCAATTTGTATCCAACCAAACATTACAATTTAAAATAAAATTTTGAAAAACTGTAAAATTCAAAACATCAGCATTTCCAATTTAGAACAGACAAATGGCTTCCTTCGAGATCCAATATTGTAGTCTTCAAAATATGTTTGTCCCTGACAATAGTGGGGCTAAACATTAAGTTTTTTGACAGGACAACCAATTGTGAATAGTGAAGAGCATTTTAAAGGAAAAATGGGCTGCATTCCTTAGTTACTAATTTCTGTGAATTCTAATATATATAGATTTTATATTTTTTTTTACTTTGTATTTTTATTACACACAAATAGAATTTCAATTTACCTTTGTTAGATATATATCTGGATTAACCAGCCACAATTAGTGAGAAAGTCCATCACAAACATCAGTTTGAAGTAGTCAAAGACTCCATACAACAGCATAAATCTACTTCAGTTATTTGTTTAGAAATTCCCTATTCATGTGAAAGTACTTACTAGTAGTAAAAAACTTAACATGGAAATTCATTTTTAATAACAGAACATATAAAAAAATTATACATAAGTTTAATATGCCCAAACAAACAAACACACAAGAGTCAACTCTGCAAATAATTTTGAAGAATATGACACAAAGAGGACTAGTTAATTTTACCTTTATGATGTATAGGTAAATAACAAGGATGAGAATCTTCCTATTCTAAACTGAAGTCACTACACAGGAGCTCTTGTCTTCATAGCCCACCTTGTGCTACAGCTACTGATAAAGACTATATACCTAGGACAGAATAAGAGAAACAAATTCTGGCAAATCTTCTGGCTTCCTTCGTTAATTCAGCCAGCATAAAATTACCAAGATATCTGGGGGGTTTTAGTTTGGCTTTGTGTTGGGTTTTGCGATTTGGTTTTTTTGTTTGTTTTGGTTTTGGTTTTGGCTTTTGGGGAGGGTTTGTTTTGTTTGGGTTGGGTTTGGCTTGGTTTGTTTGGGTTTGTGGTTTGTTGGGTTTTGGGTTTGGTTTTGGTTGTTTTCTTTTTTTTTTGTCCCTGATGTCCCTAATATTCTTGATTTAACTACTAGTTCTCTTCATTGATCTACCTACTAGTTCTCTTCAGCTTCAGCAACATTCCCGTGTTCTCTGCATTTCTATTCTAAACTGATCAGTACATAAATTATCACTCTAGTAAGGTGATACTTCTCTAATTCTGTCTCATTTCAGTCTTTTTCCTTGGTTCATGCTGTTACTTACTAGAACACACTCTGCATAAAGGACAGTCAGAAACATCCAGAGCAAAAGCAACAAGCAGTATATGGCTAGCTTACAAATACTTTGGGACTATGAAATTAACTACAAAAATGTGAGTAAAATACCCAGTTCATACAAAATTGCTTGAGTCCAGAGCCTTCCCACTGGGAATACAAATCCCAAGAGGATATTTTGAAAAATAAGATGTAGGTATATTTCAAAGGTTAACTGTAAATAGATGTCTACTGAATTAAGGTCCAGTGAAAACACCAGCATATGTAAAGAAAGAGCTGTAATTGCCAAATTTCCACTACTTTGTCATTTAGCTAAAATACCACAGAATTTTAGCATTTTCTGATTGGCATGTTGATCTCCACAAGGCAAATTCAAATTGTATTGGTATCTTTTCATGTTTGACCTGTAATTTTGGTATATAGTGTCTCATACTAAAGTACTGTACACTAGTAGACCTCCAGTCTTCAGCTCTATATTTATTAATGTTAGAGCATTTTTTGAAGCAGTACTTTGAATTTGAATCCTTTATGTGGGGAACTCATAAGCCTCCACTGCTTCAGGAAACTCAGCGTGTATTAAAAGTTTTGGATTCTTCTGCTTCTGTTTTGGAAAAAATGAAACTATCCAAGTCATATTTAATTTCTCTGTCTTGCTTCAAGTTTTACGAACATTTGTCATTTATCAACAATTCTTCAATTGCAAAGTTTGGAAAACATTAGCAGCCCATTTAGTATTGGAATATTATTAAATTAAGAAAAGTAACAATATATAAATAATAATATCGATTTCTGTTTGGTTTATATATTTCATAATGCACATTCACTATGTATTTTTAAAGAATTCTGTAGGTAGCACTGACTTTGTTATATGAGCTGTACAGTTATTTGTTTATTCATATGTAAAATAAACTTGATTGATAGAAATCCGGCCAGGAAATACCCGTTTTCAAACCTAAACATATGTTGCTATACCTAGTCATTCATGTGACTGTGGAACTTTGTTTCAGGCAGTACTCACAGATCTTGACCTGTCTGCACTGAGAAGTAGGACATGACCATTTTATGGTAATGAAGACCAATCACAAAAATTATCACTGAGCAACGTGAAAAACAATATAACATTGCATATACAAATAAGAGAAATATTTATCAACCTTTATACACCTGTTATGAATCCAGTATATATTGCCTTTAAGACAATTTCTCATTTATTTTTCACAAACCCTTTCCTTTCATTTTTTTTAATAAAGAATCATTTATCAAATTATTTGACTTCTGAGTTATTGTCTTGGCTTTACAAATCAGTTGCACATTCAAAAATGTTATCCTTGTTTGCTTTTTAAGCAGCCATTGTAACACAAATACTACCAAAAGCTTTATGTCTTTGTCTTCCAAACATAGTCTACTTAAATGCTTATCATGTCTTGTGCTTACCTAAATTTTTTCTGCAGGTGATTATGGAAACAAAAACGGCTCCATGTTACCAGCATAAAAGCCTTCTGTCTTCCTTTTTGATTGTTCCCTTACACCTTCCCTACTTATTCCTTGGCTCTTTACTGAAGTATTTTATGATCTATTATTATAAAGATTTATTATGAGTTAGAAAAGGGATTTTTAGTTATGTT
This sequence comes from Psittacula echo, assembly GCF_963264785.1. Lineage (NCBI taxonomy): Eukaryota > Metazoa > Chordata > Aves > Psittaciformes > Psittacidae > Psittacula > Psittacula echo. The sequence continues at coordinate 37,955,984 of NC_137735.1, read as the reverse complement.
CATTTACGTAATATTTTTTCACTTCACCATTTTTTTATACTGAAAGTTGAATGTGTCCTTTACAGCCTTCTTCTCAAAGATATTGTTTTCAAGAGGATAAATATGCAAGAGCATACCTAGATGCATTTTAGTTGCCTTTATGTTTATAGATTCTTATCTGTTGGTAGTGAAATGATAAAGACAAGCTAGGTGATTAATTTTTCCACTGTGGTAATCACATTGATTTAGTTCATATTCATGACATTTCATATTGTTAACAGTCAATGACCCCAAATTAATATAGGAGCAGTTTTGGCAAAACAAAGCACAATCTGACAATGCATTTACAACAGTGATTGTGTTTTTACTGTGCTGAGACCAAAATGTCAATTATGTTGGGAATGCAGGAATAGTGCATGTATATGAGAAAAAAAAATTACTTATACATTTATACTTGAAAGTTAAAAAATCTGCATTCTAATTATAGTGTATACAATGAGAACAAATAAATACTAAACACAAATATTTTAGAAATACAAGAGAGCATAGCACAAGTATAGTAAACCTATCAAAATCCATAAAATGTACCTTAAACAATTAACGAAGCAGTGTGCTATCACTTACCTCATGCTCTGCAACCATAAATCACACTAATGATGGTGACAATACTGTTACACAAAAATAAAGTTTCTAATCAAGCTTTTGGAAGTTGAAAACCAAAATAGTCACTTCAGAATTTTGGGTTTAGAGCAATGAGTCAAACCCTTTGCAGCCAACAACTGTAGAGTAGCTACACATAATTTTTGTACATTTCACTGTGGCTGCTTTTTGAGAGCTGAGATCATGTACTTAGTTTCTGTGCACATTACACATCCATCTGTTCCTCCTTCTGGCAAAGAAAGAAAAAAAAAAAGGAACGAAAAAAAAAAAAAGCATAGTAGTGCTTTATAAATTCCTTTCACCAACACAGCAGTTGTTAGCTTCCTGCTGGTAGCCCTGGTATAGGCTTCATTGGGTAATTATTTCAAGCAGGAAACTACCAATCCACATGTTCAAAAGTAATTACTAGCTCAATTAGCTATCCAGAAGCAGGTAATTTTTTTCTTAGGAGGCAGAAACAGAAATATTATAATACTTGAATATCTTTAATGTTAGCTTTTAAATAGTATCTGTGCAATTTATACACCTGCACATATTTTTGTAATTTAAACAAATATTTAATAGCAATAGAAATGCTCTATATAGATAAGAAATCATAAATGGTCACAAGGACTTTCCTAGGTACTTTTTGATTCTGGTCTAATATTAGTTTTGTTGTTATTTAGTATTTTCATTAATGATTTGACAATAAGCAAAAGGCAGAATTAAATTCACATATTGTATTAATTTGGGAAGTACTATATGTTCAACTGAGGACAACAGCAGGGACACAAGAAGACTGAGAAACACAGAGAGGAAATAGCAACATAGATATAAGAAAACCACAGTCTAATACATCTGGGGAAAAATAAACCAAAACCAGGACAGCATGACTGGGAGGATCTGTGAAAGCTGGCACACTGAAAGAGATTTAGGGGTAGTAGCGAACAGCAAACATGAAAACAAATTTGAGAAAGAAATAATAAAGATACACCTTATCAAGGGCTGTAGTAATCTGCTTGCTTTCTTTGAGCAGCTAATTTCCAGCAGATACCATGTTTCTCTCCATCTACTTATCTCAATTTTTTTTGCATGTTACTCTGAAGGAGAAAGTAACATTATCAGAATACAGGCCCCCATGTGGCCTTGTCTTGACTGATTTATAAAGTTTTAAATGGTGTAAGCTTCATTTTGTAGGGTCCTGAATAGCACAAGAATGAGCTACATAATCCACTATAAGGAACAATGCAGTATCAATGCACTGAGAGATGGCCTTATTAGCTTACCTCTGAAATCTACAGTTCTTCTTTCAGCACTTTTTCACTGCAGAAGCTTGAAAATGCCATTGTTGCAATTAGTTTGTTCAGCGCTAAAGGCACATCCAGATTCTTAAACTCAGAAAAAATTTATGCTTTCTAATATTTTATTTGGGATATGCAAATATAGAACAACATTCTCATGTGATGCTATATGTGGCACAGAATGAAAAAAGTTTCAATCCTTGAGAGAATTTCCATTTTCAAAACCAATTCTTTTTAATTACTATGAAAGCATTTAAGCCTGTCTATTCTGCACTTTAGCCATCAGGCAGTCACCATTTTAAAACACATTTCCACATCTTGGTGTTTTTTTTAACATTTAATTTCTGTGTGATTATATGTAATATATTTATTTGCCTTATCTTCTTACTACTGCATAGGGTAAAAAGCAATCAATGCTCCAATTACATAATGTTTTTATGGTTCAATAATATTGAATTTATTCTCTTCTATGCCATTTATCAGGTAAACAGATTTAACATTTGATATACACGAATCCAAACACTATCTCAAGTAACTTTTTTTTTTTTTTTCATAATTATAAAACAGCTACAGGACATAATTTCAGTGAGATTTGTTCTACAACATTATGAGAAGAAAGTTTCTTCATACACTTACCAGTAAGAGAGAAAGCTAGGAAATGTCTGAATAATGGATCTGGTGCAAGCTGTCACAATCATCCTATATATTCTAATTCATCCAAATGCAAGAGACATCTCATCCAGAAGGTGATTAAATATACAAGTATGTAACTGTGCCTATAATGGTAAATTTTATCTCTCTATAAATGATGAGATATAGCTTACTATGAACTAAAATTAACTTCCTAGAGATTTATAAGATTTGATTCACACCTATCTAAAGCTTTACTGCGCTGAATAAGAAAGTATCCAAAATTCTAGTTTGGCTGCAATGTAGTGTAGGAAAGTCCAAGTAGCTTCTGGTTTAGTAGCAACTAAACTAACTAATTTGGCTACTAGACGAAGTTTAGGTATAGCACTGCACAGATTCATGTGGGATACTCTAGTGAGAACAGAATTTCAGTTTCAGTGTCAACAACCTTTAACCATAATAAAAAAGGTGAAAGTGAAAATTTCTTTTTTTTCAAAGAAGAAAAGTGAAAAACAAAAACATCTTTCAAATAATCAGAGATTTAATATGATTTTGAGAAGGTAGGTTTAGAGGAAGTGTGCACTTAGAAACCAAAAGCTAACCACTTGCAGCAACTTTGAGAAAAATCTAAGCTAAGGTTCCTGTCTAGGGCTTTCTTTTCTCCAGATATGAAGAGCACATGCATATAAGTGGAAAAGCGATGAAATTGTTGATACACCAATCTTTATTTCTGGCTGAGGTATGCCACTACATCTTAATGTCTATTCTTATTCACTTGAGAGGTGTGCTGTTCCAAGAGCCTCCGTTTTTGTGAACTCATTTGTTTTTTTCCAAAAATACTTCCCTTCTCATCATAAAAGCTTCCTTTCAAAATGGAATCCTCTGATCTCAGGACTGAGGTTTATTTTCTATTCTGTTCCTCAGTGAAATTAGGTTATTTAATAAGACATCTTTTTTTTTTTACTATTGTAACTGGGAGGTTTTTTGCAAGACTTCAATATGGACAGCCTTTCCTAATGATAAAAAAATATTTTGTAAACATCTCACAAGCCACAGTCTAGCATGGCTTTTCTAGGTCACAAAGCCAAATTTGGGTCTAAGTTACCATCTGATGCTTTTCATGATTTTAATAATCTACAGTCTTGCTTTTTAACCTGCTGTTCCAGTGCATCTGGAAACATAGTTACTGATATTTCCAAAATTGCATAGAATATGTATGTGTGTGTGCATGCACAAGAGTGAAACAGTATGCATATATAATTTCAATTTCACCCATTCATTTTTTGTTTCACTTTAAACAGAAACTTTTCAGAAATACAAAAGAAGATAGTGCTAGAGAAACAATTTTTATTATAATTTCTCCAAGAATAGGCAATAAGGGTAGAAATACTATCCTGCTAATTTGTTCAATTAATCTAGATTAAGATTTAGTTACTGTACAATACAAACAGCAGCCACAGTAAGACTTCATCCTTGTTTTATTGGTATTTGAATGAACAGATTGCTTTTGCTCTGTTTCTTCTGAACTCTCTAGTGGATTTCTCTGGCCAGTATTGCCTGAGTCACCATTTATCTTGCAATAGCACAGACAGAACATATCCCTGCCATGATCTGTGCCATGGGAAGAATTCAGTATGACTGAAACAGATGGCATCTCCTGTCAGAGAAAAGTTAGTTCTTGCCTGATCATTAGCTCTTCTTCTCCTATCCATCTTTTTCCATCACACTCAACTAGTTGTTCAGTTGCTGATTGATGATCAGATATGACACAAACTGGTGGACAAATTTCAGTCTTCGTATACACCTCACAAGGTAAAATCTTTAGCTTTGTAGAAGAACCTGAATAAGACCTTTGTGAACAGTCTCAAAGGAAAGGATGAACACCAATTGGACTCAGAAGTTATTCTTTCATCTGCAGAGAAATTTGCCTAAGCTCAGGCCTTTGGCAAGGAAAGGAGGAGAAGTTTTCATTGTTAGTGCCTATTGGACTTTGTTTCTTAGAGGGTCAACCTTCTGAGTTCAAGAAACTGCTTGTAAGCTCAGAGTGCCTTTTCAGACTCCAGATTCTATGCATGGACTGAAACATGAAGAGGTTTATAAAATAAAATACTAACAGTGTGAAGGAGAAAAAGATAGATACTGAATTTTTGAAAAGTGCCAGTTATCGTCAGCTTCCTTTTGTTTCCCAGGGAATCCTGGGTCCTTGAGATATTACAATAAGGAGACTATGTGACATTGGTGCAGAAGACAAGTGGTGTCGCTAAAATATCTGTCCACTACTTCAGTTGCCATGCCTTTCCCTTTGCTAAATGATACACACCCTGGTGAGATTGAAATGGAACATCATAAAAAAATTGAAGTTTAGAACACAACATAGCACTGCAAAAAACCCATAAAATTTTATAATTTTGTAATTGCTTTAAAATTTAATTGTGAATTTGAGAGAGAAAATTTTTTTTGTGTGACAAATTTCAAAGCTGAAATAGTGAAATCTTTCATTATATATTTATAAGGAAATTTATTAATGTAGTTATTCATGCTTTGTGGTGATGCCTGAAGTGTTAAATAGTGCATCAGGCAAGCAGAGAATGATAAGAAGGCACTTAGAGAAGCCTAACTGCATTTAAAATACCATTTTAGCTTACCATTACTAGCAAGATGGTTTGACTGGGGCAATTTTTTTTCTCCACTTTACAAAGCATTTTCAAATTCCATTTAATTGTACTGCTTTGTGCCTATCTTGCACAGAAAGAGTATATCCTTTCTCACTGTTTTACAATTACTAGTGATATGTGAATGAATTGCCAACCTGGTGCATATTGTAAAGGACAGAATTCCTGTTCCAGAGGACAAAAAGCCTCAACATTGTATTGTGTCTTTTAAATAAGCTCTTCATGGAAAATTGTCTGAGTGCACATAGAAGCGAAGCAAAATACCATTGAGATGACAATGAGATTCTGGGGAAGCAGCTCAGTTAGACCAAGGTCCCTTGGCTAGAAAGATTGTGCTTCAGATTCTTCAGATCTTGTGGAATGTTTCAAATGAACAGCTGGGGAGAATACTCCAGGCAGTTCTTTCACTGTTAATGCTAATTTAAACAGTTTCCATAGCACAGCACACCGCACAACAATATACGTTGGTGCGTGCAGTTTAGGAGTCAGTCCTGCTGTTGTTTTGATATTTGGTCACCATTAGGAATGTACTTTTCACTTCAAGGGTACTGCAGCAGTGGCCTGGCTGCCCACAGAGTCTGTGGAACCTCCACCCTTGGAGTTTTCCAGCACTTACGTACACAAAGCTTCATCTGACCTGCCTTCAGGAGGTAGCCAGGAATACAAGACACCCAGATGTCCCTTCCAAACTTTTATGGGATTCCATAATCACTAATTACCTGCTTGCAGCCTGCAGGAAGTCACTAGTGAAGGTGTGTTGTTCGAACACATGAAAGACATGAAACATTCTTTTGCTTTATTAAAAAAAAAAAAAAAAAAAAAAAAAAGAAAGAAGCTTGAACTAGGTATTTTTCAAAAAAAACCCAGATAAATATAGGCTGCTTTTACTTCAATAATAGATAAATACAGATGGCTTTGGGAAAGTTCAAAACCATACAGAAAGAAGAATTCAAATACATAGAATCAGAACAATATTTTGTGATAACAGCACAGATTACTCATGATAGTAGCGTTTTATGGTACATTACAGTGAAAGAGATATCAATTTAATAATATTTTCTCTTTCTAGCAAGAATACTGTAGGATTAAAACAAAGAATTTTAATCTCTTTCTCACTACAAAGATATTTTTCTGAACATAGTTAAATGCAATGTCTTCCTGACTGGACAGGTGAATGTACTGAAAATATAGTTGAAATGACTCTTTGAGCTATCTGAAATGATTATCAACTCTATTACTCTAAACTCTTGAACATAGTCATCTTGAACTCACATTGGCCAAAGTACATTTAATTGTGAAAGAAAAAGATGCAGATACCATGAATCTGCCACTGTTCTATGTAATTCATCCACTTTTTACTTTATGAAAAGGAAAAACATATTTTGACAGCAAAGATTATAGCTACAACTGTAATTTCACTCTAGATCAAAAAAGTAGCCTTTAGGCCAAATACTTCCTCCCACTCTCATACTCAAAATAAATAAATGTATATTCAATTGTGTTCAGAATGATCTACATCTAGATGACACTCTTCACATTATCATGTCAATGAAAGCCAAAAGCAACTGTCAGATATGTGACTAAAAGAACCCCAGCAGTATTTCTTTTTCTTCTTTTTTTGACATTGTAAATTAATGGATGCATCTGGGTATGTTAGGATTTCACTAGACAAATAAAAGAAACTGCTTTAGGTGAAGCTGAAAGTTTTGCATCATGTTATGAATTTCATTGATAATGTGCAAGTTACTGAAATAATTAACCCTAGCCTACTCTGGCAAATAATGGCTTTAATCCCTTAGAGTATATTAATTTCATTTTATCAAATTAACTAGATTTAATATGAAATTTAAGGTAGGAGAGTAGCATTAACACACATGACCTAATGAATCCATTCAGATTAACTATTTCTAATTAAAAATGCTGTCAAAAATCATAGTAGCAACATGTCACTTTGCTTTTTACTATTCAATAATAATAGACTGAAGAAACAATTTTTCATTTACAATTCTGATGAGGTAGCATTTTAAATTAGTATATTATTTGAAAATATAAATTACAATTGACAACATCTGGTAGATTAACGCAGGTTGATATGACACTGATAATAAGATCAAGGTTATAGATTTTGATGTAAGTCTTCCATAGAGAATAAAAATTATATTTCTTAATCTATGACTAAAATGTACTGTATCTTAGTACTTTTTGATCTTTGCAGGACTACCATTGTACAGTAGTGGCTTTGAAAAGATTTACACCAAAATTGTCTTAACACCGCAGACTTAATAGTTTATCACGTATTATTGTAACTTGTCTTTATATGCTGACACAGTGTTAACTTTAAAAAAAAGAAATAATTGGTCATCTCAATTTTTATAGAGAATTATTAAAATTCATAAAATGACTAGCTAATTTATTATGATTTAATTATGCTAACATTTGGCATGCTCTATTATGCTTTATTAATAATACTTTGGGAATTAGCAGGAAAAGATTAGTAATTAATTTTCAGACCTCAATATATATAATTTTTTAGGCTAAACAAGAGCTTGTATTTGGTTGATTATGAAATGCAAAACCACAGTTTTATGACAGCATAAGTGACCATTTTATGACCACACTCACTGGTGAAATTCTAACATCAAATGAGAGGGAGAAAAAAAAACCAAAGCACTTCCTTTCCACCTGCTGGCATTAATATTTACCTAAAAAACTATAGCTAAAAAAAGCTATTCTCAAAGTTCTGCTACTTTAAAAGGTTAAATTTCAAGAAACAAGTTAAATGAGTAGAAATACCTTCAGCTTTGCTAGTTATGTTTATACTGTCACATTTTTGAGCAAACTGCTCGAGAAGAAATCCCTTCTTCAGTGATCATTATCAGTGTGAACTATATGTTGTTAGTGTTGCTTGTGTAAGGTTAAAATAATCTTAACTTTTTTTGTTATCTACCTAAGTAAAAGTAAATATTGAATACAAACCCAAATTTTCCACCAAAAAACGTAAATGAATATGTACCAAAACTTAAAAAGTGTGCCATTCTGTTAAAATTCTATACATCTGTTTACAAGTTATTAGAGGTTTCAATATTCTCAATGTACTCTTATGAGCAATAGTAGGAGCATATGATTTTTAAATTTTTTGTAGGAATCCAGAGAGACAGGAAAAACAAAGGATGCAATTAGAGGTGGCAACTATTGATTAAAAATCCTTATCCAGTTCACTTAAAAATGAAAAATGATAAATGACATAATTTTCTCATTGGACAGAATGTCAAAAAAAAAAGTTGTTTCTTATATCTCTAGTGTGAACTTCTCAGGAGAAGTTCAATAGTCTTTTCATGTTTGAGAAACATGAAAAATAATGTTATTGGTTTTTCACAACAGAGGTGTGGGACATTAACATCATGAATGAAAAGATAGGAAATTAAAGGCATAGGTGAAAAATCTGACTGATTCTATGACTCTATAGAGGCCCCTTAAATAATATTTTAAAGAAATAGAGTAGTGAAAGGATGGATTTTTCAGTTATTGCTTAATATTTGTTGATTCATTCTATTTTACAACTTTACTAAGAAAGTTATGCAGTTCCAAGAATACAAATCTTAATAGTTTGTTTTCATTGCCAAAATAAGAACTCAGGAGGTCAAATAAATCTCTGGCACAGCACTAATGAATGCAGTGAAATAGCACAAGGGGTGATTTTAACTCATAATGTTTGATGGATTTCAATTTTTGCCAAAATAATTTATCCCAAGCCTAATTATTTAAAATGCAGAGTGGAAAAACAAAACACTCAAACCAAAATAAAATTCAAAAAAACCCCACAAAACCAAGGCAATTAGGAAATCAACCAAAGCTTTGGTGTTTTTTATTATATTAAATTATATTAAAGCAAAACAAACCTAACAAAACATGATGCAATCAAACTTCCCAATTCTGGTTTCTAAACAACAAAATGACAAACGAAAAGAAACAAGACAGAAAATTCAGACTTAAGGAGAAGTCTGGATATACTGATCCTCTATATACTACTGTTAATCATATGCAAATGTTTTGTAGCCAAGCAATAAGATCAGTGTAGTGGGCCAATAATCCATAAAAAACAGTGAACTGTAAATTTCTCATGCATAACTGAATCAGGTCTAGATGGCCAAAATATTTCTCCATGTCTAGCTTATTAATACTGAAAAAAAAATTTTATTATTATTTCACATAATTTAATAATCTCTTCCGCATGACAAGAAACAATGCTAGAGTTGAGCATAACCTGCTTCATTTCCATTTCAACTAGTGCCATAAACCAGGCAGTCCCTGCACGTGCAAGGACAATCTGTTCTTCCTTGAAAACTCACAGTTTAGAGAAACACAAAATAATATAAAAATACCTTAATCAATACTTATGTGGAATTAAGTCAGTTTTTTGAGTGGGTCAGCAGTGGGTTGGAATCATCCGGTTTATATTTGCAGCTCAGTAGAGGAAGCAGTTCTTCCATACTCTGCATCAGGTGCATAATTTTTTACACATTTTACACCTTTTTTTTTTTTTGTGGATCCAGACCTTGATTCTGGAAACATTGTAATCTAACACCACAATCAATGCAACTAGGCATACTGATTTAAAAAATAGTTGCTAGTAGCATGAAATAAGCTAATGGAGGACTTAAAAAGATCTGAGTTTATATTCTGGCATACTATGCGTTATTTCAGTGAAATGTCAGTATTTCTGTTACCCAATTGTAAAATGGAGATAATAATACTTCTTTGTACCTTTGGACCATTGTGCAAAATTCTGAAGTGCTACCATGCTAAGGCAAAATACCTTAAATAGATTTGGACTCTCCTCCAGGCACTTAACAGGCACTGCTGTTAAGCAAATAGTATGGGAACCTGGATATTACCCAGATGAGGCCTCCCTCCATCAGCATTCAGAAAAAGGCAGAAACTTTGATTTTCAACCTGCTTGATTATGGCCCTGAAAAGGTGCACCACTTTTTATACCAAAATCTGCTAAAATAGCCTCCTGGCTTCTCCGTCTAAAATCAAGGCTTCAGCACTCATGAAGTACAGTGACCATCAGAAGACTGAGTGAAATTCATAAATTCTTTCATGTATACCATGTTCAAATGCATTAATTCCTCTTAACTTATGCTTAAACTCCCCCTTTCCCTGCTGACAGGGAGTAGGAAATAATCATAGCCTCTGTACTCAGGGAGAGACTTGTATAGCACCGTAGCAGGCCCTAGAAAGACGACAGTGTGTTAGGAATCAGTCAGTGTTCATTGTAATATCCAGCAAAAGAGTTTCAGCATGATCTAGTCAGTGGTTTTAAGTGTATGTAAATGGTTTTAAATGCATACAAGGGAAATGCTTGTAATAAAGGAAAAGTTACTGCTCTGAACTTGCATTTACCAAATTTAAAGCTTTTCGTGGTGTTTTTCAGCAAGAAGAGGAAGGAAATGCAAATGCTTCAAAAAGAAGTAATTTCCTATATTGAAACCTTGAAAAATATTTATTCCTTGTCATTATCTTCAGTACTTAATTAGTGAGGAATTTTCACTGACTTAGGATGGACTAAAGTTAAACTATCTTTATTATGATTAGACAAAAATATTAACAATATTTTGCACATCTAAAAATTAGTCTTTTAAAAGTACTAGATTATATTGTAATTTTTTTTTTTCAACATGCCATGTGTGATGTAGTAGTCATGTAGTTATTACATCAGTTATGCTGCTCAGTGTGATTTACAAGCTTAGACCCATAGAGCAATTGTTAAGCTCAAAATTTCTTACATGGGCAAAGAAGTAGCACACCCTAAGTCTAAGTAAAGCCAAAAATGTACTGTTAGAATAACTGAAACTTGGAAAGTCTAATCAATGTCAGCCCAGATAAAATTGTCAAAAAAAAAAAAAAAAAAAAAAAGAAGAAAGAATATTAAATCAGTTAAAATTTTTGAGTTTCTACTCTTTTTTCCTCGTGGTATGTCCCCCTGCCTGTACTCCTCCATGCCATATCCTGAGTTTTCTCAAGGCTCCCAGTGTCATACCAGACCTGTACATCTCTACACTAATATGCTATAGAGTAGTAAATACCTTATTCTACCTGCAACTGCTTGTTACTACTTCCCGCATGAAAAGAACTGTATACACTGCTAACTGCATAAAACTGTGTACGGCTGTAACACACACAGCTAAATAACACACACAGCTAAAAAGTAAAAGAAAGCCTTAGACTTCTAGTCAATTAGAGAAATTGCTGCCATGGCTAAACCAAGTAAGACAAAGCTGCAGGAGGGTCAAGAAAAGATCACATGGAGCAAGACTGACAAACTCAGGTCTGAGGCTTTGCAAACTCAGTGCAAAACTTATAATCAATATCAAGCCATGGCAGTACTGTATTGCAGAGCTACATGGTTACACACTGCATATTTTCTCAGGGCTATTTCTGATTCTGTTATTTATATTAATTCATTAAAGAAATTGCATCATATTTCAAATGCTAAATAAATTTTGTGTGTGTGTGTGATTCTTCAAATTCTGCAATGTTGATTTTGGTCATTTGTTGTTGTTTTGTTTAAACTACCAAAATAAGTATTTACATTTGTCTGTACATTTTCTTGTCTGTACAAGAAATCTTTATCGTCAGTATATTGTAATGGGGCTTTGAGCAACCTGGTCTAGTAGAAGGTGTTCCAGCATATGGCAGGAGGGTTGGATGCTGGGGATGGACTATTCATTAGGGACTTTAGTGATAGGACAAGGGGTAATGGGTTCAAACTTAAACAGGGGAAGTTTAGATTAGATTGTATATAAGAAAGAAATTCTTTACTGTTAGGGTGATGAGGCACTGGAATGGGTTGCCCAAGGAAGTTGTGAATGCCCCATGCCTGGTGGTGTTCAAGGCCAGGTTGGACAGAGCCTTGGGTGACATAGTTTAGTGTGATGTGTCCCTGCCCATGGCAGGGTGGTTGGAACTTGATGATCTTAAGGTCCTTTCCAACCCTAACTATTCTAAGATTCTATGATCTGTAAGTCCCTTCTAACCCAAACCATTCTATGATTCTATGATTTGAAGACTCTGGCCAATAAGTTTGAAAGAGTTAAATCATCTCAAGGGTACCAGAGACATCTTTGCTGAATCTAAAAAAATATTTTGACTAATATTGGAACATAAATACTGCTTAACAAAACTTGGAAAGGAAATTTTGTTGCCAACAAGGCTGTTACCTCTGAGGGAGGAAGGCAGCCATGAGATACTTTACAGACATCTCAAAAATAATGACCACTTCTGGAAAACTCAGGTCTGGTTAACTTCAATGAAATCTGCCTCATTACTAACAATTTTTACTTGCAACACATAGGCTAGACAGTCATGCTGCTCTGTATTTCAGAAAGAGACAAATCAGTCAAAGCTTGCAGAACTCTGGAAAACTTCATGAATGCTTAAGTTCTAAAAAATAGGAATTCTACCACAAAGAAACGGCAAGATTTCTGTTTTATTTAAATTTTCAATCAAAAAATGTAAGGTAAAATTAGCTTTTCCCTCTTTTTTTTTCCCATCTTTTTTTTTTTTTTATTAGTTCATTAGAACTAATCATTTTGTTATGACTATTTTCTACATAGGACCTTTATGTCCACCATGCCATAAAAATGTTTCTCTAACTGTATTTTAATAGCCATCCTTTTTCCCCCTAATCAAAGCTCTTTGCTGTACTCATTCTCCTACCAGACTAGAAGTCCAAGCAGACCATTGAAAGACATATTTTTTCCTGCCTAAAATCCTTCTCTTTTAATCTCCTGTACCACCTATCACCTTTAATCACATATATATATATACCTTTAATCCTATACCACCTAATAATTTTTATTTTGAGCACCTCCCTCTTTCCCACTTTTTCATCTGATTATCACCCCTAACTGTTGCTAGTACTTTGTTTCATAAATGCAAGCTAAGCAAAAGGAAATATCTGCTACTAAATTGAATATACTTTCTAATTTCAAAATATACATGCAAGGTAAACTCAGTATATGGTTTCCTTTGTTTAAGAATAAGAAGCAAAAAAACCCATCTTGGGACAAAGAAATTAGCCTGGGAATATGCATTAATACTGAGTCTTAGTAGATGTTTTTATTATTTCTAGTCTCCCAGGTACGCACTGCCTCTTCCAGATAGAAAACAGTGACAGACCTCTGTCATTTGGTTGTTACACTCTAAATTAAACATTGCAAAGTTTATACTGCATACCTGTATTGAAAGAATCTATAGGGAGAAGGAACATGAAGGTTAAAGCAGTGAGAAGTTGTGATCTAAGAAATTAAAATCATTCTTGTGAGTATATTGAAAAAGTTGGGGAAAAAATAATAGGTCCTTCGTATTTATTGCAAAACAGTATAGTATAATAAAATGAAGAGTATAGTTAAATGTCCTATACATTAAAAAAAAAAAAAAAAAAAAAGAGTAGATGTCCCAAAGAACATCATGCAAGTAGAACATGTAGCTTTTTAGTAGTATTAGAATTAACTTTTTAGTTTATATACTCTTGCTATGCAGCAAGTAAAAGGGTGGCAAAACTGGTTATTCTTAGGTACAGCAGGCTGAAACTGAGCTATGCAGTGTCTTCACATCTTCTGTATTTCTACAGAGAATGCTGTTCAAGTCAAAAATAATTTCTATCATGAATTCTCCTTTTAGCCTGTACTAACTTTCTAAACTTGAAATCCAGAACAGCATGCACAAGATGTGTGATACTGTTGTGCCATTTAAATTAGGCAGCCAATATATACAGGCTATCATGACAGTATAATAGGATCTCCTATAACAAGACATCATTAAAGATTATAAACTACAACATTAAAGATTATAATCTGCAACATTTGACTGCCTTTTTAGAAGTGTGCAAGTAATTAATAAGATGTAGTTTAATTAATGTGGTTCAGTGTTAGCAATTTATGTGTTTGCATTAAGGAATCATTGAAGATAATATATTAATGGCTGAAATTATCTTCTCAGGAGTGTGTGCAGTTATGTTGACATAAACCTGAAAGACCTTGATTGACCTGTCAATTTAATAACTAATACTTGCTGAAGTTATATATTATGTGCAGTTATAATTTTTGTTAATGTTTTCCTATACTTACTTAGAGAATTCTCATGCATTCAGTCTTAGCTCTCTTTCACGTTAAATCAAATTATGTGCACTGTGTGACCAAAGGACTGTGGGCAGAGGCCCCAGCTGAATATGAATTGAGGAGAATACAGTTACTCCACTGAAAACAAGACTTTTTTCTCTTCCATAAATACAAACTTGTAAGATCTGACAATCCTTCTTTCCTATAACCTTTTTTTTTTCTTAGTCTTTTCCAAACTGTGCAATTACTTCTTCCATTAGTTTTAAGAAATAGTAAGAGTACTTCAGAAGAATGCTTTAGGCCTCATTTTTATTTTCAAGATTTGTGTTCAACTTAATTTGTTTCTAATGCTACAATGAAAGAGAAATGATAAATTTATCTCTATAGGTAGAAGTTACTTTGGCCCATGTTTTTTTCTTGAAGGTAAAAGTACCAAATATCCATTTCTCTATCTCACTCAGCATCTTTTTTCATAACACTTAGCAACCATCATACAAGCAGTCCTTCATCTGTATTGATTGTAAACTAAACAAGTTTATTAACTAAATATAACACAGCAGAATTTTAAACAGGCATTAGTGCCTCAGTACTATCTGGAGCCCATTTGACAAGTAGCTTCATAAACAAAACCCTCAGCTGTATTGATCTGCAACTCAGAAGAAAAGAAGGAAAAAAGAGGTGACTAGATCCGAGATTTCCAGTAAAAAAGATGAAAGACTGACTATCTATTGGAGAAGTTGGATACACACAGCCTGAGCCTTTCCACAATCAGAGTCATAACCTCTTCCAGCCTTGACCCATAACAGAAGAGGAACAGAGTACTAGATAATTCTACAAACCAACTTGATATCTCTGGAAATGGGATCACCCATTCTTTTGGTTGTAATAATACCTCTGGTACAAACTCTCCCATTTTCCAAAGGAGGCTCTTAAAGCTTGAGTGGCTTGACTTCTTGATATTACATTTCTGTCTAGCTTGAATTTAGCAAATTGCAAACCAAATAATAACTTTACCAAATTCAGAGTATGAGAAATATTTTTGTCAAATCCCTTTTATAGAAAAATGTAAGACAGTTAAATATTGCCAAATCATCTTTTTTTTGTTCTGATTTTCAGTCATGTTTGATATGGGAGTGATTAAGGAAGAGGAAATAAGAGAAGGAAAAAACGTCTTAGCATTGTTTAATTTTTTATTTTTAAAAAATCTTTAAATGGAAAAATAATGTACTTTGATAGTATTGCCAAAAATAATAAGATGAAACTATTAAGTGAATTAATAAAATTATTTTTATTTAAATATTTATTTAAGTATTTCTTTAAATATTTATTAAAATAAAGTATGAATTCAAAAATGCCTAATGATTGTAAAACCCAAGTGGGCTCTAGGCAATATTTCCTTCAGCTGCAAACAGATTATTTTACACAGAAATAAAACGAAAAAAAAAAAGTTTTAGCCTGAAATAAATATTTAAAACATCTGGAGCTACAGGGAACGGAGTTCCACAAAACACGGTAATAAAAATCTATCTTTATAAGAAGTACTGTTCTCATCTGAAACACAAGAGCTATAGCAGGTACTGCTTCACCATGTACTCTAATAGAGAATCAGCTATACTCTCAATTAAATTCTAACTTTATATTTGAATTTGTGTGGCTTCATCTTCCTGCCAGCTGTCTTTGTTATGGCCTCTCTTGCTAAATTAATGAATCTTTTATTTTCACCCTGTGAAAATATTTATGGACTGTAATCAAATTACCTCTTAAGTTTGACAAGATAAATAGATGGGGTGCTTTCACCATCATTTCTCTCCAAATCCATCAGACTAATGTCCTTATGTTTCCTTATTTACCTTATCAATTCTTTTAACAGTAATCATCACAAATAGATTTCAATATTGGCCAGATCTATACTATATATGAATATGCTATATATATATGTATATACATTGTAAGCAAATACATAGTAAATATTTATGTATAAATATTTAGAGATAAAACCAGGTAATTGACTTCCTAGTTCTATCCCCTGCTTATACACCCAGAGATTTCATTAGACCATAGCTAGGTGATCTGATCGGCTAAGTGTGACACACGAAGTGTTTTATATCCACACTGGCCCTTAATTTCAGTTTATGTATGCTGCATTCCTTTCTGAAAGTAGGACCACCATTTCTGTGTATAGAACATGGCTTTGCATTCAACTACTTTAGAAGTGCACTTGGGGTTTGGGATTTTTTTTTTTAATCAAAAAACTGGCCCATGAGATGGCCACTGAAACTGAGAACATCGTGCCCCAGATAAGGTCTTAGCAGGCAGTCACAACCCCAAAATGTCAAACTGAAAAATTTCATAAACTGCTTCCTGACCCATTCTCCTCAGATTCTGAGAATAGAGTGCTACTCCCTGAAATTCCACAGCTGATAATCCAAAGGAGTTATAGACAAACACTTATACATCACTCAATTCATAGGAAATTCACTGCAAACTCCCTTCTGAAGCTTGCTTACTGACATAATTTGCTGACATTTAAAATTACAAGCATAATACAGAATTGTCACTTTTTTTACCACAAAAAGATTTCAATTAGAAAATGCAGTAGGAGGGAGAGTGGAGTCTCAGTTGGAAGAGATAATATGTGCTGCAATGTCTCGGAACAATAGAATTCAATCTCAATAGGAAGTCTTTATTTAGAACATTTTCCCTTTTGTGTGAATATCTTAAGAATGTTATTTAAATGTTTCTTTACAAAAGGGGCAAAATTAAAAATGTGCTAGATTGGGCCAAAACCTATTTACTCTATTCACACAAGGAGACTTGTTCCTCTGGAAGCCAATAAGACATCTCGGCTATGAATGTCAAATACAGTGCAGTTAATAATTAATTGATTTATTTTTCTATGGTCACCTTAGTTTGCAAAGTAATATGGTTTAGATTTTAAAAAAAATAGTTAAAATTCAATATTGTTGCGTACTCTGCTGTAAATGCAGAAACACCACTGCAGTCAAGGATCTTCTCTGGATTTTAATCAGGGTAATTCTGGACTGGTGTAACTGGCCTCCCATTTCCAAAAACATTTGGTGGGAAATGGGACATATCAATGATAGAAATAATGAAAATAAAAAACAGAGCAACTGAATATGCTTAAACCAGTAAATTCACATTGTATAAAAATCTCTCATTTTCATCACCAGAACACATAAAAGATTATAATTTCAAAATATTTATAATATTTTTGTTGTGTAGAGATACTAATACCTGTTTTGTGAAGCAGCAGTTAAGACATGCACTAGGCAACTAGATAGCACACCATGAACTGGAAATTATTGGCAGAACACTTTC
Organism: Psittacula echo; assembly: GCF_963264785.1. Classification (NCBI taxonomy): domain Eukaryota; kingdom Metazoa; phylum Chordata; class Aves; order Psittaciformes; family Psittacidae; genus Psittacula; species Psittacula echo. The sequence continues at coordinate 37,938,299 of NC_137735.1, read as the reverse complement.
AGCCTATTTCTTTAAACCTTTGTTTGTCTCCAAAATCACTGGATTGTCACTGGAGTACTGATTTTTAGCTCTGCTTCAACGGAGAAGCAGAAGCAAATGTTGTTGAAAAGTATAGCCTTTGTTTTTACTGAAATAATCTTCAAAATATTTCAAACTGTTCTCAAATGTGGTAATTCACTTACTTAAATATGTAACTTCAGTGGCCCCTTCCACATTCTGTGTTCAGATTCTATTCCTCATTTTTCTCTTTCCAATAAGGAATAAAATCATCTGACAAGGAAATTTTCTAATGCTTTTTTGGTATGTTTCTCTTTTTCTCATCAGTTTTGTGCTTTTTTTCTTCAGGAAGGTTGTGTTCTCTCATGCAATGATTAATTTGTTTCTTTGGGAGTAAAAGAAAAGGAAAAGCCATGATGGAGGTGAATCATGAGACCATGAAACATGGGACCAAATCTCACAATTAGAGACATACTTTCTGAACTCATGTGGAATATAATTGGGAAGGCAATGTAACACTTCAAAAGGTTTACATGATTTTGGCTGACTGTTTTTAAATAAAACTAACAAGAAGCTGAGGTTTTATGAGCTTTTTGGGGAAGAGTTGCAGTTGTAGTTTGGGGGGGGGGGGGGGGGGATGGAAGAGCATGTAGAGTCCATAGAAGCTATTTTAGATTACTTTTACAAGCAGGCAAGATTCTTCAGGAACTCAGTTAAAAGAGCATTGACTGAGTTTCCTTTTTAAAGACTGGCAGATTTTTTATCATGCGTTGATATCTACTGTTCCGCAAACATTTCAGCAAGTGATAAATATATCTCAATTCAGTAGGTCCATTAAATATAAAAGACAGGAATACCCACACCAGAGTAGAAGTTTACATTGCCCATGATATTATGTTAGCCAATGGGTAATATCTAGGACAAAGTATAACAGGATGTAGCAATATTTCCTCAGAATATTCTCTCAGCCTTCAGCAATTCACAATTTGGTGATCCTGAACATGTCTCTTTTTTTATTTTATTTTTATTCTTATCTTGATAGATTCTTCTTCCATAACTTTAAGCAGTGTAGGCTGCTAGGATCCACACTTGCTTTAGAGTTGAATCACATGTTCTCCAAATAAGTCTCTCCTGGTTTTTATTCTGAACTTATCCCTTGATAGTTGCATTGAACAATCAATGAGTCAATGAACAGCTCACTCCTCTTCTCCTTCTCCACGGATTTAATGCGTTTCTAGCTTTATATCATACCTTTATATCAGACTTTTCCAAGTCTCGAAAAGTCTATTTATTCACTGTTCAACGGAAGCTCTCTACATTTGATCAGTTCTATCTTTTTATGTATCTTTTCCTTTATTATTATTATTATTGTTATTATTATTATTGTTATTATTATTATTATTATTATTATTTCTGCTACATCTTTCATTACTGCACACACTGGTCAAGCTGCAAATGTACTATAAATTTATCCAGCGACATAATCATGTTTCCCATTCTGCTCTCTATTTCCTTCAGTCCTCAGTATTACATCAGCTTTTTAGCTACTACTAAAATGCCAAAACTATGTTTTCAAGTTCCAGTTCTTGACTGGAAAATTATTCTGTGAGGTATGATTCAAAAAGGTAAAGTATAAGTTTCATAAAATCATAGAACACCAAATTGGAAGGGATCTCAAGGATCATCTGCCACAAACTTTCTTGGCAAGGCATGATCTAGACTAGATGTTCCAGTACCCTGTTCAGCTGAATCTTAGAAGTGTTCAGTGTTGGGGAATCCATCACTTTCCTGGAGAGATTATTCCCAATGGCTGATTGTTCTCAATGTGGAAAATTTTCCTCTAGTGCCCAGCTGGAATATCCGCAGGAGTAAACTTGTAGTCATCAACCTTCACATCTTCCATGTGACTCCTTGTAAAAAGGGAGTCTCTGTCTTCTTTGTAACCACTTTTCAAATACTGGAGCATGGTTATAAGGTCTCCCCTGAGTCTTCTTTTCTCTCTGCTGAACAAAGCCAGCTCTCTCAGCCTTTCCTCACATGGCAGGTTTCCCAGGCCTTTGATCATCTCTGTGGCTCTTGTCTGGATCCTCTTCAACCTGTCCACATCTTTTTTTGTGTATTGAGAACCTAAACTGAGCACGGTATTCCAGGTGTGGCCTGACAAGCTCCGAATAGAGTGGGATAATGACTTCTTTCTTTGTTCTGGTGATGCCTTTGTTGATGCAACCCTGCATACTGTTGGCTTTCTTTGTCACAGCAGCACACTGTTTACTCATATTGAGCTTGCTGTCCACGAGGACTGCCCAGGTCCTTGTCCACAGAGCTGCTCCCCAGATGGGTAGATCCCAGCCTGTGCTGTACTCTTGGATTGTGTTTACCAGCTGCAAGACCTTACACTTGTCCTTGTTGAACTTCATAAGGTTCTTCTTAGCTCCTGCAGGGTGGCTCTCCCTTCCAAATAAAGGAAGTCCCCATTCTTAATAAAATATTCATTTTAAATATACTAAAGAGCTAATTAAAGCTCTGAATTTTATATCACTCTTCAGTCTTGGATCAACTATTTAATTCTTTCTTACTTTTCTAATATTTACTCTTCTTTGTAATATATTTGAATTAATTTCAAAACAACACAGGAGAAAATTTGGCTAAAGGAAAGCAGAGGACTATATAGTCTCTTGCTAACACTGAACACCCCTCACTTAAAAAAAAAAAAAAATATTGAATATAGAGTACTTAGTTTAGCGATGCTATTTTAAAATTATGAATTTGGGTCATTAAAAATAAATCTAATAGATTTAATAAATACAAAATTAATTTCTTGTCATTAAGGTTATTTTCAGACATAAATGTTTTGAGTTTACACAAAAACCTATTTATTCAAGATACTTTGCACAAACGTAGCTGAAAATACTTTTTAAAACCCTTTTAAATTTTCAAAATTATTTAATCATTTCTAAAAAAAATGACAGTCTGTTTTATTTGATATGACAGTTATGACACCTTAACTTTAAATTGTTGATTTATTCCCAATTGCAATCATGGTAAAGAAGGCCAGAAGAAAATCCCACACAGAGAATAAACCACAGGCAAAATGTTTAATCCAATACCACTGCCTTCATCGTTAATTACCTCTCAAGAGGCTAGGATGTCAATAGATAGCGATCTGGTATCTTGGAGTCTTTGCTGTTAAATGCGTGATCAATACTAAATAGAATTTTAACTGCCCATGATTTAATTAGGAGTGGTTCCTTTTATCCTGCATACAATACCAGAATCTCACTCAATAAAGTACGAAGAAAGATTGCCATGTTGGTTTTGTATTTACTACATTCTGGGACTTTGCACAGAAATTGGGAGACTGTGTTGTTATGAACTTGTAATTGGCCTATCAGATGAAAAGAGTCAATCTTCTTCCCTTCACTCTAAATTAATCTAGACATTTGCAAGTACAGAAGACTGAGAACTACAGTTTTATATCCTTAATACTTTGAAGTTCCAAGAAAGAAAATTCATATAGTATTTTAGAGGGAGGCAATAAATTTTCAATAGAGGCTAGATGTATTTTCAACTGAAAATAACGTATCGCTTGAATATTCATCCTGTTCCTGTGCCCAGATGGGCACTGGAAAATAAGATCATATTACTAGCTGTGAAACATCAGGTCTTTTACCATGTGTAATACAAATACATCCAAACAAGACATTTTGCTCATCCTTCTGCAAGACTTACCTAAAGACCTAGACTGTTTCTGTAGAAGGTAACTGCAACAACTAAATAAAAAAAGAAACATACTAGAGTTACAAAAGGGAGTGCAGCTATTTCTTCAGAAATATAATTAAGGGAGCACATATTACCAAAGATAAATCCATGAACCGCAGGACTGCAGAATCGGAGGTGTGTGAAGAATATGACAGCAAAAACATACTAAGAAATACTAATTACTGGAATACAATCATAAGGCAGTTCATGATGGAAGAAAATAGAAGAGTTCAATATATTTTTCTATTATTTACTCAGAAGGAAACAGCATGATGAATCTTCTTATCACACAAGGAAGACAAACTGCTTTCCAGTCCATTAGTAAGCAAATAGGTATAAAATAATACCTACATGTTGTAAACATTTAATGATGGTATAATTTTTTAATAAATCTTGGAATACCATGGAATTTCCAGCAGAGTGGAGACTGATGGTATTATACAACAACTTAAAAAAGAAGGGAAGTGACCCAAGTAAAAGAAGGGAAGTGACCCAAGTAACTGCAGTCTATTATTCTTCCATCAAGTCTGAGGTAAAATGATGAAAAAACGGAGCTGAGGTTCAATTAACAAAGATTTAAGAATAGCAACATACTTAATCTTATTCAACAAAGTATTTTCAAAAATAGCTGAAGTGAAACAAAGTTAAATATATAATAGACTGAGAACTCCACATGCACTTAATAGCAACCTGATTTAAAAATAAGCAGTGTATAGCACTCCAGAACATTAAAAACAGAACTATGCTAAGTGTTGCTAACTGACAAATCTTAAAAGTTATAAAAGTTATCTTAATGAATTGATATGCTAAATATTTTTAGGTAGAATGGAAACAACCCGAACTAACTAAACCCTGAAAGTTTTCTTTCATAAAAGTACCCACAATGTAATTGGTTTTGAATAGAACAAAGGAAATCTCTTTTAAGAATGTAACTTTTAAGTTTGGGGGTGGTTCTTAAACTTTTCAGATTTCAAAACTTGTATTTCAGAACTGTATTTTCCTTTAATAATTTTTATTTTTACAGTTGTGTTCATAAAACTAGTTGACACTTACTACTGATTGAAACATCTGGTTTAGAAATCTAAAGCTTTGTTTGTCCTGCAAGCAGCAAAGATGCTTTGATGAACATTCTAATAGAATGTCAAGTAATTTTGTTCCATGACAAACATGCTTTGATCCAGAAAAAGATGTTTGTCATGTCCAAGTAGCAACTGTCCCTTAGTACTAAAAGTTAGAATGTTCAGCCATTATGGCTCATTAGCATTTTCCCTGCTCTAACAAGAAATTTCATATACACAAATTTCTCAAATTAATGTTCCCTAAAATAAAAACTCTTTGTTTTTCACTCAATATCATGTAAAGAAATGTGACTTAGGGATTTTTGTATAGAAGGAAATTTATATTAATGTTTTTCATCTGCTTCTAGTTTTACCAGTAGTCCTTCCAGTTTTAAGACAACCATTGGAAATTTCAACATCTAAAGTCAAGGAATGAACATCACACTAACAGTTTAGTATTATGTTACTCAAGACTGCGTTTCTGAAATATACTTGGTGTGCATATTTGGGGGTTGTATTCTCTTAATCTTAAAACAGAGTCTAAAAGAACAATTGACCATGATAGGAGGTCATGAAAATGGAAGCTAAATGTGCAGCCAAATATTTTTAACATTATTCCAAATTAAGAAATATAACAACCTGGAAGACTTAATTGGGAATTTTTTCTTCTTTTGGCACTAATGACTCTATGAAAATTTGATTTTAGAAAAATACGTGCGACACTTTTTCCAGATGACACATTTAATACAGGTGTAGATAAAAGGATAACTATGACATTTAGGCCCTTGTAAGCACAAGAGATCTCACAAAATTATCTAGAAACCTGAATTTCCAGTCTCCTTGTTAATGGACTAAACACGTTTGATTAGATAGGTAAGCTGGAGTGGGAAAGAACTTTGTAATAAAAAACTATGCTAGACTTTTTCAATTTCTGGAAGTTGAACAAAAAGAAAGAAAGAAAACAACAAACTATGGGCTTGCATGTGGCTGATTAATATTTTCTAAACTTTTTCTGAATTATTCAAAGGCTTTTATTTTTGCTCCCTCAAAGAACAGGCAAGACTTGCAGCCTCAGGTACCCACTGAGTATATTGTTACAAAGTTACCTTTACCAGCTTTACATAAAGGAAATAAATTACTTTTCAGACAGCATTTTGATACATACAGAAAAACAAGCAGATCTTTTAAGGGAGTACTGATTTTGACACCTTGCACGAACGAGAGGTACAAAAATCAGAGCACTGTTTTTCTTGTAGTAAATCCTTTTACAGTTAGGAGGGGAGACAATTACTTCTGCAGCCCAAGTGATTTTGGGTCAATTGCTGAAGTGAGTAGCTCGAGAGAGGAGGCGTTCAACACGTGAGCGGGGGAAAGCTCAGCGTCCAGGAGCCTCAACTCAGAGCGTCAACAGCCACCAAGGGAGCCTCAAGTCCTCCACAGGACTTGCCCAGGAGCCGGCAGCTCAGCTGACGCGAGCAGCTGACTCACAGGGGGCGGAGCCAGGAGGAGGGGCACCAGCCCTGACTGGGTAAAAACCTGCCCCGGGGAGCGTGAGCGAACAGGGTGCGTCAAAGTAGCTTGCGCGGGATGGTGAGCGCTCGTCGTATGACCAGCGCCCGGTTTGGGAGCTCTGCTCTGGCTGCCCTGGCTTTGGCTAGCGTAGGCACCCAGACAGAGCCAATGAGAGGGGAGGCTGCAGTGCAGAGCTCGGAGTATAGAGAGTGCCTGCACTGGTCTTGTGAGGGGAGGGTGCACAATGGACAGGGCTGCACTCGGTGCTCCCTGGTGGAGGTCCTCCTGCAGCAGGTGGCTGAGCTGCGGGATGCTGTTAATAGGCTGCGAGATGTCAGGGAAGCTGAGAGGAAGCAGGACTGCTTGCTCCAGGCCCAAACTGTGCAGAGGCCTCAAGTGCTCTCTATAGCTCATGGAGGAAAGAAGGAGGCCATCAACCCAGGAAGCTGTGAAACAGCAACAAAAACAAAAACAAAAACAAAACAAAACAAAATCAAAAACAAAAAAAAAAAAAAAAAAAAAAAAAGGAGGAAGGGGACAATTAAAAGCAAAAGGCCTCCTCCTAAATCTGTTGTCCCCACCCAGAACCGCTTTGCTGTCCTGCAGGGGGCTGATGAGGAAACACACTCGCACCAGAAACAAGCGGCTGGTGCACTGCTGAAGAAGATCTCTACTGGTGCTGCCAGGAAAAAGCGTTGGGTCGTAGTAGTAGAGGACTCTACTTTGAAAAGCACAGAGGCACCCATCTGTCAGCCTGACCCAGTCTCAAGGGAGGTGTGTTACCTGCCAGGGGCATGGATCAGGGATGTTGCACAGAGGCTGTCTGCTCTAGTAAGTCCTGCTGACTATTACCCACTTCTAGTGATCCATGTGGGTGCTAGTGATATAGATAGCGGTAGCCCGGAGAACATAAAGAAGGACTACAGAGCCCTGGGAGAGGTGGTTAGGGACTCTGGAGCTCAGATCGTCTTTTTGTCAATTCTCCAGGATACAGGGGAGGACCCCAAGAAGGCTACGAGGATTGGCCAGGTTAATAAATGGTTAGAACGATGGTGCCATAGTCAGGGGTTTGGGTGTCTTGAACACGGGACCCAAGTTAGCAGGCCAGGTCTACTGGGGGCTGGTGGAGCTGTTCTGACAAAGAAGGGAAGAGTGGTTTTGGTAGGAGACTTTCCAGAGTGGTCAAGGATGCTTTAAACAAGATGTGTTGGGGGAGAGGGGCATCGTTCCATCCCAACACTCCCAGTCAGTTGCCAGCACCTATAATAAATGCTTGGAGCAATGTAGAGATATTCCAGCCACTCCAGCCAATGAGCCAGCTTCATTTGGACCTTGGCTCAGATGCCTCTATACAAATGCCCGTAGCATGGGGAACAAACAAGAGGAACTAGATGCGTGCACATCTACAGGGATATGATATAATAGGCATCGCAGAAACATGGTGGGATAGCTCCTATGACAGGAGTGTTGGAATGAAACGTTTCAGGCTCTTTAGAAAAGACAGGCCTGGCAGGCAGGGAGGGGGAGTTGCTATTTAATGTTAGGGATAGGCTGGAGAGTATGGAACTCTGTCTGGGGAGAGGTGAGCAGTTAACAGACAGTTTGTGGATCAGGGTGAAAGGCAGAACAGCTATGGGGGACATTATTGTGGGGATCTGTTACAGACCACCTGATCAAGAGAAATCTGTGAATGAAGCACTCTACAAACAGATAGGAGCAGCCTCACGCTCACAGGCCCTTGTTTTCATGGGGGACTTCCACCACCCTGACATCTGTTGGAGCGATGATAAGGCCTGGCACAAGCAATCCAGGAGGTTCCTCGATTGTGTGGGAGACAACTTCCTTCTGCAAGTAATAGAGGAGCCGACAAGGAGAGGTGCCATGCTTGACCTTGTGCTCACCAACAGGGAAAGGCTGGTTGGAAACGTGACGCTCCAGGGCAGCCTCGGTTGCAGCGATCTTGAGATGGTCGAATTTGAGATCCTCAGGACAGTGAGAAGAGCGTGCAGCAAGCTCACTGCCCTGGCCTTCAAGAGAGCAGACTTTGGCCTCTTCAGGAACCTGCTCAGTAAGGTTCCATGGGATATAGCCCTAGAGGGCAGGGGAGGCCAAGGCTGTCGGTTGATATTCAAGGATCACTTACTAAAAGCTCAGGAGTGTTGCATCCCAACTAGAAGGAAGTGCAGCAGGAGGGCCAGGAGACCTCCTTGGATGGATGAGGAGCTGCTGAGGAATCTTTGAAGGAAAAAAAGAGGCTTATAAAAGGTGGAAGCAAGGACAGGAGTCCTGGGAAGAATACAGGGATGTTGTCCAGGAAGCTAGGGACAAGGTTAGGAAAGCTAAGGCCCAGTTAGAATTTAATTTGGCTGGGGATGTGAAAGATAACAGGAAGGGATGCTATGGGTATGTAGCGAATAAAAGACAGACTAGGGACAACGTAGGCCCTCTCCGGAAGCTATCAGGAGAACTGGCTACCCTGAATTTGGAGAAGGCTGAGGTTCTTAATGACTTCTTTGCCTCGGTCTTCACTGGCAAATGCTCTGACCACACCACCCAAGTCTTGGAAGGCGGACGTAGGGACTGTGAGAATGAAGACCCTAGGCCCACTGTAGGAGAAGGTTTGGTTCAAGACCATCGTTAAGAACCTGAACGTACACAAGTCCATGGCACCTGTTGAAATCCATCCTCCGCGGGTCCTGAAGGAGCTGGCAAATGAAGTTGCTAAGACACTGTCCATCATATGTGAAAAATCATGGCAGTCAGGTGAAGTACCCAATGACTGGAAAAAGGGAAATATAACCCTCATTTTCAAGAAGGGGAAAATGGATGACCCAGGGAACTACAGACCAGTCAGTCTCACCTCTGTGCCTGGCAAACTCTTGGAGCAGATTCTCCTGGAAGGCATGCTAAGGCACATGAAAAGCAACAAGGTGATTGGAGACAGCCAGCATGGTTTCACTAAGGGGAAATCCTGCCTGACCAATTTGGTGGCCTTCTATGATGGTGCTACAGAACTGGTGGACAGGGGTAGAGCAGTTGACGTCATCTACCTGGACTTGCGCAAAGCGTTCGACACTGTCCAACACAACATCCTTGTCTCTAAATTGGAGAGACATCAATTTGATCGGTGGACCACTCGGTGGATAAAGAACTGGCTGGATGGCGGGCCGCAAACAAAGAGTTGTGGTCAATGGCTCAGTGTCTGGCTGGAGACCAGTAATGAGTGGTGTCCCTCAGGGGCTGGTGTTGGGACCGGTCCTGTTCAACATCTCTGTCAGTGACACGGACAGTGGGATTGAGTACGCCCTCAGCAAGTTTGCTGATGACACCCACCTGTGTGGTTCGGTTGATACGCTGGAGGGAAGGAATGCCATCCAGAGGGACTTTGACATGCTTGTGAGGTGGGCTGATGCCAACCTTATGAAGTTTAACTATGCCAAGTGCAAGGTCCTACACCTGGGTTGGAGCAACTGCAGGGACAGCTACAGGTTGGGCAGAGAAGAGATTCAGAGCAGCCCTGCAGAAAAGGACTTGGGAGTGTTGGTTGATGATAAACTTAACATGAGCTGGCAGTGCGTGCTCGCAGCCCAGAAAGCCAACCGTATCCTTGGCTGCATCTCAAGGAGCATGACCAACAGGTCAAAGGAGGTGATTCTGCCCCTCTACTCTGCTCTCAAGAGACCTCACTTGCAGTATTGTGTGCAGTTCTGGTATCCTCAACATAAAAAGGACATGGAACCGTTGCAACAAGTCCAGAGGAGGGCCACGAGTATGATCAGGGGACTGGGGTGCCTCCCGTATGAAGATAGGCTGAGAAAGTTGGGCTGTTCAGCCTGGAGAAGAGAAGGCTGCATGGAGACCTCATAGCAGCCTTAAGGATGCTGGGGATGGGCTATTCATCAGGGACTTTAGTGATAGGACAAGGGGGAATGGGTTCAAACTTAAACAGGGGAAGTTTAGATTGGATATAAAGAAGAAGTCCTTTACTGTTATGGTGGTGAGGCACTGGAATGGGTTGCCCAGGGAGGTTGTGAATGCTCCATCCCTGGCGGTGTTCAAGGCCTGGTTGGATAGAGCCTTGGGTGGCATGGTTTAGTGGGAGGTGTCCCTGCCCATGGCAGGGAGGTTGGTACTAGATGATCTTAAGTTCCTTTCCAACCCTATCGATTCTATGATTCTAAATACCAATTTCAGAGTCAGATAAATCACTTAAGATGTCTGTTTTGTTCAAATAACTGTAATAGAAGCCTAAGGTAATTCATTATCTGCAGAAGTCAAAAGAGTTAAGAGGAACCCTACCAACTGTGTCTTCCTGAGGTAGCTGTTAGCACTCCCCTACAGCAGTACAGCAATATACTTCCTGCTACACATATAGTCTGCCTTTAATTCTATATCCTGTCTCTCTATGTAAAAGTCTGAAATTATTTTTATTGGGTGCCATTGAATATTTATAGAAAACTGCTGGTCTAATTCTGTTGAGATTTTTTGTAAGATTGTGTTCCTCATTTCATCTGTCACATTCTGTGGAGCTGAAACAGTAGCAGCAAACACCGACCTTCATCTTGGTGGTTCTGGAACATTAGGCACTATATTATTATTATGGTTTTAATAATATGCAGCACCTGCGAGTCCTAGTTATCATCACCTACTGCAAGCTATGAGGAGGAACTCCATACTCCCAGCATACTGCTGCAGAGTTACTTCGTAGATTTTTCCTAATTTATCAGGGATTTGTGTGACCACTGTTTACAAGTTCTGTATTATAAGAGCAAGAAAAACAAAACAAAAGAAAAAAGAAATTAAAAAAACCCAAAGCCTTATGCTGTTTAGAATATTGTGATTTAAAATAAATAAATTGCAATTTTAAAGAAATCATTAGCATTGTAAACTTTTCAGAGAAGACTAACAAATTCTACCAGAAGAATTATAATCTTTTAAACCAGTTGATTGTAATATTAGGGATTGAATGAGAAAAAGCTGTAAATTGCAATAATCTCTTCACGTGTAAACACATGTTATTCCTTTATAGATCCTGGTATTTATCAGTTTTAGCAAAATATATTTGTTATTTATGAAGGAATAGTTTCTTGCTAATAAAAAAACTTTGAGAGGAGCTTGAGCTTGGAAAATCACCATTATTGCTGCAAAAGTATGCTATCTATTTCCAGAAGGTCACACCTGACCATTTTCCATATTGATATATGAGCTGTCTAATGGAAATATTATTCCTGTTAAGAAAGCAACATTGTATCTACATTAACAGGCTGCCCTCCAGGCCACTGATACCAAATCAAACACCTGGTTAATTTACAAATGTCAAGAATTTACTGTTAGTCTAAGTCTAACATACAGTCTAAACAAAGCATTATTAGTAGTATTGTTATGATTATATTAACATTTACAATTATTTTAACATTATATTTATATTAACATTTAAAGTTCACATTGTCCAATTATGCAGCTCATTCCCAATAGTGGCACAATGAAAACTGATATGCAGAAACTTTCTAACATTACACCTTTCTCCAATGAATTCGCCCCTCCTGCACTCCCAGGAGTGCTAGCAGGACCTGCAACATATCAAAGTCAAGTCCTGTGTTTCTTAAGAGCATAAATATTTTTTTTTTTTATTAACACAACCTTATCGTACATGCATCCTTTCTCTGAAATCATTAATAGTTCCCTCTACAAGAAATAGTGCACCAGAAGATATACATGCATAAAACAAGCACATAAAAACTCATAGTGCTATGGTAGGCATTTGCTACCAAAATCCGGTTTCAGTTATCTCTGTCATATTACCAAAGCTGCTCAACACCAGTAATTATGGCTAATATATACCTAACACTTACAACTCTATATCTAATGTAATCATAACATTCAATATATTTTAAATATTTCTTGGATTTCTTAGGTTTAAAGAGGAAGCATACTGGAGGGTGCTGACTACAATATAAAGGATACCTACATGTATTTCACTGGCAAACATATGGAACCATTATACTGAAATAAATCACATTTTCCACTGGTGAAGTAATTATAAGTAGATTGAAAAGACCATTTGAGTAAACCTTATCAAATGAAACAGTTTTATTGAAATTAACAAAATGTTAGTTGCAAGTAGGAGATAAAATTCACTGTAACATTATTCTTGTTGATTGCTGGAAATAAATTCCATATATAGTATAAGGACTGGCCTTTCTTAGAGGAGGGCCTAGTCAAAATAAACTCCCTCCATGACAAATATAGTATCAATTATAAAATTTATTATTTTATTATAGTCACACTTCTGAGGGAAAAAAATAAGTTTGTAAATAAAAATAGCTTACTGTTATACTGAAATACAGATGGAGCCTGTACTGGAAGAAAGAAATGCAAACGAAACACAGGAAGCATGAAACCATTGCTGCTGATGTTTATATGACTGGTTTAATACTAACCAAATAATGAGGACTCTGTAATAAGTGTCAATACAGCTTTAAAAAATACATTCTGAATGATGCAAAAGTCGGAATTATTTTCCCAGTAGATTCAGAAGACCTTGGTGTTCTTAATACCATTCATGGTATTTGATGAAAATGACTCATCCTGCACACAGGATTTTGTAATGTGGTTTTGCAGTAACCTCATTAAAAACTTTGTAAGAAGAAAACTATTAGTTAATTAGGTAAAACAGGCTGGGAAGCTAAAGTGGAAGCTATGGAGAATTTAGTGAACTTAACCTATTTGGGAATTCCATTGCAAAAGCAGGAGAAATCTGCTGAATAACTTCCACGTAAACAAATCCAATGAGGAAGAAGTCAACATATAGCATTGCAGCTTTCAGAAAGTAGTGCTTATTATGGCAGCTAGCATAGCTTTTCTTGGCCTATTCCTAAAATTTTCTTGAAAGATCTCTTATTAGTACTTTATTTGCAATAGTTAGAACATATAAAACTTTATATGCCTGCCTCCTAAGATTCTGACAGACTCTGCTGATATTCCAAAATTTTCCATTGGCTCTATTTCTTGAGAACTAATTATGACTTTTATCTATTTAATTAGTTTTCATATTTATTACAAAATTAAATATCCACTTGAATTAATTTGTTCCACTCCCAATTTATTATCCAGTTTATGATATCCCAACCTAACATTACAATTTTTTACTAATCAAAAGTCTAACAAGCCAAAATTCCAACTTATACCCTGTTTCATTTCCATTCAGCAGAACACAACTATTCTGGATAATAGACGTATATTTCAGTCTACCAACAACTTAATTCACTTTGCTCAAGGAAACATTTCAGAAATGCAAGCAGCATATTGCCAGTGTTCAAAGTTAGTAGAACTCAGTGGAGTCTAAACATACTAGCAATATTTATGCCAGTAGATATGCATTCTTCCATTTTCAGTACAGCCTGTTTTGTTGGCAAAACTTTCACAGTATTTCAAACACCGCTGATATTTAGAAAATGCTTCTTCCGCTTGAAAGTATATGCAAAAGCAGCTTTCAGTATCCTTCAAAAGTTTTATTTGGAAATAACACTTTTCTTAGCTGCAGCTGGTTTTGAAAAATACTGATAATAAAAGCTTGCTTTACTTTTGATGGATTGTGCATCTGGTTTAACAGTCTGCCAGTCCCTTAATTCTTCAACAGAGAAGTAGTTTCGGTTTTATTCTAATTAGAATTCTTACATTTTTCTTGGTTTTCCTGTGATGGCAATGAAAGAAATGCAAAGAATTCTTTGAAATAGAATGTACCCCCGCTTAATATCTATCATTCTAACAGTGTATTTCATCTAATATTGAATCATAATAAATTACCAGAAGTTTAACAATGATATTCTGAAAAAAACCCCCGAACTATAGTTGAAGTATTAACTTTTTGTCAAGTTACAGCCATGGCTATATTGTCAAAACATATCTTGTCCATACTAAAAAGTAATGCACCTGTTATTGAATGCAGTACAAGCAACAAATTGTTGTCATAGTGCATAAATAAGCTAAGCTTGGAAACCCACTTTGTTGTACATTTTGCAAAAATAACAGAAATAAGCAGACATGACAGAAGTGGTAAGGGACATCATTAAACAGTATGTTTAAGAGGTATGCATCGCTTTAATACGTCACTTACTGTCTCACCTAACTTCTCGGTTTTAATATAAGCCAGTATTTGTGTAAGTACAAAAGGTAAAGAACGAAAAAGTGAGTTTACAGTGAGTATAAAAAACAGACTTCAGGAGTTACAGAGCAGTTTAGTTACAGGTTTTGCTGCTACAGGTCTCTATAGAAGATGTCAGGAAGGTGAGAATTGGTAAAAAGATGCAAAGCTTACACAGACAAAAAAATCTACAGAGCAGAAGACAACTTAGCTATTTTGGGAGTCTGAAGATATTAGTGCTTAACAGAAGTTCAAGATGGCAAAATATTATACAATAATACACCAAGAATACAGTGGAATTCCCAGGGAAAAAATATTTTTATTTTCAAAACCTATGTCTATCATCACCAAAGCAGGAGCCTGTTCTTTTTTGCAGACACAGAAAACAGTATAGAATAGAGGGGGTGACTGGACTCTTTCAATAGGGGTATGTAACGAAACTTAGAGAGGAAAGCCTACAACAAACTGGAAAACGTGATTTTAGGCCATCAAAAAAAAAAAAAAAAAAAAGAAAAAAAGTTTTGTTTGTCTGTTTTACATCTTTCCTTATCACTTCTTCTTTTGTCAGAGTGTACATTTTGCAAGACAAGTGCTTGCTACATCACTGAGCATAGTGATGTTATGGGAATGGAAAAGGCTGCTAAGTTATGACAGGGCACCTTCTAAAAAATGCTTTGTTCTTAAAAGAAGATTTAAATTCCCACAGTATGTACCACTTATAGACAGATACATAGTATCATGATATACATTAAGATATTTTATAAATAGGGAGAAACAGAAAGACTTAAAATACCTTACTTGTTTTACTACCCCAATGTGTGAATGCCTTCCAAACAAAAGAAATAATTTACACAGTAATTTTAATGTAAAAACGTATCAAAATATACTGAGTGTAAACACAAAGCTACAGAAAGCATTTTTTCTGCAGTCAACAATTTTTAGAGATGGCAGAAATTCCAGATAGATTGCAAGCATTAAATAATAAAGAAAAAAAAGTTGGTGAAAGATATGAAAGAAATTCTCCATAAATACGATGTTTTTCAAGTATTGACAGATATTTAAGGAAAACTAGAGAACTTAGTCTATGAGAAACCAAATAAGACCATGCTGTTTTAACGTAAGCTCAGACAAAAGTTAAAAACATGCAGAAAAAATGAATCTCTAAACTCAGCAAAGAGCAGCATTGGCAGAACGGTAAATAGAATGCATGATACTTCAAGAAAAAAAGTAGGGAAATGCTGGGAAATGCAAACATGTATTTCACTTCATATAAATTTTGTGGAAGCAAGGACAGGAGTCCTGGGAAGAATACAGGGATGTTGTCCAGGAAGCTAGGGACAAGGTTAGGAAAGCTAAGGCCCAGTTAGAATTTAATTTGGCTGGGGATGTGAAAGATAACAGGAAGGGATGCTATGGGTATGTAGCGAATAAAAGACAGACTAGGGACAACGTAGGCCCTCTCCGGAAGCTATCAGGAGAACTGGCTACCCTGAATTTGGAGAAGGCTGAGGTTCTTAATGACTTCTTTGCCTCGGTCTTCACTGGCAAATGCTCTGACCACACCACCCAAGTCTTGGAAGGCGGACGTAGGGACTGTGAGAATGAAGACCCTAGGCCCACTGTAGGAGAAGATTTGGTTCAAGACCATCGTAAGAACCTGAACGTACACAAGTCCATGGCACCTGTTGAAATCCATCCTCCGCGGGTCCTGAAGGAGCTGGCAAATGAAGTTGCTAAGACACTGTCCATCATATGTGAAAAATCATGGCAGTCAGGTGAAGTACCCAATGACTGGAAAAAGGGAAATATAACCCTCATTTTCAAGAAGGGGAAAATGGATGACCCAGGGAACTACAGACCAGTCAGTCTCACCTCTGTGCCTGGCAAACTCTTGGAGCAGATTCTCCTGGAAGGCATGCTAAGGCACATGAAAAGCAACAAGGTGGTTGGAGACAGCCAGCATGGTTTCACTAAGGGGAAATCCTGCCTGACCAATTTGGTGGCCTTCTATGATGGTGCTACAGAACTGGTGGACAGGGGTAGAGCAGTTGACGTCATCTACCTGGACTTGTGCAAAGCGTTCGACACTGTCCAACACAACATCCTTGTCTCTAAATTGGAGAGACATCAATTTGATCGGTGGACCACTCGGTGGATAAAGAACTGGCTGGATGGCGGGCCGCAAACAAAGAGTTGTGGTCAATGGCTCAGTGTCTGGCTGGAGACCAGTAATGAGTGGTGTCCCTCAGGGGCTGGTGTTGGGACCGGTCCTGTTCAACATCTCTGTCAGTGACACGGACAGTGGGATTGAGTACGCCCTCAGCAAGTTTGCTGATGACACCCACCTGTGTGGTTCGGTTGATACGCTGGAGGGAAGGAATGCCATCCAGAGGGACTTTGACATGCTTGTGAGGTGGGCTGATGCCAACCTTATGAAGTTTAACTATGCCAAGTGCAAGGTCCTACACCTGGGTTGGAGCAACCGCAGGGACAGCTACAGGTTGGGCAGAGAAGACATTCAGAGCAGCCCTGCAGAAAAGGACTTGGGGGTGTTGGTCGATGAGAAAATGAACATGAGCCGGCAGTGTGCGCTCGCAGCCCAGAAAGCCAACCGTATCCTTGGCTGCATCTCAAGGAGCATGACCAACAGGTCAAAGGAGGTGATTCTGCCCCTCTACTCTGCTCTTGTGAGACTTCTCTTGGAGTACTGTGTGCAGTTCTGGTATCCTCAACATAAAAAGCACGTGGAACTGTTGGAACAAGTCCAGAGGAGGGCCACGAGGATAATCAGGGGGCTGTATAAAGACAGGCTGAGACAGTTGGGTCTGTTCAGCCTGGAGAAGAGAAGGCTGCATGGACACCTCATAGCAGCTACCCAGTATCTGAATGGGGCCTTTACGGATGCTCGGGAGGGACTTTTTATTAGAGACTGTAGTGATAGGACAAGTGGTAACAGGTTCAAACTTAAACAGGGGAAGTTTAGATTAGATATAAGGAAGAAGTCCTTTACTGTTAGGGTGGTGAGGCACTTCAACAGGTTGCCCAAAGAAGTTGCAAATGCTCCATCCCTGTCAGTGTTCAAGGCCAGGTTGGACTGAGCCTTTGACAACACGGTCTAGTGTGAGGTGTCCCTGCCCATGGCAGGGGGGTTGGAACTAGATGATCTTAAGGTCCCTTCCAATTCTGACTATTCTATGATCCTATGATTACATGAATTTGAACCTAGAAGATATTTCAAAATACATTAAAAAATCTGTAATCCCTATGTAGATTTCTCTGGTGTTATGCTCATCCTTCCACTGTCTTTCCAGGTCTTAAGTAAAGTTGATGGTCTGAAAAGGGTCTGTACAGTGAGCTGTGAACATCCGAAGTCCTTCACCAGGGGTGTATCATGTCTATGTTATCTTTTTCCTCCTAAGAGTTATGCTTGCTAACATGCACTATGGCTTTGTCTTTTTCAGTCTGTAAGTCCATGTTGTAACTGAATTTACTGACTTTTCAGTCTGTAAGTCCATGTTGTAACTGAATTTACTGACTATGGTGTATTTTACATATCTGGATATTTGTGTGAGTTGTGGAATTTTTTTTAATCTTTTTGTGACCTTCACACTATTTTTACACAGCTTTAACACTGCATCTTTTTGATAACTAGTAATGTCCATTGGTGAGGCCGTACAGCATCCAATTTTAACTGGTGCCTGTTCTTTTAAAGATTCTGCAATAACCCCCTGTGTGTACTTAATGCTGTATTGTAACCTAGTCTTGCACAGTTCTTGTTACACGGAGTAAATGCCAACTATCACTGTCTGTTGGTTACAAAATATATGTAACAAGGCATTACACCACAAAGTTTTACCAAAGTAAGCAAAAGCTAAAACCACGTATATAATAATCACTTGATCATTAGATCATTGCTATTACAAGCTATAATACAACTCCAAGCTGGTCAAGACCAGTCCTGATACGTGTGAAACCTGTGTTGTTAGTTTAACACAAATCCTGTAAGCCTGTTACAACTGTACCTCAATATTCCCTGGGTTACAAGGCTATGCTTGCACACTTGTCAAAATAGCAAAGGTCAGTAACAGTGAAGGATATAACAGGAACAAGAAGAAAAACGCCAGCAGCCTGCTCTCCTCAGAAACTGACTCTCAGTACTGAAAGTCTCACCTAATGCTATATTGCATTACACTTAGAAATGTCACTGAAACTAAATGTGAAGAAATTTATTTCAGAAATATTAAAAATGGAAAAATTCTGATCAAGTTGTTTCTCAGGTTAGGAAAGCCTACAAACCGACAGAAAATATTTTTTAAAATAAATGTACTGACACATATACACAATTATAATAGATGAATGACTGATAATAATAATAATGTTGCATGGTTTAAGCCCAGGCCGTAAATCAGAACCACGAAGTCCACTTCCCCCCCCACCTTTCTTCCCTCCGCTTCTGGAGGGACGGGGAGGAGAATCAAAAGAAGGCAACTCCCACAGGTTGAGATAAGAACAGTTTAATAACTAAGGTATAACACAAATCACTACTGCTACCACTAATAGTAATAATGATAAAGGAAATAACAAGGAAGAGAATACAACCGCTCACCAACTGGTACCTCGCCCCCACCCCGTAGTCATCTAGCCCTTCCGGGAACTCTCAGTTCTACATCCTGGGCATGACGTGCTGTGGTATGGAATACCTCTTTGGCTAGTTTGGGTCAGGTGTCCTGTCCCTGCTTCCTCCCAGCTTCTCCTCCTCCCTGGCAGAGCATGAGACTCACAAAGTCCTTGATCAGTCTAAACATGGCTGTTATCAGCTCTGTTCCCAGGCCGAAAGTCAAAAACACAGTGCTGCAAAAGCTACTAAGAAGGAGAAAAAAAAATGACTGCTGCTGCTGAACCAGGACAGTATCCACCCCTTATTCCATACCATTCACGTCATGCTCAGATCCCACATTTTCAATATACCCTCACTCTCATCTCAGTGCACTGTTATCTTAGTGCACAGACCAATCCCTATAAAGCTGCTGAGTCCATTCGGTCCATGATGGTGGGCTCCATCTCTTGTAACAGTCTTTCAGAGCAGGAGAGGCCCATTGCAAAGTCCACCCCTCGATCATGAGTCTATCTCTATGTTGCATCTCTGCCCTGATGGCCTGAAGTGCCATGGGCCCATCAGGCTCAAAATAATTCACCCTCCCCTGCAGCAGTCTCTGCAACTTGTCGTCGGGGACTCCACACAGCTGCTTTCCATCTCCGACGCTTCCAAAGCACTGGAGGGGCCCAGTGGATTAGATACTCACCCATGCTGTCCCACACACCCTGCCCCTCATGACTGTCCAGCCTTGGGGAAAACCTCTCGGTCCCCCTGTATTGTCTAAACCCAGACAAGACCCAAACCTGACTCTGCTTAACTCTCGGCATCAGACAAAATGGTCGTGGGTAGAACACACTCTGTGTGTGTGCCAACATGGTAATCCCCATCACAGTCAGCAGGCAGGTCCCAATGGTACCCAAAGGCCATTCAAAACCTTCAGAACTCTCAAATGATGCTGCTATGCTTGCTGGCTCTCTCACCACCAGCTTCCCTTTTCCTGAGTCCAGATCTTCCTCCTCTGCCTTGCTGGAAAGTGCTGCGGGGTCTCCTGCATCCTCCTGCGGCTCAGGCTCACGGGGCTCGGCAGATGGCTGCTGGGGGATGCTCTCGGCCGCTGCGGGGCTGGGCTCGGCTCCTCCGCCGCCTCCTCCCGCTGCTCGGCAGCTGCCTGCTTTCCCTCTTCGGCAGCCGCCTCCTTTCCGGCCTCCGGCCCCGCTCCCGCCGCCGCTTGGTCCCTGGGGCCGCTCTCCCGGGCTGCTTCGGCCGCTGGCGGCTCCCGGGGCCGCTCCCCCTCGGCTCCCCGCAGCCTCACAAAGACGGAGGCGAGAACGAGGGCCAGGAGAGTGAAGAGCAGCGGGACGGCCAGGTACAAGTCCACAGCCACGTCCATCCTGCCCTGCTGCCGGAGCCCGCCCATATTATAAGCCATTACCATAAAATACAATGAAACAAGAACCTTAGCCCAAGGCCCACACTTAATAAACACTAACACAGCAAATACCGGCTCTAAGTAAGCTACAGCACACTGAAACTGTGACATCAAGAGAAACAACTTTGAGAGCCAATAAATCAGCATTGTGCCTCGGTCAGATCTGTTGTTATCCCAACCCTTCCTGCCCCACGTTGGGCGCCAAAAAGAACTGTTGTGGTTTAAGCCCAGGCCGTAAATCAGAACCACGAAGTCCACTTCCCCCCCCACCTTTCTTCCCTCCGCTTCTGGAGGGACGGGGAGGAGAATCAAAAGAATGCAACTCCCACAGGTTGAGATAAGAACAGTTTAATAACTAAGGTATAACACAAATCACTACTGCTACCACTAATAGTAATAATGATAAAGGAAATAACAAGGGAAGCGAATACAACCACTCACCAACCGGCACCTCGCCCCCACCCCGTAGTCATCTAGCCCTTCCGGGAACTCTCAGTTCTACATCCTGGGCATGACGTGCTGTGGTATGGAATACCTCTTTGGCTAGTTTGGGTCAGGTGTCCTGTCCCTGCTTCCTCCCAGCTTCTCCTCCTCCCTGGCAGAGCATGAGACTCACAAAGTCCTTGATCAGTCTAAACATGGCTGTTATCAGCTCTGTTCCCAGGCTGAAAGTCAAAAACACAGTGCTGCAACAGCTACTAAGAAGGAGAAAAAAAAAATGACTGCTGCTGCTGAACCCAGGACACTACTTCATATATATGCCTGAAATTAATGTAATGAGCTTTAAGAATCCATTACAGTAAACCTACCAAACTGACTTCTCTGTTTAAGTCATTTCAGACTTACTCAAATGAAAAGTGAATGAAAACCTTATAGTGAAAGTGAATAAAGCATGACAAAGGTTAATCAGAAAGATTTAGCCAGAAACAGTTTAATTCCTAGAAACTGGTTGAGTTTTATAAATGCTGAGAGAACTATTCTAATGGAAAAGAATTCCTTGTAGTCTTATTATTGCAAAAGCTAATTTGTCTTTGAGAGTTTTATTACATCATCTAAAGAATATTAATTTCTTCAATCCTGAAGATGTTTATTTTTTTGTCTGACAATTTCCAAACTGACCCTTTTAATTCACAGAATAAGGGTTTCCCACATATACACTTAGTATTTTTTTCATTCTGAACTCACTTTCCTTTAGTCACCTCACCAACTACCTCTTCTTAGGATTAATCTCATAAAAATAAACACCATTCTTTGAAACTTTAATGCTAAAATTAGCTAAACACAGGTCTTTTCTGTGTTTTCTAGAAACATACATCTTTATAAGGAACTTAATATTGACATGTGTTTCCTTTCCCTCCAACCACTTTTAGGATGACTGGAGTAATCATTACGGAAATACTGCTCTAAGGTACAGTCATACCCTCCAAATTGTGGCTGTCATACTTTGCAGAGAAGTGTCTGTGTGCCAGTAACTTCACTGCATCACAGAATGGTTGAAGCTGGAAGGGATCACTGGAAGTCATCTAGTCCAGCCTCCTTGCTCAACCAGGGTCACCTTTAGCACATTATTCAGGACTGTGTTCAGGCTGGTTTTTAAAATCTCCAGGAAAGGAGACTCCACAACCTCTCTGGGCAACCTGTTCCAATGCTCAGTCACTCTCACAAGAAAGTTCTTCATGTTCAGGTACACACATACATACACAAGTATATGTGTACATACACACATGAACACACACACACACAGAGAGATATGTATGTGCAGCTTCCCCTGCATACAGCATTTTTCTGACTCCTCATGTCAGAATTATGGACAATGCTTTGGAGCTCTAGGTACCCATAAACACGGTCCAGTATTCATAAGCATGAAACAAAGCCACAGTGGGACATGATACAATAGGGGTTTGTCCATCTTTTACCTGTGCAGTTCATTGCTTTTCTATCTGTCTTTTATTGCTGTTCTAAGCCTGGTTTTATTTTCTGATTCATCTTAAGCCTCCTGAGCCTTCATTGTTGTTCAACTTATATTTTAAATTGCTTCATTCATTAAGACAGTGGAAACTTTGTATATCATTTATTGAAATTACTATTATCATACTCTTATACTCTGGTACATACAATGCCATCATCATCCTCAACTGAATGATGCTGATCTTCCAAATTAATTTCAAATGTATGTGCAGTAACTTTCCTCCTACCCTAAGAACTTGGGTATTCATACAATACCATACCTTCAAAAACATACTGGGTGATGGATTGAATTTGTTGTGAATCATTTATAAATCCAAAGTAAAGCCAGAGTTGCAATGCGATACATATGAATGTTATCTCTGTGTACACAGGACTCAAGCAATACATAAAAGCAAGAACACCAAAACAACAAAGGCCTATAGTACTAAATAACAGAGTTTCTGCCATGGCAACATTAACGATGTTGCCTTGTCAGAGCTGCCAGCAGTTTAATCATAAAATGAGAACATTTCTGGTGGCAATCGATGTCTCTTAAAATTCAAAGTGTTTTTGATTACAGGACTAGAGTGCTGGTTAAAGTGAGTGTGGATCTAATTTATAGATGGCAACAGCAATAATAATTCTAAAATGCAAACATAATGCAGGGTAATTTTTGAAATAACAGTTAAAAGTTAAAAGAAAAAATATAGAGGCTGAACTAAATGCAATTCTTACTGTGATAAAAAATTCATTCTCATGAGTATAAATGAACCTTTATCTGACTCTAGCTGACCAAGATGCCTTAAATTTAGCAGTGTTCTGTACTAATCCATGTTCACTATTGTATGATTTAATTAAAATATTTTCTAATGCAGAATCAGCAGGAACTCAGAGACATTCTTATCTCTAAAATCAGCTATCTTGCAATCAGAGATAATGAAGTATATTATGAGAATTTATAGAATAATTCTATAATGCTAGAAATTAACAGCATAACTAGTAGAAAACTTAAATTTGGTAATAGTTGATGAGGTTTTATTGTCTTTTTGGATTTTGATAAAATACACTAACAACTTGGAAGACTTGACGTGGGTGTATGCTCACTAAGGAGATAAGCCAGAATTGCCTTGCCTGAAGGGCAATATCAGGACTTATACTGCTGTTGCAAAGAGTAGTAGTTCCTAGGTCTTAGGAAAGTATGATGAATTACTGAGTTTTCTGCTCATTTTAAAAGGGTATAGTCAGGTCTTTTTATTTTAAAATCTTCTCAATGCACTTTATTCTACTTTTTAAAGCATTACTTTGGAAACCAAACACCAGCATGGCTGGCTGGAAGACTCTTCTTTTTTTTTTTTTTTTTTTTTTTTTTTTCAAAAGCCCTATTCTTCTTTTCTTTCTCCCTTGAATTCAGTAGCAGCTTTTTCCTTGTATATGAGTGGAACTCCAAATACTTTAAAAGTACCCAGACCTTTGCTTTGTGCATATATACACACACTCATGTATGGATGTATGCATAAGCAGGGATACACGAAGAAAAGACCAAGAATCATCCTTATGTTATAATAATAAAATGAGAAAAAACAGAGGTTGCTTAAAATCAAATAGAATTGAAAGCAATTATCTCAGCTGAACAAATGTGTCCAGTGGAATGCATACAATTATCAGTTGTACAGATGTTTCATTACTTCAGTGATAAGGAAATGACTATAACTGAATATACAATATGAACTTCACCATATCTGGATTAAAGCTTTGACAAGGAAGATGTAGAGTGTGGCACTTCATGTCCTGCAAAAAGTCCCACAAGCAAGAGGATTCTCCTTTTGCAAAACTATAATATGTATGTCATATGTATTTTCTGAGGAAAAGCAACAGAATTTGTCCGTAAAGGAATAAGCAACTGCCAAGTTGGTTATGTAAAATACAGTCTATAGTCCCTATAGTCTTCCAACACATAAAAATAAATGCTGGTGGGTTTTTTTTGGTTTTTTTTGTCGTTGTTTCAGTTGTTGTTGGTTTTGTGGTTTTGTTTGTTTGTTTCTCTTAAATAGTGTGGTTAAAAACCCTTACCACTCATAGAATCATAGAATTGTTAGGGTTGGAAAGGAACTTAAGATCATCTAGTACCAACCTCCCTGCCATGGGCAGGGACACCTCCCACTAAACCATGCCACCCAAGGCTCTATCCAACCAGGCCTTGAACACCGCCAGGGATGGAGCATTCACAACCTCCCTGGGCAACCCATTCCAGTGCCTCACCACCATAACAGTAAAGGACTTCTTCCTTATATCCAATCTAAACTTCCCCTGTTTAAGTTTGAACCCATTCCCCCTTGTCCTATCACTAAAGTCCCTGATGAATAGCCCATCCCCAGCATCCTTAAGGCTGCTATGAGGTCTCCATGCAGCCTTCTCTTCTCCAGGCTGAACAGCCCAACTTTCTCAGCCTATCTTCATACGGGAGGCACCCCAGTCCCCTGATCATACTCGTGGCCCTCCTCTGGACTTGTTGCAACGGTTCCATGTCCTTTTTATGTTGAGGATACCAGAACTGCACACAATACTGCAAGTGAGGTCTCTTGAGAGCAGAGTAGAGGGGCAGAATCACCTCCTTTGACCTGTTGGTCATGCTCCTTGAGATGCAGCCAAGGATACGGTTGGCTTTCTGGGCTGCGAGCACGCACTGCCAGCTCATGTTAAGTTTATCATCAACCAACACTCCCAAGTCCTTTTCTGCAGGGCTGCTCTGAATCTCTTCTCTGCCCAACCTGTAGCTGTCCCTGCGGTTGCTCCAACCCAGGTGTAGGACCTTGCACTTGGCATAGTTAAACTTCATAAGGTTGGCATCAGCCCACCTCACAAGCATGTCAAAGTCCCTCTGGATGGCATTCCTTCCCTCCAGCGTATCAACCGAACCACACAGGTGGGTGTCATCAGCAAACTTGCTGAGGGCGTACTCAATCCCACTGTCCGTGTCACTGACAGAGATGTTGAACAGGATCGGTCCCAACACCAGCCCCTGAGGGACACCACTCATTACTGGTCTCCAGCCAGACACTGAGCCATTGACCACAACTCTTTGTTTGCGGCCCGCCATCCAGCCAGTTCTTTATCCACCGAGTGGTCCACCGATCAAATTGATGTCTCTCCAATTTAGAGACAAGGATGTTGTGTTGGACAGTGTCGAACGCTTTGAGCAAGTCCAGGTAGATGACGTCAACTGCTCTACCCCTGTCCACCAGTTCTGTAGCACCATCATAGAAGGCCACCAAATTGGTCAGGCAGGATTTCCCCTTAGTGAAACCATGCTGGCTGTCTCCAACCACCTTGTTGCTTTTCATGTGCCTTAGCATGCCTTCCAGGAGAATCTGCTCCAAGAGTTTGCCAGGCACAGAGGTGAGACTGACTGGTCTGTAGTTCCCTGGGTCATCCATTTTCCCCTTCTTGAAAATGAGGGTTATATTTCCCTTTTTCCAGTCATTGGGTACTTCACCTGACTGCCATGATTTTTCACATATGATGGACAGTGTCTTAGCAACTTCATTTGCCAGCTCCTTCAGGACCCGCGGAGGATGGATTTCAACAGGTGCCATGGACTTGTGTACGTTCAGGTTCTTAACGATGGTCTTGAACCAAACCTTCTCCTACAGTGGGCCTAGGGTCTTCATTCTCACAGTCCCTACGTCCGCCTTCCAAGACTTGGGTGGTGTGGTCAGAGCATTTGCCAGTGAAGACCGAGGCAAAGAAGTCATTAAGAACCTCAGCCTTCTCCAAATTCAGGGTAGCCAGTTCTCCTGATAGCTTCCGGAGAGGGCCTACGTTGTCCCTAGTCTGTCTTTTATTCGCTACATACCCATAGCATCCCTTCCTGTTATCTTTCACATCCCCAGCCAAATTAAATTCTAACTGGGCCTTAGCTTTCCTAACCTTGTCCCTAGCTTCCTGGACAACATCCCTGTATTCTTCCCAGGACTCCTGTCCTTGCTTCCACCTTTTATAAGCCTCTTTTTTTCCTTCAAAGATTCCTCAGCAGCTCCTCATCCATCCAAGGAGGTCTCCTGGCCCTCCTGCTGCACTTCCTTCTAGTTGGGATGCAACACTCCTGAGCTTTTAGTAAGTGATCCTTGAATATCAACCGACAGCCTTGGCCTCCCCTGCCCTCTAGGGCTATATCCCATGGAACCTTACTGAGCAGGTTCCTGAAGAGGCCAAAGTCTGCTCTCTTGAAGGCCAGGGCAGTGAGCTTGCTGCACGCTCTTCTCACTGTCCTGAGGATCTCAAATTCGACCATCTCAAGATCGCTGCAACCGAGGCTGCCCTGGAGCGTCACGTTTCCAACCAGCCTTTCCCTGTTGGTGAGCACAAGGTCAAGCATGGCACCTCTCCTTGTCGGCTCCTCTATTACTTGCAGAAGGAAGTTGTCTCCCACACAATCGAGGAACCTCCTGGATTGCTTGTGCCAGGCCTTATCATCGCTCCAACAGATGTCAGGGTGGTGGAAGTCCCCCATGAAAACAAGGGCCTGTGAGCGTGAGGCTGCTCCTATCTGTTTGTAGAGTGCTTCATTCACAGATTTCTCTTGATCAGGTGGTCTGTAACAGATCCCCACAATAATGTCCCCCATAGCTGTTCTGCCTTTCACCCTGATCCACAAACTGTCTGTTAACTGCTCACCTCTCCCCAGACAGAGTTCCATACTCTCCAGCCTATCCCTAACATTAAATAGCAACTCCCCCTCCCTGCCTGCCAGGCCTGTCTTTTCTAAAGAGCCTGAAACGTTTCATTCCAACACTCCTGTCATAGGAGCTATCCCACCATGTTTCTGCGATGCCTATTATATCATATCCCTGTAGATGTGCACGCATCTAGTTCCTCTTGTTTGTTCCCCATGCTACGGGCATTTGTATAGAGGCATCTGAGCCAAGGTCCAAATGAAGCTGGCTCATTGGCTGGAGTGGCTGGAATATCTCTACATTGCTCCAAGCATTTATTATAGGTGCTGGCAACTGACTGGGAGTGTTGGGATGGAACGATGCCCCTCTCCCCCAACACATCTTGTTTAAAGCATCCTTGACCACTCTGGAAAGTCTCCTACCAAAACCACTCTTCCCTTCTTTGTCAGAACAGCTCCACCAGCCCCCAGTAGACCTGGCCTGCTAACTTGGGTCCCGTGTTCAAGACACCCAAACCCCTGACTATGGCACCATCGTTCTAACCATTTATTAACCTGGCCAATCCTCGTAGCCTTCTTGGGGTCCTCCCCTGTATCCTGGAGAATTGACAAAAAGACGATCTGAGCTCCAGAGTCCCTAACCACCTCTCCCAGAGCTCTGTAGTCCTTCTTTATGTTCTCCGGGCTACCGCTATCTATATCACTAGCACCCACATGGATCACTAGAAGTGGGTAATAGTCAGCAGGACTTACTAGAGCAGACAGCCTCTGTGCAACATCCCTGATCCATGCCCCTGGCAGGTAACACACCTCCCTTGAGACTGGGTCAGGCTGACAGATGGGTGCCTCTGTGCTTTTCAAAGTAGAGTCCTCTACTACTACGACCCAACGCTTTTTCCTGGCAGCACCAGTAGAGATCTTCTTCAGCAGTGCACCAGCCGCTTGTTTCTGGTGCGAGTGTGTTTCCTCATCAGCCCCCTGCAGGACAGCAAAGCGGTTCTGGGTGGGGACAACAGATTTAGGAGGAGGCCTTTTGCTTTTAATTGTCCCCTTCCTCCTTTTTTTTTTTTTTTTTTTTTTGTTTTTGATTTTGTTTTGTTTTGTTTTTGTTTTTGTTTTTGTTGCTGTTTCACAGCTTCCTGGGTTGATGGCCTCCTTCTTTCCTCCATGAGCTATAGAGAGCACTTGAGGCCTCTGCACAGTTTGGGCCTGGAGCAAGCAGTCCTGCTTCCTCTCAGCTTCCCTGACATCTCGCAGCCTATTAACAGCATCCCGCAGCTCAGCCACCTGCTGCAGGAGGACCTCCACCAGGGAGCACCGAGTGCAGCCCTGTCCATTGTGCACCCTCCCCTCACAAGACCAGTGCAGGCACTCTCTATACTCCGAGCTCTGCACTGCAGCCTCCCCTCTCATTGGCTCTGTCTGGGTGCCTACGCTAGCCAAAGCCAGGGCAGCCAGAGCAGAGCTCCCAAACCGGGCGCTGGTCATACGACGAGCGCTCACCATCCCGCGCAAGCTACTTTGACGCACCCTGTTCGCTCACGCTCCCCGGGGCAGGTTTTTACCCAGTCAGGGCTGGTGCCCCTCCTCCTGGCTCCGCCCCCTGTGAGTCAGCTGCTCGCGTCAGCTGAGCTGCCGGCTCCTGGGCAAGTCCTGTGGAGGACTTGAGGCTCCCTTGGTGGCTGTTGGCGCTCTGAGTTGAGGCTCCTGGACGCTGAGCTTTCCCCCGCTCACGTGTTGAACGCCTCCTCTCTCGAGCTACTCACCTCATAGAATCATAGAATTGTTAGGGCTAGGGTTAGGAAAGGACCTTAAGATCACCTAGTTCCATCACCCCTGACACGGGCAGGGTCACCTCACACTAGACCGTTGTTGTCGAGCTCTCTGTCCAGCATGGCCTTGAACCCTGACAGGGATGGAGCATTTACCACTTCTTTGGGCAACCTTTTCCAGTGCCTCAGCACCTCACAAGAAAGAATTTCTTCCTTATATCCAATCTAAACTTCCCCTGTTTAAGTTTGAACCCGTTACCCCTTGTCGTATCACTACAGTTCCTGATGAATAGTCCCTCCCCAGCATCCTTGTAGGCCCCCTACAGATACTGGAAGGCTGCTGTGAGATCTCCACGCAGCCTTCTCTTCTCCAGGCTGAACAAACCCACCTTTCTCAGCATGTCTTCGTACAGGAGGTACTCCTGCCCCTGATCATGCTCCTGGCCCTTCTCTGGACTTTTTCCAACAGGTCCATGTCATTCTTACGTTGAGTACACCAGAAATGCACACAGTGCTCCAAGTAGGGTCCCAAGAGAGCACAGTAGAGGGGCAGTATCCCTTACATTTGATTTGTAAAATATCTCTTAGGTAATAATTTGGTATAAACAGTACATGAGACAACAGAATGAATGACGAATTCTGAAGCATTTTAGGTGCAGAAAATGGATCCTTTCTTTATGGTATTCAGAGGCATAACTCTTTTTTTTTTTTGCATGAAGCATTTGCTTATAGCTCCTGCTTTTTCACTTTTTTTTTTTTCATAAGTGTACATTTTTTAAGTGAAATTAATAACATAAGTTGTCATGGATAAACAAGTGCCACCACATAAGCTAAATGAACCAAGCTGCTAAAATGGCTGGTAAATGAAAGTAAGTGATGAATGAAAGGGAGAATCTTTTCAGGATTTGAAACCAAATGATGTGAAAGCCTTTGGAAAGCGTTATAGCTCATATTTAGCATCCTGGAAAAACATTTTATCAAGACCAGCTCTAAGATATAGAGTCTGTTAGTAGGTCTTCTAAACTACTTTCACCATTCAACGTTCTGCTTATCTTTCCTGGAGTATCTTCTTCTTAATTTAAAAATGTTTATACTCATTTGGCACGCTGTTATCTCAAGTACCTAGTAAATGCAGAACAAAATGCAACTCAGACACACATCCTGTACATGAGCTTGCAGCACAGTTCCACTTCAGTAAATAGGACTAGTTCCGTATTTTAGACCACATGACTCAATAAAGGAACAAATATTTTGAAGCAAAGGACTATGATTCTTGAGTAGCTGCATAGTATAGCTCATGAGTGTTTTGGAAATATTCATGTAAACATTTATTTATAAGGAAGTTAAGACATTTTTGGTGCTACAGGCTAATATAAAACTCAAAGTCATCATTCTGCCATTCTGCAGGACATAAGCAGAAACATATAAAGAGAATTATATAAAACATGTCTGTGTACATAATCAGGACAAAAATATTTTATTTATTTATTTTAGAGCACAATATGTTATGCACTATTTTATTTTAGGAGAAAACACAGACTAGCAGGAGAAAAAAAAAAGTAAAACACGGAAGCACAGAAGAAAAAAACAGGGTGGAGCTTGACTCACAATGCTAGCAATGAAATTCGAATATTGAAGAAAACATGCACGTGAGATAAAAAAATCATCTAATGTGAAAAACAACTTAAGTCTTTCAAGCTACTTACTGAAATGTTAATCATAAATGGCTCAAAATGATTTTCAAACAGCCTATAATTTTTCATTAACTCTACAGCCATTATTTTTCCCCAAGGTCAGTCATTCTCATATTAATAATTTATTGACAACTTCTAACATAGATACCAGAATTAGTGCTACTTAGTTATTTTTTCATGAAGGCAACTAAAAAAAAAAAAAAAAAAAAAGGCCATTTGCTTTCAGTCTAAACCAAGACTCAAAGATAAGTTTCTGAAAAAGGAAATGAATGTGCAATAAGCAACATGATGCTTATAAACTATTTATAAGAAGAATTTTAACCTGCAAATTAAGAGCTAATGGGTTAGATATCGCTAAGCTTAGTCAGGTGAGTAATGTCATCTATTTCAGTGCAACTCATACAAGTAGCACTATACAATTTGGCTAAAATTAAACCTTAAGCAACATCCGTAACCACACTAATGTATGATAGATGATCACCACAACAGCAATTAACTACTCTGCAGACTACCTAGTACTCTGAATATCTGTCTTATGACTAGAAGACAAATGCGTTCTTTTTTGTAGTCCATCTACTTTTTTCCCCACTTGCTGACTTGATTGTAAAGGCTTCACTTTTGTGACTAATTTCAGTGTAAGTAGTTTTCCCACTCTCTTCACCTCTATAATTACTTGCCAGGATAGAAAGCTTTTTCTGTGGATCTAACATCAGTCCCAATTGGTTGCATGTTTGCCATCTTGTACATATTTGATGTGAGGTGATAATTAGAGACAGTAAACTGTAGCATACTTTTAGATATAAATCCAATCATATTTTTGCCTCAAAACAGACAGGTGTTTTATCGTTTGCTACTTTAAAATTAATCTTCTAGAGATTTGTCTTGATTTAATTATTTACTGTCATTATAATTTCATTGTATTGTTTGATAAAAAATAGGATCAAATCTCTGACCAATAAATCTTGTAGTCAAGCTTCCTGCTCTGTTTCTGCTTCAAAATATAGGAAAGAAATCAGTTTGGGGAGCTTTAACTTTTTTTGTTGTCAATGTCACTTTCCTTACTGCTGAGTTAGACCCACTTTCTTGTAGAGCTACTCATCTAATGGTTCTATTACATTTATTTTAATTTTTGTTTATGTACAGTTCAGGAGTACTTTTAACAATGACACACTGTCATTTCACACTGCTGTAGTGAAATTAATAGTTAAGAATTTTGAAAGGCTAACACAAATTCTGAAAAAATATTTTTTAAAATAACTCTTAATTTGAAATTTGCTGATTTGAGAATGTTTAGGTCCATATACTATATTCATTTAAAGATTGTCATCAAACTGTTTAGACAATATTATTCAGTCACTTTTAAACCACAAGAACTGTTCTCCCCAATCAATTTCAGCTGCATTTTTCATTAGTGAAAGTTCTGAAAACCTAACTGGCTACACTAATATTCTGATATGAGGATAAAAAACCATTAATACCCGCCAAGTTTAAAGCAGTTGCTCCTGTAAATAAAAGCGTGAGAACAAAGTGGAACTTCAGGAAGTGTGAGCTAGATATCATAAATAAAATGTAAGTGTGTAGTAGGACAGTTCAAATTGTTTCTCTAGGGGTTAGATGGATGCATCTGCATGGTCATTCATTCCTTGAATCAACTTAATATATCTATTACTACCAAATGTTATCTAGCTCAAGTAATCATCTCTTTCTATAAAGATGCAAGAATCACATTCTATACACAGAAACAGCAACAAAATAAAAATAACAACAAAAATAATAAAAAAAAAAAAATCTGGTACTTTTTAATAAATCTGGAGAATTGGCACTCCGGAACATATTTGCCTTTTAACTAACCTTAGTGTTCACAGTTTTTCTTAAAGAGCTCAAATATTACAGCATATAGTGCACTCAATCTTGTTTATTTTCCTCATGACTTTTATCAGAGCTATTCATTACTGTAATACAAACCAGAAAGTTATATATAATAGCAAGTCAGCTTCTCACATTAATTCAATATAAAGATTTCAAGTGATCTTGCCTGTGAATTCTTTAGGACAAATACAATGCCTGTATTTTTTCTTCATTTTTTGGTTACTCCTTCATAGTTGGAAGGTACAATCTACAGAGCACCTCAATTTGAGCATAAAGCAAAACTTAAAAGGTGAAGCTCGCCCTATTTCCCCCCCCCCCCAAACAATCGTTGAATCATTGACAGTTCTCTTTTTAAGAAAAACTGTGACCTCTGAGAAACAGTTCTATGAAGCAATTATTTTCTGACACCTCAGCCTGGGTGTTTTCAATTCCCTCTTAAGCCTGCATGTGATGACTGTTGCGATTCCACCTAAAAGTATGAGTATTTCATAAAAATATATAGTTCACTCATACAGACACCAACATTTCTAAAAATTGCATGCATTAAGCCTATGCTGCCTTTTCTTTTTTTCATTTTAACAGATACATTTGAGCCAATAGCTAATACACACATACGTACACATTCTGTGAACTTTGATGCCTGTTTTTCCCTAATTAAAACTGAAGTCAAATGGATATGAACTATTTTACAATTAATTTTGATTTACTGCCATGAAAGCCTATGACTTCTAGTTGTGTATTTGTCCTGACTTCAGCAGTAGCAGTCATTTTTCTCCTTCTTAGTAGCTGGTGCAGTGTTGTTTTTGACTTTCAGCCTGGGAACAACACCGATAACACCGATGTTTTTAGCTGTTGCTCAGTAATGTTTACTCTGACCAAGGACTTTGTGAGTCCCATGCTCTGCCAGGGAGGAGGGGAAGCTGAGAGGAAGCAGAGACAGGACAACTGACCCAAACTAGCCAAAGAGGTATTCCATACCACAGCACGTCATGCCCAGTATATAAACCGGAGGCAGTTACCTGGAAGGGCTAGATCACTGCTTGGGTCAGGCTGGGTATCAGTCCGCAGGTGGTGAGCAGTTTTCTCTTCACTTGTTATTTCCCTTATCATTATTACTATTGGTGGCAGCAGTAGTGATTTGTGTTATACCTTAGTTATTAAACTGTTCTTATCTCAACCCGTGGGAGTTACATTCTTTCGATTCTCCTCCCCTTCCCTCCGGGAGAGGGGGGAGGAAGGAGGGTGGAGTGAGCGAGTGGATGCATGGTTCTGGGTTGCTGGCTAGGCTTAAACCACAACAGTATTCAAAATATTGTCATCATTCTGCATTTGGCTTATCCACACATGACTTTTTCTGATAAGATGGCTGTGAGTGTCAAGTTGATAGGTGCATTCATCCCATAAGTGCAGACACTATTTGAGAGGCACCTCATCCCAAGCTCACATGTAGTAAGTCTAGGAACACAGGACATGCAGAAAGAGAGGTCAGACTTGCTATTTCTGTGCTTCCGCCTTAGACTTGTTCATCAGTGGAACACAGGGCTTGCACTGAGCTAAGCCTTTGAGGCCTGAAGACACAATTAACTAAGTCAGACAACACACATGTCTGTGATGCCCAAATGTTCCCATTTAATGAGCTTTTACAAATAGTTCAGAAATAACTTCATCAAGTAACAGGTTATAGAAACTACTTTGAGTTAAATTTCCCACCTCCCTGCTTTAGGGCTCCACCACTTCCCTTTTATAATGCAATAAGAACCTTCATGGTCAAAGAATGTCTAAATGCAACGAACCAAAAGGGTGTCAGTCTGATAATGCGGAAAGAGCCATTTGCAATTTTGTATTCTAGGAGACCAGGAATTTAATGTCTGAATAAAAATTTTTGAGAAAGCAGGGAATTCATGTGTCATCAGGATTCTTAACCCTTTCTGGATTTTGTAAAACTAAGAAATAGCTTTTAAAAAATTTCAGTGTTGAATTACAGTAAGGTTTATTTATTTAAAAACAGTCTTTCAGGATGGTGTTGTATTTGAACTTTGAGAGGCGTAGCATTTAATAAGACCGTGGTAACCTGTTTAATAGGCATAACTGATTTTCCAAGGTCAGAACATGTAATAGCCATGGGCAGAATTCAGTGATATCAAGAAATAGTTCTTTTAAAATAATGAGTACTGTCCTGGGTTTAGCAGTAGCAGTCATTTTTCTCCTTCTTAGTAGCTGGTGCAGTGCTGTGTTTTTGACTTTCGGCCTGGGAACAGCCCTGATAACACCAATGTTTTTAGTTACTGCTTAGACGTTTAGTCTAACCAAGGAGTTTTTGAGTCTCATGTTCTGCCAGGGAGGAGGGGAAGCAAGGAGGAAACAGAGACAGGACACCTGACCCAAACTAGCCAAAGAGGTATTCCATACCACAGCACATCATGCCCAGGATGTAAACTGGGAGTTACCTGGAAGGGCTAGTTCACTGCTTGGGTCGGGCTGGGTATCAGTTAGCAGGTGGTATTGTATTCTCTCTCCTTGTTATTTCCTTTATCATTATTATTATTGGTGGTAGCAGTAGTGGTTTGTGTTATACCTTAGTTACTGGACTGTTCTTATCTCAACCCATGGGAGTATATTCCTTCGATTCTCCTCCCCATCCCTCCGGTAACAGAGGGAGGAAAGGTTGGGGGGAGTGAGCAAGGACTGCGTGGCTGATTTACAGCTGAGTGCTTAAAACCACAACAAATACTTACCACACAGGACTGAAATTACCAGGAAAAAACCTTCCTGCAATAACTAGAATGATCTCCTTATATGTCAATTACTGCATTTTGTATAATTCAACAGAAAAGATTTTCTCTAGCCCATGTCCTATAACAAAACAAAAACAAACAAACAAACAAACAAACAAACAAACAAAAAAACCAAACCAAACCAACCCACCCCATTCCCAAAAAAGAAAAGAAAAGAATACAACAAAAGAAAAGCATCAAAAACAAAACAAAAAAACAACAGGCACACAGACCAGGAGAAGCTTTGGGCAAAGTATAAACAGATTCTAGTGGGATTTGAACCACAGGAAAAAAATGTAGGGAAAAAGAAACCTATAATATTCACTACATGAAAAATCTACTGCTATCAAATTTCTGTAACAGAGCAATAATTCTGTGTAATCCTCTATAGATCCATAAGAACATTATGTATTTATCTCATACCTACATATCTGCAAGGAGCAAATAAATTTTTGGGGAGCTGCTAAGCTGCAGCTCTCTGTGATCTATAATTGGATTAATAAATATATTCATTCATGAATGATTAGCCACAAGCTGAAGTCACAGAGGTGAAACCCAGCTCCACAGCCGCCCATAAAAACATTCTTATATGGCTTCTTACAGACAAAGGATTTAAAAGGTGTCAGGTTGTTGTAAATTTCTATTTTTATGTATATATATATATAAATATATATATTAATTTTATAATATATTAATTTTATTTTTCCACCTGAAGAAAAAAAATAGATTAATAGATTCATAGGATAATACTTTGCTTTTCACCCTACATTTTAGACACGAGTTATTTATGTTTCATGGAAAAGCACCAGCCCGTACTTCTTCTTCTCCTCCATTTATTCTGCATGTTTTGTGAGAAATTTAAAAAGTCTTTTTTAAATTTTTTTTTCTTAACAGAATTTTATTAATTGAGCTGGGCAGGTTGTGAGAAGAGTAAACATAGAAAGGTTATTGTCACTCTTTTTGGAGTCATTCATATATCTAATGCTGCCCTATTCAATGAATAATGAAAACTGCTCCTGAATACCAAGATTGTAAATTGAGTTTCTTCTTTTCATTAAGAAAAAGGTTTAAAAATGCTCAGGTGAAATATCCACCTTTTCTTTGCATACGGTTTCATTATAGAAACAGTGTCAGCACAGGATTTTTATTTTATTAGTTTTACAAGGCATTTTACTCAAAATGATTTATTAAAATCTTCAGTACAAAAAAAAAAAAAATCACAATCTGTGACTTAAAGAGATAGAGGGGAAGGTGTCCTAATCTTTTCATTAGATGCTGAGAAGGAAGTTATTGAATGATTACAGCAGTCAGGAAGTACAGCATAAGTATTGTTAACAAAATTAATCTCTAAAGTATTTATGACAAGTGAAATTTTGTGTCTGACAGATGAACAGACAGCCATAAATTAGAGTTGGAATTGTACAGAGAGATATAATGGGAACATATCTGAATTGACAGCATCATAAAATCTAATACAAGTTTATGGTCAAGGGCTACCAGTTTTGAGTTCATACTTTGCTATTTTGGGTTTAAGGCAAGACTTATGACCCTGCAACTACTAGGCACTACATTATTGATTAGTGTTACTTCTTGCACAACAGCCAGTTTGGTTCAGCTCATGATCTGTGACAAAAGGAAGTAATTTTTCTGAAAGACAAATC
This sequence comes from Psittacula echo, assembly GCF_963264785.1. Lineage (NCBI taxonomy): Eukaryota > Metazoa > Chordata > Aves > Psittaciformes > Psittacidae > Psittacula > Psittacula echo. The sequence continues at coordinate 37,901,415 of NC_137735.1, read as the reverse complement.
CAAAAGACAGATACAGGATTTCATTCCTGCTGTTTTCTTAATATAGATAACTATTCATCTACCCAGGTCAACTCGCCCTTTAGAGGCTTGGGCTGAACTGAAATAGAGTGTTTTGACTGAGACACAGTTCATCGGTATGTGATGGAAGTTTGAGGCTCTATACGTCAAGTTCTGCAGACCAATGACAGTGGCTCTGTTGAGACAAACACTGCACACATTTCAGGACTTTGTTTGGTTGTTGCTGGGTTTCATTTGTTTTAAACTGGCTATAGTCATTGACTGCCTGCCCATTTGAAAGCAGCATGCAATGCACCTCTGAAGCACAATTAATTAAACTTTATCCAAGACAAATTCAGTTCATGTGTCTCAAGACCAATGTGAATTAAAGCACAGAAAGTGAGAAAAATCAGGAAAATTACTTGAAAAGTGCTCTCTGCACACTAAAGGATATGCACCCTTCCCACTTAATGTAGACATCCTTCCCCTTTCTGCCTTCACAAAGACATTTCTTTGCTGTATGCTAGTTTTACGTTGTATAACCAAAATGAGTTAATAGCTACCAGCTTAATAAATTCTAATTGCCAACTACTTAAAAAACAATACTAAGTTCATCATAGAAACAAGGGGAAAAGACTGCTCAAGAAGGAAAGAAATAAAACTGTCATTCTCATTTTTCAAAATAATTTTTGGAGTTATTTTCCATCTTTCTAAGCCCATGAAATAATCCTCAGTGTCTGATGCATATTCGGACCAGTGAGAACTGGGCACACAGGCTCTTTGCCAAAGACTGAAATGGAAATCTGTGCAAACTGTTATGACAGAATGGATACAAGTGCCACAGTCAGTGCCACAGGTGGCACAGTCAGTCAAGTGCCACCAATGTTACAGAGACTCCAGTTTATTTTCAGATTAAAACAAAAACTTTGGCTGGAAGTTTGATGCTCACTGAAGACAAAAAAGCATATGTAATCACTATCTGACACATGCTAACTCCCACAGGAGAATTATGTCATAGAACTGTCTTCTAACCTTACAGAAAAAGTGTCTCAAGACAATGGCTTAGGTCCAATGTTTTGAAATTATATAAATACTTACAGCTTTTATGGTTCTAGAAATAGAATGTTCTCATTGCAAAAACTCACTGTTGCTGTTCTAGTGCTGCCTTTCACACTCTACCTAAAGCTGAGCTCTCCATTTCACTCTTCACCGTCTAGCACATGCTACTGTCCTGGCAGAAATCTCTCTGTTCCCATGTATTCTAAAACCTGATTGTGTCTTCTTCTGGTTTCTCTATATTTTCTTTTAAGTACCCCCTTTTTAAAACTACCCCATTACCTCAAGGGTATAAAACAGTTGATTTCCTCCCCAGTCTTTACTGGACATTTTTCCCCTCCTTTTATGGAAAGATATTTGCCATCAGGTCTAATAATCACTATTAAGAAAAGCCTGTACTGTTAACATGCAACATGCACATTGTGCCCTCCCACACACCCCCAACAAAACTCAAAATACTTGAAATACAGAAATCGTTCTGTACTCTAACACCCAGAGTCATAAAACATGCTTACACAAAAGCTGTGATACTAGCATGTCATTTTCTGTTGCTGTGGGTGTCAGGAGAAAACACTGGAAAGTATCTGAATCCCTCCTCCAAAAATCTGAAACTGTGCTCATTCAAAGAAAGATTTGGAGAAAGAAATAAATACTTACATACAAATGTATTCCAGACATGATAAAGGTTTTCCTCTGTCTCTTTCGCAGAGGCAGAATAATAATTTTGTACTATATTCTGTAAATAAAATTTTCTGTCCTATCTGATAAAGACTACAGAATGGAATATTTACACAGAAGTTTCAATTTATGACTACTAACTTATAAGTGACGTGAAATGTTTTTATAATGCCAGCAGTTAGATAACTTACACTACACACAGAGCATAACCCACAGCCCCTGAACTGAACTCTCTGACTCGAGGGCAACTTTGGTGCAGTACAGCTGAGTAACCTTGGTTTAGTCTTGCTAAAAGGTTGTTGTTAAACTTTGAGAGTACATGAATGGGAGCCATGTGAAATAAGTAATAACATAGGCAGCACAGTAATTGTTGCAATGACAACAGCTCACAGCTCAGGGAATTACAAGGGGGGGGAAAAAATAGACACGGAAAATATAACACCTTAAGGAAAAAGCAGGCAACTTGAACACGACAAGTCAGCAAGATCAAAGGTCAGATATTTCCAGGATTATGTGAAGTGACATTACACACCTGACTGACCACTTACTGTCCAGCAGAGATTATTCAGAGTTCTGCAGCTATATCAGCAGAACTGATAAATATATTAATGCTTAACATTGAACCATACCTAGCAACTGTATGAATTAGCCACACACATAACTGCTGTGTGTTTTTAAGTTGTGTATACGTTCCTTGCACAGGGCTTCTTTGCATACAATGGACAAATGTGCATGACTAGAGAAAAAATCATCTAAGTCTGAAGGGTTACAGAACTTCTTAGAGAAGGATTGCAGCCCAAGTTCTTTGGGCTGAAAGCTAGACACTTGAGAAGTAGAATAATGCAACTTTAAGGAAATTCACATTTTGGCAGCCTTCCTGCACTTGTACAGTACTATACAGCAATTTTCCTCAGTGAAATTATGAATCCTTATTGTCTTAAATCAAAACTTATTGGAGAAAGGATATAAAGAAAAAAAATCAATGTAAATACAAGCTAAGCAGATTAAAACGTGTCTGCCAGATGTTATGAGGAGTTTTGCTAGAAAGGAAAAATAGCATAATAATCCTGTGTTGATTTAAGCATGATTTAAATTCTTGAATTTTGAATATCCTTTATTGCGCTCATGAAAGTGGATGCCTCTAGATGCTGACAAGTCATTGGGCTGCCACATTTTCTTCTTGAATTAAATATGGAAAATCACTGAATATTAACTCTCCTCTAACTCAGGTATCACTCATTCAAATTATGCTCAAAAGTTATTGAATTTAGTTTATTACTGTTCTCATCCATCTCAATAGAGATTATCTTGCAATAATATATTCTGTTCTACACACCAAGCTCTTTGATGAGACATAGCCTTGTTTCGATAAGTGGTGATGATTTCACTTCATTCAGCGAGAGAGCGTTCTATCATTTTTTAAATGTCTAATCACTTTTGAAACATTAGCACACACATTTAATTTAAAGAAACAAATCAAACCCAAGACTTTTTCTTCTTGTTTCCCAAAAGAATTGTGCTCCCCAGATTGCTGAAATAAAATATGACTAAACTAAGTGATTCACCAAACCCTACCACATCTTAGCCCTCAGATAATATTGACTAAATGTTTTCTCTGGTTCTCTCCAGGTGAGAAAGAAAGATTTCCATGCATCTGATAATTTCAGGGCTAACTTCTTAATTCTAAAAGAAAAGTGCTTTTTATGCAGGAATTCTGGATAGATAGCTGGAAAATAAATAATTTAAAGCATACATTTTAGTGTATTTACAAGCAGTTTGAATTCAGATGTTGCAATATCTGACATCAAGATAGAGTAATGTTTCTTGTAACAAAAAGAAATAGGATATATTTTGAATTCTCTAATTTTTTTGAGTAGGAAGTGAAATTTGGACAAAAAAAACCCATCAAAACCAAACAAACCACGAAGAGTCCTTTTTATGTTTTTCAAGCTTCAAAGAAGGGAAGGGAATTTCCAATATGATGGAAACAACAGTTCCAATATTATGGAAACATAATTCTTTCAAGCAGAACACACAAAGCCTCAATATTTCACAATTTCCACATGATGTTTTATTAAATAGTGAAATAAAAATAACCACAAAAGTTCATTGGTTTTGTGCTAAACAAAACAAACCTTAAAAAATCCCCAGCTTTCCAACTTTACTAAAAAAGAAGACATGTACTTCAGATCCATATTGGAAGAGGAATATTTACTGACTGCAGACAGTTTTTGGACACCACTAAATATTTTTCATGCTTCCAGTAGGAGATGTGTTGATATAAAAGATATATTCAGTCTGGAAATACGTTGTTAGTGCTGCTTACTGAAGAGAGCTGCAATACTATTAACTGTAGCATAATAAAAGCTCCCAATAATTAGTGCAAAACAATGAGGAGGCACTTAAGATTAACACTTACCTGGTTTGTATCTGTCTCCTCTTTTTGTGTTTAGATTTCTACAAGAACTAATGTGTTTGACAAACATGGACTAATTATTTAAATGGGGAAGTCCCCTACATAATGTGCCCTTTGGAAGCCAATATAATTAATGCCAATTAAAACTCCTAACTGAAAGCTATAATTGTCTGCTTATTCTATTCCACCTTTCACTAAAGCTTATGGCAGAAAATAAACTAAAATTAAGAAGCTGCCTAATGCCTCTTTGCAAGTGTAAAACTTGAGAAGAGTCACAAGACCATTTCAGTATGTGCATATGTGTGGCCGCGCACAAAGAGTTGTGTGTAAGAATGAACAGAATGAAATCCCTATGGCACAGACCTGTAAACTACAGACTTATCACTAATTACACACATACTAAATATGTAATTTCCATACATCTTATTATTAAGTCACTTTAACTCTTTCAACTAGGTGTCTATATTTTGTATCAAGTAATTAAAGGGAAAATATTTGGCAAAAATATACTTTTTTTCTTGTCCCAGATGGGGCATTCTGTTTTTTATGTTTCTATTTGAATGGTACTTTCTCTCAAATAATTGAAGTTTGAGAAGTAAGAATATTGAGTAGGAGTACTGAAAAACAACAAGGTGCTTGGTGACAGCCAGCATGGCTTCACTAAGAGGAAATCCTGCCTGACCAATTTGGTGGGCTTATATGATGGGGCTACGAAACTGATGGACAGGGGCAGAGCAGTTGATGTCATCTACCTGGATTTGTGCAAAGCGTTCGACACTGTCCCACATGACATCCTTGTCTCTAAATTGGAGAGACATCAGTTTGATGGGTGGACCACTCGGTGGATAAAGAACTGGCTGGATGGCCGCACGCAAAGAGTTGTGGTCAATGGCTCGATGTCCGGCTGGAGACTGGTGTCCTGGGTTCAGCAGTAGCAGTCAGTTTTTCTCCTTCTTAGTAGCTGTTGCAGTGCTGTGGTTTTCACTTTTGGCCTAGGACCAAAGCTGATAACACTGATGTTTAGACTGACCAAGGACTTTGTGAGTCTCATGCTCTGCCAGGGAGGAGGAGGGGCTGGGAGGAAGCGGGCACAGGACACCTGACCCAAACTAGCCAAAGAGGTATTCCATACCACAGCACTTCATGCCGGGGGATGTAACTGGGAGCTACCCGGAAGGGCACGTTCTCTTTTTCTGTCGGGCTCTCTTTGGCTTTGATAATTAAATCCATACTGAAGTAACCTGACAGTTTGTCTGGGATTCCTCAAGCTGCCAAAGAAATGTCAAATAGTGTTCAGTGGTGAGGGGCTCTGAGATGCATCATCTCGTCCTTCCTCTGAACCTGATAGCAATACTGAGAGAATTTACTCTTGTTGCTATTTGCTAAGCAATGGGATCCACTTTCTTTGAAGAATAAATTTAATTTTGCCTTCTGTAGGTACAGTTGGAGACATAAGTTTGCTTTATAGGTTATTATGCTGATCCAGAATGCTGAGATCATTTAGACAGCACAGGTTGTTCTTTACTTTTCAACACAGGTCTCTGAACTGGTTTCCATGTGTATGTTATGAAGACCCTAGGCCCACTCTAGAAGAGGATCTGGTTTGAGACCATCTTAAAAACCTAAACGTACACAAGTCCATGGCACCTGACGAAATCCATCCGCGGGTCCTGAAGGAGCTGGCAAATGAAGTTGCTAAGACACTGGCCATCATATGTGAAAAATCATGGCAGTCAGGTGAAGTTCCCGACAACCGGAAAAAGGGAAATATAACCCCCATTTTCAAGAAGGGGAAAATGGATGACCTGGGGAATTACAGACCAGTCAGTCTCACCTCTGTGCCTGGCAAACTCTTGGAGCAGATTCTCCTGGAAGGCATGCTAAGGCACATGAAAAACAAGGAGGTGGCTGGTGACAGCCAGCATGGCTTCACTAAGGGGAAATCCTGCCTGACCAATTTGGTGGCCTTCTATGATGGGGCTACGAAACTGATGGACAGGGGCAGAGCAGTTGATGTCATCTACCTGGACTTGTGCAAAGCGTTCGACACTGTCCAACACAACATCCTTGTCTCTAAATTGGAGAGACATCAATTTGATCGGTGGACCACTCGGTGGATAAAGAACTGGCTGGATGGCCGCACACAGAGTTGTGGTCAATGGCTCAATGTCCGGCTGGAGACCAGTAACAAGTGGTTTCCCTCAGGGATCGGTGTTGGGACTGGTCTTGTTCAACATCTTCGTCGGTGACATGGACGGTAGGATTGAGTACGCCCTCAGCAAGTTTGCTGATGACACCAAGCTGTGTGGTTCGGTTGATACGCCAGAGGGAAGGGATGCCATCCAGAGGGACCTCGACACGCTTGTGAGGTGGGCTGATGCCAACCTCATGAAGTTCAACCATGCCAAGTGCCAGGTCCTACACCTGGGTCGGAGCAATCCCAGACACAGCTACAGGTTGGGCAGAGAAGAGATTCAGAGCAGCCCTGCAGAAAAGGACTTGGGAGTGTTGGTTGATGATAAACTTAACATGAGCTGGCAGTGCGTGCTCGCAGCCCAGAAAGCCAACCGTATCCTGGGCTGCATCTCAAGGAGCATGACCAGCAGGTCGAAGGAGGTGATTCTGCCCCTCTACTCTGCTCTTGTGAGACCTCACTTGGAGTATTGTGTGCAGTTCTGGTGTCCTCAACATAAAAAGGACATGGAACTGTTGGAACAAGTCCAGAGGAGGGCCATGAGGATGATCAGGGGAGTGGAGCACCTCCCGTATGAAGATAGGCAGCAGGCGCGCAAATTACCCACTCCCGACCCGTGGGAGTTACATTCTTTCGATTCTCCTCCCCATCCCTCTGGGGATTGGGGGGGGGGGAAGTAGACTGCGTGGTTCTAATTTACAGCCGGGGCTTAAACCACGACAACTGGTAACGAGTGGTGTCCCTCAGGGATCAGAGTTGGGACCGGTCTTGTTCAACATCTTTGTCGGTGACATGGACAGTGGGATTGAGTGCACCCTCAGCAAGTTTGCTGATGACACCAAGCTGTGTGGTTCGGTTGATACGCCGGAGGGAAGGGATTCCATCCAGAGGGACCTTGACACACTTGTGAGGTGGGCTGATGCCGTATCCTTGGCTGCATCTCAAGGAGCATGACCAGCAGGTCGAAGGAGGTGATCCTGCCCCTCTACTCTGCTCTTGTGAGACCCCACTTGGAGCACTGTGTGCAGTTTTGGTGTCCTCAACATAAAAAGGACATGGAACTGTTGGAACAAGTCCAGAGGAGGCCCACGAGGATGATCAGAGGACTGGAGCACCTCCCGTATGAAGATAGGCTGAGAAAGTTGTGTCTGTTCAGCCTGGAGAAGAGAAGGCTGCGTGGAGACCTCATAGCAGCCTTTCAGTATCTGAAGGGGGCCTGTAAGGATGCTTGGGATGGACTATTCATCAGGGACTGTAGTGATAGGACAAGGGGGAATGGGTTCAAACTTAAACAGGGGAAGTTTAGATTGGATATAAGGAAGAAATTCTTTACTGTGGGGGTGGTGAGGCACTGGAATGGGTTGCCCAGGGAGGTTGTGAATGCTCCATCTCTGGCGGTGTTCAAGGCCAGGTTGGATGAGGCCTTGGGTGGCATGGTTTAGTGTGGGGTGTCCCTGCCCATGGCAGGGGGGTTGGAACTAGATGATCTCAAGGTCCTTTCCAATCCTAACTGTTCTATGATTCTATGAGTCTATGTTTCATAATTAGAAAAAATGTAATAAAAGCAGATGCATGGATGTAATCCATTTCAATTAACATTATAAACTTTTATTGCTAGTCCTGCTACCATCTCTACTCAGTAGGATCTGATAATTTTTTTTAAATATGGCCAGTTTTGTTCACCCTCTTCATTCTGCTAGATGGTCACTTTCTCTTCCCTTCTACTTCTTCTGGCTTTTCATTCTTTAATGTGTTGTCATCCAAGACTCCCCTTCACTGATCCTTCCACTGCTTCTCTGCTCCTTAGAACCCTGTTCTTAGTCCAGGGTAGGGTTTAACCAGAACTCAGAGCAGTACTGAAAAGCAGGTCCCAAAATACTAATGATGGTAAAGAGGTCACTGACTTGTCTTCAAAATTTAAGGCTTGCTTCAAATTTATATAACATGTATCTAAACAAGTAATGAAAATTAAATTATCATTTACTACATTTAAAATATTCCTGAAGTAAAACATTTCAAAATGGAATAACTTAAAAGTAGAATCATAATGATATGTTATAATCATATATATAGATAATGATGATGCAGAGAAATATTTTGCCAATATTTTTAAATAAAGTGATCAACTGATGTTTACCATCCTATGCTTTCTATCCAATAGAGGGACAACATGATGTTTTTTTCTAATGCTATAGATGCTTTTTTATATATATATATTTTAACTAAAAAAAGTATTTTTAGAAGATGTGTTGAGACATTTAAAGAATAAGAATATTTCAGAGTAGAGCTAAGTGATTAAAATGCTAATTATTTAATTAAAATAACTAAATTACTTAAGAAAAACATGACAAAACTGTGTAGTTTAATTAAGCTCAGCTTTTTCTAGATTGTCTGACACAAAAGGGAAATACAAAACACAAGGAATAATACAACCTAAGTGGTGGATTTCTTTTTATATGCACACTTCTGCAATACAATTATTACTTTTCTTGACTCTTCATGCCCTATATTCCCTTATAACAGCATTAGTCATCACCTTTGCTGCTCTTTTATTTTTTCCTTGACCTTCAAGCTGTACAAACACTGTTGTCATTTCTTTATTATCTGCTTCTATCTTTATCCCCTTGGCCAAACCCTAGCCAGTTTGCTCATTTTTATCATTGCTTTGTTTTCTTTCCTGGCATAGGACACATCATTATAAATGGGACAATTCTATTTACACTCAGCATGTAAAGAATTTAAAAAATGGTGACAGAACCCTGTAGGTTCGACTATAGGTAGTTCATTTCCTCGTTTCCCTTCATGTCCCTCAAAATATATCGATAAGAAGCAAAAGAAGTTAACATCAGCCTGTAACAGAGATTGGATTTCAATCATCTTTTAGAAAAAGCCAAGACTGTGGTAAAAGAATAAAACTGGGACTGGAACAAACAAAATTCCATCCAAAATACTGCAATGTCTTTCTTGAGCAGTGCTGAACATACAGCTACCATGTCCTGTATTAATATTCCTCTGTAGAATGGATACAACTTTTGTGTCTGAATCCTGTGACTCATTTTTGTAAATTAATTTATCAAGTAGAAAGTGATAGCACCACATATGGTATGGAAAAGTCTTTATGAATGCCTGAACCAAAGATTGTGAAAAATGCACAAGTGGGCAATGGAGCACGATAGGCAAACTTGACTGGCAGGAACATTAAAAACTCAAAAATGTGTTTCATTTGAAGGCAACAGAAACAGCATTAGGTAGGTCAGATTTTCTGGACTGTTTTCCAGCCATGAAGGGGGAAAAGTGCAGTTTAGACCTACTTGCAAGAAGGGAAGACTGAGATCATAGAATCATAGAATAGTTGGAGTTGAAAAGGACCTTAAGATCATCTAGTTCCAACTTCCCTGTCATGGGCAGGGGCACCTCACACTAGACGATGTTGCCCAAGGCCCTGCCCAACCTGACCATGGACACTGTCAGGGATGGAGCATTCACAACTTCCTTGGGCAACCAGTTGTAGTGCCTCACCACCCTCACAGTAAACAACTTCCTTATATCTAAGCTGAACTTTGCTTGTTTAAGTCGAAACCTATTACCCCTTGTCCTATGGCCTGATACTTTAATTGCATTTAATCTTTTGCCTGACACTTTACATCTTAATTTTTTTTCCAATTCCTCATCATCATATATGGCCTCATCTTTACTTTGCACAGCAGCATTTTTTATGTTTCCATGTAAGAATGTTTTCATTATTTGTTTTAGAGACAGCAGACTTGTATCCAGCCGTAAAGTAAACTCCCAGAAACAGTGACCTGGGTGACCTGAGTGGATCTCATCAGCAACATGTGGTCTCTTGTTCAGACAGTGGCTAAAACTACCACCATGTTCACTGACTTTACTGCCTTTCTGCTTCATAGAATTCACTGTGGTGCTACTGGAATAGTTTTATTTGTGTTTTACACACAGCACCGAGCAATGCTTTCTTACTACAGCAGTGACTAGCCATTTATCAAATGTCAAGCTTGGTCTATGTCAATATTCCCAGAGTCTGCTGTTCCTACAATCGTCAGTAGAGTAAGTTTTGACAACCTCATTTTGCAAAAGTGCCATATAATTTGTATTTTTTTTGAGTGTGCTACAGCTGGTTTTTATGAAACAATATCTAGACTTTGACTACAACTGTCTTGCCTACATAAAAATAGAGCTTCTCAAATACTGTTGTGTTTTTGAATGAAAATAGCTTCCTAGGTGATCCATGGTAACTTTCACATAAGACTTTATATTTCTATTCTTGATGTTTTGAAATTCTGTTAAACATGTAGTTCAGCAAGCTGCAACAACATAGAGACCTGTTGGCTATCATTTGTCACTTCTATTGCTTTTGTTAAGTTTAGATTGGCTCTTACTACTTTTCTGCATGTTCCTTCTGATGATGGAACTGTTCTGAACAAATGAAGTCATCAGAAAACTTTCTCATATCTATGTTTTCCATCATATTTATAGTTTACACTTTATGTATCAAATTACTAGTTTTATATATACACTAAGTTTTTTTATTTAAACTAATTAAAAGCAAAGTTTGCTGAGATTTAATGAGTAGTCCCTTTCGTGACCTCTTCTTGTCTACAAGAATTTGAGTTAGAATTAGAAAACGTCTTGTCTTTACTTTACATGTCATTATTTAGGTTCCCACCTTCTACAGCAACACTAACCTCTGGAGCACTGTTCTTGCCTTTGTTCCCTTTTAATTATTCAGGCAATAGCTGATTAACCAAGGCTCTGAAAGTACATCTGTTTTAACACTGTCTACTTTGAGTTTAAGTTACATATCTATATCTAAAACTCTACAAACTAAATAGATATAATAGATATATTTCCTATAGGAATTTAGTTATCAGTTATAGCTCCTAAGCTCTTCGTTCAAGGTGACTTAAATCTGTTCCTGTCAGTTTAAATCAAATTAGAATAATGCTACTTCAGCACTTAACTAGAACATCCAGAATAAATTCTGTAATGGTTTAAACAAGCAGTTTACTTTCAAGTCTTCATAGAAATGGGTGCAAATGTTCTCATATTCTTTCAGACAACTCAACAGATAAAGCTTTCAGGTATTCAGGGCTCTCTAACAGCAGCTGTAAGGAAGATTTAAAATTTCTGCTTTATATATACCACAAATATATTTCTTCCTTTTATATATTATACTTCTTCTCTAATACTGTTTGAAGTTATTTCCAGTCAGATTTTGAGTTTGATGCTGTTTGTCTATTGACTTCTGATGGATCTTGCTTGAACCCAGGTATAAACATTCTGGAACCTCACCACACTTTGGCAAGAAGGTCTGTATGGCTATCACCTATTTAGTGATAAACTATGTCTGTTTCCTAGTTTTGTGTATTCTTACACTGGCACCTAGTTCTTGTGAATGGTTGCTCTTTAGCCTTTCTCTCTACTACAGTCCTGTTTTGTAAACAGCCAGTATGTCACATCTGTTCTATTTTGCAGAATCTTGGCTTACCCTGTCAGCCCTTGTATGAAAACTGTTCCATTATTCCATTATTCTGAAACCTCTCTTGGACCATCAGTCTTTTCCAGTTGTCATATATACCCTGAGCTAAAGGAAAGAATAGTACACATTCCTTTAAGGGTGAGCAAGCCAGGAATCTAGAAGGAGGTGTATAAGGAATCTATAATCACATCTTTTGAATGTGATTCAACAGTATTAGGTATGTTGAGCCAATATATTGTAAAAGCCTAAAGCTTATTATTAAAGTTACTACCAAAATTGTGACATTGATCATCTTGCTGTTAGTTTCTTCCTGTTAATCTAAAATAAAGGCATAAGGCAAGTTTTACATTCCAGTATGTTATGTGTGCCTCCCTCTTCAACATCCTTCATGTCAGTGTTGTGCTTTAAGCTCAGATGGCAACTAAATATCTGAGAAGCTCTCTCACTTCCCTCCACCACTTCCCAATGGTCAAAACCAGGACAGTCAGGAAGCTCAGGGTTGCATCTGTTTTTTTTTAATTTCATAAGCCCATTCCTCCAGTTCACCAATGTTCTTACTAGATTTACTCCAGCCAACGGCTGCACCCATGCAGCCACTTATTCACTCCCCAACTCCCAGTAGAATGAGGTAGAGAATAGGAAGAGCAAAAGTGAGAAACTCATGGGTGAAGAGAAAGACAGCTAACTAAGTGAAGCAAAAAGAAGAAGAAGAAAAAAAAAAAAAGCCAACAATACAAACAACAGTAAAAACAAGCGATGCAAAATCAATTACTCAGCCCATCCCATCAGCAGACTAATGTCCAGCATGTCTCTAAGCAACAGCCATCTTGGAAGAAAAACCCTTCTTCCCTTGCCCTTTTCCTCTATCCCCAGCTTTTATTGATTTAATATCCCTAACAAACACCTAATCACCAGTTAGGTTGTTAAATTGTTGATTAGTCTCTAAGCCCAGTGATGTAGTCAGTCTACACCCTTTATAGAACACCTATCCAAGCCATCTCCCCAGTCTGGCTACTGTAATGATATGAGCGATCTGCTATTAGCTAAACTCCGTTGTTCTCCTTTTGCTTATAGGGCCAGTCGTCTTGAGGATTGAAAAGAAGCTCACAAAGCCTGTAATACCTTAGATACTCTTTCTTTCCCTCCTACAAGAAGGGTATGACATTCATGCCTTTTACTATCATCAGTGAAATCGCAGATCCCCATGATCTTTCAATGTTAATAGAGAACTGCCTTGCAATGACATTAATCATCTCCTTCAACAGAACACCAACTAGTCTCATTTCATCTGTGGTCTTCTGTATGTCCAGTTTGCTTAAGCAGTTCCTAAATTAATCTGTATCTCCTTCCAATGGGTATTAAAAACAAAGTATATTTCAAGATGCTATTCCTCCGAGTTTTTAAATGCTTCCTCTATCTCCAAATAGTTTTGGGATCATTAACTGAGAAAAATATAAAAAAATTTTCTATGTCACAAATAAATAAAAAATCTTCCTGTAAGAACATACTATATCAAGAAAAGTATCAGCCAACAGTATGCTGTACATAGGAACATCTCCATCATTTGATTTCAGAATCATAGAATAATAGCATAGTTAAGGTTAGAAAGGACCTTAAGATCGTCTAGTTCCAAAACCCCTGACATGGTCAGGGGGACACCTTGCACCAAATGTGCAAGTCAGCATGGCTTGTCAAATGTGCATGTCAGCAAAGGCTCTGTCCAGCCTGGCCTTGAACAGTGCCAGGGAGGAGCATTCACAACTTCCTTGGGCAACCCATTGCAGTGCCTCGTCACCCTCACAGTAAATAACTTCTTCCTTAGAGCTAATCTAAACTTTCCCTGTTTAAGTTCGAACCCGTTACCCCTTGCCCTTCCACTTGGGGTAACATGGAAGTTCATTTTAAGTTATATCAAACACAATCTGTAGATGAAAACAACTTTCTAAAACAAGAGCTCACTTGAATATCAAATATACACAAATGCTGATAACACACTGCTAAATTCTCAGCTTCAAAATATATTTTACTAGAGAATCTATGTTTTCAAATATGTTTCTGTTTACACTTAAAGAAACTTCACATTTTAATCTGCTTAAAAGCAAATAAAGATTCTAGCTGTGGACACCATTCTGTGCTCAACATGATTAGTCACATATTGATTGTTAGAAATAGACACAGCATGTCAGCCTTTGGATTCTTTTTCCCTAAAAGCAGTTTATTCAGGCTTAGGTTGCAGTAATGCCCTACTGATAATTGTTGTCCAATTCAATTTTCTTCTTTATTTCCTTTTAGCCAACAACTTTCATGATGTTTAAGAGTACAGTATATTTATCTTCACATGCAATCTTATTAACCAGTGTTAAAACTAATCATCATTTATGTCTGTAAATCTCATAAATCTGTTTTGAAATTTTCACCATAATTTCAGCCTGCAGCTACATCAGTGATGCGTTAAGACCACAGCTTCCCCAATTCAAGATAAACATTTATAAAAAAGCAGGTTAACATCCTCTATGAGGCACAAAGATTGTTCTTTGGAAAAACATCATTACTTGGCTAATTGTACACAGACAAATTAAAAACTCAGAAGATGGAAAGCTAGGACACCGCTGACACTGATTAAGAAAATGAAAAGTAAGGAGGATAACACAACATTTCTTGAATTGACTAGTTGGGCTTCAAGAGAACGCCTGTTGTGTCCATAAGACTAAGATGCCATAGGAAAATCATGCACTATCCATGCCCAGAACACTAGATATGGATCATTTTTGCCTTCTTTAAAAAGACTGAATCAGAAAAAAATAACACACCAAAAAACTTCCCAAACCCAAGCACAGCTTTCCAATCTGCAGTGTAGAATTTACCCCTGATGTAAAAAAAAAGAAAAAAAGTAAAATGCATGGGACAGCTCAGCTTTCTTTCAGTCTGCATTCTGCCATCCGATTCTGACTATGTTTATTAGCAATCTTTCACACGAAGGCTAGCAAATACAAAGGAATCTATCAACTGGTAGATAAACACATAAGTAGGTGTAGCGAGAAAGAAGAGTAGCAAATACTGCAGAGTCAGGCATGTGATGCTATTTATTACTGCATGAACTCCTGATATGGTTTATCAGGTTTTATCAGTGACTTAACCATGAGCCATAGCTCTAAAAATCAATAGAATTATGCATGATCTTAAAAGTAAAGCTACTTAATTTTTTTCCTGTGGATTACCTTAAGCCTGAACTTTCCCATGTTAAAGTTATTAATACTAACCTTCTTAAAATTCCTCTAAAACCTGGAGTGTAGTGGGCCCATTGGGTAGTCTTGAACATAGGTTTTACACTATAAATAACTTCACAGGGAGGTAATCAGTTCACAGAAGGTCATGTGCAACCCTTGGTGGTCCCGGTGATTGCTAGAAAACTCTGAACCTTTACTGTGCACGATCCCATAGGATACATAAAAATACAGGTGTGGGACCCAGGAAACAATCCAACTCTATACTCTGTCTTTTGGTACTCTTTCTACCTGATGATTATAAAGCTTTGCAGCTGTCAGTTCTTGGACAACAAAAGCTCCTGGAAGCAGTGCACAAAAAATTTCCTCCAAAACTGAACACTGAATAAGCTTTCAGTATTTCTTTTCCTCCTTCATCATTTCTTTATGTTCTTTCCTGGATTTCTTCCCGTATTATTTAGACAGTCCAGCATTTAAGCCTTTCTGCTTTGTAATAGAATTGAGAGAATAATGTTCCTTAATATGAATGTTAGCCCTTCTATATTTTCTTATTCTGCTTTTATAGATAACTATTTGACTGCATTCAAATCTGATGCAATTTGGTATTTTCCATGTCAAAAAAAGACAGTAATTATTTACAGTTACAGACAAAACTGTGGGAATTAAGTAATGGAATATAACAATGTTGTATGGACTGGCCCCAGCAATCAGAAAAAAGCACCAAGATACTAGAGGCACAAAGATTTGCTTCATGTGATATCTCAGGACATCTCAGCAATTAAATAAATTAAATAAAATTAATTAAATAAAGGCTATACAATAGTTGTGGAAAAAAAAATCATAAGAAGACCCAAATGTGTTATGCCCTACTTATGCAGAATATATATATGCTACCAAAATTAAGCTTCAAACTTCATGAAAGGAAATCAAGTTTGAGCTTTGACAAAGATCTAGCTCACATTCTGAGGTGATGTAGAGCCACTGGTAAGTTGTCTTTCAATAGATTTATTACAATTTATGTGAGTTTAATATCTGATGATTGGCTGCCTATCCATATTGAAAGAATAAATTTAACAAAACAATACAAGTTTGAGTGTAATCAGAAGGAAAGGTGAAAAAAAAAAAGTAAAAAATCTGGTGACTAAGAAATTTTGAAGATAAAGATAGTATCCAATAGAATGCAGTGTCTAAAAAGATCCAAATAAACCCAAAATAAATCTAGGTGCAATTGTGATGGTACCTTTAAAGCCATCAAATACAAGGTACAGAAATAGAATTGAACGTTGGAGACTTTAGAAAATACACAGTATACCAATATTAGAAGCAATCTACTTAGTGAAACATGTTTTAAACATACATATTTGCCTTTTTCTCCTAAAATATGCAGTTTTCTTGGAAAAGAGTCATCTGAGGATTTTATACTTTAAAAATTGATGCAAGGAACTTGCCTTTCAGAGGACTTCCAGTTCCAGAAATTTATACAGAAATGGTACCAAATAATTGATTTTCCATCAGATATGCAACAATATTAACATATATAAATTATATGTATATATATGAGTTGTTACCCATTTTATATCAGTGATCTTCTTGTTTGGTTTGAGGTCTTTTTTTGTGGATATAGGAGTTATCCTTGCTATTCTTGTTTTAACTGAGATAGAGTTAATTTTCTTCTTAGTAGCTGGTGCAGTGCTGTGTTTTGGCTTCAGTCTGCGAACAATACTGATAATGCACCAATGTTTGAGTTGTTGCTAAGGAATGCTTACCCTGATCAAGGACTTGTCTGTCTTTCATGCTCTGCCAGTGAGGAGAGGAACAAGAAGCCAGGAGAGAGCAGAGACAGGACAGACTTGCCAAAGGGGTATTCCATACCACAGCACACCATGCCCAGTATATAAACTGGGGGGAGACACCTGGAACAGACTGATCACTGCTGAGATCAGGCTGGGTATCAGTCAGCAGGTGGTCAGCAATTGTATCCTTTTTCCTTTTTAGTTTTATATTCCCCTCCCTTGTTATTTCACTTACCATTATCACTATTAGTATTATATTGTACTTTATTTCAATTATTAAACTGTTGTTATCTCAACCCATGGGGTTAAATTGTTTCGATT
Organism: Psittacula echo; assembly: GCF_963264785.1. Lineage (NCBI taxonomy): Eukaryota > Metazoa > Chordata > Aves > Psittaciformes > Psittacidae > Psittacula > Psittacula echo. Next base: position 37,884,239 of record NC_137735.1, on the reverse strand, counting down.
CTCCTCCCCATCTCACTCAGGGAAGGGGAAAAGTGGGGTATGAATGAGTTGCTGTGTGATACTGAGTTACTGGCTGGGTCTAAACCATGACATTTTCTTAGTTTCTTTTTTTTTTTTTTTTTTTTTTTTTTTTTTTTTTAAGGAAATTCACAATATTCATTAAAATCACTTAAGTAAAATCACTTAATATTCGTTCCACAGTGTTTTCTATTCATCCTTCTTTAGTTCAAGGGCAGGTTGTATAAGTACAAGTGTCTATTCCATCAAGTTTTTCTTGTCCCACAGTTTGAGTTAAAATATTTAAGATAAAGGCACGCAAGATGAGTATGATCAGATGATGTCATATAAATTATCTAATAGGATCTATCAAAGCTAATCTTGAGTCACTAAATCTGTTGCTTTGCAGGACTACTTCCCTTACATGATGTTCTAAGGAAGACCTAGCTTCAATCAACATTTACAAACCTTTAGTATATCCTGAAGTTAAAGCAGTCCTTTGTTACAAGGCACTGCCAGAGTAGAAGCTGCCAATCCTCTACCTTATATCAGTCATCCAGATTGCATTCATTTTCACTGGATGAATTCAGATTCCATTTTTCTTTTTGCTTAAGACAATTTTAATGCATTTTCCCAATCCACAATGAACATCCTAACCAGGGGTGTGCTTTGAGAGTGCCACAGAGGCAAGATAGTCGGTGAAATACATGACAGGATTATATGAAATAATCAGAAATAACCAGAAACAGAAATACATGACATGAAGGGACCTTTAAGGTCCCTTCCAAAACAAGCCATCCCGTGATTCTATGATTTTTTGGCTTACTGTTATTAAAAGCAACAGTTCTTTAGACTGGATTCAGGCTTACTTTGGGTTACCCCAAAATGATCAAGACTCATCTGCATTTGTTCAAACACAAAATAGCAGTTCTAATGAAATTAAAAGTTCACTCTAAGTGATCTTAAGTGAAGCTTACTGCAAGTTGAAATATTCCTCTTTTCAGATTACTGGTTTTTGATGAGCAAATCATAACATTCATATTTGAAATAAGAAAAATAATAATAATAAATCTCAGCACTACAATACTAGAGAAACCATCAGACACCTTTAGTGTACAGAGAAATCTATACATCTTAGTCAGGAAGGGAAACAAATCATCTCTCCCGGCCGTCAGTACAGATTATTTTCCTTGCATCTCCAAAATGATGGAGAAGATCTATAAGACTTCAATGCAAAGTAAATTCTATATGATAAAGTCCTTAGACATATGTTGTCCTTCAATAAAAAAAGATACTTTCATTATATCATCCGAAATGAAGAGCTTGACATGCTGGAAGTATAATAGGGTAGCCAATGCAATATGATAAAGTATTACTTCTCTTTTTCCTAGAATTTCATTTCAATTAATACACATAAAAGAGCTCTGCACTTTGAAAAACTGTTATATAAACACAAGGTTAATTGCTTGCAATATCCAAATTAAATGGACTTCTCACATAATTTTTGGAAAGAGGATACAGCACGGCTTATCATCAGAACAATAATATTTAATGCATATAAAACACTGTAAAGTAGTGCTTGACATTCTCCAAGGAAGAGTTAAAAAGAAAAGCTGTTAATCTGAAAGTCTGCTGACAGTGACACAGGAACTTCCCCCTTTATTGCTGCTATTTAAATCTCACAAAGCACACTGGGTTATATCATAAAACACCTTCGAACTTCAATACACACATAGATGCTTCCCCTCTTGCTCACCTCTAGCAATTTTTGTTTAGAGATAGGAGCTGAGCCTTTACAATGTTGCACTTCAAAACATTACGTCGTTTAACGTCTTCAGACTTTCAGAAAAACAGGAACATACTCCAGAGCTCACAGTTAGCTGTGAAAAAGCAATCCAAAACTTCTGTGCAAAGTTATTCAGCTACTGGGATCAGTATTTAAAAAAACATCCACTCTCAGGATCTCCATATCTGAAGTGCTGCCTCTTCATTTTATTCAATTCTGATTTTCATTTATCAGAAACAAAATCACCTCTTAAATCAGTTGGTGAACTATTTCCCCAAGGTTACAACATCTTCCTTCTCACTAGCTTCATAAAAACACACAGTGCTCTACCAAATATTCTGTTCATAAAAGGCAACTAAAGTCTGAACAGCAGTTCCCTCTGTGCTACAATGCTATAGGTCTTGGAACCAATCTGTTGGTGCTACATAAACCAATTACAATTCCTGTCTTTGTCCTTGGTTCTGATTGTCTCCGATCTCAGAAGGCACCTCAATGCAATTTCCTTACAATGAATTCTTTTCTACAGTGTCAGCAACAGTAGTTGAGCTATACTACTTCTAGATGATCTGAGGTTTATGTATGAATTGCAGTTATGAAAAAAAAAACGAGTAACCTTAATAAAATTAGTACGGGGTTTTTTTCACCCATTCCTTTGACTTGAATATACACACTATTTAGAAACCATGTAGATCATAGGATGGATAAGATATTATTAATAAGCTATAACTAAATGTTATTTTTGATCTGCTTTTACAACTCTCAGGGTGCTCAGGTTTTGCCAATGAACAAACAAAAGCTTCCTAAACTCACAATTTCTGTTAGTAGCAGTGGAAGAAACAATGGTTTCTGTTTACATGCCCATGAAGTTGACGTTCCACTGCTTGTTTGGTTTTTGTCTCCTACTATGACAGACAATCTGAATTAAACATTACCAAAAGAGCTAAGGTAATGTCAACTTCATGAGTGAGAGTAAAAGGGTTCGGGTTTTGTTTTTGTTTGGTTTTTTGGTTTTGTTTTTTTTTTTTAAATTGCATGTACAATTTATTTTGTCTATTTCTGCATTTTGATAAACTGAATTTGATTTGGTAAATTTAGCCTTGCTGAAAATGTTTAGACTACAAGTGCATGAGAAAATCATCAGTAAAGAAACCCACCCAGCTGGGAAGTTTTTTAGGATGAATTAGAACTTACATACTAAAGTCTGGTAAACACTTCTTGCTTAGTTTACTTAGTTTATACTACCGTTTACATACCATGAAAGAATGTCAGAAATACATTACAAACAGTATTGAAGTTCTTTTAAAAAATTAAAACCCCTCAATTTATTTTGTTTTTAATTTTATAGGCTGAATTACCAATTTGGAGACGGGGTTGCCTTCGAAATTTTTGTTTTATGCTTAAGGAAACCACTTTGAGAAATTTTTTTTGTTTTTCAATGTAGTAGAAGTCAAATTACCTAAGGATGCATATAAATCTGATTCCACTGATTCTCACGAGATCAGAAAATTTGGACCCAACTTTTCATATGTTTTCTTGTATGTAGCAAACACACTAAAAGAAAAGTATCAGTGAATTCAGGAAAAGAGGCTACAGACCTATAAGATAAGAAGTTATATAAAAAAATCTGAAAGAGTAAAAAGTGAGAAAAATGGAGGAGAGTTCTAAAAAAGGGACAGTCGTTTAGCATTTGGGTCCATTCACCTTGATGAGACTAAATAATTCTCTGTTAGCAGAACTAAATTAAATTCAATTCAACATTAAAAATGAGGCTAAATAGAGTAAATTTGGGGGAGTTGATAGTATTCCCTAAAATTAAAATATATATATTTTTTCCTACAAAAAAAAAAATAAGTATGTATTCGAGCAACAGGAAAATTAGTATAGGAAACATTTTCTTCTTTGAGTATTTTAAATTACTTCTAAAAATGATAAAACTTGATTTGGGTTTCAAAGGTTTTGACATAATAAACATTTTCTATTTAAAATGTAATTAATTACCTCAAGAGTTAAGTTTAAAATTGTTCCAGATTTGGTGAAATTCTACAAATAGAATACTGAGTACAACTCTAATTATTGCAACGCCTCTACATGTTTACTATGAGGCATCCTCGCTCATGTTAGGGGAGCTGGAACTAGATGATCTTAAGGTCCTTTCCAACATAACTCTTCTATGATTTTATGATTCTATGTATTTAGCACAGATTTTTTATGTACCAGAGCATTATAGACCCAAAGTGTGAAAGAGTTCTGTGCAGTACAGCTTCCTTTGCCACTGTAGCTCACCAAGGAAGACCAAGCACTGATGCAAGCTGCAGCTTTTAGTAGAGTTTTAGTTTTGCTCTATAAAATTATTCACATTTTTATTACTATATATGCTATCGAAAGGGTGTGCAATGTTCATATAGGCTATTTCTAAAGCTCCAGCATGGTTAGAGCTAGGCGAGGAGTTTATTTAATGAAATCTTCCAAGTATCTAGGTAAGATAACGAAATTAAATCCCAATAAATTCTGAAACTTCAAAATGTGTTTGTTGCAGACACATTTCAATTTTACCTTGCTTCCCATTTATTCATGTCACTCTGACATGAAACAAAGCTACTGCTGAAAAACACTGCAGTGGATAACTGACTCAGTAGCTGCTGTAGTGAAAGGAGAATTTCTCTGCTGTTTTTGTTTTGCATCTGAATAACCTTTACCGTTATGGTTTACTGTTTTGTGTTCATTCCACAAAGGTGCCATAAGGAGAAAAACTTCCAATAGCAATGCCAAAACTCCACTCTAGTCCAACTTTTCATATAAATTTTTTGCAGGCAGTTGCTTGTGTCCCTTGGACTATGTGAAGAGAATGTGGGATATTTTCATTAAGTATGTCCTGGTAAGAAATGAAAGAAAGGATAAAAAACACATACATGGACGAGAGCAGAAGAACACAAGACAATTTGATTAATTCATAATGACATATAGCTACGTAGAACAGAAGCTTTTATTAATGTAAATGTTCACTTTTGCTTTTACTGTTTCTGCCCTTTCTAATATAATTAAGGATATTAATTTGAAGTTATGCTTATTGAGCTATTTGTTTAAAAATCAATACTCTCTGAAAATAATATCTTTAGTTTCTACATAAGGTTCTTTTGAATTAGAATTGGTTTTTGTAATAGGAAGAATGAGGAAAAGTCAAAAAGCTTTCTTTAAATTGAGGACACTTCTGTTCTTATGGAAAGACATTGCTAACCAAAAGAAATGCAGTGGCAGTTTAAATAAATTATTAAATACGTGATTATTTATTTTAATCCATAGTTTTGTCTGAACATGTTGTTAACCCAAGAACATTTATTTAAAAAATGCATTTTTCCTGCTGTCTAGTGTGTCCCAGTTTAAATTACCTAAGCTCATTCTATTTGATAAATTTATGTCTAAAAGTGAAAATAAATATGTAAAATTTCATAAATCTAGGTGATTGATTATTTGTTCCCAAGCTACTGTGTTAAAAAAGAACTATTTTGGGATAGTACATTTAATATAATTTTTCAAGAAGTGAAGCATTTATTGGTATTTGTACCTGCTACCAGAACATACATCTTTTTCTTACATTTATTTGCAATTTCTACTCAAACAGGATTATTTACTCTCACAAAATCATGAGATTATCTTTAAAACTCATGAGACACAACCATAGGCTGAAGAAATTACTATTTCTTTTGTTTCTGCTTTGGGATTTGTACCTAATCTTTTCTTTCTTAACATGTTCAGCTTAATTCAGATCACTCTATAAAACCTTCCCCATCTATGTTAGAAGCATTCATGTCTTTGTTTTAGTTTTTATAAAGAATAAAATAAAATTGATCCATTTTTCATCTAATGTCATGATTCCTGGAGATGTGATTGAAAAATCATTTATGGAACTAACTGTGTGTCTATTGAAGCAGTTCTAACCACCCAATAATTCCATGCCTGTTAACACCTGAGTTTTTACCCAGTTTTGATGTTCTTTAGATTGAAAACTAAGTTTCCTACACTTTTCAGTCTTTTTTTCCCCCTAATACTGACTTATATGTATTAGGAAGTTCAGTAATAGGTTTCTTATCTCAGAACAGCATCTCATTCCACTAAAATATAGACAATTACACAATTTTCAGTCACATTTTTTTAAATGCATTGAACATTGAATTTAATGATAAATAGCAATATAGCATTCATCAAATAGAGAGCATGTTCTGCCTTGATTACTTGCACAGTCGCACAACCCTCATGATAAATTATGGTCTTGAATAGAATTAGGTATATAGATATTGTAACATGATATAGGTAGTTAATTGCTTTCATTTATTCTTGAGAAAATCACATTTCTACCTGCAATCTTTGACTGAAATAGTTTGCATGCAATTCAGTTACAGAAATTCTGTGATTGAAAGGAATAAGTAAACTACTGTGCTATCTAGTTTTTTAAAAGTAAAATCTATTTCAGGTTTATCGTAAGTCCTTATTTTACTATCATAAGAATTACCAGAATAAGGATATTACGAACATCTAATATTTTTGAATAATTTTCATTTTCAATAAAAAATATGTAGGAGTTTGTTTCTGAATGAAATAGATGATGTGTAAGTCTGTATCATGTAGCTACTTATCCAAAACCTACTTTTGTTTTTAAAAGGAAAACAGTATTAGGCATATTTAGATCAAGATATAAAACTCCTAGTGATCTCTGCATGAGTCAGTTACTTATGACCACAAATATTTCAATTTTTTAGTGTTCATTTTAAGTCACTTTGAGATGGATTTTTGGTTGTTGAGAAATATCTGAAATACACAGTCTCTATTACTAAGGCCCATATAAATGGCATTCCAAAACCAAATTAGGCTATAAATGTCCATTTTTTGAGAACTCTATATCTGAGGCAGAAATTCCAGATTCTGTGGTGAAACTGGAAGTAGTTTGATGGTCTACCAAAAATCTATTTCTGTGATCTTAAGTCACTGAAGCTAAAATTCACTATTTATTGATTTTAGTTCTTCAGAATAAAATTATTTCTGCTTATATGTGAGATATTTTTTCATGAACATTATAGTGTTTGAGCACTTGTAAACATGCTAATTTTTATAACAGTTTCACTGAAAATTACAGTAAATCACCTGCAACAAAACTCTTTCAAAAACAACTGTTATGAGTCTTTCTGTTGCTAGTACATCATCTTTTACTTCTTTGGAGGCTATTTAGACTTGGTCAGACCAAAGACTGTTATATTGCATTACGTCTATTGCTCCAGGGCTATGCTGAGTACACATGATTTCATAGATGATCACAGGCATGTGGTTAAGTTCCATTCTTTATGAAGATGGCCTGTGGAAAGTTTAGCTAAAGTTGGCTTCTGATTATTGAAGTTATTTCATTTTTTACTTAAGCAGGGCCTTTTGCTGAGATCTTACGTCATCTTCAGAGAAGAAAAGCATATATGAGAAAGAAAGTGAAAGAAAACTGGGAGAGAAGTCTGGTCTTATCTTCTGCCAGTCAAAATATAGAATCATAAAATCATAGAATAGTTAGGATTGGAAAGGACCTTGAGATCATCTAGTTCCAACCCCCCTGCCATGGGCAGGGACACCTCACACTAAACCATGTCAGCAATGGCTCTGTCCAACCTGGCCTTGAACAGTGCCAGGGATGGAGCATTCACAACTTCCTTGGGCAACCCGTTCCAGTGCCTCATCACCCTTACAGCAAAAAATTTCTTCCTTATATTCAATCTAAACTTCCCCTGTTTAAGTTTTAACCCATTGCTCCTTGCCGTATCATTACAGTCCCTACGAATAGTCCCTCTCCAGCATCCCTATAGCCCCCCTTCAGATACTGAAAGGTTGCTATGAGGTCTCTGCACAGCCTTCTCTTCTCCAGGCTGAACAGACACAACTTTCTCAGCCTATCTTCATACAGGAGGCGCTCCAGTCCTCTGATCATACTCGTGGGCCTCCTCTGGACTTGTTCCAACAGTTCCATGTCCTTTTTAGGTTGAGCACACCAGAACTGTACACAATACTGCAAGTGGGGTCTCATGAGAGCAGAGTAGAGAGGCAGGATCACCTCCTTCAACTTGCTGGTCACGCTCCTCTTGATGCAGCCCAGGATACGGTTGGCTTTTTGGGCTGCAAACGCGCACTGCCGGCTCATGTTCATTTTCTCATTGATCAACACCCTCAAGTGCCCCAGCTACCTTAGAGTAAAATGTCTTACTCTTTCTTGATTTACAACCAATATAAGAGCAGGACAGCTACATCTAGTAACAACGGAAATATTCTTTCAACAGAAAAAAAATCTGTTAGTGAAGAAGCACTAGTTAAACTACAAGGGACCAGCAAATTGCAGCATGCTCAAGTCGTTTACTGCCATTTTTAACAGAATCCTACTCTAGCTTTTAACACCATGCTTCAGGACATCCTAAGACACAAAGACAAACAGCAGAACTATTGATACAACTACAGTCCTTAGTCTGCTGTCCTGCATCACACTCTCCAACTGGAAACCTTTTTATCATAGAAATCAGGGGAAACCTATGAGTTGTGAGTAGTTCTCACTATCAGCATAAGATTCCATCTGAACCCTCGAGTTCCAATCTTTGAAATAATAGCCCCTTGAAATAATAAATGTTGTCCAATTACTTTGCAATTTTTAAGATTCTCTCTAAAAAAAAAAAACAACACACACACAAAAACCCCCAAAACCAGAACCAAACAAAACCCACAAAAATTGACACCACATACACACACACCAAAAAAAAAAAAAAAAAGCCACAGGAAAAAAAAAAATTAAACAAAAAACCAACCAAACAAAGCCTTTTCCCAGTTTCTTTTCTATCAACAAACTTCGTAAAACAGTAAGGTCAAGGAAGATAGGATAAGTTGTGTATTTCACGCATATCAGCAGATATATGTGAAATTAATCAAAGAAAACATCACTGTAAAAGCAAATCAAAGAAAATCAGCCCCTTTTCAGTTTATCATAGAAAATTATGAACTTTCTGCACTCCTTGAAAGGGCTTGGCAATACCAGGAGAATATACCATATATAAGCCAGTGCTTCTCAGGATAATGACAGGAGTGGAATTATGATCTGAAGTATCACGTGGTCCTCAAACCCATGGGGAATGTCTGTTATTAATTCTCCATCACTTGACCAGACCAAGAGAGAATTCAGAAAAGACTGTACATTCTCGCTACAATGTACATTTCTGTTAGATTTGGAAACTTACTTATTGATCCGAGATTCCGGGTTATCTCTGTACATTGCAGAAGTTGGTTTTGAGTTTCTGCTAGAATTATTTATTTCTCAATATTTTTTCATGGTAGACTGAGCTCAAACACATTTATCATATAAAAACCTCTAGTTTTAACATTACATAATAATCAGAGTAGTGTTATTTTTAATGACTTTTTCACCAGAGTCCAATATGTAAAATTATACAAAGCACGAAGAAAGTGGTACTTTCTAAAAAAAAAAAAAAAAAGAAAAAAAAAAACCTAAACAAAAAACCAACCAATCAAACAAAAAACCAAACAAAACCCTGCACTTTTTTTGCACAGATTTGTCCTGGAATTTTTTTTTTCTCCTGGAACTTTCATTTTTTTTCTACTGCCAAGCTTTGTCAATATGGCTCCACAGGTCATACCATTGTCACATATGTTATCTCTGTGGAATGAAGGATGCCTTATGCTAGTTTATAGACCATTGCTTGATGTTCTGGGGCATCCAATATAAAGGCATGAGCCTGTTGAAGCAAAGTGAGAGCGGGGCCACGAAAATATTCAAAGGGCTGGAGCACCTCTCCTATGAAGATAGGCTGAGACAGTTGGGCTGGCTCAGACTGGAGAAGGCTCAGGGGAGACCTTAGAGCAGCCTTCCCATACCTAAAGGGGGCCTATGAGAAATCTAAACAGGGACTTTTTACAAGGACATTTAGGGATAAAACATGGGGGAATGACTTTAAACTGAAAGAGAGGAGATTTAGGTAAGATATTAGGAAGAAACCCATTACTATGAGGGGGGCAAGGCACTGGAACAGGTTGCCCACTGAAGTTGTGGATGCCTCGTGCTTGGAAGCCTTCAAAGCCAGGTTGGATGTTGCTTTGAGCAACCTGGTCTAATGGAAGGTGTTCCTACCTGTGGAAGGGTATTTGGAACTAGATGATCTTTAAGGTTCCTTCCAACCCAACTCATTCTATGATACTAGGACACAAATATTCAGTACAGACAATGGGCAACTGTATTCCTAAAATTCACAACTGACATTCTTGAATCAGTAACTTCCTTATAAACTACCCATATCAAAATATATCAATTGTTTTATTGATATGTGAAATTAAAATCCTTTATACTTCTAAATTTCAAGAGAAAACAAATTCAGTGTATGAAACAAACTTTGTTTATTTTCAGAAATTTTGACTTATTAGCTGTCCAGGTGTTCTAGGTATTTTGCTTAGGCGCCCACAAAGTTGTATGAGGTTCCTCATACTCAAAAAAAAAATTAAGATCAGGCACATTTGACAGCATGCAGTCATCGCTTCCAATAAATTGCAGCAATGGTTGTATATTGTCCTGTATCTGAATGGTGTGCATCATATTTTCTTCCTTGTAATTATCACAATGGCATATCACTGCTTTTCTAAAATTCATACAAAAAAAAAAACCAAAACAAACCTCACCCAAAACTCTAATGATTTTACGAAAGGTCAGGTGGTACCTGCTGCAAAAGGAAACAGATAATGTAAAATTCAAATTGATAAAGAAGGAGCATAGCTTGGCAAAATGTGGTAGTTTCATTTCCAAGAGTCCCTTGTAACACTGAGCCGGCTACACTGGTATGCTCCAAAAGTTCTTGACAATTCTAGTGAAAGTTGATTTATTTGGCCAAAATATACCAGCAACTCACCACAACTTGCTTCATATTGTGGCCTAAAGAGTTTGTTAGCCTTGATTTTTTTCAACTTTGAGTTCAGAAGTTGAAAGAGTAGCTCACAGCAGCCAACTCCATTATGTTTATGTCAAAGCATCTTTTACATAATTTAAGTACAAAACTATAAATCAGTATTACTGTACTAAGAAAATGGACCCAGAGTCAATCTAAAGATCTCTGAAGCATAGAAAATGTTTTGAGGATGGTCCAGAGGGCCTTTACTAATGTCTGAAAGTGAATAGGCTACTCTTAATTAGAATTTGATGTCGGGAAGGCCATAGTGATTATAAGCGTTTACTTCATAAAACATCTTAAAGCAAAAAATGCCACTTTGAAGATGTTTGAATATTTGCATGATGGGATTTGGGAATCTATTCAAATACTATATACAACCTTTTATCAGAAGACAACTGAATATATTGGTTCCTCAAAGTCAACATTACTGTTGAAGCTAGGTTACATTAGAGACTCACAGTTGAATTTATCTCATTTATCTGCTTCTAAAAGTCAGGCTTCACATACTGAGTCATACACACAGAGAGTTTTTAATCAAAAAAGTTTTCAAAGATCAAAAGATAAATCAGTGGAATGAATTACTACCATGAGTTACTTATTTAGTAAATAACCTTGATGATTTAGACAGTTATAGTTGTGTCAGACTAATGTAGCTTCTGAAGATCTGCAGAATCAGTGGTACTCTTTAAAACAAAGCAATTTCCAGTTATACAGGGAAACTTGTGATCATATGTTCCTATTTCTCTTTCCAGTATGTGAAAAAATTATTTAGCCTTTCTATATCTTCTTTCCTAACTTGTAGAATAAGTATAATGACACTTCCCCTTTTCCCAAGAGTTGAAAATATGCAGTATTGTGGTCATGGGATATTTATAAAATTCATAAAAGTAATGTAAAACTTAAAAAAAATTGTATTAATATTTTTCCCATTATCTTTCAAATTGCATATTAAGAAAAGTACTTCAGTGTTTAACTCAGAATCAGAACTGGAAAATGGCTTATTTTTTTAATAATAAAGGTTTGTCCATGGTCAATGTCAGCCTTTTATAATGTTCTGTTTTTATAATGTTTTCATATAACTTTTGCATTTCTGATCTCTGATGATTTCCAGCAAAATAGAGATTTTTTTGTTTAAGAAAAACTGAGATATATTCATCAGAAAAAGACTGCAGTTTGCCTTGAAGTCTGTTCTCAGGTTTGTCTTTTAGGCTGCATTTGAAATTCAAATTACTGTCAAAATGACCTCATGTTCTTACCTAGCAAAATCTTTTGTTCTAACAAATTGCTTCTTCTGCTTTACTGTATGTTGCTAAGGCTACTGTATATACAAGATACAGTATAGCCATATTTCAGCAAATGGACGAGGATTAGGTTGTGGCAGTTTATTTCCTTCTTTTTAATTATTTTACTATTAAAAATCTGTCATGGTATGTAATTTTGCCATATTTCTTTGTATGGAAAAGTTCATGCTAGCTAGTCTGTATAGGTCAGTCTTGGGTAAAAACTGCACTGAATGATTCACAGAAAAGAATGAGGCGGAGCAGACAAATGTCCTTGATCACAAAGAACCTTGGAGTGTTACTTTACTAGCAGAGAGATTGTCAGAGCACAGAAGAGTCCCTTGTGATGCGCAGTTACTGCGTTTAGGGCTGAAAATCTCCACACACCATTTACATAGCTAAAGTGATGAAAAAAGAGCTGAAGGAAGGAGCACGACAGGCCATGTGTATCTTAACAATATAAGCTTTCAGGTATCCTACAATGTTCCTCAAAATGCTAGTAAATGGTGTCTGAGACCTGTAACATGTTGCCTATCAAAATAGCTTTTCTGTCCTGAAAATATAAATGTATCTCCCCTGACCTGTCTGTTCTTCGATTTTTAACTGCTTTGTGCATTCTACGGAGGCACATGGCATTATTCCTTAAATACAGTGAACAAGAGAACCAAACACCTGCTAATCATCCTAATCTACATTTAATGATCTCTACTGACAATTTTACTCAAGTTATTCTCTGAAATATCAGTGACTGTGCTGGTAGGACAAGGGGTAATGGCTTCAAACTTAAATAGGGAAAGTTTAGATTAAATATAAGGAAGAAATTCTTTACTGTGAGGGTGGTGAAACAGGTTGCCCAGAGAAGTGGTAAATGCTCCATCCCTGGCAGTGTTCAAGGCCAGGCTGGACAGAGCCTTGGGTGGCATGGTTTAGTGCGAGGTGTTTCTGCTCATGTCACGGGGGTTGGAACTAGATGATCTTAAGGTTCTTTCCAACCCTAACTATTCTATGATTCTACGATATGGGGCTAGACAGGCTTCTAGTCTGTTTAAGTATGGCACTAGTTATGTTCTTCTCATTGACTCCATGGTATAGGATTCAAAAGAACTAAATGAAAAAGCCTTTTAAACTACTCATTCAAGTTAAACTTTACAAAAGTATTACTTTCATATTAATCTATAATGACGTCAGTTTATTTACATCTTCAAAGCCCGTGTTTGCTTTTAGTTTTTGGTATTTTCCTCTTTTCAAAGGCTCTCTTCTTTTAATAGATTTGAAGTTTTATCAAGGTATCAAACACAATAAGTCTAAGCAGAAAAATGTGTTTGAGCATTAGTTCTGTCTGGTCTATGTTGCTTATAAGGAAAGACAGCTCATATATTGCTTGTTTTAATATCCAAGAGTGCTGAATAGCAAAGAAAGAAACTTTTCTCTTACAGAAACCCTTTATTTTGACTCAGCTGAAAGTTAATATTCTATACTTTCAGTTAATAGATGATCAAAGATGTAACCTAGCGTGAGGATTAAAGAGAGTTCTGCTGTGACCATCTTCATATATTCTGCTCAACAGGGTATTAATGCAAGCAAAGGTAAGTCCAAAAAGCCAATATTGATTTTAAAAATGAAACCATCTTTTTATCTAAAACAGGTGAATATGACAAAATGTCACCATGCACTTGAGAAACAACAATGAAAAGATAGCAGCAGGAAATTAATTAGTTTACAGAAAAAGTGAGAATTTATTATATTACATTCTGATCTAGGAAGCCATTCCTAGTCAGCAAAACACTTTAGTCTATGTTTAACTAGAAACGTATTCATAAGTTCCATGAACTTTGATCGGCTATAACACATTCTTAAAGTTTAATAATAAAGCAGTGATTAATGCCTAATATTGTTCTTGCTAAACTCAATGGTTTTTGCCATGAACTTCAAAGGAAAAAGAATTACCCTGCTTGATTCTTATTTGTAATTTCCCTCATAAAGCTAGTGTGCTTCTACTGTTCATGCTTAGTCTTAGTCTGCTTTTCTTTTATTATCTGAATAGGAAAATAAAGTATTATAACAATATTTGGGTTTTTTTTTATTTCCTTCTAGATAATACATTTTTAAATAAAAAGTCTGACAAGCATGTCATCTTGAATGTGGAATGCATGAATTGGCTTGCTAGAAGATCCATGTTTTTAAATGAAAGCCTTAAAGTTTTTCAGGTCTAAAAATTATTTCCTCCTTTAGGTGCTTTATACAAAATTCTACCATTTTACTCATAAAAATGGGGGGAGGGCGATAATTGAGACTCCCAAATACCTACTTTTGATGCATGCATCAAGGACAGATAGTTGAATATGTAAATTTTAAAGGAATTACACCATGGAAATAATTATTGTAGAGAAATACTACTGTATGGAAAGCAAAGAAGTCAAGTTTAAAATACAAAGGAGATGGTGCTATGAAGAAGTTAACATGAGGCAGTTAGACTGTGGGTGGATTTACAAGTAGCACAGATTCTGTGTGCATATATATGTCACAATGAAACAGTATTTGAGCCAGTGAATTCCTTGCTGTAAAAGTGATACGCTCCTTTCATTACTGAAGATGCTGAGCATATGGACAGACAGATATTCTGAAGTAGCCGAAGCACTGGAAATACTTACAATTCTTAATTTTATTTTCAATTACTTGGGCAGAAAACCACCTTCTAAGTACTGTGTGTCAAAGGTTTAGACTCAAAAGAATTCAGGTATTCCAGTTATATTCAACTGACTAATAAAAGTGTTCTAGAATAAATAGATCTTAATAAATTTTTTATTTTAATTTTTATGTTTATACATAATGCATATATGTATGTGTATATATGTGTTATGTAATTTTAAAATTATTTATGTTGTATTATAATATTATGAAGCATGAGATTAAGCAAGCAGGAAAATAAAAAGTGTAGAGCAGCCTCTATTTGTGAATGTATGTGTAACGGTCATTTCAGCACCAATATACAATAGTGATGTGATACGCTAATCAAATGGGCAAAGCTAATATCAGTTGAGCACACCAAAGAGCACTACCACAAAACAGCTATATCTTGGACCACCTTTGTTTTTAAAAGCTAGAAAGGCTCAGATTGGTAATAACATACTTTCTAAAATAAATCGTCATTTGTGCTTTGAAGTTCTGTGATGAAGTAAGGCTTCAGAATAGTGCAAAAATTTGCTGGATTTTTGCCAGTGAAAAGCTGTTGGAACAAGGTTCATGTATATGTTTGAATTCCTTTCTCCACAGGACAGAACATTTGCTAGAGATTGCCAAGTGGAAGCAGTGTATGGAACATGCTTATGTTTTGTACACCAGGCCGCTTACAAACCTAAAACAGGACACCTGCAGATAGGAAAAGCAGTTTATCTTTCAGTTCAATAGATATATATCTCTACTGCCTTTGAATACAAAGGTGCCTGCTTCCATTTTTTTGCAAGCACTGATTCCTAATATAAGACTAATTTTTCATTTGATATAGTCCCAGTCACTTACTTTAGTGTAGCCTCCACTTTCTACATCAAGCTTTGTGATTTCTACCTGTAATTTCTTTTCAGTTTTTAATTTCCCTTCTTTTATTCACATTTACAGAAATCATAACATGAATCAAAGGGTTTAGGTAATCAGAGCAAGAAAATGAAGTATTTAGAAATATTTTATTGTCTTTATTTTCTCTTTGGATAAAGGTTTTGAGCTGCAAAATGCCAAGTCTCATATGTATTTAATTATTCATTTTGGAACTAGATGATCTTGAGGTCCTTTCCAACCTTAACTATTCTATGATTCTATAATTCTGTTTTGTTTGGAGACATATGGATAAAAAAAAATGAAATTTACATTAGAAATTTTGGTAAAATTGTAATAGCTCTGACTTCTGTTGCATATATATTGACTATGACTTTCTAGGCTGCTGTTCTCAGAGAATTCATATAGAACGAAGGCCCTGATATATAATATAATCTTACTATATTATAAAGTGTATGAAATCTATTATATATTATTTTATCATTCCAAGGAAAACTTACCATTTCACTCAATTACTCTGTTTTGACTTGTTTTCTAATGAAGATGCATAAACAGAGGTCTGTTCCAGATTTAAATGGAGGTGCTTAAGAAGGAGGGATTCCAACTGTTAGTGTTGACCTGGAGAAAGCCCAAATATGGTTAAATTAGCACTGAAATGGATTGAGACCATTCACATAATTGGTAACTGTGGCTCAGCTGCTGAGAAGGAAATCTTCATTTTAAGCCATTACAGTCATTACCAAAATGATTGTCTGCATCATATCTTAAATTTACATGATTACACTTTGAAAAAATTTTAATCCTGTTTTGTGTAAAGTGTAACAAAATGGACAGGTTCTGTTCCTGTACATGTGCATATGTGCATATGAACCATGTCACCCAAGGCTCTGTCCAGCCTGGCCTTGAACAGCGCCAGGGATGGAGCATTCACAACTTCCTTCGGCAACCCATTCCAGTGCCTCATCACCCTTACAGTAAAAAATTTCTTCCTTATATTCAATCTAAACTTCCCCTGTTTAAGTTTTAACCCATTGCTCCTTGTCCTGTCACTACAGTACCTAAAGAATAGTCCCTCTCCAGCATCCTTATAGCCCCCCTTCAGATACTGGAAGGCTGCTATGAGGTCTCCACGCAGCCTTCTCTTCTCCAGGCTGAATAGACCCAACTTTCTCAGCCTGTCTTCATACGGGAGCTGCTCCACTCCCCTGATCATCCTCATGGCCCTCCTCTGGACTTGTTCCAACAGTTCCATGTCCTTTTTAGGTTGAGCACACCAGAACTGCACACAATACTGCAAGTGGGGTCTCATGAGAGCAGAGTAGAGGGGCAGGATCCCCTCCTTTGACCTGCTGGTCATGCTCCCTTTGACGCAGCCCAGGATACGGTTGGCTTTCTGGGCTGCGAGCGCACACTGAAGCCGGCTCACATTAAGTTTCTCATCGACCAACACTCCTGAGTCCTTCCGCAGGGCTGCTATGAATCTCTTCTCTGCCCAACCTGTAGGTGTATATATCTATATTTATATACATATGCTGCCTGACTTTTCTCATTAAACTTATGTTCATTATTCCCTACTAGTTGTAGCTCTGGACAGTGAGATCGTTTCTGCATCAGAAAAATGCATTCAGCATATCAGCAATGGAAGTCCTGAAACAATTCTTCCATCTAACATCCTGAGGTAGCATAGCAGTAACTTTTTCAGAAAAGTTAAATAGATGCACCTGTCATATTCTGCTTATGGAAACCAACAAAACACTAGGAAATTTCTCTTATAAAAGAAGTTACACCAATGCTGTTTACACCAGCTATAGTTCTTAATCTTTTACCACAATTCTTCAATATAGTTTTCATGTTCTGGATAGAAGTTATAGACTACACAGACTCTTCAGTTAATGAATCTGTGAGAAATAGTTATTATATCAACACAAACATTCTGAGGCTATGCCCCTTTGTCTGCCATGCCACATGCCAAACCTGTATATAAGAGATTTACTACAGAAGTAGCAAAACTATCAAACTCTAAGCAAAGAAAGGAACTATCTGCCTTATTCTTTTAAAACCAGTATTGTCTTGCATACACTATCACTTGTTTAAAAGAATTCTGAATGTGTTATCTCCATGAGAACAGCATATGACAGATTATTTTCATAGATTTTTAGTTAAGATGCTTTTCTCTAAGAAAGCACCTGAAAATACCCGTTTCCAATTACTTATTATAAAACTTCCATTTTAACAAAACTAAAAAAAAAGTTTTGCCTGTCATTTTCACATAACAAAATCACTGATATTTGATAATATCAAATTTTTACTGCCTTTCTGTGTTTCTAGGTTCTTGCAATATTTGCAGAGTTCTCCTGACATTTTGGACCTACTTCTCTGTTGGCTTTGGACTAATGCGAATTGGAAGCAAAGCATGACCTCTCAAAATGATTGTTTCATAAACTACTATCTACTCTGAAAATGACTGAAAATAACAAAAAGAATGAAGCTGAAGTTCTCAGAGTTCAATGAAGACTGTCTGGATTCCTGTGTGCAACATTTCTTTTTTTGTTCCACTTCTTTTCATATTCCTTTGTCTTAAAATAAAATTCTAAGTATAACTGTTTCCTTTTTGTCTGTATGAAAATGAAGACATATCAGCCTGTTTCTTCACAACAGAGGCACTATAAAGTTAAAAAAAAAAAAAATCCATAGTGTCAGAATAAAGAACTAATTATTTGAATTCAAGCAGAATGTAAATATTAGGTGACCATTTGCCAACATTGATATCTTCAAATTATGAGAAATATGAACAAGTAGAAATAAAAAATATGGCTAGATGGGATCTTGAGAATTTAAACTAAACATTCACCTTCTCAAAGCAGGACTAGTAATCCCTAGATGATTACTGTCGTGGTTTAAGCCCAGCCAGCAACCCAGAACCACGCATCCGCTCGCTCACTCCACCCCCTTTCCTCCCCCCAACTCCCGGAGGGATGGGAAGGAGAATCTAAAGAATGCAACTCCCACGGGTTGAGATAAGAAGAGTCCAGTAACTAAGGTATAACACAAAACCACTGCTGCTACCACCAATAATAATAATGATAAGGGAAATAACAAGTGAACAGAATACAACCGCTCACCACCCGCCGACTGATACTCAGCCCGACCCAAGCAGTGATCTAGCCCTTTCGGGTAACTGCCCCTAATTTATATACTGGGCATGACGTGCTGTGGTATGGAATACCTCTTTGGCTAGTTTGGGTCAGTTGTCCTGTCTCTGCTTCCTCTCGGCTTCCCCTCCTCCCTGGCAGAGCATGAGACTCAGAAAGTCCTTGACCAGAATAAACATTACTGAGCAACAACTGAAAACTTCGGTGTTATCAGCGCTGTTCCCAGGCTGAAGGTCAAAAACATAGCACTGCCCCAGCTACTAAGAAGGAGAAAAATGGCTGCTACTGCTGCACCAAGGACAATTACCAAGAATGTTTAGCTAGTAAGTAATTGCAATCCTAGTGACATGATTTCAATAACAACCGTATAGTATTTAGATCAGTGCTTAGAAGTATTTTCCTTGCATCAAGCCTTAACCGCTTTACAAGAATATAAAATTATTATTTCATGTTCTTATTCTGAATGAGAAAGTTATTTGTTTTTTCTTTGAAGACTTTTATCACATCTCTTCCCAATGTTCTTTTTTTGATGAATATACCTAAATAAACTATAATTTGTCACAAATTTCAGAATTAACTTGGGGAATTTGCCTTTTTCAGCCATGATGCAAAACCAAATCATTTCAGCACTTAAATCCAAGCATAAACATAAAAGAAAATTGATAAAGATATACATTTGGAAAAGTCTCTGTGTTGTGTTTGAGCTCAAGCAAATGCATCAATGTTCATATTACATAATCTGGATGATACTAAATATGGAAAAAAAGAGACTGAATAATTATTATTCTTGCTGAATTGAAATTAAAGATCAGTATTAAGAGCTTGACAGATTTCACATTTTGCTATCAGCACGCTGATGAAAATTATTGTATTTTTGTACGTATGTTCATTATTTATTTAATAATGCCTGTGCATCAACAAGTACTTACTTCTTTAACACTAAATGTAATGTTGAAAAGCAGTGCAAGTAGGGACAAGAAGACAAGTAGTACAAGCAGTTATAGAAGAATGGTTCAAGGGTTATAGCAATGTATGTTTTATTTTCTACAAAATAGAGGTGCCTCGGATTCTCTCTCTCAATTCTTCTATTTGTTTTATGTAATTTATGAAGACTTTGGGCTGGTGCTGGACTGAGGTCTTCTTAGAGCAAATAACTTTGTCATAAGGCTATTATTTCTCAGTCCTAGTCTTGCAGCATGTTTTCCTAACTACTACACATCATATTAATTGAATTAAACTCAATTTGTACCTTTATGTTTAATAACCATGCATGTGAGTACCACTTTCATGGGAGTTTCTGCATAAATGTTCAACAGGTTTTTCTTTTCTTAGTATGAGAACAATGATTTGTGGTCAGCTGGTCAAATACCACCTCATTCAGTCCTGGTGTTCTCCAGGAGACCCCTGAAATGAGTTATCAGAAATTGATACTGGTTTTCTACCTTTTTTTTTTTTTTTTTGTAACAAAAGAAAATGTTTAAAAACCACAAGTTCTTTTAAAAAGTTATTAAAGCAAAACATTAGAATAGCCAACTTCAAATGCCACAAAACATTCTTCCAATGAAGTGGCCAAATTATGAGATGAATTTGAAAGGTTTGGGTTTAAAATACCTAACATCTTTATTTGCTACCTGAGTTCTGCTGCCATATTGCTATTGCAATAAGATATTGCTAAATACTCAGCATGGAAATTCTATAATAATAGAATATAAATAATAATTCAGTAATTATTATTAGTGAATAATAAATTATTCACTACTAATACTCAACTGTCAGATCCTGTAATACTATGAACCAATAATTTTACAGATATGAAAAAAAGAATTATTCTGTGACATATTAAGTGTTGACAAATATTGTCTCTCTGAAAAGGTGATCACAAAAATTAATATTAATTGACATAATTTTGGCTAACATTCAAAAGGTCATATTAAAAGCTGGAAAATATTTCTTTTAAGACTTAAATCCAGGGATACTAAAATGTATACTAAATGAAACACATAGTAAATTAAAATTTCTATTGTAAAGTCTGCATTGGGTTGTTAGGAGTTAAATCATATCCCTAGAAGCAAGAGATACTGACTCACTTGACTTTTGTCTATATTATCAGGGTATGCAACTGACTATTAAATACTGTTTGAAAGTCCTATACATGACTGTTGATGCTGATCATTTAGAGAGGAGTCTTCTGTGCTTTCATAACTCTCATTGAAGGTATTTCACTGAAGTGTCCATGGAATGATAAACACCATTCATGTTGTCACAGAATCATAGTAACATCATAGGATGGTTTGGGTTGGAAGACATCTTCCACTAGACTAGGCTGCGCAAAGCCCCATCCAGCCTGCCCTTACTAGACACCTAACAAATAAAGACGTTTTGATTGTAAAAAGGAAGTGAAATTTAGTGATGAAAATTAAATTAGAATTCAGACTACTGTTTTGCATTGTCAACATATTTCCAAGATTATCGAGAGAGCATAGGGTGGAGTTAGACTGACATGTGACTGATGAGGTGAAAGTATGAGTATAGAGAGCCATTGAACACCATGAATTTTCATAATATATCATCATTATGAAAACACCTGTGCTGAAGGCCATTCTGCTCATGCAGAAAATCTTTTCTATGGTTGACAGAATTTTTATTTTGCCCTGCAATAGCTAGAAGAAAGGACTGTAGTGTCTGCTAGGCAGAGTATTTGTAGACTATGTAAAAGCCTTCTACACTGATAACACATTGCAGACTTTTCTAGCAAAAAAATGAAGCTGAAGGAAATTTTCCCTGCCTTTCAAGTCACTGAACTGAAAAGAGCTGCTTCAGCAGCTATTTTTGAATGACTTTGCAGTTCTAATCTTCTGCCTGTCGAGAGATGAAAGGACAATGGTATTGATGATCTAGGTGGGACAAGGTGCATCCTCAGAAAATTTGCAGATGATACAGAGCTGCTAAAGTGGTTGCCATTGGAAGGACGTCAACAGGCTGGAGAGAATGAACCACCAGTAACCTCATAAAGTTTAACAAAGGGAAATTTGAAGCCTCGTACCAAGGTAGTGAAACTTCCATACGCCCATAGAAGCTGGAGGACACCTGGCTGGAAAGCAGCTTTATAGAAAAAGACCTGCTGATTGTGGTGGACACCAAGTTAAACATGAGACAGAAATGTGCTCCTGCAGCAAAGAAAGCCAACAGCCTCCTGAAGTGCATTAGGTAGAAAACCACCAGCAAATTGATCCTTCCCCTCTGCTCATCCCTGATGAGCCCAAATCTGAATTCCCGTATTCGCTGCTAGACTTCCCAGTGCATGAGAGGCATGGAAATTTTGGAGCAAGTCCAGAGAAAGGCCACCAAGATGACTAAGGAATTGGAGAATCTCTCATATGGGGACAGTCTGAGATCTGGAGCTGTCTAGTGTGGAGAAGAGTAGGCACTGGGACGACTTTGTCAACATGTATAACTTCCTGATATGGAAGTAAAGCAGGCAGAGTCAAGTAGTCATACAGTGACAGGATAAAAAGCAATAGGCACAAACTGAACTACAAGAAATTCAAACATAAGAAATTTCTTTTCTACCATCAGAGAAGTCAGACACTGCAACAGGTTGCCCAGAGGTGGATTTCCCCTCCCTGAAAGTGTTCAAGGTAAGGCTGGATGGAGCTTTGAGCAACCTGGTCTAGTTGAAGATCTTCTGCGCATTGCAGGGGGATTGGGACTAGATGTTCTTTAAAGTCCCTTCCAGGCCGTAATCATTCTGTAAAACACTGGAACAGTTTTCTTAAAGTGAACATAGAGTCTCCACACCTAAAGGTATCAAATAAGCAAGTGTACACAGTCAGAAACCAACTGTACCTGGTCCTGGATAACCTTTTGTACATGGCCCTGGTCTGAGCAGCTATGTAGGGTTAGACAATCTCCCAAGGTCCTGTGCAACCTCAATTATTTTATGATTCTATGAAAAATAGCTTCAAATCCCAGCATTGCCTGGTGCCATTGAGCTGTCTGAGTTCAATACAATATTTATGTGGACTTAAAAGATCATTGTCTGTTACTGTACGTGTTGAGTCATCTGTGTTGAAAAGAAGGGTGTAAAGCACCCCATTTTCTCCAAGGTGCCTTCTACACAAAGATTACAAAGTAACAAATAAGAAAGAAAATTAGAGACAGCAATATAAATAGACATGTCCATTCTTTTAATATTTTTATAGATAAATATGCAAGACTATTTCCTATTTGAATACTGTAGTGATCAAGAAATTACAAAGCTTCTTGAATATTCTGACACTGTAGTCCAGTATCTGCCGAGAGCAGTGTAATGAAGATCATCCATTGTTTTGACACCGTCATTTCTGGATATGATTATGTGTTAAGTTAAAATATTATCCTTTAGACTGAAAAAGTTGTGCTGTTGCTTCATAGATGACATCTACCTTATCAGTCATCAGTAAAAATGATATATATCTTACTTTGGAGGTGTTCACCAAATTATTTCCAAAAGTTATTTATTTCACAGAGTGAAATAATATAGAGAACACCCTTTCTTGGTTATCAGACCAGGAACAAGGCACTCCCGGCTATAGTAAGAAAGAACACTGGTTCAATTGCTGTTCTAGTTTGTGTACATACTATATTCAAGCAGTTTTGACTGATGGACTGGTCAGGAAAACACAAAAGAATTATAGCTATAAGGACAACAGAACAAAATTCCCCAGACAATTTCATATTTCATCACTAATGATGCTTAGCTGTTAACTATAAAACTGGACTGAGGAGAATTACATTATTGCCTGGTTTAACACTCCATGCATATGCTGAAAGCAGGGCAGTAATTGTATATGAGCTTAAAATATTATGGGTGCTTATCAAAAATATTAAAGGTTTATATAGCTTTGCAGTCCAGAATTCAAATGCCAAGAGCTAACTGGATACAGATGACTGTAAATATCCACCACAATCTAGTACTTAATTAGACAGTGACAGATTTTTTATTGTTTCATTCTAGTCATAGAAAGACTGGTACTAATTCTATGAATAAGTACTTCATAATTTTGCTTCTTTATGT